>NC_090317.1:82203396-83403396 GCF_039906515.1 Pseudorca crassidens
CCCAGGTGGACGGGAGGACAAAGCCTTCCCAAATCAAGTTGCAGGCTGCTGTTGTTACATGGAATCCCGGGCTTTGTTCACTGCTGTGTGCGACAAAGAAATCCTGGCTTCGTGTTTGTTCCTTGAGTGCGGGAAGTCCTCGTAGAGGGAGGCTTGAGGTGTCCAGTGTTCACCCAAATCGCTTCCGATCACAGGACGGAACATCGCACACACTTGTTGGCACTGTGGCCTCAGGTCCATTGCAAAGTAAGCCTTCGCCGAGGCGTGGGAAACGAGTCGCTCCCCAGCTCACAAATGCCCGTGATGAGGTGGGCCGGATGGAAGCATGGGGGGGGGGGGTACCATGCTGCTTTGCCTGCAGGAGAAACATACGACAAGGTTCTAGAACATACTGTTATCTATGGGAGGACTGTGCTGCCCGGGACGCTCGGTGGCTCCAACGAGGGGCGCTAAGGGCTCCTTCTGAAGCCCATACGATGCCAATCGTTTCAACGCACTTTGCTGCTGGCCCACGTGCTGGTTGCCCACCTCTGCAATGTATGGGAATTCAACTCTGTAGCAGGTCTTCCCACCGGGGACGCTAATTTCGTTCACATCCTCGACCCTGAGCCTAGTGGCAGAGGCAAAAGCTGGGTCACTTCAGAGGCTCTTCCACCAGACGTTCGCAGAGGCGCCTGCCTTGGACTTGAAGCTACACGGAAGCAGGGACCTCAGGCACAGGGCAGACTGAGCGGTGTCCACCCTCACAGCATATAGCATTTCCTCGGGAACAGGGTCACTTTGGTGTCAGCTCTGGGATCCAAGATTTCGTGAGAGTGCTCCTTTGGTGACCAGAATCTATGGCTCACGCGGGACACGTGCAGCGGTTACTTTCGGACTTGCCATCTCAGACACTCTACCTCTGGGGCGTTCGGTAGCTGCGCGAAGGTAACAAAGTGGGCTCAAGTCCAGTACCCGAAAAGTGTCTCATGCCTCTCAACAGATGGCAGGCAGCGTGTCTCCTGCTGCTGCAGAAGGACTGCAGACGTCTGTTTCAGGCTATAGGCTAGAAACGTGGTGCCCGCTGATCGAAATGCCGGCAGTGGCCCGCAGTGAAAGTGTCACGCACCTGGTGGTTTCTTCGACATAAGCAAGCCACACGTACCGGTCACGGACATGTGCCCCTGCGCGGGGCAGGGTGCGTGAAGCCACCTCTTTGGGCAAACCCTACGGGTGGCCTGGCAAATGTGTCCCGTTTATGGGAAACTGTTATATTCCTTTCCGGTTTGATGAAAGGTCCGTTACGAGCATTGCCGTTTTCTGGATTTGGAGTTCTGCCATGGAGTGCAACGCAGAGACCCAAGGGTTTGGGGGATAGGGAGCTAGCACTTTGGCAGAGGCAGCTCCATGCTGCCCCGAGCTCTGGGCTCCGTGTTCAACTTGGAGTAAAGGCAGCCTGGGGTGCAATGCACGGACCGTCTGGCCCTAGACGGGATGTGCACGTGCAACAGACGAGCTAGAGGAGAGAAATGGGATACCCGCAGTTCTTCGGGATAGGCCAGCTCTCATCCAGCTAGTTGCGAAAGCAGGCTCCGAAAGGCCTGGATGCCTTTTCTCAACACGCCACACACGAGTTCAGTCACGCAGTACTACACTCGGAGTTTCTCAAGGGTACGTGGAGGGACAGCTTTTCTGACTGCATAGGAACGGAGTTCCTCACAGGGGAAATGGGATGTGTACCGGACAGGCTGGGTGAACAAAATTTCGTATGCAGTTGTCCTCCAGTGGAGCGGGAGAGGGACCCAGGTCTGGCGAGCGCATAGTGTCTCTGGTCCCACACGTTCGGGGGCAGTGTGCTGCCTCAGCTCCCTTACAAGGCTGTGTTGACATTGAGCCACGTAAGTAGAAGAAGCTGCGGAAGTCAGTTTGACGCACATCCCAGGGTAGCCTTGCAGAGTTCCAATCCCAAGCCCTGTGGAGACAGATGGGCCTGAAAGCGTTTCACCCACGACGGCTCTTTGAAAACTCCGGGTCATTCCGAGTGCAGGGAGGACTGCGGTGAAGAGGGCTGTGAGCGTCAATCGTATCTTTTGTCCGTGCCTCCTGGACGTGGAGTGTGGCAAAGCGTGCCCAGGTGGACGGGAGGACAAAGCCTTCCCAAATCAAGTTGCAGGCTGCTGTTGTTACATGGAATCCCGGGCTTTGTTCACTGCTGTGTGCGACAAAGAAATCCTGGCTTCGTGTTTGTTCCTTGAGTGCGGGAAGTCCTCGTAGAGGGAGGCTTGAGGTGTCCAGTGTTCACCCAAATCGCTTCCGATCACAGGACGGAACATCGCACACACTTGTTGGCACTGTGGCCTCAGGTCCATTGCAAAGTAAGCCTTCGCCGAGGCGTGGGAAACGAGTCGCTCCCCAGCTCACAAATGCCCGTGATGAGGTGGGCCGGATGGAAGCATGGGGGGGGGGGGTACCATGCTGCTTTGCCTGCAGGAGAAACATACGACAAGGTTCTAGAACATACTGTTATCTATGGGAGGACTGTGCTGCCCGGGACGCTCGGTGGCTCCAACGAGGGGCGCTAAGGGCTCCTTCTGAAGCCCATACGATGCCAATCGTTTCAACGCACTTTGCTGCTGGCCCACGTGCTGGTTGCCCACCTCTGCAATGTATGGGAATTCAACTCTGTAGCAGGTCTTCCCACCGGGGACGCTAATTTCGTTCACATCCTCGACCCTGAGCCTAGTGGCAGAGGCAAAAGCTGGGTCACTTCAGAGGCTCTTCCACCAGACGTTCGCAGAGGCGCCTGCCTTGGACTTGAAGCTACACGGAAGCAGGGACCTCAGGCACAGGGCAGACTGAACGGTGTCCACCCTCACAGCATATAGCATTTCCTCGGGAACAGGGTCACTTTGGTGTCAGCTCTGGGATCCAAGATTTCGTGAGAGTGCTCCTTTGGTGACCAGAATCTATGGCTCACGCGGGACACGTGCAGCGGTTACTTTCGGACTTGCCATCTCAGACACTCTACCTCTGGGGCGTTCGGTAGCTGCGCGAAGGTAACAAAGTGGGCTCAAGTCCAGTACCCGAAAAGTGTCTCATGCCTCTCAACAGATGGCAGGCAGCGTGTCTCCTGCTGCTGCAGAAGGACTGCAGACGTCTGTTTCAGGCTATAGGCTAGAAACGTGGTGCCCGCTGATCGAAATGCCGGCAGTGGCCCGCAGTGAAAGTGTCACGCACCTGGTGGTTTCTTCGACATAAGCAAGCCACACGTACCGGTCACGGACATGTGCCCCTGCGCGGGGCAGGGTGCGTGAAGCCACCTCTTTGGGCAAACCCTACGGGTGGCCTGGCAAATGTGTCCCGTTTATGGGAAACTGTTATATTCCTTTCCGGTTTGATGAAAGGTCCGTTACGAGCATTGCCGTTTTCTGGATTTGGAGTTCTGCCATGGAGTGCAACGCAGAGACCCAAGGGTTTGGGGGATAGGGAGCTAGCACTTTGGCAGAGGCAGCTCCATGCTGCCCCGAGCTCTGGGCTCCGTGTTCAACTTGGAGTAAAGGCAGCCTGGGGTGCAATGCACGGACCGTCTGGCCCTAGACGGGATGTGCACGTGCAACAGACGAGCTAGAGGAGAGAAATGGGATACCCGCAGTTCTTCGGGATAGGCCAGCTCTCATCCAGCTAGTTGCGAAAGCAGGCTCCGAAAGGCCTGGATGCCTTTTCTCAACACGCCACACACGAGTTCAGTCACGCAGTACTACACTCGGAGTTTCTCAAGGGTACGTGGAGGGACAGCTTTTCTGACTGCATAGGAACGGAGTTCCTCACAGGGGAAATGGGATGTGTACCGGACAGGCTGGGTGAACAAAATTTCGTATGCAGTTGTCCTCCAGTGGAGCGGGAGAGGGACCCAGGTCTGGCGAGCGCATAGTGTCTCTGGTCCCACACGTTCGGGGGCAGTGTGCTGCCTCAGCTCCCTTACAAGGCTGTGTTGACATTGAGCCACGTAAGTAGAAGAAGCTGCGGAAGTCAGTTTGACGCACATCCCAGGGTAGCCTTGCAGAGTTCCAATCCCAAGCCCTGTGGAGACAGATGGGCCTGAAAGCGTTTCACCCACGACGGCTCTTTGAAAACTCCGGGTCATTCCGAGTGCAGGGAGGACTGCGGTGAAGAGGGCTGTGAGCGTCAATCGTATCTTTTGTCCGTGCCTCCTGGACGTGGAGTGTGGCAAAGCGTGCCCAGGTGGACGGGAGGACAAAGCCTTCCCAAATCAAGTTGCAGGCTGCTGTTGTTACATGGAATCCCGGGCTTTGTTCACTGCTGTGTGCGACAAAGAAATCCTGGCTTCGTGTTTGTTCCTTGAGTGCGGGAAGTCCTCGTAGAGGGAGGCTTGAGGTGTCCAGTGTTCACCCAAATCGCTTCCGATCACAGGACGGAACATCGCACACACTTGTTGGCACTGTGGCCTCAGGTCCATTGCAAAGTAAGCCTTCGCCGAGGCGTGGGAAACGAGTCGCTCCCCAGCTCACAAATGCCCGTGATGAGGTGGGCCGGATGGAAGCATGGGGGGGGGGGTACCATGCTGCTTTGCCTGCAGGAGAAACATACGACAAGGTTCTAGAACATACTGTTATCTATGGGAGGACTGTGCTGCCCGGGACGCTCGGTGGCTCCAACGAGGGGCGCTAAGGGCTCCTTCTGAAGCCCATACGATGCCAATCGTTTCAACGCACTTTGCTGCTGGCCCACGTGCTGGTTGCCCACCTCTGCAATGTATGGGAATTCAACTCTGTAGCAGGTCTTCCCACCGGGGACGCTAATTTCGTTCACATCCTCGACCCTGAGCCTAGTGGCAGAGGCAAAAGCTGGGTCACTTCAGAGGCTCTTCCACCAGACGTTCGCAGAGGCGCCTGCCTTGGACTTGAAGCTACACGGAAGCAGGGACCTCAGGCACAGGGCAGACTGAGCGGTGTCCACCCTCACAGCATATAGCATTTCCTCGGGAACAGGGTCACTTTGGTGTCAGCTCTGGGATCCAAGATTTCGTGAGAGTGCTCCTTTGGTGACCAGAATCTATGGCTCACGCGGGACACGTGCAGCGGTTACTTTCGGACTTGCCATCTCAGACACTCTACCTCTGGGGCGTTCGGTAGCTGCGCGAAGGTAACAAAGTGGGCTCAAGTCCAGTACCCGAAAAGTGTCTCATGCCTCTCAACAGATGGCAGGCAGCGTGTCTCCTGCTGCTGCAGAAGGACTGCAGACGTCTGTTTCAGGCTATAGGCTAGAAACGTGGTGCCCGCTGATCGAAATGCCGGCAGTGGCCCGCAGTGAAAGTGTCACGCACCTGGTGGTTTCTTCGACATAAGCAAGCCACACGTACCGGTCACGGACATGTGCCCCTGCGCGGGGCAGGGTGCGTGAAGCCACCTCTTTGGGCAAACCCTACGGGTGGCCTGGCAAATGTGTCCCGTTTATGGGAAACTGTTATATTCCTTTCCGGTTTGATGAAAGGTCCGTTACGAGCATTGCCGTTTTCTGGATTTGGAGTTCTGCCATGGAGTGCAACGCAGAGACCCAAGGGTTTGGGGGATAGGGAGCTAGCACTTTGGCAGAGGCAGCTCCATGCTGCCCCGAGCTCTGGGCTCCGTGTTCAACTTGGAGTAAAGGCAGCCTGGGGTGCAATGCACGGACCGTCTGGCCCTAGACGGGATGTGCACGTGCAACAGACGAGCTAGAGGAGAGAAATGGGATACCCGCAGTTCTTCGGGATAGGCCAGCTCTCATCCAGCTAGTTGCGAAAGCAGGCTCCGAAAGGCCTGGATGCCTTTTCTCAACACGCCACACACGAGTTCAGTCACGCAGTACTACACTCGGAGTTTCTCAAGGGTACGTGGAGGGACAGCTTTTCTGACTGCATAGGAACGGAGTTCCTCACAGGGGAAATGGGATGTGTACCGGACAGGCTGGGTGAACAAAATTTCGTATGCAGTTGTCCTCCAGTGGAGCGGGAGAGGGACCCAGGTCTGGCGAGCGCATAGTGTCTCTGGTCCCACACGTTCGGGGGCAGTGTGCTGCCTCAGCTCCCTTACAAGGCTGTGTTGACATTGAGCCACGTAAGTAGAAGAAGCTGCGGAAGTCAGTTTGACGCACATCCCAGGGTAGCCTTGCAGAGTTCCAATCCCAAGCCCTGTGGAGACAGATGGGCCTGAAAGCGTTTCACCCACGACGGCTCTTTGAAAACTCCGGGTCATTCCGAGTGCAGGGAGGACTGCGGTGAAGAGGGCTGTGAGCGTCAATCGTATCTTTTGTCCGTGCCTCCTGGACGTGGAGTGTGGCAAAGCGTGCCCAGGTGGACGGGAGGACAAAGCCTTCCCAAATCAAGTTGCAGGCTGCTGTTGTTACATGGAATCCCGGGCTTTGTTCACTGCTGTGTGCGACAAAGAAATCCTGGCTTCGTGTTTGTTCCTTGAGTGCGGGAAGTCCTCGTAGAGGGAGGCTTGAGGTGTCCAGTGTTCACCCAAATCGCTTCCGATCACAGGACGGAACATCGCACACACTTGTTGGCACTGTGGCCTCAGGTCCATTGCAAAGTAAGCCTTCGCCGAGGCGTGGGAAACGAGTCGCTCCCCAGCTCACAAATGCCCGTGATGAGGTGGGCCGGATGGAAGCATGGGGGGGGGGTACCATGCTGCTTTGCCTGCAGGAGAAACATACGACAAGGTTCTAGAACATACTGTTATCTATGGGAGGACTGTGCTGCCCGGGACGCTCGGTGGCTCCAACGAGGGGCGCTAAGGGCTCCTTCTGAAGCCCATACGATGCCAATCGTTTCAACGCACTTTGCTGCTGGCCCACGTGCTGGTTGCCCACCTCTGCAATGTATGGGAATTCAACTCTGTAGCAGGTCTTCCCACCGGGGACGCTAATTTCGTTCACATCCTCGACCCTGAGCCTAGTGGCAGAGGCAAAAGCTGGGTCACTTCAGAGGCTCTTCCACCAGACGTTCGCAGAGGCACCTGCCTTGGACTTGAAGCTACACGGAAGCAGGGACCTCAGGCACAGGGCAGACTGAGCGGTGTCCACCCTCACAGCATATAGCATTTCCTCGGGAACAGGGTCACTTTGGTGTCAGCTCTGGGATCCAAGATTTCGTGAGAGTGCTCCTTTGGTGACCAGAATCTATGGCTCACGCGGGACACGTGCAGCGGTTACTTTCGGACTTGCCATCTCAGACACTCTACCTCTGGGGCGTTCGGTAGCTGCGCGAAGGTAACAAAGTGGGCTCAAGTCCAGTACCCGAAAAGTGTCTCATGCCTCTCAACAGATGGCAGGCAGCGTGTCTCCTGCTGCTGCAGAAGGACTGCAGACGTCTGTTTCAGGCTATAGGCTAGAAACGTGGTGCCCGCTGATCGAAATGCCGGCAGTGGCCCGCAGTGAAAGTGTCACGCACCTGGTGGTTTCTTCGACATAAGCAAGCCACACGTACCGGTCACGGACATGTGCCCCTGCGCGGGGCAGGGTGCGTGAAGCCACCTCTTTGGGCAAACCCTACGGGTGGCCTGGCAAATGTGTCCCGTTTATGGGAAACTGTTATATTCCTTTCCGGTTTGATGAAAGGTCCGTTACGAGCATTGCCGTTTTCTGGATTTGGAGTTCTGCCATGGAGTGCAACGCAGAGACCCAAGGGTTTGGGGGATAGGGAGCTAGCACTTTGGCAGAGGCAGCTCCATGCTGCCCCGAGCTCTGGGCTCCGTGTTCAACTTGGAGTAAAGGCAGCCTGGGGTGCAATGCACGGACCGTCTGGCCCTAGACGGGATGTGCACGTGCAACAGACGAGCTAGAGGAGAGAAATGGGATACCCGCAGTTCTTCGGGATAGGCCAGCTCTCATCCAGCTAGTTGCGAAAGCAGGCTCCGAAAGGCCTGGATGCCTTTGCTCAACACGCCACACACGAGTTCAGTCACGCAGTACTACACTCGGAGTTTCTCAAGGGTACGTGGAGGGACAGCTTTTCTGACTGCATAGGAACGGAGTTCCTCACAGGGGAAATGGGATGTGTACCGGACAGGCTGGGTGAACAAAATTTCGTATGCAGTTGTCCTCCAGTGGAGCGGGAGAGGGACCCAGGTCTGGCGAGCGCATAGTGTCTCTGGTCCCACACGTTCGGGGGCAGTGTGCTGCCTCAGCTCCCTTACAAGGCTGTGTTGACATTGAGCCACGTAAGTAGAAGAAGCTGCGGAAGTCAGTTTGACGCACATCCCAGGGTAGCCTTGCAGAGTTCCAATCCCAAGCCCTGTGGAGACAGATGGGCCTGAAAGCGTTTCACCCACGACGGCTCTTTGAAAACTCCGGGTCATTCCGAGTGCAGGGAGGACTGCGGTGAAGAGGGCTGTGAGCGTCAATCGTATCTTTTGTCCGTGCCTCCTGGACGTGGAGTGTGGCAAAGCGTGCCCAGGTGGACGGGAGGACAAAGCCTTCCCAAATCAAGTTGCAGGCTGCTGTTGTTACATGGAATCCCGGGCTTTGTTCACTGCTGTGTGCGACAAAGAAATCCTGGCTTCGTGTTTGTTCCTTGAGTGCGGGAAGTCCTCGTAGAGGGAGGCTTGAGGTGTCCAGTGTTCACCCAAATCGCTTCCGATCACAGGACGGAACATCGCACACACTTGTTGGCACTGTGGCCTCAGGTCCATTGCAAAGTAAGCCTTCGCCGAGGCGTGGGAAACGAGTCGCTCCCCAGCTCACAAATGCCCGTGATGAGGTGGGCCGGATGGAAGCATGGGGGGGGGGGTACCATGCTGCTTTGCCTGCAGGAGAAACATACGACAAGGTTCTAGAACATACTGTTATCTATGGGAGGACTGTGCTGCCCGGGACGCTCGGTGGCTCCAACGAGGGGCGCTAAGGGCTCCTTCTGAAGCCCATACGATGCCAATCGTTTCAACGCACTTTGCTGCTGGCCCACGTGCTGGTTGCCCACCTCTGCAATGTATGGGAATTCAACTCTGTAGCAGGTCTTCCCACCGGGGACGCTAATTTCGTTCACATCCTCGACCCTGAGCCTAGTGGCAGAGGCAAAAGCTGGGTCACTTCAGAGGCTCTTCCACCAGACGTTCGCAGAGGCACCTGCCTTGGACTTGAAGCTACACGGAAGCAGGGACCTCAGGCACAGGGCAGACTGAGCGGTGTCCACCCTCACAGCATATAGCATTTCCTCGGGAACAGGGTCACTTTGGTGTCAGCTCTGGGATCCAAGATTTCGTGAGAGTGCTCCTTTGGTGACCAGAATCTATGGCTCACGCGGGACACGTGCAGCGGTTACTTTCGGACTTGCCATCTCAGACACTCTACCTCTGGGGCGTTCGGTAGCTGCGCGAAGGTAACAAAGTGGGCTCAAGTCCAGTACCCGAAAAGTGTCTCATGCCTCTCAACAGATGGCAGGCAGCGTGTCTCCTGCTGCTGCAGAAGGACTGCAGACGTCTGTTTCAGGCTATAGGCTAGAAACGTGGTGCCCGCTGATCGAAATGCCGGCAGTGGCCCGCAGTGAAAGTGTCACGCACCTGGTGGTTTCTTCGACATAAGCAAGCCACACGTACCGGTCACGGACATGTGCCCCTGCGCGGGGCAGGGTGCGTGAAGCCACCTCTTTGGGCAAACCCTACGGGTGGCCTGGCAAATGTGTCCCGTTTATGGGAAACTGTTATATTCCTTTCCGGTTTGATGAAAGGTCCGTTACGAGCATTGCCGTTTTCTGGATTTGGAGTTCTGCCATGGAGTGCAACGCAGAGACCCAAGGGTTTGGGGGATAGGGAGCTAGCACTTTGGCAGAGGCAGCTCCATGCTGCCCCGAGCTCTGGGCTCCGTGTTCAACTTGGAGTAAAGGCAGCCTGGGGTGCAATGCACGGACCGTCTGGCCCTAGACGGGATGTGCACGTGCAACAGACGAGCTAGAGGAGAGAAATGGGATACCCGCAGTTCTTCGGGATAGGCCAGCTCTCATCCAGCTAGTTGCGAAAGCAGGCTCCGAAAGGCCTGGATGCCTTTTCTCAACACGCCACACACGAGTTCAGTCACGCAGTACTACACTCGGAGTTTCTCAAGGGTACGTGGAGGGACAGCTTTTCTGACTGCATAGGAACGGAGTTCCTCACAGGGGAAATGGGATGTGTACCGGACAGGCTGGGTGAACAAAATTTCGTATGCAGTTGTCCTCCAGTGGAGCGGGAGAGGGACCCAGGTCTGGCGAGCGCATAGTGTCTCTGGTCCCACACGTTCGGGGGCAGTGTGCTGCCTCAGCTCCCTTACAAGGCTGTGTTGACATTGAGCCACGTAAGTAGAAGAAGCTGCGGAAGTCAGTTTGACGCACATCCCAGGGTAGCCTTGCAGAGTTCCAATCCCAAGCCCTGTGGAGACAGATGGGCCTGAAAGCGTTTCACCCACGACGGCTCTTTGAAAACTCCGGGTCATTCCGAGTGCAGGGAGGACTGCGGTGAAGAGGGCTGTGAGCGTCAATCGTATCTTTTGTCCGTGCCTCCTGGACGTGGAGTGTGGCAAAGCGTGCCCAGGTGGACGGGAGGACAAAGCCTTCCCAAATCAAGTTGCAGGCTGCTGTTGTTACATGGAATCCCGGGCTTTGTTCACTGCTGTGTGCGACAAAGAAATCCTGGCTTCGTGTTTGTTCCTTGAGTGCGGGAAGTCCTCGTAGAGGGAGGCTTGAGGTGTCCAGTGTTCACCCAAATCGCTTCCGATCACAGGACGGAACATCGCACACACTTGTTGGCACTGTGGCCTCAGGTCCATTGCAAAGTAAGCCTTCGCCGAGGCGTGGGAAACGAGTCGCTCCCCAGCTCACAAATGCCCGTGATGAGGTGGGCCGGATGGAAGCATGGGGGGGGGGGTACCATGCTGCTTTGCCTGCAGGAGAAACATACGACAAGGTTCTAGAACATACTGTTATCTATGGGAGGACTGTGCTGCCCGGGACGCTCGGTGGCTCCAACGAGGGGCGCTAAGGGCTCCTTCTGAAGCCCATACGATGCCAATCGTTTCAACGCACTTTGCTGCTGGCCCACGTGCTGGTTGCCCACCTCTGCAATGTATGGGAATTCAACTCTGTAGCAGGTCTTCCCACCGGGGACGCTAATTTCGTTCACATCCTCGACCCTGAGCCTAGTGGCAGAGGCAAAAGCTGGGTCACTTCAGAGGCTCTTCCACCAGACGTTCGCAGAGGCACCTGCCTTGGACTTGAAGCTACACGGAAGCAGGGACCTCAGGCACAGGGCAGACTGAGCGGTGTCCACCCTCACAGCATATAGCATTTCCTCGGGAACAGGGTCACTTTGGTGTCAGCTCTGGGATCCAAGATTTCGTGAGAGTGCTCCTTTGGTGACCAGAATCTATGGCTCACGCGGGACACGTGCAGCGGTTACTTTCGGACTTGCCATCTCAGACACTCTACCTCTGGGGCGTTCGGTAGCTGCGCGAAGGTAACAAAGTGGGCTCAAGTCCAGTACCCGAAAAGTGTCTCATGCCTCTCAACAGATGGCAGGCAGCGTGTCTCCTGCTGCTGCAGAAGGACTGCAGACGTCTGTTTCAGGCTATAGGCTAGAAACGTGGTGCCCGCTGATCGAAATGCCGGCAGTGGCCCGCAGTGAAAGTGTCACGCACCTGGTGGTTTCTTCGACATAAGCAAGCCACACGTACCGGTCACGGACATGTGCCCCTGCGCGGGGCAGGGTGCGTGAAGCCACCTCTTTGGGCAAACCCTACGGGTGGCCTGGCAAATGTGTCCCGTTTATGGGAAACTGTTATATTCCTTTCCGGTTTGATGAAAGGTCCGTTACGAGCATTGCCGTTTTCTGGATTTGGAGTTCTGCCATGGAGTGCAACGCAGAGACCCAAGGGTTTGGGGGATAGGGAGCTAGCACTTTGGCAGAGGCAGCTCCATGCTGCCCCGAGCTCTGGGCTCCGTGTTCAACTTGGAGTAAAGGCAGCCTGGGGTGCAATGCACGGACCGTCTGGCCCTAGACGGGATGTGCACGTGCAACAGACGAGCTAGAGGAGAGAAATGGGATACCCGCAGTTCTTCGGGATAGGCCAGCTCTCATCCAGCTAGTTGCGAAAGCAGGCTCCGAAAGGCCTGGATGCCTTTTCTCAACACGCCACACACGAGTTCAGTCACGCAGTACTACACTCGGAGTTTCTCAAGGGTACGTGGAGGGACAGCTTTTCTGACTGCATAGGAACGGAGTTCCTCACAGGGGAAATGGGATGTGTACCGGACAGGCTGGGTGAACAAAATTTCGTATGCAGTTGTCCTCCAGTGGAGCGGGAGAGGGACCCAGGTCTGGCGAGCGCATAGTGTCTCTGGTCCCACACGTTCGGGGGCAGTGTGCTGCCTCAGCTCCCTTACAAGGCTGTGTTGACATTGAGCCACGTAAGTAGAAGAAGCTGCGGAAGTCAGTTTGACGCACATCCCAGGGTAGCCTTGCAGAGTTCCAATCCCAAGCCCTGTGGAGACAGATGGGCCTGAAAGCGTTTCACCCACGACGGCTCTTTGAAAACTCCGGGTCATTCCGAGTGCAGGGAGGACTGCGGTGAAGAGGGCTGTGAGCGTCAATCGTATCTTTTGTCCGTGCCTCCTGGACGTGGAGTGTGGCAAAGCGTGCCCAGGTGGACGGGAGGACAAAGCCTTCCCAAATCAAGTTGCAGGCTGCTGTTGTTACATGGAATCCCGGGCTTTGTTCACTGCTGTGTGCGACAAAGAAATCCTGGCTTCGTGTTTGTTCCTTGAGTGCGGGAAGTCCTCGTAGAGGGAGGCTTGAGGTGTCCAGTGTTCACCCAAATCGCTTCCGATCACAGGACGGAACATCGCACACACTTGTTGGCACTGTGGCCTCAGGTCCATTGCAAAGTAAGCCTTCGCCGAGGCGTGGGAAACGAGTCGCTCCCCAGCTCACAAATGCCCGTGATGAGGTGGGCCGGATGGAAGCATGGGGGGGGGGGTACCATGCTGCTTTGCCTGCAGGAGAAACATACGACAAGGTTCTAGAACATACTGTTATCTATGGGAGGACTGTGCTGCCCGGGACGCTCGGTGGCTCCAACGAGGGGCGCTAAGGGCTCCTTCTGAAGCCCATACGATGCCAATCGTTTCAACGCACTTTGCTGCTGGCCCACGTGCTGGTTGCCCACCTCTGCAATGTATGGGAATTCAACTCTGTAGCAGGTCTTCCCACCGGGGACGCTAATTTCGTTCACATCCTCGACCCTGAGCCTAGTGGCAGAGGCAAAAGCTGGGTCACTTCAGAGGCTCTTCCACCAGACGTTCGCAGAGGCACCTGCCTTGGACTTGAAGCTACACGGAAGCAGGGACCTCAGGCACAGGGCAGACTGAGCGGTGTCCACCCTCACAGCATATAGCATTTCCTCGGGAACAGGGTCACTTTGGTGTCAGCTCTGGGATCCAAGATTTCGTGAGAGTGCTCCTTTGGTGACCAGAATCTATGGCTCACGCGGGACACGTGCAGCGGTTACTTTCGGACTTGCCATCTCAGACACTCTACCTCTGGGGCGTTCGGTAGCTGCGCGAAGGTAACAAAGTGGGCTCAAGTCCAGTACCCGAAAAGTGTCTCATGCCTCTCAACAGATGGCAGGCAGCGTGTCTCCTGCTGCTGCAGAAGGACTGCAGACGTCTGTTTCAGGCTATAGGCTAGAAACGTGGTGCCCGCTGATCGAAATGCCGGCAGTGGCCCGCAGTGAAAGTGTCACGCACCTGGTGGTTTCTTCGACATAAGCAAGCCACACGTACCGGTCACGGACATGTGCCCCTGCGCGGGGCAGGGTGCGTGAAGCCACCTCTTTGGGCAAACCCTACGGGTGGCCTGGCAAATGTGTCCCGTTTATGGGAAACTGTTATATTCCTTTCCGGTTTGATGAAAGGTCCGTTACGAGCATTGCCGTTTTCTGGATTTGGAGTTCTGCCATGGAGTGCAACGCAGAGACCCAAGGGTTTGGGGGATAGGGAGCTAGCACTTTGGCAGAGGCAGCTCCATGCTGCCCCGAGCTCTGGGCTCCGTGTTCAACTTGGAGTAAAGGCAGCCTGGGGTGCAATGCACGGACCGTCTGGCCCTAGACGGGATGTGCACGTGCAACAGACGAGCTAGAGGAGAGAAATGGGATACCCGCAGTTCTTCGGGATAGGCCAGCTCTCATCCAGCTAGTTGCGAAAGCAGGCTCCGAAAGGCCTGGATGCCTTTTCTCAACACGCCACACACGAGTTCAGTCACGCAGTACTACACTCGGAGTTTCTCAAGGGTACGTGGAGGGACAGCTTTTCTGACTGCATAGGAACGGAGTTCCTCACAGGGGAAATGGGATGTGTACCGGACAGGCTGGGTGAACAAAATTTCGTATGCAGTTGTCCTCCAGTGGAGCGGGAGAGGGACCCAGGTCTGGCGAGCGCATAGTGTCTCTGGTCCCACACGTTCGGGGGCAGTGTGCTGCCTCAGCTCCCTTACAAGGCTGTGTTGACATTGAGCCACGTAAGTAGAAGAAGCTGCGGAAGTCAGTTTGACGCACATCCCAGGGTAGCCTTGCAGAGTTCCAATCCCAAGCCCTGTGGAGACAGATGGGCCTGAAAGCGTTTCACCCACGACGGCTCTTTGAAAACTCCGGGTCATTCCGAGTGCAGGGAGGACTGCGGTGAAGAGGGCTGTGAGCGTCAATCGTATCTTTTGTCCGTGCCTCCTGGACGTGGAGTGTGGCAAAGCGTGCCCAGGTGGACGGGAGGACAAAGCCTTCCCAAATCAAGTTGCAGGCTGCTGTTGTTACATGGAATCCCGGGCTTTGTTCACTGCTGTGTGCGACAAAGAAATCCTGGCTTCGTGTTTGTTCCTTGAGTGCGGGAAGTCCTCGTAGAGGGAGGCTTGAGGTGTCCAGTGTTCACCCAAATCGCTTCCGATCACAGGACGGAACATCGCACACACTTGTTGGCACTGTGGCCTCAGGTCCATTGCAAAGTAAGCCTTCGCCGAGGCGTGGGAAACGAGTCGCTCCCCAGCTCACAAATGCCCGTGATGAGGTGGGCCGGATGGAAGCATGGGGGGGGGGGTACCATGCTGCTTTGCCTGCAGGAGAAACATACGACAAGGTTCTAGAACATACTGTTATCTATGGGAGGACTGTGCTGCCCGGGACGCTCGGTGGCTCCAACGAGGGGCGCTAAGGGCTCCTTCTGAAGCCCATACGATGCCAATCGTTTCAACGCACTTTGCTGCTGGCCCACGTGCTGGTTGCCCACCTCTGCAATGTATGGGAATTCAACTCTGTAGCAGGTCTTCCCACCGGGGACGCTAATTTCGTTCACATCCTCGACCCTGAGCCTAGTGGCAGAGGCAAAAGCTGGGTCACTTCAGAGGCTCTTCCACCAGACGTTCGCAGAGGCGCCTGCCTTGGACTTGAAGCTACACGGAAGCAGGGACCTCAGGCACAGGGCAGACTGAGCGGTGTCCACCCTCACAGCATATAGCATTTCCTCGGGAACAGGGTCACTTTGGTGTCAGCTCTGGGATCCAAGATTTCGTGAGAGTGCTCCTTTGGTGACCAGAATCTATGGCTCACGCGGGACACGTGCAGCGGTTACTTTCGGACTTGCCATCTCAGACACTCTACCTCTGGGGCGTTCGGTAGCTGCGCGAAGGTAACAAAGTGGGCTCAAGTCCAGTACCCGAAAAGTGTCTCATGCCTCTCAACAGATGGCAGGCAGCGTGTCTCCTGCTGCTGCAGAAGGACTGCAGACGTCTGTTTCAGGCTATAGGCTAGAAACGTGGTGCCCGCTGATCGAAATGCCGGCAGTGGCCCGCAGTGAAAGTGTCACGCACCTGGTGGTTTCTTCGACATAAGCAAGCCACACGTACCGGTCACGGACATGTGCCCCTGCGCGGGGCAGGGTGCGTGAAGCCACCTCTTTGGGCAAACCCTACGGGTGGCCTGGCAAATGTGTCCCGTTTATGGGAAACTGTTATATTCCTTTCCGGTTTGATGAAAGGTCCGTTACGAGCATTGCCGTTTTCTGGATTTGGAGTTCTGCCATGGAGTGCAACGCAGAGACCCAAGGGTTTGGGGGATAGGGAGCTAGCACTTTGGCAGAGGCAGCTCCATGCTGCCCCGAGCTCTGGGCTCCGTGTTCAACTTGGAGTAAAGGCAGCCTGGGGTGCAATGCACGGACCGTCTGGCCCTAGACGGGATGTGCACGTGCAACAGACGAGCTAGAGGAGAGAAATGGGATACCCGCAGTTCTTCGGGATAGGCCAGCTCTCATCCAGCTAGTTGCGAAAGCAGGCTCCGAAAGGCCTGGATGCCTTTTCTCAACACGCCACACACGAGTTCAGTCACGCAGTACTACACTCGGAGTTTCTCAAGGGTACGTGGAGGGACAGCTTTTCTGACTGCATAGGAACGGAGTTCCTCACAGGGGAAATGGGATGTGTACCGGACAGGCTGGGTGAACAAAATTTCGTATGCAGTTGTCCTCCAGTGGAGCGGGAGAGGGACCCAGGTCTGGCGAGCGCATAGTGTCTCTGGTCCCACACGTTCGGGGGCAGTGTGCTGCCTCAGCTCCCTTACAAGGCTGTGTTGACATTGAGCCACGTAAGTAGAAGAAGCTGCGGAAGTCAGTTTGACGCACATCCCAGGGTAGCCTTGCAGAGTTCCAATCCCAAGCCCTGTGGAGACAGATGGGCCTGAAAGCGTTTCACCCACGACGGCTCTTTGAAAACTCCGGGTCATTCCGAGTGCAGGGAGGACTGCGGTGAAGAGGGCTGTGAGCGTCAATCGTATCTTTTGTCCGTGCCTCCTGGACGTGGAGTGTGGCAAAGCGTGCCCAGGTGGACGGGAGGACAAAGCCTTCCCAAATCAAGTTGCAGGCTGCTGTTGTTACATGGAATCCCGGGCTTTGTTCACTGCTGTGTGCGACAAAGAAATCCTGGCTTCGTGTTTGTTCCTTGAGTGCGGGAAGTCCTCGTAGAGGGAGGCTTGAGGTGTCCAGTGTTCACCCAAATCGCTTCCGATCACAGGACGGAACATCGCACACACTTGTTGGCACTGTGGCCTCAGGTCCATTGCAAAGTAAGCCTTCGCCGAGGCGTGGGAAACGAGTCGCTCCCCAGCTCACAAATGCCCGTGATGAGGTGGGCCGGATGGAAGCATGGGGGGGGGGTACCATGCTGCTTTGCCTGCAGGAGAAACATACGACAAGGTTCTAGAACATACTGTTATCTATGGGAGGACTGTGCTGCCCGGGACGCTCGGTGGCTCCAACGAGGGGCGCTAAGGGCTCCTTCTGAAGCCCATACGATGCCAATCGTTTCAACGCACTTTGCTGCTGGCCCACGTGCTGGTTGCCCACCTCTGCAATGTATGGGAATTCAACTCTGTAGCAGGTCTTCCCACCGGGGACGCTAATTTCGTTCACATCCTCGACCCTGAGCCTAGTGGCAGAGGCAAAAGCTGGGTCACTTCAGAGGCTCTTCCACCAGACGTTCGCAGAGGCACCTGCCTTGGACTTGAAGCTACACGGAAGCAGGGACCTCAGGCACAGGGCAGACTGAGCGGTGTCCACCCTCACAGCATATAGCATTTCCTCGGGAACAGGGTCACTTTGGTGTCAGCTCTGGGATCCAAGATTTCGTGAGAGTGCTCCTTTGGTGACCAGAATCTATGGCTCACGCGGGACACGTGCAGCGGTTACTTTCGGACTTGCCATCTCAGACACTCTACCTCTGGGGCGTTCGGTAGCTGCGCGAAGGTAACAAAGTGGGCTCAAGTCCAGTACCCGAAAAGTGTCTCATGCCTCTCAACAGATGGCAGGCAGCGTGTCTCCTGCTGCTGCAGAAGGACTGCAGACGTCTGTTTCAGGCTATAGGCTAGAAACGTGGTGCCCGCTGATCGAAATGCCGGCAGTGGCCCGCAGTGAAAGTGTCACGCACCTGGTGGTTTCTTCGACATAAGCAAGCCACACGTACCGGTCACGGACATGTGCCCCTGCGCGGGGCAGGGTGCGTGAAGCCACCTCTTTGGGCAAACCCTACAGGTGGCCTGGCAAATGTGTCCCGTTTATGGGAAACTGTTATATTCCTTTCCGGTTTGATGAAAGGTCCGTTACGAGCATTGCCGTTTTCTGGATTTGGAGTTCTGCCATGGAGTGCAACGCAGAGACCCAAGGGTTTGGGGGATAGGGAGCTAGCACTTTGGCAGAGGCAGCTCCATGCTGCCCCGAGCTCTGGGCTCCGTGTTCAACTTGGAGTAAAGGCAGCCTGGGGTGCAATGCACGGACCGTCTGGCCCTAGACGGGATGTGCACGTGCAACAGACGAGCTAGAGGAGAGAAATGGGATACCCGCAGTTCTTCGGGATAGGCCAGCTCTCATCCAGCTAGTTGCGAAAGCAGGCTCCGAAAGGCCTGGATGCCTTTTCTCAACACGCCACACACGAGTTCAGTCACGCAGTACTACACTCGGAGTTTCTCAAGGGTACGTGGAGGGACAGCTTTTCTGACTGCATAGGAACGGAGTTCCTCACAGGGGAAATGGGATGTGTACCGGACAGGCTGGGTGAACAAAATTTCGTATGCAGTTGTCCTCCAGTGGAGCGGGAGAGGGACCCAGGTCTGGCGAGCGCATAGTGTCTCTGGTCCCACACGTTCGGGGGCAGTGTGCTGCCTCAGCTCCCTTACAAGGCTGTGTTGACATTGAGCCACGTAAGTAGAAGAAGCTGCGGAAGTCAGTTTGACGCACATCCCAGGGTAGCCTTGCAGAGTTCCAATCCCAAGCCCTGTGGAGACAGATGGGCCTGAAAGCGTTTCACCCACGACGGCTCTTTGAAAACTCCGGGTCATTCCGAGTGCAGGGAGGACTGCGGTGAAGAGGGCTGTGAGCGTCAATCGTATCTTTTGTCCGTGCCTCCTGGACGTGGAGTGTGGCAAAGCGTGCCCAGGTGGACGGGAGGACAAAGCCTTCCCAAATCAAGTTGCAGGCTGCTGTTGTTACATGGAATCCCGGGCTTTGTTCACTGCTGTGTGCGACAAAGAAATCCTGGCTTCGTGTTTGTTCCTTGAGTGCGGGAAGTCCTCGTAGAGGGAGGCTTGAGGTGTCCAGTGTTCACCCAAATCGCTTCCGATCACAGGACGGAACATCGCACACACTTGTTGGCACTGTGGCCTCAGGTCCATTGCAAAGTAAGCCTTCGCCGAGGCGTGGGAAACGAGTCGCTCCCCAGCTCACAAATGCCCGTGATGAGGTGGGCCGGATGGAAGCATGGGGGGGGGGGTACCATGCTGCTTTGCCTGCAGGAGAAACATACGACAAGGTTCTAGAACATACTGTTATCTATGGGAGGACTGTGCTGCCCGGGACGCTCGGTGGCTCCAACGAGGGGCGCTAAGGGCTCCTTCTGAAGCCCATACGATGCCAATCGTTTCAACGCACTTTGCTGCTGGCCCACGTGCTGGTTGCCCACCTCTGCAATGTATGGGAATTCAACTCTGTAGCAGGTCTTCCCACCGGGGACGCTAATTTCGTTCACATCCTCGACCCTGAGCCTAGTGGCAGAGGCAAAAGCTGGGTCACTTCAGAGGCTCTTCCACCAGACGTTCGCAGAGGCGCCTGCCTTGGACTTGAAGCTACACGGAAGCAGGGACCTCAGGCACAGGGCAGACTGAGCGGTGTCCACCCTCACAGCATATAGCATTTCCTCGGGAACAGGGTCACTTTGGTGTCAGCTCTGGGATCCAAGATTTCGTGAGAGTGCTCCTTTGGTGACCAGAATCTATGGCTCACGCGGGACACGTGCAGCGGTTACTTTCGGACTTGCCATCTCAGACACTCTACCTCTGGGGCGTTCGGTAGCTGCGCGAAGGTAACAAAGTGGGCTCAAGTCCAGTACCCGAAAAGTGTCTCATGCCTCTCAACAGATGGCAGGCAGCGTGTCTCCTGCTGCTGCAGAAGGACTGCAGACGTCTGTTTCAGGCTATAGGCTAGAAACGTGGTGCCCGCTGATCGAAATGCCGGCAGTGGCCCGCAGTGAAAGTGTCACGCACCTGGTGGTTTCTTCGACATAAGCAAGCCACACGTACCGGTCACGGACATGTGCCCCTGCGCGGGGCAGGGTGCGTGAAGCCACCTCTTTGGGCAAACCCTACGGGTGGCCTGGCAAATGTGTCCCGTTTATGGGAAACTGTTATATTCCTTTCCGGTTTGATGAAAGGTCCGTTACGAGCATTGCCGTTTTCTGGATTTGGAGTTCTGCCATGGAGTGCAACGCAGAGACCCAAGGGTTTGGGGGATAGGGAGCTAGCACTTTGGCAGAGGCAGCTCCATGCTGCCCCGAGCTCTGGGCTCCGTGTTCAACTTGGAGTAAAGGCAGCCTGGGGTGCAATGCACGGACCGTCTGGCCCTAGACGGGATGTGCACGTGCAACAGACGAGCTAGAGGAGAGAAATGGGATACCCGCAGTTCTTCGGGATAGGCCAGCTCTCATCCAGCTAGTTGCGAAAGCAGGCTCCGAAAGGCCTGGATGCCTTTTCTCAACACGCCACACACGAGTTCAGTCACGCAGTACTACACTCGGAGTTTCTCAAGGGTACGTGGAGGGACAGCTTTTCTGACTGCATAGGAACGGAGTTCCTCACAGGGGAAATGGGATGTGTACCGGACAGGCTGGGTGAACAAAATTTCGTATGCAGTTGTCCTCCAGTGGAGCGGGAGAGGGACCCAGGTCTGGCGAGCGCATAGTGTCTCTGGTCCCACACGTTCGGGGGCAGTGTGCTGCCTCAGCTCCCTTACAAGGCTGTGTTGACATTGAGCCACGTAAGTAGAAGAAGCTGCGGAAGTCAGTTTGACGCACATCCCAGGGTAGCCTTGCAGAGTTCCAATCCCAAGCCCTGTGGAGACAGATGGGCCTGAAAGCGTTTCACCCACGACGGCTCTTTGAAAACTCCGGGTCATTCCGAGTGCAGGGAGGACTGCGGTGAAGAGGGCTGTGAGCGTCAATCGTATCTTTTGTCCGTGCCTCCTGGACGTGGAGTGTGGCAAAGCGTGCCCAGGTGGACGGGAGGACAAAGCCTTCCCAAATCAAGTTGCAGGCTGCTGTTGTTACATGGAATCCCGGGCTTTGTTCACTGCTGTGTGCGACAAAGAAATCCTGGCTTCGTGTTTGTTCCTTGAGTGCGGGAAGTCCTCGTAGAGGGAGGCTTGAGGTGTCCAGTGTTCACCCAAATCGCTTCCGATCACAGGACGGAACATCGCACACACTTGTTGGCACTGTGGCCTCAGGTCCATTGCAAAGTAAGCCTTCGCCGAGGCGTGGGAAACGAGTCGCTCCCCAGCTCACAAATGCCCGTGATGAGGTGGGCCGGATGGAAGCATGGGGGGGGGGGTACCATGCTGCTTTGCCTGCAGGAGAAACATACGACAAGGTTCTAGAACATACTGTTATCTATGGGAGGACTGTGCTGCCCGGGACGCTCGGTGGCTCCAACGAGGGGCGCTAAGGGCTCCTTCTGAAGCCCATACGATGCCAATCGTTTCAACGCACTTTGCTGCTGGCCCACGTGCTGGTTGCCCACCTCTGCAATGTATGGGAATTCAACTCTGTAGCAGGTCTTCCCACCGGGGACGCTAATTTCGTTCACATCCTCGACCCTGAGCCTAGTGGCAGAGGCAAAAGCTGGGTCACTTCAGAGGCTCTTCCACCAGACGTTCGCAGAGGCGCCTGCCTTGGACTTGAAGCTACACGGAAGCAGGGACCTCAGGCACAGGGCAGACTGAGCGGTGTCCACCCTCACAGCATATAGCATTTCCTCGGGAACAGGGTCACTTTGGTGTCAGCTCTGGGATCCAAGATTTCGTGAGAGTGCTCCTTTGGTGACCAGAATCTATGGCTCACGCGGGACACGTGCAGCGGTTACTTTCGGACTTGCCATCTCAGACACTCTACCTCTGGGGCGTTCGGTAGCTGCGCGAAGGTAACAAAGTGGGCTCAAGTCCAGTACCCGAAAAGTGTCTCATGCCTCTCAACAGATGGCAGGCAGCGTGTCTCCTGCTGCTGCAGAAGGACTGCAGACGTCTGTTTCAGGCTATAGGCTAGAAACGTGGTGCCCGCTGATCGAAATGCCGGCAGTGGCCCGCAGTGAAAGTGTCACGCACCTGGTGGTTTCTTCGACATAAGCAAGCCACACGTACCGGTCACGGACATGTGCCCCTGCGCGGGGCAGGGTGCGTGAAGCCACCTCTTTGGGCAAACCCTACGGGTGGCCTGGCAAATGTGTCCCGTTTATGGGAAACTGTTATATTCCTTTCCGGTTTGATGAAAGGTCCGTTACGAGCATTGCCGTTTTCTGGATTTGGAGTTCTGCCATGGAGTGCAACGCAGAGACCCAAGGGTTTGGGGGATAGGGAGCTAGCACTTTGGCAGAGGCAGCTCCATGCTGCCCCGAGCTCTGGGCTCCGTGTTCAACTTGGAGTAAAGGCAGCCTGGGGTGCAATGCACGGACCGTCTGGCCCTAGACGGGATGTGCACGTGCAACAGACGAGCTAGAGGAGAGAAATGGGATACCCGCAGTTCTTCGGGATAGGCCAGCTCTCATCCAGCTAGTTGCGAAAGCAGGCTCCGAAAGGCCTGGATGCCTTTTCTCAACACGCCACACACGAGTTCAGTCACGCAGTACTACACTCGGAGTTTCTCAAGGGTACGTGGAGGGACAGCTTTTCTGACTGCATAGGAACGGAGTTCCTCACAGGGGAAATGGGATGTGTACCGGACAGGCTGGGTGAACAAAATTTCGTATGCAGTTGTCCTCCAGTGGAGCGGGAGAGGGACCCAGGTCTGGCGAGCGCATAGTGTCTCTGGTCCCACACGTTCGGGGGCAGTGTGCTGCCTCAGCTCCCTTACAAGGCTGTGTTGACATTGAGCCACGTAAGTAGAAGAAGCTGCGGAAGTCAGTTTGACGCACATCCCAGGGTAGCCTTGCAGAGTTCCAATCCCAAGCCCTGTGGAGACAGATGGGCCTGAAAGCGTTTCACCCACGACGGCTCTTTGAAAACTCCGGGTCATTCCGAGTGCAGGGAGGACTGCGGTGAAGAGGGCTGTGAGCGTCAATCGTATCTTTTGTCCGTGCCTCCTGGACGTGGAGTGTGGCAAAGCGTGCCCAGGTGGACGGGAGGACAAAGCCTTCCCAAATCAAGTTGCAGGCTGCTGTTGTTACATGGAATCCCGGGCTTTGTTCACTGCTGTGTGCGACAAAGAAATCCTGGCTTCGTGTTTGTTCCTTGAGTGCGGGAAGTCCTCGTAGAGGGAGGCTTGAGGTGTCCAGTGTTCACCCAAATCGCTTCCGATCACAGGACGGAACATCGCACACACTTGTTGGCACTGTGGCCTCAGGTCCATTGCAAAGTAAGCCTTCGCCGAGGCGTGGGAAACGAGTCGCTCCCCAGCTCACAAATGCCCGTGATGAGGTGGGCCGGATGGAAGCATGGGGGGGGGGGGTACCATGCTGCTTTGCCTGCAGGAGAAACATACGACAAGGTTCTAGAACATACTGTTATCTATGGGAGGACTGTGCTGCCCGGGACGCTCGGTGGCTCCAACGAGGGGCGCTAAGGGCTCCTTCTGAAGCCCATACGATGCCAATCGTTTCAACGCACTTTGCTGCTGGCCCACGTGCTGGTTGCCCACCTCTGCAATGTATGGGAATTCAACTCTGTAGCAGGTCTTCCCACCGGGGACGCTAATTTCGTTCACATCCTCGACCCTGAGCCTAGTGGCAGAGGCAAAAGCTGGGTCACTTCAGAGGCTCTTCCACCAGACGTTCGCAGAGGCACCTGCCTTGGACTTGAAGCTACACGGAAGCAGGGACCTCAGGCACAGGGCAGACTGAGCGGTGTCCACCCTCACAGCATATAGCATTTCCTCGGGAACAGGGTCACTTTGGTGTCAGCTCTGGGATCCAAGATTTCGTGAGAGTGCTCCTTTGGTGACCAGAATCTATGGCTCACGCGGGACACGTGCAGCGGTTACTTTCGGACTTGCCATCTCAGACACTCTACCTCTGGGGCGTTCGGTAGCTGCGCGAAGGTAACAAAGTGGGCTCAAGTCCAGTACCCGAAAAGTGTCTCATGCCTCTCAACAGATGGCAGGCAGCGTGTCTCCTGCTGCTGCAGAAGGACTGCAGACGTCTGTTTCAGGCTATAGGCTAGAAACGTGGTGCCCGCTGATCGAAATGCCGGCAGTGGCCCGCAGTGAAAGTGTCACGCACCTGGTGGTTTCTTCGACATAAGCAAGCCACACGTACCGGTCACGGACATGTGCCCCTGCGCGGGGCAGGGTGCGTGAAGCCACCTCTTTGGGCAAACCCTACGGGTGGCCTGGCAAATGTGTCCCGTTTATGGGAAACTGTTATATTCCTTTCCGGTTTGATGAAAGGTCCGTTACGAGCATTGCCGTTTTCTGGATTTGGAGTTCTGCCATGGAGTGCAACGCAGAGACCCAAGGGTTTGGGGGATAGGGAGCTAGCACTTTGGCAGAGGCAGCTCCATGCTGCCCCGAGCTCTGGGCTCCGTGTTCAACTTGGAGTAAAGGCAGCCTGGGGTGCAATGCACGGACCGTCTGGCCCTAGACGGGATGTGCACGTGCAACAGACGAGCTAGAGGAGAGAAATGGGATACCCGCAGTTCTTCGGGATAGGCCAGCTCTCATCCAGCTAGTTGCGAAAGCAGGCTCCGAAAGGCCTGGATGCCTTTTCTCAACACGCCACACACGAGTTCAGTCACGCAGTACTACACTCGGAGTTTCTCAAGGGTACGTGGAGGGACAGCTTTTCTGACTGCATAGGAACGGAGTTCCTCACAGGGGAAATGGGATGTGTACCGGACAGGCTGGGTGAACAAAATTTCGTATGCAGTTGTCCTCCAGTGGAGCGGGAGAGGGACCCAGGTCTGGCGAGCGCATAGTGTCTCTGGTCCCACACGTTCGGGGGCAGTGTGCTGCCTCAGCTCCCTTACAAGGCTGTGTTGACATTGAGCCACGTAAGTAGAAGAAGCTGCGGAAGTCAGTTTGACGCACATCCCAGGGTAGCCTTGCAGAGTTCCAATCCCAAGCCCTGTGGAGACAGATGGGCCTGAAAGCGTTTCACCCACGACGGCTCTTTGAAAACTCCGGGTCATTCCGAGTGCAGGGAGGACTGCGGTGAAGAGGGCTGTGAGCGTCAATCGTATCTTTTGTCCGTGCCTCCTGGACGTGGAGTGTGGCAAAGCGTGCCCAGGTGGACGGGAGGACAAAGCCTTCCCAAATCAAGTTGCAGGCTGCTGTTGTTACATGGAATCCCGGGCTTTGTTCACTGCTGTGTGCGACAAAGAAATCCTGGCTTCGTGTTTGTTCCTTGAGTGCGGGAAGTCCTCGTAGAGGGAGGCTTGAGGTGTCCAGTGTTCACCCAAATCGCTTCCGATCACAGGACGGAACATCGCACACACTTGTTGGCACTGTGGCCTCAGGTCCATTGCAAAGTAAGCCTTCGCCGAGGCGTGGGAAACGAGTCGCTCCCCAGCTCACAAATGCCCGTGATGAGGTGGGCCGGATGGAAGCATGGGGGGGGGGGTACCATGCTGCTTTGCCTGCAGGAGAAACATACGACAAGGTTCTAGAACATACTGTTATCTATGGGAGGACTGTGCTGCCCGGGACGCTCGGTGGCTCCAACGAGGGGCGCTAAGGGCTCCTTCTGAAGCCCATACGATGCCAATCGTTTCAACGCACTTTGCTGCTGGCCCACGTGCTGGTTGCCCACCTCTGCAATGTATGGGAATTCAACTCTGTAGCAGGTCTTCCCACCGGGGACGCTAATTTCGTTCACATCCTCGACCCTGAGCCTAGTGGCAGAGGCAAAAGCTGGGTCACTTCAGAGGCTCTTCCACCAGACGTTCGCAGAGGCGCCTGCCTTGGACTTGAAGCTACACGGAAGCAGGGACCTCAGGCACAGGGCAGACTGAGCGGTGTCCACCCTCACAGCATATAGCATTTCCTCGGGAACAGGGTCACTTTGGTGTCAGCTCTGGGATCCAAGATTTCGTGAGAGTGCTCCTTTGGTGACCAGAATCTATGGCTCACGCGGGACACGTGCAGCGGTTACTTTCGGACTTGCCATCTCAGACACTCTACCTCTGGGGCGTTCGGTAGCTGCGCGAAGGTAACAAAGTGGGCTCAAGTCCAGTACCCGAAAAGTGTCTCATGCCTCTCAACAGATGGCAGGCAGCGTGTCTCCTGCTGCTGCAGAAGGACTGCAGACGTCTGTTTCAGGCTATAGGCTAGAAACGTGGTGCCCGCTGATCGAAATGCCGGCAGTGGCCCGCAGTGAAAGTGTCACGCACCTGGTGGTTTCTTCGACATAAGCAAGCCACACGTACCGGTCACGGACATGTGCCCCTGCGCGGGGCAGGGTGCGTGAAGCCACCTCTTTGGGCAAACCCTACGGGTGGCCTGGCAAATGTGTCCCGTTTATGGGAAACTGTTATATTCCTTTCCGGTTTGATGAAAGGTCCGTTACGAGCATTGCCGTTTTCTGGATTTGGAGTTCTGCCATGGAGTGCAACGCAGAGACCCAAGGGTTTGGGGGATAGGGAGCTAGCACTTTGGCAGAGGCAGCTCCATGCTGCCCCGAGCTCTGGGCTCCGTGTTCAACTTGGAGTAAAGGCAGCCTGGGGTGCAATGCACGGACCGTCTGGCCCTAGACGGGATGTGCACGTGCAACAGACGAGCTAGAGGAGAGAAATGGGATACCCGCAGTTCTTCGGGATAGGCCAGCTCTCATCCAGCTAGTTGCGAAAGCAGGCTCCGAAAGGCCTGGATGCCTTTTCTCAACACGCCACACACGAGTTCAGTCACGCAGTACTACACTCGGAGTTTCTCAAGGGTACGTGGAGGGACAGCTTTTCTGACTGCATAGGAACGGAGTTCCTCACAGGGGAAATGGGATGTGTACCGGACAGGCTGGGTGAACAAAATTTCGTATGCAGTTGTCCTCCAGTGGAGCGGGAGAGGGACCCAGGTCTGGCGAGCGCATAGTGTCTCTGGTCCCACACGTTCGGGGGCAGTGTGCTGCCTCAGCTCCCTTACAAGGCTGTGTTGACATTGAGCCACGTAAGTAGAAGAAGCTGCGGAAGTCAGTTTGACGCACATCCCAGGGTAGCCTTGCAGAGTTCCAATCCCAAGCCCTGTGGAGACAGATGGGCCTGAAAGCGTTTCACCCACGACGGCTCTTTGAAAACTCCGGGTCATTCCGAGTGCAGGGAGGACTGCGGTGAAGAGGGCTGTGAGCGTCAATCGTATCTTTTGTCCGTGCCTCCTGGACGTGGAGTGTGGCAAAGCGTGCCCAGGTGGACGGGAGGACAAAGCCTTCCCAAATCAAGTTGCAGGCTGCTGTTGTTACATGGAATCCCGGGCTTTGTTCACTGCTGTGTGCGACAAAGAAATCCTGGCTTCGTGTTTGTTCCTTGAGTGCGGGAAGTCCTCGTAGAGGGAGGCTTGAGGTGTCCAGTGTTCACCCAAATCGCTTCCGATCACAGGACGGAACATCGCACACACTTGTTGGCACTGTGGCCTCAGGTCCATTGCAAAGTAAGCCTTCGCCGAGGCGTGGGAAACGAGTCGCTCCCCAGCTCACAAATGCCCGTGATGAGGTGGGCCGGATGGAAGCATGGGGGGGGGGGTACCATGCTGCTTTGCCTGCAGGAGAAACATACGACAAGGTTCTAGAACATACTGTTATCTATGGGAGGACTGTGCTGCCCGGGACGCTCGGTGGCTCCAACGAGGGGCGCTAAGGGCTCCTTCTGAAGCCCATACGATGCCAATCGTTTCAACGCACTTTGCTGCTGGCCCACGTGCTGGTTGCCCACCTCTGCAATGTATGGGAATTCAACTCTGTAGCAGGTCTTCCCACCGGGGACGCTAATTTCGTTCACATCCTCGACCCTGAGCCTAGTGGCAGAGGCAAAAGCTGGGTCACTTCAGAGGCTCTTCCACCAGACGTTCGCAGAGGCGCCTGCCTTGGACTTGAAGCTACACGGAAGCAGGGACCTCAGGCACAGGGCAGACTGAACGGTGTCCACCCTCACAGCATATAGCATTTCCTCGGGAACAGGGTCACTTTGGTGTCAGCTCTGGGATCCAAGATTTCGTGAGAGTGCTCCTTTGGTGACCAGAATCTATGGCTCACGCGGGACACGTGCAGCGGTTACTTTCGGACTTGCCATCTCAGACACTCTACCTCTGGGGCGTTCGGTAGCTGCGCGAAGGTAACAAAGTGGGCTCAAGTCCAGTACCCGAAAAGTGTCTCATGCCTCTCAACAGATGGCAGGCAGCGTGTCTCCTGCTGCTGCAGAAGGACTGCAGACGTCTGTTTCAGGCTATAGGCTAGAAACGTGGTGCCCGCTGATCGAAATGCCGGCAGTGGCCCGCAGTGAAAGTGTCACGCACCTGGTGGTTTCTTCGACATAAGCAAGCCACACGTACCGGTCACGGACATGTGCCCCTGCGCGGGGCAGGGTGCGTGAAGCCACCTCTTTGGGCAAACCCTACGGGTGGCCTGGCAAATGTGTCCCGTTTATGGGAAACTGTTATATTCCTTTCCGGTTTGATGAAAGGTCCGTTACGAGCATTGCCGTTTTCTGGATTTGGAGTTCTGCCATGGAGTGCAACGCAGAGACCCAAGGGTTTGGGGGATAGGGAGCTAGCACTTTGGCAGAGGCAGCTCCATGCTGCCCCGAGCTCTGGGCTCCGTGTTCAACTTGGAGTAAAGGCAGCCTGGGGTGCAATGCACGGACCGTCTGGCCCTAGACGGGATGTGCACGTGCAACAGACGAGCTAGAGGAGAGAAATGGGATACCCGCAGTTCTTCGGGATAGGCCAGCTCTCATCCAGCTAGTTGCGAAAGCAGGCTCCGAAAGGCCTGGATGCCTTTTCTCAACACGCCACACACGAGTTCAGTCACGCAGTACTACACTCGGAGTTTCTCAAGGGTACGTGGAGGGACAGCTTTTCTGACTGCATAGGAACGGAGTTCCTCACAGGGGAAATGGGATGTGTACCGGACAGGCTGGGTGAACAAAATTTCGTATGCAGTTGTCCTCCAGTGGAGCGGGAGAGGGACCCAGGTCTGGCGAGCGCATAGTGTCTCTGGTCCCACACGTTCGGGGGCAGTGTGCTGCCTCAGCTCCCTTACAAGGCTGTGTTGACCTTGAGCCACGTAAGTAGAAGAAGCTGCGGAAGTCAGTTTGACGCACATCCCAGGGTAGCCTTGCAGAGTTCCAATCCCAAGCCCTGTGGAGACAGATGGGCCTGAAAGCGTTTCACCCACGACGGCTCTTTGAAAACTCCGGGTCATTCCGAGTGCAGGGAGGACTGCGGTGAAGAGGGCTGTGAGCGTCAATCGTATCTTTTGTCCGTGCCTCCTGGACGTGGAGTGTGGCAAAGCGTGCCCAGGTGGACGGGAGGACAAAGCCTTCCCAAATCAAGTTGCAGGCTGCTGTTGTTACATGGAATCCCGGGCTTTGTTCACTGCTGTGTGCGACAAAGAAATCCTGGCTTCGTGTTTGTTCCTTGAGTGCGGGAAGTCCTCGTAGAGGGAGGCTTGAGGTGTCCAGTGTTCACCCAAATCGCTTCCGATCACAGGACGGAACATCGCACACACTTGTTGGCACTGTGGCCTCAGGTCCATTGCAAAGTAAGCCTTCGCCGAGGCGTGGGAAACGAGTCGCTCCCCAGCTCACAAATGCCCGTGATGAGGTGGGCCGGATGGAAGCATGGGGGGGGGGGTACCATGCTGCTTTGCCTGCAGGAGAAACATACGACAAGGTTCTAGAACATACTGTTATCTATGGGAGGACTGTGCTGCCCGGGACGCTCGGTGGCTCCAACGAGGGGCGCTAAGGGCTCCTTCTGAAGCCCATACGATGCCAATCGTTTCAACGCACTTTGCTGCTGGCCCACGTGCTGGTTGCCCACCTCTGCAATGTATGGGAATTCAACTCTGTAGCAGGTCTTCCCACCGGGGACGCTAATTTCGTTCACATCCTCGACCCTGAGCCTAGTGGCAGAGGCAAAAGCTGGGTCACTTCAGAGGCTCTTCCACCAGACGTTCGCAGAGGCGCCTGCCTTGGACTTGAAGCTACACGGAAGCAGGGACCTCAGGCACAGGGCAGACTGAACGGTGTCCACCCTCACAGCATATAGCATTTCCTCGGGAACAGGGTCACTTTGGTGTCAGCTCTGGGATCCAAGATTTCGTGAGAGTGCTCCTTTGGTGACCAGAATCTATGGCTCACGCGGGACACGTGCAGCGGTTACTTTCGGACTTGCCATCTCAGACACTCTACCTCTGGGGCGTTCGGTAGCTGCGCGAAGGTAACAAAGTGGGCTCAAGTCCAGTACCCGAAAAGTGTCTCATGCCTCTCAACAGATGGCAGGCAGCGTGTCTCCTGCTGCTGCAGAAGGACTGCAGACGTCTGTTTCAGGCTATAGGCTAGAAACGTGGTGCCCGCTGATCGAAATGCCGGCAGTGGCCCGCAGTGAAAGTGTCACGCACCTGGTGGTTTCTTCGACATAAGCAAGCCACACGTACCGGTCACGGACATGTGCCCCTGCGCGGGGCAGGGTGCGTGAAGCCACCTCTTTGGGCAAACCCTACGGGTGGCCTGGCAAATGTGTCCCGTTTATGGGAAACTGTTATATTCCTTTCCGGTTTGATGAAAGGTCCGTTACGAGCATTGCCGTTTTCTGGATTTGGAGTTCTGCCATGGAGTGCAACGCAGAGACCCAAGGGTTTGGGGGATAGGGAGCTAGCACTTTGGCAGAGGCAGCTCCATGCTGCCCCGAGCTCTGGGCTCCGTGTTCAACTTGGAGTAAAGGCAGCCTGGGGTGCAATGCACGGACCGTCTGGCCCTAGACGGGATGTGCACGTGCAACAGACGAGCTAGAGGAGAGAAATGGGATACCCGCAGTTCTTCGGGATAGGCCAGCTCTCATCCAGCTAGTTGCGAAAGCAGGCTCCGAAAGGCCTGGATGCCTTTTCTCAACACGCCACACACGAGTTCAGTCACGCAGTACTACACTCGGAGTTTCTCAAGGGTACGTGGAGGGACAGCTTTTCTGACTGCATAGGAACGGAGTTCCTCACAGGGGAAATGGGATGTGTACCGGACAGGCTGGGTGAACAAAATTTCGTATGCAGTTGTCCTCCAGTGGAGCGGGAGAGGGACCCAGGTCTGGCGAGCGCATAGTGTCTCTGGTCCCACACGTTCGGGGGCAGTGTGCTGCCTCAGCTCCCTTACAAGGCTGTGTTGACATTGAGCCACGTAAGTAGAAGAAGCTGCGGAAGTCAGTTTGACGCACATCCCAGGGTAGCCTTGCAGAGTTCCAATCCCAAGCCCTGTGGAGACAGATGGGCCTGAAAGCGTTTCACCCACGACGGCTCTTTGAAAACTCCGGGTCATTCCGAGTGCAGGGAGGACTGCGGTGAAGAGGGCTGTGAGCGTCAATCGTATCTTTTGTCCGTGCCTCCTGGACGTGGAGTGTGGCAAAGCGTGCCCAGGTGGACGGGAGGACAAAGCCTTCCCAAATCAAGTTGCAGGCTGCTGTTGTTACATGGAATCCCGGGCTTTGTTCACTGCTGTGTGCGACAAAGAAATCCTGGCTTCGTGTTTGTTCCTTGAGTGCGGGAAGTCCTCGTAGAGGGAGGCTTGAGGTGTCCAGTGTTCACCCAAATCGCTTCCGATCACAGGACGGAACATCGCACACACTTGTTGGCACTGTGGCCTCAGGTCCATTGCAAAGTAAGCCTTCGCCGAGGCGTGGGAAACGAGTCGCTCCCCAGCTCACAAATGCCCGTGATGAGGTGGGCCGGATGGAAGCATGGGGGGGGGGGTACCATGCTGCTTTGCCTGCAGGAGAAACATACGACAAGGTTCTAGAACATACTGTTATCTATGGGAGGACTGTGCTGCCCGGGACGCTCGGTGGCTCCAACGAGGGGCGCTAAGGGCTCCTTCTGAAGCCCATACGATGCCAATCGTTTCAACGCACTTTGCTGCTGGCCCACGTGCTGGTTGCCCACCTCTGCAATGTATGGGAATTCAACTCTGTAGCAGGTCTTCCCACCGGGGACGCTAATTTCGTTCACATCCTCGACCCTGAGCCTAGTGGCAGAGGCAAAAGCTGGGTCACTTCAGAGGCTCTTCCACCAGACGTTCGCAGAGGCGCCTGCCTTGGACTTGAAGCTACACGGAAGCAGGGACCTCAGGCACAGGGCAGACTGAACGGTGTCCACCCTCACAGCATATAGCATTTCCTCGGGAACAGGGTCACTTTGGTGTCAGCTCTGGGATCCAAGATTTCGTGAGAGTGCTCCTTTGGTGACCAGAATCTATGGCTCACGCGGGACACGTGCAGCGGTTACTTTCGGACTTGCCATCTCAGACACTCTACCTCTGGGGCGTTCGGTAGCTGCGCGAAGGTAACAAAGTGGGCTCAAGTCCAGTACCCGAAAAGTGTCTCATGCCTCTCAACAGATGGCAGGCAGCGTGTCTCCTGCTGCTGCAGAAGGACTGCAGACGTCTGTTTCAGGCTATAGGCTAGAAACGTGGTGCCCGCTGATCGAAATGCCGGCAGTGGCCCGCAGTGAAAGTGTCACGCACCTGGTGGTTTCTTCGACATAAGCAAGCCACACGTACCGGTCACGGACATGTGCCCCTGCGCGGGGCAGGGTGCGTGAAGCCACCTCTTTGGGCAAACCCTACGGGTGGCCTGGCAAATGTGTCCCGTTTATGGGAAACTGTTATATTCCTTTCCGGTTTGATGAAAGGTCCGTTACGAGCATTGCCGTTTTCTGGATTTGGAGTTCTGCCATGGAGTGCAACGCAGAGACCCAAGGGTTTGGGGGATAGGGAGCTAGCACTTTGGCAGAGGCAGCTCCATGCTGCCCCGAGCTCTGGGCTCCGTGTTCAACTTGGAGTAAAGGCAGCCTGGGGTGCAATGCACGGACCGTCTGGCCCTAGACGGGATGTGCACGTGCAACAGACGAGCTAGAGGAGAGAAATGGGATACCCGCAGTTCTTCGGGATAGGCCAGCTCTCATCCAGCTAGTTGCGAAAGCAGGCTCCGAAAGGCCTGGATGCCTTTTCTCAACACGCCACACACGAGTTCAGTCACGCAGTACTACACTCGGAGTTTCTCAAGGGTACGTGGAGGGACAGCTTTTCTGACTGCATAGGAACGGAGTTCCTCACAGGGGAAATGGGATGTGTACCGGACAGGCTGGGTGAACAAAATTTCGTATGCAGTTGTCCTCCAGTGGAGCGGGAGAGGGACCCAGGTCTGGCGAGCGCATAGTGTCTCTGGTCCCACACGTTCGGGGGCAGTGTGCTGCCTCAGCTCCCTTACAAGGCTGTGTTGACCTTGAGCCACGTAAGTAGAAGAAGCTGCGGAAGTCAGTTTGACGCACATCCCAGGGTAGCCTTGCAGAGTTCCAATCCCAAGCCCTGTGGAGACAGATGGGCCTGAAAGCGTTTCACCCACGACGGCTCTTTGAAAACTCCGGGTCATTCCGAGTGCAGGGAGGACTGCGGTGAAGAGGGCTGTGAGCGTCAATCGTATCTTTTGTCCGTGCCTCCTGGACGTGGAGTGTGGCAAAGCGTGCCCAGGTGGACGGGAGGACAAAGCCTTCCCAAATCAAGTTGCAGGCTGCTGTTGTTACATGGAATCCCGGGCTTTGTTCACTGCTGTGTGCGACAAAGAAATCCTGGCTTCGTGTTTGTTCCTTGAGTGCGGGAAGTCCTCGTAGAGGGAGGCTTGAGGTGTCCAGTGTTCACCCAAATCGCTTCCGATCACAGGACGGAACATCGCACACACTTGTTGGCACTGTGGCCTCAGGTCCATTGCAAAGTAAGCCTTCGCCGAGGCGTGGGAAACGAGTCGCTCCCCAGCTCACAAATGCCCGTGATGAGGTGGGCCGGATGGAAGCATGGGGGGGGGGGGTACCATGCTGCTTTGCCTGCAGGAGAAACATACGACAAGGTTCTAGAACATACTGTTATCTATGGGAGGACTGTGCTGCCCGGGACGCTCGGTGGCTCCAACGAGGGGCGCTAAGGGCTCCTTCTGAAGCCCATACGATGCCAATCGTTTCAACGCACTTTGCTGCTGGCCCACGTGCTGGTTGCCCACCTCTGCAATGTATGGGAATTCAACTCTGTAGCAGGTCTTCCCACCGGGGACGCTAATTTCGTTCACATCCTCGACCCTGAGCCTAGTGGCAGAGGCAAAAGCTGGGTCACTTCAGAGGCTCTTCCACCAGACGTTCGCAGAGGCGCCTGCCTTGGACTTGAAGCTACACGGAAGCAGGGACCTCAGGCACAGGGCAGACTGAACGGTGTCCACCCTCACAGCATATAGCATTTCCTCGGGAACAGGGTCACTTTGGTGTCAGCTCTGGGATCCAAGATTTCGTGAGAGTGCTCCTTTGGTGACCAGAATCTATGGCTCACGCGGGACACGTGCAGCGGTTACTTTCGGACTTGCCATCTCAGACACTCTACCTCTGGGGCGTTCGGTAGCTGCGCGAAGGTAACAAAGTGGGCTCAAGTCCAGTACCCGAAAAGTGTCTCATGCCTCTCAACAGATGGCAGGCAGCGTGTCTCCTGCTGCTGCAGAAGGACTGCAGACGTCTGTTTCAGGCTATAGGCTAGAAACGTGGTGCCCGCTGATCGAAATGCCGGCAGTGGCCCGCAGTGAAAGTGTCACGCACCTGGTGGTTTCTTCGACATAAGCAAGCCACACGTACCGGTCACGGACATGTGCCCCTGCGCGGGGCAGGGTGCGTGAAGCCACCTCTTTGGGCAAACCCTACGGGTGGCCTGGCAAATGTGTCCCGTTTATGGGAAACTGTTATATTCCTTTCCGGTTTGATGAAAGGTCCGTTACGAGCATTGCCGTTTTCTGGATTTGGAGTTCTGCCATGGAGTGCAACGCAGAGACCCAAGGGTTTGGGGGATAGGGAGCTAGCACTTTGGCAGAGGCAGCTCCATGCTGCCCCGAGCTCTGGGCTCCGTGTTCAACTTGGAGTAAAGGCAGCCTGGGGTGCAATGCACGGACCGTCTGGCCCTAGACGGGATGTGCACGTGCAACAGACGAGCTAGAGGAGAGAAATGGGATACCCGCAGTTCTTCGGGATAGGCCAGCTCTCATCCAGCTAGTTGCGAAAGCAGGCTCCGAAAGGCCTGGATGCCTTTTCTCAACACGCCACACACGAGTTCAGTCACGCAGTACTACACTCGGAGTTTCTCAAGGGTACGTGGAGGGACAGCTTTTCTGACTGCATAGGAACGGAGTTCCTCACAGGGGAAATGGGATGTGTACCGGACAGGCTGGGTGAACAAAATTTCGTATGCAGTTGTCCTCCAGTGGAGCGGGAGAGGGACCCAGGTCTGGCGAGCGCATAGTGTCTCTGGTCCCACACGTTCGGGGGCAGTGTGCTGCCTCAGCTCCCTTACAAGGCTGTGTTGACATTGAGCCACGTAAGTAGAAGAAGCTGCGGAAGTCAGTTTGACGCACATCCCAGGGTAGCCTTGCAGAGTTCCAATCCCAAGCCCTGTGGAGACAGATGGGCCTGAAAGCGTTTCACCCACGACGGCTCTTTGAAAACTCCGGGTCATTCCGAGTGCAGGGAGGACTGCGGTGAAGAGGGCTGTGAGCGTCAATCGTATCTTTTGTCCGTGCCTCCTGGACGTGGAGTGTGGCAAAGCGTGCCCAGGTGGACGGGAGGACAAAGCCTTCCCAAATCAAGTTGCAGGCTGCTGTTGTTACATGGAATCCCGGGCTTTGTTCACTGCTGTGTGCGACAAAGAAATCCTGGCTTCGTGTTTGTTCCTTGAGTGCGGGAAGTCCTCGTAGAGGGAGGCTTGAGGTGTCCAGTGTTCACCCAAATCACTTCCGATCACAGGACGGAACATCGCACACACTTGTTGGCACTGTGGCCTCAGGTCCATTGCAAAGTAAGCCTTCGCCGAGGCGTGGGAAACGAGTCGCTCCCCAGCTCACAAATGCCCGTGATGAGGTGGGCCGGATGGAAGCATGGGGGGGGGGGTACCATGCTGCTTTGCCTGCAGGAGAAACATACGACAAGGTTCTAGAACATACTGTTATCTATGGGAGGACTGTGCTGCCCGGGACGCTCGGTGGCTCCAACGAGGGGCGCTAAGGGCTCCTTCTGAAGCCCATACGATGCCAATCGTTTCAACGCACTTTGCTGCTGGCCCACGTGCTGGTTGCCCACCTCTGCAATGTATGGGAATTCAACTCTGTAGCAGGTCTTCCCACCGGGGACGCTAATTTCGTTCACATCCTCGACCCTGAGCCTAGTGGCAGAGGCAAAAGCTGGGTCACTTCAGAGGCTCTTCCACCAGACGTTCGCAGAGGCGCCTGCCTTGGACTTGAAGCTACACGGAAGCAGGGACCTCAGGCACAGGGCAGACTGAGCGGTGTCCACCCTCACAGCATATAGCATTTCCTCGGGAACAGGGTCACTTTGGTGTCAGCTCTGGGATCCAAGATTTCGTGAGAGTGCTCCTTTGGTGACCAGAATCTATGGCTCACGCGGGACACGTGCAGCGGTTACTTTCGGACTTGCCATCTCAGACACTCTACCTCTGGGGCGTTCGGTAGCTGCGCGAAGGTAACAAAGTGGGCTCAAGTCCAGTACCCGAAAAGTGTCTCATGCCTCTCAACAGATGGCAGGCAGCGTGTCTCCTGCTGCTGCAGAAGGACTGCAGACGTCTGTTTCAGGCTATAGGCTAGAAACGTGGTGCCCGCTGATCGAAATGCCGGCAGTGGCCCGCAGTGAAAGTGTCACGCACCTGGTGGTTTCTTCGACATAAGCAAGCCACACGTACCGGTCACGGACATGTGCCCCTGCGCGGGGCAGGGTGCGTGAAGCCACCTCTTTGGGCAAACCCTACGGGTGGCCTGGCAAATGTGTCCCGTTTATGGGAAACTGTTATATTCCTTTCCGGTTTGATGAAAGGTCCGTTACGAGCATTGCCGTTTTCTGGATTTGGAGTTCTGCCATGGAGTGCAACGCAGAGACCCAAGGGTTTGGGGGATAGGGAGCTAGCACTTTGGCAGAGGCAGCTCCATGCTGCCCCGAGCTCTGGGCTCCGTGTTCAACTTGGAGTAAAGGCAGCCTGGGGTGCAATGCACGGACCGTCTGGCCCTAGACGGGATGTGCACGTGCAACAGACGAGCTAGAGGAGAGAAATGGGATACCCGCAGTTCTTCGGGATAGGCCAGCTCTCATCCAGCTAGTTGCGAAAGCAGGCTCCGAAAGGCCTGGATGCCTTTTCTCAACACGCCACACACGAGTTCAGTCACGCAGTACTACACTCGGAGTTTCTCAAGGGTACGTGGAGGGACAGCTTTTCTGACTGCATAGGAACGGAGTTCCTCACAGGGGAAATGGGATGTGTACCGGACAGGCTGGGTGAACAAAATTTCGTATGCAGTTGTCCTCCAGTGGAGCGGGAGAGGGACCCAGGTCTGGCGAGCGCATAGTGTCTCTGGTCCCACACGTTCGGGGGCAGTGTGCTGCCTCAGCTCCCTTACAAGGCTGTGTTGACATTGAGCCACGTAAGTAGAAGAAGCTGCGGAAGTCAGTTTGACGCACATCCCAGGGTAGCCTTGCAGAGTTCCAATCCCAAGCCCTGTGGAGACAGATGGGCCTGAAAGCGTTTCACCCACGACGGCTCTTTGAAAACTCCGGGTCATTCCGAGTGCAGGGAGGACTGCGGTGAAGAGGGCTGTGAGCGTCAATCGTATCTTTTGTCCGTGCCTCCTGGACGTGGAGTGTGGCAAAGCGTGCCCAGGTGGACGGGAGGACAAAGCCTTCCCAAATCAAGTTGCAGGCTGCTGTTGTTACATGGAATCCCGGGCTTTGTTCACTGCTGTGTGCGACAAAGAAATCCTGGCTTCGTGTTTGTTCCTTGAGTGCGGGAAGTCCTCGTAGAGGGAGGCTTGAGGTGTCCAGTGTTCACCCAAATCGCTTCCGATCACAGGACGGAACATCGCACACACTTGTTGGCACTGTGGCCTCAGGTCCATTGCAAAGTAAGCCTTCGCCGAGGCGTGGGAAACGAGTCGCTCCCCAGCTCACAAATGCCCGTGATGAGGTGGGCCGGATGGAAGCATGGGGGGGGGGTACCATGCTGCCTTGCCTGCAGGAGAAACATACGACAAGGTTCTAGAACATACTGTTATCTATGGGAGGACTGTGCTGCCCGGGACGCTCGGTGGCTCCAACGAGGGGCGCTAAGGGCTCCTTCTGAAGCCCATACGATGCCAATCGTTTCAACGCACTCTGCTGCTGGCCCACGTGCTGGTTGCCCACCTCTGCAATGTATGGGAATTCAACTCTGTAGCAGGTCTTCCCACCGGGGACGCTAATTTCGTTCACGTCCTCGACCCTGAGCCTAGTGGCAGAGGCAAAAGCTGGGTCACTTCAGAGGCTCTTCCACCAGACGTTCGCAGAGGCGCCTGCCTTGGACTTGAAGCTACACGGAAGCAGGGACCTCAGGCACAGGGCAGACTGAGCGGTGTCCACCCTCACAGCATATAGCATTTCCTCGGGAACAGGGTCACTTTGGTGTCAGCTCTGGGATCCAAGATTTCGTGAGAGTGCTCCTTTGGTGACCAGAATCTATGGCTCACGCGGGACACGTGCAGCGGTTACTTTCGGACTTGCCATCTCAGACACTCTACCTCTGGGGCGTTCGGTAGCTGCGCGAAGGTAACAAAGTGGGCTCAAGTCCAGTACCCGAAAAGTGTCTCATGCCTCTCAACAGATGGCAGGCAGCGTGTCTCCTGCTGCTGCAGAAGGACTGCAGACGTCTGTTTCAGGCTATAGGCTAGAAACGTGGTGCCCGCTGATCGAAATGCCGGCAGTGGCCCGCAGTGAAAGTGTCACGCACCTGGTGGTTTCTTCGACATAAGCAAGCCACACGTACCGGTCACGGACATGTGCCCCTGCGCGGGGCAGGGTGCGTGAAGCCACCTCTTTGGGCAAACCCTACGGGTGGCCTGGCAAATGTGTCCCGTTTATGGGAAACTGTTATATTCCTTTCCGGTTTGATGAAAGGTCCGTTACGAGCATTGCCGTTTTCTGGATTTGGAGTTCTGCCATGGAGTGCAACGCAGAGACCCAAGGGTTTGGGGGATAGGGAGCTAGCACTTTGGCAGAGGCAGCTCCATGCTGCCCCGAGCTCTGGGCTCCGTGTTCAACTTGGAGTAAAGGCAGCCTGGGGTGCAATGCACGGACCGTCTGGCCCTAGACGGGATGTGCACGTGCAACAGACGAGCTAGAGGAGAGAAATGGGATACCCGCAGTTCTTCGGGATAGGCCAGCTCTCATCCAGCTAGTTGCGAAAGCAGGCTCCGAAAGGCCTGGATGCCTTTTCTCAACACGCCACACACGAGTTCAGTCACGCAGTACTACACTCGGAGTTTCTCAAGGGTACGTGGAGGGACAGCTTTTCTGACTGCATAGGAACGGAGTTCCTCACAGGGGAAATGGGATGTGTACCGGACAGGCTGGGTGAACAAAATTTCGTATGCAGTTGTCCTCCAGTGGAGCGGGAGAGGGACCCAGGTCTGGCGAGCGCATAGTGTCTCTGGTCCCACACGTTCGGGGGCAGTGTGCTGCCTCAGCTCCCTTACAAGGCTGTGTTGACATTGAGCCACGTAAGTAGAAGAAGCTGCGGAAGTCAGTTTGACGCACATCCCAGGGTAGCCTTGCAGAGTTCCAATCCCAAGCCCTGTGGAGACAGATGGGCCTGAAAGCGTTTCACCCACGACGGCTCTTTGAAAACTCCGGGTCATTCCGAGTGCAGGGAGGACTGCGGTGAAGAGGGCTGTGAGCGTCAATCGTATCTTTTGTCCGTGCCTCCTGGACGTGGAGTGTGGCAAAGCGTGCCCAGGTGGACGGGAGGACAAAGCCTTCCCAAATCAAGTTGCAGGCTGCTGTTGTTACATGGAATCCCGGGCTTTGTTCACTGCTGTGTGCGACAAAGAAATCCTGGCTTCGTGTTTGTTCCTTGAGTGCGGGAAGTCCTCGTAGAGGGAGGCTTGAGGTGTCCAGTGTTCACCCAAATCGCTTCCGATCACAGGACGGAACATCGCACACACTTGTTGGCACTGTGGCCTCAGGTCCATTGCAAAGTAAGCCTTCGCCGAGGCGTGGGAAACGAGTCGCTCCCCAGCTCACAAATGCCCGTGATGAGGTGGGCCGGATGGAAGCATGGGGGGGGGGGTACCATGCTGCTTTGCCTGCAGGAGAAACATACGACAAGGTTCTAGAACATACTGTTATCTATGGGAGGACTGTGCTGCCCGGGACGCTCGGTGGCTCCAACGAGGGGCGCTAAGGGCTCCTTCTGAAGCCCATACGATGCCAATCGTTTCAACGCACTTTGCTGCTGGCCCACGTGCTGGTTGCCCACCTCTGCAATGTATGGGAATTCAACTCTGTAGCAGGTCTTCCCACCGGGGACGCTAATTTCGTTCACATCCTCGACCCTGAGCCTAGTGGCAGAGGCAAAAGCTGGGTCACTTCAGAGGCTCTTCCACCAGACGTTCGCAGAGGCGCCTGCCTTGGACTTGAAGCTACACGGAAGCAGGGACCTCAGGCACAGGGCAGACTGAGCGGTGTCCACCCTCACAGCATATAGCATTTCCTCGGGAACAGGGTCACTTTGGTGTCAGCTCTGGGATCCAAGATTTCGTGAGAGTGCTCCTTTGGTGACCAGAATCTATGGCTCACGCGGGACACGTGCAGCGGTTACTTTCGGACTTGCCATCTCAGACACTCTACCTCTGGGGCGTTCGGTAGCTGCGCGAAGGTAACAAAGTGGGCTCAAGTCCAGTACCCGAAAAGTGTCTCATGCCTCTCAACAGATGGCAGGCAGCGTGTCTCCTGCTGCTGCAGAAGGACTGCAGACGTCTGTTTCAGGCTATAGGCTAGAAACGTGGTGCCCGCTGATCGAAATGCCGGCAGTGGCCCGCAGTGAAAGTGTCACGCACCTGGTGGTTTCTTCGACATAAGCAAGCCACACGTACCGGTCACGGACATGTGCCCCTGCGCGGGGCAGGGTGCGTGAAGCCACCTCTTTGGGCAAACCCTACGGGTGGCCTGGCAAATGTGTCCCGTTTATGGGAAACTGTTATATTCCTTTCCGGTTTGATGAAAGGTCCGTTACGAGCATTGCCGTTTTCTGGATTTGGAGTTCTGCCATGGAGTGCAACGCAGAGACCCAAGGGTTTGGGGGATAGGGAGCTAGCACTTTGGCAGAGGCAGCTCCATGCTGCCCCGAGCTCTGGGCTCCGTGTTCAACTTGGAGTAAAGGCAGCCTGGGGTGCAATGCACGGACCGTCTGGCCCTAGACGGGATGTGCACGTGCAACAGACGAGCTAGAGGAGAGAAATGGGATACCCGCAGTTCTTCGGGATAGGCCAGCTCTCATCCAGCTAGTTGCGAAAGCAGGCTCCGAAAGGCCTGGATGCCTTTTCTCAACACGCCACACACGAGTTCAGTCACGCAGTACTACACTCGGAGTTTCTCAAGGGTACGTGGAGGGACAGCTTTTCTGACTGCATAGGAACGGAGTTCCTCACAGGGGAAATGGGATGTGTACCGGACAGGCTGGGTGAACAAAATTTCGTATGCAGTTGTCCTCCAGTGGAGCGGGAGAGGGACCCAGGTCTGGCGAGCGCATAGTGTCTCTGGTCCCACACGTTCGGGGGCAGTGTGCTGCCTCAGCTCCCTTACAAGGCTGTGTTGACATTGAGCCACGTAAGTAGAAGAAGCTGCGGAAGTCAGTTTGACGCACATCCCAGGGTAGCCTTGCAGAGTTCCAATCCCAAGCCCTGTGGAGACAGATGGGCCTGAAAGCGTTTCACCCACGACGGCTCTTTGAAAACTCCGGGTCATTCCGAGTGCAGGGAGGACTGCGGTGAAGAGGGCTGTGAGCGTCAATCGTATCTTTTGTCCGTGCCTCCTGGACGTGGAGTGTGGCAAAGCGTGCCCAGGTGGACGGGAGGACAAAGCCTTCCCAAATCAAGTTGCAGGCTGCTGTTGTTACATGGAATCCCGGGCTTTGTTCACTGCTGTGTGCGACAAAGAAATCCTGGCTTCGTGTTTGTTCCTTGAGTGCGGGAAGTCCTCGTAGAGGGAGGCTTGAGGTGTCCAGTGTTCACCCAAATCGCTTCCGATCACAGGACGGAACATCGCACACACTTGTTGGCACTGTGGCCTCAGGTCCATTGCAAAGTAAGCCTTCGCCGAGGCGTGGGAAACGAGTCGCTCCCCAGCTCACAAATGCCCGTGATGAGGTGGGCCGGATGGAAGCATGGGGGGGGGGGTACCATGCTGCTTTGCCTGCAGGAGAAACATACGACAAGGTTCTAGAACATACTGTTATCTATGGGAGGACTGTGCTGCCCGGGACGCTCGGTGGCTCCAACGAGGGGCGCTAAGGGCTCCTTCTGAAGCCCATACGATGCCAATCGTTTCAACGCACTTTGCTGCTGGCCCACGTGCTGGTTGCCCACCTCTGCAATGTATGGGAATTCAACTCTGTAGCAGGTCTTCCCACCGGGGACGCTAATTTCGTTCACATCCTCGACCCTGAGCCTAGTGGCAGAGGCAAAAGCTGGGTCACTTCAGAGGCTCTTCCACCAGACGTTCGCAGAGGCGCCTGCCTTGGACTTGAAGCTACACGGAAGCAGGGACCTCAGGCACAGGGCAGACTGAGCGGTGTCCACCCTCACAGCATATAGCATTTCCTCGGGAACAGGGTCACTTTGGTGTCAGCTCTGGGATCCAAGATTTCGTGAGAGTGCTCCTTTGGTGACCAGAATCTATGGCTCACGCGGGACACGTGCAGCGGTTACTTTCGGACTTGCCATCTCAGACACTCTACCTCTGGGGCGTTCGGTAGCTGCGCGAAGGTAACAAAGTGGGCTCAAGTCCAGTACCCGAAAAGTGTCTCATGCCTCTCAACAGATGGCAGGCAGCGTGTCTCCTGCTGCTGCAGAAGGACTGCAGACGTCTGTTTCAGGCTATAGGCTAGAAACGTGGTGCCCGCTGATCGAAATGCCGGCAGTGGCCCGCAGTGAAAGTGTCACGCACCTGGTGGTTTCTTCGACATAAGCAAGCCACACGTACCGGTCACGGACATGTGCCCCTGCGCGGGGCAGGGTGCGTGAAGCCACCTCTTTGGGCAAACCCTACGGGTGGCCTGGCAAATGTGTCCCGTTTATGGGAAACTGTTATATTCCTTTCCGGTTTGATGAAAGGTCCGTTACGAGCATTGCCGTTTTCTGGATTTGGAGTTCTGCCATGGAGTGCAACGCAGAGACCCAAGGGTTTGGGGGATAGGGAGCTAGCACTTTGGCAGAGGCAGCTCCATGCTGCCCCGAGCTCTGGGCTCCGTGTTCAACTTGGAGTAAAGGCAGCCTGGGGTGCAATGCACGGACCGTCTGGCCCTAGACGGGATGTGCACGTGCAACAGACGAGCTAGAGGAGAGAAATGGGATACCCGCAGTTCTTCGGGATAGGCCAGCTCTCATCCAGCTAGTTGCGAAAGCAGGCTCCGAAAGGCCTGGATGCCTTTTCTCAACACGCCACACACGAGTTCAGTCACGCAGTACTACACTCGGAGTTTCTCAAGGGTACGTGGAGGGACAGCTTTTCTGACTGCATAGGAACGGAGTTCCTCACAGGGGAAATGGGATGTGTACCGGACAGGCTGGGTGAACAAAATTTCGTATGCAGTTGTCCTCCAGTGGAGCGGGAGAGGGACCCAGGTCTGGCGAGCGCATAGTGTCTCTGGTCCCACACGTTCGGGGGCAGTGTGCTGCCTCAGCTCCCTTACAAGGCTGTGTTGACATTGAGCCACGTAAGTAGAAGAAGCTGCGGAAGTCAGTTTGACGCACATCCCAGGGTAGCCTTGCAGAGTTCCAATCCCAAGCCCTGTGGAGACAGATGGGCCTGAAAGCGTTTCACCCACGACGGCTCTTTGAAAACTCCGGGTCATTCCGAGTGCAGGGAGGACTGCGGTGAAGAGGGCTGTGAGCGTCAATCGTATCTTTTGTCCGTGCCTCCTGGACGTGGAGTGTGGCAAAGCGTGCCCAGGTGGACGGGAGGACAAAGCCTTCCCAAATCAAGTTGCAGGCTGCTGTTGTTACATGGAATCCCGGGCTTTGTTCACTGCTGTGTGCGACAAAGAAATCCTGGCTTCGTGTTTGTTCCTTGAGTGCGGGAAGTCCTCGTAGAGGGAGGCTTGAGGTGTCCAGTGTTCACCCAAATCGCTTCCGATCACAGGACGGAACATCGCACACACTTGTTGGCACTGTGGCCTCAGGTCCATTGCAAAGTAAGCCTTCGCCGAGGCGTGGGAAACGAGTCGCTCCCCAGCTCACAAATGCCCGTGATGAGGTGGGCCGGATGGAAGCATGGGGGGGGGGGTACCATGCTGCTTTGCCTGCAGGAGAAACATACGACAAGGTTCTAGAACATACTGTTATCTATGGGAGGACTGTGCTGCCCGGGACGCTCGGTGGCTCCAACGAGGGGCGCTAAGGGCTCCTTCTGAAGCCCATACGATGCCAATCGTTTCAACGCACTTTGCTGCTGGCCCACGTGCTGGTTGCCCACCTCTGCAATGTATGGGAATTCAACTCTGTAGCAGGTCTTCCCACCGGGGACGCTAATTTCGTTCACATCCTCGACCCTGAGCCTAGTGGCAGAGGCAAAAGCTGGGTCACTTCAGAGGCTCTTCCACCAGACGTTCGCAGAGGCGCCTGCCTTGGACTTGAAGCTACACGGAAGCAGGGACCTCAGGCACAGGGCAGACTGAGCGGTGTCCACCCTCACAGCATATAGCATTTCCTCGGGAACAGGGTCACTTTGGTGTCAGCTCTGGGATCCAAGATTTCGTGAGAGTGCTCCTTTGGTGACCAGAATCTATGGCTCACGCGGGACACGTGCAGCGGTTACTTTCGGACTTGCCATCTCAGACACTCTACCTCTGGGGCGTTCGGTAGCTGCGCGAAGGTAACAAAGTGGGCTCAAGTCCAGTACCCGAAAAGTGTCTCATGCCTCTCAACAGATGGCAGGCAGCGTGTCTCCTGCTGCTGCAGAAGGACTGCAGACGTCTGTTTCAGGCTATAGGCTAGAAACGTGGTGCCCGCTGATCGAAATGCCGGCAGTGGCCCGCAGTGAAAGTGTCACGCACCTGGTGGTTTCTTCGACATAAGCAAGCCACACGTACCGGTCACGGACATGTGCCCCTGCGCGGGGCAGGGTGCGTGAAGCCACCTCTTTGGGCAAACCCTACGGGTGGCCTGGCAAATGTGTCCCGTTTATGGGAAACTGTTATATTCCTTTCCGGTTTGATGAAAGGTCCGTTACGAGCATTGCCGTTTTCTGGATTTGGAGTTCTGCCATGGAGTGCAACGCAGAGACCCAAGGGTTTGGGGGATAGGGAGCTAGCACTTTGGCAGAGGCAGCTCCATGCTGCCCCGAGCTCTGGGCTCCGTGTTCAACTTGGAGTAAAGGCAGCCTGGGGTGCAATGCACGGACCGTCTGGCCCTAGACGGGATGTGCACGTGCAACAGACGAGCTAGAGGAGAGAAATGGGATACCCGCAGTTCTTCGGGATAGGCCAGCTCTCATCCAGCTAGTTGCGAAAGCAGGCTCCGAAAGGCCTGGATGCCTTTTCTCAACACGCCACACACGAGTTCAGTCACGCAGTACTACACTCGGAGTTTCTCAAGGGTACGTGGAGGGACAGCTTTTCTGACTGCATAGGAACGGAGTTCCTCACAGGGGAAATGGGATGTGTACCGGACAGGCTGGGTGAACAAAATTTCGTATGCAGTTGTCCTCCAGTGGAGCGGGAGAGGGACCCAGGTCTGGCGAGCGCATAGTGTCTCTGGTCCCACACGTTCGGGGGCAGTGTGCTGCCTCAGCTCCCTTACAAGGCTGTGTTGACATTGAGCCACGTAAGTAGAAGAAGCTGCGGAAGTCAGTTTGACGCACATCCCAGGGTAGCCTTGCAGAGTTCCAATCCCAAGCCCTGTGGAGACAGATGGGCCTGAAAGCGTTTCACCCACGACGGCTCTTTGAAAACTCCGGGTCATTCCGAGTGCAGGGAGGACTGCGGTGAAGAGGGCTGTGAGCGTCAATCGTATCTTTTGTCCATGCCTCCTGGACGTGGAGTGTGGCAAAGCGTGCCCAGGTGGACGGGAGGACAAAGCCTTCCCAAATCAAGTTGCAGGCTGCTGTTGTTACATGGAATCCCGGGCTTTGTTCACTGCTGTGTGCGACAAAGAAATCCTGGCTTCGTGTTTGTTCCTTGAGTGCGGGAAGTCCTCGTAGAGGGAGGCTTGAGGTGTCCAGTGTTCACCCAAATCGCTTCCGATCACAGGACGGAACATCGCACACACTTGTTGGCACTGTGGCCTCAGGTCCATTGCAAAGTAAGCCTTCGCCGAGGCGTGGGAAACGAGTCGCTCCCCAGCTCACAAATGCCCGTGATGAGGTGGGCCGGATGGAAGCATGGGGGGGGGGGTACCATGCTGCTTTGCCTGCAGGAGAAACATACGACAAGGTTCTAGAACATACTGTTATCTATGGGAGGACTGTGCTGCCCGGGACGCTCGGTGGCTCCAACGAGGGGCGCTAAGGGCTCCTTCTGAAGCCCATACGATGCCAATCGTTTCAACGCACTTTGCTGCTGGCCCACGTGCTGGTTGCCCACCTCTGCAATGTATGGGAATTCAACTCTGTAGCAGGTCTTCCCACCGGGGACGCTAATTTCGTTCACATCCTCGACCCTGAGCCTAGTGGCAGAGGCAAAAGCTGGGTCACTTCAGAGGCTCTTCCACCAGACGTTCGCAGAGGCGCCTGCCTTGGACTTGAAGCTACACGGAAGCAGGGACCTCAGGCACAGGGCAGACTGAGCGGTGTCCACCCTCACAGCATATAGCATTTCCTCGGGAACAGGGTCACTTTGGTGTCAGCTCTGGGATCCAAGATTTCGTGAGAGTGCTCCTTTGGTGACCAGAATCTATGGCTCACGCGGGACACGTGCAGCGGTTACTTTCGGACTTGCCATCTCAGACACTCTACCTCTGGGGCGTTCGGTAGCTGCGCGAAGGTAACAAAGTGGGCTCAAGTCCAGTACCCGAAAAGTGTCTCATGCCTCTCAACAGATGGCAGGCAGCGTGTCTCCTGCTGCTGCAGAAGGACTGCAGACGTCTGTTTCAGGCTATAGGCTAGAAACGTGGTGCCCGCTGATCGAAATGCCGGCAGTGGCCCGCAGTGAAAGTGTCACGCACCTGGTGGTTTCTTCGACATAAGCAAGCCACACGTACCGGTCACGGACATGTGCCCCTGCGTGGGGCAGGGTGCGTGAAGCCACCTCTTTGGGCAAACCCTACGGGTGGCCTGGCAAATGTGTCCCGTTTATGGGAAACTGTTATATTCCTTTCCGGTTTGATGAAAGGTCCGTTACGAGCATTGCCGTTTTCTGGATTTGGAGTTCTGCCATGGAGTGCAACGCAGAGACCCAAGGGTTTGGGGGATAGGGAGCTAGCACTTTGGCAGAGGCAGCTCCATGCTGCCCCGAGCTCTGGGCTCCGTGTTCAACTTGGAGTAAAGGCAGCCTGGGGTGCAATGCACGGACCGTCTGGCCCTAGACGGGATGTGCACGTGCAACAGACGAGCTAGAGGAGAGAAATGGGATACCCGCAGTTCTTCGGGATAGGCCAGCTCTCATCCAGCTAGTTGCGAAAGCAGGCTCCGAAAGGCCTGGATGCCTTTTCTCAACACGCCACACACGAGTTCAGTCACGCAGTACTACACTCGGAGTTTCTCAAGGGTACGTGGAGGGACAGCTTTTCTGACTGCATAGGAACGGAGTTCCTCACAGGGGAAATGGGATGTGTACCGGACAGGCTGGGTGAACAAAATTTCGTATGCAGTTGTCCTCCAGTGGAGCGGGAGAGGGACCCAGGTCTGGCGAGCGCATAGTGTCTCTGGTCCCACACGTTCGGGGGCAGTGTGCTGCCTCAGCTCCCTTACAAGGCTGTGTTGACATTGAGCCACGTAAGTAGAAGAAGCTGCGGAAGTCAGTTTGACGCACATCCCAGGGTAGCCTTGCAGAGTTCCAATCCCAAGCCCTGTGGAGACAGATGGGCCTGAAAGCGTTTCACCCACGACGGCTCTTTGAAAACTCCGGGTCATTCCGAGTGCAGGGAGGACTGCGGTGAAGAGGGCTGTGAGCGTCAATCGTATCTTTTGTCCGTGCCTCCTGGACGTGGAGTGTGGCAAAGCGTGCCCAGGTGGACGGGAGGACAAAGCCTTCCCAAATCAAGTTGCAGGCTGCTGTTGTTACATGGAATCCCGGGCTTTGTTCACTGCTGTGTGCGACAAAGAAATCCTGGCTTCGTGTTTGTTCCTTGAGTGCGGGAAGTCCTCGTAGAGGGAGGCTTGAGGTGTCCAGTGTTCACCCAAATCGCTTCCGATCACAGGACGGAACATCGCACACACTTGTTGGCACTGTGGCCTCAGGTCCATTGCAAAGTAAGCCTTCGCCGAGGCGTGGGAAACGAGTCGCTCCCCAGCTCACAAATGCCCGTGATGAGGTGGGCCGGATGGAAGCATGGGGGGGGGGGGTACCATGCTGCTTTGCCTGCAGGAGAAACATACGACAAGGTTCTAGAACATACTGTTATCTATGGGAGGACTGTGCTGCCCGGGACGCTCGGTGGCTCCAACGAGGGGCGCTAAGGGCTCCTTCTGAAGCCCATACGATGCCAATCGTTTCAACGCACTTTGCTGCTGGCCCACGTGCTGGTTGCCCACCTCTGCAATGTATGGGAATTCAACTCTGTAGCAGGTCTTCCCACCGGGGACGCTAATTTCGTTCACATCCTCGACCCTGAGCCTAGTGGCAGAGGCAAAAGCTGGGTCACTTCAGAGGCTCTTCCACCAGACGTTCGCAGAGGCGCCTGCCTTGGACTTGAAGCTACACGGAAGCAGGGACCTCAGGCACAGGGCAGACTGAGCGGTGTCCACCCTCACAGCATATAGCATTTCCTCGGGAACAGGGTCACTTTGGTGTCAGCTCTGGGATCCAAGATTTCGTGAGAGTGCTCCTTTGGTGACCAGAATCTATGGCTCACGCGGGACACGTGCAGCGGTTACTTTCGGACTTGCCATCTCAGACACTCTACCTCTGGGGCGTTCGGTAGCTGCGCGAAGGTAACAAAGTGGGCTCAAGTCCAGTACCCGAAAAGTGTCTCATGCCTCTCAACAGATGGCAGGCAGCGTGTCTCCTGCTGCTGCAGAAGGACTGCAGACGTCTGTTTCAGGCTATAGGCTAGAAACGTGGTGCCCGCTGATCGAAATGCCGGCAGTGGCCCGCAGTGAAAGTGTCACGCACCTGGTGGTTTCTTCGACATAAGCAAGCCACACGTACCGGTCACGGACATGTGCCCCTGCGCGGGGCAGGGTGCGTGAAGCCACCTCTTTGGGCAAACCCTACGGGTGGCCTGGCAAATGTGTCCCGTTTATGGGAAACTGTTATATTCCTTTCCGGTTTGATGAAAGGTCCGTTACGAGCATTGCCGTTTTCTGGATTTGGAGTTCTGCCATGGAGTGCAACGCAGAGACCCAAGGGTTTGGGGGATAGGGAGCTAGCACTTTGGCAGAGGCAGCTCCATGCTGCCCCGAGCTCTGGGCTCCGTGTTCAACTTGGAGTAAAGGCAGCCTGGGGTGCAATGCACGGACCGTCTGGCCCTAGACGGGATGTGCACGTGCAACAGACGAGCTAGAGGAGAGAAATGGGATACCCGCAGTTCTTCGGGATAGGCCAGCTCTCATCCAGCTAGTTGCGAAAGCAGGCTCCGAAAGGCCTGGATGCCTTTTCTCAACACGCCACACACGAGTTCAGTCACGCAGTACTACACTCGGAGTTTCTCAAGGGTACGTGGAGGGACAGCTTTTCTGACTGCATAGGAACGGAGTTCCTCACAGGGGAAATGGGATGTGTACCGGACAGGCTGGGTGAACAAAATTTCGTATGCAGTTGTCCTCCAGTGGAGCGGGAGAGGGACCCAGGTCTGGCGAGCGCATAGTGTCTCTGGTCCCACACGTTCGGGGGCAGTGTGCTGCCTCAGCTCCCTTACAAGGCTGTGTTGACATTGAGCCACGTAAGTAGAAGAAGCTGCGGAAGTCAGTTTGACGCACATCCCAGGGTAGCCTTGCAGAGTTCCAATCCCAAGCCCTGTGGAGACAGATGGGCCTGAAAGCGTTTCACCCACGACGGCTCTTTGAAAACTCCGGGTCATTCCGAGTGCAGGGAGGACTGCGGTGAAGAGGGCTGTGAGCGTCAATCGTATCTTTTGTCCGTGCCTCCTGGACGTGGAGTGTGGCAAAGCGTGCCCAGGTGGACGGGAGGACAAAGCCTTCCCAAATCAAGTTGCAGGCTGCTGTTGTTACATGGAATCCCGGGCTTTGTTCACTGCTGTGTGCGACAAAGAAATCCTGGCTTCGTGTTTGTTCCTTGAGTGCGGGAAGTCCTCGTAGAGGGAGGCTTGAGGTGTCCAGTGTTCACCCAAATCGCTTCCGATCACAGGACGGAACATCGCACACACTTGTTGGCACTGTGGCCTCAGGTCCATTGCAAAGTAAGCCTTCGCCGAGGCGTGGGAAACGAGTCGCTCCCCAGCTCACAAATGCCCGTGATGAGGTGGGCCGGATGGAAGCATGGGGGGGGGGGTACCATGCTGCTTTGCCTGCAGGAGAAACATACGACAAGGTTCTAGAACATACTGTTATCTATGGGAGGACTGTGCTGCCCGGGACGCTCGGTGGCTCCAACGAGGGGCGCTAAGGGCTCCTTCTGAAGCCCATACGATGCCAATCGTTTCAACGCACTTTGCTGCTGGCCCACGTGCTGGTTGCCCACCTCTGCAATGTATGGGAATTCAACTCTGTAGCAGGTCTTCCCACCGGGGACGCTAATTTCGTTCACATCCTCGACCCTGAGCCTAGTGGCAGAGGCAAAAGCTGGGTCACTTCAGAGGCTCTTCCACCAGACGTTCGCAGAGGCGCCTGCCTTGGACTTGAAGCTACACGGAAGCAGGGACCTCAGGCACAGGGCAGACTGAGCGGTGTCCACCCTCACAGCATATAGCATTTCCTCGGGAACAGGGTCACTTTGGTGTCAGCTCTGGGATCCAAGATTTCGTGAGAGTGCTCCTTTGGTGACCAGAATCTATGGCTCACGCGGGACACGTGCAGCGGTTACTTTCGGACTTGCCATCTCAGACACTCTACCTCTGGGGCGTTCGGTAGCTGCGCGAAGGTAACAAAGTGGGCTCAAGTCCAGTACCCGAAAAGTGTCTCATGCCTCTCAACAGATGGCAGGCAGCGTGTCTCCTGCTGCTGCAGAAGGACTGCAGACGTCTGTTTCAGGCTATAGGCTAGAAACGTGGTGCCCGCTGATCGAAATGCCGGCAGTGGCCCGCAGTGAAAGTGTCACGCAGCTGGTGGTTTCTTCGACATAAGCAAGCCACACGTACCGGTCACGGACATGTGCCCCTGCGCGGGGCAGGGTGCGTGAAGCCACCTCTTTGGGCAAACCCTACGGGTGGCCTGGCAAATGTGTCCCGTTTATGGGAAACTGTTATATTCCTTTCCGGTTTGATGAAAGGTCCGTTACGAGCATTGCCGTTTTCTGGATTTGGAGTTCTGCCATGGAGTGCAACGCAGAGACCCAAGGGTTTGGGGGATAGGGAGCTAGCACTTTGGCAGAGGCAGCTCCATGCTGCCCCGAGCTCTGGGCTCCGTGTTCAACTTGGAGTAAAGGCAGCCTGGGGTGCAATGCACGGACCGTCTGGCCCTAGACGGGATGTGCACGTGCAACAGACGAGCTAGAGGAGAGAAATGGGATACCCGCAGTTCTTCGGGATAGGCCAGCTCTCATCCAGCTAGTTGCGAAAGCAGGCTCCGAAAGGCCTGGATGCCTTTTCTCAACACGCCACACACGAGTTCAGTCACGCAGTACTACACTCGGAGTTTCTCAAGGGTACGTGGAGGGACAGCTTTTCTGACTGCATAGGAACGGAGTTCCTCACAGGGGAAATGGGATGTGTACCGGACAGGCTGGGTGAACAAAATTTCGTATGCAGTTGTCCTCCAGTGGAGCGGGAGAGGGACCCAGGTCTGGCGAGCGCATAGTGTCTCTGGTCCCACACGTTCGGGGGCAGTGTGCTGCCTCAGCTCCCTTACAAGGCTGTGTTGACATTGAGCCACGTAAGTAGAAGAAGCTGCGGAAGTCAGTTTGACGCACATCCCAGGGTAGCCTTGCAGAGTTCCAATCCCAAGCCCTGTGGAGACAGATGGGCCTGAAAGCGTTTCACCCACGACGGCTCTTTGAAAACTCCGGGTCATTCCGAGTGCAGGGAGGACTGCGGTGAAGAGGGCTGTGAGCGTCAATCGTATCTTTTGTCCGTGCCTCCTGGACGTGGAGTGTGGCAAAGCGTGCCCAGGTGGACGGGAGGACAAAGCCTTCCCAAATCAAGTTGCAGGCTGCTGTTGTTACATGGAATCCCGGGCTTTGTTCACTGCTGTGTGCGACAAAGAAATCCTGGCTTCGTGTTTGTTCCTTGAGTGCGGGAAGTCCTCGTAGAGGGAGGCTTGAGGTGTCCAGTGTTCACCCAAATCGCTTCCGATCACAGGACGGAACATCGCACACACTTGTTGGCACTGTGGCCTCAGGTCCATTGCAAAGTAAGCCTTCGCCGAGGCGTGGGAAACGAGTCGCTCCCCAGCTCACAAATGCCCGTGATGAGGTGGGCCGGATGGAAGCATGGGGGGGGGGGGGTACCATGCTGCTTTGCCTGCAGGAGAAACATACGACAAGGTTCTAGAACATACTGTTATCTATGGGAGGACTGTGCTGCCCGGGACGCTCGGTGGCTCCAACGAGGGGCGCTAAGGGCTCCTTCTGAAGCCCATACGATGCCAATCGTTTCAACGCACTTTGCTGCTGGCCCACGTGCTGGTTGCCCACCTCTGCAATGTATGGGAATTCAACTCTGTAGCAGGTCTTCCCACCGGGGACGCTAATTTCGTTCACATCCTCGACCCTGAGCCTAGTGGCAGAGGCAAAAGCTGGGTCACTTCAGAGGCTCTTCCACCAGACGTTCGCAGAGGCGCCTGCCTTGGACTTGAAGCTACACGGAAGCAGGGACCTCAGGCACAGGGCAGACTGAGCGGTGTCCACCCTCACAGCATATAGCATTTCCTCGGGAACAGGGTCACTTTGGTGTCAGCTCTGGGATCCAAGATTTCGTGAGAGTGCTCCTTTGGTGACCAGAATCTATGGCTCACGCGGGACACGTGCAGCGGTTACTTTCGGACTTGCCATCTCAGACACTCTACCTCTGGGGCGTTCGGTAGCTGCGCGAAGGTAACAAAGTGGGCTCAAGTCCAGTACCCGAAAAGTGTCTCATGCCTCTCAACAGATGGCAGGCAGCGTGTCTCCTGCTGCTGCAGAAGGACTGCAGACGTCTGTTTCAGGCTATAGGCTAGAAACGTGGTGCCCGCTGATCGAAATGCCGGCAGTGGCCCGCAGTGAAAGTGTCACGCAGCTGGTGGTTTCTTCGACATAAGCAAGCCACACGTACCGGTCACGGACATGTGCCCCTGCGCGGGGCAGGGTGCGTGAAGCCACCTCTTTGGGCAAACCCTACGGGTGGCCTGGCAAATGTGTCCCGTTTATGGGAAACTGTTATATTCCTTTCCGGTTTGATGAAAGGTCCGTTACGAGCATTGCCGTTTTCTGGATTTGGAGTTCTGCCATGGAGTGCAACGCAGAGACCCAAGGGTTTGGGGGATAGGGAGCTAGCACTTTGGCAGAGGCAGCTCCATGCTGCCCCGAGCTCTGGGCTCCGTGTTCAACTTGGAGTAAAGGCAGCCTGGGGTGCAATGCACGGACCGTCTGGCCCTAGACGGGATGTGCACGTGCAACAGACGAGCTAGAGGAGAGAAATGGGATACCCGCAGTTCTTCGGGATAGGCCAGCTCTCATCCAGCTAGTTGCGAAAGCAGGCTCCGAAAGGCCTGGATGCCTTTTCTCAACACGCCACACACGAGTTCAGTCACGCAGTACTACACTCGGAGTTTCTCAAGGGTACGTGGAGGGACAGCTTTTCTGACTGCATAGGAACGGAGTTCCTCACAGGGGAAATGGGATGTGTACCGGACAGGCTGGGTGAACAAAATTTCGTATGCAGTTGTCCTCCAGTGGAGCGGGAGAGGGACCCAGGTCTGGCGAGCGCATAGTGTCTCTGGTCCCACACGTTCGGGGGCAGTGTGCTGCCTCAGCTCCCTTACAAGGCTGTGTTGACATTGAGCCACGTAAGTAGAAGAAGCTGCGGAAGTCAGTTTGACGCACATCCCAGGGTAGCCTTGCAGAGTTCCAATCCCAAGCCCTGTGGAGACAGATGGGCCTGAAAGCGTTTCACCCACGACGGCTCTTTGAAAACTCCGGGTCATTCCGAGTGCAGGGAGGACTGCGGTGAAGAGGGCTGTGAGCGTCAATCGTATCTTTTGTCCGTGCCTCCTGGACGTGGAGTGTGGCAAAGCGTGCCCAGGTGGACGGGAGGACAAAGCCTTCCCAAATCAAGTTGCAGGCTGCTGTTGTTACATGGAATCCCGGGCTTTGTTCACTGCTGTGTGCGACAAAGAAATCCTGGCTTCGTGTTTGTTCCTTGAGTGCGGGAAGTCCTCGTAGAGGGAGGCTTGAGGTGTCCAGTGTTCACCCAAATCGCTTCCGATCACAGGACGGAACATCGCACACACTTGTTGGCACTGTGGCCTCAGGTCCATTGCAAAGTAAGCCTTCGCCGAGGCGTGGGAAACGAGTCGCTCCCCAGCTCACAAATGCCCGTGATGAGGTGGGCCGGATGGAAGCATGGGGGGGGGGGTACCATGCTGCTTTGCCTGCAGGAGAAACATACGACAAGGTTCTAGAACATACTGTTATCTATGGGAGGACTGTGCTGCCCGGGACGCTCGGTGGCTCCAACGAGGGGCGCTAAGGGCTCCTTCTGAAGCCCATACGATGCCAATCGTTTCAACGCACTTTGCTGCTGGCCCACGTGCTGGTTGCCCACCTCTGCAATGTATGGGAATTCAACTCTGTAGCAGGTCTTCCCACCGGGGACGCTAATTTCGTTCACATCCTCGACCCTGAGCCTAGTGGCAGAGGCAAAAGCTGGGTCACTTCAGAGGCTCTTCCACCAGACGTTCGCAGAGGCGCCTGCCTTGGACTTGAAGCTACACGGAAGCAGGGACCTCAGGCACAGGGCAGACTGAGCGGTGTCCACCCTCACAGCATATAGCATTTCCTCGGGAACAGGGTCACTTTGGTGTCAGCTCTGGGATCCAAGATTTCGTGAGAGTGCTCCTTTGGTGACCAGAATCTATGGCTCACGCGGGACACGTGCAGCGGTTACTTTCGGACTTGCCATCTCAGACACTCTACCTCTGGGGCGTTCGGTAGCTGCGCGAAGGTAACAAAGTGGGCTCAAGTCCAGTACCCGAAAAGTGTCTCATGCCTCTCAACAGATGGCAGGCAGCGTGTCTCCTGCTGCTGCAGAAGGACTGCAGACGTCTGTTTCAGGCTATAGGCTAGAAACGTGGTGCCCGCTGATCGAAATGCCGGCAGTGGCCCGCAGTGAAAGTGTCACGCACCTGGTGGTTTCTTCGACATAAGCAAGCCACACGTACCGGTCACGGACATGTGCCCCTGCGCGGGGCAGGGTGCGTGAAGCCACCTCTTTGGGCAAACCCTACGGGTGGCCTGGCAAATGTGTCCCGTTTATGGGAAACTGTTATATTCCTTTCCGGTTTGATGAAAGGTCCGTTACGAGCATTGCCGTTTTCTGGATTTGGAGTTCTGCCATGGAGTGCAACGCAGAGACCCAAGGGTTTGGGGGATAGGGAGCTAGCACTTTGGCAGAGGCAGCTCCATGCTGCCCCGAGCTCTGGGCTCCGTGTTCAACTTGGAGTAAAGGCAGCCTGGGGTGCAATGCACGGACCGTCTGGCCCTAGACGGGATGTGCACGTGCAACAGACGAGCTAGAGGAGAGAAATGGGATACCCGCAGTTCTTCGGGATAGGCCAGCTCTCATCCAGCTAGTTGCGAAAGCAGGCTCCGAAAGGCCTGGATGCCTTTTCTCAACACGCCACACACGAGTTCAGTCACGCAGTACTACACTCGGAGTTTCTCAAGGGTACGTGGAGGGACAGCTTTTCTGACTGCATAGGAACGGAGTTCCTCACAGGGGAAATGGGATGTGTACCGGACAGGCTGGGTGAACAAAATTTCGTATGCAGTTGTCCTCCAGTGGAGCGGGAGAGGGACCCAGGTCTGGCGAGCGCATAGTGTCTCTGGTCCCACACGTTCGGGGGCAGTGTGCTGCCTCAGCTCCCTTACAAGGCTGTGTTGACATTGAGCCACGTAAGTAGAAGAAGCTGCGGAAGTCAGTTTGACGCACATCCCAGGGTAGCCTTGCAGAGTTCCAATCCCAAGCCCTGTGGAGACAGATGGGCCTGAAAGCGTTTCACCCACGACGGCTCTTTGAAAACTCCGGGTCATTCCGAGTGCAGGGAGGACTGCGGTGAAGAGGGCTGTGAGCGTCAATCGTATCTTTTGTCCGTGCCTCCTGGACGTGGAGTGTGGCAAAGCGTGCCCAGGTGGACGGGAGGACAAAGCCTTCCCAAATCAAGTTGCAGGCTGCTGTTGTTACATGGAATCCCGGGCTTTGTTCACTGCTGTGTGCGACAAAGAAATCCTGGCTTCGTGTTTGTTCCTTGAGTGCGGGAAGTCCTCGTAGAGGGAGGCTTGAGGTGTCCAGTGTTCACCCAAATCGCTTCCGATCACAGGACGGAACATCGCACACACTTGTTGGCACTGTGGCCTCAGGTCCATTGCAAAGTAAGCCTTCGCCGAGGCGTGGGAAACGAGTCGCTCCCCAGCTCACAAATGCCCGTGATGAGGTGGGCCGGATGGAAGCATGGGGGGGGGGGTACCATGCTGCTTTGCCTGCAGGAGAAACATACGACAAGGTTCTAGAACATACTGTTATCTATGGGAGGACTGTGCTGCCCGGGACGCTCGGTGGCTCCAACGAGGGGCGCTAAGGGCTCCTTCTGAAGCCCATACGATGCCAATCGTTTCAACGCACTTTGCTGCTGGCCCACGTGCTGGTTGCCCACCTCTGCAATGTATGGGAATTCAACTCTGTAGCAGGTCTTCCCACCGGGGACGCTAATTTCGTTCACATCCTCGACCCTGAGCCTAGTGGCAGAGGCAAAAGCTGGGTCACTTCAGAGGCTCTTCCACCAGACGTTCGCAGAGGCGCCTGCCTTGGACTTGAAGCTACACGGAAGCAGGGACCTCAGGCACAGGGCAGACTGAGCGGTGTCCACCCTCACAGCATATAGCATTTCCTCGGGAACAGGGTCACTTTGGTGTCAGCTCTGGGATCCAAGATTTCGTGAGAGTGCTCCTTTGGTGACCAGAATCTATGGCTCACGCGGGACACGTGCAGCGGTTACTTTCGGACTTGCCATCTCAGACACTCTACCTCTGGGGCGTTCGGTAGCTGCGCGAAGGTAACAAAGTGGGCTCAAGTCCAGTACCCGAAAAGTGTCTCATGCCTCTCAACAGATGGCAGGCAGCGTGTCTCCTGCTGCTGCAGAAGGACTGCAGACGTCTGTTTCAGGCTATAGGCTAGAAACGTGGTGCCCGCTGATCGAAATGCCGGCAGTGGCCCGCAGTGAAAGTGTCACGCACCTGGTGGTTTCTTCGACATAAGCAAGCCACACGTACCGGTCACGGACATGTGCCCCTGCGCGGGGCAGGGTGCGTGAAGCCACCTCTTTGGGCAAACCCTACGGGTGGCCTGGCAAATGTGTCCCGTTTATGGGAAACTGTTATATTCCTTTCCGGTTTGATGAAAGGTCCGTTACGAGCATTGCCGTTTTCTGGATTTGGAGTTCTGCCATGGAGTGCAACGCAGAGACCCAAGGGTTTGGGGGATAGGGAGCTAGCACTTTGGCAGAGGCAGCTCCATGCTGCCCCGAGCTCTGGGCTCCGTGTTCAACTTGGAGTAAAGGCAGCCTGGGGTGCAATGCACGGACCGTCTGGCCCTAGACGGGATGTGCACGTGCAACAGACGAGCTAGAGGAGAGAAATGGGATACCCGCAGTTCTTCGGGATAGGCCAGCTCTCATCCAGCTAGTTGCGAAAGCAGGCTCCGAAAGGCCTGGATGCCTTTTCTCAACACGCCACACACGAGTTCAGTCACGCAGTACTACACTCGGAGTTTCTCAAGGGTACGTGGAGGGACAGCTTTTCTGACTGCATAGGAACGGAGTTCCTCACAGGGGAAATGGGATGTGTACCGGACAGGCTGGGTGAACAAAATTTCGTATGCAGTTGTCCTCCAGTGGAGCGGGAGAGGGACCCAGGTCTGGCGAGCGCATAGTGTCTCTGGTCCCACACGTTCGGGGGCAGTGTGCTGCCTCAGCTCCCTTACAAGGCTGTGTTGACATTGAGCCACGTAAGTAGAAGAAGCTGCGGAAGTCAGTTTGACGCACATCCCAGGGTAGCCTTGCAGAGTTCCAATCCCAAGCCCTGTGGAGACAGATGGGCCTGAAAGCGTTTCACCCACGACGGCTCTTTGAAAACTCCGGGTCATTCCGAGTGCAGGGAGGACTGCGGTGAAGAGGGCTGTGAGCGTCAATCGTATCTTTTGTCCGTGCCTCCTGGACGTGGAGTGTGGCAAAGCGTGCCCAGGTGGACGGGAGGACAAAGCCTTCCCAAATCAAGTTGCAGGCTGCTGTTGTTACATGGAATCCCGGGCTTTGTTCACTGCTGTGTGCGACAAAGAAATCCTGGCTTCGTGTTTGTTCCTTGAGTGCGGGAAGTCCTCGTAGAGGGAGGCTTGAGGTGTCCAGTGTTCACCCAAATCGCTTCCGATCACAGGACGGAACATCGCACACACTTGTTGGCACTGTGGCCTCAGGTCCATTGCAAAGTAAGCCTTCGCCGAGGCGTGGGAAACGAGTCGCTCCCCAGCTCACAAATGCCCGTGATGAGGTGGGCCGGATGGAAGCATGGGGGGGGGGTACCATGCTGCTTTGCCTGCAGGAGAAACATACGACAAGGTTCTAGAACATACTGTTATCTATGGGAGGACTGTGCTGCCCGGGACGCTCGGTGGCTCCAACGAGGGGCGCTAAGGGCTCCTTCTGAAGCCCATACGATGCCAATCGTTTCAACGCACTTTGCTGCTGGCCCACGTGCTGGTTGCCCACCTCTGCAATGTATGGGAATTCAACTCTGTAGCAGGTCTTCCCACCGGGGACGCTAATTTCGTTCACATCCTCGACCCTGAGCCTAGTGGCAGAGGCAAAAGCTGGGTCACTTCAGAGGCTCTTCCACCAGACGTTCGCAGAGGCGCCTGCCTTGGACTTGAAGCTACACGGAAGCAGGGACCTCAGGCACAGGGCAGACTGAGCGGTGTCCACCCTCACAGCATATAGCATTTCCTCGGGAACAGGGTCACTTTGGTGTCAGCTCTGGGATCCAAGATTTCGTGAGAGTGCTCCTTTGGTGACCAGAATCTATGGCTCACGCGGGACACGTGCAGCGGTTACTTTCGGACTTGCCATCTCAGACACTCTACCTCTGGGGCGTTCGGTAGCTGCGCGAAGGTAACAAAGTGGGCTCAAGTCCAGTACCCGAAAAGTGTCTCATGCCTCTCAACAGATGGCAGGCAGCGTGTCTCCTGCTGCTGCAGAAGGACTGCAGACGTCTGTTTCAGGCTATAGGCTAGAAACGTGGTGCCCGCTGATCGAAATGCCGGCAGTGGCCCGCAGTGAAAGTGTCACGCACCTGGTGGTTTCTTCGACATAAGCAAGCCACACGTACCGGTCACGGACATGTGCCCCTGCGCGGGGCAGGGTGCGTGAAGCCACCTCTTTGGGCAAACCCTACGGGTGGCCTGGCAAATGTGTCCCGTTTATGGGAAACTGTTATATTCCTTTCCGGTTTGATGAAAGGTCCGTTACGAGCATTGCCGTTTTCTGGATTTGGAGTTCTGCCATGGAGTGCAACGCAGAGACCCAAGGGTTTGGGGGATAGGGAGCTAGCACTTTGGCAGAGGCAGCTCCATGCTGCCCCGAGCTCTGGGCTCCGTGTTCAACTTGGAGTAAAGGCAGCCTGGGGTGCAATGCACGGACCGTCTGGCCCTAGACGGGATGTGCACGTGCAACAGACGAGCTAGAGGAGAGAAATGGGATACCCGCAGTTCTTCGGGATAGGCCAGCTCTCATCCAGCTAGTTGCGAAAGCAGGCTCCGAAAGGCCTGGATGCCTTTTCTCAACACGCCACACACGAGTTCAGTCACGCAGTACTACACTCGGAGTTTCTCAAGGGTACGTGGAGGGACAGCTTTTCTGACTGCATAGGAACGGAGTTCCTCACAGGGGAAATGGGATGTGTACCGGACAGGCTGGGTGAACAAAATTTCGTATGCAGTTGTCCTCCAGTGGAGCGGGAGAGGGACCCAGGTCTGGCGAGCGCATAGTGTCTCTGGTCCCACACGTTCGGGGGCAGTGTGCTGCCTCAGCTCCCTTACAAGGCTGTGTTGACATTGAGCCACGTAAGTAGAAGAAGCTGCGGAAGTCAGTTTGACGCACATCCCAGGGTAGCCTTGCAGAGTTCCAATCCCAAGCCCTGTGGAGACAGATGGGCCTGAAAGCGTTTCACCCACGACGGCTCTTTGAAAACTCCGGGTCATTCCGAGTGCAGGGAGGACTGCGGTGAAGAGGGCTGTGAGCGTCAATCGTATCTTTTGTCCGTGCCTCCTGGACGTGGAGTGTGGCAAAGCGTGCCCAGGTGGACGGGAGGACAAAGCCTTCCCAAATCAAGTTGCAGGCTGCTGTTGTTACATGGAATCCCGGGCTTTGTTCACTGCTGTGTGCGACAAAGAAATCCTGGCTTCGTGTTTGTTCCTTGAGTGCGGGAAGTCCTCGTAGAGGGAGGCTTGAGGTGTCCAGTGTTCACCCAAATCGCTTCCGATCACAGGACGGAACATCGCACACACTTGTTGGCACTGTGGCCTCAGGTCCATTGCAAAGTAAGCCTTCGCCGAGGCGTGGGAAACGAGTCGCTCCCCAGCTCACAAATGCCCGTGATGAGGTGGGCCGGATGGAAGCATGGGGGGGGGGGTACCATGCTGCTTTGCCTGCAGGAGAAACATACGACAAGGTTCTAGAACATACTGTTATCTATGGGAGGACTGTGCTGCCCGGGACGCTCGGTGGCTCCAACGAGGGGCGCTAAGGGCTCCTTCTGAAGCCCATACGATGCCAATCGTTTCAACGCACTTTGCTGCTGGCCCACGTGCTGGTTGCCCACCTCTGCAATGTATGGGAATTCAACTCTGTAGCAGGTCTTCCCACCGGGGACGCTAATTTCGTTCACATCCTCGACCCTGAGCCTAGTGGCAGAGGCAAAAGCTGGGTCACTTCAGAGGCTCTTCCACCAGACGTTCGCAGAGGCGCCTGCCTTGGACTTGAAGCTACACGGAAGCAGGGACCTCAGGCACAGGGCAGACTGAGCGGTGTCCACCCTCACAGCATATAGCATTTCCTCGGGAACAGGGTCACTTTGGTGTCAGCTCTGGGATCCAAGATTTCGTGAGAGTGCTCCTTTGGTGACCAGAATCTATGGCTCACGCGGGACACGTGCAGCGGTTACTTTCGGACTTGCCATCTCAGACACTCTACCTCTGGAGCGTTCGGTAGCTGCGCGAAGGTAACAAAGTGGGCTCAAGTCCAGTACCCGAAAAGTGTCTCATGCCTCTCAACAGATGGCAGGCAGCGTGTCTCCTGCTGCTGCAGAAGGACTGCAGACGTCTGTTTCAGGCTATAGGCTAGAAACGTGGTGCCCGCTGATCGAAATGCCGGCAGTGGCCCGCAGTGAAAGTGTCACGCACCTGGTGGTTTCTTCGACATAAGCAAGCCACACGTACCGGTCACGGACATGTGCCCCTGCGCGGGGCAGGGTGCGTGAAGCCACCTCTTTGGGCAAACCCTACGGGTGGCCTGGCAAATGTGTCCCGTTTATGGGAAACTGTTATATTCCTTTCCGGTTTGATGAAAGGTCCGTTACGAGCATTGCCGTTTTCTGGATTTGGAGTTCTGCCATGGAGTGCAACGCAGAGACCCAAGGGTTTGGGGGATAGGGAGCTAGCACTTTGGCAGAGGCAGCTCCATGCTGCCCCGAGCTCTGGGCTCCGTGTTCAACTTGGAGTAAAGGCAGCCTGGGGTGCAATGCACGGACCGTCTGGCCCTAGACGGGATGTGCACGTGCAACAGACGAGCTAGAGGAGAGAAATGGGATACCCGCAGTTCTTCGGGATAGGCCAGCTCTCATCCAGCTAGTTGCGAAAGCAGGCTCCGAAAGGCCTGGATGCCTTTTCTCAACACGCCACACACGAGTTCAGTCACGCAGTACTACACTCGGAGTTTCTCAAGGGTACGTGGAGGGACAGCTTTTCTGACTGCATAGGAACGGAGTTCCTCACAGGGGAAATGGGATGTGTACCGGACAGGCTGGGTGAACAAAATTTCGTATGCAGTTGTCCTCCAGTGGAGCGGGAGAGGGACCCAGGTCTGGCGAGCGCATAGTGTCTCTGGTCCCACACGTTCGGGGGCAGTGTGCTGCCTCAGCTCCCTTACAAGGCTGTGTTGACATTGAGCCACGTAAGTAGAAGAAGCTGCGGAAGTCAGTTTGACGCACATCCCAGGGTAGCCTTGCAGAGTTCCAATCCCAAGCCCTGTGGAGACAGATGGGCCTGAAAGCGTTTCACCCACGACGGCTCTTTGAAAACTCCGGGTCATTCCGAGTGCAGGGAGGACTGCGGTGAAGAGGGCTGTGAGCGTCAATCGTATCTTTTGTCCGTGCCTCCTGGACGTGGAGTGTGGCAAAGCGTGCCCAGGTGGACGGGAGGACAAAGCCTTCCCAAATCAAGTTGCAGGCTGCTGTTGTTACATGGAATCCCGGGCTTTGTTCACTGCTGTGTGCGACAAAGAAATCCTGGCTTCGTGTTTGTTCCTTGAGTGCGGGAAGTCCTCGTAGAGGGAGGCTTGAGGTGTCCAGTGTTCACCCAAATCGCTTCCGATCACAGGACGGAACATCGCACACACTTGTTGGCACTGTGGCCTCAGGTCCATTGCAAAGTAAGCCTTCGCCGAGGCGTGGGAAACGAGTCGCTCCCCAGCTCACAAATGCCCGTGATGAGGTGGGCCGGATGGAAGCATGGGGGGGGGGGTACCATGCTGCTTTGCCTGCAGGAGAAACATACGACAAGGTTCTAGAACATACTGTTATCTATGGGAGGACTGTGCTGCCCGGGACGCTCGGTGGCTCCAACGAGGGGCGCTAAGGGCTCCTTCTGAAGCCCATACGATGCCAATCGTTTCAACGCACTTTGCTGCTGGCCCACGTGCTGGTTGCCCACCTCTGCAATGTATGGGAATTCAACTCTGTAGCAGGTCTTCCCACCGGGGACGCTAATTTCGTTCACATCCTCGACCCTGAGCCTAGTGGCAGAGGCAAAAGCTGGGTCACTTCAGAGGCTCTTCCACCAGACGTTCGCAGAGGCGCCTGCCTTGGACTTGAAGCTACACGGAAGCAGGGACCTCAGGCACAGGGCAGACTGAGCGGTGTCCACCCTCACAGCATATAGCATTTCCTCGGGAACAGGGTCACTTTGGTGTCAGCTCTGGGATCCAAGATTTCGTGAGAGTGCTCCTTTGGTGACCAGAATCTATGGCTCACGCGGGACACGTGCAGCGGTTACTTTCGGACTTGCCATCTCAGACACTCTACCTCTGGAGCGTTCGGTAGCTGCGCGAAGGTAACAAAGTGGGCTCAAGTCCAGTACCCGAAAAGTGTCTCATGCCTCTCAACAGATGGCAGGCAGCGTGTCTCCTGCTGCTGCAGAAGGACTGCAGACGTCTGTTTCAGGCTATAGGCTAGAAACGTGGTGCCCGCTGATCGAAATGCCGGCAGTGGCCCGCAGTGAAAGTGTCACGCACCTGGTGGTTTCTTCGACATAAGCAAGCCACACGTACCGGTCACGGACATGTGCCCCTGCGCGGGGCAGGGTGCGTGAAGCCACCTCTTTGGGCAAACCCTACGGGTGGCCTGGCAAATGTGTCCCGTTTATGGGAAACTGTTATATTCCTTTCCGGTTTGATGAAAGGTCCGTTACGAGCATTGCCGTTTTCTGGATTTGGAGTTCTGCCATGGAGTGCAACGCAGAGACCCAAGGGTTTGGGGGATAGGGAGCTAGCACTTTGGCAGAGGCAGCTCCATGCTGCCCCGAGCTCTGGGCTCCGTGTTCAACTTGGAGTAAAGGCAGCCTGGGGTGCAATGCACGGACCGTCTGGCCCTAGACGGGATGTGCACGTGCAACAGACGAGCTAGAGGAGAGAAATGGGATACCCGCAGTTCTTCGGGATAGGCCAGCTCTCATCCAGCTAGTTGCGAAAGCAGGCTCCGAAAGGCCTGGATGCCTTTTCTCAACACGCCACACACGAGTTCAGTCACGCAGTACTACACTCGGAGTTTCTCAAGGGTACGTGGAGGGACAGCTTTTCTGACTGCATAGGAACGGAGTTCCTCACAGGGGAAATGGGATGTGTACCGGACAGGCTGGGTGAACAAAATTTCGTATGCAGTTGTCCTCCAGTGGAGCGGGAGAGGGACCCAGGTCTGGCGAGCGCATAGTGTCTCTGGTCCCACACGTTCGGGGGCAGTGTGCTGCCTCAGCTCCCTTACAAGGCTGTGTTGACATTGAGCCACGTAAGTAGAAGAAGCTGCGGAAGTCAGTTTGACGCACATCCCAGGGTAGCCTTGCAGAGTTCCAATCCCAAGCCCTGTGGAGACAGATGGGCCTGAAAGCGTTTCACCCACGACGGCTCTTTGAAAACTCCGGGTCATTCCGAGTGCAGGGAGGACTGCGGTGAAGAGGGCTGTGAGCGTCAATCGTATCTTTTGTCCGTGCCTCCTGGACGTGGAGTGTGGCAAAGCGTGCCCAGGTGGACGGGAGGACAAAGCCTTCCCAAATCAAGTTGCAGGCTGCTGTTGTTACATGGAATCCCGGGCTTTGTTCACTGCTGTGTGCGACAAAGAAATCCTGGCTTCGTGTTTGTTCCTTGAGTGCGGGAAGTCCTCGTAGAGGGAGGCTTGAGGTGTCCAGTGTTCACCCAAATCGCTTCCGATCACAGGACGGAACATCGCACACACTTGTTGGCACTGTGGCCTCAGGTCCATTGCAAAGTAAGCCTTCGCCGAGGCGTGGGAAACGAGTCGCTCCCCAGCTCACAAATGCCCGTGATGAGGTGGGCCGGATGGAAGCATGGGGGGGGGGGGTACCATGCTGCTTTGCCTGCAGGAGAAACATACGACAAGGTTCTAGAACATACTGTTATCTATGGGAGGACTGTGCTGCCCGGGACGCTCGGTGGCTCCAACGAGGGGCGCTAAGGGCTCCTTCTGAAGCCCATACGATGCCAATCGTTTCAACGCACTTTGCTGCTGGCCCACGTGCTGGTTGCCCACCTCTGCAATGTATGGGAATTCAACTCTGTAGCAGGTCTTCCCACCGGGGACGCTAATTTCGTTCACATCCTCGACCCTGAGCCTAGTGGCAGAGGCAAAAGCTGGGTCACTTCAGAGGCTCTTCCACCAGACGTTCGCAGAGGCGCCTGCCTTGGACTTGAAGCTACACGGAAGCAGGGACCTCAGGCACAGGGCAGACTGAGCGGTGTCCACCCTCACAGCATATAGCATTTCCTCGGGAACAGGGTCACTTTGGTGTCAGCTCTGGGATCCAAGATTTCGTGAGAGTGCTCCTTTGGTGACCAGAATCTATGGCTCACGCGGGACACGTGCAGCGGTTACTTTCGGACTTGCCATCTCAGACACTCTACCTCTGGGGCGTTCGGTAGCTGCGCGAAGGTAACAAAGTGGGCTCAAGTCCAGTACCCGAAAAGTGTCTCATGCCTCTCAACAGATGGCAGGCAGCGTGTCTCCTGCTGCTGCAGACGTCTGTTTCAGGCTATAGGCTAGAAACGTGGTGCCCGCTGATCGAAATGCCGGCAGTGGCCCGCAGTGAAAGTGTCACGCACCTGGTGGTTTCTTCGACATAAGCAAGCCACACGTACCGGTCACGGACATGTGCCCCTGCGCGGGGCAGGGTGCGTGAAGCCACCTCTTTGGGCAAACCCTACGGGTGGCCTGGCAAATGTGTCCCGTTTATGGGAAACTGTTATATTCCTTTCCGGTTTGATGAAAGGTCCGTTACGAGCATTGCCGTTTTCTGGATTTGGAGTTCTGCCATGGAGTGCAACGCAGAGACCCAAGGGTTTGGGGGATAGGGAGCTAGCACTTTGGCAGAGGCAGCTCCATGCTGCCCCGAGCTCTGGGCTCCGTGTTCAACTTGGAGTAAAGGCAGCCTGGGGTGCAATGCACGGACCGTCTGGCCCTAGACGGGATGTGCACGTGCAACAGACGAGCTAGAGGAGAGAAATGGGATACCCGCAGTTCTTCGGGATAGGCCAGCTCTCATCCAGCTAGTTGCGAAAGCAGGCTCCGAAAGGCCTGGATGCCTTTTCTCAACACGCCACACACGAGTTCAGTCACGCAGTACTACACTCGGAGTTTCTCAAGGGTACGTGGAGGGACAGCTTTTCTGACTGCATAGGAACGGAGTTCCTCACAGGGGAAATGGGATGTGTACCGGACAGGCTGGGTGAACAAAATTTCGTATGCAGTTGTCCTCCAGTGGAGCGGGAGAGGGACCCAGGTCTGGCGAGCGCATAGTGTCTCTGGTCCCACACGTTCGGGGGCAGTGTGCTGCCTCAGCTCCCTTACAAGGCTGTGTTGACATTGAGCCACGTAAGTAGAAGAAGCTGCGGAAGTCAGTTTGACGCACATCCCAGGGTAGCCTTGCAGAGTTCCAATCCCAAGCCCTGTGGAGACAGATGGGCCTGAAAGCGTTTCACCCACGACGGCTCTTTGAAAACTCCGGGTCATTCCGAGTGCAGGGAGGACTGCGGTGAAGAGGGCTGTGAGCGTCAATCGTATCTTTTGTCCGTGCCTCCTGGACGTGGAGTGTGGCAAAGCGTGCCCAGGTGGACGGGAGGACAAAGCCTTCCCAAATCAAGTTGCAGGCTGCTGTTGTTACATGGAATCCCGGGCTTTGTTCACTGCTGTGTGCGACAAAGAAATCCTGGCTTCGTGTTTGTTCCTTGAGTGCGGGAAGTCCTCGTAGAGGGAGGCTTGAGGTGTCCAGTGTTCACCCAAATCGCTTCCGATCACAGGACGGAACATCGCACACACTTGTTGGCACTGTGGCCTCAGGTCCATTGCAAAGTAAGCCTTCGCCGAGGCGTGGGAAACGAGTCGCTCCCCAGCTCACAAATGCCCGTGATGAGGTGGGCCGGATGGAAGCATGGGGGGGGGGGTACCATGCTGCTTTGCCTGCAGGAGAAACATACGACAAGGTTCTAGAACATACTGTTATCTATGGGAGGACTGTGCTGCCCGGGACGCTCGGTGGCTCCAACGAGGGGCGCTAAGGGCTCCTTCTGAAGCCCATACGATGCCAATCGTTTCAACGCACTTTGCTGCTGGCCCACGTGCTGGTTGCCCACCTCTGCAATGTATGGGAATTCAACTCTGTAGCAGGTCTTCCCACCGGGGACGCTAATTTCGTTCACATCCTCGACCCTGAGCCTAGTGGCAGAGGCAAAAGCTGGGTCACTTCAGAGGCTCTTCCACCAGACGTTCGCAGAGGCGCCTGCCTTGGACTTGAAGCTACACGGAAGCAGGGACCTCAGGCACAGGGCAGACTGAGCGGTGTCCACCCTCACAGCATATAGCATTTCCTCGGGAACAGGGTCACTTTGGTGTCAGCTCTGGGATCCAAGATTTCGTGAGAGTGCTCCTTTGGTGACCAGAATCTATGGCTCACGCGGGACACGTGCAGCGGTTACTTTCGGACTTGCCATCTCAGACACTCTACCTCTGGGGCGTTCGGTAGCTGCGCGAAGGTAACAAAGTGGGCTCAAGTCCAGTACCCGAAAAGTGTCTCATGCCTCTCAACAGATGGCAGGCAGCGTGTCTCCTGCTGCTGCAGAAGGACTGCAGACGTCTGTTTCAGGCTATAGGCTAGAAACGTGGTGCCCGCTGATCGAAATGCCGGCAGTGGCCCGCAGTGAAAGTGTCACGCACCTGGTGGTTTCTTCGACATAAGCAAGCCACACGTACCGGTCACGGACATGTGCCCCTGCGCGGGGCAGGGTGCGTGAAGCCACCTCTTTGGGCAAACCCTACGGGTGGCCTGGCAAATGTGTCCCGTTTATGGGAAACTGTTATATTCCTTTCCGGTTTGATGAAAGGTCCGTTACGAGCATTGCCGTTTTCTGGATTTGGAGTTCTGCCATGGAGTGCAACGCAGAGACCCAAGGGTTTGGGGGATAGGGAGCTAGCACTTTGGCAGAGGCAGCTCCATGCTGCCCCGAGCTCTGGGCTCCGTGTTCAACTTGGAGTAAAGGCAGCCTGGGGTGCAATGCACGGACCGTCTGGCCCTAGACGGGATGTGCACGTGCAACAGACGAGCTAGAGGAGAGAAATGGGATACCCGCAGTTCTTCGGGATAGGCCAGCTCTCATCCAGCTAGTTGCGAAAGCAGGCTCCGAAAGGCCTGGATGCCTTTTCTCAACACGCCACACACGAGTTCAGTCACGCAGTACTACACTCGGAGTTTCTCAAGGGTACGTGGAGGGACAGCTTTTCTGACTGCATAGGAACGGAGTTCCTCACAGGGGAAATGGGATGTGTACCGGACAGGCTGGGTGAACAAAATTTCGTATGCAGTTGTCCTCCAGTGGAGCGGGAGAGGGACCCAGGTCTGGCGAGCGCATAGTGTCTCTGGTCCCACACGTTCGGGGGCAGTGTGCTGCCTCAGCTCCCTTACAAGGCTGTGTTGACATTGAGCCACGTAAGTAGAAGAAGCTGCGGAAGTCAGTTTGACGCACATCCCAGGGTAGCCTTGCAGAGTTCCAATCCCAAGCCCTGTGGAGACAGATGGGCCTGAAAGCGTTTCACCCACGACGGCTCTTTGAAAACTCCGGGTCATTCCGAGTGCAGGGAGGACTGCGGTGAAGAGGGCTGTGAGCGTCAATCGTATCTTTTGTCCGTGCCTCCTGGACGTGGAGTGTGGCAAAGCGTGCCCAGGTGGACGGGAGGACAAAGCCTTCCCAAATCAAGTTGCAGGCTGCTGTTGTTACATGGAATCCCGGGCTTTGTTCACTGCTGTGTGCGACAAAGAAATCCTGGCTTCGTGTTTGTTCCTTGAGTGCGGGAAGTCCTCGTAGAGGGAGGCTTGAGGTGTCCAGTGTTCACCCAAATCGCTTCCGATCACAGGACGGAACATCGCACACACTTGTTGGCACTGTGGCCTCAGGTCCATTGCAAAGTAAGCCTTCGCCGAGGCGTGGGAAACGAGTCGCTCCCCAGCTCACAAATGCCCGTGATGAGGTGGGCCGGATGGAAGCATGGGGGGGGGGTACCATGCTGCTTTGCCTGCAGGAGAAACATACGACAAGGTTCTAGAACATACTGTTATCTATGGGAGGACTGTGCTGCCCGGGACGCTCGGTGGCTCCAACGAGGGGCGCTAAGGGCTCCTTCTGAAGCCCATACGATGCCAATCGTTTCAACGCACTTTGCTGCTGGCCCACGTGCTGGTTGCCCACCTCTGCAATGTATGGGAATTCAACTCTGTAGCAGGTCTTCCCACCGGGGACGCTAATTTCGTTCACATCCTCGACCCTGAGCCTAGTGGCAGAGGCAAAAGCTGGGTCACTTCAGAGGCTCTTCCACCAGACGTTCGCAGAGGCGCCTGCCTTGGACTTGAAGCTACACGGAAGCAGGGACCTCAGGCACAGGGCAGACTGAGCGGTGTCCACCCTCACAGCATATAGCATTTCCTCGGGAACAGGGTCACTTTGGTGTCAGCTCTGGGATCCAAGATTTCGTGAGAGTGCTCCTTTGGTGACCAGAATCTATGGCTCACGCGGGACACGTGCAGCGGTTACTTTCGGACTTGCCATCTCAGACACTCTACCTCTGGGGCGTTCGGTAGCTGCGCGAAGGTAACAAAGTGGGCTCAAGTCCAGTACCCGAAAAGTGTCTCATGCCTCTCAACAGATGGCAGGCAGCGTGTCTCCTGCTGCTGCAGAAGGACTGCAGACGTCTGTTTCAGGCTATAGGCTAGAAACGTGGTGCCCGCTGATCGAAATGCCGGCAGTGGCCCGCAGTGAAAGTGTCACGCACCTGGTGGTTTCTTCGACATAAGCAAGCCACACGTACCGGTCACGGACATGTGCCCCTGCGCGGGGCAGGGTGCGTGAAGCCACCTCTTTGGGCAAACCCTACGGGTGGCCTGGCAAATGTGTCCCGTTTATGGGAAACTGTTATATTCCTTTCCGGTTTGATGAAAGGTCCGTTACGAGCATTGCCGTTTTCTGGATTTGGAGTTCTGCCATGGAGTGCAACGCAGAGACCCAAGGGTTTGGGGGATAGGGAGCTAGCACTTTGGCAGAGGCAGCTCCATGCTGCCCCGAGCTCTGGGCTCCGTGTTCAACTTGGAGTAAAGGCAGCCTGGGGTGCAATGCACGGACCGTCTGGCCCTAGACGGGATGTGCACGTGCAACAGACGAGCTAGAGGAGAGAAATGGGATACCCGCAGTTCTTCGGGATAGGCCAGCTCTCATCCAGCTAGTTGCGAAAGCAGGCTCCGAAAGGCCTGGATGCCTTTTCTCAACACGCCACACACGAGTTCAGTCACGCAGTACTACACTCGGAGTTTCTCAAGGGTACGTGGAGGGACAGCTTTTCTGACTGCATAGGAACGGAGTTCCTCACAGGGGAAATGGGATGTGTACCGGACAGGCTGGGTGAACAAAATTTCGTATGCAGTTGTCCTCCAGTGGAGCGGGAGAGGGACCCAGGTCTGGCGAGCGCATAGTGTCTCTGGTCCCACACGTTCGGGGGCAGTGTGCTGCCTCAGCTCCCTTACAAGGCTGTGTTGACATTGAGCCACGTAAGTAGAAGAAGCTGCGGAAGTCAGTTTGATGCACATCCCAGGGTAGCCTTGCAGAGTTCCAATCCCAAGCCCTGTGGAGACAGATGGGCCTGAAAGCGTTTCACCCACGACGGCTCTTTGAAAACTCCGGGTCATTCCGAGTGCAGGGAGGACTGCGGTGAAGAGGGCTGTGAGCGTCAATCGTATCTTTTGTCCGTGCCTCCTGGACGTGGAGTGTGGCAAAGCGTGCCCAGGTGGACGGGAGGACAAAGCCTTCCCAAATCAAGTTGCAGGCTGCTGTTGTTACATGGAATCCCGGGCTTTGTTCACTGCTGTGTGCGACAAAGAAATCCTGGCTTCGTGTTTGTTCCTTGAGTGCGGGAAGTCCTCGTAGAGGGAGGCTTGAGGTGTCCAGTGTTCACCCAAATCGCTTCCGATCACAGGACGGAACATCGCACACACTTGTTGGCACTGTGGCCTCAGGTCCATTGCAAAGTAAGCCTTCGCCGAGGCGTGGGAAACGAGTCGCTCCCCAGCTCACAAATGCCCGTGATGAGGTGGGCCGGATGGAAGCATGGGGGGGGGGTACCATGCTGCTTTGCCTGCAGGAGAAACATACGACAAGGTTCTAGAACATACTGTTATCTATGGGAGGACTGTGCTGCCCGGGACGCTCGGTGGCTCCAACGAGGGGCGCTAAGGGCTCCTTCTGAAGCCCATACGATGCCAATCGTTTCAACGCACTTTGCTGCTGGCCCACGTGCTGGTTGCCCACCTCTGCAATGTATGGGAATTCAACTCTGTAGCAGGTCTTCCCACCGGGGACGCTAATTTCGTTCACATCCTCGACCCTGAGCCTAGTGGCAGAGGCAAAAGCTGGGTCACTTCAGAGGCTCTTCCACCAGACGTTCGCAGAGGCGCCTGCCTTGGACTTGAAGCTACACGGAAGCAGGGACCTCAGGCACAGGGCAGACTGAGCGGTGTCCACCCTCACAGCATATAGCATTTCCTCGGGAACAGGGTCACTTTGGTGTCAGCTCTGGGATCCAAGATTTCGTGAGAGTGCTCCTTTGGTGACCAGAATCTATGGCTCACGCGGGACACGTGCAGCGGTTACTTTCGGACTTGCCATCTCAGACACTCTACCTCTGGGGCGTTCGGTAGCTGCGCGAAGGTAACAAAGTGGGCTCAAGTCCAGTACCCGAAAAGTGTCTCATGCCTCTCAACAGATGGCAGGCAGCGTGTCTCCTGCTGCTGCAGACGTCTGTTTCAGGCTATAGGCTAGAAACGTGGTGCCCGCTGATCGAAATGCCGGCAGTGGCCCGCAGTGAAAGTGTCACGCACCTGGTGGTTTCTTCGACATAAGCAAGCCACACGTACCGGTCACGGACATGTGCCCCTGCGCGGGGCAGGGTGCGTGAAGCCACCTCTTTGGGCAAACCCTACGGGTGGCCTGGCAAATGTGTCCCGTTTATGGGAAACTGTTATATTCCTTTCCGGTTTGATGAAAGGTCCGTTACGAGCATTGCCGTTTTCTGGATTTGGAGTTCTGCCATGGAGTGCAACGCAGAGACCCAAGGGTTTGGGGGATAGGGAGCTAGCACTTTGGCAGAGGCAGCTCCATGCTGCCCCGAGCTCTGGGCTCCGTGTTCAACTTGGAGTAAAGGCAGCCTGGGGTGCAATGCACGGACCGTCTGGCCCTAGACGGGATGTGCACGTGCAACAGACGAGCTAGAGGAGAGAAATGGGATACCCGCAGTTCTTCGGGATAGGCCAGCTCTCATCCAGCTAGTTGCGAAAGCAGGCTCCGAAAGGCCTGGATGCCTTTTCTCAACACGCCACACACGAGTTCAGTCACGCAGTACTACACTCGGAGTTTCTCAAGGGTACGTGGAGGGACAGCTTTTCTGACTGCATAGGAACGGAGTTCCTCACAGGGGAAATGGGATGTGTACCGGACAGGCTGGGTGAACAAAATTTCGTATGCAGTTGTCCTCCAGTGGAGCGGGAGAGGGACCCAGGTCTGGCGAGCGCATAGTGTCTCTGGTCCCACACGTTCGGGGGCAGTGTGCTGCCTCAGCTCCCTTACAAGGCTGTGTTGACATTGAGCCACGTAAGTAGAAGAAGCTGCGGAAGTCAGTTTGACGCACATCCCAGGGTAGCCTTGCAGAGTTCCAATCCCAAGCCCTGTGGAGACAGATGGGCCTGAAAGCGTTTCACCCACGACGGCTCTTTGAAAACTCCGGGTCATTCCGAGTGCAGGGAGGACTGCGGTGAAGAGGGCTGTGAGCGTCAATCGTATCTTTTGTCCGTGCCTCCTGGACGTGGAGTGTGGCAAAGCGTGCCCAGGTGGACGGGAGGACAAAGCCTTCCCAAATCAAGTTGCAGGCTGCTGTTGTTACATGGAATCCCGGGCTTTGTTCACTGCTGTGTGCGACAAAGAAATCCTGGCTTCGTGTTTGTTCCTTGAGTGCGGGAAGTCCTCGTAGAGGGAGGCTTGAGGTGTCCAGTGTTCACCCAAATCGCTTCCGATCACAGGACGGAACATCGCACACACTTGTTGGCACTGTGGCCTCAGGTCCATTGCAAAGTAAGCCTTCGCCGAGGCGTGGGAAACGAGTCGCTCCCCAGCTCACAAATGCCCGTGATGAGGTGGGCCGGATGGAAGCATGGGGGGGGGTACCATGCTGCTTTGCCTGCAGGAGAAACATACGACAAGGTTCTAGAACATACTGTTATCTATGGGAGGACTGTGCTGCCCGGGACGCTCGGTGGCTCCAACGAGGGGCGCTAAGGGCTCCTTCTGAAGCCCATACGATGCCAATCGTTTCAACGCACTTTGCTGCTGGCCCACGTGCTGGTTGCCCACCTCTGCAATGTATGGGAATTCAACTCTGTAGCAGGTCTTCCCACCGGGGACGCTAATTTCGTTCACATCCTCGACCCTGAGCCTAGTGGCAGAGGCAAAAGCTGGGTCACTTCAGAGGCTCTTCCACCAGACGTTCGCAGAGGCGCCTGCCTTGGACTTGAAGCTACACGGAAGCAGGGACCTCAGGCACAGGGCAGACTGAGCGGTGTCCACCCTCACAGCATATAGCATTTCCTCGGGAACAGGGTCACTTTGGTGTCAGCTCTGGGATCCAAGATTTCGTGAGAGTGCTCCTTTGGTGACCAGAATCTATGGCTCACGCGGGACACGTGCAGCGGTTACTTTCGGACTTGCCATCTCAGACACTCTACCTCTGGGGCGTTCGGTAGCTGCGCGAAGGTAACAAAGTGGGCTCAAGTCCAGTACCCGAAAAGTGTCTCATGCCTCTCAACAGATGGCAGGCAGCGTGTCTCCTGCTGCTGCAGAAGGACTGCAGACGTCTGTTTCAGGCTATAGGCTAGAAACGTGGTGCCCGCTGATCGAAATGCCGGCAGTGGCCCGCAGTGAAAGTGTCACGCAGCTGGTGGTTTCTTCGACATAAGCAAGCCACACGTACCGGTCACGGACATGTGCCCCTGCGCGGGGCAGGGTGCGTGAAGCCACCTCTTTGGGCAAACCCTACGGGTGGCCTGGCAAATGTGTCCCGTTTATGGGAAACTGTTATATTCCTTTCCGGTTTGATGAAAGGTCCGTTACGAGCATTGCCGTTTTCTGGATTTGGAGTTCTGCCATGGAGTGCAACGCAGAGACCCAAGGGTTTGGAGGATAGGGAGCTAGCACTTTGGCAGAGGCAGCTCCATGCTGCCCCGAGCTCTGGGCTCCGTGTTCAACTTGGAGTAAAGGCAGCCTGGGGTGCAATGCACGGACCGTCTGGCCCTAGACGGGATGTGCACGTGCAACAGACGAGCTAGAGGAGAGAAATGGGATACCCGCAGTTCTTCGGGATAGGCCAGCTCTCATCCAGCTAGTTGCGAAAGCAGGCTCCGAAAGGCCTGGATGCCTTTTCTCAACACGCCACACACGAGTTCAGTCACGCAGTACTACACTCGGAGTTTCTCAAGGGTACGTGGAGGGACAGCTTTTCTGACTGCATAGGAACGGAGTTCCTCACAGGGGAAATGGGATGTGTACCGGACAGGCTGGGTGAACAAAATTTCGTATGCAGTTGTCCTCCAGTGGAGCGGGAGAGGGACCCAGGTCTGGCGAGCGCATAGTGTCTCTGGTCCCACACGTTCGGGGGCAGTGTGCTGCCTCAGCTCCCTTACAAGGCTGTGTTGACATTGAGCCACGTAAGTAGAAGAAGCTGCGGAAGTCAGTTTGACGCACATCCCAGGGTAGCCTTGCAGAGTTCCAATCCCAAGCCCTGTGGAGACAGATGGGCCTGAAAGCGTTTCACCCACGACGGCTCTTTGAAAACTCCGGGTCATTCCGAGTGCAGGGAGGACTGCGGTGAAGAGGGCTGTGAGCGTCAATCGTATCTTTTGTCCGTGCCTCCTGGACGTGGAGTGTGGCAAAGCGTGCCCAGGTGGACGGGAGGACAAAGCCTTCCCAAATCAAGTTGCAGGCTGCTGTTGTTACATGGAATCCCGGGCTTTGTTCACTGCTGTGTGCGACAAAGAAATCCTGGCTTCGTGTTTGTTCCTTGAGTGCGGGAAGTCCTCGTAGAGGGAGGCTTGAGGTGTCCAGTGTTCACCCAAATCGCTTCCGATCACAGGACGGAACATCGCACACACTTGTTGGCACTGTGGCCTCAGGTCCATTGCAAAGTAAGCCTTCGCCGAGGCGTGGGAAACGAGTCGCTCCCCAGCTCACAAATGCCCGTGATGAGGTGGGCCGGATGGAAGCATGGGGGGGGGGGTACCATGCTGCTTTGCCTGCAGGAGAAACATACGACAAGGTTCTAGAACATACTGTTATCTATGGGAGGACTGTGCTGCCCGGGACGCTCGGTGGCTCCAACGAGGGGCGCTAAGGGCTCCTTCTGAAGCCCATACGATGCCAATCGTTTCAACGCACTTTGCTGCTGGCCCACGTGCTGGTTGCCCACCTCTGCAATGTATGGGAATTCAACTCTGTAGCAGGTCTTCCCACCGGGGACGCTAATTTCGTTCACATCCTCGACCCTGAGCCTAGTGGCAGAGGCAAAAGCTGGGTCACTTCAGAGGCTCTTCCACCAGACGTTCGCAGAGGCGCCTGCCTTGGACTTGAAGCTACACGGAAGCAGGGACCTCAGGCACAGGGCAGACTGAGCGGTGTCCACCCTCACAGCATATAGCATTTCCTCGGGAACAGGGTCACTTTGGTGTCAGCTCTGGGATCCAAGATTTCGTGAGAGTGCTCCTTTGGTGACCAGAATCTATGGCTCACGCGGGACACGTGCAGCGGTTACTTTCGGACTTGCCATCTCAGACACTCTACCTCTGGGGCGTTCGGTAGCTGCGCGAAGGTAACAAAGTGGGCTCAAGTCCAGTACCCGAAAAGTGTCTCATGCCTCTCAACAGATGGCAGGCAGCGTGTCTCCTGCTGCTGCAGAAGGACTGCAGACGTCTGTTTCAGGCTATAGGCTAGAAACGTGGTGCCCGCTGATCGAAATGCCGGCAGTGGCCCGCAGTGAAAGTGTCACGCACCTGGTGGTTTCTTCGACATAAGCAAGCCACACGTACCGGTCACGGACATGTGCCCCTGCGCGGGGCAGGGTGCGTGAAGCCACCTCTTTGGGCAAACCCTACGGGTGGCCTGGCAAATGTGTCCCGTTTATGGGAAACTGTTATATTCCTTTCCGGTTTGATGAAAGGTCCGTTACGAGCATTGCCGTTTTCTGGATTTGGAGTTCTGCCATGGAGTGCAACGCAGAGACCCAAGGGTTTGGGGGATAGGGAGCTAGCACTTTGGCAGAGGCAGCTCCATGCTGCCCCGAGCTCTGGGCTCCGTGTTCAACTTGGAGTAAAGGCAGCCTGGGGTGCAATGCACGGACCGTCTGGCCCTAGACGGGATGTGCACGTGCAACAGACGAGCTAGAGGAGAGAAATGGGATACCCGCAGTTCTTCGGGATAGGCCAGCTCTCATCCAGCTAGTTGCGAAAGCAGGCTCCGAAAGGCCTGGATGCCTTTTCTCAACACGCCACACACGAGTTCAGTCACGCAGTACTACACTCGGAGTTTCTCAAGGGTACGTGGAGGGACAGCTTTTCTGACTGCATAGGAACGGAGTTCCTCACAGGGGAAATGGGATGTGTACCGGACAGGCTGGGTGAACAAAATTTCGTATGCAGTTGTCCTCCAGTGGAGCGGGAGAGGGACCCAGGTCTGGCGAGCGCATAGTGTCTCTGGTCCCACACGTTCGGGGGCAGTGTGCTGCCTCAGCTCCCTTACAAGGCTGTGTTGACATTGAGCCACGTAAGTAGAAGAAGCTGCGGAAGTCAGTTTGACGCACATCCCAGGGTAGCCTTGCAGAGTTCCAATCCCAAGCCCTGTGGAGACAGATGGGCCTGAAAGCGTTTCACCCACGACGGCTCTTTGAAAACTCCGGGTCATTCCGAGTGCAGGGAGGACTGCGGTGAAGAGGGCTGTGAGCGTCAATCGTATCTTTTGTCCGTGCCTCCTGGACGTGGAGTGTGGCAAAGCGTGCCCAGGTGGACGGGAGGACAAAGCCTTCCCAAATCAAGTTGCAGGCTGCTGTTGTTACATGGAATCCCGGGCTTTGTTCACTGCTGTGTGCGACAAAGAAATCCTGGCTTCGTGTTTGTTCCTTGAGTGCGGGAAGTCCTCGTAGAGGGAGGCTTGAGGTGTCCAGTGTTCACCCAAATCGCTTCCGATCACAGGACGGAACATCGCACACACTTGTTGGCACTGTGGCCTCAGGTCCATTGCAAAGTAAGCCTTCGCCGAGGCGTGGGAAACGAGTCGCTCCCCAGCTCACAAATGCCCGTGATGAGGTGGGCCGGATGGAAGCATGGGGGGGGGGTACCATGCTGCTTTGCCTGCAGGAGAAACATACGACAAGGTTCTAGAACATACTGTTATCTATGGGAGGACTGTGCTGCCCGGGACGCTCGGTGGCTCCAACGAGGGGCGCTAAGGGCTCCTTCTGAAGCCCATACGATGCCAATCGTTTCAACGCACTTTGCTGCTGGCCCACGTGCTGGTTGCCCACCTCTGCAATGTATGGGAATTCAACTCTGTAGCAGGTCTTCCCACCGGGGACGCTAATTTCGTTCACATCCTCGACCCTGAGCCTAGTGGCAGAGGCAAAAGCTGGGTCACTTCAGAGGCTCTTCCACCAGACGTTCGCAGAGGCGCCTGCCTTGGACTTGAAGCTACACGGAAGCAGGGACCTCAGGCACAGGGCAGACTGAGCGGTGTCCACCCTCACAGCATATAGCATTTCCTCGGGAACAGGGTCACTTTGGTGTCAGCTCTGGGATCCAAGATTTCGTGAGAGTGCTCCTTTGGTGACCAGAATCTATGGCTCACGCGGGACACGTGCAGCGGTTACTTTCGGACTTGCCATCTCAGACACTCTACCTCTGGGGCGTTCGGTAGCTGCGCGAAGGTAACAAAGTGGGCTCAAGTCCAGTACCCGAAAAGTGTCTCATGCCTCTCAACAGATGGCAGGCAGCGTGTCTCCTGCTGCTGCAGAAGGACTGCAGACGTCTGTTTCAGGCTATAGGCTAGAAACGTGGTGCCCGCTGATCGAAATGCCGGCAGTGGCCCGCAGTGAAAGTGTCACGCACCTGGTGGTTTCTTCGACATAAGCAAGCCACACGTACCGGTCACGGACATGTGCCCCTGCGCGGGGCAGGGTGCGTGAAGCCACCTCTTTGGGCAAACCCTACGGGTGGCCTGGCAAATGTGTCCCGTTTATGGGAAACTGTTATATTCCTTTCCGGTTTGATGAAAGGTCCGTTACGAGCATTGCCGTTTTCTGGATTTGGAGTTCTGCCATGGAGTGCAACGCAGAGACCCAAGGGTTTGGGGGATAGGGAGCTAGCACTTTGGCAGAGGCAGCTCCATGCTGCCCCGAGCTCTGGGCTCCGTGTTCAACTTGGAGTAAAGGCAGCCTGGGGTGCAATGCACGGACCGTCTGGCCCTAGACGGGATGTGCACGTGCAACAGACGAGCTAGAGGAGAGAAATGGGATACCCGCAGTTCTTCGGGATAGGCCAGCTCTCATCCAGCTAGTTGCGAAAGCAGGCTCCGAAAGGCCTGGATGCCTTTTCTCAACACGCCACACACGAGTTCAGTCACGCAGTACTACACTCGGAGTTTCTCAAGGGTACGTGGAGGGACAGCTTTTCTGACTGCATAGGAACGGAGTTCCTCACAGGGGAAATGGGATGTGTACCGGACAGGCTGGGTGAACAAAATTTCGTATGCAGTTGTCCTCCAGTGGAGCGGGAGAGGGACCCAGGTCTGGCGAGCGCATAGTGTCTCTGGTCCCACACGTTCGGGGGCAGTGTGCTGCCTCAGCTCCCTTACAAGGCTGTGTTGACATTGAGCCACGTAAGTAGAAGAAGCTGCGGAAGTCAGTTTGACGCACATCCCAGGGTAGCCTTGCAGAGTTCCAATCCCAAGCCCTGTGGAGACAGATGGGCCTGAAAGCGTTTCACCCACGACGGCTCTTTGAAAACTCCGGGTCATTCCGAGTGCAGGGAGGACTGCGGTGAAGAGGGCTGTGAGCGTCAATCGTATCTTTTGTCCGTGCCTCCTGGACGTGGAGTGTGGCAAAGCGTGCCCAGGTGGACGGGAGGACAAAGCCTTCCCAAATCAAGTTGCAGGCTGCTGTTGTTACATGGAATCCCGGGCTTTGTTCACTGCTGTGTGCGACAAAGAAATCCTGGCTTCGTGTTTGTTCCTTGAGTGCGGGAAGTCCTCGTAGAGGGAGGCTTGAGGTGTCCAGTGTTCACCCAAATCGCTTCCGATCACAGGACGGAACATCGCACACACTTGTTGGCACTGTGGCCTCAGGTCCATTGCAAAGTAAGCCTTCGCCGAGGCGTGGGAAACGAGTCGCTCCCCAGCTCACAAATGCCCGTGATGAGGTGGGCCGGATGGAAGCATGGGGGGGGGGGTACCATGCTGCTTTGCCTGCAGGAGAAACATACGACAAGGTTCTAGAACATACTGTTATCTATGGGAGGACTGTGCTGCCCGGGACGCTCGGTGGCTCCAACGAGGGGCGCTAAGGGCTCCTTCTGAAGCCCATACGATGCCAATCGTTTCAACGCACTTTGCTGCTGGCCCACGTGCTGGTTGCCCACCTCTGCAATGTATGGGAATTCAACTCTGTAGCAGGTCTTCCCACCGGGGACGCTAATTTCGTTCACATCCTCGACCCTGAGCCTAGTGGCAGAGGCAAAAGCTGGGTCACTTCAGAGGCTCTTCCACCAGACGTTCGCAGAGGCGCCTGCCTTGGACTTGAAGCTACACGGAAGCAGGGACCTCAGGCACAGGGCAGACTGAGCGGTGTCCACCCTCACAGCATATAGCATTTCCTCGGGAACAGGGTCACTTTGGTGTCAGCTCTGGGATCCAAGATTTCGTGAGAGTGCTCCTTTGGTGACCAGAATCTATGGCTCACGCGGGACACGTGCAGCGGTTACTTTCGGACTTGCCATCTCAGACACTCTACCTCTGGAGCGTTCGGTAGCTGCGCGAAGGTAACAAAGTGGGCTCAAGTCCAGTACCCGAAAAGTGTCTCATGCCTCTCAACAGATGGCAGGCAGCGTGTCTCCTGCTGCTGCAGAAGGACTGCAGACGTCTGTTTCAGGCTATAGGCTAGAAACGTGGTGCCCGCTGATCGAAATGCCGGCAGTGGCCCGCAGTGAAAGTGTCACGCACCTGGTGGTTTCTTCGACATAAGCAAGCCACACGTACCGGTCACGGACATGTGCCCCTGCGCGGGGCAGGGTGCGTGAAGCCACCTCTTTGGGCAAACCCTACGGGTGGCCTGGCAAATGTGTCCCGTTTATGGGAAACTGTTATATTCCTTTCCGGTTTGATGAAAGGTCCGTTACGAGCATTGCCGTTTTCTGGATTTGGAGTTCTGCCATGGAGTGCAACGCAGAGACCCAAGGGTTTGGGGGATAGGGAGCTAGCACTTTGGCAGAGGCAGCTCCATGCTGCCCCGAGCTCTGGGCTCCGTGTTCAACTTGGAGTAAAGGCAGCCTGGGGTGCAATGCACGGACCGTCTGGCCCTAGACGGGATGTGCACGTGCAACAGACGAGCTAGAGGAGAGAAATGGGATACCCGCAGTTCTTCGGGATAGGCCAGCTCTCATCCAGCTAGTTGCGAAAGCAGGCTCCGAAAGGCCTGGATGCCTTTTCTCAACACGCCACACACGAGTTCAGTCACGCAGTACTACACTCGGAGTTTCTCAAGGGTACGTGGAGGGACAGCTTTTCTGACTGCATAGGAACGGAGTTCCTCACAGGGGAAATGGGATGTGTACCGGACAGGCTGGGTGAACAAAATTTCGTATGCAGTTGTCCTCCAGTGGAGCGGGAGAGGGACCCAGGTCTGGCGAGCGCATAGTGTCTCTGGTCCCACACGTTCGGGGGCAGTGTGCTGCCTCAGCTCCCTTACAAGGCTGTGTTGACATTGAGCCACGTAAGTAGAAGAAGCTGCGGAAGTCAGTTTGACGCACATCCCAGGGTAGCCTTGCAGAGTTCCAATCCCAAGCCCTGTGGAGACAGATGGGCCTGAAAGCGTTTCACCCACGACGGCTCTTTGAAAACTCCGGGTCATTCCGAGTGCAGGGAGGACTGCGGTGAAGAGGGCTGTGAGCGTCAATCGTATCTTTTGTCCGTGCCTCCTGGACGTGGAGTGTGGCAAAGCGTGCCCAGGTGGACGGGAGGACAAAGCCTTCCCAAATCAAGTTGCAGGCTGCTGTTGTTACATGGAATCCCGGGCTTTGTTCACTGCTGTGTGCGACAAAGAAATCCTGGCTTCGTGTTTGTTCCTTGAGTGCGGGAAGTCCTCGTAGAGGGAGGCTTGAGGTGTCCAGTGTTCACCCAAATCGCTTCCGATCACAGGACGGAACATCGCACACACTTGTTGGCACTGTGGCCTCAGGTCCATTGCAAAGTAAGCCTTCGCCGAGGCGTGGGAAACGAGTCGCTCCCCAGCTCACAAATGCCCGTGATGAGGTGGGCCGGATGGAAGCATGGGGGGGGGGGTACCATGCTGCTTTGCCTGCAGGAGAAACATACGACAAGGTTCTAGAACATACTGTTATCTATGGGAGGACTGTGCTGCCCGGGACGCTCGGTGGCTCCAACGAGGGGCGCTAAGGGCTCCTTCTGAAGCCCATACGATGCCAATCGTTTCAACGCACTTTGCTGCTGGCCCACGTGCTGGTTGCCCACCTCTGCAATGTATGGGAATTCAACTCTGTAGCAGGTCTTCCCACCGGGGACGCTAATTTCGTTCACATCCTCGACCCTGAGCCTAGTGGCAGAGGCAAAAGCTGGGTCACTTCAGAGGCTCTTCCACCAGACGTTCGCAGAGGCGCCTGCCTTGGACTTGAAGCTACACGGAAGCAGGGACCTCAGGCACAGGGCAGACTGAGCGGTGTCCACCCTCACAGCATATAGCATTTCCTCGGGAACAGGGTCACTTTGGTGTCAGCTCTGGGATCCAAGATTTCGTGAGAGTGCTCCTTTGGTGACCAGAATCTATGGCTCACGCGGGACACGTGCAGCGGTTACTTTCGGACTTGCCATCTCAGACACTCTACCTCTGGGGCGTTCGGTAGCTGCGCGAAGGTAACAAAGTGGGCTCAAGTCCAGTACCCGAAAAGTGTCTCATGCCTCTCAACAGATGGCAGGCAGCGTGTCTCCTGCTGCTGCAGAAGGACTGCAGACGTCTGTTTCAGGCTATAGGCTAGAAACGTGGTGCCCGCTGATCGAAATGCCGGCAGTGGCCCGCAGTGAAAGTGTCACGCACCTGGTGGTTTCTTCGACATAAGCAAGCCACACGTACCGGTCACGGACATGTGCCCCTGCGCGGGGCAGGGTGCGTGAAGCCACCTCTTTGGGCAAACCCTACGGGTGGCCTGGCAAATGTGTCCCGTTTATGGGAAACTGTTATATTCCTTTCCGGTTTGATGAAAGGTCCGTTACGAGCATTGCCGTTTTCTGGATTTGGAGTTCTGCCATGGAGTGCAACGCAGAGACCCAAGGGTTTGGGGGATAGGGAGCTAGCACTTTGGCAGAGGCAGCTCCATGCTGCCCCGAGCTCTGGGCTCCGTGTTCAACTTGGAGTAAAGGCAGCCTGGGGTGCAATGCACGGACCGTCTGGCCCTAGACGGGATGTGCACGTGCAACAGACGAGCTAGAGGAGAGAAATGGGATACCCGCAGTTCTTCGGGATAGGCCAGCTCTCATCCAGCTAGTTGCGAAAGCAGGCTCCGAAAGGCCTGGATGCCTTTTCTCAACACGCCACACACGAGTTCAGTCACGCAGTACTACACTCGGAGTTTCTCAAGGGTACGTGGAGGGACAGCTTTTCTGACTGCATAGGAACGGAGTTCCTCACAGGGGAAATGGGATGTGTACCGGACAGGCTGGGTGAACAAAATTTCGTATGCAGTTGTCCTCCAGTGGAGCGGGAGAGGGACCCAGGTCTGGCGAGCGCATAGTGTCTCTGGTCCCACACGTTCGGGGGCAGTGTGCTGCCTCAGCTCCCTTACAAGGCTGTGTTGACATTGAGCCACGTAAGTAGAAGAAGCTGCGGAAGTCAGTTTGACGCACATCCCAGGGTAGCCTTGCAGAGTTCCAATCCCAAGCCCTGTGGAGACAGATGGGCCTGAAAGCGTTTCACCCACGACGGCTCTTTGAAAACTCCGGGTCATTCCGAGTGCAGGGAGGACTGCGGTGAAGAGGGCTGTGAGCGTCAATCGTATCTTTTGTCCGTGCCTCCTGGACGTGGAGTGTGGCAAAGCGTGCCCAGGTGGACGGGAGGACAAAGCCTTCCCAAATCAAGTTGCAGGCTGCTGTTGTTACATGGAATCCCGGGCTTTGTTCACTGCTGTGTGCGACAAAGAAATCCTGGCTTCGTGTTTGTTCCTTGAGTGCGGGAAGTCCTCGTAGAGGGAGGCTTGAGGTGTCCAGTGTTCACCCAAATCGCTTCCGATCACAGGACGGAACATCGCACACACTTGTTGGCACTGTGGCCTCAGGTCCATTGCAAAGTAAGCCTTCGCCGAGGCGTGGGAAACGAGTCGCTCCCCAGCTCACAAATGCCCGTGATGAGGTGGGCCGGATGGAAGCATGGGGGGGGGGTACCATGCTGCTTTGCCTGCAGGAGAAACATACGACAAGGTTCTAGAACATACTGTTATCTATGGGAGGACTGTGCTGCCCGGGACGCTCGGTGGCTCCAACGAGGGGCGCTAAGGGCTCCTTCTGAAGCCCATACGATGCCAATCGTTTCAACGCACTTTGCTGCTGGCCCACGTGCTGGTTGCCCACCTCTGCAATGTATGGGAATTCAACTCTGTAGCAGGTCTTCCCACCGGGGACGCTAATTTCGTTCACATCCTCGACCCTGAGCCTAGTGGCAGAGGCAAAAGCTGGGTCACTTCAGAGGCTCTTCCACCAGACGTTCGCAGAGGCGCCTGCCTTGGACTTGAAGCTACACGGAAGCAGGGACCTCAGGCACAGGGCAGACTGAGCGGTGTCCACCCTCACAGCATATAGCATTTCCTCGGGAACAGGGTCACTTTGGTGTCAGCTCTGGGATCCAAGATTTCGTGAGAGTGCTCCTTTGGTGACCAGAATCTATGGCTCACGCGGGACACGTGCAGCGGTTACTTTCGGACTTGCCATCTCAGACACTCTACCTCTGGGGCGTTCGGTAGCTGCGCGAAGGTAACAAAGTGGGCTCAAGTCCAGTACCCGAAAAGTGTCTCATGCCTCTCAACAGATGGCAGGCAGCGTGTCTCCTGCTGCTGCAGAAGGACTGCAGACGTCTGTTTCAGGCTATAGGCTAGAAACGTGGTGCCCGCTGATCGAAATGCCGGCAGTGGCCCGCAGTGAAAGTGTCACGCACCTGGTGGTTTCTTCGACATAAGCAAGCCACACGTACCGGTCACGGACATGTGCCCCTGCGCGGGGCAGGGTGCGTGAAGCCACCTCTTTGGGCAAACCCTACGGGTGGCCTGGCAAATGTGTCCCGTTTATGGGAAACTGTTATATTCCTTTCCGGTTTGATGAAAGGTCCGTTACGAGCATTGCCGTTTTCTGGATTTGGAGTTCTGCCATGGAGTGCAACGCAGAGACCCAAGGGTTTGGGGGATAGGGAGCTAGCACTTTGGCAGAGGCAGCTCCATGCTGCCCCGAGCTCTGGGCTCCGTGTTCAACTTGGAGTAAAGGCAGCCTGGGGTGCAATGCACGGACCGTCTGGCCCTAGACGGGATGTGCACGTGCAACAGACGAGCTAGAGGAGAGAAATGGGATACCCGCAGTTCTTCGGGATAGGCCAGCTCTCATCCAGCTAGTTGCGAAAGCAGGCTCCGAAAGGCCTGGATGCCTTTTCTCAACACGCCACACACGAGTTCAGTCACGCAGTACTACACTCGGAGTTTCTCAAGGGTACGTGGAGGGACAGCTTTTCTGACTGCATAGGAACGGAGTTCCTCACAGGGGAAATGGGATGTGTACCGGACAGGCTGGGTGAACAAAATTTCGTATGCAGTTGTCCTCCAGTGGAGCGGGAGAGGGACCCAGGTCTGGCGAGCGCATAGTGTCTCTGGTCCCACACGTTCGGGGGCAGTGTGCTGCCTCAGCTCCCTTACAAGGCTGTGTTGACATTGAGCCACGTAAGTAGAAGAAGCTGCGGAAGTCAGTTTGACGCACATCCCAGGGTAGCCTTGCAGAGTTCCAATCCCAAGCCCTGTGGAGACAGATGGGCCTGAAAGCGTTTCACCCACGACGGCTCTTTGAAAACTCCGGGTCATTCCGAGTGCAGGGAGGACTGCGGTGAAGAGGGCTGTGAGCGTCAATCGTATCTTTTGTCCGTGCCTCCTGGACGTGGAGTGTGGCAAAGCGTGCCCAGGTGGACGGGAGGACAAAGCCTTCCCAAATCAAGTTGCAGGCTGCTGTTGTTACATGGAATCCCGGGCTTTGTTCACTGCTGTGTGCGACAAAGAAATCCTGGCTTCGTGTTTGTTCCTTGAGTGCGGGAAGTCCTCGTAGAGGGAGGCTTGAGGTGTCCAGTGTTCACCCAAATCGCTTCCGATCACAGGACGGAACATCGCACACACTTGTTGGCACTGTGGCCTCAGGTCCATTGCAAAGTAAGCCTTCGCCGAGGCGTGGGAAACGAGTCGCTCCCCAGCTCACAAATGCCCGTGATGAGGTGGGCCGGATGGAAGCATGGGGGGGGGTACCATGCTGCTTTGCCTGCAGGAGAAACATACGACAAGGTTCTAGAACATACTGTTATCTATGGGAGGACTGTGCTGCCCGGGACGCTCGGTGGCTCCAACGAGGGGCGCTAAGGGCTCCTTCTGAAGCCCATACGATGCCAATCGTTTCAACGCACTTTGCTGCTGGCCCACGTGCTGGTTGCCCACCTCTGCAATGTATGGGAATTCAACTCTGTAGCAGGTCTTCCCACCGGGGACGCTAATTTCGTTCACATCCTCGACCCTGAGCCTAGTGGCAGAGGCAAAAGCTGGGTCACTTCAGAGGCTCTTCCACCAGACGTTCGCAGAGGCGCCTGCCTTGGACTTGAAGCTACACGGAAGCAGGGACCTCAGGCACAGGGCAGACTGAGCGGTGTCCACCCTCACAGCATATAGCATTTCCTCGGGAACAGGGTCACTTTGGTGTCAGCTCTGGGATCCAAGATTTCGTGAGAGTGCTCCTTTGGTGACCAGAATCTATGGCTCACGCGGGACACGTGCAGCGGTTACTTTCGGACTTGCCATCTCAGACACTCTACCTCTGGGGCGTTCGGTAGCTGCGCGAAGGTAACAAAGTGGGCTCAAGTCCAGTACCCGAAAAGTGTCTCATGCCTCTCAACAGATGGCAGGCAGCGTGTCTCCTGCTGCTGCAGAAGGACTGCAGACGTCTGTTTCAGGCTATAGGCTAGAAACGTGGTGCCCGCTGATCGAAATGCCGGCAGTGGCCCGCAGTGAAAGTGTCACGCACCTGGTGGTTTCTTCGACATAAGCAAGCCACACGTACCGGTCACGGACATGTGCCCCTGCGCGGGGCAGGGTGCGTGAAGCCACCTCTTTGGGCAAACCCTACGGGTGGCCTGGCAAATGTGTCCCGTTTATGGGAAACTGTTATATTCCTTTCCGGTTTGATGAAAGGTCCGTTACGAGCATTGCCGTTTTCTGGATTTGGAGTTCTGCCATGGAGTGCAACGCAGAGACCCAAGGGTTTGGGGGATAGGGAGCTAGCACTTTGGCAGAGGCAGCTCCATGCTGCCCCGAGCTCTGGGCTCCGTGTTCAACTTGGAGTAAAGGCAGCCTGGGGTGCAATGCACGGACCGTCTGGCCCTAGACGGGATGTGCACGTGCAACAGACGAGCTAGAGGAGAGAAATGGGATACCCGCAGTTCTTCGGGATAGGCCAGCTCTCATCCAGCTAGTTGCGAAAGCAGGCTCCGAAAGGCCTGGATGCCTTTTCTCAACACGCCACACACGAGTTCAGTCACACAGTACTACACTCGGAGTTTCTCAAGGGTACGTGGAGGGACAGCTTTTCTGACTGCATAGGAACGGAGTTCCTCACAGGGGAAATGGGATGTGTACCGGACAGGCTGGGTGAACAAAATTTCGTATGCAGTTGTCCTCCAGTGGAGCGGGAGAGGGACCCAGGTCTGGCGAGCGCATAGTGTCTCTGGTCCCACACGTTCGGGGGCAGTGTGCTGCCTCAGCTCCCTTACAAGGCTGTGTTGACATTGAGCCACGTAAGTAGAAGAAGCTGCGGAAGTCAGTTTGACGCACATCCCAGGGTAGCCTTGCAGAGTTCCAATCCCAAGCCCTGTGGAGACAGATGGGCCTGAAAGCGTTTCACCCACGACGGCTCTTTGAAAACTCCGGGTCATTCCGAGTGCAGGGAGGACTGCGGTGAAGAGGGCTGTGAGCGTCAATCGTATCTTTTGTCCGTGCCTCCTGGACGTGGAGTGTGGCAAAGCGTGCCCAGGTGGACGGGAGGACAAAGCCTTCCCAAATCAAGTTGCAGGCTGCTGTTGTTACATGGAATCCCGGGCTTTGTTCACTGCTGTGTGCGACAAAGAAATCCTGGCTTCGTGTTTGTTCCTTGAGTGCGGGAAGTCCTCGTAGAGGGAGGCTTGAGGTGTCCAGTGTTCACCCAAATCGCTTCCGATCACAGGACGGAACATCGCACACACTTGTTGGCACTGTGGCCTCAGGTCCATTGCAAAGTAAGCCTTCGCCGAGGCGTGGGAAACGAGTCGCTCCCCAGCTCACAAATGCCCGTGATGAGGTGGGCCGGATGGAAGCATGGGGGGGGGGTACCATGCTGCTTTGCCTGCAGGAGAAACATACGACAAGGTTCTAGAACATACTGTTATCTATGGGAGGACTGTGCTGCCCGGGACGCTCGGTGGCTCCAACGAGGGGCGCTAAGGGCTCCTTCTGAAGCCCATACGATGCCAATCGTTTCAACGCACTTTGCTGCTGGCCCACGTGCTGGTTGCCCACCTCTGCAATGTATGGGAATTCAACTCTGTAGCAGGTCTTCCCACCGGGGACGCTAATTTCGTTCACATCCTCGACCCTGAGCCTAGTGGCAGAGGCAAAAGCTGGGTCACTTCAGAGGCTCTTCCACCAGACGTTCGCAGAGGCGCCTGCCTTGGACTTGAAGCTACACGGAAGCAGGGACCTCAGGCACAGGGCAGACTGAGCGGTGTCCACCCTCACAGCATATAGCATTTCCTCGGGAACAGGGTCACTTTGGTGTCAGCTCTGGGATCCAAGATTTCGTGAGAGTGCTCCTTTGGTGACCAGAATCTATGGCTCACGCGGGACACGTGCAGCGGTTACTTTCGGACTTGCCATCTCAGACACTCTACCTCTGGGGCGTTCGGTAGCTGCGCGAAGGTAACAAAGTGGGCTCAAGTCCAGTACCCGAAAAGTGTCTCATGCCTCTCAACAGATGGCAGGCAGCGTGTCTCCTGCTGCTGCAGAAGGACTGCAGACGTCTGTTTCAGGCTATAGGCTAGAAACGTGGTGCCCGCTGATCGAAATGCCGGCAGTGGCCCGCAGTGAAAGTGTCACGCAGCTGGTGGTTTCTTCGACATAAGCAAGCCACACGTACCGGTCACGGACATGTGCCCCTGCGCGGGGCAGGGTGCGTGAAGCCACCTCTTTGGGCAAACCCTACGGGTGGCCTGGCAAATGTGTCCCGTTTATGGGAAACTGTTATATTCCTTTCCGGTTTGATGAAAGGTCCGTTACGAGCATTGCCGTTTTCTGGATTTGGAGTTCTGCCATGGAGTGCAACGCAGAGACCCAAGGGTTTGGGGGATAGGGAGCTAGCACTTTGGCAGAGGCAGCTCCATGCTGCCCCGAGCTCTGGGCTCCGTGTTCAACTTGGAGTAAAGGCAGCCTGGGGTGCAATGCACGGACCGTCTGGCCCTAGACGGGATGTGCACGTGCAACAGACGAGCTAGAGGAGAGAAATGGGATACCCGCAGTTCTTCGGGATAGGCCAGCTCTCATCCAGCTAGTTGTGAAAGCAGGCTCCGAAAGGCCTGGATGCCTTTTCTCAACACGCCACACACGAGTTCAGTCACGCAGTACTACACTCGGAGTTTCTCAAGGGTACGTGGAGGGACAGCTTTTCTGACTGCATAGGAACGGAGTTCCTCACAGGGGAAATGGGATGTGTACCGGACAGGCTGGGTGAACAAAATTTCGTATGCAGTTGTCCTCCAGTGGAGCGGGAGAGGGACCCAGGTCTGGCGAGCGCATAGTGTCTCTGGTCCCACACGTTCGGGGGCAGTGTGCTGCCTCAGCTCCCTTACAAGGCTGTGTTGACATTGAGCCACGTAAGTAGAAGAAGCTGCGGAAGTCAGTTTGACGCACATCCCAGGGTAGCCTTGCAGAGTTCCAATCCCAAGCCCTGTGGAGACAGATGGGCCTGAAAGCGTTTCACCCACGACGGCTCTTTGAAAACTCCGGGTCATTCCGAGTGCAGGGAGGACTGCGGTGAAGAGGGCTGTGAGCGTCAATCGTATCTTTTGTCCGTGCCTCCTGGACGTGGAGTGTGGCAAAGCGTGCCCAGGTGGACGGGAGGACAAAGCCTTCCCAAATCAAGTTGCAGGCTGCTGTTGTTACATGGAATCCCGGGCTTTGTTCACTGCTGTGTGCGACAAAGAAATCCTGGCTTCGTGTTTGTTCCTTGAGTGCGGGAAGTCCTCGTAGAGGGAGGCTTGAGGTGTCCAGTGTTCACCCAAATCGCTTCCGATCACAGGACGGAACATCGCACACACTTGTTGGCACTGTGGCCTCAGGTCCATTGCAAAGTAAGCCTTCGCCGAGGCGTGGGAAACGAGTCGCTCCCCAGCTCACAAATGCCCGTGATGAGGTGGGCCGGATGGAAGCATGGGGGGGGGGTACCATGCTGCTTTGCCTGCAGGAGAAACATACGACAAGGTTCTAGAACATACTGTTATCTATGGGAGGACTGTGCTGCCCGGGACGCTCGGTGGCTCCAACGAGGGGCGCTAAGGGCTCCTTCTGAAGCCCATACGATGCCAATCGTTTCAACGCACTTTGCTGCTGGCCCACGTGCTGGTTGCCCACCTCTGCAATGTATGGGAATTCAACTCTGTAGCAGGTCTTCCCACCGGGGACGCTAATTTCGTTCACATCCTCGACCCTGAGCCTAGTGGCAGAGGCAAAAGCTGGGTCACTTCAGAGGCTCTTCCACCAGACGTTCGCAGAGGCGCCTGCCTTGGACTTGAAGCTACACGGAAGCAGGGACCTCAGGCACAGGGCAGACTGAGCGGTGTCCACCCTCACAGCATATAGCATTTCCTCGGGAACAGGGTCACTTTGGTGTCAGCTCTGGGATCCAAGATTTCGTGAGAGTGCTCCTTTGGTGACCAGAATCTATGGCTCACGCGGGACACGTGCAGCGGTTACTTTCGGACTTGCCATCTCAGACACTCTACCTCTGGGGCGTTCGGTAGCTGCGCGAAGGTAACAAAGTGGGCTCAAGTCCAGTACCCGAAAAGTGTCTCATGCCTCTCAACAGATGGCAGGCAGCGTGTCTCCTGCTGCTGCAGAAGGACTGCAGACGTCTGTTTCAGGCTATAGGCTAGAAACGTGGTGCCCGCTGATCGAAATGCCGGCAGTGGCCCGCAGTGAAAGTGTCACGCACCTGGTGGTTTCTTCGACATAAGCAAGCCACACGTACCGGTCACGGACATGTGCCCCTGCGCGGGGCAGGGTGCGTGAAGCCACCTCTTTGGGCAAACCCTACGGGTGGCCTGGCAAATGTGTCCCGTTTATGGGAAACTGTTATATTCCTTTCCGGTTTGATGAAAGGTCCGTTACGAGCATTGCCGTTTTCTGGATTTGGAGTTCTGCCATGGAGTGCAACGCAGAGACCCAAGGGTTTGGGGGATAGGGAGCTAGCACTTTGGCAGAGGCAGCTCCATGCTGCCCCGAGCTCTGGGCTCCGTGTTCAACTTGGAGTAAAGGCAGCCTGGGGTGCAATGCACGGACCGTCTGGCCCTAGACGGGATGTGCACGTGCAACAGACGAGCTAGAGGAGAGAAATGGGATACCCGCAGTTCTTCGGGATAGGCCAGCTCTCATCCAGCTAGTTGCGAAAGCAGGCTCCGAAAGGCCTGGATGCCTTTTCTCAACACGCCACACACGAGTTCAGTCACGCAGTACTACACTCGGAGTTTCTCAAGGGTACGTGGAGGGACAGCTTTTCTGACTGCATAGGAACGGAGTTCCTCACAGGGGAAATGGGATGTGTACCGGACAGGCTGGGTGAACAAAATTTCGTATGCAGTTGTCCTCCAGTGGAGAGGGAGAGGGACCCAGGTCTGGCGAGCGCATAGTGTCTCTGGTCCCACACGTTCGGGGGCAGTGTGCTGCCTCAGCTCCCTTACAAGGCTGTGTTGACATTGAGCCACGTAACTAGAAGAAGCTGCGGAAGTCAGTTTGACGCACATCCCAGGGTAGCCTTGCAGAGTTCCAATCCCAAGCCCTGTGGAGACAGATGGGCCTGAAAGCGTTTCACCCACGACGGCTCTTTGAAAACTCCGGGTCATTCCGAGTGCAGGGAGGACTGCGGTGAAGAGGGCTGTGAGCGTCAATCGTATCTTTTGTCCGTGCCTCCTGGACGTGGAGTGTGGCAAAGCGTGCCCAGGTGGACGGGAGGACAAAGCCTTCCCAAATCAAGTTGCAGGCTGCTGTTGTTACATGGAATCCCGGGCTTTGTTCACTGCTGTGTGCGACAAAGAAATCCTGGCTTCGTGTTTGTTCCTTGAGTGCGGGAAGTCCTCGTAGAGGGAGGCTTGAGGTGTCCAGTGTTCACCCAAATCGCTTCCGATCACAGGACGGAACATCGCACACACTTGTTGGCACTGTGGCCTCAGGTCCATTGCAAAGTAAGCCTTCGCCGAGGCGTGGGAAACGAGTCGCTCCCCAGCTCACAAATGCCCGTGATGAGGTGGGCTGGATGGAAGCATGGGGGGGGGTACCATGCTGCTTTGCCTGCAGGAGAAACATACGACAAGGTTCTAGAACATACTGTTATCTATGGGAGGACTGTGCTGCCCGGGACGCTCGGTGGCTCCAACGAGGGGCGCTAAGGGCTCCTTCTGAAGCCCATACGATGCCAATCGTTTCAACGCACTTTGCTGCTGGCCCACGTGCTGGTTGCCCACCTCTGCAATGTATGGGAATTCAACTCTGTAGCAGGTCTTCCCACCGGGGACGCTAATTTCGTTCACATCCTCGACCCTGAGCCTAGTGGCAGAGGCAAAAGCTGGGTCACTTCAGAGGCTCTTCCACCAGACGTTCGCAGAGGCGCCTGCCTTGGACTTGAAGCTACACGGAAGCAGGGACCTCAGGCACAGGGCAGACTGAGCGGTGTCCACCCTCACAGCATATAGCATTTCCTCGGGAACAGGGTCACTTTGGTGTCAGCTCTGGGATCCAAGATTTCGTGAGAGTGCTCCTTTGGTGACCAGAATCTATGGCTCACGCGGGACACGTGCAGCGGTTACTTTCGGACTTGCCATCTCAGACACTCTACCTCTGGGGCGTTCGGTAGCTGCGCGAAGGTAACAAAGTGGGCTCAAGTCCAGTACCCGAAAAGTGTCTCATGCCTCTCAACAGATGGCAGGCAGCGTGTCTCCTGCTGCTGCAGAAGGACTGCAGACGTCTGTTTCAGGCTATAGGCTAGAAACGTGGTGCCCGCTGATCGAAATGCCGGCAGTGGCCCGCAGTGAAAGTGTCACGCACCTGGTGGTTTCTTCGACATAAGCAAGCCACACGTACCGGTCACGGACATGTGCCCCTGCGCGGGGCAGGGTGCGTGAAGCCACCTCTTTGGGCAAACCCTACGGGTGGCCTGGCAAATGTGTCCCGTTTATGGGAAACTGTTATATTCCTTTCCGGTTTGATGAAAGGTCCGTTACGAGCATTGCCGTTTTCTGGATTTGGAGTTCTGCCATGGAGTGCAACGCAGAGACCCAAGGGTTTGGGGGATAGGGAGCTAGCACTTTGGCAGAGGCAGCTCCATGCTGCCCCGAGCTCTGGGCTCCGTGTTCAACTTGGAGTAAAGGCAGCCTGGGGTGCAATGCACGGACCGTCTGGCCCTAGACGGGATGTGCACGTGCAACAGACGAGCTAGAGGAGAGAAATGGGATACCCGCAGTTCTTCGGGATAGGCCAGCTCTCATCCAGCTAGTTGCGAAAGCAGGCTCCGAAAGGCCTGGATGCCTTTTCTCAACACGCCACACACGAGTTCAGTCACGCAGTACTACACTCGGAGTTTCTCAAGGGTACGTGGAGGGACAGCTTTTCTGACTGCATAGGAACGGAGTTCCTCACAGGGGAAATGGGATGTGTACCGGACAGGCTGGGTGAACAAAATTTCGTATGCAGTTGTCCTCCAGTGGAGCGGGAGAGGGACCCAGGTCTGGCGAGCGCATAGTGTCTCTGGTCCCACACGTTCGGGGGCAGTGTGCTGCCTCAGCTCCCTTACAAGGCTGTGTTGACATTGAGCCACGTAAGTAGAAGAAGCTGCGGAAGTCAGTTTGACGCACATCCCAGGGTAGCCTTGCAGAGTTCCAATCCCAAGCCCTGTGGAGACAGATGGGCCTGAAAGCGTTTCACCCACGACGGCTCTTTGAAAACTCCGGGTCATTCCGAGTGCAGGGAGGACTGCGGTGAAGAGGGCTGTGAGCGTCAATCGTATCTTTTGTCCGTGCCTCCTGGACGTGGAGTGTGGCAAAGCGTGCCCAGGTGGACGGGAGGACAAAGCCTTCCCAAATCAAGTTGCAGGCTGCTGTTGTTACATGGAATCCCGGGCTTTGTTCACTGCTGTGTGCGACAAAGAAATCCTGGCTTCGTGTTTGTTCCTTGAGTGCGGGAAGTCCTCGTAGAGGGAGGCTTGAGGTGTCCAGTGTTCACCCAAATCGCTTCCGATCACAGGACGGAACATCGCACACACTTGTTGGCACTGTGGCCTCAGGTCCATTGCAAAGTAAGCCTTCGCCGAGGCGTGGGAAACGAGTCGCTCCCCAGCTCACAAATGCCCGTGATGAGGTGGGCCGGATGGAAGCATGGGGGGGGGGGTACCATGCTGCTTTGCCTGCAGGAGAAACATACGACAAGGTTCTAGAACATACTGTTATCTATGGGAGGACTGTGCTGCCCGGGACGCTCGGTGGCTCCAACGAGGGGCGCTAAGGGCTCCTTCTGAAGCCCATACGATGCCAATCGTTTCAACGCACTTTGCTGCTGGCCCACGTGCTGGTTGCCCACCTCTGCAATGTATGGGAATTCAACTCTGTAGCAGGTCTTCCCACCGGGGACGCTAATTTCGTTCACATCCTCGACCCTGAGCCTAGTGGCAGAGGCAAAAGCTGGGTCACTTCAGAGGCTCTTCCACCAGACGTTCGCAGAGGCGCCTGCCTTGGACTTGAAGCTACACGGAAGCAGGGACCTCAGGCACAGGGCAGACTGAGCGGTGTCCACCCTCACAGCATATAGCATTTCCTCGGGAACAGGGTCACTTTGGTGTCAGCTCTGGGATCCAAGATTTCGTGAGAGTGCTCCTTTGGTGACCAGAATCTATGGCTCACGCGGGACACGTGCAGCGGTTACTTTCGGACTTGCCATCTCAGACACTCTACCTCTGGGGCGTTCGGTAGCTGCGCGAAGGTAACAAAGTGGGCTCAAGTCCAGTACCCGAAAAGTGTCTCATGCCTCTCAACAGATGGCAGGCAGCGTGTCTCCTGCTGCTGCAGAAGGACTGCAGACGTCTGTTTCAGGCTATAGGCTAGAAACGTGGTGCCCGCTGATCGAAATGCCGGCAGTGGCCCGCAGTGAAAGTGTCACGCACCTGGTGGTTTCTTCGACATAAGCAAGCCACACGTACCGGTCATGGACATGTGCCCCTGCGCGGGGCAGGGTGCGTGAAGCCACCTCTTTGGGCAAACCCTACGGGTGGCCTGGCAAATGTGTCCCGTTTATGGGAAACTGTTATATTCCTTTCCGGTTTGATGAAAGGTCCGTTACGAGCATTGCCGTTTTCTGGATTTGGAGTTCTGCCATGGAGTGCAACGCAGAGACCCAAGGGTTTGGGGGATAGGGAGCTAGCACTTTGGCAGAGGCAGCTCCATGCTGCCCCGAGCTCTGGGCTCCGTGTTCAACTTGGAGTAAAGGCAGCCTGGGGTGCAATGCACGGACCGTCTGGCCCTAGACGGGATGTGCACGTGCAACAGACGAGCTAGAGGAGAGAAATGGGATACCCGCAGTTCTTCGGGATAGGCCAGCTCTCATCCAGCTAGTTGCGAAAGCAGGCTCCGAAAGGCCTGGATGCCTTTTCTCAACACGCCACACACGAGTTCAGTCACGCAGTACTACACTCGGAGTTTCTCAAGGGTACGTGGAGGGACAGCTTTTCTGACTGCATAGGAACGGAGTTCCTCACAGGGGAAATGGGATGTGTACCGGACAGGCTGGGTGAACAAAATTTCGTATGCAGTTGTCCTCCAGTGGAGCGGGAGAGGGACCCAGGTCTGGCGAGCGCATAGTGTCTCTGGTCCCACACGTTCGGGGGCAGTGTGCTGCCTCAGCTCCCTTACAAGGCTGTGTTGACATTGAGCCACGTAAGTAGAAGAAGCTGCGGAAGTCAGTTTGACGCACATCCCAGGGTAGCCTTGCAGAGTTCCAATCCCAAGCCCTGTGGAGACAGATGGGCCTGAAAGCGTTTCACCCACGACGGCTCTTTGAAAACTCCGGGTCATTCCGAGTGCAGGGAGGACTGCGGTGAAGAGGGCTGTGAGCGTCAATCGTATCTTTTGTCCGTGCCTCCTGGACGTGGAGTGTGGCAAAGCGTGCCCAGGTGGACGGGAGGACAAAGCCTTCCCAAATCAAGTTGCAGGCTGCTGTTGTTACATGGAATCCCGGGCTTTGTTCACTGCTGTGTGCGACAAAGAAATCCTGGCTTCGTGTTTGTTCCTTGAGTGCGGGAAGTCCTCGTAGAGGGAGGCTTGAGGTGTCCAGTGTTCACCCAAATCGCTTCCGATCACAGGACGGAACATCGCACACACTTGTTGGCACTGTGGCCTCAGGTCCATTGCAAAGTAAGCCTTCGCCGAGGCGTGGGAAACGAGTCGCTCCCCAGCTCACAAATGCCCGTGATGAGATGGGCCGGATGGAAGCATGGGGGGGGGTACCATGCTGCTTTGCCTGCAGGAGAAACATACGACAAGGTTCTAGAACATACTGTTATCTATGGGAGGACTGTGCTGCCCGGGACGCTCGGTGGCTCCAACGAGGGGCGCTAAGGGCTCCTTCTGAAGCCCATACGATGCCAATCGTTTCAACGCACTTTGCTGCTGGCCCACGTGCTGGTTGCCCACCTCTGCAATGTATGGGAATTCAACTCTGTAGCAGGTCTTCCCACCGGGGACGCTAATTTCGTTCACATCCTCGACCCTGAGCCTAGTGGCAGAGGCAAAAGCTGGGTCACTTCAGAGGCTCTTCCACCAGACGTTCGCAGAGGCGCCTGCCTTGGACTTGAAGCTACACGGAAGCAGGGACCTCAGGCACAGGGCAGACTGAGCGGTGTCCACCCTCACAGCATATAGCATTTCCTCGGGAACAGGGTCACTTTGGTGTCAGCTCTGGGATCCAAGATTTCGTGAGAGTGCTCCTTTGGTGACCAGAATCTATGGCTCACGCGGGACACGTGCAGCGGTTACTTTCGGACTTGCCATCTCAGACACTCTACCTCTGGGGCGTTCGGTAGCTGCGCGAAGGTAACAAAGTGGGCTCAAGTCCAGTACCCGAAAAGTGTCTCATGCCTCTCAACAGATGGCAGGCAGCGTGTCTCCTGCTGCTGCAGAAGGACTGCAGACGTCTGTTTCAGGCTATAGGCTAGAAACGTGGTGCCCGCTGATCGAAATGCCGGCAGTGGCCCGCAGTGAAAGTGTCACGCACCTGGTGGTTTCTTCGACATAAGCAAGCCACACGTACCGGTCACGGACATGTGCCCCTGCGCGGGGCAGGGTGCGTGAAGCCACCTCTTTGGGCAAACCCTACGGGTGGCCTGGCAAATGTGTCCCGTTTATGGGAAACTGTTATATTCCTTTCCGGTTTGATGAAAGGTCCGTTACGAGCATTGCCGTTTTCTGGATTTGGAGTTCTGCCATGGAGTGCAACGCAGAGACCCAAGGGTTTGGGGGATAGGGAGCTAGCACTTTGGCAGAGGCAGCTCCATGCTGCCCCGAGCTCTGGGCTCCGTGTTCAACTTGGAGTAAAGGCAGCCTGGGGTGCAATGCACGGACCGTCTGGCCCTAGACGGGATGTGCACGTGCAACAGACGAGCTAGAGGAGAGAAATGGGATACCCGCAGTTCTTCGGGATAGGCCAGCTCTCATCCAGCTAGTTGCGAAAGCAGGCTCCGAAAGGCCTGGATGCCTTTTCTCAACACGCCACACACGAGTTCAGTCACGCAGTACTACACTCGGAGTTTCTCAAGGGTACGTGGAGGGACAGCTTTTCTGACTGCATAGGAACGGAGTTCCTCACAGGGGAAATGGGATGTGTACCGGACAGGCTGGGTGAACAAAATTTCGTATGCAGTTGTCCTCCAGTGGAGCGGGAGAGGGACCCAGGTCTGGCGAGCGCATAGTGTCTCTGGTCCCACACGTTCGGGGGCAGTGTGCTGCCTCAGCTCCCTTACAAGGCTGTGTTGACATTGAGCCACGTAAGTAGAAGAAGCTGCGGAAGTCAGTTTGACGCACATCCCAGGGTAGCCTTGCAGAGTTCCAATCCCAAGCCCTGTGGAGACAGATGGGCCTGAAAGCGTTTCACCCACGACGGCTCTTTGAAAACTCCGGGTCATTCCGAGTGCAGGGAGGACTGCGGTGAAGAGGGCTGTGAGCGTCAATCGTATCTTTTGTCCATGCCTCCTGGACGTGGAGTGTGGCAAAGCGTGCCCAGGTGGACGGGAGGACAAAGCCTTCCCAAATCAAGTTGCAGGCTGCTGTTGTTACATGGAATCCCGGGCTTTGTTCACTGCTGTGTGCGACAAAGAAATCCTGGCTTCGTGTTTGTTCCTTGAGTGCGGGAAGTCCTCGTAGAGGGAGGCTTGAGGTGTCCAGTGTTCACCCAAATCGCTTCCGATCACAGGACGGAACATCGCACACACTTGTTGGCACTGTGGCCTCAGGTCCATTGCAAAGTAAGCCTTCGCCGAGGCGTGGGAAACGAGTCGCTCCCCAGCTCACAAATGCCCGTGATGAGGTGGGCCGGATGGAAGCATGGGGGGGGGGGTACCATGCTGCTTTGCCTGCAGGAGAAACATACGACAAGGTTCTAGAACATACTGTTATCTATGGGAGGACTGTGCTGCCCGGGACGCTCGGTGGCTCCAACGAGGGGCGCTAAGGGCTCCTTCTGAAGCCCATACGATGCCAATCGTTTCAACGCACTTTGCTGCTGGCCCACGTGCTGGTTGCCCACCTCTGCAATGTATGGGAATTCAACTCTGTAGCAGGTCTTCCCACCGGGGACGCTAATTTCGTTCACATCCTCGACCCTGAGCCTAGTGGCAGAGGCAAAAGCTGGGTCACTTCAGAGGCTCTTCCACCAGACGTTCGCAGAGGCGCCTGCCTTGGACTTGAAGCTACACGGAAGCAGGGACCTCAGGCACAGGGCAGACTGAGCGGTGTCCACCCTCACAGCATATAGCATTTCCTCGGGAACAGGGTCACTTTGGTGTCAGCTCTGGGATCCAAGATTTCGTGAGAGTGCTCCTTTGGTGACCAGAATCTATGGCTCACGCGGGACACGTGCAGCGGTTACTTTCGGACTTGCCATCTCAGACACTCTACCTCTGGGGCGTTCGGTAGCTGCGCGAAGGTAACAAAGTGGGCTCAAGTCCAGTACCCGAAAAGTGTCTCATGCCTCTCAACAGATGGCAGGCAGCGTGTCTCCTGCTGCTGCAGAAGGACTGCAGACGTCTGTTTCAGGCTATAGGCTAGAAACGTGGTGCCCGCTGATCGAAATGCCGGCAGTGGCCCGCAGTGAAAGTGTCACGCACCTGGTGGTTTCTTCGACATAAGCAAGCCACACGTACCGGTCACGGACATGTGCCCCTGCGCGGGGCAGGGTGCGTGAAGCCACCTCTTTGGGCAAACCCTACGGGTGGCCTGGCAAATGTGTCCCGTTTATGGGAAACTGTTATATTCCTTTCCGGTTTGATGAAAGGTCCGTTACGAGCATTGCCGTTTTCTGGATTTGGAGTTCTGCCATGGAGTGCAACGCAGAGACCCAAGGGTTTGGGGGATAGGGAGCTAGCACTTTGGCAGAGGCAGCTCCATGCTGCCCCGAGCTCTGGGCTCCGTGTTCAACTTGGAGTAAAGGCAGCCTGGGGTGCAATGCACGGACCGTCTGGCCCTAGACGGGATGTGCACGTGCAACAGACGAGCTAGAGGAGAGAAATGGGATACCCGCAGTTCTTCGGGATAGGCCAGCTCTCATCCAGCTAGTTGCGAAAGCAGGCTCCGAAAGGCCTGGATGCCTTTTCTCAACACGCCACACACGAGTTCAGTCACGCAGTACTACACTCGGAGTTTCTCAAGGGTACGTGGAGGGACAGCTTTTCTGACTGCATAGGAACGGAGTTCCTCACAGGGGAAATGGGATGTGTACCGGACAGGCTGGGTGAACAAAATTTCGTATGCAGTTGTCCTCCAGTGGAGCGGGAGAGGGACCCAGGTCTGGCGAGCGCATAGTGTCTCTGGTCCCACACGTTCGGGGGCAGTGTGCTGCCTCAGCTCCCTTACAAGGCTGTGTTGACATTGAGCCACGTAAGTAGAAGAAGCTGCGGAAGTCAGTTTGACGCACATCCCAGGGTAGCCTTGCAGAGTTCCAATCCCAAGCCCTGTGGAGACAGATGGGCCTGAAAGCGTTTCACCCACGACGGCTCTTTGAAAACTCCGGGTCATTCCGAGTGCAGGGAGGACTGCGGTGAAGAGGGCTGTGAGCGTCAATCGTATCTTTTGTCCGTGCCTCCTGGACGTGGAGTGTGGCAAAGCGTGCCCAGGTGGACGGGAGGACAAAGCCTTCCCAAATCAAGTTGCAGGCTGCTGTTGTTACATGGAATCCCGGGCTTTGTTCACTGCTGTGTGCGACAAAGAAATCCTGGCTTCGTGTTTGTTCCTTGAGTGCGGGAAGTCCTCGTAGAGGGAGGCTTGAGGTGTCCAGTGTTCACCCAAATCGCTTCCGATCACAGGACGGAACATCGCACACACTTGTTGGCACTGTGGCCTCAGGTCCATTGCAAAGTAAGCCTTCGCCGAGGCGTGGGAAACGAGTCGCTCCCCAGCTCACAAATGCCCGTGATGAGGTGGGCCGGATGGAAGCATGGGGGGGGGGTACCATGCTGCTTTGCCTGCAGGAGAAACATACGACAAGGTTCTAGAACATACTGTTATCTATGGGAGGACTGTGCTGCCCGGGACGCTCGGTGGCTCCAACGAGGGGCGCTAAGGGCTCCTTCTGAAGCCCATACGATGCCAATCGTTTCAACGCACTTTGCTGCTGGCCCACGTGCTGGTTGCCCACCTCTGCAATGTATGGGAATTCAACTCTGTAGCAGGTCTTCCCACCGGGGACGCTAATTTCGTTCACATCCTCGACCCTGAGCCTAGTGGCAGAGGCAAAAGCTGGGTCACTTCAGAGGCTCTTCCACCAGACGTTCGCAGAGGCGCCTGCCTTGGACTTGAAGCTACACGGAAGCAGGGACCTCAGGCACAGGGCAGACTGAGCGGTGTCCACCCTCACAGCATATAGCATTTCCTCGGGAACAGGGTCACTTTGGTGTCAGCTCTGGGATCCAAGATTTCGTGAGAGTGCTCCTTTGGTGACCAGAATCTATGGCTCACGCGGGACACGTGCAGCGGTTACTTTCGGACTTGCCATCTCAGACACTCTACCTCTGGGGCGTTCGGTAGCTGCGCGAAGGTAACAAAGTGGGCTCAAGTCCAGTACCCGAAAAGTGTCTCATGCCTCTCAACAGATGGCAGGCAGCGTGTCTCCTGCTGCTGCAGAAGGACTGCAGACGTCTGTTTCAGGCTATAGGCTAGAAACGTGGTGCCCGCTGATCGAAATGCCGGCAGTGGCCCGCAGTGAAAGTGTCACGCACCTGGTGGTTTCTTCGACATAAGCAAGCCACACGTACCGGTCACGGACATGTGCCCCTGCGCGGGGCAGGGTGCGTGAAGCCACCTCTTTGGGCAAACCCTACGGGTGGCCTGGCAAATGTGTCCCGTTTATGGGAAACTGTTATATTCCTTTCCGGTTTGATGAAAGGTCCGTTACGAGCATTGCCGTTTTCTGGATTTGGAGTTCTGCCATGGAGTGCAACGCAGAGACCCAAGGGTTTGGGGGATAGGGAGCTAGCACTTTGGCAGAGGCAGCTCCATGCTGCCCCGAGCTCTGGGCTCCGTGTTCAACTTGGAGTAAAGGCAGCCTGGGGTGCAATGCACGGACCGTCTGGCCCTAGACGGGATGTGCACGTGCAACAGACGAGCTAGAGGAGAGAAATGGGATACCCGCAGTTCTTCGGGATAGGCCAGCTCTCATCCAGCTAGTTGCGAAAGCAGGCTCCGAAAGGCCTGGATGCCTTTTCTCAACACGCCACACACGAGTTCAGTCACGCAGTACTACACTCGGAGTTTCTCAAGGGTACGTGGAGGGACAGCTTTTCTGACTGCATAGGAACGGAGTTCCTCACAGGGGAAATGGGATGTGTACCGGACAGGCTGGGTGAACAAAATTTCGTATGCAGTTGTCCTCCAGTGGAGCGGGAGAGGGACCCAGGTCTGGCGAGCGCATAGTGTCTCTGGTCCCACACGTTCGGGGGCAGTGTGCTGCCTCAGCTCCCTTACAAGGCTGTGTTGACATTGAGCCACGTAAGTAGAAGAAGCTGCGGAAGTCAGTTTGACGCACATCCCAGGGTAGCCTTGCAGAGTTCCAATCCCAAGCCCTGTGGAGACAGATGGGCCTGAAAGCGTTTCACCCACGACGGCTCTTTGAAAACTCCGGGTCATTCCGAGTGCAGGGAGGACTGCGGTGAAGAGGGCTGTGAGCGTCAATCGTATCTTTTGTCCGTGCCTCCTGGACGTGGAGTGTGGCAAAGCGTGCCCAGGTGGACGGGAGGACAAAGCCTTCCCAAATCAAGTTGCAGGCTACTGTTGTTACATGGAATCCCGGGCTTTGTTCACTGCTGTGTGCGACAAAGAAATCCTGGCTTCGTGTTTGTTCCTTGAGTGCGGGAAGTCCTCGTAGAGGGAGGCTTGAGGTGTCCAGTGTTCACCCAAATCGCTTCCGATCACAGGACGGAACATCGCACACACTTGTTGGCACTGTGGCCTCAGGTCCATTGCAAAGTAAGCCTTCGCCGAGGCGTGGGAAACGAGTCGCTCCCCAGCTCACAAATGCCCGTGATGAGGTGGGCCGGATGGAAGCATGGGGGGGGGTACCATGCTGCTTTGCCTGCAGGAGAAACATACGACAAGGTTCTAGAACATACTGTTATCTATGGGAGGACTGTGCTGCCCGGGACGCTCGGTGGCTCCAACGAGGGGCGCTAAGGGCTCCTTCTGAAGCCCATACGATGCCAATCGTTTCAACGCACTTTGCTGCTGGCCCACGTGCTGGTTGCCCACCTCTGCAATGTATGGGAATTCAACTCTGTAGCAGGTCTTCCCACCGGGGACGCTAATTTCGTTCACATCCTCGACCCTGAGCCTAGTGGCAGAGGCAAAAGCTGGGTCACTTCAGAGGCTCTTCCACCAGACGTTCGCAGAGGCGCCTGCCTTGGACTTGAAGCTACACGGAAGCAGGGACCTCAGGCACAGGGCAGACTGAGCGGTGTCCACCCTCACAGCATATAGCATTTCCTCGGGAACAGGGTCACTTTGGTGTCAGCTCTGGGATCCAAGATTTCGTGAGAGTGCTCCTTTGGTGACCAGAATCTATGGCTCACGCGGGACACGTGCAGCGGTTACTTTCGGACTTGCCATCTCAGACACTCTACCTCTGGGGCGTTCGGTAGCTGCGCGAAGGTAACAAAGTGGGCTCAAGTCCAGTACCCGAAAAGTGTCTCATGCCTCTCAACAGATGGCAGGCAGCGTGTCTCCTGCTGCTGCAGAAGGACTGCAGACGTCTGTTTCAGGCTATAGGCTAGAAACGTGGTGCCCGCTGATCGAAATGCCGGCAGTGGCCCGCAGTGAAAGTGTCACGCACCTGGTGGTTTCTTCGACATAAGCAAGCCACACGTACCGGTCACAGACATGTGCCCCTGCGCGGGGCAGGGTGCGTGAAGCCACCTCTTTGGGCAAACCCTACGGGTGGCCTGGCAAATGTGTCCCGTTTATGGGAAACTGTTATATTCCTTTCCGGTTTGATGAAAGGTCCGTTACGAGCATTGCCGTTTTCTGGATTTGGAGTTCTGCCATGGAGTGCAACGCAGAGACCCAAGGGTTTGGGGGATAGGGAGCTAGCACTTTGGCAGAGGCAGCTCCATGCTGCCCCGAGCTCTGGGCTCCGTGTTCAACTTGGAGTAAAGGCAGCCTGGGGTGCAATGCACGGACCGTCTGGCCCTAGACGGGATGTGCACGTGCAACAGACGAGCTAGAGGAGAGAAATGGGATACCCGCAGTTCTTCGGGATAGGCCAGCTCTCATCCAGCTAGTTGCGAAAGCAGGCTCCGAAAGGCCTGGATGCCTTTTCTCAACACGCCACACACGAGTTCAGTCACGCAGTACTACACTCGGAGTTTCTCAAGGGTACGTGGAGGGACAGCTTTTCTGACTGCATAGGAACGGAGTTCCTCACAGGGGAAATGGGATGTGTACCGGACAGGCTGGGTGAACAAAATTTCGTATGCAGTTGTCCTCCAGTGGAGCGGGAGAGGGACCCAGGTCTGGCGAGCGCATAGTGTCTCTGGTCCCACACGTTCGGGGGCAGTGTGCTGCCTCAGCTCCCTTACAAGGCTGTGTTGACATTGAGCCACGTAAGTAGAAGAAGCTGCGGAAGTCAGTTTGACGCACATCCCAGGGTAGCCTTGCAGAGTTCCAATCCCAAGCCCTGTGGAGACAGATGGGCCTGAAAGCGTTTCACCCACGACGGCTCTTTGAAAACTCCGGGTCATTCCGAGTGCAGGGAGGACTGCGGTGAAGAGGGCTGTGAGCGTCAATCGTATCTTTTGTCCGTGCCTCCTGGACGTGGAGTGTGGCAAAGCGTGCCCAGGTGGACGGGAGGACAAAGCCTTCCCAAATCAAGTTGCAGGCTGCTGTTGTTACATGGAATCCCGGGCTTTGTTCACTGCTGTGTGCGACAAAGAAATCCTGGCTTCGTGTTTGTTCCTTGAGTGCGGGAAGTCCTCGTAGAGGGAGGCTTGAGGTGTCCAGTGTTCACCCAAATCGCTTCCGATCACAGGACGGAACATCGCACACACTTGTTGGCACTGTGGCCTCAGGTCCATTGCAAAGTAAGCCTTCGCCGAGGCGTGGGAAACGAGTCGCTCCCCAGCTCACAAATGCCCGTGATGAGGTGGGCCGGATGGAAGCATGGGGGGGGGTACCATGCTGCTTTGCCTGCAGGAGAAACATACGACAAGGTTCTAGAACATACTGTTATCTATGGGAGGACTGTGCTGCCCGGGACGCTCGGTGGCTCCAACGAGGGGCGCTAAGGGCTCCTTCTGAAGCCCATACGATGCCAATCGTTTCAACGCACTTTGCTGCTGGCCCACGTGCTGGTTGCCCACCTCTGCAATGTATGGGAATTCAACTCTGTAGCAGGTCTTCCCACCGGGGACGCTAATTTCGTTCACATCCTCGACCCTGAGCCTAGTGGCAGAGGCAAAAGCTGGGTCACTTCAGAGGCTCTTCCACCAGACGTTCGCAGAGGCGCCTGCCTTGGACTTGAAGCTACACGGAAGCAGGGACCTCAGGCACAGGGCAGACTGAGCGGTGTCCACCCTCACAGCATATAGCATTTCCTCGGGAACAGGGTCACTTTGGTGTCAGCTCTGGGATCCAAGATTTCGTGAGAGTGCTCCTTTGGTGACCAGAATCTATGGCTCACGCGGGACACGTGCAGCGGTTACTTTCGGACTTGCCATCTCAGACACTCTACCTCTGGGGCGTTCGGTAGCTGCGCGAAGGTAACAAAGTGGGCTCAAGTCCAGTACCCGAAAAGTGTCTCATGCCTCTCAACAGATGGCAGGCAGCGTGTCTCCTGCTGCTGCAGAAGGACTGCAGACGTCTGTTTCAGGCTATAGGCTAGAAACGTGGTGCCCGCTGATCGAAATGCCGGCAGTGGCCCGCAGTGAAAGTGTCACGCACCTGGTGGTTTCTTCGACATAAGCAAGCCACACGTACCGGTCACGGACATGTGCCCCTGCGCGGGGCAGGGTGCGTGAAGCCACCTCTTTGGGCAAACCCTACGGGTGGCCTGGCAAATGTGTCCCGTTTATGGGAAACTGTTATATTCCTTTCCGGTTTGATGAAAGGTCCGTTACGAGCATTGCCGTTTTCTGGATTTGGAGTTCTGCCATGGAGTGCAACGCAGAGACCCAAGGGTTTGGGGGATAGGGAACTAGCACTTTGGCAGAGGCAGCTCCATGCTGCCCCGAGCTCTGGGCTCCGTGTTCAACTTGGAGTAAAGGCAGCCTGGGGTGCAATGCACGGACCGTCTGGCCCTAGACGGGATGTGCACGTGCAACAGACGAGCTAGAGGAGAGAAATGGGATACCCGCAGTTCTTCGGCATAGGCCAGCTCTCATCCAGCTAGTTGCGAAAGCAGGCTCCGAAAGGCCTGGATGCCTTTTCTCAACACGCCACACACGAGTTCAGTCACGCAGTACTACACTCGGAGTTTCTCAAGGGTACGTGGAGGGACAGCTTTTCTGACTGCATAGGAACGGAGTTCCTCACAGGGGAAATGGGATGTGTACCGGACAGGCTGGGTGAACAAAATTTCGTATGCAGTTGTCCTCCAGTGGAGCGGGAGAGGGACCCAGGTCTGGCGAGCGCATAGTGTCTCTGGTCCCACACGTTCGGGGGCAGTGTGCTGCCTCAGCTCCCTTACAAGGCTGTGTTGACCTTGAGCCACGTAAGTAGAATAAGCTGCGGAAGTCAGTTTGACGCACATCCCAGGGTAGCCTTGCAGAGTTCCAATCCCAAGCCCTGTGGAGACAGATGGGCCTGAAAGCGTTTCACCCACGACGGCTCTTTGAAAACTCCGGGTCATTCCGAGTGCAGGGAGGACTGCGGTGAAGAGGGCTGTGAGCGTCAATCGTATCTTTTGTCCGTGCCTCCTGGACGTGGAGTGTGGCAAAGCGTGCCCAGGTGGACGGGAGGACAAAGCCTTCCCAAATCAAGTTGCAGGCTGCTGTTGTTACATGGAATCCCGGGCTTTGTTCACTGCTGTGTGCGACAAAGAAATCCTGGCTTCGTGTTTGTTCCTTGAGTGCGGGAAGTCCTCGTAGAGGGAGGCTTGAGGTGTCCAGTGTTCACCCAAATCGCTTCCGATCACAGGACGGAACATCGCACACACTTGTTGGCACTGTGGCCTCAGGTCCATTGCAAAGTAAGCCTTCGCCGAGGCGTGGGAAACGAGTCGCTCCCCAGCTCACAAATGCCCGTGATGAGGTGGGCCGGATGGAAGCATGGGGGGGTACCATGCTGCTTTGCCTGCAGGAGAAACATACGACAAGGTTCTAGAACATACTGTTATCTATGGGAGGACTGTGCTGCCCGGGACGCTCGGTGGCTCCAACGAGGGGCGCTAAGGGCTCCTTCTGAAGCCCATACGATGCCAATCGTTTCAACGCACTTTGCTGCTGGCCCACGTGCTGGTTGCCCACCTCTGCAATGTATGGGAATTCAACTCTGTAGCAGGTCTTCCCACCGGGGACGCTAATTTCGTTCACATCCTCGACCCTGAGCCTAGTGGCAGAGGCAAAAGCTGGGTCACTTCAGAGGCTCTTCCACCAGACGTTCGCAGAGGCGCCTGCCTTGGACTTGAAGCTACACGGAAGCAGGGACCTCAGGCACAGGGCAGACTGAGCGGTGTCCACCCTCACAGCATATAGCATTTCCTCGGGAACAGGGTCACTTTGGTGTCAGCTCTGGGATCCAAGATTTCGTGAGAGTGCTCCTTTGGTGACCAGAATCTATGGCTCACGCGGGACACGTGCAGCGGTTACTTTCGGACTTGCCATCTCAGACACTCTACCTCTGGGGCGTTCGGTAGCTGCGCGAAGGTAACAAAGTGGGCTCAAGTCCAGTACCCGAAAAGTGTCTCATGCCTCTCAACAGATGGCAGGCAGCGTGTCTCCTGCTGCTGCAGAAGGACTGCAGACGTCTGTTTCAGGCTATAGGCTAGAAACGTGGTGCCCGCTGATCGAAATGCCGGCAGTGGCCCGCAGTGAAAGTGTCACGCACCTGGTGGTTTCTTCGACATAAGCAAGCCACACGTACCGGTCACGGACATGTGCCCCTGCGCGGGGCAGGGTGCGTGAAGCCACCTCTTTGGGCAAACCCTACGGGTGGCCTGGCAAATGTGTCCCGTTTATGGGAAACTGTTATATTCCTTTCCGGTTTGATGAAAGGTCCGTTACGAGCATTGCCGTTTTCTGGATTTGGAGTTCTGCCATGGAGTGCAACGCAGAGACCCAAGGGTTTGGGGGATAGGGAGCTAGCACTTTGGCAGAGGCAGCTCCATGCTGCCCCGAGCTCTGGGCTCCGTGTTCAACTTGGAGTAAAGGCAGCCTGGGGTGCAATGCACGGACCGTCTGGCCCTAGACGGGATGTGCACGTGCAACAGACGAGCTAGAGGAGAGAAATGGGATACCCGCAGTTCTTCGGGATAGGCCAGCTCTCATCCAGCTAGTTGCGAAAGCAGGCTCCGAAAGGCCTGGATGCCTTTTCTCAACACGCCACACACGAGTTCAGTCACGCAGTACTACACTCGGAGTTTCTCAAGGGTACGTGGAGGGACAGCTTTTCTGACTGCATAGGAACGGAGTTCCTCACAGGGGAAATGGGATGTGTACCGGACAGGCTGGGTGAACAAAATTTCGTATGCAGTTGTCCTCCAGTGGAGCGGGAGAGGGACCCAGGTCTGGCGAGCGCATAGTGTCTCTGGTCCCACACGTTCGGGGGCAGTGTGCTGCCTCAGCTCCCTTACAAGGCTGTGTTGACCTTGAGCCACGTAAGTAGAATAAGCTGCGGAAGTCAGTTTGACGCACATCCCAGGGTAGCCTTGCAGAGTTCCAATCCCAAGCCCTGTGGAGACAGATGGGCCTGAAAGCGTTTCACCCACGACGGCTCTTTGAAAACTCCGGGTCATTCCGAGTGCAGGGAGGACTGCGGTGAAGAGGGCTGTGAGCGTCAATCGTATCTTTTGTCCGTGCCTCCTGGACGTGGAGTGTGGCAAAGCGTGCCCAGGTGGACGGGAGGACAAAGCCTTCCCAAATCAAGTTGCAGGCTGCTGTTGTTACATGGAATCCCGGGCTTTGTTCACTGCTGTGTGCGACAAAGAAATCCTGGCTTCGTGTTTGTTCCTTGAGTGCGGGAAGTCCTCGTAGAGGGAGGCTTGAGGTGTCCAGTGTTCACCCAAATCGCTTCCGATCACAGGACGGAACATCGCACACACTTGTTGGCACTGTGGCCTCAGGTCCATTGCAAAGTAAGCCTTCGCCGAGGCGTGGGAAACGAGTCGCTCCCCAGCTCACAAATGCCCGTGATGAGGTGGGCCGGATGGAAGCATGGGGGGGTACCATGCTGCTTTGCCTGCAGGAGAAACATACGACAAGGTTCTAGAACATACTGTTATCTATGGGAGGACTGTGCTGCCCGGGACGCTCGGTGGCTCCAACGAGGGGCGCTAAGGGCTCCTTCTGAAGCCCATACGATGCCAATCGTTTCAACGCACTTTGCTGCTGGCCCACGTGCTGGTTGCCCACCTCTGCAATGTATGGGAATTCAACTCTGTAGCAGGTCTTCCCACCGGGGACGCTAATTTCGTTCACATCCTCGACCCTGAGCCTAGTGGCAGAGGCAAAAGCTGGGTCACTTCAGAGGCTCTTCCACCAGACGTTCGCAGAGGCGCCTGCCTTGGACTTGAAGCTACACGGAAGCAGGGACCTCAGGCACAGGGCAGACTGAGCGGTGTCCACCCTCACAGCATATAGCATTTCCTCGGGAACAGGGTCACTTTGGTGTCAGCTCTGGGATCCAAGATTTCGTGAGAGTGCTCCTTTGGTGACCAGAATCTATGGCTCACGCGGGACACGTGCAGCGGTTACTTTCGGACTTGCCATCTCAGACACTCTACCTCTGGGGCGTTCGGTAGCTGCGCGAAGGTAACAAAGTGGGCTCAAGTCCAGTACCCGAAAAGTGTCTCATGCCTCTCAACAGATGGCAGGCAGCGTGTCTCCTGCTGCTGCAGAAGGACTGCAGACGTCTGTTTCAGGCTATAGGCTAGAAACGTGGTGCCCGCTGATCGAAATGCCGGCAGTGGCCCGCAGTGAAAGTGTCACGCACCTGGTGGTTTCTTCGACATAAGCAAGCCACACGTACCGGTCACGGACATGTGCCCCTGCGCGGGGCAGGGTGCGTGAAGCCACCTCTTTGGGCAAACCCTACGGGTGGCCTGGCAAATGTGTCCCGTTTATGGGAAACTGTTATATTCCTTTCCGGTTTGATGAAAGGTCCGTTACGAGCATTGCCGTTTTCTGGATTTGGAGTTCTGCCATGGAGTGCAACGCAGAGACCCAAGGGTTTGGGGGATAGGGAGCTAGCACTTTGGCAGAGGCAGCTCCATGCTGCCCCGAGCTCTGGGCTCCGTGTTCAACTTGGAGTAAAGGCAGCCTGGGGTGCAATGCACGGACCGTCTGGCCCTAGACGGGATGTGCACGTGCAACAGACGAGCTAGAGGAGAGAAATGGGATACCCGCAGTTCTTCGGGATAGGCCAGCTCTCATCCAGCTAGTTGCGAAAGCAGGCTCCGAAAGGCCTGGATGCCTTTTCTCAACACGCCACACACGAGTTCAGTCACGCAGTACTACACTCGGAGTTTCTCAAGGGTACGTGGAGGGACAGCTTTTCTGACTGCATAGGAACGGAGTTCCTCACAGGGGAAATGGGATGTGTACCGGACAGGCTGGGTGAACAAAATTTCGTATGCAGTTGTCCTCCAGTGGAGCGGGAGAGGGACCCAGGTCTGGCGAGCGCATAGTGTCTCTGGTCCCACACGTTCGGGGGCAGTGTGCTGCCTCAGCTCCCTTACAAGGCTGTGTTGACCTTGAGCCACGTAAGTAGAATAAGCTGCGGAAGTCAGTTTGACGCACATCCCAGGGTAGCCTTGCAGAGTTCCAATCCCAAGCCCTGTGGAGACAGATGGGCCTGAAAGCGTTTCACCCACGACGGCTCTTTGAAAACTCCGGGTCATTCCGAGTGCAGGGAGGACTGCGGTGAAGAGGGCTGTGAGCGTCAATCGTATCTTTTGTCCGTGCCTCCTGGACGTGGAGTGTGGCAAAGCGTGCCCAGGTGGACGGGAGGACAAAGCCTTCCCAAATCAAGTTGCAGGCTGCTGTTGTTACATGGAATCCCGGGCTTTGTTCACTGCTGTGTGCGACAAAGAAATCCTGGCTTCGTGTTTGTTCCTTGAGTGCGGGAAGTCCTCGTAGAGGGAGGCTTGAGGTGTCCAGTGTTCACCCAAATCGCTTCCGATCACAGGACGGAACATCGCACACACTTGTTGGCACTGTGGCCTCAGGTCCATTGCAAAGTAAGCCTTCGCCGAGGCGTGGGAAACGAGTCGCTCCCCAGCTCACAAATGCCCGTGATGAGGTGGGCCGGATGGAAGCATGGGGGGGTACCATGCTGCTTTGCCTGCAGGAGAAACATACGACAAGGTTCTAGAACATACTGTTATCTATGGGAGGACTGTGCTGCCCGGGACGCTCGGTGGCTCCAACGAGGGGCGCTAAGGGCTCCTTCTGAAGCCCATACGATGCCAATCGTTTCAACGCACTTTGCTGCTGGCCCACGTGCTGGTTGCCCACCTCTGCAATGTATGGGAATTCAACTCTGTAGCAGGTCTTCCCACCGGGGACGCTAATTTCGTTCACATCCTCGACCCTGAGCCTAGTGGCAGAGGCAAAAGCTGGGTCACTTCAGAGGCTCTTCCACCAGACGTTCGCAGAGGCGCCTGCCTTGGACTTGAAGCTACACGGAAGCAGGGACCTCAGGCACAGGGCAGACTGAGCGGTGTCCACCCTCACAGCATATAGCATTTCCTCGGGAACAGGGTCACTTTGGTGTCAGCTCTGGGATCCAAGATTTCGTGAGAGTGCTCCTTTGGTGACCAGAATCTATGGCTCACGCGGGACACGTGCAGCGGTTACTTTCGGACTTGCCATCTCAGACACTCTACCTCTGGGGCGTTCGGTAGCTGCGCGAAGGTAACAAAGTGGGCTCAAGTCCAGTACCCGAAAAGTGTCTCATGCCTCTCAACAGATGGCAGGCAGCGTGTCTCCTGCTGCTGCAGAAGGACTGCAGACGTCTGTTTCAGGCTATAGGCTAGAAACGTGGTGCCCGCTGATCGAAATGCCGGCAGTGGCCCGCAGTGAAAGTGTCACGCACCTGGTGGTTTCTTCGACATAAGCAAGCCACACGTACCGGTCACGGACATGTGCCCCTGCGCGGGGCAGGGTGCGTGAAGCCACCTCTTTGGGCAAACCCTACGGGTGGCCTGGCAAATGTGTCCCGTTTATGGGAAACTGTTATATTCCTTTCCGGTTTGATGAAAGGTCCGTTACGAGCATTGCCGTTTTCTGGATTTGGAGTTCTGCCATGGAGTGCAACGCAGAGACCCAAGGGTTTGGGGGATAGGGAGCTAGCACTTTGGCAGAGGCAGCTCCATGCTGCCCCGAGCTCTGGGCTCCGTGTTCAACTTGGAGTAAAGGCAGCCTGGGGTGCAATGCACGGACCGTCTGGCCCTAGACGGGATGTGCACGTGCAACAGACGAGCTAGAGGAGAGAAATGGGATACCCGCAGTTCTTCGGGATAGGCCAGCTCTCATCCAGCTAGTTGCGAAAGCAGGCTCCGAAAGGCCTGGATGCCTTTTCTCAACACGCCACACACGAGTTCAGTCACGCAGTACTACACTCGGAGTTTCTCAAGGGTACGTGGAGGGACAGCTTTTCTGACTGCATAGGAACGGAGTTCCTCACAGGGGAAATGGGATGTGTACCGGACAGGCTGGGTGAACAAAATTTCGTATGCAGTTGTCCTCCAGTGGAGCGGGAGAGGGACCCAGGTCTGGCGAGCGCATAGTGTCTCTGGTCCCACACGTTCGGGGGCAGTGTGCTGCCTCAGCTCCCTTACAAGGCTGTGTTGACCTTGAGCCACGTAAGTAGAATAAGCTGCGGAAGTCAGTTTGACGCACATCCCAGGGTAGCCTTGCAGAGTTCCAATCCCAAGCCCTGTGGAGACAGATGGGCCTGAAAGCGTTTCACCCACGACGGCTCTTTGAAAACTCCGGGTCATTCCGAGTGCAGGGAGGACTGCGGTGAAGAGGGCTGTGAGCGTCAATCGTATCTTTTGTCCGTGCCTCCTGGACGTGGAGTGTGGCAAAGCGTGCCCAGGTGGACGGGAGGACAAAGCCTTCCCAAATCAAGTTGCAGGCTGCTGTTGTTACATGGAATCCCGGGCTTTGTTCACTGCTGTGTGCGACAAAGAAATCCTGGCTTCGTGTTTGTTCCTTGAGTGCGGGAAGTCCTCGTAGAGGGAGGCTTGAGGTGTCCAGTGTTCACCCAAATCGCTTCCGATCACAGGACGGAACATCGCACACACTTGTTGGCACTGTGGCCTCAGGTCCATTGCAAAGTAAGCCTTCGCCGAGGCGTGGGAAACGAGTCGCTCCCCAGCTCACAAATGCCCGTGATGAGGTGGGCCGGATGGAAGCATGGGGGGGTACCATGCTGCTTTGCCTGCAGGAGAAACATACGACAAGGTTCTAGAACATACTGTTATCTATGGGAGGACTGTGCTGCCCGGGACGCTCGGTGGCTCCAACGAGGGGCGCTAAGGGCTCCTTCTGAAGCCCATACGATGCCAATCGTTTCAACGCACTTTGCTGCTGGCCCACGTGCTGGTTGCCCACCTCTGCAATGTATGGGAATTCAACTCTGTAGCAGGTCTTCCCACCGGGGACGCTAATTTCGTTCACATCCTCGACCCTGAGCCTAGTGGCAGAGGCAAAAGCTGGGTCACTTCAGAGGCTCTTCCACCAGACGTTCGCAGAGGCGCCTGCCTTGGACTTGAAGCTACACGGAAGCAGGGACCTCAGGCACAGGGCAGACTGAGCGGTGTCCACCCTCACAGCATATAGCATTTCCTCGGGAACAGGGTCACTTTGGTGTCAGCTCTGGGATCCAAGATTTCGTGAGAGTGCTCCTTTGGTGACCAGAATCTATGGCTCACGCGGGACACGTGCAGCGGTTACTTTCGGACTTGCCATCTCAGACACTCTACCTCTGGGGCGTTCGGTAGCTGCGCGAAGGTAACAAAGTGGGCTCAAGTCCAGTACCCGAAAAGTGTCTCATGCCTCTCAACAGATGGCAGGCAGCGTGTCTCCTGCTGCTGCAGAAGGACTGCAGACGTCTGTTTCAGGCTATAGGCTAGAAACGTGGTGCCCGCTGATCGAAATGCCGGCAGTGGCCCGCAGTGAAAGTGTCACGCACCTGGTGGTTTCTTCGACATAAGCAAGCCACACGTACCGGTCACGGACATGTGCCCCTGCGCGGGGCAGGGTGCGTGAAGCCACCTCTTTGGGCAAACCCTACGGGTGGCCTGGCAAATGTGTCCCGTTTATGGGAAACTGTTATATTCCTTTCCGGTTTGATGAAAGGTCCGTTACGAGCATTGCCGTTTTCTGGATTTGGAGTTCTGCCATGGAGTGCAACGCAGAGACCCAAGGGTTTGGGGGATAGGGAGCTAGCACTTTGGCAGAGGCAGCTCCATGCTGCCCCGAGCTCTGGGCTCCGTGTTCAACTTGGAGTAAAGGCAGCCTGGGGTGCAATGCACGGACCGTCTGGCCCTAGACGGGATGTGCACGTGCAACAGACGAGCTAGAGGAGAGAAATGGGATACCCGCAGTTCTTCGGGATAGGCCAGCTCTCATCCAGCTAGTTGCGAAAGCAGGCTCCGAAAGGCCTGGATGCCTTTTCTCAACACGCCACACACGAGTTCAGTCACGCAGTACTACACTCGGAGTTTCTCAAGGGTACGTGGAGGGACAGCTTTTCTGACTGCATAGGAACGGAGTTCCTCACAGGGGAAATGGGATGTGTACCGGACAGGCTGGGTGAACAAAATTTCGTATGCAGTTGTCCTCCAGTGGAGCGGGAGAGGGACCCAGGTCTGGCGAGCGCATAGTGTCTCTGGTCCCACACGTTCGGGGGCAGTGTGCTGCCTCAGCTCCCTTACAAGGCTGTGTTGACCTTGAGCCACGTAAGTAGAATAAGCTGCGGAAGTCAGTTTGACGCACATCCCAGGGTAGCCTTGCAGAGTTCCAATCCCAAGCCCTGTGGAGACAGATGGGCCTGAAAGCGTTTCACCCACGACGGCTCTTTGAAAACTCCGGGTCATTCCGAGTGCAGGGAGGACTGCGGTGAAGAGGGCTGTGAGCGTCAATCGTATCTTTTGTCCGTGCCTCCTGGACGTGGAGTGTGGCAAAGCGTGCCCAGGTGGACGGGAGGACAAAGCCTTCCCAAATCAAGTTGCAGGCTGCTGTTGTTACATGGAATCCCGGGCTTTGTTCACTGCTGTGTGCGACAAAGAAATCCTGGCTTCGTGTTTGTTCCTTGAGTGCGGGAAGTCCTCGTAGAGGGAGGCTTGAGGTGTCCAGTGTTCACCCAAATCGCTTCCGATCACAGGACGGAACATCGCACACACTTGTTGGCACTGTGGCCTCAGGTCCATTGCAAAGTAAGCCTTCGCCGAGGCGTGGGAAACGAGTCGCTCCCCAGCTCACAAATGCCCGTGATGAGGTGGGCCGGATGGAAGCATGGGGGGGTACCATGCTGCTTTGCCTGCAGGAGAAACATACGACAAGGTTCTAGAACATACTGTTATCTATGGGAGGACTGTGCTGCCCGGGACGCTCGGTGGCTCCAACGAGGGGCGCTAAGGGCTCCTTCTGAAGCCCATACGATGCCAATCGTTTCAACGCACTTTGCTGCTGGCCCACGTGCTGGTTGCCCACCTCTGCAATGTATGGGAATTCAACTCTGTAGCAGGTCTTCCCACCGGGGACGCTAATTTCGTTCACATCCTCGACCCTGAGCCTAGTGGCAGAGGCAAAAGCTGGGTCACTTCAGAGGCTCTTCCACCAGACGTTCGCAGAGGCGCCTGCCTTGGACTTGAAGCTACACGGAAGCAGGGACCTCAGGCACAGGGCAGACTGAGCGGTGTCCACCCTCACAGCATATAGCATTTCCTCGGGAACAGGGTCACTTTGGTGTCAGCTCTGGGATCCAAGATTTCGTGAGAGTGCTCCTTTGGTGACCAGAATCTATGGCTCACGCGGGACACGTGCAGCGGTTACTTTCGGACTTGCCATCTCAGACACTCTACCTCTGGGGCGTTCGGTAGCTGCGCGAAGGTAACAAAGTGGGCTCAAGTCCAGTACCCGAAAAGTGTCTCATGCCTCTCAACAGATGGCAGGCAGCGTGTCTCCTGCTGCTGCAGAAGGACTGCAGACGTCTGTTTCAGGCTATAGGCTAGAAACGTGGTGCCCGCTGATCGAAATGCCGGCAGTGGCCCGCAGTGAAAGTGTCACGCACCTGGTGGTTTCTTCGACATAAGCAAGCCACACGTACCGGTCACGGACATGTGCCCCTGCGCGGGGCAGGGTGCGTGAAGCCACCTCTTTGGGCAAACCCTACGGGTGGCCTGGCAAATGTGTCCCGTTTATGGGAAACTGTTATATTCCTTTCCGGTTTGATGAAAGGTCCGTTACGAGCATTGCCGTTTTCTGGATTTGGAGTTCTGCCATGGAGTGCAACGCAGAGACCCAAGGGTTTGGGGGATAGGGAGCTAGCACTTTGGCAGAGGCAGCCCCATGCTGCCCCGAGCTCTGGGCTCCGTGTTCAACTTGGAGTAAAGGCAGCCTGAGGTGCAATGCACGGACCGTCTGGCCCTAGACGGGATGTGCACGTGCAACAGACGAGCTAGAGGAGAGAAATGGGATACCCGCAGTTCTTCGGGATAGGCCAGCTCTCATCCAGCTAGTTGCGAAAGCAGGCTCCGAAAGGCCTGGATGCCTTTTCTCAACACGCCACACACGAGTTCAGTCACGCAGTACTACACTCGGAGTTTCTCAAGGGTACGTGGAGGGACAGCTTTTCTGACTGCATAGGAACGGAGTTCCTCACAGGGGAAATGGGATGTGTACCGGACAGGCTGGGTGAACAAAATTTCGTATGCAGTTGTCCTCCAGTGGAGCGGGAGAGGGACCCAGGTCTGGCGAGCGCATAGTGTCTCTGGTCCCACACGTTCGGGGGCAGTGTGCTGCCTCAGCTCCCTTACAAGGCTGTGTTGACCTTGAGCCACGTAAGTAGAATAAGCTGCGGAAGTCAGTTTGACGCACATCCCAGGGTAGCCTTGCAGAGTTCCAATCCCAAGCCCTGTGGAGACAGATGGGCCTGAAAGCGTTTCACCCACGACGGCTCTTTGAAAACTCCGGGTCATTCCGAGTGCAGGGAGGACTGCGGTGAAGAGGGCTGTGAGCGTCAATCGTATCTTTTGTCCGTGCCTCCTGGACGTGGAGTGTGGCAAAGCGTGCCCAGGTGGACGGGAGGACAAAGCCTTCCCAAATCAAGTTGCAGGCTGCTGTTGTTACATGGAATCCCGGGCTTTGTTCACTGCTGTGTGCGACAAAGAAATCCTGGCTTCGTGTTTGTTCCTTGAGTGCGGGAAGTCCTCGTAGAGGGAGGCTTGAGGTGTCCAGTGTTCACCCAAATCGCTTCCGATCACAGGACGGAACATCGCACACACTTGTTGGCACTGTGGCCTCAGGTCCATTGCAAAGTAAGCCTTCGCCGAGGCGTGGGAAACGAGTCGCTCCCCAGCTCACAAATGCCCGTGATGAGGTGGGCCGGATGGAAGCATGGGGGGGTACCATGCTGCTTTGCCTGCAGGAGAAACATACGACAAGGTTCTAGAACATACTGTTATCTATGGGAGGACTGTGCTGCCCGGGACGCTCGGTGGCTCCAACGAGGGGCGCTAAGGGCTCCTTCTGAAGCCCATACGATGCCAATCGTTTCAACGCACTTTGCTGCTGGCCCACGTGCTGGTTGCCCACCTCTGCAATGTATGGGAATTCAACTCTGTAGCAGGTCTTCCCACCGGGGACGCTAATTTCGTTCACATCCTCGACCCTGAGCCTAGTGGCAGAGGCAAAAGCTGGGTCACTTCAGAGGCTCTTCCACCAGACGTTCGCAGAGGCGCCTGCCTTGGACTTGAAGCTACACGGAAGCAGGGACCTCAGGCACAGGGCAGACTGAGCGGTGTCCACCCTCACAGCATATAGCATTTCCTCGGGAACAGGGTCACTTTGGTGTCAGCTCCGGGATCCAAGATTTCGTGAGAGTGCTCCTTTGGTGACCAGAATCTATGGCTCACGCGGGACACGTGCAGCGGTTACTTTCGGACTTGCCATCTCAGACACTCTACCTCTGGGGCGTTCGGTAGCTGCGCGAAGGTAACAAAGTGGGCTCAAGTCCAGTACCCGAAAAGTGTCTCATGCCTCTCAACAGATGGCAGGCAGCGTGTCTCCTGCTGCTGCAGAAGGACTGCAGACGTCTGTTTCAGGCTATAGGCTAGAAACGTGGTGCCCGCTGATCGAAATGCCGGCAGTGGCCCGCAGTGAAAGTGTCACGCACCTGGTGGTTTCTTCGACATAAGCAAGCCACACGTACCGGTCACGGACATGTGCCCCTGCGCGGGGCAGGGTGCGTGAAGCCACCTCTTTGGGCAAACCCTACGGGTGGCCTGGCAAATGTGTCCCGTTTATGGGAAACTGTTATATTCCTTTCCGGTTTGATGAAAGGTCCGTTACGAGCATTGCCGTTTTCTGGATTTGGAGTTCTGCCATGGAGTGCAACGCAGAGACCCAAGGGTTTGGGGGATAGGGAACTAGCACTTTGGCAGAGGCAGCTCCATGCTGCCCCGAGCTCTGGGCTCCGTGTTCAACTTGGAGTAAAGGCAGCCTGGGGTGCAATGCACGGACCGTCTGGCCCTAGACGGGATGTGCACGTGCAACAGACGAGCTAGAGGAGAGAAATGGGATACCCGCAGTTCTTCGGGATAGGCCAGCTCTCATCCAGCTAGTTGCGAAAGCAGGCTCCGAAAGGCCTGGATGCCTTTTCTCAACACGCCACACACGAGTTCAGTCACGCAGTACTACACTCGGAGTTTCTCAAGGGTACGTGGAGGGACAGCTTTTCTGACTGCATAGGAACGGAGTTCCTCACAGGGGAAATGGGATGTGTACCGGACAGGCTGGGTGAACAAAATTTCGTATGCAGTTGTCCTCCAGTGGAGCGGGAGAGGGACCCAGGTCTGGCGAGCGCATAGTGTCTCTGGTCCCACACGTTCGGGGGCAGTGTGCTGCCTCAGCTCCCTTACAAGGCTGTGTTGACCTTGAGCCACGTAAGTAGAATAAGCTGCGGAAGTCAGTTTGACGCACATCCCAGGGTAGCCTTGCAGAGTTCCAATCCCAAGCCCTGTGGAGACAGATGGGCCTGAAAGCGTTTCACCCACGACGGCTCTTTGAAAACTCCGGGTCATTCCGAGTGCAGGGAGGACTGCGGTGAAGAGGGCTGTGAGCGTCAATCGTATCTTTTGTCCGTGCCTCCTGGACGTGGAGTGTGGCAAAGCGTGCCCAGGTGGACGGGAGGACAAAGCCTTCCCAAATCAAGTTGCAGGCTGCTGTTGTTACATGGAATCCCGGGCTTTGTTCACTGCTGTGTGCGACAAAGAAATCCTGGCTTCGTGTTTGTTCCTTGAGTGCGGGAAGTCCTCGTAGAGGGAGGCTTGAGGTGTCCAGTGTTCACCCAAATCGCTTCCGATCACAGGACGGAACATCGCACACACTTGTTGGCACTGTGGCCTCAGGTCCATTGCAAAGTAAGCCTTCGCCGAGGCGTGGGAAACGAGTCGCTCCCCAGCTCACAAATGCCCGTGATGAGGTGGGCCGGATGGAAGCATGGGGGGGTACCATGCTGCTTTGCCTGCAGGAGAAACATACGACAAGGTTCTAGAACATACTGTTATCTATGGGAGGACTGTGCTGCCCGGGACGCTCGGTGGCTCCAACGAGGGGCGCTAAGGGCTCCTTCTGAAGCCCATACGATGCCAATCGTTTCAACGCACTTTGCTGCTGGCCCACGTGCTGGTTGCCCACCTCTGCAATGTATGGGAATTCAACTCTGTAGCAGGTCTTCCCACCGGGGACGCTAATTTCGTTCACATCCTCGACCCTGAGCCTAGTGGCAGAGGCAAAAGCTGGGTCACTTCAGAGGCTCTTCCACCAGACGTTCGCAGAGGCGCCTGCCTTGGACTTGAAGCTACACGGAAGCAGGGACCTCAGGCACAGGGCAGACTGAGCGGTGTCCACCCTCACAGCATATAGCATTTCCTCGGGAACAGGGTCACTTTGGTGTCAGCTCTGGGATCCAAGATTTCGTGAGAGTGCTCCTTTGGTGACCAGAATCTATGGCTCACGCGGGACACGTGCAGCGGTTACTTTCGGACTTGCCATCTCAGACACTCTACCTCTGGGGCGTTCGGTAGCTGCGCGAAGGTAACAAAGTGGGCTCAAGTCCAGTACCCGAAAAGTGTCTCATGCCTCTCAACAGATGGCAGGCAGCGTGTCTCCTGCTGCTGCAGAAGGACTGCAGACGTCTGTTTCAGGCTATAGGCTAGAAACGTGGTGCCCGCTGATAGAAATGCCGGCAGTGGCCCGCAGTGAAAGTGTCACGCACCTGGTGGTTTCTTCGACATAAGCAAGCCACACGTACCGGTCACGGACATGTGCCCCTGCGCGGGGCAGGGTGCGTGAAGCCACCTCTTTGGGCAAACCCTACGGGTGGCCTGGCAAATGTGTCCCGTTTATGGGAAACTGTTATATTCCTTTCCGGTTTGATGAAAGGTCCGTTACGAGCATTGCCGTTTTCTGGATTTGGAGTTCTGCCATGGAGTGCAACGCAGAGACCCAAGGGTTTGGGGGATAGGGAACTAGCACTTTGGCAGAGGCAGCTCCATGCTGCCCCGAGCTCTGGGCTCCGTGTTCAACTTGGAGTAAAGGCAGCCTGGGGTGCAATGCACGGACCGTCTGGCCCTAGACGGGATGTGCACGTGCAACAGACGAGCTAGAGGAGAGAAATGGGATACCCGCAGTTCTTCGGGATAGGCCAGCTCTCATCCAGCTAGTTGCGAAAGCAGGCTCCGAAAGGCCTGGATGCCTTTTCTCAACACGCCACACACGAGTTCAGTCACGCAGTACTACACTCGGAGTTTCTCAAGGGTACGTGGAGGGACAGCTTTTCTGACTGCATAGGAACGGAGTTCCTCACAGGGGAAATGGGATGTGTACCGGACAGGCTGGGTGAACAAAATTTCGTATGCAGTTGTCCTCCAGTGGAGCGGGAGAGGGACCCAGGTCTGGCGAGCGCATAGTGTCTCTGGTCCCACACGTTCGGGGGCAGTGTGCTGCCTCAGCTCCCTTACAAGGCTGTGTTGACCTTGAGCCACGTAAGTAGAATAAGCTGCGGAAGTCAGTTTGACGCACATCCCAGGGTAGCCTTGCAGAGTTCCAATCCCAAGCCCTGTGGAGACAGATGGGCCTGAAAGCGTTTCACCCACGACGGCTCTTTGAAAACTCCGGGTCATTCCGAGTGCAGGGAGGACTGCGGTGAAGAGGGCTGTGAGCGTCAATCGTATCTTTTGTCCGTGCCTCCTGGACGTGGAGTGTGGCAAAGCGTGCCCAGGTGGACGGGAGGACAAAGCCTTCCCAAATCAAGTTGCAGGCTGCTGTTGTTACATGGAATCCCGGGCTTTGTTCACTGCTGTGTGCGACAAAGAAATCCTGGCTTCGTGTTTGTTCCTTGAGTGCGGGAAGTCCTCGTAGAGGGAGGCTTGAGGTGTCCAGTGTTCACCCAAATCGCTTCCGATCACAGGACGGAACATCGCACACACTTGTTGGCACTGTGGCCTCAGGTCCATTGCAAAGTAAGCCTTCGCCGAGGCGTGGGAAACGAGTCGCTCCCCAGCTCACAAATGCCCGTGATGAGGTGGGCCGGATGGAAGCATGGGGGGGTACCATGCTGCTTTGCCTGCAGGAGAAACATACGACAAGGTTCTAGAACATACTGTTATCTATGGGAGGACTGTGCTGCCCGGGACGCTCGGTGGCTCCAACGAGGGGCGCTAAGGGCTCCTTCTGAAGCCCATACGATGCCAATCGTTTCAACGCACTTTGCTGCTGGCCCACGTGCTGGTTGCCCACCTCTGCAATGTATGGGAATTCAACTCTGTAGCAGGTCTTCCCACCGGGGACGCTAATTTCGTTCACATCCTCGACCCTGAGCCTAGTGGCAGAGGCAAAAGCTGGGTCACTTCAGAGGCTCTTCCACCAGACGTTCGCAGAGGCGCCTGCCTTGGACTTGAAGCTACACGGAAGCAGGGACCTCAGGCACAGGGCAGACTGAGCGGTGTCCACCCTCACAGCATATAGCATTTCCTCGGGAACAGGGTCACTTTGGTGTCAGCTCCGGGATCCAAGATTTCGTGAGAGTGCTCCTTTGGTGACCAGAATCTATGGCTCACGCGGGACACGTGCAGCGGTTACTTTCGGACTTGCCATCTCAGACACTCTACCTCTGGGGCGTTCGGTAGCTGCGCGAAGGTAACAAAGTGGGCTCAAGTCCAGTACCCGAAAAGTGTCTCATGCCTCTCAACAGATGGCAGGCAGCGTGTCTCCTGCTGCTGCAGAAGGACTGCAGACGTCTGTTTCAGGCTATAGGCTAGAAACGTGGTGCCCGCTGATCGAAATGCCGGCAGTGGCCCGCAGTGAAAGTGTCACGCACCTGGTGGTTTCTTCGACATAAGCAAGCCACACGTACCGGTCACGGACATGTGCCCCTGCGCGGGGCAGGGTGCGTGAAGCCACCTCTTTGGGCAAACCCTACGGGTGGCCTGGCAAATGTGTCCCGTTTATGGGAAACTGTTATATTCCTTTCCGGTTTGATGAAAGGTCCGTTACGAGCATTGCCGTTTTCTGGATTTGGAGTTCTGCCATGGAGTGCAACGCAGAGACCCAAGGGTTTGGGGGATAGGGAACTAGCACTTTGGCAGAGGCAGCTCCATGCTGCCCCGAGCTCTGGGCTCCGTGTTCAACTTGGAGTAAAGGCAGCCTGGGGTGCAATGCACGGACCGTCTGGCCCTAGACGGGATGTGCACGTGCAACAGACGAGCTAGAGGAGAGAAATGGGATACCCGCAGTTCTTCGGGATAGGCCAGCTCTCATCCAGCTAGTTGCGAAAGCAGGCTCCGAAAGGCCTGGATGCCTTTTCTCAACACGCCACACACGAGTTCAGTCACGCAGTACTACACTCGGAGTTTCTCAAGGGTACGTGGAGGGACAGCTTTTCTGACTGCATAGGAACGGAGTTCCTCACAGGGGAAATGGGATGTGTACCGGACAGGCTGGGTGAACAAAATTTCGTATGCAGTTGTCCTCCAGTGGAGCGGGAGAGGGACCCAGGTCTGGCGAGCGCATAGTGTCTCTGGTCCCACACGTTCGGGGGCAGTGTGCTGCCTCAGCTCCCTTACAAGGCTGTGTTGACCTTGAGCCACGTAAGTAGAATAAGCTGCGGAAGTCAGTTTGACGCACATCCCAGGGTAGCCTTGCAGAGTTCCAATCCCAAGCCCTGTGGAGACAGATGGGCCTGAAAGCGTTTCACCCACGACGGCTCTTTGAAAACTCCGGGTCATTCCGAGTGCAGGGAGGACTGCGGTGAAGAGGGCTGTGAGCGTCAATCGTATCTTTTGTCCGTGCCTCCTGGACGTGGAGTGTGGCAAAGCGTGCCCAGGTGGACGGGAGGACAAAGCCTTCCCAAATCAAGTTGCAGGCTGCTGTTGTTACATGGAATCCCGGGCTTTGTTCACTGCTGTGTGCGACAAAGAAATCCTGGCTTCGTGTTTGTTCCTTGAGTGCGGGAAGTCCTCGTAGAGGGAGGCTTGAGGTGTCCAGTGTTCACCCAAATCGCTTCCGATCACAGGACGGAACATCGCACACACTTGTTGGCACTGTGGCCTCAGGTCCATTGCAAAGTAAGCCTTCGCCGAGGCGTGGGAAACGAGTCGCTCCCCAGCTCACAAATGCCCGTGATGAGGTGGGCCGGATGGAAGCATGGGGGGGTACCATGCTGCTTTGCCTGCAGGAGAAACATACGACAAGGTTCTAGAACATACTGTTATCTATGGGAGGACTGTGCTGCCCGGGACGCTCGGTGGCTCCAACGAGGGGCGCTAAGGGCTCCTTCTGAAGCCCATAAGATGCCAATCGTTTCAACGCACTTTGCTGCTGGCCCACGTGCTGGTTGCCCACCTCTGCAATGTATGGGAATTCAACTCTGTAGCAGGTCTTCCCACCGGGGACGCTAATTTCGTTCACATCCTCGACCCTGAGCCTAGTGGCAGAGGCAAAAGCTGGGTCACTTCAGAGGCTCTTCCACCAGACGTTCGCAGAGGCGCCTGCCTTGGACTTGAAGCTACACGGAAGCAGGGACCTCAGGCACAGGGCAGACTGAGCGGTGTCCACCCTCACAGCATATAGCATTTCCTCGGGAACAGGGTCACTTTGGTGTCAGCTCTGGGATCCAAGATTTCGTGAGAGTGCTCCTTTGGTGACCAGAATCTATGGCTCACGCGGGACACGTGCAGCGGTTACTTTCGGACTTGCCATCTCAGACACTCTACCTCTGGGGCGTTCGGTAGCTGCGCGAAGGTAACAAAGTGGGCTCAAGTCCAGTACCCGAAAAGTGTCTCATGCCTCTCAACAGATGGCAGGCAGCGTGTCTCCTGCTGCTGCAGAAGGACTGCAGACGTCTGTTTCAGGCTATAGGCTAGAAACGTGGTGCCCGCTGATAGAAATGCCGGCAGTGGCCCGCAGTGAAAGTGTCACGCACCTGGTGGTTTCTTCGACATAAGCAAGCCACACGTACCGGTCACGGACATGTGCCCCTGCGTGGGGCAGGGTGCGTGAAGCCACCTCTTTGGGCAAACCCTACGGGTGGCCTGGCAAATGTGTCCCGTTTATGGGAAACTGTTATATTCCTTTCCGGTTTGATGAAAGGTCCGTTACGAGCATTGCCGTTTTCTGGATTTGGAGTTCTGCCATGGAGTGCAACGCAGAGACCCAAGGGTTTGGGGGATAGGGAACTAGCACTTTGGCAGAGGCAGCTCCATGCTGCCCCGAGCTCTGGGCTCCGTGTTCAACTTGGAGTAAAGGCAGCCTGGGGTGCAATGCACGGACCGTCTGGCCCTAGACGGGATGTGCACGTGCAACAGACGAGCTAGAGGAGAGAAATGGGATACCCGCAGTTCTTCGGGATAGGCCAGCTCTCATCCAGCTAGTTGCGAAAGCAGGCTCCGAAAGGCCTGGATGCCTTTTCTCAACACGCCACACACGAGTTCAGTCACGCAGTACTACACTCGGAGTTTCTCAAGGGTACGTGGAGGGACAGCTTTTCTGACTGCATAGGAACGGAGTTCCTCACAGGGGAAATGGGATGTGTACCGGACAGGCTGGGTGAACAAAATTTCGTATGCAGTTGTCCTCCAGTGGAGCGGGAGAGGGACCCAGGTCTGGCGAGCGCATAGTGTCTCTGGTCCCACACGTTCGGGGGCAGTGTGCTGCCTCAGCTCCCTTACAAGGCTGTGTTGACCTTGAGCCACGTAAGTAGAATAAGCTGCGGAAGTCAGTTTGACGCACATCCCAGGGTAGCCTTGCAGAGTTCCAATCCCAAGCCCTGTGGAGACAGATGGGCCTGAAAGCGTTTCACCCACGACGGCTCTTTGAAAACTCCGGGTCATTCCGAGTGCAGGGAGGACTGCGGTGAAGAGGGCTGTGAGCGTCAATCGTATCTTTTGTCCGTGCCTCCTGGACGTGGAGTGTGGCAAAGCGTGCCCAGGTGGACGGGAGGACAAAGCCTTCCCAAATCAAGTTGCAGGCTGCTGTTGTTACATGGAATCCCGGGCTTTGTTCACTGCTGTGTGCGACAAAGAAATCCTGGCTTCGTGTTTGTTCCTTGAGTGCGGGAAGTCCTCGTAGAGGGAGGCTTGAGGTGTCCAGTGTTCACCCAAATCGCTTCCGATCACAGGACGGAACATCGCACACACTTGTTGGCACTGTGGCCTCAGGTCCATTGCAAAGTAAGCCTTCGCCGAGGCGTGGGAAACGAGTCGCTCCCCAGCTCACAAATGCCCGTGATGAGGTGGGCCGGATGGAAGCATGGGGGGTACCATGCTGCTTTGCCTGCAGGAGAAACATACGACAAGGTTCTAGAACATACTGTTATCTATGGGAGGACTGTGCTGCCCGGGACGCTCGGTGGCTCCAACGAGGGGCGCTAAGGGCTCCTTCTGAAGCCCATACGATGCCAATCGTTTCAACGCACTTTGCTGCTGGCCCACGTGCTGGTTGCCCACCTCTGCAATGTATGGGAATTCAACTCTGTAGCAGGTCTTCCCACCGGGGACGCTAATTTCGTTCACATCCTCGACCCTGAGCCTAGTGGCAGAGGCAAAAGCTGGGTCACTTCAGAGGCTCTTCCACCAGACGTTCGCAGAGGCGCCTGCCTTGGACTTGAAGCTACACGGAAGCAGGGACCTCAGGCACAGGGCAGACTGAGCGGTGTCCACCCTCACAGCATATAGCATTTCCTCGGGAACAGGGTCACTTTGGTGTCAGCTCCGGGATCCAAGATTTCGTGAGAGTGCTCCTTTGGTGACCAGAATCTATGGCTCACGCGGGACACGTGCAGCGGTTACTTTCGGACTTGCCATCTCAGACACTCTACCTCTGGGGCGTTCGGTAGCTGCGCGAAGGTAACAAAGTGGGCTCAAGTCCAGTACCCGAAAAGTGTCTCATGCCTCTCAACAGATGGCAGGCAGCGTGTCTCCTGCTGCTGCAGAAGGACTGCAGACGTCTGTTTCAGGCTATAGGCTAGAAACGTGGTGCCCGCTGATCGAAATGCCGGCAGTGGCCCGCAGTGAAAGTGTCACGCACCTGGTGGTTTCTTCGACATAAGCAAGCCACACGTACCGGTCACGGACATGTGCCCCTGCGCGGGGCAGGGTGCGTGAAGCCACCTCTTTGGGCAAACCCTACGGGTGGCCTGGCAAATGTGTCCCGTTTATGGGAAACTGTTATATTCCTTTCCGGTTTGATGAAAGGTCCGTTACGAGCATTGCCGTTTTCTGGATTTGGAGTTCTGCCATGGAGTGCAACGCAGAGACCCAAGGGTTTGGGGGATAGGGAACTAGCACTTTGGCAGAGGCAGCTCCATGCTGCCCCGAGCTCTGGGCTCCGTGTTCAACTTGGAGTAAAGGCAGCCTGGGGTGCAATGCACGGACCGTCTGGCCCTAGACGGGATGTGCACGTGCAACAGACGAGCTAGAGGAGAGAAATGGGATACCCGCAGTTCTTCGGGATAGGCCAGCTCTCATCCAGCTAGTTGCGAAAGCAGGCTCCGAAAGGCCTGGATGCCTTTTCTCAACACGCCACACACGAGTTCAGTCACGCAGTACTACACTCGGAGTTTCTCAAGGGTACGTGGAGGGACAGCTTTTCTGACTGCATAGGAACGGAGTTCCTCACAGGGGAAATGGGATGTGTACCGGACAGGCTGGGTGAACAAAATTTCGTATGCAGTTGTCCTCCAGTGGAGCGGGAGAGGGACCCAGGTCTGGCGAGCGCATAGTGTCTCTGGTCCCACACGTTCGGGGGCAGTGTGCTGCCTCAGCTCCCTTACAAGGCTGTGTTGACCTTGAGCCACGTAAGTAGAATAAGCTGCGGAAGTCAGTTTGACGCACATCCCAGGGTAGCCTTGCAGAGTTCCAATCCCAAGCCCTGTGGAGACAGATGGGCCTGAAAGCGTTTCATCCACGACGGCTCTTTGAAAACTCCGGGTCATTCCGAGTGCAGGGAGGACTGCGGTGAAGAGGGCTGTGAGCGTCAATCGTATCTTTTGTCCGTGCCTCCTGGACGTGGAGTGTGGCAAAGCGTGCCCAGGTGGACGGGAGGACAAAGCCTTCCCAAATCAAGTTGCAGGCTGCTGTTGTTACATGGAATCCCGGGCTTTGTTCACTGCTGTGTGCGACAAAGAAATCCTGGCTTCGTGTTTGTTCCTTGAGTGCGGGAAGTCCTCGTAGAGGGAGGCTTGAGGTGTCCAGTGTTCACCCAAATCGCTTCCGATCACAGGACGGAACATCGCACACACTTGTTGGCACTGTGGCCTCAGGTCCATTGCAAAGTAAGCCTTCGCCGAGGCGTGGGAAACGAGTCGCTCCCCAGCTCACAAATGCCCGTGATGAGGTGGGCCGGATGGAAGCATGGGGGGTACCATGCTGCTTTGCCTGCAGGAGAAACATACGACAAGGTTCTAGAACATACTGTTATCTATGGGAGGACTGTGCTGCCCGGGACGCTCGGTGGCTCCAACGAGGGGCGCTAAGGGCTCCTTCTGAAGCCCATACGATGCCAATCGTTTCAACGCACTTTGCTGCTGGCCCACGTGCTGGTTGCCCACCTCTGCAATGTATGGGAATTCAACTCTGTAGCAGGTCTTCCCACCGGGGACGCTAATTTCGTTCACATCCTCGACCCTGAGCCTAGTGGCAGAGGCAAAAGCTGGGTCACTTCAGAGGCTCTTCCACCAGACGTTCGCAGAGGCGCCTGCCTTGGACTTGAAGCTACACGGAAGCAGGGACCTCAGGCACAGGGCAGACTGAGCGGTGTCCACCCTCACAGCATATAGCATTTCCTCGGGAACAGGGTCACTTTTGTGTCAGCTCTGGGATCCAAGATTTCGTGAGAGTGCTCCTTTGGTGACCAGAATCTATGGCTCACGCGGGACACGTGCAGCGGTTACTTTCGGACTTGCCATCTCAGACACTCTACCTCTGGGGCGTTCGGTAGCTGCGCGAAGGTAACAAAGTGGGCTCAAGTCCAGTACCCGAAAAGTGTCTCATGCCTCTCAACAGATGGCAGGCAGCGTGTCTCCTGCTGCTGCAGAAGGACTGCAGACGTCTGTTTCAGGCTATAGGCTAGAAACGTGGTGCCCGCTGATCGAAATGCCGGCAGTGGCCCGCAGTGAAAGTGTCACGCACCTGGTGGTTTCTTCGACATAAGCAAGCCACACGTACCGGTCACGGACATGTGCCCCTGCGCGGGGCAGGGTGTGTGAAGCCACCTCTTTGGGCAAACCCTACGGGTGGCCTGGCAAATGTGTCCCGTTTATGGGAAACTGTTATATTCCTTTCCGGTTTGATGAAAGGTCCGTTACGAGCATTGCCGTTTTCTGGATTTGGAGTTCTGCCATGGAGTGCAACGCAGAGACCCAAGGGTTTGGGGGATAGGGAACTAGCACTTTGGCAGAGGCAGCTCCATGCTGCCCCGAGCTCTGGGCTCCGTGTTCAACTTGGAGTAAAGGCAGCCTGGGGTGCAATGCACGGACCGTCTGGCCCTAGACGGGATGTGCACGTGCAACAGACGAGCTAGAGGAGAGAAATGGGATACCCGCAGTTCTTCGGGATAGGCCAGCTCTCATCCAGCTAGTTGCGAAAGCAGGCTCCGAAAGGCCTGGATGCCTTTGCTCAACACGCCACACACGAGTTCAGTCACGCAGTACTACACTCGGAGTTTCTCAAGGGTGCGTGGAGGGACAGCTTTTCTGACTGCATAGGAACGGAGTTCCTCACAGGGGAAATGGGATGTGTACCGGACAGGCTGGGTGAACAAAATTTCGTATGCAGTTGTCCTCCAGTGGAGCGGGAGAGGGACCCAGGTCTGGCGAGCGCATAGTGTCTCTGGTCCCACACGTTCGGGGGCAGTGTGCTGCCTCAGCTCCCTTACAAGGCTGTGTTGACATTGAGCCACGTAAGTAGAAGAAGCTGCGGAAGTCAGTTTGACGCACATCCCAGGGTAGCCTTGCAGAGTTCCAATCCCAAGCCCTGTGGAGACAGATGGGCCTGAAAGCGTTTCACCCACGACGGCTCTTTGAAAACTCCGGGTCATTCCGAGTGCAGGGAGGACTGCGGTGAAGAGGGCTGTGAGCGTCAATCGTATCTTTTGTCCGTGCCTCCTGGACGTGGAGTGTGGCAAAGCGTGCCCAGGTGGACGGGAGGACAAAGCCTTCCCAAATCAAGTTGCAGGCTGCTGTTGTTACATGGAATCCCGGGCTTTGTTCACTGCTGTGTGCGACAAAGAAATCCTGGCTTCGTGTTTGTTCCTTGAGTGCGGGAAGTCCTCGTAGAGGGAGGCTTGAGGTGTCCAGTGTTCACCCAAATCGCTTCCGATCACAGGACGGAACATCGCACACACTTGTTGGCACTGTGGCCTCAGGTCCATTGCAAAGTAAGCCTTCGCCGAGGCGTGGGAAACGAGTCGCTCCCCAGCTCACAAATGCCCGTGATGAGGTGGGCCGGATGGAAGCATGGGGGGGTACCATGCTGCTTTGCCTGCAGGAGAAACATACGACAAGGTTCTAGAACATACTGTTATCTATGGGAGGACTGTGCTGCCCGGGACGCTCGGTGGCTCCAACGAGGGGCGCTAAGGGCTCCTTCTGAAGCCCATACGATGCCAATCGTTTCAACGCACTTTGCTGCTGGCCCACGTGCTGGTTGCCCACCTCTGCGATGTATGGGAATTCAACTCTGTAGCAGGTCTTCCCACCGGGGACGCTAATTTCGTTCACATCCTCGACCCTGAGCCTAGTGGCAGAGGCAAAAGCTGGGTCACTTCAGAGGCTCTTCCACCAGACGTTCGCAGAGGCGCCTGCCTTGGACTTGAAGCTACACGGAAGCAGGGACCTCAGGCACAGGGCAGACTGAGCGGTGTCCACCCTCACAGCATATAGCATTTCCTCGGGAACAGGGTCACTTTGGTGTCAGCTCCGGGATCCAAGATTTCGTGAGAGTGCTCCTTTGGTGACCAGAATCTATGGCTCACGCGGGACACGTGCAGCGGTTACTTTCGGACTTGCCATCTCAGACACTCTACCTCTGGGGCGTTCGGTAGCTGCGCGAAGGTAACAAAGTGGGCTCAAGTCCAGTACCCGAAAAGTGTCTCATGCCTCTCAACAGATGGCAGGCAGCGTGTCTCCTGCTGCTGCAGAAGGACTGCAGACGTCTGTTTCAGGCTATAGGCTAGAAACGTGGTGCCCGCTGATCGAAATGCCGGCAGTGGCCCGCAGTGAAAGTGTCACGCACCTGGTGGTTTCTTCGACATAAGCAAGCCACACGTACCGGTCACGGACATGTGCCCCTGCGCGGGGCAGGGTGCGTGAAGCCACCTCTTTGGGCAAACCCTACGGGTGGCCTGGCAAATGTGTCCCGTTTATGGGAAACTGTTATATTCCTTTCCGGTTTGATGAAAGGTCCGTTACGAGCATTGCCGTTTTCTGGATTTGGAGTTCTGCCATGGAGTGCAACGCAGAGACCCAAGGGTTTGGGGGATAGGGAACTAGCACTTTGGCAGAGGCAGCTCCATGCTGCCCCGAGCTCTGGGCTCCGTGTTCAACTTGGAGTAAAGGCAGCCTGGGGTGCAATGCACGGACCGTCTGGCCCTAGACGGGATGTGCACGTGCAACAGACGAGCTAGAGGAGAGAAATGGGATACCCGCAGTTCTTCGGGATAGGCCAGCTCTCATCCAGCTAGTTGCGAAAGCAGGCTCCGAAAGGCCTGGATGCCTTTGCTCAACACGCCACACACGAGTTCAGTCACGCAGTACTACACTCGGAGTTTCTCAAGGGTACGTGGAGGGACAGCTTTTCTGACTGCATAGGAACGGAGTTCCTCACAGGGGAAATGGGATGTGTACCGGACAGGCTGGGTGAACAAAATTTCGTATGCAGTTGTCCTCCAGTGGAGCGGGAGAGGGACCCAGGTCTGGCGAGCGCATAGTGTCTCTGGTCCCACACGTTCGGGGGCAGTGTGCTGCCTCAGCTCCCTTACAAGGCTGTGTTGACCTTGAGCCACGTAAGTAGAATAAGCTGCGGAAGTCAGTTTGACGCACATCCCAGGGTAGCCTTGCAGAGTTCCAATCCCAAGCCCTGTGGAGACAGATGGGCCTGAAAGCGTTTCACCCACGACGGCTCTTTGAAAACTCCGGGTCATTCCGAGTGCAGGGAGGACTGCGGTGAAGAGGGCTGTGAGCGTCAATCGTATCTTTTGTCCGTGCCTCCTGGACGTGGAGTGTGGCAAAGCGTGCCCAGGTGGACGGGAGGACAAAGCCTTCCCAAATCAAGTTGCAGGCTGCTGTTGTTACATGGAATCCCGGGCTTTGTTCACTGCTGTGTGCGACAAAGAAATCCTGGCTTCGTGTTTGTTCCTTGAGTGCGGGAAGTCCTCGTAGAGGGAGGCTTGAGGTGTCCAGTGTTCACCCAAATCGCTTCCGATCACAGGACGGAACATCGCACACACTTGTTGGCACTGTGGCCTCAGGTCCATTGCAAAGTAAGCCTTCGCCGAGGCGTGGGAAACGAGTCGCTCCCCAGCTCACAAATGCCCGTGATGAGGTGGGCCGGATGGAAGCATGGGGGGGTACCATGCTGCTTTGCCTGCAGGAGAAACATACGACAAGGTTCTAGAACATACTGTTATCTATGGGAGGACTGTGCTGCCCGGGACGCTCGGTGGCTCCAACGAGGGGCGCTAAGGGCTCCTTCTGAAGCCCATACGATGCCAATCGTTTCAACGCACTTTGCTGCTGGCCCACGTGCTGGTTGCCCACCTCTGCAATGTATGGGAATTCAACTCTGTAGCAGGTCTTCCCACCGGGGACGCTAATTTCGTTCACATCCTCGACCCTGAGCCTAGTGGCAGAGGCAAAAGCTGGGTCACTTCAGAGGCTCTTCCACCAGACGTTCGCAGAGGTGCCTGCCTTGGACTTGAAGCTACACGGAAGCAGGGACCTCAGGCACAGGGCAGACTGAGCGGTGTCCACCCTCACAGCATATAGCATTTCCTCGGGAACAGGGTCACTTTGGTGTCAGCTCCGGGATCCAAGATTTCGTGAGAGTGCTCCTTTGGTGACCAGAATCTATGGCTCACGCGGGACACGTGCAGCGGTTACTTTCGGACTTGCCATCTCAGACACTCTACCTCTGGGGCGTTCGGTAGCTGCGCGAAGGTAACAAAGTGGGCTCAAGTCCAGTACCCGAAAAGTGTCTCATGCCTCTCAACAGATGGCAGGCAGCGTGTCTCCTGCTGCTGCAGAAGGACTGCAGACGTCTGTTTCAGGCTATAGGCTAGAAACGTGGTGCCCGCTGATCGAAATGCCGGCAGTGGCCCGCAGTGAAAGTGTCATGCACCTGGTGGTTTCTTCGACATAAGCAAGCCACACGTACCGGTCACGGACATGTGCCCCTGCGCGGGGCAGGGTGCGTGAAGCCACCTCTTTGGGCAAACCCTACGGGTGGCCTGGCAAATGTGTCCCGTTTATGGGAAACTGTTATATTCCTTTCCGGTTTGATGAAAGGTCCGTTACGAGCATTGCCGTTTTCTGGATTTGGAGTTCTGCCATGGAGTGCAACGCAGAGACCCAAGGGTTTGGGGGATAGGGAACTAGCACTTTGGCAGAGGCAGCTCCATGCTGCCCCGAGCTCTGGGCTCCGTGTTCAACTTGGAGTAAAGGCAGCCTGGGGTGCAATGCACGGACCGTCTGGCCCTAGACGGGATGTGCACGTGCAACAGACGAGCTAGAGGAGAGAAATGGGATACCCGCAGTTCTTCGGGATAGGCCAGCTCTCATCCAGCTAGTTGCGAAAGCAGGCTCCGAAAGGCCTGGATGCCTTTTCTCAACACGCCACACACGAGTTCAGTCATGCAGTACTACACTCGGAGTTTCTCAAGGGTACGTGGAGGGACAGCTTTTCTGACTGCATAGGAACGGAGTTCCTCACAGGGGAAATGGGATGTGTACCGGACAGGCTGGGTGAACAAAATTTCGTATGCAGTTGTCCTCCAGTGGGGCGGGAGAGGGACCCAGGTCTGGCGAGCGCATAGTGTCTCTGGTCCCACACGTTCTGGGGCAGTGTGCTGCCTCAGCTCCCTTACAAGGCTGTGTTGACCTTGAGCCACGTAAGTAGAATAAGCTGCGGAAGTCAGTTTGACGCACATCCCAGGGTAGCCTTGCAGAGTTCCAATCCCAAGCCCTGTGGAGACAGATGGGCCTGAAAGCGTTTCACCCACGACGGCTCTTTGAAAACTCCGGGTCATTCCGAGTGCAGGGAGGACTGCGGTGAAGAGGGCTGTGAGCGTCAATCGTATCTTTTGTCCGTGCCTCCTGGACGTGGAGTGTGGCAAAGCGTGCCCAGGTGGACGGGAGGACAAAGCCTTCCCAAATCAAGTTGCAGGCTGCTGTTGTTACATGGAATCCCGGGCTTTGTTCACTGCTGTGTGCGACAAAGAAATCCTGGCTTCGTGTTTGTTCCTTGAGTGCGGGAAGTCCTCGTAGAGGGAGGCTTGAGGTGTCCAGTGTTCACCCAAATCGCTTCCGATCACAGGACGGAACATCGCACACACTTGTTGGCACTGTGGCCTCAGGTCCATTGCAAAGTAAGCCTTCGCCGAGGCGTGGGAAACGAGTCGCTCCCCAGCTCACAAATGCCCGTGATGAGGTGGGCCGGATGGAAGCATGGGGGGGTACCATGCTGCTTTGCCTGCAGGAGAAACATACGACAAGGTTCTAGAACATACTGTTATCTATGGGAGGACTGTGCTGCCCGGGACGCTCGGTGGCTCCAACGAGGGGCGCTAAGGGCTCCTTCTGAAGCCCATACGATGCCAATCGTTTCAACGCACTTTGCTGCTGGCCCACGTGCTGGTTGCCCACCTCTGCGATGTATGGGAATTCAACTCTGTAGCAGGTCTTCCCACCGGGGACGCTAATTTCGTTCACATCCTCGACCCTGAGCCTAGTGGCAGAGGCAAAAGCTGGGTCACTTCAGAGGCTCTTCCACCAGACGTTCGCAGAGGCGCCTGCCTTGGACTTGAAGCTACACGGAAGCAGGGACCTCAGGCACAGGGCAGACTGAGCGGTGTCCACCCTCACAGCATATAGCATTTCCTCGGGAACAGGGTCACTTTGGTGTCAGCTCCGGGATCCAAGATTTCGTGAGAGTGCTCCTTTGGTGACCAGAATCTATGGCTCACGCGGGACACGTGCAGGGGTTACTTTCGGACTTGCCATCTCAGACACTCTACCTCTGGGGCGTTCGGTAGCTGCGCGAAGGTAACAAAGTGGGCTCAAGTCCAGTACCCGAAAAGTGTCTCATGCCTCTCAACAGATGGCAGGCAGCATGTCTCCTGCTGCTGCAGAAGGACTGCAGACGTCTGTTTCAGGCTATAGGCTAGAAACGTGGTGCCCGCTGATCGAAATGCCGGCAGTGGCCCGCAGTGAAAGTGTCACGCACCTGGTGGTTTCTTCGACATAAGCAAGCCACACGTACCGGTCACGGACATGTGCCCCTGCGCGGGGCAGGGTGCGTGAAGCCACCTCTTTGGGCAAACCCTACGGGTGGCCTGGCAAATGTGTCCCGTTTATGGGAAACTGTTATATTCCTTTCCGGTTTGATGAAAGGTCCGTTACGAGCATTGCCGTTTTCTGGATTTGGAGTTCTGCCATGGAGTGCAACGCAGAGACCCAAGGGTTTGGGGGATAGGGAGCTAGCACTTTGGCAGAGGCAGCTCCATGCTGCCCCGAGCTCTGGGCTCCGTGTTCAACTTGGAGTAAAGGCAGCCTGGGGTGCAATGCACGGACCGTCTGGCCCTAGACGGGATGTGCACGTGCAACAGACGAGCTAGAGGAGAGAAATGGGATACCCGCCGTTCTTCGGGATAGGCCAGCTCTCATCCAGCTAGTTGCGAAAGCAGGCTCCGAAAGGCCTGGATGCCTTTTCTCAACACGCCACACACGAGTTCAGTCACGCAGTACTACACTCGGAGTTTCTCAAGTTTACGTGGAGGGACAGCTTTTCTGACTGCATAGGAACGGAGTTCCTCACAGGGGAAATGGGATGTGTACCGGACAGGCTGGGTGAACAAAATTTCGTATGCAGTTGTCCTCCAGTGGAGCGGGAGAGGGACCCAGGTCTGGCGAGCGCATAGTGTCTCTGGTCCCACACGTTCTGGGGCAGTGTGCTGCCTCAGCTCCCTTACAAGGCTGTGTTGACATTGAGCCACGTAAGTAGAATAAGCTGCGGAAGTCAGTTTGACGCACATCCCAGGGTAGCCTTGCAGAATTCCAATCCCAAGCCCTGTGGAGACAGATGGGCCTGAAAGCGTTTCACCCACGACGGCTCTTTGAAAACTCCGGGTCATTCCGATTGCAGGGAGGACTGCGGTGAAGAGGGCTGTGAGCGTCAATCGTATCTTTTGTCCGTGCCTCCTGGACGTGGAGTGTGGCAAAGCGTGCCCAGGTGGACGGGAGGACAAAGCCTTCCCAAATCAAGTTGCAGGCTGCTGTTGTTACATGGAATCCCGGGCTTTGTTCACTGCTGTGTGCGACAAAGAAATCCTGGCTTCGTGTTTGTTCCTTGAGTGCGGGAAGTCCTCGTAGAGGGAGGCTTGAGGTGTCCAGTGTTCACCCAAATCGCTTCCGATCACAGGACGGAACATCGCACACACTTGTTGGCACTGTGGCCTCAGGTCCATTGCAAAGTAAGCCTTCGCCGAGGCGTGGGAAACGAGTCGCTCCCCAGCTCACAAATGCCCGTGATGAGGTGGGCCGGATGGAAGCATGGGGGGGTACCATGCTGCTTTGCCTGCAGGAGAAACATACGACAAGGTTCTAGAACATACTGTTATCTATGGGAGGACTGTGCTGCCCGGGACGCTCGGTGGCTCCAACGAGGGGCGCTAAGGGCTCCTTCTGAAGCCCATACGATGCCAATCGTTTCAACGCACTTTGCTGCTGGCCCACGTGCTGGTTGCCCACCTCTGCAATGTATGGGAATTCAACTCTGTAGCAGGTCTTCCCACCGGGGACGCTAATATCGTTCACATCCTCGACCCTGAGCCTAGTGGCAGAGGCAAAAGCTGGGTCACTTCAGAGGCTCTTCCACCAGACGTTCGCAGAGGCGCCTGCCTTGGACTTGAAGCTACACGGAAGCAGGGACCTCAGGCACAGGGCAGACTGAGCGGTGTCCACCCTCACAGCATATAGCATTTCCTCGGGAACAGGGTCACTTTGGTGTCAGCTCCGGGATCCAAGATTTCGTGAGAGTGCTCCTTTGGTGACCAGAATCTATGGCTCACGCGGGACACGTGCAGCGGTTACTTTCGGACTTGCCATCTCAGACACTCTACCTCTGGGGCGTTCGGTAGCTGCGCGAAGGTAACAAAGTGGGCTCAAGTCCAGTACCCGAAAAGTGTCTCATGCCTCTCAACAGATGGCAGGCAGCGTGTCTCCTGCTGCTGCAGAAGGACTGCAGACGTCTGTTTCAGGCTATAGGCTAGAAACGTGGTGCCCGCTGATCGAAATGCCGGCAGTGGCCCGCAGTGAAAGTGTCACGCACCTGGTGGTTTCTTCGACATAAGCAAGCCACACGTACCGGTCACGGACATGTGCCCCTGCGCGGGGCAGGGTGCGTGAAGCCACCTCTTTGGGCAAACCCTACGGGTGGCCTGGCAAATGTGTCCCGTTTATGGGAAACTGTTATATTCCTTTCCGGTTTGATGAAAGGTCCGTTACGAGCATTGCCGTTTTCTGGATTTGGAGTTCTGCCATGGAGTGCAACGCAGAGACCCAAGGGTTTGGGGGATAGGGAACTAGCACTTTGGCAGAGGCAGCTCCATGCTGCCCCGAGCTCTGGGCTCCGTGTTCAACTTGGAGTAAAGGCAGCCTGGGGTGCAATGCACGGACCGTCTGGCCCTAGACGGGATGTGCACGTGCAACAGACGAGCTAGAGGAGAGAAATGGGATACCCGCAGTTCTTCGGGATAGGCCAGCTCTCATCCAGCTAGTTGCGAAAGCAGGCTCCGAAAGGCCTGGATGCCTTTTCTCAACACGCCACACACGAGTTCAGTCACGCAGTACTACACTCGGAGTTTCTCAAGGGTACGTGGAGGGACAGCTTTTCTGACTGCATAGGAACGGAGTTCCTCACAGGGGAAATGGGATGTGTACCGGACAGGCTGGGTGAACAAAATTTCGTATGCAGTTGTCCTCCAGTGGAGCGGGAGAGGGACCCAGGTCTGGCGAGCGCATAGTGTCTCTGGTCCCACACGTTCGGGGGCAGTGTGCTGCCTCAGCTCCCTTACAAGGCTGTGTTGACATTGAGCCACGTAAGTAGAATAAGCTGCGGAAGTCAGTTTGACGCACATCCCAGGGTAGCCTTGCAGAGTTCCAATCCCAAGCCCTGTGGAGACAGATGGGCCTGAAAGCGTTTCACCCACGACGGCTCTTTGAAAACTCCGGGTCATTCCGAGTGCAGGGAGGACTGCGGTGAAGAGGGCTGTGAGCGTCAATCGTATCTTTTGTCCGTGCCTCCTGGACGTGGAGTGTGGCAAAGCGTGCCCAGGTGGACGGGAGGACAAAGCCTTCCCAAATCAAGTTGCAGGCTGCTGTTGTTACATGGAATCCCGGGCTTTGTTCACTGCTGTGTGCGACAAAGAAATCCTGGCTTCGTGTTTGTTCCTTGAGTGCGGGAAGTCCTCGTAGAGGGAGGCTTGAGGTGTCCAGTGTTCACCCAAATCGCTTCCGATCACAGGACGGAACATCGCACACACTTGTTGGCACTGTGGCCTCAGGTCCATTGCAAAGTAAGCCTTCGCCGAGGCGTGGGAAACGAGTCGCTCCCCAGCTCACAAATGCCCGTGATGAGGTGGGCCGGATGGAAGCATGGGGGGGTACCATGCTGCTTTGCCTGCAGGAGAAACATACGACAAGGTTCTAGAACATACTGTTATCTATGGGAGGACTGTGCTGCCCGGGACGCTCGGTGGCTCCAACGAGGGGCGCTAAGGGCTCCTTCTGAAGCCCATACGATGCCAATCGTTTCAACGCACTTTGCTGCTGGCCCACGTGCTGGTTGCCCACCTCTGCAATGTATGGGAATTCAACTCTGTAGCAGGTCTTCCCACCGGGGACGCTAATTTCGTTCACATCCTCGACCCTGAGCCTAGTGGCAGAGGCAAAAGCTGGGTCACTTCAGAGGCTCTTCCACCAGACGTTCGCAGAGGCGCCTGCCTTGGACTTGAAGCTACACGGAAGCAGGGACCTCAGGCACAGGGCAGACTGAGCGGTGTCCACCCTCACAGCATATAGCATTTCCTCGGGAACAGGGTCACTTTGGTGTCAGCTCCGGGATCCAAGATTTCGTGAGAGTGCTCCTTTGGTGACCAGAATCTATGGCTCACGCGGGACACGTGCAGCGGTTACTTTCGGACTTGCCATCTCAGACACTCTACCTCTGGGGCGTTCGGTAGCTGCGCGAAGGTAACAAAGTGGGCTCAAGTCCAGTACCCGAAAAGTGTCTCATGCCTCTCAACAGATGGCAGGCAGCGTGTCTCCTGCTGCTGCAGAAGGACTGCAGACGTCTGTTTCAGGCTATAGGCTAGAAACGTGGTGCCCGCTGATCGAAATGCCGGCAGTGGCCCGCAGTGAAAGTGTCACGCACCTGGTGGTTTCTTCGACATAAGCAAGCCACACGTACCGGTCACGGACATGTGCCCCTGCGCAGGGCAGGGTGCGTGAAGCCACCTCTTTGGGCAAACCCTACGGGTGGCCTGGCAAATGTGTCCCGTTTATGGGAAACTGTTATATTCCTTTCCGGTTTGATGAAAGGTCCGTTACGAGCATTGCCGTTTTCTGGATTTGGAGTTCTGCCATGGAGTGCAACGCAGAGACCCAAGGGTTTGGGGGATAGGGAACTAGCACTTTGGCAGAGGCAGCTCCATGCTGCCCCGAGCTCTGGGCTCCGTGTTCAACTTGGAGTAAAGGCAGCCTGGGGTGCAATGCACGGACCGTCTGGCCCTAGACGGGATGTGCACGTGCAACAGACGAGCTAGAGGAGAGAAATGGGATACCCGCAGTTCTTCGGGATAGGCCAGCTCTCATCCAGCTAGTTGCGAAAGCAGGCTCCGAAAGGCCTGGATGCCTTTGCTCAACACGCCACACACGAGTTCAGTCACACAGTACTACACTCGGAGTTTCTCAAGGGTACGTGGAGGGACAGCTTTTCTGACTGCATAGGAACGGAGTTCCTCACAGGGGAAATGGGATGTGTACCGGACAGGCTGGGTGAACAAAATTTCGTATGCAGTTGTCCTCCAGTGGAGCGGGAGAGGGACCCAGGTCTGGCGAGCGCATAGTGTCTCTGGTCCCACACGTTCGGGGGCAGTGTGCTGCCTCAGCTCCCTTACAAGGCTGTGTTGACATTGAGCCACGTAAGTAGAATAAGCTGCGGAAGTCAGTTTGACGCACATCCCAGGGTAGCCTTGCAGAGTTCCAATCCCAAGCCCTGTGGAGACAGATGGGCCTGAAAGCGTTTCACCCACGACGGCTCTTTGAAAACTCCGGGTCATTCCGAGTGCAGGGAGGACTGCGGTGAAGAGGGCTGTGAGCGTCAATCGTATCTTTTGTCCGTGCCTCCTGGACGTGGAGTGTGGCAAAGCGTGCCCAGGTGGACGGGAGGACAAAGCCTTCCCAAATCAAGTTGCAGGCTGCTGTTGTTACATGGAATCCCGGGCTTTGTTCACTGCTGTGTGCGACAAAGAAATCCTGGCTTCGTGTTTGTTCCTTGAGTGCGGGAAGTCCTCGTAGAGGGAGGCTTGAGGTGTCCAGTGTTCACCCAAATCGCTTCCGATCACAGGACGGAACATCGCACACACTTGTTGGCACTGTGGCCTCAGGTCCATTGCAAAGTAAGCCTTCGCCGAGGCGTGGGAAACGAGTCGCTCCCCAGCTCACAAATGCCCGTGATGAGGTGGGCCGGATGGAAGCATGGGGGGGTACCATGCTGCTTTGCCTGCAGGAGAAACATACGACAAGGTTCTAGAACATACTGTTATCTATGGGAGGACTGTGCTGCCCGGGACGCTCGGTGGCTCCAACGAGGGGCGCTAAGGGCTCCTTCTGAAGCCCATACGATGCCAATAGTTTCAACGCACTTTGCTGCTGGCCCACGTGCTGGTTGCCCACCTCTGCAATGTATGGGAATTCAACTCTGTAGCAGGTCTTCCCACCGGGGACGCTAATTTCGTTCACATCCTCGACCCTGAGCCTAGTGGCAGAGGCAAAAGCTGGGTCACTTCAGAGGCTCTTCCACCAGACGTTCGCAGAGGCGCCTGCCTTGGACTTGAAGCTACACGGAAGCAGGGACCTCAGGCACAGGGCAGACTGAGCGGTGTCCACCCTCACAGCATATAGCATTTCCTCGGGAACAGGGTCACTTTGGTGTCAGCTCCGGGATCCAAGATTTCGTGAGAGTGCTCCTTTGGTGACCAGAATCTATGGCTCACGCGGGACACGTGCAGCGGTTACTTTCGGACTTGCAATCTCAGACACTCTACCTCTGGGGCGTTCGGTAGCTGCGCGAAGGTAACAAAGTGGGCTCAAGTCCAGTACCCGAAAAGTGTCTCATGCCTCTCAACAGATGGCAGGCAGCGTGTCTCCTGCTGCTGCAGAAGGACTGCAGACGTCTGTTTCAGGCTATAGGCTAGAAACGTGGTGCCCGCTGATCGAAATGCCGGCAGTGGCCCGCAGTGAAAGTGTCACGCACCTGGTGGTTTCTTCGACATAAGCAAGCCACACGTACCGGTCACGGACATGTGCCCCTGCGCGGGGCAGGGTGCGTGAAGCCACCTCTTTGGGCAAACCCTACGGGTGGCCTGGCAAATGTGTCCCGTTTATGGGAAACTGTTATATTCCTTTCCGGTTTGATGAAAGGTCCGTTACGAGCATTGCCGTTTTCTGGATTTGGAGTTCTGCCATGGAGTGCAACGCAGAGACCCAAGGGTTTGGGGGATAGGGAGCTAGCACTTTGGCAGAGGCAGCTCCATGCTGCCCCGAGCTCTGGGCTCCGTGTTCAACTTGGAGTAAAGGCAGCCTGGGGTGCAATGCACGGACCGTCTGGCCCTAGACGGGATGTGCACGTGCAACAGACGAGCTAGAGGAGAGAAATGGGATACCCGCAGTTCTTCGGGATAGGCCAGCTCTCATCCAGCTAGTTGCGAAAGCAGGCTCCGAAAGGCCTGGATGCCTTTGCTCAACACGCCACACACGAGTTCAGTCACGCAGTACTACACTCGGAGTTTCTCAAGGGTACGTGGAGGGACAGCTTTTCTGACTGCATAGGAACGGAGTTCCTCACAGGGGAAATGGGATGTGTACCGGACAGGCTGGGTGAACAAAATTTCGTATGCAGTTGTCCTCCAGTGGAGCGGGAGAGGGACCCAGGTCTGGCGAGCGCATAGTGTCTCTGGTCCCACACGTTCGGGGGCAGTGTGCTGCCTCAGCTCCCTTACAAGGCTGTGTTGACCTTGAGCCACGTAAGTAGAATAAGCTGCGGAAGTCAGTTTGACGCACATCCCAGGGTAGCCTTGCAGAGTTCCAATCCCAAGCCCTGTGGAGACAGATGGGCCTGAAAGCGTTTCACCCACGACGGCTCTTTGAAAACTCCGGGTCATTCCGAGTGCAGGGAGGACTGCGGTGAAGAGGGCTGTGAGCGTCAATCGTATCTTTTGTCCGTGCCTCCTGGACGTGGAGTGTGGCAAAGCGTGCCCAGGTGGACGGGAGGACAAAGCCTTCCCAAATCAAGTTGCAGGCTGCTGTTGTTACATGGAATCCCGGGCTTTGTTCACTGCTGTGTGCGACAAAGAAATCCTGGCTTCGTGTTTGTTCCTTGAGTGCGGGAAGTCCTCGTAGAGGGAGGCTTGAGGTGTCCAGCGTTCACCCAAATCGCTTCCGATCACAGGACGGAACATCGCACACACTTGTTGGCACTGTGGCCTCAGGTCCATTGCAAAGTAAGCCTTCGCCGAGGCGTGGGAAACGAGTCGCTCCCCAGCTCACAAATGCCCGTGATGAGGTGGGCCGGATGGAAGCATGGGGGGGTACCATGCTGCTTTGCCTGCAGGAGAAACATACGACAAGGTTCTAGAACATACTGTTATCTATGGGAGGACTGTGCTGCCCGGGACGCTCGGTGGCTCCAACGAGGGGCGCTAAGGGCTCCTTCTGAAGCCCATACGATGCCAATCGTTTCAACGCACTTTGCTGCTGGCCCACGTGCTGGTTGCCCACCTCTGCAATGTATGGGAATTCAACTCTGTAGCAGGTCTTCCCACCGGGGACGCTAATTTCGTTCACATCCTCGACCCTGAGCCTAGTGGCAGAGGCAAAAGCTGGGTCACTTCAGAGGCTCTTCCACCAGACGTTCGCAGAGGCGCCTGCCTTGGACTTGAAGCTACACGGAAGCAGGGACCTCAGGCACAGGGCAGACTGAGCGGTGTCCACCCTCACAGCATATAGCATTTCCTCGGGAACAGGGTCACTTTGGTGTCAGCTCCGGGATCCAAGATTTCGTGAGAGTGCTCCTTTGGTGACCAGAATCTATGGCTCACGCGGGACACGTGCAGCGGTTACTTTCGGACTTGCCATCTCAGACACTCTACCTCTGGGGCGTTCGGTAGCTGCGCGAAGGTAACAAAGTGGGCTCAAGTCCAGTACCCGAAAAGTGTCTCATGCCTCTCAACAGATGGCAGGCAGCGTGTCTCCTGCTGCTGCAGAAGGACTGCAGACGTCTGTTTCAGGCTATAGGCTAGAAACGTGGTGCCCGCTGATCGAAATGCCGGCAGTGGCCCGCAGTGAAAGTGTCACGCACCTGGTGGTTTCTTCGACATAAGCAAGCCACACGTACCGGTCACGGACATGTGCCCCTGCGCGGGGCAGGGTGCGTGAAGCCACCTCTTTGGGCAAACCCTACGGGTGGCCTGGCAAATGTGTCCCGTTTATGGGAAACTGTTATATTCCTTTCCGGTTTGATGAAAGGTCCGTTACGAGCATTGCCGTTTTCTGGATTTGGAGTTCTGCCATGGAGTGCAACGCAGAGACCCAAGGGTTTGGGGGATAGGGAGCTAGCACTTTGGCAGAGGCAGCTCCATGCTGCCCCGAGCTCTGGGCTCCGTGTTCAACTTGGAGTAAAGGCAGCCTGGGGTGCAATGCACGGACCGTCTGGCCCTAGACGGGATGTGCACGTGCAACAGACGAGCTAGAGGAGAGAAATGGGATACCCGCAGTTCTTCGGGATAGGCCAGCTCTCATCCAGCTAGTTGCGAAAGCAGGCTCCGAAAGGCCTGGATGCCTTTTCTCAACACGCCACACACGAGTTCAGTCACGCAGTACTACACTCGGAGTTTCTCAAGGGTACGTGGAGGGACAGCTTTTCTGACTGCATAGGAACGGAGTTCCTCACAGGGGAAATGGGATGTGTACCGGACAGGCTGGGTGAACAAAATTTCGTATGCAGTTGTCCTCCAGTGGAGCGGGAGAGGGACCCAGGTCTGGCGAGCGCATAGTGTCTCTGGTCCCACACGTTCGGGGGCAGTGTGCTGCCTCAGCTCCCTTACAAGGCTGTGTTGACCTTGAGCCACGTAAGTAGAATAAGCTGCGGAAGTCAGTTTGACGCACATCCCAGGGTAGCCTTGCAGAGTTCCAATCCCAAGCCCTGTGGAGACAGATGGGCCTGAAAGCGTTTCACCCACGACGGCTCTTTGAAAACTCCGGGTCATTCCGAGTGCAGGGAGGACTGCGGTGAAGAGGGCTGTGAGCGTCAATCGTATCTTTTGTCCGTGCCTCCTGGACGTGGAGTGTGGCAAAGCGTGCCCAGGTGGACGGGAGGACAAAGCCTTCCCAAATCAAGTTGCAGGCTGCTGTTGTTACATGGAATCCCGGGCTTTGTTCACTGCTGTGTGCGACAAAGAAATCCTGGCTTCGTGTTTGTTCCTTGAGTGCGGGAAGTCCTCGTAGAGGGAGGCTTGAGGTGTCCAGTGTTCACCCAAATCGCTTCCGATCACAGGATGGAACATCGCACACACTTGTTGGCACTGTGGCCTCAGGTCCATTGCAAAGTAAGCCTTCGCCGAGGCGTGGGAAACGAGTCGCTCCCCAGCTCACAAATGCCCGTGATGAGGTGGGCCGGATGGAAGCATGGGGGGGTACCATGCTGCTTTGCCTGCAGGAGAAACATACGACAAGGTTCTAGAACATACTGTTATCTATGGGAGGACTGTGCTGCCCGGGACGCTCGGTGGCTCCAACGAGGGGCGCTAAGGGCTCCTTCTGAAGCCCATACGATGCCAATCGTTTCAACGCACTTTGCTGCTGGCCCACGTGCTGGTTGCCCACCTCTGCAATGTATGGGAATTCAACTCTGTAGCAGGTCTTCCCACCGGGGACGCTAATTTCGTTCACATCCTCGACCCTGAGCCTAGTGGCAGAGGCAAAAGCTGGGTCACTTCAGAGGCTCTTCCACCAGACGTTCGCAGAGGCGCCTGCCTTGGACTTGAAGCTACACGGAAGCAGGGACCTCAGGCACAGGGCAGACTGAGCGGTGTCCACCCTCACAGCATATAGCATTTCCTCGGGAACAGGGTCACTTTGGTGTCAGCTCCGGGATCCAAGATTTCGTGAGAGTGCTCCTTTGGTGACCAGAATCTATGGCTCACGCGGGACACGTGCAGCGGTTACTTTCGGACTTGCCATCTCAGACACTCTACCTCTGGGGCGTTCGGTAGCTGCGCGAAGGTAACAAAGTGGGCTCAAGTCCAGTACCCGAAAAGTGTCTCATGCCTCTCAACAGATGGCAGGCAGCGTGTCTCCTGCTGCTGCAGAAGGACTGCAGACGTCTGTTTCAGGCTATAGGCTAGAAACGTGGTGCCCGCTGATCGAAATGCCGGCAGTGGCCCGCAGTGAAAGTGTCACGCACCTGGTGGTTTCTTCGACATAAGCAAGCCACACGTACCGGTCACGGACATGTGCCCCTGCGCGGGGCAGGGTGCGTGAAGCCACCTCTTTGGGCAAACCCTACGGGTGGCCTGGCAAATGTGTCCCGTTTATGGGAAACTGTTATATTCCTTTCCGGTTTGATGAAAGGTCCGTTACGAGCATTGCCGTTTTCTGGATTTGGAGTTCTGCCATGGAGTGCAACGCAGAGACCCAAGGGTTTGGGGGATAGGGAGCTAGCACTTTGGCAGAAGCAGCTCCATGCTGCCCCGAGCTCTGGGCTCCGTGTTCAACTTGGAGTAAAGGCAGCCTGGGGTGCAATGCACGGACCGTCTGGCCCTAGACGGGATGTGCACGTGCAACAGACGAGCTAGAGGAGAGAAATGGGATACCCGCAGTTCTTCGGGATAGGCCAGCTCTCATCCAGCTAGTTGCGAAAGCAGGCTCCGAAAGGCCTGGATGCCTTTTCTCAACACGCCACACACGAGTTCAGTCACGCAGTACTACACTCGGAGTTTCTCAAGGGTACGTGGAGGGACAGCTTTTCTGACTGCATAGGAACGGAGTTCCTCACAGGGGAAATGGGATGTGTACCGGACAGGCTGGGTGAACAAAATTTCGTATGCAGTTGTCCTCCAGTGGAGCGGGAGAGGGACCCAGGTCTGGCGAGCGCATAGTGTCTCTGGTCCCACACGTTCGGGGGCAGTGTGCTGCCTCAGCTCCCTTACAAGGCTGTGTTGACATTGAGCCACGTAAGTAGAATAAGCTGCGGAAGTCAGTTTGACGCATATCCCAGGGTAGCCTTGCAGAGTTCCAATCCCAAGCCCTGTGGAGACAGATGGGCCTGAAAGCGTTTCACCCACGACGGCTCTTTGAAAACTCCGGGTCATTCCGAGTGCAGGGAGGACTGCGGTGAAGAGGGCTGTGAGCGTCAATCGTATCTTTTGTCCGTGCCTCCTGGACGTGGAGTGTGGCAAAGCGTGCCCAGGTGGACGGGAGGACAAAGCCTTCCCAAATCAAGTTGCAGGCTGCTGTTGTTACATGGAATCCCGGGCTTTGTTCACTGCTGTGTGCGACAAAGAAATCCTGGCTTCGTGTTTGTTCCTTGAGTGCGGGAAGTCCTCGTAGAGGGAGGCTTGAGGTGTCCAGCGTTCACCCAAATCGCTTCCGATCACAGGACGGAACATCGCACACACTTGTTGGCACTGTGGCCTCAGGTCCATTGCAAAGTAAGCCTTCGCCGAGGCGTGGGAAACGAGTCGCTCCCCAGCTCACAAATGCCCGTGATGAGGTGGGCCGGATGGAAGCATGGGGGGGTACCATGCTGCTTTGCCTGCAGGAGAAACATACGACAAGGTTCTAGAACATACTGTTATCTATGGGAGGACTGTGCTGCCCGGGACGCTCGGTGGCTCCAACGAGGGGCGCTAAGGGCTCCTTCTGAAGCCCATACGATGCCAATCGTTTCAACGCACTTTGCTGCTGGCCCACGTGCTGGTTGCCCACCTCTGCAATGTATGGGAATTCAACTCTGTAGCAGGTCTTCCCACCGGGGACGCTAATTTCGTTCACATCCTCGACCCTGAGCCTAGTGGCAGAGGCAAAAGCTGGGTCACTTCAGAGGCTCTTCCACCAGACGTTCGCAGAGGCGCCTGCCTTGGACTTGAAGCTACACGGAAGCAGGGACCTCAGGCACAGGGCAGACTGAGCGGTGTCCACCCTCACAGCATATAGCATTTCCTCGGGAACAGGGTCACTTTGGTGTCAGCTCCGGGATCCAAGATTTCGTGAGAGTGCTCCTTTGGTGACCAGAATCTATGGCTCACGCGGGACACGTGCAGCGGTTACTTTCGGACTTGCCATCTCAGACACTCTACCTCTGGGGCGTTCGGTAGCTGCGCGAAGGTAACAAAGTGGGCTCAAGTCCAGTACCCGAAAAGTGTCTCATGCCTCTCAACAGATGGCAGGCAGCGTGTCTCCTGCTGCTGCAGAAGGACTGCAGACGTCTGTTTCAGGCTATAGGCTAGAAACGTGGTGCCCGCTGATCGAAATGCCGGCAGTGGCCCGCAGTGAAAGTGTCACGCACCTGGTGGTTTCTTCGACATAAGCAAGCCACACGTACCGGTCACGGACATGTGCCCCTGCGCGGGGCAGGGTGCGTGAAGCCACCTCTTTGGGCAAACCCTACGGGTGGCCTGGCAAATGTGTCCCGTTTATGGGAAACTGTTATATTCCTTTCCGGTTTGATGAAAGGTCCGTTACGAGCATTGCCGTTTTCTGGATTTGGAGTTCTGCCATGGAGTGCAACGCAGAGACCCAAGGGTTTGGGGGATAGGGAGCTAGCACTTTGGCAGAGGCAGCTCCATGCTGCCCCGAGCTCTGGGCTCCGTGTTCAACTTGGAGTAAAGGCAGCCTGGGGTGCAATGCACGGACCGTCTGGCCCTAGACGGGATGTGCACGTGCAACAGACGAGCTAGAGGAGAGAAATGGGATACCCGCAGTTCTTCGGGATAGGCCAGCTCTCATCCAGCTAGTTGCGAAAGCAGGCTCCGAAAAGCCTGGATGCCTTTTCTCAACACACCACACACGAGTTCAGTCACGCAGTACTACACTCGGAGTTTCTCAAGGGTACGTGGAGGGACAGCTTTTCTGACTGCATAGGAACGGAGTTCCTCACAGGGGAAATGGGATGTGTACCGGACAGGCTGGGTGAACAAAATTTCGTATGCAGTTGTCCTCCAGTGGAGCGGGAGAGGGACCCAGGTCTGGCGAGCGCATAGTGTCTCTGGTCCCACACGTTCGGGGGCAGTGTGCTGCCTCAGCTCCCTTACAAGGCTGTGTTGACCTTGAGCCACGTAAGTAGAATAAGCTGCGGAAGTCAGTTTGACGCACATCCCAGGGTAGCCTTGCAGAGTTCCAATCCCAAGCCCTGTGGAGACAGATGGGCCTGAAAGCGTTTCACCCACGACGGCTCTTTGAAAACTCCGGGTCATTCCGAGTGCAGGGAGGACTGCGGTGAAGAGGGCTGTGAGCGTCAATCGTATCTTTTGTCCGTGCCTCCTGGACGTGGAGTGTGGCAAAGCGTGCCCAGGTGGACGGGAGGACAAAGCCTTCCCAAATCAAGTTGCAGGCTGCTGTTGTTACATGGAATCCCGGGCTTTGTTCACTGCTGTGTGCGACAAAGAAATCCTGGCTTCGTGTTTGTTCCTTGAGTGCGGGAAGTCCTCGTAGAGGGAGGCTTGAGGTGTCCAGTGTTCACCCAAATCGCTTCCGATCACAGGACGGAACATCGCACACACTTGTTGGCACTGTGGCCTCAGGTCCATTGCAAAGTAAGCCTTCGCCGAGGCGTGGGAAACGAGTCGCTCCCCAGCTCACAAATGCCCGTGATGAGGTGGGCCGGATGGAAGCATGGGGGGGTACCATGCTGCTTTGCCTGCAGGAGAAACATACGACAAGGTTCTAGAACATACTGTTATCTATGGGAGGACTGTGCTGCCCGGGACGCTCGGTGGCTCCAACGAGGGGCGCTAAGGGCTCCTTCTGAAGCCCATACGATGCCAATCGTTTCAACGCACTTTGCTGCTGGCCCACGTGCTGGTTGCCCACCTCTGCAATGTATGGGAATTCAACTCTGTAGCAGGTCTTCCCACCGGGGACGCTAATTTCGTTCACATCCTCGACCCTGAGCCTAGTGGCAGAGGCAAAAGCTGGGTCACTTCAGAGGCTCTTCCACCAGACGTTCGCAGAGGCGCCTGCCTTGGACTTGAAGCTACACGGAAGCAGGGACCTCAGGCACAGGGCAGACTGAGCGGTGTCCACCCTCACAGCATATAGCATTTCCTCGGGAACAGGGTCACTTTGGTGTCAGCTCTGGGATCCAAGATTTCGTGAGAGTGCTCCTTTGGTGACCAGAATCTATGGCTCACGCGGGACACGTGCAGCGGTTACTTTCGGACTTGCCATCTCAGACACTCTACCTCTGGGGCGTTCGGTAGCTGCGCGAAGGTAACAAAGTGGGCTCAAGTCCAGTACCCGAAAAGTGTCTCATGCCTCTCAACAGATGGCAGGCAGCGTGTCTCCTGCTGCTGCAGAAGGACTGCAGACGTCTGTTTCAGGCTATAGGCTAGAAACGTGGTGCCCGCTGATCGAAATGCCGGCAGTGGCCCGCAGTGAAAGTGTCACGCAGCTGGTGGTTTCTTCGACATAAGCAAGCCACACGTACCGGTCACGGACATGTGCCCCTGCGCGGGGCAGGGTGCGTGAAGCCACCTCTTTGGGCAAACCCTACGGGTGGCCTGGCAAATGTGTCCCGTTTATGGGAAACTGTTATATTCCTTTCCGGTTTGATGAAAGGTCCGTTACGAGCATTGCCGTTTTCTGGATTTGGAGTTCTGCCATGGAGTGCAACGCAGAGACCCAAGGGTTTGGGGGATAGGGAGCTAGCACTTTGGCAGAGGCAGCTCCATGCTGCCCCGAGCTCTGGGCTCCGTGTTCAACTTGGAGTAAAGGCAGCCTGGGGTGCAATGCACGGACCGTCTGGCCCTAGACGGGATGTGCACGTGCAACAGACGAGCTAGAGGAGAGAAATGGGATACCCGCAGTTCTTCGGGATAGGCCAGCTCTCATCCAGCTAGTTGCGAAAGCAGGCTCCGAAAGGCCTGGATGCCTTTTCTCAACACGCCACACACGAGTTCAGTCACGCAGTACTACACTCGGAGTTTCTCAAGGGTACGTGGAGGGACAGCTTTTCTGACTGCATAGGAACGGAGTTCCTCACAGGGGAAATGGGATGTGTACCGGACAGGCTGGGTGAACAAAATTTCGTATGCAGTTGTCCTCCAGTGGAGCGGGAGAGGGACCCAGGTCTGGCGAGCGCATAGTGTCTCTGGTCCCACACGTTCGGGGGCAGTGTGCTGCCTCAGCTCCCTTACAAGGCTGTGTTGACATTGAGCCACGTAAGTAGAATAAGCTGCGGAAGTCAGTTTGACGCACATCCCAGGGTAGCCTTGCAGAGTTCCAATCCCAAGCCCTGTGGAGACAGATGGGCCTGAAAGCGTTTCACCCACGACGGCTCTTTGAAAACTCCGGGTCATTCCGAGTGCAGGGAGGACTGCGGTGAAGAGGGCTGTGAGCGTCAATCGTATCTTTTGTCCGTGCCTCCTGGACGTGGAGTGTGGCAAAGCGTGCCCAGGTGGACGGGAGGACAAAGCCTTCCCAAATCAAGTTGCAGGCTGCTGTTGTTACATGGAATCCCGGGCTTTGTTCACTGCTGTGTGCGACAAAGAAATCCTGGCTTCGTGTTTGTTCCTTGAGTGCGGGAAGTCCTCGTAGAGGGAGGCTTGAGGTGTCCAGCGTTCACCCAAATCGCTTCCGATCACAGGACGGAACATCGCACACACTTGTTGGCACTGTGGCCTCAGGTCCATTGCAAAGTAAGCCTTCGCCGAGGCGTGGGAAACGAGTCGCTCCCCAGCTCACAAATGCCCGTGATGAGGTGGGCCGGATGGAAGCATGGGGGGGTACCATGCTGCTTTGCCTGCAGGAGAAACATACGACAAGGTTCTAGAACATACTGTTATCTATGGGAGGACTGTGCTGCCCGGGACGCTCGGTGGCTCCAACGAGGGGCGCTAAGGGCTCCTTCTGAAGCCCATACGATGCCAATCGTTTCAACGCACTTTGCTGCTGGCCCACGTGCTGGTTGCCCACCTCTGCAATGTATGGGAATTCAACTCTGTAGCAGGTCTTCCCACCGGGGACGCTAATTTCGTTCACATCCTCGACCCTGAGCCTAGTGGCAGAGGCAAAAGCTGGGTCACTTCAGAGGCTCTTCCACCAGACGTTCGCAGAGGCGCCTGCCTTGGACTTGAAGCTACACGGAAGCAGGGACCTCAGGCACAGGGCAGACTGAGCGGTGTCCACCCTCACAGCATATAGCATTTCCTCGGGAACAGGGTCACTTTGGTGTCAGCTCCGGGATCCAAGATTTCGTGAGAGTGCTCCTTTGGTGACCAGAATCTATGGCTCACGCGGGACACGTGCAGCGGTTACTTTCGGACTTGCCATCTCAGACACTCTACCTCTGGGGCGTTCGGTAGCTGCGCGAAGGTAACAAAGTGGGCTCAAGTCCAGTACCCGAAAAGTGTCTCATGCCTCTCAACAGATGGCAGGCAGCGTGTCTCCTGCTGCTGCAGAAGGACTGCAGACGTCTGTTTCAGGCTATAGGCTAGAAACGTGGTGCCCGCTGATCGAAATGCCGGCAGTGGCCCGCAGTGAAAGTGTCACGCACCTGGTGGTTTCTTCGACATAAGCAAGCCACACGTACCGGTCACGGACATGTGCCCCTGCGCGGGGCAGGGTGCGTGAAGCCACCTCTTTGGGCAAACCCTACGGGTGGCCTGGCAAATGTGTCCCGTTTATGGGAAACTGTTATATTCCTTTCCGGTTTGATGAAAGGTCCGTTACGAGCATTGCCGTTTTCTGGATTTGGAGTTCTGCCATGGAGTGCAACGCAGAGACCCAAGGGTTTGGGGGATAGGGAGCTAGCACTTTGGCAGAGGCAGCTCCATGCTGCCCCGAGCTCTGGGCTCCGTGTTCAACTTGGAGTAAAGGCAGCCTGGGGTGCAATGCACGGACCGTCTGGCCCTAGACGGGATGTGCACGTGCAACAGACGAGCTAGAGGAGAGAAATGGGATACCCGCAGTTCTTCGGGATAGGCCAGCTCTCATCCAGCTAGTTGCGAAAGCAGGCTCCGAAAGGCCTGGATGCCTTTTCTCAACACGCCACACACGAGTTCAGTCACGCAGTACTACACTCGGAGTTTCTCAAGGGTACGTGGAGGGACAGCTTTTCTGACTGCATAGGAACGGAGTTCCTCACAGGGGAAATGGGATGTGTACCGGACAGGCTGGGTGAACAAAATTTCGTATGCAGTTGTCCTCCAGTGGAGCGGGAGAGGGACCCAGGTCTGGCGAGCGCATAGTGTCTCTGGTCCCACACGTTCGGGGGCAGTGTGCTGCCTCAGCTCCCTTACAAGGTTGTGTTGACCTTGAGCCACGTAAGTAGAATAAGCTGCGGAAGTCAGTTTGACGCACATCCCAGGGTAGCCTTGCAGAGTTCCAATCCCAAGCCCTGTGGAGACAGATGGGCCTGAAAGCGTTTCACCCACGACGGCTCTTTGAAAACTCCGGGTCATTCCGAGTGCAGGGAGGACTGCGGTGAAGAGGGCTGTGAGCGTCAATCGTATCTTTTGTCCGTGCCTCCTGGACGTGGAGTGTGGCAAAGCGTGCCCAGGTGGACGGGAGGACAAAGCCTTCCCAAATCAAGTTGCAGGCTGCTGTTGTTACATGGAATCCCGGGCTTTGTTCACTGCTGTGTGCGACAAAGAAATCCTGGCTTCGTGTTTGTTCCTTGAGTGCGGGAAGTCCTCGTAGAGGGAGGCTTGAGGTGTCCAGCGTTCACCCAAATCGCTTCCGATCACAGGACGGAACATCGCACACACTTGTTGGCACTGTGGCCTCAGGTCCATTGCAAAGTAAGCCTTCGCCGAGGCGTGGGAAACGAGTCGCTCCCCAGCTCACAAATGCCCGTGATGAGGTGGGCCGGATGGAAGCATGGGGGGGTACCATGCTGCTTTGCCTGCAGGAGAAACATACGACAAGGTTCTAGAACATACTGTTATCTATGGGAGGACTGTGCTGCCCGGGACGCTCGGTGGCTCCAACGAGGGGCGCTAAGGGCTCCTTCTGAAGCCCATAAGATGCCAATCGTTTCAACGCACTTTGCTGCTGGCCCACGTGCTGGTTGCCCACCTCTGCAATGTATGGGAATTCAACTCTGTAGCAGGTCTTCCCACCGGGGACGCTAATTTCGTTCACATCCTCGACCCTGAGCCTAGTGGCAGAGGCAAAAGCTGGGTCACTTCAGAGGCTCTTCCACCAGACGTTCGCAGAGGCGCCTGCCTTGGACTTGAAGCTACACGGAAGCAGGGACCTCAGGCACAGGGCAGACTGAGCGGTGTCCACCCTCACAGCATATAGCATTTCCTCGGGAACAGGGTCACTTTGGTGTCAGCTCCGGGATCCAAGATTTCGTGAGAGTGCTCCTTTGGTGACCAGAATCTATGGCTCACGCGGGACACGTGCAGCGGTTACTTTCGGACTTGCCATCTCAGACACTCTACCTCTGGGGCGTTCGGTAGCTGCGCGAAGGTAACAAAGTGGGCTCAAGTCCAGTACCCGAAAAGTGTCTCATGCCTCTCAACAGATGGCAGGCAGCGTGTCTCCTGCTGCTGCAGAAGGACTGCAGACGTCTGTTTCAGGCTATAGGCTAGAAACGTGGTGCCCGCTGATCGAAATGCCGGCAGTGGCCCGCAGTGAAAGTGTCACGCACCTGGTGGTTTCTTCGACATAAGCAAGCCACACGTACCGGTCACGGACATGTGCCCCTGCGCGGGGCAGGGTGCGTGAAGCCACCTCTTTGGGCAAACCCTACGGGTGGCCTGGCAAATGTGTCCCGTTTATGGGAAACTGTTATATTCCTTTCCGGTTTGATGAAAGGTCCGTTACGAGCATTGCCGTTTTCTGGATTTGGAGTTCTGCCATGGAGTGCAACGCAGAGACCCAAGGGTTTGGGGGATAGGGAGCTAGCACTTTGGCAGAGGCAGCTCCATGCTGCCCCGAGCTCTGGGCTCCGTGTTCAACTTGGAGTAAAGGCAGCCTGGGGTGCAATGCACGGACCGTCTGGCCCTAGACGGGATGTGCACGTGCAACAGACGAGCTAGAGGAGAGAAATGGGATACCCGCAGTTCTTCGGGATAGGCCAGCTCTCATCCAGCTAGTTGCGAAAGCAGGCTCCGAAAGGCCTGGATGCCTTTTCTCAACACGCCACACACGAGTTCAGTCACGCAGTACTACACTCGGAGTTTCTCAAGGGTACGTGGAGGGACAGCTTTTCTGACTGCATAGGAACGGAGTTCCTCACAGGGGAAATGGGATGTGTACCGGACAGGCTGGGTGAACAAAATTTCGTATACAGTTGTCCTCCAGTGGAGCGGGAGAGGGACCCAGGTCTGGCGAGCGCATAGTGTCTCTGGTCCCACACGTTCGGGGGCAGTGTGCTGCCTCAGCTCCCTTACAAGGCTGTGTTGACATTGAGCCACGTAAGTAGAATAAGCTGCGGAAGTCAGTTTGACGCACATCCCAGGGTAGCCTTGCAGAGTTCCAATCCCAAGCCCTGTGGAGACAGATGGGCCTGAAAGCGTTTCACCCACGACGGCTCTTTGAAAACTCCGGGTCATTCCGAGTGCAGGGAGGACTGCGGTGAAGAGGGCTGTGAGCGTCAATCGTATCTTTTGTCCGTGCCTCCTGGACGTGGAGTGTGGCAAAGCGTGCCCAGGTGGACGGGAGGACAAAGCCTTCCCAAATCAAGTTGCAGGCTGCTGTTGTTACATGGAATCCCGGGCTTTGTTCACTGCTGTGTGCGACAAAGAAATCCTGGCTTCGTGTTTGTTCCTTGAGTGCGGGAAGTCCTCGTAGAGGGAGGCTTGAGGTGTCCAGCGTTCACCCAAATCGCTTCCGATCACAGGACGGAACATCGCACACACTTGTTGGCACTGTGGCCTCAGGTCCATTGCAAAGTAAGCCTTCGCCGAGGCGTGGGAAACGAGTCGCTCCCCAGCTCACAAATGCCCGTGATGAGGTGGGCCGGATGGAAGCATGGGGGGGTACCATGCTGCTTTGCCTGCAGGAGAAACATACCACAAGGTTCTAGAACATACTGTTATCTATGGGAGGACTGTGCTGCCCGGGACGCTCGGTGGCTCCAACGAGGGGCGCTAAGGGCTCCTTCTGAAGCCCATACGATGCCAATCGTTTCAACGCACTTTGCTGCTGGCCCACGTGCTGGTTGCCCACCTCTGCAATGTATGGGAATTCAACTCTGTAGCAGGTCTTCCCACCGGGGACGCTAATTTCGTTCGCATCCTCGACCCTGAGCCTAGTGGCAGAGGCAAAAGCTGGGTCACTTCAGAGGCTCTTCCACCAGACGTTCGCAGAGGCGCCTGCCTTGGACTTGAAGCTACACGGAAGCAGGGACCTCAGGCACAGGGCAGACTGAGCGGTGTCCACCCTCACAGCATATAGCATTTCCTCGGGAACAGGGTCACTTTGGTGTCAGCTCCGGGATCCAAGATTTCGTGAGAGTGCTCCTTTGGTGACCAGAATCTATGGCTCACGCGGGACACGTGCAGCGGTTACTTTCGGACTTGCCATCTCAGACACTCTACCTCTGGGGCGTTCGGTAGCTGCGCGAAGGTAACAAAGTGGGCTCAAGTCCAGTACCCGAAAAGTGTCTCATGCCTCTCAACAGATGGCAGGCAGCGTGTCTCCTGCTGCTGCAGAAGGACTGCAGACGTCTGTTTCAGGCTATAGGCTAGAAACGTGGTGCCCGCTGATCGAAATGCCGGCAGTGGCCCGCAGTGAAAGTGTCACGCACCTGGTGGTTTCTTCGACATAAGCAAGCCACACGTACCCGTCACGGACATGTGCCCCTGCGCGGGGCAGGGTGCGTGAAGCCACCTCTTTGGGCAAACCCTACGGGTGGCCTGGCAAATGTGTCCCGTTTATGGGAAACTGTTATATTCCTTTCCGGTTTGATGAAAGGTCCGTTACGAGCATTGCCGTTTTCTGGATTTGGAGTTCTGCCATGGAGTGCAACGCAGAGACCCAAGGGTTTGGGGGATAGGGAGCTAGCACTTTGGCAGAGGCAGCTCCATGCTGCCCCGAGCTCTGGGCTCCGTGTTCAACTTGGAGTAAAGGCAGCCTGGGGTGCAATGCACGGACCGTCTGGGCCTAGACGGGATGTGCACGTGCAACAGACGAGCTAGAGGAGAGAAATGGGATACCCGCCGTTCTTCGGGATAGGCCAGCTCTCATCCAGCTAGTTGCGAAAGCAGGCTCCGAAAGGCCTGGATGCCTTTTCTCAACACGCCACACACGAGTTCAGTCACGCAGTACTACACTCGGAGTTTCTCAAGGGTACGTGGAGGGACAGCTTTTCTGACTGCATAGGAACGGAGTTCCTCACAGGGGAAATGGGATGTGTACCGGACAGGCTGGGTGAACAAAATTTCGTATGCAGTTGTCCTCCAGTGGAGCGGGAGAGGGACCCAGGTCTGGCGAGCGCATAGTGTCTCTGGTCCCACACGTTCGGGGGCAGTGTGCTGCCTCAGCTCCCTTACAAGGCTGTGTTGACATTGAGCCACGTAAGTAGAATAAGCTGCGGAAGTCAGTTTGACGCACATCCCAGGGTAGCCTTGCAGAGTTCCAATCCCAAGCCCTGTGGAGACAGATGGGCCTGAAAGCGTTTCACCCACGACGGCTCTTTGAAAACTCCGGGTCATTCCGAGTGCAGGGAGGACTGCGGTGAAGAGGGCTGTGAGCGTCAATCGTATCTTTTGTCCGTGCCTCCTGGACGTGGAGTGTGGCAAAGCGTGCCCAGGTGGACGGGAGGACAAAGCCTTCCCAAATCAAGTTGCAGGCTGCTGTTGTTACATGGAATCCCGGGCTTTGTTCACTGCTGTGTGCGACAAAGAAATCCTGGCTTCGTGTTTGTTCCTTGAGTGCGGGAAGTCCTCGTAGAGGGAGGCTTGAGGTGTCCAGCGTTCACCCAAATCGCTTCCGATCACAGGACGGAACATCGCACACACTTGTTGGCACTGTGGCCTCAGGTCCATTGCAAAGTAAGCCTTCGCCGAGGCGTGGGAAACGAGTCGCTCCCCAGCTCACAAATGCCCGTGATGAGGTGGGCCGGATGGAAGCATGGGGGGGTACCATGCTGCTTTGCCTGCAGGAGAAACATACCACAAGGTTCTAGAACATACTGTTATCTATGGGAGGACTGTGCTGCCCGGGACGCTCGGTGGCTCCAACGAGGGGCGCTAAGGGCTCCTTCTGAAGCCCATACGATGCCAATCGTTTCAACGCACTTTGCTGCTGGCCCACGTGCTGGTTGCCCACCTCTGCAATGTATGGGAATTCAACTCTCTAGCAGGTCTTCCCACCGGGGACGCTAATTTCGTTCACATCCTCGACCCTGAGCCTAGTGGCAGAGGCAAAAGCTGGGTCACTTCAGAGGCTCTTCCACCAGACGTTCGCAGAGGCGCCTGCCTTGGACTTGAAGCTACACGGAAGCAGGGACCTCAGGCACAGGGCAGACTGAGCGGTGTCCACCCTCACAGCATATAGCATTTCCTCGGGAACAGGGTCACTTTGGTGTCAGCTCCGGGATCCAAGATTTCGTGAGAGTGCTCCTTTGGTGACCAGAATCTATGGCTCACGCGGGACACGTGCAGCGGTTACTTTCGGACTTGCCATCTCAGACACTCTACCTCTGGGGCGTTCGGTAGCTGCGCGAAGGTAACAAAGTGGGCTCAAGTCCAGTACCCGAAAAGTGTCTCATGCCTCTCAACAGATGGCAGGCAGCGTGTCTCCTGCTGCTGCAGAAGGACTGCAGACGTCTGTTTCAGGCTATAGGCTAGAAACGTGGTGCCCGCTGATCGAAATGCCGGCAGTGGCCCGCAGTGAAAGTGTCACGCACCTGGTGGTTTCTTCGACATAAGCAAGCCACACGTACCGGTCACGGACATGTGCCCCTGCGCGGGGCAGGGTGCGTGAAGCCACCTCTTTGGGCAAACCCTACGGGTGGCCTGGCAAATGTGTCCCGTTTATGGGAAACTGTTATATTCCTTTCCGGTTTGATGAAAGGTCCGTTACGAGCATTGCCGTTTTCTGGATTTGGAGTTCTGCCATGGAGTGCAACGCAGAGACCCAAGGGTTTGGGGGATAGGGAGCTAGCACTTTGGCAGAGGCAGCTCCATGCTGCCCCGAGCTCTGGGCTCCGTGTTCAACTTGGAGTAAAGGCAGCCTGGGGTGCAATGCACGGACCGTCTGGGCCTAGACGGGATGTGCACGTGCAACAGACGAGCTAGAGGAGAGAAATGGGATACCCGCAGTTCTTCGGGATAGGCCAGCTCTCATCCAGCTAGTTGCGAAAGCAGGCTCCGAAAGGCCTGGATGCCTTTTCTCAACACGCCACACACGAGTTCAGTCACGCAGTACTACACTCGGAGTTTCTCAAGGGTACGTGGAGGGACAGCTTTTCTGACTGCATAGGAACGGAGTTCCTCACAGGGGAAATGGGATGTGTACCGGACAGGCTGGGTGAACAAAATTTCGTATGCAGTTGTCCTCCAGTGGAGCGGGAGAGGGACCCAGGTCTGGCGAGCGCATAGTGTCTCTGGTCCCACACGTTCGGGGGCAGTGTGCTGCCTCAGCTCCCTTACAAGGCTGTGTTGACCTTGAGCCACGTAAGTAGAATAAGCTGCGGAAGTCAGTTTGACGCACATCCCAGGGTAGCCTTGCAGAGTTCCAATCCCAAGCCCTGTGGAGACAGATGGGCCTGAAAGCGTTTCACCCACGACGGCTCTTTGAAAACTCCGGGTCATTCCGAGTGCAGGGAGGACTGCGGTGAAGAGGGCTGTGAGCGTCAATCGTATCTTTTGTCCGTGCCTCCTGGACGTGGAGTGTGGCAAAGCGTGCCCAGGTGGACGGGAGGACAAAGCCTTCCCAAATCAAGTTGCAGGCTGCTGTTGTTACATGGAATCCCGGGCTTTGTTCACTGCTGTGTGCGACAAAGAAATCCTGGCTTCGTGTTTGTTCCTTGAGTGCGGGAAGTCCTCGTAGAGGGAGGCTTGAGGTGTCCAGCGTTCACCCAAATCGCTTCCGATCACAGGACGGAACATCGCACACACTTGTTGGCACTGTGGCCTCAGGTCCATTGCAAAGTAAGCCTTCGCCGAGGCGTGGGAAACGAGTCGCTCCCCAGCTCACAAATGCCCGTGATGAGGTGGGCCGGATGGAAGCATGGGGGGGTACCATGCTGCTTTGCCTGCAGGAGAAACATACGACAAGGTTCTAGAACATACTGTTATCTATGGGAGGACTGTGCTGCCCGGGACGCTCGGTGGCTCCAACGAGGGGCGCTAAAGGCTCCTTCTGAAGCCCATACGATGCCAATCGTTTCAACGCACTTTGCTGCTGGCCCACGTGCTGGTTGCCCACCTCTGCAATGTATGGGAATTCAACTCTGTAGCAGGTCTTCCCACCGGGGACGCTAATTTCGTTCACATCCTCGACCCTGAGCCTAGTGGCAGAGGCAAAAGCTGGGTCACTTCAGAGGCTCTTCCACCAGACGTTCGCAGAGGCGCCTGCCTTGGACTTGAAGCTACACGGAAGCAGGGACCTCAGGCACAGGGCAGACTGAGCGGTGTCCACCCTCACAGCATATAGCATTTCCTCGGGAACAGGGTCACTTTGGTGTCAGCTCCGGGATCCAAGATTTCGTGAGAGTGCTCCTTTGGTGACCAGAATCTATGGCTCACGCGGGACACGTGCAGCGGTTACTTTCGGACTTGCCATCTCAGACACTCTACCTCTGGGGCGTTCGGTAGCTGCGCGAAGGTAACAAAGTGGGCTCAAGTCCAGTACCCGAAAAGTGTCTCATGCCTCTCAACAGATGGCAGGCAGCGTGTCTCCTGCTGCTGCAGAAGGACTGCAGACGTCTGTTTCAGGCTATAGGCTAGAAACGTGGTGCCCGCTGATCGAAATGCCGGCAGTGGCCCGCAGTGAAAGTGTCACGCACCTGGTGGTTTCTTCGACATAAGCAAGCCACACGTACCGGTCACGGACATGTGCCCCTGCGCGGGGCAGGGTGCGTGAAGCCACCTCTTTGGGCAAACCCTACGGGTGGCCTGGCAAATGTGTCCCGTTTATGGGAAACTGTTATATTCCTTTCCGGTTTGATGAAAGGTCCGTTACGAGCATTGCCGTTTTCTGGATTTGGAGTTCTGCCATGGAGTGCAACGCAGAGACCCAAGGGTTTGGGGGATAGGGAGCTAGCACTTTGGCAGAGGCAGCTCCATGCTGCCCCGAGCTCTGGGCTCCGTGTTCAACTTGGAGTAAAGGCAGCCTGGGGTGCAATGCACGGACCGTCTGGCCCTAGACGGGATGTGCACGTGCAACAGACGAGCTAGAGGAGAGAAATGGGATACCCGCAGTTCTTCGGGATAGGCCAGCTCTCATCCAGCTAGTTGCGAAAGCAGGCTCCGAAAGGCCTGGATGCCTTTTCTCAACACGCCACACACGAGTTCAGTCACGCAGTACTACACTCGGAGTTTCTCAAGGGTACGTGGAGGGACAGCTTTTCTGACTGCATAGGAACGGAGTTCCTCACAGGGGAAATGGGATGTGTACCGGACAGGCTGGGTGAACAAAATTTCGTATGCAGTTGTCCTCCAGTGGAGCGGGAGAGGGACCCAGGTCTGGCGAGCGCATAGTGTCTCTGGTCCCACACGTTCGGGGGCAGTGTGCTGCCTCAGCTCCCTTACAAGGCTGTGTTGACCTTGAGCCACGTAAGTAGAATAAGCTGCGGAAGTCAGTTTGACGCACATCCCAGGGTAGCCTTGCAGAGTTCCAATCCCAAGCCCTGTGGAGACAGATGGGCCTGAAAGCGTTTCACCCACGACGGCTCTTTGAAAACTCCGGGTCATTCCGAGTGCAGGGAGGACTGCGGTGAAGAGGGCTGTGAGCGTCAATCGTATCTTTTGTCCGTGCCTCCTGGACGTGGAGTGTGGCAAAGCGTGCCCAGGTGGACGGGAGGACAAAGCCTTCCCAAATCAAGTTGCAGGCTGCTGTTGTTACATGGAATCCCGGGCTTTGTTCACTGCTGTGTGCGACAAAGAAATCCTGGCTTCGTGTTTGTTCCTTGAGTGCGGGAAGTCCTCGTAGAGGGAGGCTTGAGGTGTCCAGCGTTCACCCAAATCGCTTCCGATCACAGGACGGAACATCGCACACACTTGTTGGCACTGTGGCCTCAGGTCCATTGCAAAGTAAGCCTTCGCCGAGGCGTGGGAAACGAGTCGCTCCCCAGCTCACAAATGCCCGTGATGAGGTGGGCCGGATGGAAGCATGGGGGGGTACCATGCTGCTTTGCCTGCAGGAGAAACATACCACAAGGTTCTAGAACATACTGTTATCTATGGGAGGACTGTGCTGCCCGGGACGCTCGGTGGCTCCAACGAGGGGCGCTAAGGGCTCCTTCTGAAGCCCATACGATGCCAATCGTTTCAACGCACTTTGCTGCTGGCCCACGTGCTGGTTGCCCACCTCTGCAATGTATGGGAATTCAACTCTGTAGCAGGTCTTCCCACCGGGGACGCTAATTTCGTTCACATCCTCGACCCTGAGCCTAGTGGCAGAGGCAAAAGCTGGGTCACTTCAGAGGCTCTTCCACCAGACGTTCGCAGAGGCGCCTGCCTTGGACTTGAAGCTACACGGAAGCAGGGACCTCAGGCACAGGGCAGACTGAGCGGTGTCCACCCTCACAGCATATAGCATTTCCTCGGGAACAGGGTCACTTTGGTGTCAGCTCCGGGATCCAAGATTTCGTGAGAGTGCTCCTTTGGTGACCAGAATCTATGGCTCACGCGGGACACGTGCAGCGGTTACTTTCGGACTTGCCATCTCAGACACTCTACCTCTGGGGCGTTCGGTAGCTGCGCGAAGGTAACAAAGTGGGCTCAAGTCCAGTACCCGAAAAGTGTCTCATGCCTCTCAACAGATGGCAGGCAGCGTGTCTCCTGCTGCTGCAGAAGGACTGCAGACGTCTGTTTCAGGCTATAGGCTAGAAACGTGGTGCCCGCTGATCGAAATGCCGGCAGTGGCCCGCAGTGAAAGTGTCACGCACCTGGTGGTTTCTTCGACATAAGCAAGCCACACGTACCGGTCACGGACATGTGCCCCTGCGCGGGGCAGGGTGCGTGAAGCCACCTCTTTGGGCAAACCCTACGGGTGGCCTGGCAAATGTGTCCCGTTTATGGGAAACTGTTATATTCCTTTCCGGTTTGATGAAAGGTCCGTTACGAGCATTGCCGTTTTCTGGATTTGGAGTTCTGCCATGGAGTGCAACGCAGAGACCCAAGGGTTTGGGGGATAGGGAGCTAGCACTTTGGCAGAGGCAGCTCCATGCTGCCCCGAGCTCTGGGCTCCGTGTTCAACTTGGAGTAAAGGCAGCCTGGGGTGCAATGCACGGACCGTCTGGCCCTAGACGGGATGTGCACGTGCAACAGACGAGCTAGAGGAGAGAAATGGGATACCCGCAGTTCTTCGGGATAGGCCAGCTCTCATCCAGCTAGTTGCGAAAGCAGGCTCCGAAAGGCCTGGATGCCTTTTCTCAACACGCCACACACGAGTTCAGTCACGCAGTACTACACTCGGAGTTTCTCAAGGGTACGTGGAGGGACAGCTTTTCTGACTGCATAGGAACGGAGTTCCTCACAGGGGAAATGGGATGTGTACCGGACAGGCTGGGTGAACAAAATTTCGTATGCAGTTGTCCTCCAGTGGAGCGGGAGAGGGACCCAGGTCTGGCGAGCGCATAGTGTCTCTGGTCCCACACGTTCGGGGGCAGTGTGCTGCCTCAGCTCCCTTACAAGGCTGTGTTGACCTTGAGCCACGTAAGTAGAATAAGCTGCGGAAGTCAGTTTGACGCACATCCCAGGGTAGCCTTGCAGAGTTCCAATCCCAAGCCCTGTGGAGACAGATGGGCCTGAAAGCGTTTCACCCACGACGGCTCTTTGAAAACTCCGGGTCATTCCGAGTGCAGGGAGGACTGCGGTGAAGAGGGCTGTGAGCGTCAATCGTATCTTTTGTCCGTGCCTCCTGGACGTGGAGTGTGGCAAAGCGTGCCCAGGTGGACGGGAGGACAAAGCCTTCCCAAATCAAGTTGCAGGCTGCTGTTGTTACATGGAATCCCGGGCTTTGTTCACTGCTGTGTGCGACAAAGAAATCCTGGCTTCGTGTTTGTTCCTTGAGTGCGGGAAGTCCTCGTAGAGGGAGGCTTGAGGTGTCCAGCGTTCACCCAAATCGCTTCCGATCACAGGACGGAACATCGCACACACTTGTTGGCACTGTGGCCTCAGGTCCATTGCAAAGTAAGCCTTCGCCGAGGCGTGGGAAACGAGTCGCTCCCCAGCTCACAAATGCCCGTGATGAGGTGGGCCGGATGGAAGCATGGGGGGGTACCATGCTGCTTTGCCTGCAGGAGAAACATACGACAAGGTTCTAGAACATACTGTTATCTATGGGAGGACTGTGCTGCCCGGGACGCTCGGTGGCTCCAACGAGGGGCGCTAAGGGCTCCTTCTGAAGCCCATACGATGCCAATCGTTTCAACGCACTTTGCTGCTGGCCCACGTGCTGGTTGCCCACCTCTGCAATGTATGGGAATTCAACTCTGTAGCAGGTCTTCCCACCGGGGACGCTAATTTCGTTCACATCCTCGACCCTGAGCCTAGTGGCAGAGGCAAAAGCTGGGTCACTTCAGAGGCTCTTCCACCAGACGTTCGCAGAGGCGCCTGCCTTGGACTTGAAGCTACACGGAAGCAGGGACCTCAGGCACAGGGCAGACTGAGCGGTGTCCACCCTCACAGCATATAGCATTTCCTCGGGAACAGGGTCACTTTGGTGTCAGCTCCGGGATCCAAGATTTCGTGAGAGTGCTCCTTTGGTGACCAGAATCTATGGCTCACGCGGGACACGTGCAGCGGTTACTTTTGGACTTGCCATCTCAGACACTCTACCTCTGGGGCGTTCGGTAGCTGCGCGAAGGTAACAAAGTGGGCTCAAGTCCAGTACCCGAAAAGTGTCTCATGCCTCTCAACAGATGGCAGGCAGCGTGTCTCCTGCTGCTGCAGAAGGACTGCAGACGTCTGTTTCAGGCTATAGGCTAGAAACGTGGTGCCCGCTGATCGAAATGCCGGCAGTGGCCCGCAGTGAAAGTGTCACGCACCTGGTGGTTTCTTCGACATAAGCAAGCCACACGTACCGGTCACGGACATGTGCCCCTGCGCGGGGCAGGGTGCGTGAAGCCACCTCTTTGGGCAAACCCTACGGGTGGCCTGGCAAATGTGTCCCGTTTATGGGAAACTGTTATATTCCTTTCCGGTTTGATGAAAGGTCCGTTACGAGCATTGCCGTTTTCTGGATTTGGAGTTCTGCCATGGAGTGCAACGCAGAGACCCAAGGGTTTGGGGGATAGGGAGCTAGCACTTTGGCAGAGGCAGCTCCATGCTGCCCCGAGCTCTGGGCTCCGTGTTCAACTTGGAGTAAAGGCAGCCTGGGGTGCAATGCACGGACCGTCTGGCCCTAGACGGGATGTGCACGTGCAACAGACGAGCTAGAGGAGAGAAATGGGATACCCGCAGTTCTTCGGGATAGGCCAGCTCTCATCCAGCTAGTTGCGAAAGCAGGCTCCGAAAGGCCTGGATGCCTTTTCTCAACACGCCACACACGAGTTCAGTCACGCAGTACTACACTCGGAGTTTCTCAAGGGTACGTGGAGGGACAGCTTTTCTGACTGCATAGGAACGGAGTTCCTCACAGGGGAAATGGGATGTGTACCGGACAGGCTGGGTGAACAAAATTTCGTATGCAGTTGTCCTCCAGTGGAGCGGGAGAGGGACCCAGGTCTGGCGAGCGCATAGTGTCTCTGGTCCCACACGTTCGGGGGCAGTGTGCTGCCTCAGCTCCCTTACAAGGCTGTGTTGACCTTGAGCCACGTAAGTAGAATAAGCTGCGGAAGTCAGTTTGACGCACATCCCAGGGTAGCCTTGCAGAGTTCCAATCCCAAGCCCTGTGGAGACAGATGGGCCTGAAAGCGTTTCACCCACGACGGCTCTTTGAAAACTCCGGGTCATTCCGAGTGCAGGGAGGACTGCGGTGAAGAGGGCTGTGAGCGTCAATCGTATCTTTTGTCCGTGCCTCCTGGACGTGGAGTGTGGCAAAGCGTGCCCAGGTGGACGGGAGGACAAAGCCTTCCCAAATCAAGTTGCAGGCTGCTGTTGTTACATGGAATCCCGGGCTTTGTTCACTGCTGTGTGCGACAAAGAAATCCTGGCTTCGTGTTTGTTCCTTGAGTGCGGGAAGTCCTCGTAGAGGGAGGCTTGAGGTGTCCAGCGTTCACCCAAATCGCTTCCGATCACAGGACGGAACATCGCACACACTTGTTGGCACTGTGGCCTCAGGTCCATTGCAAAGTAAGCCTTCGCCGAGGCGTGGGAAACGAGTCGCTCCCCAGCTCACAAATGCCCGTGATGAGGTGGGCCGGATGGAAGCATGGGGGGGTACCATGCTGCTTTGCCTGCAGGAGAAACATATGACAAGGTTCTAGAACATACTGTTATCTATGGGAGGACTGTGCTGCCCGGGACGCTCGGTGGCTCCAACGAGGGGCGCTAAGGGCTCCTTCTGAAGCCCATACGATGCCAATCGTTTCAACGCACTTTGCTGCTGGCCCACGTGCTGGTTGCCCACCTCTGCAATGTATGGGAATTCAACTCTGTAGCAGGTCTTCCCACCGGGGACGCTAATTTCGTTCACATCCTCGACCCTGAGCCTAGTGGCAGAGGCAAAAGCTGGGTCACTTCAGAGGCTCTTCCACCAGACGTTCGCAGAGGCGCCTGCCTTGGACTTGAAGCTACACGGAAGCAGGGACCTCAGGCACAGGGCAGACTGAGCGGTGTCCACCCTCACAGCATATAGCATTTCCTCGGGAACAGGGTCACTTTGGTGTCAGCTCTGGGATCCAAGATTTCGTGAGAGTGCTCCTTTGGTGACCAGAATCTATGGCTCACGCGGGACACGTGCAGCGGTTACTTTCGGACTTGCCATCTCAGACACTCTACCTCTGGGGCGTTCGGTAGCTGTGCGAAGGTAACAAAGTGGGCTCAAGTCCAGTACCCGAAAAGTGTCTCATGCCTCTCAACAGATGGCAGGCAGCGTGTCTCCTGCTGCTGCAGAAGGACTGCAGACGTCTGTTTCAGGCTATAGGCTAGAAACGTGGTGCCCGCTGATAGAAATGCCGGCAGTGGCCCGCAGTGAAAGTGTCACGCACCTGGTGGTTTCTTCGACATAAGCAAGCCACACGTACCGGTCACGGACATGTGCCCCTGTGCGGGGCAGGGTGCGTGAAGCCACCTCTTTGGGCAAACCCTACGGGTGGCCTGGCAAATGTGTCCCGTTTATGGGAAACTGTTATATTCCTTTCCGGTTTGATGAAAGGTCCGTTACGAGCATTGCCGTTTTCTGGATTTGGAGTTCTGCCATGGAGTGCAACGCAGAGACCCAAGGGTTTGGGGGATAGGGAGCTAGCACTTTGGCAGAGGCAGCTCCATGCTGCCCCGAGCTCTGGGCTCCGTGTTCAACTTGGAGTAAAGGCAGCCTGGGGTGCAATGCACGGACCGTCTGGCCCTAGACGGGATGTGCACGTGCAACAGACGAGCTAGAGGAGAGAAATGGGATACCCGCAGTTCTTCGGGATAGGCCAGCTCTCATCCAGCTAGTTGCGAAAGCAGGCTCCGAAAGGCCTGGATGCCTTTTCTCAACACGCCACACACGAGTTCAGTCACGCAGTACTACACTCGGAGTTTCTCAAGGGTACGTGGAGGGACAGCTTTTCTGACTGCATAGGAACGGAGTTCCTCACAGGGGAAATGGGATGTGTACCGGACAGGCTGGGTGAACAAAATTTCGTATGCAGTTGTCCTCCAGTGGAGCGGGAGAGGGACCCAGGTCTGGCGAGCGCATAGTGTCTCTGGTCCCACACGTTCGGGGGCAGTGTGCTGCCTCAGCTCCCTTACAAGGCTGTGTTGACCTTGAGCCACGTAAGTAGAATAAGCTGCGGAAGTCAGTTTGACGCACATCCCAGGGTAGCCTTGCAGAGTTCCAATCCCAAGCCCTGTGGAGACAGATGGGCCTGAAAGCGTTTCACCCACGACGGCTCTTTGAAAACTCCGGGTCATTCCGAGTGCAGGGAGGACTGCGGTGAAGAGGGCTGTGAGCGTCAATCGTATCTTTTGTCCGTGCCTCCTGGACGTGGAGTGTGGCAAAGCGTGCCCAGGTGGACGGGAGGACAAAGCCTTCCCAAATCAAGTTGCAGGCTGCTGTTGTTACATGGAATCCCGGGCTTTGTTCACTGCTGTGTGCGACAAAGAAATCCTGGCTTCGTGTTTGTTCCTTGAGTGCGGGAAGTCCTCGTAGAGGGAGGCTTGAGGTGTCCAGTGTTCACCCAAATCGCTTCCGATCACAGGACGGAACATCGCACACACTTGTTGGCACTGTGGCCTCAGGTCCATTGCAAAGTAAGCCTTCGCCGAGGCGTGGGAAACGAGTCGCTCCCCAGCTCACAAATGCCCGTGATGAGGTGGGCCGGATGGAAGCATGGGGGGGTACCATGCTGCTTTGCCTGCAGGAGAAACATACGACAAGGTTCTAGAACATACTGTTATCTATGGGAGGACTGTGCTGCCCGGGACGCTCGGTGGCTCCAACGAGGGGCGCTAAGGGCTCCTTCTGAAGCCCATACGATGCCAATCGTTTCAACGCACTTTGCTGCTGGCCCACGTGCTGGTTGCCCACCTCTGCAATGTATGGGAATTCAACTCTGTAGCAGGTCTTCCCACCGGGGACGCTAATTTCGTTCACATCCTCGACCCTGAGCCTAGTGGCAGAGGCAAAAGCTGGGTCACTTCAGAGGCTCTTCCACCAGACGTTCGCAGAGGCGCCTGCCTTGGACTTGAAGCTACACGGAAGCAGGGACCTCAGGCACAGGGCAGACTGAGCGGTGTCCACCCTCACAGCATATAGCATTTCCTCGGGAACAGGGTCACTTTGGTGTCAGCTCTGGGATCCAAGATTTCGTGAGAGTGCTCCTTTGGTGACCAGAATCTATGGCTCACGCGGGACACGTGCAGCGGTTACTTTCGGACTTGCCATCTCAGACACTCTACCTCTGGGGCGTTCGGTAGCTGCGCGAAGGTAACAAAGTGGGCTCAAGTCCAGTACCCGAAAAGTGTCTCATGCCTCTCAACAGATGGCAGGCAGCGTGTCTCCTGCTGCTGCAGAAGGACTGCAGACGTCTGTTTCAGGCTATAGGCTAGAAACGTGGTGCCCGCTGATCGAAATGCCGGCAGTGGCCCGCAGTGAAAGTGTCACGCACCTGGTGGTTTCTTCGACATAAGCAAGCCACACGTACCGGTCACGGACATGTGCCCCTGCGCGGGGCAGGGTGCGTGAAGCCACCTCTTTGGGCAAACCCTACGGGTGGCCTGGCAAATGTGTCCCGTTTATGGGAAACTGTTATATTCCTTTCCGGTTTGATGAAAGGTCCGTTACGAGCATTGCCGTTTTCTGGATTTGGAGTTCTGCCATGGAGTGCAACGCAGAGACCCAAGGGTTTGGGGGATAGGGAGCTAGCACTTTGGCAGAGGCAGCTCCATGCTGCCCCGAGCTCTGGGCTCCGTGTTCAACTTGGAGTAAAGGCAGCCTGGGGTGCAATGCACGGACCGTCTGGCCCTAGACGGGATGTGCACGTGCAACAGACGAGCTAGAGGAGAGAAATGGGATACCCGCAGTTCTTCGGGATAGGCCAGCTCTCATCCAGCTAGTTGCGAAAGCAGGCTCCGAAAGGCCTGGATGCCTTTTCTCAACACGCCACACACGAGTTCAGTCACGCAGTACTACACTCGGAGTTTCTCAAGGGTACGTGGAGGGACAGCTTTTCTGACTGCATAGGAACGGAGTTCCTCACAGGGGAAATGGGATGTGTACCGGACAGGCTGGGTGAACAAAATTTCGTATGCAGTTGTCCTCCAGTGGAGCGGGAGAGGGACCCAGGTCTGGCGAGCGCATAGTGTCTCTGGTCCCACACGTTCGGGGGCAGTGTGCTGCCTCAGCTCCCTTACAAGGCTGTGTTGACCTTGAGCCACGTAAGTAGAATAAGCTGCGGAAGTCAGTTTGACGCACATCCCAGGGTAGCCTTGCAGAGTTCCAATCCCAAGCCCTGTGGAGACAGATGGGCCTGAAAGCGTTTCACCCACGACGGCTCTTTGAAAACTCCGGGTCATTCCGAGTGCAGGGAGGACTGCGGTGAAGAGGGCTGTGAGCGTCAATCGTATCTTTTGTCCGTGCCTCCTGGACGTGGAGTGTGGCAAAGCGTGCCCAGGTGGACGGGAGGACAAAGCCTTCCCAAATCAAGTTGCAGGCTGCTGTTGTTACATGGAATCCCGGGCTTTGTTCACTGCTGTGTGCGACAAAGAAATCCTGGCTTCGTGTTTGTTCCTTGAGTGCGGGAAGTCCTCGTAGAGGGAGGCTTGAGGTGTCCAGTGTTCACCCAAATCGCTTCCGATCACAGGACGGAACATCGCACACACTTGTTGGCACTGTGGCCTCAGGTCCATTGCAAAGTAAGCCTTCGCCGAGGCGTGGGAAACGAGTCGCTCCCCAGCTCACAAATGCCCGTGATGAGGTGGGCCGGATGGAAGCATGGGGGGGTACCATGCTGCTTTGCCTGCAGGAGAAACATACGACAAGGTTCTAGAACATACTGTTATCTATGGGAGGACTGTGCTGCCCGGGACGCTCGGTGGCTCCAACGAGGGGCGCTAAGGGCTCCTTCTGAAGCCCATACGATGCCAATCGTTTCAACGCACTTTGCTGCTGGCCCACGTGCTGGTTGCCCACCTCTGCAATGTATGGGAATTCAACTCTGTAGCAGGTCTTCCCACCGGGGACGCTAATTTCGTTCACATCCTCGACCCTGAGCCTAGTGGCAGAGGCAAAAGCTGGGTCACTTCAGAGGCTCTTCCACCAGACGTTCGCAGAGGCGCCTGCCTTGGACTTGAAGCTACACGGAAGCAGGGACCTCAGGCACAGGGCAGACTGAGCGGTGTCCACCCTCACAGCATATAGCATTTCCTCGGGAACAGGGTCACTTTGGTGTCAGCTCTGGGATCCAAGATTTCGTGAGAGTGCTCCTTTGGTGACCAGAATCTATGGCTCACGCGGGACACGTGCAGCGGTTACTTTCGGACTTGCCATCTCAGACACTCTACCTCTGGGGCGTTCGGTAGCTGCGCGAAGGTAACAAAGTGGGCTCAAGTCCAGTACCCGAAAAGTGTCTCATGCCTCTCAACAGATGGCAGGCAGCGTGTCTCCTGCTGCTGCAGAAGGACTGCAGACGTCTGTTTCAGGCTATAGGCTAGAAACGTGGTGCCCGCTGATCGAAATGCCGGCAGTGGCCCGCAGTGAAAGTGTCACGCACCTGGTGGTTTCTTCGACATAAGCAAGCCACACGTACCGGTCACGGACATGTGCCCCTGCGCGGGGCAGGGTGCGTGAAGCCACCTCTTTGGGCAAACCCTACGGGTGGCCTGGCAAATGTGTCCCGTTTATGGGAAACTGTTATATTCCTTTCCGGTTTGATGAAAGGTCCGTTACGAGCATTGCCGTTTTCTGGATTTGGAGTTCTGCCATGGAGTGCAACGCAGAGACCCAAGGGTTTGGGGGATAGGGAGCTAGCACTTTGGCAGAGGCAGCTCCATGCTGCCCCGAGCTCTGGGCTCCGTGTTCAACTTGGAGTAAAGGCAGCCTGGGGTGCAATGCACGGACCGTCTGGCCCTAGACGGGATGTGCACGTGCAACAGACGAGCTAGAGGAGAGAAATGGGATACCCGCAGTTCTTCGGGATAGGCCAGCTCTCATCCAGCTAGTTGCGAAAGCAGGCTCCGAAAGGCCTGGATGCCTTTTCTCAACACGCCACACACGAGTTCAGTCACGCAGTACTACACTCGGAGTTTCTCAAGGGTACGTGGAGGGACAGCTTTTCTGACTGCATAGGAACGGAGTTCCTCACAGGGGAAATGGGATGTGTACCGGACAGGCTGGGTGAACAAAATTTCGTATGCAGTTGTCCTCCAGTGGAGCGGGAGAGGGACCCAGGTCTGGCGAGCGCATAGTGTCTCTGGTCCCACACGTTCGGGGGCAGTGTGCTGCCTCAGCTCCCTTACAAGGCTGTGTTGACCTTGAGCCACGTAAGTAGAATAAGCTGCGGAAGTCAGTTTGACGCACATCCCAGGGTAGCCTTGCAGAGTTCCAATCCCAAGCCCTGTGGAGACAGATGGGCCTGAAAGCGTTTCACCCACGACGGCTCTTTGAAAACTCCGGGTCATTCCGAGTGCAGGGAGGACTGCGGTGAAGAGGGCTGTGAGCGTCAATCGTATCTTTTGTCCGTGCCTCCTGGACGTGGAGTGTGGCAAAGCGTGCCCAGGTGGACGGGAGGACAAAGCCTTCCCAAATCAAGTTGCAGGCTGCTGTTGTTACATGGAATCCCGGGCTTTGTTCACTGCTGTGTGCGACAAAGAAATCCTGGCTTCGTGTTTGTTCCTTGAGTGCGGGAAGTCCTCGTAGAGGGAGGCTTGAGGTGTCCAGTGTTCACCCAAATCGCTTCCGATCACAGGACGGAACATCGCACACACTTGTTGGCACTGTGGCCTCAGGTCCATTGCAAAGTAAGCCTTCGCCGAGGCGTGGGAAACGAGTCGCTCCCCAGCTCACAAATGCCCGTGATGAGGTGGGCCGGATGGAAGCATGGGGGGGTACCATGCTGCTTTGCCTGCAGGAGAAACATACGACAAGGTTCTAGAACATACTGTTATCTATGGGAGGACTGTGCTGCCCGGGACGCTCGGTGGCTCCAACGAGGGGCGCTAAGGGCTCCTTCTGAAGCCCATACGATGCCAATCGTTTCAACGCACTTTGCTGCTGGCCCACGTGCTGGTTGCCCACCTCTGCAATGTATGGGAATTCAACTCTGTAGCAGGTCTTCCCACCGGGGACGCTAATTTCGTTCACATCCTCGACCCTGAGCCTAGTGGCAGAGGCAAAAGCTGGGTCACTTCAGAGGCTCTTCCACCAGACGTTCGCAGAGGCGCCTGCCTTGGACTTGAAGCTACACGGAAGCAGGGACCTCAGGCACAGGGCAGACTGAGCGGTGTCCACCCTCACAGCATATAGCATTTCCTCGGGAACAGGGTCACTTTGGTGTCAGCTCTGGGATCCAAGATTTCGTGAGAGTGCTCCTTTGGTGACCAGAATCTATGGCTCACGCGGGACACGTGCAGCGGTTACTTTCGGACTTGCCATCTCAGACACTCTACCTCTGGGGCGTTCGGTAGCTGCGCGAAGGTAACAAAGTGGGCTCAAGTCCAGTACCCGAAAAGTGTCTCATGCCTCTCAACAGATGGCAGGCAGCGTGTCTCCTGCTGCTGCAGAAGGACTGCAGACGTCTGTTTCAGGCTATAGGCTAGAAACGTGGTGCCCGCTGATCGAAATGCCGGCAGTGGCCCGCAGTGAAAGTGTCACGCACCTGGTGGTTTCTTCGACATAAGCAAGCCACACGTACCGGTCACGGACATGTGCCCCTGCGCGGGGCAGGGTGCGTGAAGCCACCTCTTTGGGCAAACCCTACGGGTGGCCTGGCAAATGTGTCCCGTTTATGGGAAACTGTTATATTCCTTTCCGGTTTGATGAAAGGTCCGTTACGAGCATTGCCGTTTTCTGGATTTGGAGTTCTGCCATGGAGTGCAACGCAGAGACCCAAGGGTTTGGGGGATAGGGAGCTAGCACTTTGGCAGAGGCAGCTCCATGCTGCCCCGAGCTCTGGGCTCCGTGTTCAACTTGGAGTAAAGGCAGCCTGGGGTGCAATGCACGGACCGTCTGGCCCTAGACGGGATGTGCACGTGCAACAGACGAGCTAGAGGAGAGAAATGGGATACCCGCAGTTCTTCGGGATAGGCCAGCTCTCATCCAGCTAGTTGCGAAAGCAGGCTCCGAAAGGCCTGGATGCCTTTTCTCAACACGCCACACACGAGTTCAGTCACGCAGTACTACACTCGGAGTTTCTCAAGGGTACGTGGAGGGACAGCTTTTCTGACTGCATAGGAACGGAGTTCCTCACAGGGGAAATGGGATGTGTACCGGACAGGCTGGGTGAACAAAATTTCGTATGCAGTTGTCCTCCAGTGGAGCGGGAGAGGGACCCAGGTCTGGCGAGCGCATAGTGTCTCTGGTCCCACACGTTCGGGGGCAGTGTGCTGCCTCAGCTCCCTTACAAGGCTGTGTTGACCTTGAGCCACGTAAGTAGAATAAGCTGCGGAAGTCAGTTTGACGCACATCCCAGGGTAGCCTTGCAGAGTTCCAATCCCAAGCCCTGTGGAGACAGATGGGCCTGAAAGCGTTTCACCCACGACGGCTCTTTGAAAACTCCGGGTCATTCCGAGTGCAGGGAGGACTGCGGTGAAGAGGGCTGTGAGCGTCAATCGTATCTTTTGTCCGTGCCTCCTGGACGTGGAGTGTGGCAAAGCGTGCCCAGGTGGACGGGAGGACAAAGCCTTCCCAAATCAAGTTGCAGGCTGCTGTTGTTACATGGAATCCCGGGCTTTGTTCACTGCTGTGTGCGACAAAGAAATCCTGGCTTCGTGTTTGTTCCTTGAGTGCGGGAAGTCCTCGTAGAGGGAGGCTTGAGGTGTCCAGTGTTCACCCAAATCGCTTCCGATCACAGGACGGAACATCGCACACACTTGTTGGCACTGTGGCCTCAGGTCCATTGCAAAGTAAGCCTTCGCCGAGGCGTGGGAAACGAGTCGCTCCCCAGCTCACAAATGCCCGTGATGAGGTGGGCCGGATGGAAGCATGGGGGGGTACCATGCTGCTTTGCCTGCAGGAGAAACATACGACAAGGTTCTAGAACATACTGTTATCTATGGGAGGACTGTGCTGCCCGGGACGCTCGGTGGCTCCAACGAGGGGCGCTAAGGGCTCCTTCTGAAGCCCATACGATGCCAATCGTTTCAACGCACTTTGCTGCTGGCCCACGTGCTGGTTGCCCACCTCTGCAATGTATGGGAATTCAACTCTGTAGCAGGTCTTCCCACCGGGGACGCTAATTTCGTTCACATCCTCGACCCTGAGCCTAGTGGCAGAGGCAAAAGCTGGGTCACTTCAGAGGCTCTTCCACCAGACGTTCGCAGAGGCGCCTGCCTTGGACTTGAAGCTACACGGAAGCAGGGACCTCAGGCACAGGGCAGACTGAGCGGTGTCCACCCTCACAGCATATAGCATTTCCTCGGGAACAGGGTCACTTTGGTGTCAGCTCTGGGATCCAAGATTTCGTGAGAGTGCTCCTTTGGTGACCAGAATCTATGGCTCACGCGGGACACGTGCAGCGGTTACTTTCGGACTTGCCATCTCAGACACTCTACCTCTGGGGCGTTCGGTAGCTGCGCGAAGGTAACAAAGTGGGCTCAAGTCCAGTACCCGAAAAGTGTCTCATGCCTCTCAACAGATGGCAGGCAGCGTGTCTCCTGCTGCTGCAGAAGGACTGCAGACGTCTGTTTCAGGCTATAGGCTAGAAACGTGGTGCCCGCTGATCGAAATGCCGGCAGTGGCCCGCAGTGAAAGTGTCACGCACCTGGTGGTTTCTTCGACATAAGCAAGCCACACGTACCGGTCACGGACATGTGCCCCTGCGCGGGGCAGGGTGCGTGAAGCCACCTCTTTGGGCAAACCCTACGGGTGGCCTGGCAAATGTGTCCCGTTTATGGGAAACTGTTATATTCCTTTCCGGTTTGATGAAAGGTCCGTTACGAGCATTGCCGTTTTCTGGATTTGGAGTTCTGCCATGGAGTGCAACGCAGAGACCCAAGGGTTTGGGGGATAGGGAGCTAGCACTTTGGCAGAGGCAGCCCCATGCTGCCCCGAGCTCTGGGCTCCGTGTTCAACTTGGAGTAAAGGCAGCCTGAGGTGCAATGCACGGACCGTCTGGCCCTAGACGGGATGTGCACGTGCAACAGACGAGCTAGAGGAGAGAAATGGGATACCCGCAGTTCTTCGGGATAGGCCAGCTCTCATCCAGCTAGTTGCGAAAGCAGGCTCCGAAAGGCCTGGATGCCTTTTCTCAACACGCCACACACGAGTTCAGTCACGCAGTACTACACTCGGAGTTTCTCAAGGGTACGTGGAGGGACAGCTTTTCTGACTGCATAGGAACGGAGTTCCTCACAGGGGAAATGGGATGTGTACCGGACAGGCTGGGTGAACAAAATTTCGTATGCAGTTGTCCTCCAGTGGAGCGGGAGAGGGACCCAGGTCTGGCGAGCGCATAGTGTCTCTGGTCCCACACGTTCGGGGGCAGTGTGCTGCCTCAGCTCCCTTACAAGGCTGTGTTGACCTTGAGCCACGTAAGTAGAATAAGCTGCGGAAGTCAGTTTGACGCACATCCCAGGGTAGCCTTGCAGAGTTCCAATCCCAAGCCCTGTGGAGACAGATGGGCCTGAAAGCGTTTCACCCACGACGGCTCTTTGAAAACTCCGGGTCATTCCGAGTGCAGGGAGGACTGCGGTGAAGAGGGCTGTGAGCGTCAATCGTATCTTTTGTCCGTGCCTCCTGGACGTGGAGTGTGGCAAAGCGTGCCCAGGTGGACGGGAGGACAAAGCCTTCCCAAATCAAGTTGCAGGCTGCTGTTGTTACATGGAATCCCGGGCTTTGTTCACTGCTGTGTGCGACAAAGAAATCCTGGCTTCGTGTTTGTTCCTTGAGTGCGGGAAGTCCTCGTAGAGGGAGGCTTGAGGTGTCCAGTGTTCACCCAAATCGCTTCCGATCACAGGACGGAACATCGCACACACTTGTTGGCACTGTGGCCTCAGGTCCATTGCAAAGTAAGCCTTCGCCGAGGCGTGGGAAACGAGTCGCTCCCCAGCTCACAAATGCCCGTGATGAGGTGGGCCGGATGGAAGCATGGGGGGGTACCATGCTGCTTTGCCTGCAGGAGAAACATACGACAAGGTTCTAGAACATACTGTTATCTATGGGAGGACTGTGCTGCCCGGGACGCTCGGTGGCTCCAACGAGGGGCGCTAAGGGCTCCTTCTGAAGCCCATACGATGCCAATCGTTTCAACGCACTTTGCTGCTGGCCCACGTGCTGGTTGCCCACCTCTGCAATGTATGGGAATTCAACTCTGTAGCAGGTCTTCCCACCGGGGACGCTAATTTCGTTCACATCCTCGACCCTGAGCCTAGTGGCAGAGGCAAAAGCTGGGTCACTTCAGAGGCTCTTCCACCAGACGTTCGCAGAGGCGCCTGCCTTGGACTTGAAGCTACACGGAAGCAGGGACCTCAGGCACAGGGCAGACTGAGCGGTGTCCACCCTCACAGCATATAGCATTTCCTCGGGAACAGGGTCACTTTGGTGTCAGCTCCGGGATCCAAGATTTCGTGAGAGTGCTCCTTTGGTGACCAGAATCTATGGCTCACGCGGGACACGTGCAGCGGTTACTTTCGGACTTGCCATCTCAGACACTCTACCTCTGGGGCGTTCGGTAGCTGCGCGAAGGTAACAAAGTGGGCTCAAGTCCAGTACCCGAAAAGTGTCTCATGCCTCTCAACAGATGGCAGGCAGCGTGTCTCCTGCTGCTGCAGAAGGACTGCAGACGTCTGTTTCAGGCTATAGGCTAGAAACGTGGTGCCCGCTGATCGAAATGCCGGCAGTGGCCCGCAGTGAAAGTGTCACGCACCTGGTGGTTTCTTCGACATAAGCAAGCCACACGTACCGGTCACGGACATGTGCCCCTGCGCGGGGCAGGGTGCGTGAAGCCACCTCTTTGGGCAAACCCTACGGGTGGCCTGGCAAATGTGTCCCGTTTATGGGAAACTGTTATATTCCTTTCCGGTTTGATGAAAGGTCCGTTACGAGCATTGCCGTTTTCTGGATTTGGAGTTCTGCCATGGAGTGCAACGCAGAGACCCAAGGGTTTGGGGGATAGGGAACTAGCACTTTGGCAGAGGCAGCTCCATGCTGCCCCGAGCTCTGGGCTCCGTGTTCAACTTGGAGTAAAGGCAGCCTGGGGTGCAATGCACGGACCGTCTGGCCCTAGACGGGATGTGCACGTGCAACAGACGAGCTAGAGGAGAGAAATGGGATACCCGCAGTTCTTCGGGATAGGCCAGCTCTCATCCAGCTAGTTGCGAAAGCAGGCTCCGAAAGGCCTGGATGCCTTTTCTCAACACGCCACACACGAGTTCAGTCACGCAGTACTACACTCGGAGTTTCTCAAGGGTACGTGGAGGGACAGCTTTTCTGACTGCATAGGAACGGAGTTCCTCACAGGGGAAATGGGATGTGTACCGGACAGGCTGGGTGAACAAAATTTCGTATGCAGTTGTCCTCCAGTGGAGCGGGAGAGGGACCCAGGTCTGGCGAGCGCATAGTGTCTCTGGTCCCACACGTTCGGGGGCAGTGTGCTGCCTCAGCTCCCTTACAAGGCTGTGTTGACCTTGAGCCACGTAAGTAGAATAAGCTGCGGAAGTCAGTTTGACGCACATCCCAGGGTAGCCTTGCAGAGTTCCAATCCCAAGCCCTGTGGAGACAGATGGGCCTGAAAGCGTTTCACCCACGACGGCTCTTTGAAAACTCCGGGTCATTCCGAGTGCAGGGAGGACTGCGGTGAAGAGGGCTGTGAGCGTCAATCGTATCTTTTGTCCGTGCCTCCTGGACGTGGAGTGTGGCAAAGCGTGCCCAGGTGGACGGGAGGACAAAGCCTTCCCAAATCAAGTTGCAGGCTGCTGTTGTTACATGGAATCCCGGGCTTTGTTCACTGCTGTGTGCGACAAAGAAATCCTGGCTTCGTGTTTGTTCCTTGAGTGCGGGAAGTCCTCGTAGAGGGAGGCTTGAGGTGTCCAGTGTTCACCCAAATCGCTTCCGATCACAGGACGGAACATCGCACACACTTGTTGGCACTGTGGCCTCAGGTCCATTGCAAAGTAAGCCTTCGCCGAGGCGTGGGAAACGAGTCGCTCCCCAGCTCACAAATGCCCGTGATGAGGTGGGCCGGATGGAAGCATGGGGGGGTACCATGCTGCTTTGCCTGCAGGAGAAACATACGACAAGGTTCTAGAACATACTGTTATCTATGGGAGGACTGTGCTGCCCGGGACGCTCGGTGGCTCCAACGAGGGGCGCTAAGGGCTCCTTCTGAAGCCCATACGATGCCAATCGTTTCAACGCACTTTGCTGCTGGCCCACGTGCTGGTTGCCCACCTCTGCAATGTATGGGAATTCAACTCTGTAGCAGGTCTTCCCACCGGGGACGCTAATTTCGTTCACATCCTCGACCCTGAGCCTAGTGGCAGAGGCAAAAGCTGGGTCACTTCAGAGGCTCTTCCACCAGACGTTCGCAGAGGCGCCTGCCTTGGACTTGAAGCTACACGGAAGCAGGGACCTCAGGCACAGGGCAGACTGAGCGGTGTCCACCCTCACAGCATATAGCATTTCCTCGGGAACAGGGTCACTTTGGTGTCAGCTCTGGGATCCAAGATTTCGTGAGAGTGCTCCTTTGGTGACCAGAATCTATGGCTCACGCGGGACACGTGCAGCGGTTACTTTCGGACTTGCCATCTCAGACACTCTACCTCTGGGGCGTTCGGTAGCTGCGCGAAGGTAACAAAGTGGGCTCAAGTCCAGTACCCGAAAAGTGTCTCATGCCTCTCAACAGATGGCAGGCAGCGTGTCTCCTGCTGCTGCAGAAGGACTGCAGACGTCTGTTTCAGGCTATAGGCTAGAAACGTGGTGCCCGCTGATAGAAATGCCGGCAGTGGCCCGCAGTGAAAGTGTCACGCACCTGGTGGTTTCTTCGACATAAGCAAGCCACACGTACCGGTCACGGACATGTGCCCCTGCGCGGGGCAGGGTGCGTGAAGCCACCTCTTTGGGCAAACCCTACGGGTGGCCTGGCAAATGTGTCCCGTTTATGGGAAACTGTTATATTCCTTTCCGGTTTGATGAAAGGTCCGTTACGAGCATTGCCGTTTTCTGGATTTGGAGTTCTGCCATGGAGTGCAACGCAGAGACCCAAGGGTTTGGGGGATAGGGAACTAGCACTTTGGCAGAGGCAGCTCCATGCTGCCCCGAGCTCTGGGCTCCGTGTTCAACTTGGAGTAAAGGCAGCCTGGGGTGCAATGCACGGACCGTCTGGCCCTAGACGGGATGTGCACGTGCAACAGACGAGCTAGAGGAGAGAAATGGGATACCCGCAGTTCTTCGGGATAGGCCAGCTCTCATCCAGCTAGTTGCGAAAGCAGGCTCCGAAAGGCCTGGATGCCTTTTCTCAACACGCCACACACGAGTTCAGTCACGCAGTACTACACTCGGAGTTTCTCAAGGGTACGTGGAGGGACAGCTTTTCTGACTGCATAGGAACGGAGTTCCTCACCGGGGAAATGGGATGTGTACCGGACAGGCTGGGTGAACAAAATTTCGTATGCAGTTGTCCTCCAGTGGAGCGGGAGAGGGACCCAGGTCTGGCGAGCGCATAGTGTCTCTGGTCCCACACGTTCGGGGGCAGTGTGCTGCCTCAGCTCCCTTACAAGGCTGTGTTGACCTTGAGCCACGTAAGTAGAATAAGCTGCGGAAGTCAGTTTGACGCACATCCCAGGGTAGCCTTGCAGAGTTCCAATCCCAAGCCCTGTGGAGACAGATGGGCCTGAAAGCGTTTCACCCACGACGGCTCTTTGAAAACTCCGGGTCATTCCGAGTGCAGGGAGGACTGCGGTGAAGAGGGCTGTGAGCGTCAATCGTATCTTTTGTCCGTGCCTCCTGGACGTGGAGTGTGGCAAAGCGTGCCCAGGTGGACGGGAGGACAAAGCCTTCCCAAATCAAGTTGCAGGCTGCTGTTGTTACATGGAATCCCGGGCTTTGTTCACTGCTGTGTGCGACAAAGAAATCCTGGCTTCGTGTTTGTTCCTTGAGTGCGGGAAGTCCTCGTAGAGGGAGGCTTGAGGTGTCCAGTGTTCACCCAAATCGCTTCCGATCACAGGACGGAACATCGCACACACTTGTTGGCACTGTGGCCTCAGGTCCATTGCAAAGTAAGCCTTCGCCGAGGCGTGGGAAACGAGTCGCTCCCCAGCTCACAAATGCCCGTGATGAGGTGGGCCGGATGGAAGCATGGGGGGGTACCATGCTGCTTTGCCTGCAGGAGAAACATACGACAAGGTTCTAGAACATACTGTTATCTATGGGAGGACTGTGCTGCCCGGGACGCTCGGTGGCTCCAACGAGGGGCGCTAAGGGCTCCTTCTGAAGCCCATACGATGCCAATCGTTTCAACGCACTTTGCTGCTGGCCCACGTGCTGGTTGCCCACCTCTGCAATGTATGGGAATTCAACTCTGTAGCAGGTCTTCCCACCGGGGACGCTAATTTCGTTCACATCCTCGACCCTGAGCCTAGTGGCAGAGGCAAAAGCTGGGTCACTTCAGAGGCTCTTCCACCAGACGTTCGCAGAGGCGCCTGCCTTGGACTTGAAGCTACACGGAAGCAGGGACCTCAGGCACAGGGCAGACTGAGCGGTGTCCACCCTCACAGCATATAGCATTTCCTCGGGAACAGGGTCACTTTGGTGTCAGCTCTGGGATCCAAGATTTCGTGAGAGTGCTCCTTTGGTGACCAGAATCTATGGCTCACGCGGGACACGTGCAGCGGTTACTTTCGGACTTGCCATCTCAGACACTCTACCTCTGGGGCGTTCGGTAGCTGCGCGAAGGTAACAAAGTGGGCTCAAGTCCAGTACCCGAAAAGTGTCTCATGCCTCTCAACAGATGGCAGGCAGCGTGTCTCCTGCTGCTGCAGAAGGACTGCAGACGTCTGTTTCAGGCTATAGGCTAGAAACGTGGTGCCCGCTGATAGAAATGCCGGCAGTGGCCCGCAGTGAAAGTGTCACGCACCTGGTGGTTTCTTCGACATAAGCAAGCCACACGTACCGGTCACGGACATGTGCCCCTGCGCGGGGCAGGGTGCGTGAAGCCACCTCTTTGGGCAAACCCTACGGGTGGCCTGGCAAATGTGTCCCGTTTATGGGAAACTGTTATATTCCTTTCCGGTTTGATGAAAGGTCCGTTACGAGCATTGCCGTTTTCTGGATTTGGAGTTCTGCCATGGAGTGCAACGCAGAGACCCAAGGGTTTGGGGGATAGGGAACTAGCACTTTGGCAGAGGCAGCTCCATGCTGCCCCGAGCTCTGGGCTCCGTGTTCAACTTGGAGTAAAGGCAGCCTGGGGTGCAATGCACGGACCGTCTGGCCCTAGACGGGATGTGCACGTGCAACAGACGAGCTAGAGGAGAGAAATGGGATACCCGCAGTTCTTCGGGATAGGCCAGCTCTCATCCAGCTAGTTGCGAAAGCAGGCTCCGAAAGGCCTGGATGCCTTTTCTCAACACGCCACACACGAGTTCAGTCACGCAGTACTACACTCGGAGTTTCTCAAGGGTACGTGGAGGGACAGCTTTTCTGACTGCATAGGAACGGAGTTCCTCACAGGGGAAATGGGATGTGTACCGGACAGGCTGGGTGAACAAAATTTCGTATGCAGTTGTCCTCCAGTGGAGCGGGAGAGGGACCCAGGTCTGGCGAGCGCATAGTGTCTCTGGTCCCACACGTTCTGGGGCAGTGTGCTGCCTCAGCTCCCTTACAAGGCTGTGTTGACCTTGAGCCACGTAAGTAGAATAAGCTGCGGAAGTCAGTTTGACGCACATCCCAGGGTAGCCTTGCAGAGTTCCAATCCCAAGCCCTGTGGAGACAGATGGGCCTGAAAGCGTTTCACCCACGACGGCTCTTTGAAAACTCCGGGTCATTCCGAGTGCAGGGAGGACTGCGGTGAAGAGGGCTGTGAGCGTCAATCGTATCTTTTGTCCGTGCCTCCTGGACGTGGAGTGTGGCAAAGCGTGCCCAGGTGGACGGGAGGACAAAGCCTTCCCAAATCAAGTTGCAGGCTGCTGTTGTTACATGGAATCCCGGGCTTTGTTCACTGCTGTGTGCGACAAAGAAATCCTGGCTTCGTGTTTGTTCCTTGAGTGCGGGAAGTCCTCGTAGAGGGAGGCTTGAGGTGTCCAGTGTTCACCCAAATCGCTTCCGATCACAGGACGGAACATCGCACACACTTGTTGGCACTGTGGCCTCAGGTCCATTGCAAAGTAAGCCTTCGCCGAGGCGTGGGAAACGAGTCGCTCCCCAGCTCACAAATGCCCGTGATGAGGTGGGCCGGATGGAAGCATGGGGGGTACCATGCTGCTTTGCCTGCAGGAGAAACATACGACAAGGTTCTAGAACATACTGTTATCTATGGGAGGACTGTGCTGCCCGGGACGCTCGGTGGCTCCAACGAGGGGCGCTAAGGGCTCCTTCTGAAGCCCATACGATGCCAATCGTTTCAACGCACTTTGCTGCTGGCCCACGTGCTGGTTGCCCACCTCTGCAATGTATGGGAATTCAACTCTGTAGCAGGTCTTCCCACCGGGGACGCTAATTTCGTTCACATCCTCGACCCTGAGCCTAGTGGCAGAGGCAAAAGCTGGGTCACTTCAGAGGCTCTTCCACCAGACGTTCGCAGAGGCGCCTGCCTTGGACTTGAAGCTACACGGAAGCAGGGACCTCAGGCACAGGGCAGACTGAGCGGTGTCCACCCTCACAGCATATAGCATTTCCTCGGGAACAGGGTCACTTTGGTGTCAGCTCCGGGATCCAAGATTTCGTGAGAGTGCTCCTTTGGTGACCAGAATCTATGGCTCACGCGGGACACGTGCAGCGGTTACTTTCGGACTTGCCATCTCAGACACTCTACCTCTGGGGCGTTCGGTAGCTGCGCGAAGGTAACAAAGTGGGCTCAAGTCCAGTACCCGAAAAGTGTCTCATGCCTCTCAACAGATGGCAGGCAGCGTGTCTCCTGCTGCTGCAGAAGGACTGCAGACGTCTGTTTCAGGCTATAGGCTAGAAACGTGGTGCCCGCTGATCGAAATGCCGGCAGTGGCCCGCAGTGAAAGTGTCACGCACCTGGTGGTTTCTTCGACATAAGCAAGCCACACGTACCGGTCACGGACATGTGCCCCTGCGCGGGGCAGGGTGCGTGAAGCCACCTCTTTGGGCAAACCCTACGGGTGGCCTGGCAAATGTGTCCCGTTTATGGGAAACTGTTATATTCCTTTCCGGTTTGATGAAAGGTCCGTTACGAGCATTGCCGTTTTCTGGATTTGGAGTTCTGCCATGGAGTGCAACGCAGAGACCCAAGGGTTTGGGGGATAGGGAACTAGCACTTTGGCAGAGGCAGCTCCATGCTGCCCCGAGCTCTGGGCTCCGTGTTCAACTTGGAGTAAAGGCAGCCTGGGGTGCAATGCACGGACCGTCTGGCCCTAGACGGGATGTGCACGTGCAACAGACGAGCTAGAGGAGAGAAATGGGATACCCGCAGTTCTTCGGGATAGGCCAGCTCTCATCCAGCTAGTTGCGAAAGCAGGCTCCGAAAGGCCTGGATGCCTTTTCTCAACACGCCACACACGAGTTCAGTCACGCAGTACTACACTCGGAGTTTCTCAAGGGTACGTGGAGGGACAGCTTTTCTGACTGCATAGGAACGGAGTTCCTCACAGGGGAAATGGGATGTGTACCGGACAGGCTGGGTGAACAAAATTTCGTATGCAGTTGTCCTCCAGTGGAGCGGGAGAGGGACCCAGGTCTGGCGAGCGCATAGTGTCTCTGGTCCCACACGTTCGGGGGCAGTGTGCTGCCTCAGCTCCCTTACAAGGCTGTGTTGACCTTGAGCCACGTAAGTAGAATAAGCTGCGGAAGTCAGTTTGACGCACATCCCAGGGTAGCCTTGCAGAGTTCCAATCCCAAGCCCTGTGGAGACAGATGGGCCTGAAAGCGTTTCATCCACGACGGCTCTTTGAAAACTCCGGGTCATTCCGAGTGCAGGGAGGACTGCGGTGAAGAGGGCTGTGAGCGTCAATCGTATCTTTTGTCCGTGCCTCCTGGACGTGGAGTGTGGCAAAGCGTGCCCAGGTGGACGGGAGGACAAAGCCTTCCCAAATCAAGTTGCAGGCTGCTGTTGTTACATGGAATCCCGGGCTTTGTTCACTGCTGTGTGCGACAAAGAAATCCTGGCTTCGTGTTTGTTCCTTGAGTGCGGGAAGTCCTCGTAGAGGGAGGCTTGAGGTGTCCAGTGTTCACCCAAATCGCTTCCGATCACAGGACGGAACATCGCACACACTTGTTGGCACTGTGGCCTCAGGTCCATTGCAAAGTAAGCCTTCGCCGAGGCGTGGGAAACGAGTCGCTCCCCAGCTCACAAATGCCCGTGATGAGGTGGGCCGGATGGAAGCATGGGGGGTACCATGCTGCTTTGCCTGCAGGAGAAACATACGACAAGGTTCTAGAACATACTGTTATCTATGGGAGGACTGTGCTGCCCGGGACGCTCGGTGGCTCCAACGAGGGGCGCTAAGGGCTCCTTCTGAAGCCCATACGATGCCAATCGTTTCAACGCACTTTGCTGCTGGCCCACGTGCTGGTTGCCCACCTCTGCAATGTATGGGAATTCAACTCTGTAGCAGGTCTTCCCACCGGGGACGCTAATTTCGTTCACATCCTCGACCCTGAGCCTAGTGGCAGAGGCAAAAGCTGGGTCACTTCAGAGGCTCTTCCACCAGACGTTCGCAGAGGCGCCTGCCTTGGACTTGAAGCTACACGGAAGCAGGGACCTCAGGCACAGGGCAGACTGAGCGGTGTCCACCCTCACAGCATATAGCATTTCCTCGGGAACAGGGTCACTTTTGTGTCAGCTCTGGGATCCAAGATTTCGTGAGAGTGCTCCTTTGGTGACCAGAATCTATGGCTCACGCGGGACACGTGCAGCGGTTACTTTCGGACTTGCCATCTCAGACACTCTACCTCTGGGGCGTTCGGTAGCTGCGCGAAGGTAACAAAGTGGGCTCAAGTCCAGTACCCGAAAAGTGTCTCATGCCTCTCAACAGATGGCAGGCAGCGTGTCTCCTGCTGCTGCAGAAGGACTGCAGACGTCTGTTTCAGGCTATAGGCTAGAAACGTGGTGCCCGCTGATCGAAATGCCGGCAGTGGCCCGCAGTGAAAGTGTCACGCACCTGGTGGTTTCTTCGACATAAGCAAGCCACACGTACCGGTCACGGACATGTGCCCCTGCGCGGGGCAGGGTGCGTGAAGCCACCTCTTTGGGCAAACCCTACGGGTGGCCTGGCAAATGTGTCCCGTTTATGGGAAACTGTTATATTCCTTTCCGGTTTGATGAAAGGTCCGTTACGAGCATTGCCGTTTTCTGGATTTGGAGTTCTGCCATGGAGTGCAACGCAGAGACCCAAGGGATTGGGGGATAGGGAGCTAGCACTTTGGCAGAGGCAGCTCCATGCTGCCCCGAGCTCTGGGCTCCGTGTTCAACTTGGAGTAAAGGCAGCCTGGGGTGCAATGCACGGACCGTCTGGCCCTAGACGGGATGTGCACGTGCAACAGACGAGCTAGAGGAGAGAAATGGGATACCCGCAGTTCTTCGGGATAGGCCAGCTCTCATCCAGCTAGTTGCGAAAGCAGGCTCCGAAAGGCCTGGATGCCTTTTCTCAACACGCCACACACGAGTTCAGTCACGCAGTACTACACTCGGAGTTTCTCAAGGGTACGTGGAGGGACAGCTTTTCTGACTGCATAGGAACGGAGTTCCTCACAGGGGAAATGGGATGTGTACCGGACAGGCTGGGTGAACAAAATTTCGTATGCAGTTGTCCTCCAGTGGAGCGGGAGAGGGACCCAGGTCTGGCGAGCGCATAGTGTCTCTGGTCCCACACGTTCTGGGGCAGTGTGCTGCCTCAGCTCCCTTACAAGGCTGTGTTGACATTGAGCCACGTAAGTAGAATAAGCTGCGGAAGTCAGTTTGACGCACATCCCAGGGTAGCCTTGCAGAGTTCCAATCCCAAGCCCTGTGGAGACAGATGGGCCTGAAAGCGTTTCACCCACGACGGCTCTTTGAAAACTCCGGGTCATTCCGAGTGCAGGGAGGACTGCGGTGAAGAGGGCTGTGAGCGTCAATCGTATCTTTTGTCCGTGCCTCCTGGACGTGGAGTGTGGCAAAGCGTGCCCAGGTGGACGGGAGGACAAAGCCTTCCCAAATCAAGTTGCAGGCTGCTGTTGTTACATGGAATCCCGGGCTTTGTTCACTGCTGTGTGCGACAAAGAAATCCTGGCTTCGTGTTTGTTCCTTGAGTGCGGGAAGTCCTCGTAGAGGGAGGCTTGAGGTGTCCAGTGTTCACCCAAATTGTTTCCGATCACAGGACGGAACATCGCACACACTTGTTGGCACTGTGGCCTCAGGTCCATTGCAAAGTAAGCCTTCGCCGAGGCGTGGGAAACGAGTCGCTCCCCAGCTCACAAATGCCCGTGATGAGGTGGGCCGGATGGAAGCATGGGGGGTACCATGCTGCTTTGCCTGCAGGAGAAACATACGACAAGGTTCTAGAACATACTGTTATCTATGGGAGGACTGTGCTGCCCGGGACGCTCGGTGGCTCCAACGAGGGGCGCTAAGGGCTCCTTCTGAAGCCCATACGATGCCAATCGTTTCAACGCACTTTGCTGCTGGCCCACGTGCTGGTTGCCCACCTCTGAAATGTATGGGAATTCAACTCTGTAGCAGGTCTTCCCACCGGGGACGCTAATTTCGTTCACATCCTCGACCCTGAGCCTAGTGGCAGAGGCAAAAGCTGGGTCACTTCAGAGGCTCTTCCACCAGACGTTCGCAGAGGCGCCTGCCTTGGACTTGAAGCTACACGGAAGCAGGGACCTCAGGCACAGGGCAGACTGAGCGGTGTCCACCCTCACAGCATATAGCATTTCCTCGGGAACAGGGTCACTTTGGTGTCAGCTCCGGGATCCAAGATTTCGTGAGAGTGCTCCTTTGGTGACCAGAATCTATGGCTCACGCGGGACACGTGCAGCGGTTACTTTCGGACTTGCCATCTCAGACACTCTACCTCTGGGGCGTTTGGTAGCTGCGCGAAGGTAACAAAGTGGGCTCAAGTCCAGTACCCGAAAAGTGTCTCATGCCTCTCAACAGATGGCAGGCAGCGTGTCTCCTGCTGCTGCAGAAGGACTGCAGACGTCTGTTTCAGGCTATAGGCTAGAAACGTGGTGCCCGCTGATAGAAATGCCGGCAGTGGCCCGCAGTGAAAGTGTCACGCACCTGGTGGTTTCTTCGACATAAGCAAGCCACACGTACCGGTCACGGACATGTGCCCCTGCGCGGGGCAGGGTGCGTGAAGCCACCTCTTTGGGCAAACCCTACGGGTGGCCTGGCAAATGTGTCCCGTTTATGGGAAACTGTTATATTCCTTTCCGGTTTGATGAAAGGTCCGTTACGAGCATTGCCGTTTTCTGGATTTGGAGTTCTGCCATGGAGTGCAACGCAGAGACCCAAGGGTTTGGGGGATAGGGAGCTAGCACTTTGGCAGAGGCATCTCCATGCTGCCCCGAGCTCTGGGCTCCGTGTTCAACTTGGAGTAAAGGCAGCCTGGGGTGCAATGCACGGACCGTCTGGCCCTAGACGGGATGTGCACGTGCAACAGACGAGCTAGAGGAGAGAAATGGGATACCCGCAGTTCTTCGGGATAGGCCAGCTCTCATCCAGCTAGTTGCGAAAGCAGGCTCCGAAAGGCCTGGATGCCTTTTCTCAACACGCCACACACGAGTTCAGTCACGCAGTACTACACTCGGAGTTTCTCAAGGGTACGTGGAGGGACAGCTTTTCTGACTGCATAGGAACGGAGTTCCTCACAGGGGAAATGGGATGTGTACCGGACAGGCTGGGTGAACAAAATTTCGTATGCAGTTGTCCTCCAGTGGAGCGGGAGAGGGACCCAGGTCTGGCGAGCGCATAGTGTCTCTGGTCCCACACGTTCGGGGGCAGTGTGCTGCCTCAGCTCCCTTACAAGGCTGTGTTGACCTTGAGCCACGTAAGTAGAATAAGCTGCGGAAGTCAGTTTGACGCACATCCCAGGGTAGCCTTGCAGAGTTCCAATCCCAAGCCCTGTGGAGACAGATGGGCCTGAAAGCGTTTCACCCACGACGGCTCTTTGAAAACTCCGGGTCATTCCGAGTGCAGGGAGGACTGCGGTGAAGAGGGCTGTGAGCGTCAATCGTATCTTTTGTCCGTGCCTCCTGGACGTGGAGTGTGGCAAAGCGTGCCCAGGTGGACGGGAGGACAAAGCCTTCCCAAATCAAGTTGCAGGCTGCTGTTGTTACATGGAATCCCGGGCTTTGTTCACTGCTGTGTGCGACAAAGAAATCCTGGCTTCGTGTTTGTTCCTTGAGTGCGGGAAGTCCTCGTAGAGGGAGGCTTGAGGTGTCCAGTGTTCACCCAAATCGCTTCCGATCACAGGACGGAACATCGCACACACTTGTTGGCACTGTGGCCTCAGGTCCATTGCAAAGTAAGCCTTCGCCGAGGCGTGGGAAACGAGTCGCTCCCCAGCTCACAAATGCCCGTGATGAGGTGGGCCGGATGGAAGCATGGGGGGTACCATGCTGCTTTGCCTGCAGGAGAAACATACGACAAGGTTCTAGAACATACTGTTATCTATGGGAGGACTGTGCTGCCCGGGACGCTCGGTGGCTCCAACGAGGGGCGCTAAGGGCTCCTTCTGAAGCCCATACGATGCCAATCGTTTCAACGCACTTTGCTGCTGGCCCACGTGCTGGTTGCCCACCTCTGCAATGTATGGGAATTCAACTCTGTAGCAGGTCTTCCCACCGGGGACGCTAATTTCGTTCACATCCTCGACCCTGAGCCTAGTGGCAGAGGCAAAAGCTGGGTCACTTCAGAGGCTCTTCCACCAGACGTTCGCAGAGGCGCCTGCCTTGGACTTGAAGCTACATGGAAGCAGGGACCTCAGGCACAGGGCAGACTGAGCGGTGTCCACCCTCACAGCATATAGCATTTCCTCGGGAACAGGGTCACTTTGGTGTCAGCTCCGGGATCCAAGATTTCGTGAGAGTGCTCCTTTGGTGACCAGAATCTATGGCTCACGCGGGACACGTGCAGCGGTTACTTTCGGACTTGCCATCTCAGACACTCTACCTCTGGGGCGTTCGGTAGCTGCGCGAAGGTAACAAAGTGGGCTCAAGTCCAGTACCCGAAAAGTGTCTCATGCCTCTCAACAGATGGCAGGCAGCGTGTCTCCTGCTGCTGCAGAAGGACTGCAGACGTCTGTTTCAGGCTATAGGCTAGAAACGTGGTGCCCGCTGATAGAAATGCCGGCAGTGGCCCGCAGTGAAAGTGTCACGCACCTGGTGGTTTCTTCGACATAAGCAAGCCACACGTACCGGTCACGGACATGTGCCCCTGCGCGGGGCAGGGTGCGTGAAGCCACCTCTTTGGGCAAACCCTACGGGTGGCCTGGCAAATGTGTCCCGTTTATGGGAAACTGTTATATTCCTTTCCGGTTTGATGAAAGGTCCGTTACGAGCATTGCCGTTTTCTGGATTTGGAGTTCTGCCATGGAGTGCAACGCAGAGACCCAAGGGTTTGGGGGATAGGGAGCTAGCACTTTGGCAGAGGCAGCTCCATGCTGCCCCGAGCTCTGGGCTCCGTGTTCAACTTGGAGTAAAGGCAGCCTGGGGTGCAATGCACGGACCGTCTGGCCCTAGACGGGATGTGCACGTGCAACAGACGAGCTAGAGGAGAGAAATGGGATACCCGCAGTTCTTCGGGATAGGCCAGCTCTCATCCAGCTAGTTGCGAAAGCAGGCTCCGAAAGGCCTGGATGCCTTTTCTCAACACGCCACACACGAGTTCAGTCACGCAGTACTACACTCGGAGTTTCTCAAGGGTACGTGGAGGGACAGCTTTTCTGACTGCATAGGAACGGAGTTCCTCACAGGGGAAATGGGATGTGTACCGGACAGGCTGGGTGAACAAAATTTCGTATGCAGTTGTCCTCCAGTGGAGCGGGAGAGGGACCCAGGTCTGGCGAGCGCATAGTGTCTCTGGTCCCACACGTTCGGGGGCAGTGTGCTGCCTCAGCTCCCTTACAAGGCTGTGTTGACCTTGAGCCACGTAAGTAGAATAAGCTGCGGAAGTCAGTTTGACGCACATCCCAGGGTAGCCTTGCAGAGTTCCAATCCCAAGCCCTGTGGAGACAGATGGGCCTGAAAGCGTTTCACCCACGACGGCTCTTTGAAAACTCCGGGTCATTCCGAGTGCAGGGAGGACTGCGGTGAAGAGGGCTGTGAGCGTCAATCGTATCTTTTGTCCGTGCCTCCTGGACGTGGAGTGTGGCAAAGCGTGCCCAGGTGGACGGGAGGACAAAGCCTTCCCAAATCAAGTTGCAGGCTGCTGTTGTTACATGGAATCCCGGGCTTTGTTCACTGCTGTGTGCGACAAAGAAATCCTGGCTTCGTGTTTGTTCCTTGAGTGCGGGAAGTCCTCGTAGAGGGAGGCTTGAGGTGTCCAGTGTTCACCCAAATCGCTTCCGATCACAGGACGGAACATCGCACACACTTGTTGGCACTGTGGCCTCAGGTCCATTGCAAAGTAAGCCTTCGCCGAGGCGTGGGAAACGAGTCGCTCCCCAGCTCACAAATGCCCGTGATGAGGTGGGCCGGATGGAAGCATGGGGGGGTACCATGCTGCTTTGCCTGCAGGAGAAACATACGACAAGGTTCTAGAACATACTGTTATCTATGGGAGGACTGTGCTGCCCGGGACGCTCGGTGGCTCCAACGAGGGGCGCTAAGGGCTCCTTCTGAAGCCCATACGATGCCAATCGTTTCAACGCACTTTGCTGCTGGCCCACGTGCTGGTTGCCCACCTCTGCAATGTATGGGAATTCAACTCTGTAGCAGGTCTTCCCACCGGGGACGCTAATTTCGTTCACATCCTCGACCCTGAGCCTAGTGGCAGAGGCAAAAGCTGGGTCACTTCAGAGGCTCTTCCACCAGACGTTCGCAGAGGCGCCTGCCTTGGACTTGAAGCTACACGGAAGCAGGGACCTCAGGCACAGGGCAGACTGAGCGGTGTCCACCCTCACAGCATATAGCATTTCCTCGGGAACAGGGTCACTTTGGTGTCAGCTCTGGGATCCAAGATTTCGTGAGAGTGCTCCTTTGGTGACCAGAATCTATGGCTCACGCGGGACACGTGCAGCGGTTACTTTCGGACTTGCCATCTCAGACACTCTACCTCTGGGGCGTTCGGTAGCTGCGCGAAGGTAACAAAGTGGGCTCAAGTCCAGTACCCGAAAAGTGTCTCATGCCTCTCAACAGATGGCAGGCAGCGTGTCTCCTGCTGCTGCAGAAGGACTGCAGACGTCTGTTTCAGGCTATAGGCTAGAAACGTGGTGCCCGCTGATCGAAATGCCGGCAGTGGCCCGCAGTGAAAGTGTCACGCACCTGGTGGTTTCTTCGACATAAGCAAGCCACACGTACCGGTCACGGACATGTGCCCCTGCGCGGGGCAGGGTGCGTGAAGCCACCTCTTTGGGCAAACCCTACGGGTGGCCTGGCAAATGTGTCCCGTTTATGGGAAACTGTTATATTCCTTTCCGGTTTGATGAAAGGTCCGTTACGAGCATTGCCGTTTTCTGGATTTGGAGTTCTGCCATGGAGTGCAACGCAGAGACCCAAGGGTTTGGGGGATAGGGAGCTAGCACTTTGGCAGAGGCAGCTCCATGCTGCCCCGAGCTCTGGGCTCCGTGTTCAACTTGGAGTAAAGGCAGCCTGGGGTGCAATGCACGGACCGTCTGGCCCTAGACGGGATGTGCACGTGCAACAGACGAGCTAGAGGAGAGAAATGGGATACCCGCAGTTCTTCGGGATAGGCCAGCTCTCATCCAGCTAGTTGCGAAAGCAGGCTCCGAAAGGCCTGGATGCCTTTTCTCAACACGCCACACACGAGTTCAGTCACGCAGTACTACACTCGGAGTTTCTCAAGGGTACGTGGAGGGACAGCTTTTCTGACTGCATAGGAACGGAGTTCCTCACAGGGGAAATGGGATGTGTACCGGACAGGCTGGGTGAACAAAATTTCGTATGCAGTTGTCCTCCAGTGGAGCGGGAGAGGGACCCAGGTCTGGCGAGCGCATAGTGTCTCTGGTCCCACACGTTCGGGGGCAGTGTGCTGCCTCAGCTCCCTTACAAGGCTGTGTTGACCTTGAGCCACGTAAGTAGAATAAGCTGCGGAAGTCAGTTTGACGCACATCCCAGGGTAGCCTTGCAGAGTTCCAATCCCAAGCCCTGTGGAGACAGATGGGCCTGAAAGCGTTTCACCCACGACGGCTCTTTGAAAACTCCGGGTCATTCCGAGTGCAGGGAGGACTGCGGTGAAGAGGGCTGTGAGCGTCAATCGTATCTTTTGTCCGTGCCTCCTGGACGTGGAGTGTGGCAAAGCGTGCCCAGGTGGACGGGAGGACAAAGCCTTCCCAAATCAAGTTGCAGGCTGCTGTTGTTACATGGAATCCCGGGCTTTGTTCACTGCTGTGTGCGACAAAGAAATCCTGGCTTCGTGTTTGTTCCTTGAGTGCGGGAAGTCCTCGTAGAGGGAGGCTTGAGGTGTCCAGTGTTCACCCAAATCGCTTCCGATCACAGGACGGAACATCGCACACACTTGTTGGCACTGTGGCCTCAGGTCCATTGCAAAGTAAGCCTTCGCCGAGGCGTGGGAAACGAGTCGCTCCCCAGCTCACAAATGCCCGTGATGAGGTGGGCCGGATGGAAGCATGGGGGGGTACCATGCTGCTTTGCCTGCAGGAGAAACATACGACAAGGTTCTAGAACATACTGTTATCTATGGGAGGACTGTGCTGCCCGGGACGCTCGGTGGCTCCAACGAGGGGCGCTAAGGGCTCCTTCTGAAGCCCATACGATGCCAATCGTTTCAACGCACTTTGCTGCTGGCCCACGTGCTGGTTGCCCACCTCTGCAATGTATGGGAATTCAACTCTGTAGCAGGTCTTCCCACCGGGGACGCTAATTTCGTTCACATCCTCGACCCTGAGCCTAGTGGCAGAGGCAAAAGCTGGGTCACTTCAGAGGCTCTTCCACCAGACGTTCGCAGAGGCGCCTGCCTTGGACTTGAAGCTACACGGAAGCAGGGACCTCAGGCACAGGGCAGACTGAGCGGTGTCCACCCTCACAGCATATAGCATTTCCTCGGGAACAGGGTCACTTTGGTGTCAGCTCCGGGATCCAAGATTTCGTGAGAGTGCTCCTTTGGTGACCAGAATCTATGGCTCACACGGGACACGTGCAGCGGTTACTTTCGGACTTGCCATCTCAGACACTCTACCTCTGGGGCGTTCGGTAGCTGCGCGAAGGTAACAAAGTGGGCTCAAGTCCAGTACCCGAAAAGTGTCTCATGCCTCTCAACAGATGGCAGGCAGCGTGTCTCCTGCTGCTGCAGAAGGACTGCAGACGTCTGTTTCAGGCTATAGGCTAGAAACGTGGTGCCCGCTGATAGAAATGCCGGCAGTGGCCCGCAGTGAAAGTGTCACGCACCTGGTGGTTTCTTCGACATAAGCAAGCCACACGTACCGGTCACGGACATGTGCCCCTGCGCGGGGCAGGGTGCGTGAAGCCACCTCTTTGGGCAAACCCTACGGGTGGCCTGGCAAATGTGTCCCGTTTATGGGAAACTGTTATATTCCTTTCCGGTTTGATGAAAGGTACGTTACGAGCATTGCCGTTTTCTGGATTTGGAGTTCTGCCATGGAGTGCAACGCAGAGACCCAAGGGTTTGGGGGATAGGGAACTAGCACTTTGGCAGAGGCAGCTCCATGCTGCCCCGAGCTCTGGGCTCCGTGTTCAACTTGGAGTAAAGGCAGCCTGGGGTGCAATGCACGGACCGTCTGGCCCTAGACGGGATGTGCACGTGCAACAGACGAGCTAGAGGAGAGAAATGGGATACCCGCAGTTCTTCGGGATAGGCCAGCTCTCATCCAGCTAGTTGCGAAAGCAGGCTCCGAAAGGCCTGGATGCCTTTTCTCAACACGCCACACACGAGTTCAGTCACGCAGTACTACACTCGGAGTTTCTCAAGGGTACGTGGAGGGACAGCTTTTCTGACTGCATAGGAACGGAGTTCCTCACAGGGGAAATGGGATGTGTACCGGACAGGCTGGGTGAACAAAATTTCGTATGCAGTTGTCCTCCAGTGGAGCGGGAGAGGGACCCAGGTCTGGCGAGCGCATAGTGTCTCTGGTCCCACACGTTCGGGGGCAGTGTGCTGCCTCAGCTCCCTTACAAGGCTGTGTTGACCTTGAGCCACGTAAGTAGAATAAGCTGCGGAAGTCAGTTTGACGCACATCCCAGGGTAGCCTTGCAGAGTTCCAATCCCAAGCCCTGTGGAGACAGATGGGCCTGAAAGCGTTTCACCCACGACGGCTCTTTGAAAACTCCGGGTCATTCCGAGTGCAGGGAGGACTGCGGTGAAGAGGGCTGTGAGCGTCAATCGTATCTTTTGTCCGTGCCTCCTGGACGTGGAGTGTGGCAAAGCGTGCCCAGGTGGACGGGAGGACAAAGCCTTCCCAAATCAAGTTGCAGGCTGCTGTTGTTACATGGAATCCCGGGCTTTGTTCACTGCTGTGTGCGACAAAGAAATCCTGGCTTCGTGTTTGTTCCTTGAGTGCGGGAAGTCCTCGTAGAGGGAGGCTTGAGGTGTCCAGTGTTCACCCAAATCGCTTCCGATCACAGGACGGAACATCGCACACACTTGTTGGCACTGTGGCCTCAGGTCCATTGCAAAGTAAGCCTTCGCCGAGGCGTGGGAAACGAGTCGCTCCCCAGCTCACAAATGCCCGTGATGAGGTGGGCCGGATGGAAGCATGGGGGGTACCATGCTGCTTTGCCTGCAGGAGAAACATACGACAAGGTTCTAGAACATACTGTTATCTATGGGAGGACTGTGCTGCCCGGGACGCTCGGTGGCTCCAACGAGGGGCGCTAAGGGCTCCTTCTGAAGCCCATACGATGCCAATCGTTTCAACGCACTTTGCTGCTGGCCCACGTGCTGGTTGCCCACCTCTGAAATGTATGGGAATTCAACTCTGTAGCAGGTCTTCCCACCGGGGACGCTAATTTCGTTCACATCCTCGACCCTGAGCCTAGTGGCAGAGGCAAAAGCTGGGTCACTTCAGAGGCTCTTCCACCAGACGTTCGCAGAGGCGCCTGCCTTGGACTTGAAGCTACATGGAAGCAGGGACCTCAGGCACAGGGCAGACTGAGCGGTGTCCACCCTCACAGCATATAGCATTTCCTCGGGAACAGGGTCACTTTGGTGTCAGCTCCGGGATCCAAGATTTCGTGAGAGTGCTCCTTTGGTGACCAGAATCTATGGCTCACGCGGGACACGTGCAGCGGTTACTTTCGGACTTGCCATCTCAGACACTCTACCTCTGGGGCGTTCGGTAGCTGCGCGAAGGTAACAAAGTGGGCTCAAGTCCAGTACCCGAAAAGTGTCTCATGCCTCTCAACAGATGGCAGGCAGCGTGTCTCCTGCTGCTGCAGAAGGACTGCAGACGTCTGTTTCAGGCTATAGGCTAGAAACGTGGTGCCCGCTGATAGAAATGCCGGCAGTGGCCCGCAGTGAAAGTGTCACGCACCTGGTGGTTTCTTCGACATAAGCAAGCCACACGTACCGGTCACGGACATGTGCCCCTGCGCGGGGCAGGGTGCGTGAAGCCACCTCTTTGGGCAAACCCTACGGGTGGCCTGGCAAATGTGTCCCGTTTATGGGAAACTGTTATATTCCTTTCCGGTTTGATGAAAGGTCCGTTACGAGCATTGCCGTTTTCTGGATTTGGAGTTCTGCCATGGAGTGCAACGCAGAGACCCAAGGGTTTGGGGGATAGGGAGCTAGCACTTTGGCAGAGGCATCTCCATGCTGCCCCGAGCTCTGGGCTCCGTGTTCAACTTGGAGTAAAGGCAGCCTGGGGTGCAATGCACGGACCGTCTGGCCCTAGACGGGATGTGCACGTGCAACAGACGAGCTAGAGGAGAGAAATGGGATACCCGCAGTTCTTCGGGATAGGCCAGCTCTCATCCAGCTAGTTGCGAAAGCAGGCTCCGAAAGGCCTGGATGCCTTTTCTCAACACGCCACACACGAGTTCAGTCACGCAGTACTACACTCGGAGTTTCTCAAGGGTACGTGGAGGGACAGCTTTTCTGACTGCATAGGAACGGAGTTCCTCACAGGGGAAATGGGATGTGTACCGGACAGGCTGGGTGAACAAAATTTCGTATGCAGTTGTCCTCCAGTGGAGCGGGAGAGGGACCCAGGTCTGGCGAGCGCATAGTGTCTCTGGTCCCACACGTTCGGGGGCAGTGTGCTGCCTCAGCTCCCTTACAAGGCTGTGTTGACCTTGAGCCACGTAAGTAGAATAAGCTGCGGAAGTCAGTTTGACGCACATCCCAGGGTAGCCTTGCAGAGTTCCAATCCCAAGCCCTGTGGAGACAGATGGGCCTGAAAGCGTTTCACCCACGACGGCTCTTTGAAAACTCCGGGTCATTCCGAGTGCAGGGAGGACTGCGGTGAAGAGGGCTGTGAGCGTCAATCGTATCTTTTGTCCGTGCCTCCTGGACGTGGAGTGTGGCAAAGCGTGCCCAGGTGGACGGGAGGACAAAGCCTTCCCAAATCAAGTTGCAGGCTGCTGTTGTTACATGGAATCCCGGGCTTTGTTCACTGCTGTGTGCGACAAAGAAATCCTGGCTTCGTGTTTGTTCCTTGAGTGCGGGAAGTCCTCGTAGAGGGAGGCTTGAGGTGTCCAGTGTTCACCCAAATCGCTTCCGATCACAGGACGGAACATCGCACACACTTGTTGGCACTGTGGCCTCAGGTCCATTGCAAAGTAAGCCTTCGCCGAGGCGTGGGAAACGAGTCGCTCCCCAGCTCACAAATGCCCGTGATGAGGTGGGCCGGATGGAAGCATGGGGGGGTACCATGCTGCTTTGCCTGCAGGAGAAACATACGACAAGGTTCTAGAACATACTGTTATCTATGGGAGGACTGTGCTGCCCGGGACGCTCGGTGGCTCCAACGAGGGGCGCTAAGGGCTCCTTCTGAAGCCCATACGATGCCAATCGTTTCAACGCACTTTGCTGCTGGCCCACGTGCTGGTTGCCCACCTCTGCAATGTATGGGAATTCAACTCTGTAGCAGGTCTTCCCACCGGGGACGCTAATTTCGTTCACATCCTCGACCCTGAGCCTAGTGGCAGAGGCAAAAGCTGGGTCACTTCAGAGGCTCTTCCACCAGACGTTCGCAGAGGCGCCTGCCTTGGACTTGAAGCTACACGGAAGCAGGGACCTCAGGCACAGGGCAGACTGAGCGGTGTCCACCCTCACAGCATATAGCATTTCCTCGGGAACAGGGTCACTTTGGTGTCAGCTCTGGGATCCAAGATTTCGTGAGAGTGCTCCTTTGGTGACCAGAATCTATGGCTCACGCGGGACACGTGCAGCGGTTACTTTCGGACTTGCCATCTCAGACACTCTACCTCTGGGGCGTTCGGTAGCTGCGCGAAGGTAACAAAGTGGGCTCAAGTCCAGTACCCGAAAAGTGTCTCATGCCTCTCAACAGATGGCAGGCAGCGTGTCTCCTGCTGCTGCAGAAGGACTGCAGACGTCTGTTTCAGGCTATAGGCTAGAAACGTGGTGCCCGTTGATCGAAATGCCGGCAGTGGCCCGCAGTGAAAGTGTCACGCACCTGGTGGTTTCTTCGACATAAGCAAGCCACACGTACCGGTCACGGACATGTGCCCCTGCGCGGGGCAGGGTGCGTGAAGCCACCTCTTTGGGCAAACCCTACGGGTGGCCTGGCAAATGTGTCCCGTTTATGGGAAACTGTTATATTCCTTTCCGGTTTGATGAAAGGTCCGTTACGAGCATTGCCGTTTTCTGGATTTGGAGTTCTGCCATGGAGTGCAACGCAGAGACCCAAGGGTTTGGGGGATAGGGAACTAGCACTTTGGCAGAGGCAGCTCCATGCTGCCCCGAGCTCTGGGCTCCGTGTTCAACTTGGAGTAAAGGCAGCCTGGGGTGCAATGCACGGACCGTCTGGCCCTAGACGGGATGTGCACGTGCAACAGACGAGCTAGAGGAGAGAAATGGGATACCCGCAGTTCTTCGGGATAGGCCAGCTCTCATCCAGCTAGTTGCGAAAGCAGGCTCCGAAAGGCCTGGATGCCTTTTCTCAACACGCCACACACGAGTTCAGTCACGCAGTACTACACTCGGAGTTTCTCAAGGGTACGTGGAGGGACAGCTTTTCTGACTGCATAGGAACGGAGTTCCTCACAGGGGAAATGGGATGTGTACCGGACAGGCTGGGTGAACAAAATTTCGTATGCAGTTGTCCTCCAGTGGAGCGGGAGAGGGACCCAGGTCTGGCGAGCGCATAGTGTCTCTGGTCCCACACGTTCTGGGGCAGTGTGCTGCCTCAGCTCCCTTACAAGGCTGTGTTGACATTGAGCCACGTAAGTAGAATAAGCTGCGGAAGTCAGTTTGACGCACATCCCAGGGTAGCCTTGCAGAGTTCCAATCCCAAGCCCTGTGGAGACAGATGGGCCTGAAAGCGTTTCACCCACGACGGCTCTTTGAAAACTCCGGGTCATTCCGAGTGCAGGGAGGACTGCGGTGAAGAGGGCTGTGAGCGTCAATCGTATCTTTTGTCCGTGCCTCCTGGACGTGGAGTGTGGCAAAGCGTGCCCAGGTGGACGGGAGGACAAAGCCTTCCCAAATCAAGTTGCAGGCTGCTGTTGTTACATGGAATCCCGGGCTTTGTTCACTGCTGTGTGCGACAAAGAAATCCTGGCTTCGTGTTTGTTCCTTGAGTGCGGGAAGTCCTCGTAGAGGGAGGCTTGAGGTGTCCAGTGTTCACCCAAATCGCTTCCGATCACAGGACGGAACATCGCACACACTTGTTGGCACTGTGGCCTCAGGTCCATTGCAAAGTAAGCCTTCGCCGAGGCGTGGGAAACGAGTCGCTCCCCAGCTCACAAATGCCCGTGATGAGGTGGGCCGGATGGAAGCATGGGGGGGTACCATGCTGCTTTGCCTGCAGGAGAAACATACGACAAGGTTCTAGAACATACTGTTATCTATGGGAGGACTGTGCTGCCCGGGACGCTCGGTGGCTCCAACGAGGGGCGCTAAGGGCTCCTTCTGAAGCCCATACGATGCCAATCGTTTCAACGCACTTTGCTGCTGGCCCACGTGCTGGTTGCCCACCTCTGCAATGTATGGGAATTCAACTCTGTAGCAGGTCTTCCCACCGGGGACGCTAATTTCGTTCACATCCTCGACCCTGAGCCTAGTGGCAGAGGCAAAAGCTGGGTCACTTCAGAGGCTCTTCCACCAGACGTTCGCAGAGGCGCCTGCCTTGGACTTGAAGCTACACGGAAGCAGGGACCTCAGGCACAGGGCAGACTGAGCGGTGTCCACCCTCACAGCATATAGCATTTCCTCGGGAACAGGGTCACTTTGGTGTCAGCTCCGGGATCCAAGATTTCGTGAGAGTGCTCCTTTGGTGACCAGAATCTATGGCTCACGCGGGACACGTGCAGCGGTTACTTTCGGACTTGCCATCTCAGACACTCTACCTCTGGGGCGTTCGGTAGCTGCGCGAAGGTAACAAAGTGGGCTCAAGTCCAGTACCCGAAAAGTGTCTCATGCCTCTCAACAGATGGCAGGCAGCGTGTCTCCTGCTGCTGCAGAAGGACTGCAGACGTCTGTTTCAGGCTATAGGCTAGAAACATGGTGCCCGCTGATAGAAATGCCGGCAGTGGCCCGCAGTGAAAGTGTCACGCACCTGGTGGTTTCTTCGACATAAGCAAGCCACACGTACCGGTCACGGACATGTGCCCCTGCGCGGGGCAGGGTGCGTGAAGCCACCTCTTTGGGCAAACCCTACGGGTGGCCTGGCAAATGTGTCCCGTTTATGGGAAACTGTTATATTCCTTTCCGGTTTGATGAAAGGTCCGTTACGAGCATTGCCGTTTTCTGGATTTGGAGTTCTGCCATGGAGTGCAACGCAGAGACCCAAGGGTTTGGGGGATAGGGAACTAGCACTTTGGCAGAGGCAGCTCCATGCTGCCCCGAGCTCTGGGCTCCGTGTTCAACTTGGAGTAAAGGCAGCCTGGGGTGCAATGCACGGACCGTCTGGCCCTAGACGGGATGTGCACGTGCAACAGACGAGCTAGAGGAGAGAAATGGGATACCCGCAGTTCTTCGGGATAGGCCAGCTCTCATCCAGCTAGTTGCGAAAGCAGGCTCCGAAAGGCCTGGATGCCTTTTCTCAACACGCCACACACGAGTTCAGTCACGCAGTACTACACTCGGAGTTTCTCAAGGGTACGTGGAGGGACAGCTTTTCTGACTGCATAGGAACGGAGTTCCTCACAGGGGAAATGGGATGTGTACCGGACAGGCTGGGTGAACAAAATTTCGTATGCAGTTGTCCTCCAGTGGAGCGGGAGAGGGACCCAGGTCTGGCGAGCGCATAGTGTCTCTGGTCCCACACGTTCGGGGGCAGTGTGCTGCCTCAGCTCCCTTACAAGGCTGTGTTGACATTGAGCCACGTAAGTAGAATAAGCTGCGGAAGTCAGTTTGACGCACATCCCAGGGTAGCCTTGCAGAGTTCCAATCCCAAGCCCTGTGGAGACAGATGGGCCTGAAATCGTTTCACCCACGACGGCTCTTTGAAAACTCCGGGTCATTCCGAGTGCAGGGAGGACTGCGGTGAAGAGGGCTGTGAGCGTCAATCGTATCTTTTGTCCGTGCCTCCTGGACGTGGAGTGTGGCAAAGCGTGCCCAGGTGGACGGGAGGACAAAGCCTTCCCAAATCAAGTTGCAGGCTGCTGTTGTTACATGGAATCCCGGGCTTTGTTCACTGCTGTGTGCGACAAAGAAATCCTGGCTTCGTGTTTGTTCCTTGAGTGCGGGAAGTCCTCGTAGAGGGAGGCTTGAGGTGTCCAGTGTTCACCCAAATCGCTTCCGATCACAGGACGGAACATCGCACACACTTGTTGGCACTGTGGCCTCAGGTCCATTGCAAAGTAAGCCTTCGCCGAGGCGTGGGAAACGAGTCGCTCCCCAGCTCACAAATGCCCGTGATGAGGTGGGCCGGATGGAAGCATGGGGGGGTACCATGCTGCTTTGCCTGCAGGAGAAACATACGACAAGGTTCTAGAACATACTGTTATCTATGGGAGGACTGTGCTGCCCGGGACGCTCGGTGGCTCCAACGAGGGGCGCTAAGGGCTCCTTCTGAAGCCCATACGATGCCAATCGTTTCAACGCACTTTGCTGCTGGCCCACGTGCTGGTTGCCCACCTCTGCAATGTATGGGAATTCAACTCTGTAGCAGGTCTTCCCACCGGGGACGCTAATTTCGTTCACATCCTCGACCCTGAGCCTAGTGGCAGAGGCAAAAGCTGGGTCACTTCAGAGGCTCTTCCACCAGACGTTCGCAGAGGCGCCTGCCTTGGACTTGAAGCTACACGGAAGCAGGGACCTCAGGCACAGGGCAGACTGAGCGGTGTCCACCCTCACAGCATATAGCATTTCCTCGGGAACAGGGTCACTTTGGTGTCAGCTCCGGGATCCAAGATTTCGTGAGAGTGCTCCTTTGGTGACCAGAATCTATGGCTCACGCGGGACACGTGCAGCGGTTACTTTTGGACTTGCCATCTCAGACACTCTACCTCTGGGGCGTTCGGTAGCTGCGCGAAGGTAACAAAGTGGGCTCACGTCCAGTACCCGAAAAGTGTCTCATGCCTCTCAACAGATGGCAGGCAGCGTGTCTCCTGCTGCTGCAGAAGGACTGCAGACGTCTGTTTCAGGCTATAGGCTAGAAACGTGGTGCCCGCTGATCGAAATGCCGGCAGTGGCCCGCAGTGAAAGTGTCACGCACCTGGTGGTTTCTTCGACATAAGCAAGCCACACGTACCGGTCACGGACATGTGCCCCTGCGCGGGGCAGGGTGCGTGAAGCCACCTCTTTGGGCAAACCCTACGGGTGGCCTGGCAAATGTGTCCCGTTTATGGGAAACTGTTATATTCCTTTCCGGTTTGATGAAAGGTCCGTTACGAGCATTGCCGTTTTCTGGATTTGGAGTTCTGCCATGGAGTGCAACGCAGAGACCCAAGGGTTTGGGGGATAGGGAGCTAGCACTTTGGCAGAGGCAGCTCCATGCTGCCCCGAGCTCTGGGCTCCGTGTTCAACTTGGAGTAAAGGCAGCCTGGGGTGCAATGCACGGACCGTCTGGCCCTAGACGGGATGTGCACGTGCAACAGACGAGCTAGAGGAGAGAAATGGGATACCCGCAGTTCTTCGGGATAGGCCAGCTCTCATCCAGCTAGTTGCGAAAGCAGGCTCCGAAAGGCCTGGATGCCTTTTCTCAACACGCCACACACGAGTTCAGTCACGCAGTACTACACTCGGAGTTTCTCAAGGGTATGTGGAGGGACAGCTTTTCTGACTGCGTAGGAACGGAGTTCCTCACAGGGGAAATGGGATGTGTACCGGACAGGCTGGGTGAACAAAATTTCGTATGCAGTTGTCCTCCAGTGGAGCGGGAGAGGGACCCAGGTCTGGCGAGCGCATAGTGTCTCTGGTCCCACACGTTCGGGGGCAGTGTGCTGCCTCAGCTCCCTTACAAGGCTGTGTTGACCTTGAGCCACGTAAGTAGAATAAGCTGCGGAAGTCAGTTTGACGCACATCCCAGGGTAGCCTTGCAGAGTTCCAATCCCAAGCCCTGTGGAGACAGATGGGCCTGAAAGCGTTTCACCCACGACGGCTCTTTGAAAACTCCGGGTCATTCCGAGTGCAGGGAGGACTGCGGTGAAGAGGGCTGTGAGCGTCAATCGTATCTTTTGTCCGTGCCTCCTGGACGTGGAGTGTGGCAAAGCGTGCCCAGGTGGACGGGAGGACAAAGCCTTCCCAAATCAAGTTGCAGGCTGCTGTTGTTACATGGAATCCCGGGCTTTGTTCACTGCTGTGTGCGACAAAGAAATCCTGGCTTCGTGTTTGTTCCTTGAGTGCGGGAAGTCCTCGTAGAGGGAGGCTTGAGGTGTCCAGTGTTCACCCAAATCGCTTCCGATCACAGGACGGAACATCGCACACACTTGTTGGCACTGTGGCCTCAGGTCCATTGCAAAGTAAGCCTTCGCCGAGGCGTGGGAAACGAGTCGCTCCCCAGCTCACAAATGCCCGTGATGAGGTGGGCCGGATGGAAGCATGGGGGGGTACCATGCTGCTTTGCCTGCAGGAGAAACATACGACAAGGTTCTAGAACATACTGTTATCTATGGGAGGACTGTGCTGCCCGGGACGCTCGGTGGCTCCAACGAGGGGCGCTAAGGGCTCCTTCTGAAGCCCATACGATGCCAATCGTTTCAACGCACTTTGCTGCTGGCCCACGTGCTGGTTGCCCACCTCTGCAATGTATGGGAATTCAACTCTGTAGCAGGTCTTCCCACCGGGGACGCTAATTTCGTTCACATCCTCGACCCTGAGCCTAGTGGCAGAGGCAAAAGCTGGGTCACTTCAGAGGCTCTTCCACCAGACGTTCGCAGAGGCGCCTGCCTTGGACTTGAAGCTACACGGAAGCAGGGACCTCAGGCACAGGGCAGACTGAGCGGTGTCCACCCTCACAGCATATAGCATTTCCTCGGGAACAGGGTCACTTTGGTGTCAGCTCCGGGATCCAAGATTTCGTGAGAGTGCTCCTTTGGTGACCAGAATCTATGGCTCACGCGGGACACGTGCAGCGGTTACTTTCGGACTTGCCATCTCAGACACTCTACCTCTGGGGCGTTCGGTAGCTGCGCGAAGGTAACAAAGTGGGCTCAAGTCCAGTACCCGAAAAGTGTCTCATGCCTCTCAACAGATGGCAGGCAGCGTGTCTCCTGCTGCTGCAGAAGGACTGCAGACGTCTGTTTCAGGCTATAGGCTAGAAACGTGGTGCCCGCTGATAGAAATGCCGGCAGTGGCCCGCAGTGAAAGTGTCACGCACCTGGTGGTTTCTTCGACATAAGCAAGCCACACGTACCGGTCACGGACATGTGCCCCTGCGCGGGGCAGGGTGCGTGAAGCCACCTCTTTGGGCAAACCCTACGGGTGGCCTGGCAAATGTGTCCCGTTTATGGGAAACTGTTATATTCCTTTCCGGTTTGATGAAAGGTCCGTTACGAGCATTGCCGTTTTCTGGATTTGGAGTTCTGCCATGGAGTGCAACGCAGAGACCCAAGGGTTTGGGGGATAGGGAGCTAGCACTTTGGCAGAGGCAGCTCCATGCTGCCCCGAGCTCTGGGCTCCGTGTTCAACTTGGAGTAAAGGCAGCCTGGGGTGCAATGCACGGACCGTCTGGCCCTAGACGGGATGTGCACGTGCAACAGACGAGCTAGAGGAGAGAAATGGGATACCCGCAGTTCTTCGGGATAGGCCAGCTCTCATCCAGCTAGTTGCGAAAGCAGGCTCCGAAAGGCCTGGATGCCTTTTCTCAACACGCCACACACGAGTTCAGTCACGCAGTACTACACTCGGAGTTTCTCAAGGGTACGTGGAGGGACAGCTTTTCTGACTGCGTAGGAACGGAGTTCCTCACAGGGGAAATGGGATGTGTACCGGACAGGCTGGGTGAACAAAATTTCGTATGCAGTTGTCCTCCAGTGGAGCGGGAGAGGGACCCAGGTCTGGCGAGCGCATAGTGTCTCTGGTCCCACACGTTCGGGGGCAGTGTGCTGCCTCAGCTCCCTTACAAGGCTGTGTTGACCTTGAGCCACGTAAGTAGAATAAGCTGCGGAAGTCAGTTTGACGCACATCCCAGGGTAGCCTTGCAGAGTTCCAATCCCAAGCCCTGTGGAGACAGATGGGCCTGAAAGCGTTTCACCCACGACGGCTCTTTGAAAACTCCGGGTCATTCCGAGTGCAGGGAGGACTGCGGTGAAGAGGGCTGTGAGCGTCAATCGTATCTTTTGTCCGTGCCTCCTGGACGTGGAGTGTGGCAAAGCGTGCCCAGGTGGACGGGAGGACAAAGCCTTCCCAAATCAAGTTGCAGGCTGCTGTTGTTACATGGAATCCCGGGCTTTGTTCACTGCTGTGTGCGACAAAGAAATCCTGGCTTCGTGTTTGTTCCTTGAGTGCGGGAAGTCCTCGTAGAGGGAGGCTTGAGGTGTCCAGTGTTCACCCAAATCGCTTCCGATCACAGGACGGAACATCGCACACACTTGTTGGCACTGTGGCCTCAGGTCCATTGCAAAGTAAGCCTTCGCCGAGGCGTGGGAAACGAGTCGCTCCCCAGCTCACAAATGCCCGTGATGAGGTGGGCCGGATGGAAGCATGGGGGGGTACCATGCTGCTTTGCCTGCAGGAGAAACATACGACAAGGTTCTAGAACATACTGTTATCTATGGGAGGACTGTGCTGCCCGGGACGCTCGGTGGCTCCAACGAGGGGCGCTAAGGGCTCCTTCTGAAGCCCATACGATGCCAATCGTTTCAACGCACTTTGCTGCTGGCCCACGTGCTGGTTGCCCACCTCTGCAATGTATGGGAATTCAACTCTGTAGCAGGTCTTCCCACCGGGGACGCTAATTTCGTTCACATCCTCGACCCTGAGCCTAGTGGCAGAGGCAAAAGCTGGGTCACTTCAGAGGCTCTTCCACCAGACGTTCGCAGAGGCGCCTGCCTTGGACTTGAAGCTACACGGAAGCAGGGACCTCAGGCACAGGGCAGACTGAGCGGTGTCCACCCTCACAGCATATAGCATTTCCTCGGGAACAGGGTCACTTTGGTGTCAGCTCCGGGATCCAAGATTTCGTGAGAGTGCTCCTTTGGTGACCAGAATCTATGGCTCACGCGGGACACGTGCAGCGGTTACTTTTGGACTTGCCATCTCAGACACTCTACCTCTGGGGCGTTCGGTAGCTGCGCGAAGGTAACAAAGTGGGCTCAAGTCCAGTACCCGAAAAGTGTCTCATGCCTCTCAACAGATGGCAGGCAGCGTGTCTCCTGCTGCTGCAGAAGGACTGCAGACGTCTGTTTCAGGCTATAGGCTAGAAACGTGGTGCCCGCTGATCGAAATGCCGGCAGTGGCCCGCAGTGAAAGTGTCACGCACCTGGTGGTTTCTTCGACATAAGCAAGCCACACGTACCGGTCACGGACATGTGCCCCTGCGCGGGGCAGGGTGCGTGAAGCCACCTCTTTGGGCAAACCCTACGGGTGGCCTGGCAAATGTGTCCCGTTTATGGGAAACTGTTATATTCCTTTCCGGTTTGATGAAAGGTCCGTTACGAGCATTGCCGTTTTCTGGATTTGGAGTTCTGCCATGGAGTGCAACGCAGAGACCCAAGGGTTTGGGGGATAGGGAGCTAGCACTTTGGCAGAGGCAGCTCCATGCTGCCCCGAGCTCTGGGCTCCGTGTTCAACTTGGAGTAAAGGCAGCCTGGGGTGCAATGCACGGACCGTCTGGCCCTAGACGGGATGTGCACGTGCAACAGACGAGCTAGAGGAGAGAAATGGGATACCCGCAGTTCTTCGGGATAGGCCAGCTCTCATCCAGCTAGTTGCGAAAGCAGGCTCCGAAAGGCCTGGATGCCTTTTCTCAACACGCCACACACGAGTTCAGTCACGCAGTACTACACTCGGAGTTTCTCAAGGGTACGTGGAGGGACAGCTTTTCTGACTGCGTAGGAACGGAGTTCCTCACAGGGGAAATGGGATGTGTACCGGACAGGCTGGGTGAACAAAATTTCGTATGCAGTTGTCCTCCAGTGGAGCGGGAGAGGGACCCAGGTCTGGCGAGCGCATAGTGTCTCTGGTCCCACACGTTCGGGGGCAGTGTGCTGCCTCAGCTCCCTTACAAGGCTGTGTTGACCTTGAGCCACGTAAGTAGAATAAGCTGCGGAAGTCAGTTTGACGCACATCCCAGGGTAGCCTTGCAGAGTTCCAATCCCAAGCCCTGTGGAGACAGATGGGCCTGAAAGCGTTTCACCCACGACGGCTCTTTGAAAACTCCGGGTCATTCCGAGTGCAGGGAGGACTGCGGTGAAGAGGGCTGTGAGCGTCAATCGTATCTTTTGTCCGTGCCTCCTGGACGTGGAGTGTGGCAAAGCGTGCCCAGGTGGACGGGAGGACAAAGCCTTCCCAAATCAAGTTGCAGGCTGCTGTTGTTACATGGAATCCCGGGCTTTGTTCACTGCTGTGTGCGACAAAGAAATCCTGGCTTCGTGTTTGTTCCTTGAGTGCGGGAAGTCCTCGTAGAGGGAGGCTTGAGGTGTCCAGTGTTCACCCAAATCGCTTCCGATCACAGGACGGAACATCGCACACACTTGTTGGCACTGTGGCCTCAGGTCCATTGCAAAGTAAGCCTTCGCCGAGGCGTGGGAAACGAGTCGCTCCCCAGCTCACAAATGCCCGTGATGAGGTGGGCCGGATGGAAGCATGGGGGGGTACCATGCTGCTTTGCCTGCAGGAGAAACATACGACAAGGTTCTAGAACATACTGTTATCTATGGGAGGACTGTGCTGCCCGGGACGCTCGGTGGCTCCAACGAGGGGCGCTAAGGGCTCCTTCTGAAGCCCATACGATGCCAATCGTTTCAACGCACTTTGCTGCTGGCCCACGTGCTGGTTGCCCACCTCTGCAATGTATGGGAATTCAACTCTGTAGCAGGTCTTCCCACCGGGGACGCTAATTTCGTTCACATCCTCGACCCTGAGCCTAGTGGCAGAGGCAAAAGCTGGGTCACTTCAGAGGCTCTTCCACCAGACGTTCGCAGAGGCGCCTGCCTTGGACTTGAAGCTACACGGAAGCAGGGACCTCAGGCACAGGGCAGACTGAGCGGTGTCCACCCTCACAGCATATAGCATTTCCTCGGGAACAGGGTCACTTTGGTGTCAGCTCCGGGATCCAAGATTTCGTGAGAGTGCTCCTTTGGTGACCAGAATCTATGGCTCACGCGGGACACGTGCAGCGGTTACTTTTGGACTTGCCATCTCAGACACTCTACCTCTGGGGCGTTCGGTAGCTGCGCGAAGGTAACAAAGTGGGCTCAAGTCCAGTACCCGAAAAGTGTCTCATGCCTCTCAACAGATGGCAGGCAGCGTGTCTCCTGCTGCTGCAGAAGGACTGCAGACGTCTGTTTCAGGCTATAGGCTAGAAACGTGGTGCCCGCTGATCGAAATGCCGGCAGTGGCCCGCAGTGAAAGTGTCACGCACCTGGTGGTTTCTTCGACATAAGCAAGCCACACGTACCGGTCACGGACATGTGCCCCTGCGCGGGGCAGGGTGCGTGAAGCCACCTCTTTGGGCAAACCCTACGGGTGGCCTGGCAAATGTGTCCCGTTTATGGGAAACTGTTATATTCCTTTCCGGTTTGATGAAAGGTCCGTTACGAGCATTGCCGTTTTCTGGATTTGGAGTTCTGCCATGGAGTGCAACGCAGAGACCCAAGGGTTTGGGGGATAGGGAGCTAGCACTTTGGCAGAGGCAGCTCCATGCTGCCCCGAGCTCTGGGCTCCGTGTTCAACTTGGAGTAAAGGCAGCCTGGGGTGCAATGCACGGACCGTCTGGCCCTAGACGGGATGTGCACGTGCAACAGACGAGCTAGAGGAGAGAAATGGGATACCCGCAGTTCTTCGGGATAGGCCAGCTCTCATCCAGCTAGTTGCGAAAGCAGGCTCCGAAAGGCCTGGATGCCTTTTCTCAACACGCCACACACGAGTTCAGTCACGCAGTACTACACTCGGAGTTTCTCAAGGGTACGTGGAGGGACAGCTTTTCTGACTGCGTAGGAACGGAGTTCCTCACAGGGGAAATGGGATGTGTACCGGACAGGCTGGGTGAACAAAATTTCGTATGCAGTTGTCCTCCAGTGGAGCGGGAGAGGGACCCAGGTCTGGCGAGCGCATAGTGTCTCTGGTCCCACACGTTCGGGGGCAGTGTGCTGCCTCAGCTCCCTTACAAGGCTGTGTTGACCTTGAGCCACGTAAGTAGAATAAGCTGCGGAAGTCAGTTTGACGCACATCCCAGGGTAGCCTTGCAGAGTTCCAATCCCAAGCCCTGTGGAGACAGATGGGCCTGAAAGCGTTTCACCCACGACGGCTCTTTGAAAACTCCGGGTCATTCCGAGTGCAGGGAGGACTGCGGTGAAGAGGGCTGTGAGCGTCAATCGTATCTTTTGTCCGTGCCTCCTGGACGTGGAGTGTGGCAAAGCGTGCCCAGGTGGACGGGAGGACAAAGCCTTCCCAAATCAAGTTGCAGGCTGCTGTTGTTACATGGAATCCCGGGCTTTGTTCACTGCTGTGTGCGACAAAGAAATCCTGGCTTCGTGTTTGTTCCTTGAGTGCGGGAAGTCCTCGTAGAGGGAGGCTTGAGGTGTCCAGTGTTCACCCAAATCGCTTCCGATCACAGGACGGAACATCGCACACACTTGTTGGCACTGTGGCCTCAGGTCCATTGCAAAGTAAGCCTTCGCCGAGGCGTGGGAAACGAGTCGCTCCCCAGCTCACAAATGCCCGTGATGAGGTGGGCCGGATGGAAGCATGGGGGGGTACCATGCTGCTTTGCCTGCAGGAGAAACATACGACAAGGTTCTAGAACATACTGTTATCTATGGGAGGACTGTGCTGCCCGGGACGCTCGGTGGCTCCAACGAGGGGCGCTAAGGGCTCCTTCTGAAGCCCATACGATGCCAATCGTTTCAACGCACTTTGCTGCTGGCCCACGTGCTGGTTGCCCACCTCTGCAATGTATGGGAATTCAACTCTGTAGCAGGTCTTCCCACCGGGGACGCTAATTTCGTTCACATCCTCGACCCTGAGCCTAGTGGCAGAGGCAAAAGCTGGGTCACTTCAGAGGCTCTTCCACCAGACGTTCGCAGAGGCGCCTGCCTTGGACTTGAAGCTACACGGAAGCAGGGACCTCAGGCACAGGGCAGACTGAGCGGTGTCCACCCTCACAGCATATAGCATTTCCTCGGGAACAGGGTCACTTTGGTGTCAGCTCCGGGATCCAAGATTTCGTGAGAGTGCTCCTTTGGTGACCAGAATCTATGGCTCACGCGGGACACGTGCAGCGGTTACTTTCGGACTTGCCATCTCAGACACTCTACCTCTGGGGCGTTCGGTAGCTGCGCGAAGGTAACAAAGTGGGCTCAAGTCCAGTACCCGAAAAGTGTCTCATGCCTCTCAACAGATGGCAGGCAGCGTGTCTCCTGCTGCTGCAGAAGGACTGCAGACGTCTGTTTCAGGCTATAGGCTAGAAACGTGGTGCCCGCTGATCGAAATGCCGGCAGTGGCCCGCAGTGAAAGTGTCACGCACCTGGTGGTTTCTTCGACATAAGCAAGCCACACGTACCGGTCACGGACATGTGCCCCTGCGCGGGGCAGGGTGCGTGAAGCCACCTCTTTGGGCAAACCCTACGGGTGGCCTGGCAAATGTGTCCCGTTTATGGGAAACTGTTATATTCCTTTCCGGTTTGATGAAAGGTCCGTTACGAGCATTGCCGTTTTCTGGATTTGGAGTTCTGCCATGGAGTGCAACGCAGAGACCCAAGGGTTTGGGGGATAGGGAGCTAGCACTTTGGCAGAGGCAGCTCCATGCTGCCCCGAGCTCTGGGCTCCGTGTTCAACTTGGAGTAAAGGCAGCCTGGGGTGCAATGCACGGACCGTCTGGCCCTAGACGGGATGTGCACGTGCAACAGACGAGCTAGAGGAGAGAAATGGGATACCCGCAGTTCTTCGGGATAGGCCAGCTCTCATCCAGCTAGTTGCGAAAGCAGGCTCCGAAAGGCCTGGATGCCTTTTCTCAACACGCCACACACGAGTTCAGTCACGCAGTACTACACTCGGAGTTTCTCAAGGGTACGTGGAGGGACAGCTTTTCTGACTGCGTAGGAACGGAGTTCCTCACAGGGGAAATGGGATGTGTACCGGACAGGCTGGGTGAACAAAATTTCGTATGCAGTTGTCCTCCAGTGGAGCGGGAGAGGGACCCAGGTCTGGCGAGCGCATAGTGTCTCTGGTCCCACACGTTCGGGGGCAGTGTGCTGCCTCAGCTCCCTTACAAGGCTGTGTTGACCTTGAGCCACGTAAGTAGAATAAGCTGCGGAAGTCAGTTTGACGCACATCCCAGGGTAGCCTTGCAGAGTTCCAATCCCAAGCCCTGTGGAGACAGATGGGCCTGAAAGCGTTTCACCCACGACGGCTCTTTGAAAACTCCGGGTCATTCCGAGTGCAGGGAGGACTGCGGTGAAGAGGGCTGTGAGCGTCAATCGTATCTTTTGTCCGTGCCTCCTGGACGTGGAGTGTGGCAAAGCGTGCCCAGGTGGACGGGAGGACAAAGCCTTCCCAAATCAAGTTGCAGGCTGCTGTTGTTACATGGAATCCCGGGCTTTGTTCACTGCTGTGTGCGACAAAGAAATCCTGGCTTCGTGTTTGTTCCTTGAGTGCGGGAAGTCCTCGTAGAGGGAGGCTTGAGGTGTCCAGTGTTCACCCAAATCGCTTCCGATCACAGGACGGAACATCGCACACACTTGTTGGCACTGTGGCCTCAGGTCCATTGCAAAGTAAGCCTTCGCCGAGGCGTGGGAAACGAGTCGCTCCCCAGCTCACAAATGCCCGTGATGAGGTGGGCCGGATGGAAGCATGGGGGGGTACCATGCTGCTTTGCCTGCAGGAGAAACATACGACAAGGTTCTAGAACATACTGTTATCTATGGGAGGACTGTGCTGCCCGGGACGCTCGGTGGCTCCAACGAGGGGCGCTAAGGGCTCCTTCTGAAGCCCATACGATGCCAATCGTTTCAACGCACTTTGCTGCTGGCCCACGTGCTGGTTGCCCACCTCTGCAATGTATGGGAATTCAACTCTGTAGCAGGTCTTCCCACCGGGGACGCTAATTTCGTTCACATCCTCGACCCTGAGCCTAGTGGCAGAGGCAAAAGCTGGGTCACTTCAGAGGCTCTTCCACCAGACGTTCGCAGAGGCGCCTGCCTTGGACTTGAAGCTACACGGAAGCAGGGACCTCAGGCACAGGGCAGACTGAGCGGTGTCCACCCTCACAGCATATAGCATTTCCTCGGGAACAGGGTCACTTTGGTGTCAGCTCTGGGATCCAAGATTTCGTGAGAGTGCTCCTTTGGTGACCAGAATCTATGGCTCACGCGGGACACGTGCAGCGGTTACTTTCGGACTTGCCATCTCAGACACTCTACCTCTGGGGCGTTCGGTAGCTGCGCGAAGGTAACAAAGTGGGCTCAAGTCCAGTACCCGAAAAGTGTCTCATGCCTCTCAACAGATGGCAGGCAGCGTGTCTCCTGCTGCTGCAGAAGGACTGCAGACGTCTGTTTCAGGCTATAGGCTAGAAACGTGGTGCCCGCTGATAGAAATGCCGGCAGTGGCCCGCAGTGAAAGTGTCACGCACCTGGTGGTTTCTTCGACATAAGCAAGCCACACGTACCGGTCACGGACATGTGCCCCTGCGCGGGGCAGGGTGCGTGAAGCCACCTCTTTGGGCAAACCCTACGGGTGGCCTGGCAAATGTGTCCCGTTTATGGGAAACTGTTATATTCCTTTCCGGTTTGATGAAAGGTACGTTACGAGCATTGCCGTTTTCTGGATTTGGAGTTCTGCCATGGAGTGCAACGCAGAGACCCAAGGGTTTGGGGGATAGGGAACTAGCACTTTGGCAGAGGCAGCTCCATGCTGCCCCGAGCTCTGGGCTCCGTGTTCAACTTGGAGTAAAGGCAGCCTGGGGTGCAATGCACGGACCGTCTGGCCCTAGACGGGATGTGCACGTGCAACAGACGAGCTAGAGGAGAGAAATGGGATACCCGCAGTTCTTCGGGATAGGCCAGCTCTCATCCAGCTAGTTGCGAAAGCAGGCTCCGAAAGGCCTGGATGCCTTTTCTCAACACGCCACACACGAGTTCAGTCACGCAGTACTACACTCGGAGTTTCTCAAGGGTACGTGGAGGGACAGCTTTTCTGACTGCATAGGAACGGAGTTCCTCACAGGGGAAATGGGATGTGTACCGGACAGGCTGGGTGAACAAAATTTCGTATGCAGTTGTCCTCCAGTGGAGCGGGAGAGGGACCCAGGTCTGGCGAGCGCATAGTGTCTCTGGTCCCACACGTTCGGGGGCAGTGTGCTGCCTCAGCTCCCTTACAAGGCTGTGTTGACCTTGAGCCACGTAAGTAGAATAAGCTGCGGAAGTCAGTTTGACGCACATCCCAGGGTAGCCTTGCAGAGTTCCAATCCCAAGCCCTGTGGAGACAGATGGGCCTGAAAGCGTTTCACCCACGACGGCTCTTTGAAAACTCCGGGTCATTCCGAGTGCAGGGAGGACTGCGGTGAAGAGGGCTGTGAGCGTCAATCGTATCTTTTGTCCGTGCCTCCTGGACGTGGAGTGTGGCAAAGCGTGCCCAGGTGGACGGGAGGACAAAGCCTTCCCAAATCAAGTTGCAGGCTGCTGTTGTTACATGGAATCCCGGGCTTTGTTCACTGCTGTGTGCGACAAAGAAATCCTGGCTTCGTGTTTGTTCCTTGAGTGCGGGAAGTCCTCGTAGAGGGAGGCTTGAGGTGTCCAGCGTTCACCCAAATCGCTTCCGATCACAGGACGGAACATCGCACACACTTGTTGGCACTGTGGCCTCAGGTCCATTGCAAAGTAAGCCTTCGCCGAGGCGTGGGAAACGAGTCGCTCCCCAGCTCACAAATGCCCGTGATGAGGTGGGCCGGATGGAAGCATGGGGGGGTACCATGCTGCTTTGCCTGCAGGAGAAACATACGACAAGGTTCTAGAACATACTGTTATCTATGGGAGGACTGTGCTGCCCGGGACGCTCGGTGGCTCCAACGAGGGGCGCTAAGGGCTCCTTCTGAAGCCCATACGATGCCAATCGTTTCAACGCACTTTGCTGCTGGCCCACGTGCTGGTTGCCCACCTCTGCAATGTATGGGAATTCAACTCTGTAGCAGGTCTTCCCACCGGGGACGCTAATTTCGTTCACATCCTCGACCCTGAGCCTAGTGGCAGAGGCAAAAGCTGGGTCACTTCAGAGGCTCTTCCACCAGACGTTTGCAGAGGCGCCTGCCTTGGACTTGAAGCTACACGGAAGCAGGGACCTCAGGCACAGGGCAGACTGAGCGGTGTCCACCCTCACAGCATATAGCATTTCCTCGGGAACAGGGTCACTTTGGTGTCAGCTCTGGGATCCAAGATTTCGTGAGAGTGCTCCTTTGGTGACCAGAATCTATGGCTCACGCGGGACACGTGCAGCGGTTACTTTCGGACTTGCCATCTCAGACACTCTACCTCTGGGGCGTTCGGTAGCTGCGCGAAGGTAACAAAGTGGGCTCAAGTCCAGTACCCGAAAAGTGTCTCATGCCTCTCAACAGATGGCAGGCAGCGTGTCTCCTGCTGCTGCAGAAGGACTGCAGACGTCTGTTTCAGGCTATAGGCTAGAAACGTGGTGCCCGCTGATAGAAATGCCGGCAGTGGCCCGCAGTGAAAGTGTCACGCACCTGGTGGTTTCTTCGACATAAGCAAGCCACACGTACCGGTCACGGACATGTGCCCCTGCGCGGGGCAGGGTGCGTGAAGCCACCTCTTTGGGCAAACCCTACGGGTGGCCTGGCAAATGTGTCCCGTTTATGGGAAACTGTTATATTCCTTTCCGGTTTGATGAAAGGTCCGTTACGAGCATTGCCGTTTTCTGGATTTGGAGTTCTGCCATGGAGTGCAACGCAGAGACCCAAGGGTTTGGGGGATAGGGAACTAGCACTTTGGCAGAGGCAGCTCCATGCTGCCCCGAGCTCTGGGCTCCGTGTTCAACTTGGAGTAAAGGCAGCCTGGGGTGCAATGCACGGACCGTCTGGCCCTAGACGGGATGTGCACGTGCAACAGACGAGCTAGAGGAGAGAAATGGGATACCCGCAGTTCTTCGGGATAGGCCAGCTCTCATCCAGCTAGTTGCGAAAGCAGGCTCCGAAAGGCCTGGATGCCTTTTCTCAACACGCCACACACGAGTTCAGTCACGCAGTACTACACTCGGAGTTTCTCAAGGGTACGTGGAGGGACAGCTTTTCTGACTGCATAGGAACGGAGTTCCTCACAGGGGAAATGGGATGTGTACCGGACAGGCTGGGTGAACAAAATTTCGTATGCAGTTGTCCTCCAGTGGAGCGGGAGAGGGACCCAGGTCTGGCGAGCGCATAGTGTCTCTGGTCCCACACGTTCGGGGGCAGTGTGCTGCCTCAGCTCCCTTACAAGGCTGTGTTGACCTTGAGCCACGTAAGTAGAATAAGCTGCGGAAGTCAGTTTGACGCACATCCCAGGGTAGCCTTGCAGAGTTCCAATCCCAAGCCCTGTGGAGACAGATGGGCCTGAAAGCGTTTCACCCACGACGGCTCTTTGAAAACTCCGGGTCATTCCGAGTGCAGGGAGGACTGCGGTGAAGAGGGCTGTGAGCGTCAATCGTATCTTTTGTCCGTGCCTCCTGGACGTGGAGTGTGGCAAAGCGTGCCCAGGTGGACGGGAGGACAAAGCCTTCCCAAATCAAGTTGCAGGCTGCTGTTGTTACATGGAATCCCGGGCTTTGTTCACTGCTGTGTGCGACAAAGAAATCCTGGCTTCGTGTTTGTTCCTTGAGTGCGGGAAGTCCTCGTAGAGGGAGGCTTGAGGTGTCCAGTGTTCACCCAAATCGCTTCCGATCACAGGACGGAACATCGCACACACTTGTTGGCACTGTGGCCTCAGGTCCATTGCAAAGTAAGCCTTCGCCGAGGCGTGGGAAACGAGTCGCTCCCCAGCTCACAAATGCCCGTGATGAGGTGGGCCGGATGGAAGCATGGGGGGGTACCATGCTGCTTTGCCTGCAGGAGAAACATACGACAAGGTTCTAGAACATACTGTTATCTATGGGAGGACTGTGCTGCCCGGGACGCTCGGTGGCTCCAACGAGGGGCGCTAAGGGCTCCTTCTGAAGCCCATACGATGCCAATCGTTTCAACGCACTTTGCTGCTGGCCCACGTGCTGGTTGCCCACCTCTGCAATGTATGGGAATTCAACTCTGTAGCAGGTCTTCCCACCGGGGACGCTAATTTCGTTCACATCCTCGACCCTGAGCCTAGTGGCAGAGGCAAAAGCTGGGTCACTTCAGAGGCTCTTCCACCAGACGTTTGCAGAGGCGCCTGCCTTGGACTTGAAGCTACACGGAAGCAGGGACCTCAGGCACAGGGCAGACTGAGCGGTGTCCACCCTCACAGCATATAGCATTTCCTCGGGAACAGGGTCACTTTGGTGTCAGCTCTGGGATCCAAGATTTCGTGAGAGTGCTCCTTTGGTGACCAGAATCTATGGCTCACGCGGGACACGTGCAGCGGTTACTTTCGGACTTGCCATCTCAGACACTCTACCTCTGGGGCGTTCCGTAGCTGCGCGAAGGTAACAAAGTGGGCTCAAGTCCAGTACCCGAAAAGTGTCTCATGCCTCTCAACAGATGGCAGGCAGCGTGTCTCCTGCTGCTGCAGAAGGACTGCAGACGTCTGTTTCAGGCTATAGGCTAGAAACGTGGTGCCCGCTGATAGAAATGCCGGCAGTGGCCCGCAGTGAAAGTGTCACGCACCTGGTGGTTTCTTCGACATAAGCAAGCCACACATACCGGTCACGGACATGTGCCCCTGCGCGGGGCAGGGTGCGTGAAGCCACCTCTTTGGGCAAACCCTACGGGTGGCCTGGCAAATGTGTCCCGTTTATGGGAAACTGTTATATTCCTTTCCGGTTTGATGAAAGGTACGTTACGAGCATTGCCGTTTTCTGGATTTGGAGTTCTGCCATGGAGTGCAACGCAGAGACCCAAGGGTTTGGGGGATAGGGAACTAGCACTTTGGCAGAGGCAGCTCCATGCTGCCCCGAGCTCTGGGCTCCGTGTTCAACTTGGAGTAAAGGCAGCCTGGGGTGCAATGCACGGACCGTCTGGCCCTAGACGGGATGTGCACGTGCAACAGACGAGCTAGAGGAGAGAAATGGGATACCCGCAGTTCTTCGGGATAGGCCAGCTCTCATCCAGCTAGTTGCGAAAGCAGGCTCCGAAAGGCCTGGATGCCTTTTCTCAACACGCCACACACGAGTTCAGTCACGCAGTACTACACTCGGAGTTTCTCAAGGGTACGTGGAGGGACAGCTTTTCTGACTGCATAGGAACGGAGTTCCTCACAGGGGAAATGGGATGTGTACCGGACAGGCTGGGTGAACAAAATTTCGTATGCAGTTGTCCTCCAGTGGAGCGGGAGAGGGACCCAGGTCTGGCGAGCGCATAGTGTCTCTGGTCCCACACGTTCGGGGGCAGTGTGCTGCCTCAGCTCCCTTACAAGGCTGTGTTGACCTTGAGCCACGTAAGTAGAATAAGCTGCGGAAGTCAGTTTGACGCACATCCCAGGGTAGCCTTGCAGAGTTCCAATCCCAAGCCCTGTGGAGACAGATGGGCCTGAAAGCGTTTCACCCACGACGGCTCTTTGAAAACTCCGGGTCATTCCGAGTGCAGGGAGGACTGCGGTGAAGAGGGCTGTGAGCGTCAATCGTATCTTTTGTCCGTGCCTCCTGGACGTGGAGTGTGGCAAAGCGTGCCCAGGTGGACGGGAGGACAAAGCCTTCCCAAATCAAGTTGCAGGCTGCTGTTGTTACATGGAATCCCGGGCTTTGTTCACTGCTGTGTGCGACAAAGAAATCCTGGCTTCGTGTTTGTTCCTTGAGTGCGGGAAGTCCTCGTAGAGGGAGGCTTGAGGTGTCCAGTGTTCACCCAAATCGCTTCCGATCACAGGACGGAACATCGCACACACTTGTTGGCACTGTGGCCTCAGGTCCATTGCAAAGTAAGCCTTCGCCGAGGCGTGGGAAACGAGTCGCTCCCCAGCTCACAAATGCCCGTGATGAGGTGGGCCGGATGGAAGCATGGGGGGGTACCATGCTGCTTTGCCTGCAGGAGAAACATACGACAAGGTTCTAGAACATACTGTTATCTATGGGAGGACTGTGCTGCCCGGGACGCTCGGTGGCTCCAACGAGGGGCGCTAAGGGCTCCTTCTGAAGCCCATACGATGCCAATCGTTTCAACGCACTTTGCTGCTGGCCCACGTGCTGGTTGCCCACCTCTGCAATGTATGGGAATTCAACTCTGTAGCAGGTCTTCCCACCGGGGACGCTAATTTCGTTCACATCCTCGACCCTGAGCCTAGTGGCAGAGGCAAAAGCTGGGTCACTTCAGAGGCTCTTCCACCAGACGTTCGCAGAGGCACCTGCCTTGGACTTGAAGCTACACGGAAGCAGGGACCTCAGGCACAGGGCAGACTGAGCGGTGTCCACCCTCACAGCATATAGCATTTCCTCGGGAACAGGGTCACTTTGGTGTCAGCTCCGGGATCCAAGATTTCGTGAGAGTGCTCCTTTGGTGACCAGAATCTATGGCTCACGCGGGACACGTGCAGCGGTTACTTTCGGACTTGCCATCTCAGACACTCTACCTCTGGGGCGTTCGGTAGCTGCGCGAAGGTAACAAAGTGGGCTCAAGTCCAGTACCCGAAAAGTGTCTCATGCCTCTCAACAGATGGCAGGCAGCGTGTCTCCTGCTGCTGCAGAAGGACTGCAGACGTCTGTTTCAGGCTATAGGCTAGAAACGTGGTGCCCGCTGATCGAAATGCCGGCAGTGGCCCGCAGTGAAAGTGTCACGCACCTGGTGGTTTCTTCGACATAAGCAAGCCACACGTACCGGTCACGGACATGTGCCCCTGCGCGGGGCAGGGTGCGTGAAGCCACCTCTTTGGGCAAACCCTACGGGTGGCCTGGCAAATGTGTCCCGTTTATGGGAAACTGTTATATTCCTTTCCGGTTTGATGAAAGGTCCGTTACGAGCATTGCCGTTTTCTGGATTTGGAGTTCTGCCATGGAGTGCAACGCAGAGACCCAAGGGTTTGGGGGATAGGGAGCTAGCACTTTGGCAGAGGCAGCTCCATGCTGCCCCGAGCTCTGGGCTCCGTGTTCAACTTGGAGTAAAGGCAGCCTGGGGTGCAATGCACGGACCGTCTGGCCCTAGACGGGATGTGCACGTGCAACAGACGAGCTAGAGGAGAGAAATGGGATACCCGCAGTTCTTCGGGATAGGCCAGCTCTCATCCAGCTAGTTGCGAAAGCAGGCTCCGAAAGGCCTGGATGCCTTTTCTCAACACGCCACACACGAGTTCAGTCACGCAGTACTACACTCGGAGTTTCTCAAGGGTACGTGGAGGGACAGCTTTTCTGACTGCATAGGAACGGAGTTCCTCACAGGGGAAATGGGATGTGTACCGGACAGGCTGGGTGAACAAAATTTCGTATGCAGTTGTCCTCCAGTGGAGCGGGAGAGGGACCCAGGTCTGGCGAGCGCATAGTGTCTCTGGTCCCACACGTTCTGGGGCAGTGTGCTGCCTCAGCTCCCTTACAAGGCTGTGTTGACCTTGAGCCACGTAAGTAGAATAAGCTGCGGAAGTCAGTTTGACGCACATCCCAGGGTAGCCTTGCAGAGTTCCAATCCCAAGCCCTGTGGAGACAGATGGGCCTGAAAGCGTTTCACCCACGACGGCTCTTTGAAAACTCCGGGTCATTCCGAGTGCAGGGAGGACTGCGGTGAAGAGGGCTGTGAGCGTCAATCGTATCTTTTGTCCGTGCCTCCTGGACGTGGAGTGTGGCAAAGCGTGCCCAGGTGGACGGGAGGACAAAGCCTTCCCAAATCAAGTTGCAGGCTGCTGTTGTTACATGGAATCCCGGGCTTTGTTCACTGCTGTGTGCGACAAAGAAATCCTGGCTTCGTGTTTGTTCCTTGAGTGCGGGAAGTCCTCGTAGAGGGAGGCTTGAGGTGTCCAGTGTTCACCCAAATCGCTTCCGATCACAGGACGGAACATCGCACACACTTGTTGGCACTGTGGCCTCAGGTCCATTGCAAAGTAAGCCTTCGCCGAGGCGTGGGAAACGAGTCGCTCCCCAGCTCACAAATGCCCGTGATGAGGTGGGCCGGATGGAAGCATGGGGGGGTACCATGCTGCTTTGCCTGCAGGAGAAACATACGACAAGGTTCTAGAACATACTGTTATCTATGGGAGGACTGTGCTGCCCGGGACGCTCGGTGGCTCCAACGAGGGGCGCTAAGGGCTCCTTCTGAAGCCCATACGATGCCAATCGTTTCAACGCACTTTGCTGCTGGCCCACGTGCTGGTTGCCCACCTCTGCAATGTATGGGAATTCAACTCTGTAGCAGGTCTTCCCACCGGGGACGCTAATTTCGTTCACATCCTCGACCCTGAGCCTAGTGGCAGAGGCAAAAGCTGGGTCACTTCAGAGGCTCTTCCACCAGACGTTCGCAGAGGCGCCTGCCTTGGACTTGAAGCTACACGGAAGCAGGGACCTCAGGCACAGGGCAGACTGAGCGGTGTCCACCCTCACAGCATATAGCATTTCCTCGGGAACAGGGTCACTTTGGTGTCAGCTCTGGGATCCAAGATTTCGTGAGAGTGCTCCTTTGGTGACCAGAATCTATGGCTCACGCGGGACACGTGTAGCGGTTACTTTCGGACTTGCCATCTCAGACACTCTACCTCTGGGGCGTTCGGTAGCTGCGCGAAGGTAACAAAGTGGGCTCAAGTCCAGTACCCGAAAAGTGTCTCATGCCTCTCAACAGATGGCAGGCAGCGTGTCTCCTGCTGCTGCAGAAGGACTGCAGACGTCTGTTTCAGGCTATAGGCTAGAAACGTGGTGCCCGCTGATAGAAATGCCGGCAGTGGCCCGCAGTGAAAGTGTCACGCACCTGGTGGTTTCTTCGACATAAGCAAGCCACACGTACCGGTCACGGACATGTGCCCCTGCGCGGGGCAGGGTGCGTGAAGCCACCTCTTTGGGCAAACCCTACGGGTGGCCTGGCAAATGTGTCCCGTTTATGGGAAACTGTTATATTCCTTTCCGGTTTGATGAAAGGTACGTTACGAGCATTGCCGTTTTCTGGATTTGGAGTTCTGCCATGGAGTGCAACGCAGAGACCCAAGGGTTTGGGGGATAGGGAGCTAGCACTTTGGCAGAGGCAGCTCCATGCTGCCCCGAGCTCTGGGCTCCGTGTTCAACTTGGAGTAAAGGCAGCCTGGGGTGCAATGCACGGACCGTCTGGCCCTAGACGGGATGTGCACGTGCAACAGACGAGCTAGAGGAGAGAAATGGGATACCCGCAGTTCTTCGGGATAGGCCAGCTCTCATCCAGCTAGTTGCGAAAGCAGGCTCCGAAAGGCCTGGATGCCTTTTCTCAACACGCCACACACGAGTTCAGTCACGCAGTACTACACTCGGAGTTTCTCAAGGGTACGTGGAGGGACAGCTTTTCTGACTGCATAGGAACGGAGTTCCTCACAGGGGAAATGGGATGTGTACCGGACAGGCTGGGTGAACAAAATTTCGTATGCAGTTGTCCTCCAGTGGAGCGGGAGAGGGACCCAGGTCTGGCGAGCGCATAGTGTCTCTGGTCCCACACGTTCTGGGGCAGTGTGCTGCCTCAGCTCCCTTACAAGGCTGTGTTGACATTGAGCCACGTAAGTAGAATAAGCTGCGGAAGTCAGTTTGACGCACATCCCAGGGTAGCCTTGCAGAGTTCCAATCCCAAGCCCTGTGGAGACAGATGGGCCTGAAAGCGTTTCACCCACGACGGCTCTTTGAAAACTCCGGGTCATTCCGAGTGCAGGGAGGACTGCGGTGAAGAGGGCTGTGAGCGTCAATCGTATCTTTTGTCCGTGCCTCCTGGACGTGGAGTGTGGCAAAGCGTGCCCAGGTGGACGGGAGGACAAAGCCTTCCCAAATCAAGTTGCAGGCTGCTGTTGTTACATGGAATCCCGGGCTTTGTTCACTGCTGTGTGCGACAAAGAAATCCTGGCTTCGTGTTTGTTCCTTGAGTGCGGGAAGTCCTCGTAGAGGGAGGCTTGAGGTGTCCAGTGTTCACCCAAATCGCTTCCGATCACAGGACGGAACATCGCACACACTTGTTGGCACTGTGGCCTCAGGTCCATTGCAAAGTATGCCTTCGCCGAGGCGTGGGAAACGAGTCGCTCCCCAGCTCACAAATGCCCGTGATGAGGTGGGCCGGATGGAAGCATGGGGGGTACCATGCTGCTTTGCCTGCAGGAGAAACATACGACAAGGTTCTAGAACATACTGTTATCTATGGGAGGACTGTGCTGCCCGGGACGCTCGGTGGCTCCAACGAGGGGCGCTAAGGGCTCCTTCTGAAGCCCATACGATGCCAATCGTTTCAACGCACTTTGCTGCTGGCCCACGTGCTGGTTGCCCACCTCTGCAATGTATGGGAATTCAACTCTGTAGCAGGTCTTCCCACCGGGGACGCTAATTTCGTTCACATCCTCGACCCTGAGCCTAGTGGCAGAGGCAAAAGCTGGGTCACTTCAGAGGCTCTTCCACCAGACGTTCGCAGAGGCGCCTGCCTTGGACTTGAAGCTACACGGAAGCAGGGACCTCAGGCACAGGGCAGACTGAGCGGTGTCCACCCTCACAGCATATAGCATTTCCTCGGGAACAGGGTCACTTTGGTGTCAGCTCCGGGATCCAAGATTTCGTGAGAGTGCTCCTTTGGTGACCAGAATCTATGGCTCACGCGGGACACGTGCAGCGGTTACTTTCGGACTTGCCATCTCAGACACTCTACCTCTGGGGCGTTCGGTAGCTGCGCGAAGGTAACAAAGTGGGCTCAAGTCCAGTACCCGAAAAGTGTCTCATGCCTCTCAACAGATGGCAGGCAGCGTGTCTCCTGCTGCTGCAGAAGGACTGCAGACGTCTGTTTCAGGCTATAGGCTAGAAACGTGGTGCCCGCTGATAGAAATGCCGGCAGTGGCCCGCAGTGAAAGTGTCACGCACCTGGTGGTTTCTTCGACATAAGCAAGCCACACGTACCGGTCACGGACATGTGCCCCTGCGCGGGGCAGGGTGCGTGAAGCCACCTCTTTGGGCAAACCCTACGGGTGGCCTGGCAAATGTGTCCCGTTTATGGGAAACTGTTATATTCCTTTCCGGTTTGATGAAAGGTCCGTTACGAGCATTGCCGTTTTCTGGATTTGGAGTTCTGCCATGGAGTGCAACGCAGAGACCCAAGGGTTTGGGGGATAGGGAGCTAGCACTTTGGCAGAGGCAGCTCCATGCTGCCCCGAGCTCTGGGCTCCGTGTTCAACTTGGAGTAAAGGCAGCCTGGGGTGCAATGCACGGACCGTCTGGCCCTAGACGGGATGTGCACGTGCAACAGACGAGCTAGAGGAGAGAAATGGGATACCCGCAGTTCTTCGGGATAGGCCAGCTCTCATCCAGCTAGTTGCGAAAGCAGGCTCCGAAAGGCCTGGATGCCTTTTCTCAACACGCCACACACGAGTTCAGTCACGCAGTACTACACTCGGAGTTTCTCAAGGGTACGTGGAGGGACAGCTTTTCTGACTGCATAGGAACGGAGTTCCTCACAGGGGAAATGGGATGTGTACCGGACAGGCTGGGTGAACAAAATTTCGTATGCAGTTGTCCTCCAGTGGAGCGGGAGAGGGACCCAGGTCTGGCGAGCGCATAGTGTCTCTGGTCCCACACGTTCGGGGGCAGTGTGCTGCCTCAGCTCCCTTACAAGGCTGTGTTGACCTTGAGCCACGTAAGTAGAATAAGCTGCGGAAGTCAGTTTGACGCACATCCCAGGGTAGCCTTGCAGAGTTCCAATCCCAAGCCCTGTGGAGACAGATGGGCCTGAAAGCGTTTCACCCACGACGGCTCTTTGAAAACTCCGGGTCATTCCGAGTGCAGGGAGGACTGCGGTGAAGAGGGCTGTGAGCGTCAATCGTATCTTTTGTCCGTGCCTCCTGGACGTGGAGTGTGGCAAAGCGTGCCCAGGTGGACGGGAGGACAAAGCCTTCCCAAATCAAGTTGCAGGCTGCTGTTGTTACATGGAATCCCGGGCTTTGTTCACTGCTGTGTGCGACAAAGAAATCCTGGCTTCGTGTTTGTTCCTTGAGTGCGGGAAGTCCTCGTAGAGGGAGGCTTGAGGTGTCCAGTGTTCACCCAAATCGCTTCCGATCACAGGACGGAACATCGCACACACTTGTTGGCACTGTGGCCTCAGGTCCATTGCAAAGTAAGCCTTCGCCGAGGTGTGGGAAACGAGTCGCTCCCCAGCTCACAAATGCCCGTGATGAGGTGGGCCGGATGGAAGCATGGGGGGGTACCATGCTGCTTTGCCTGCAGGAGAAACATACGACAAGGTTCTAGAACATACTGTTATCTATGGGAGGACTGTGCTGCCCGGGACGCTCGGTGGCTCCAACGAGGGGCGCTAAGGGCTCCTTCTGAAGCCCATACGATGCCAATCGTTTCAACGCACTTTGCTGCTGACCCACGTGCTGGTTGCCCACCTCTGCAATGTATGGGAATTCAACTCTGTAGCAGGTCTTCCCACCGGGGACGCTAATTTCGTTCACATCCTCGACCCTGAGCCTAGTGGCAGAGGCAAAAGCTGGGTCACTTCAGAGGCTCTTCCACCAGACGTTCGCAGAGGCGCCTGCCTTGGACTTGAAGCTACACGGAAGCAGGGACCTCAGGCACAGGGCAGACTGAGCGGTGTCCACCCTCACAGCATATAGCATTTCCTCGGGAACAGGGTCACTTTGGTGTCAGCTCCGGGATCCAAGATTTCGTGAGAGTGCTCCTTTGGTGACCAGAATCTATGGCTCACGCGGGACACGTGCAGCGGTTACTTTCGGACTTGCCATCTCAGACACTCTACCTCTGGGGCGTTCGGTAGCTGCGCGAAGGTAACAAAGTGGGCTCAAGTCCAGTACCCGAAAAGTGTCTCATGCCTCTCAACAGATGGCAGGCAGCGTGTCTCCTGCTGCTGCAGAAGGACTGCAGACGTCTGTTTCAGGCTATAGGCTAGAAACGTGGTGCCCGCTGATAGAAATGCCGGCAGTGGCCCGCAATGAAAGTGTCACGCACCTGGTGGTTTCTTCGACATAAGCAAGCCACACGTACCGGTCACGGACATGTGCCCCTGCGCGGGGCAGGGTGCGTGAAGCCACCTCTTTGGGCAAACCCTACGGGTGGCCTGGCAAATGTGTCCCGTTTATGGGAAACTGTTATATTCCTTTCCGGTTTGATGAAAGGTCCGTTACGAGCATTGCCGTTTTCTGGATTTGGAGTTCTGCCATGGAGTGCAACGCAGAGACCCAAGGGTTTGGGGGATAGGGAGCTAGCACTTTGGCAGAGGCAGCTCCATGCTGCCCCGAGCTCTGGGCTCCGTGTTCAACTTGGAGTAAAGGCAGCCTGGGGTGCAATGCACGGACCGTCTGGCCCTAGACGGGATGTGCACGTGCAACAGACGAGCTAGAGGAGAGAAATGGGATACCCGCAGTTCTTCGGGATAGACCAGCTCTCATCCAGCTAGTTGCGAAAGCAGGCTCCGAAAGGCCTGGATGCCTTTTCTCAACACGCCACACACGAGTTCAGTCACGCAGTACTACACTCGGAGTTTCTCAAGGGTACGTGGAGGGACAGCTTTTCTGACTGCATAGGAACGGAGTTCCTCACAGGGGAAATGGGATGTGTACCGGACAGGCTGGGTGAACAAAATTTCGTATGCAGTTGTCCTCCAGTGGAGCGGGAGAGGGACCCAGGTCTGGCGAGCGCATAGTGTCTCTGGTCCCACACGTTCGGGGGCAGTGTGCTGCCTCAGCTCCCTTACAAGGCTGTGTTGACCTTGAGCCACGTAAGTAGAATAAGCTGCAGAAGTCAGTTTGACGCACATCCCAGGGTAGCCTTGCAGAGTTCCAATCCCAAGCCCTGTGGAGACAGATGGGCCTGAAAGCGTTTCAACCACGACGGCTCTTTGAAAACTCCGGGTCATTCCGAGTGCAGGGAGGACTGCGGTGAAGAGGGCTGTGAGCGTCAATCGTATCTTTTGTCCGTGCCTCCTGGACGTGGAGTGTGGCAAAGCGTGCCCAGGTGGACGGGAGGACAAAGCCTTCCCAAATCAAGTTGCAGGCTGCTGTTGTTACATGGAATCCCGGGCTTTGTTCACTGCTGTGTGCGACAAAGAAATCCTGGCTTCGTGTTTGTTCCTTGAGTGCGGGTAGTCTTCGTAGAGGGAGGCTTGAGGTGTCCAGTGTTCACCCAAATCGCTTCCGATCACAGGACGGAACATCGCACACACTTGTTGGCACTGTGGCCTCAGGTCCATTGCAAAGTAAGCCTTCGCCGAGGCGTGGGAAACGAGTCGCTCCCCAGCTCACAAATGCCCGTGATGAGGTGGGCCGGATGGAAGCATGGGGGGGTACCATGCTGCTTTGCCTGCAGGAGAAACATACGACAAGGTTCTAGAACATACTGTTATCTATGGGAGGACTGTGCTGCCCGGGACGCTCGGTGGCTCCAACGAGGGGCGCTAAGGGCTCCTTCTGAAGCCCATACGATGCCAATCGTTTCAACGCACTTTGCTGCTGGCCCACGTGCTGGTTGCCCACCTCTGCAATGTATGGGAATTCAACTCTGTAGCAGGTCTTCCCACCGGGGACGCTAATTTCGTTCACATCCTCGACCCTGAGCCTAGTGGCAGAGGCAAAAGCTGGGTCACTTCAGAGGCTCTTCCACCAGACGTTCGCAGAGGCGCCTGCCTTGGACTTGAAGCTACACGGAAGCAGGGACCTCAGGCACAGGGCAGACTGAGCGGTGTCCACCCTCACAGCATATAGCATTTCCTCGGGAACAGGGTCACTTTGGTGTCAGCTCCGGGATCCAAGATTTCGTGAGAGTGCTCCTTTGGTGACCAGAATCTATGGCTCACGCGGGACACGTGCAGCGGTTACTTTCGGACTTGCCATCTCAGACACTCTACCTCTGGGGCGTTCGGTAGCTGCGCGAAGGTAACAAAGTGGGCTCAAGTCCAGTACCCGAAAAGTGTCTCATGCCTCTCAACAGATGGCAGGCAGCGTGTCTCCTGCTGCTGCAGAAGGACTGCAGACGTCTGTTTCAGGCTATAGGCTAGAAACGTGGTGCCCGCTGATCGAAATGCCGGCAGTGGCCCGCAGTGAAAGTGTCACGCACCTGGTGGTTTCTTCGACATAAGCAAGCCACACGTACCGGTCACGGACATGTGCCCCTGCGCGGGGCAGGGTGCGTGAAGCCACCTCTTTGGGCAAACCCTACGGGTGGCCTGGCAAATGTGTCCCGTTTATGGGAAACTGTTATATTCCTTTCCGGTTTGATGAAAGGTCCGTTACGAGCATTGCCGTTTTCTGGATTTGGAGTTCTGCCATGGAGTGCAACGCAGAGACCCAAGGGTTTGGGGGATAGGGAACTAGCACTTTGGCAGAGGCAGCTCCATGCTGCCCCGAGCTCTGGGCTCCGTGTTCAACTTGGAGTAAAGGCAGCCTGGGGTGCAATGCACGGACCGTCTGGCCCTAGACGGGATGTGCACGTGCAACAGACGAGCTAGAGGAGAGAAATGGGATACCCGCAGTTCTTCGGGATAGGCCAGCTCTCATCCAGCTAGTTGCGAAAGCAGGCTCCGAAAGGCCTGGATGCCTTTTCTCAACACGCCACACACGAGTTCAGTCACGCAGTACTACACTCGGAGTTTCTCAAGGGTACGTGGAGGGACAGCTTTTCTGACTGCATAGGAACGGAGTTCCTCACAGGGGAAATGGGATGTGTACCGGACAGGCTGGGTGAACAAAATTTCGTATGCAGTTGTCCTCCAGTGGAGCGGGAGAGGGACCCAGGTCTGGCGAGCGCATAGTGTCTCTGGTCCCACACGTTCGGGGGCAGTGTGCTGCCTCAGCTCCCTTACAAGGCTGTGTTGACATTGAGCCACGTAAGTAGAATAAGCTGCGGAAGTCAGTTTGACGCACATCCCAGGGTAGCCTTGCAGAGTTCCAATCCCAAGCCCTGTGGAGACAGATGGGCCTGAAAGCGTTTCACCCACGACGGCTCTTTGAAAACTCCGGGTCATTCCGAGTGCAGGGAGGACTGCGGTGAAGAGGGCTGTGAGCGTCAATCGTATCTTTTGTCCGTGCCTCCTGGACGTGGAGTGTGGCAAAGCGTGCCCAGGTGGACGGGAGGACAAAGCCTTCCCAAATCAAGTTGCAGGCTGCTGTTGTTACATGGAATCCCGGGCTTTGTTCACTGCTGTGTGCGACAAAGAAATCCTGGCTTCGTGTTTGTTCCTTGAGTGCGGGAAGTCTTCGTAGAGGGAGGCTTGAGGTGTCCAGTGTTCACCCAAATCGCTTCCGATCACAGGACGGAACATCGCACACACTTGTTGGCACTGTGGCCTCAGGTCCATTGCAAAGTAAGCCTTCGCCGAGGCGTGGGAAACGAGTCGCTCCCCAGCTCACAAATGCCCGTGATGAGGTGGGCCGGATGGAAGCATGGGGGGGTACCATGCTGCTTTGCCTGCAGGAGAAACATACGACAAGGTTCTAGAACATACTGTTATCTATGGGAGGACTGTGCTGCCCGGGACGCTCGGTGGCTCCAACGAGGGGCGCTAAGGGCTCCTTCTGAAGCCCATACGATGCCAATCGTTTCAACGCACTTTGCTGCTGGCCCACGTGCTGGTTGCCCACCTCTGCAATGTATGGGAATTCAACTCTGTAGCAGGTCTTCCCACCGGGGACGCTAATTTCGTTCACATCCTCGACCCTGAGCCTAGTGGCAGAGGCAAAAGCTGGGTCACTTCAGAGGCTCTTCCACCAGACGTTCGCAGAGGCGCCTGCCTTGGACTTGAAGCTACACGGAAGCAGGGACCTCAGGCACAGGGCAGACTGAGCGGTGTCCACCCTCACAGCATATAGCATTTCCTCGGGAACAGGGTCACTTTGGTGTCAGCTCTGGGATCCAAGATTTCGTGAGAGTGCTCCTTTGGTGACCAGAATCTATGGCTCACGCGGGACACGTGCAGCGGTTACTTTCGGACTTGCCATCTCAGACACTCTACCTCTGGGGCGTTCGGTAGCTGCGCGAAGGTAACAAAGTGGGCTCAAGTCCAGTACCCGAAAAGTGTCTCATGCCTCTCAACAGATGGCAGGCAGCGTGTCTCCTGCTGCTGCAGAAGGACTGCAGACGTCTGTTTCAGGCTATAGGCTAGAAACGTGGTGCCCGCTGATAGAAATGCCGGCAGTGGCCCGCAGTGAAAGTGTCACGCACCTGGTGGTTTCTTCGACATAAGCAAGCCACACGTACCGGTCACGGACATGTGCCCCTGCGCGGGGCAGGGTGCGTGAAGCCACCTCTTTGGGCAAACCCTACGGGTGGCCTGGCAAATGTGTCCCGTTTATGGGAAACTGTTATATTCCTTTCCGGTTTGATGAAAGGTACGTTACGAGCATTGCCGTTTTCTGGATTTGGAGTTCTGCCATGGAGTGCAACGCAGAGACCCAAGGGTTTGGGGGATAGGGAAATAGCACTTTGGCAGAGGCAGCTCCATGCTGCCCCGAGCTCTGGGCTCCGTGTTCAACTTGGAGTAAAGGCAGCCTGGGGTGCAATGCACGGACCGTCTGGCCCTAGACGGGATGTGCACGTGCAACAGACGAGCTAGAGGAGAGAAATGGGATACCCGCAGTTCTTCGGGATAGGCCAGCTCTCATCCAGCTAGTTGCGAAAGCAGGCTCCGAAAGGCCTGGATGCCTTTTCTCAACACGCCACACACGAGTTCAGTCACGCAGTACTACACTCGGAGTTTCTCAAGGGTACGTGGAGGGACAGCTTTTCTGACTGCATAGGAACGGAGTTCCTCACAGGGGAAATGGGATGTGTACCGGACAGGCTGGGTGAACAAAATTTCGTATGCAGTTGTCCTCCAGTGGAGCGGGAGAGGGACCCAGGTCTGGCGAGCGCATAGTGTCTCTGGTCCCACACGTTCTGGGGCAGTGTGCTGCCTCAGCTCCCTTACAAGGCTGTGTTGACATTGAGCCACGTAAGTAGAATAAGCTGCGGAAGTCAGTTTGACGCACATCCCAGGGTAGCCTTGCAGAGTTCCAATCCCAAGCCCTGTGGAGACAGATGGGCCTGAAAGCGTTTCACCCACGACGGCTCTTTGAAAACTCCGGGTCATTCCGAGTGCAGGGAGGACTGCGGTGAAGAGGGCTGTGAGCGTCAATCGTATCTTTTGTCCGTGCCTCCTGGACGTGGAGTGTGGCAAAGCGTGCCCAGGTGGACGGGAGGACAAAGCCTTCCCAAATCAAGTTGCAGGCTGCTGTTGTTACATGGAATCCCGGGCTTTGTTCACTGCTGTGTGCGACAAAGAAATCCTGGCTTCGTGTTTGTTCCTTGAGTGCGGGAAGTCCTCGTAGAGGGAGGCTTGAGGTGTCCAGTGTTCACCCAAATCGCTTCCGATCACAGGACGGAACATCGCACACACTTGTTGGCACTGTGGCCTCAGGTCCATTGCAAAGTAAGCCTTCGCCGAGGCGTGGGAAACGAGTCGCTCCCCAGCTCACAAATGCCCGTGATGAGGTGGGCCGGATGGAAGCATGGGGGGGTACCATGCTGCTTTGCCTGCAGGAGAAACATACGACAAGGTTCTAGAACATACTGTTATCTATGGGAGGACTGTGCTGCCCGGGACGCTCGGTGGCTCCAACGAGGGGCGCTAAGGGCTCCTTCTGAAGCCCATACGATGCCAATCGTTTCAACGCACTTTGCTGCTGGCCCACGTGCTGGTTGCCCACCTCTGCAATGTATGGGAATTCAACTCTGTAGCAGGTCTTCCCACCGGGGACGCTAATTTCGTTCACATCCTCGACCCTGAGCCTAGTGGCAGAGGCAAAAGCTGGGTCACTTCAGAGGCTCTTCCACCAGACGTTCGCAGAGGCGCCTGCCTTGGACTTGAAGCTACACGGAAGCAGGGACCTCAGGCACAGGGCAGACTGAATGGTGTCCACCCTCACAGCATATAGCATTTCCTCGGGAACAGGGTCACTTTGGTGTCAGCTCTGGGATCCAAGATTTCGTGAGAGTGCTCCTTTGGTGACCAGAATCTATGGCTCACGCGGGACACGTGCAGCGGTTACTTTCGGACTTGCCATCTCAGACACTCTACCTCTGGGGCGTTCGGTAGCTGCGCGAAGGTAACAAAGTGGGCTCAAGTCCAGTACCCGAAAAGTGTCTCATGCCTCTCAACAGATGGCAGGCAGCGTGTCTCCTGCTGCTGCAGAAGGACTGCAGACGTCTGTTTCAGGCTATAGGCTAGAAACGTGGTGCCCGCTGATAGAAATGCCGGCAGTGGCCCGCAGTGAAAGTGTCACGCACCTGGTGGTTTCTTCGACATAAGCAAGCCACACGTACCGGTCACGGACATGTGCCCCTGCGCGGGGCAGGGTGCGTGAAGCCACCTCTTTGGGCAAACCCTACGGGTGGCCTGGCAAATGTGTCCCGTTTATGGGAAACTGTTATATTCCTTTCCGGTTTGATGAAAGGTACGTTACGAGCATTGCCGTTTTCTGGATTTGGAGTTCTGCCATGGAGTGCAACGCAGAGACCCAAGGGTTTGGGGGATAGGGAAATAGCACTTTGGCAGAGGCAGCTCCATGCTGCCCCGAGCTCTGGGCTCCGTGTTCAACTTGGAGTAAAGGCAGCCTGGGGTGCAATGCACGGACCGTCTGGCCCTAGACGGGATGTGCACGTGCAACAGACGAGCTAGAGGAGAGAAATGGGATACCCGCAGTTCTTCGGGATAGGCCAGCTCTCATCCAGCTAGTTGCGAAAGCAGGCTCCGAAAGGCCTGGATGCCTTTTCTCAACACGCCACACACGAGTTCAGTCACGCAGTACTACACTCGGAGTTTCTCAAGGGTACGTGGAGGGACAGCTTTTCTGACTGCATAGGAACGGAGTTCCTCACAGGGGAAATGGGATGTGTACCGGACAGGCTGGGTGAACAAAATTTCGTATGCAGTTGTCCTCCACTGGAGCGGGAGAGGGACCCAGGTCTGGCGAGCGCATAGTGTCTCTGGTCCCACACGTTCGGGGGCAGTGTGCTGCCTCAGCTCCCTTACAAGGCTGTGTTGACATTGAGCCACGTAAGTAGAAGAAGCTGCGGAAGTCAGTTTGACGCACATCCCAGGGTAGCCTTGCAGAGTTCCAATCCCAAGCCCTGTGGAGACAGATGGGCCTGAAAGCGTTTCACCCACGACGGCTCTTTGAAAACTCCGGGTCATTCCGAGTGCAGGGAGGACTGCGGTGAAGAGGGCTGTGAGCGTCAATCATATCTTTTGTCCGTGCCTCCTGGACGTGGAGTGTGGCAAAGCGTGCCCAGGTGGACGGGAGGACAAAGCCTTCCCAAATCAAGTTGCAGGCTGCTGTTGTTACATGGAATCCCGGGCTTTGTTCACTGCTGTGTGCGACAAAGAAATCCTGGCTTCGTGTTTGTTCCTTGAGTGCGGGAAGTCCTCGTAGAGGGAGGCTTGAGGTGTCCAGTGTTCACCCAAATCGCTTCCGATCACAGGACGGAACATCGCACACACTTGTTGGCACTGTGGCCTCAGGTCCATTGCAAAGTAAGCCTTCGCCGAGGCGTGGGAAACGAGTCGCTCCCCAGCTCACAAATGCCCGTGATGAGGTGGGCCGGATGGAAGCATGGGGGGGGTACCATGCTGCTTTGCCTGCAGGAGAAACATACGACAAGGTTCTAGAACATACTGTTATCTATGGGAGGACTGTGCTGCCCGGGACGCTCGGTGGCTCCAACGAGGGGCGCTAAGGGCTCCTTCTGAAGCCCATACGATGCCAATCGTTTCAACGCACTTTGCTGCTGGCCCACGTGCTGGTTGCCCACCTCTGCAATGTATGGGAATTCAACTCTGTAGCAGGTCTTCCCACCGGGGACGCTAATTTCGTTCACATCCTCGACCCTGAGCCTAGTGGCAGAGGCAAAAGCTGGGTCACTTCAGAGGCTCTTCCACCAGACGTTCGCAGAGGCGCCTGCCTTGGACTTGAAGCTACACGGAAGCAGGGACCTCAGGCACAGGGCAGACTGAACGGTGTCCACCCTCACAGCATATAGCATTTCCTCGGGAACAGGGTCACTTTGGTGTCAGCTCTGGGATCCAAGATTTCGTGAGAGTGCTCCTTTGGTGACCAGAATCTATGGCTCACGCGGGACACGTGCAGCGGTTACTTTCGGACTTGCCATCTCAGACACTCTACCTCTGGGGCGTTCGGTAGCTGCGCGAAGGTAACAAAGTGGGCTCAAGTCCAGTACCCGAAAAGTGTCTCATGCCTCTCAACAGATGGCAGGCAGCGTGTCTCCTGCTGCTGCAGAAGGACTGCAGACGTCTGTTTCAGGCTATAGGCTAGAAACGTGGTGCCCGCTGATAGAAATGCCGGCAGTGGCCCGCAGTGAAAGTGTCACGCACCTGGTGGTTTCTTCGACATAAGCAAGCCACACGTACCGGTCACGGACATGTGCCCCTGCGTGGGGCAGGGTGCGTGAAGCCACCTCTTTGGGCAAACCCTACGGGTGGCCTGGCAAATGTGTCCCGTTTATGGGAAACTGTTATATTCCTTTCCGGTTTGATGAAAGGTACGTTACGAGCATTGCCGTTTTCTGGATTTGGAGTTCTGCCATGGAGTGCAACGCAGAGACCCAAGGGTTTGGGGGATAGGGAACTAGCACTTTGGCAGAGGCAGCTCCATGCTGCCCCGAGCTCTGGGCTCCGTGTTCAACTTGGAGTAAAGGCAGCCTGGGGTGCAATGCACGGACCGTCTGGCCCTAGACGGGATGTGCACGTGCAACAGACGAGCTAGAGGAGAGAAATGGGATACCCGCAGTTCTTCGGGATAGGCCAGCTCTCATCCAGCTAGTTGCGAAAGCAGGCTCCGAAAGGCCTGGATGCCTTTTCTCAACACGCCACACACGAGTTCAGTCACGCAGTACTACACTCGGAGTTCCTCAAGGGTACGTGGAGGGACAGCTTTTCTGACTGCATAGGAACGGAGTTCCTCACAGGGGAAATGGGATGTGTACCGGACAGGCTGGGTGAACAAAATTTCGTATGCAGTTGTCCTCCAGTGGAGCGGGAGAGGGACCCAGGTCTGGCGAGCGCATAGTGTCTCTGGTCCCACACGTTCTGGGGCAGTGTGCTGCCTCAGCTCACTTACAAGGCTGTGTTGACCTTGAGCCACGTAAGTAGAATAAGCTGCGGAAGTCAGTTTGACGCACATCCCAGGGTAGCCTTGCAGAGTTCCAATCCCAAGCCCTGTGGAGACAGATGGGCCTGAAAGCGTTTCATCCACGACGGCTCTTTGAAAACTCCGGGTCATTCCGAGTGCAGGGAGGACTGCGGTGAAGAGGGCTGTGAGCGTCAATCGTATCTTTTGTCCGTGCCTCCTGGACGTGGAGTGTGGCAAAGCGTGCCCAGGTGGACGGGAGGACAAAGCCTTCCCAAATCAAGTTGCAGGCTGCTGTTGTTACATGGAATCCCGGGCTTTGTTCACTGCTGTGTGCGACAAAGAAATCCTGGCTTCGTGTTTGTTCCTTGAGTGCGGGAAGTCCTCGTAGAGGGAGGCTTGAGGTGTCCAGTGTTCACCCAAATCGCTTCCGATCACAGGACGGAACATCGCACACACTTGTTGGCACTGTGGCCTCAGGTCCATTGCAAAGTAAGCCTTCGCCGAGGCGTGGGAAACGAGTCGCTCCCCAGCTCACAAATGCCCGTGATGAGGTGGGCCGGATGGAAGCATGGGGGGGTACCATGCTGCTTTGCCTGCAGGAGAAACATACGACAAGGTTCTAGAACATACTGTTATCTATGGGAGGACTGTGCTGCCCGGGACGCTCGGTGGCTCCAACGAGGGGCGCTAAGGGCTCCTTCTGAAGCCCATACGATGCCAATCGTTTCAACGCACTTTGCTGCTGGCCCACGTGCTGGTTGCCCACCTCTGCAATGTATGGGAATTCAACTCTGTAGCAGGTCTTCCCACCGGGGACGCTAATTTCGTTCACATCCTCGACCCTGAGCCTAGTGGCAGAGGCAAAAGCTGGGTCACTTCAGAGGCTCTTCCACCAGACGTTCGCAGAGGCGCCTGCCTTGGACTTGAAGCTACACGGAAGCAGGGACCTCAGGCACAGGGCAGACTGAGTGGTGTCCACCCTCACAGCATATAGCATTTCCTCGGGAACAGGGTCACTTTGGTGTCAGCTCCGGGATCCAAGATTTCGTGAGAGTGCTCCTTTGGTGACCAGAATCTATGGCTCACGCGGGACACGTGCAGCGGTTACTTTCGGACTTGCCATCTCAGACACTCTACCTCTGGGGCGTTCGGTAGCTGCGCGAAGGTAACAAAGTGGGCTCAAGTCCAGTACCCGAAAAGTGTCTCATGCCTCTCAACAGATGGCAGGCAGCGTGTCTCCTGCTGCTGCAGAAGGACTGCAGACGTCTGTTTCAGGCTATAGGCTAGAAACGTGGTGCCCGCTGATCGAAATGCCGGCAGTGGCCCGCAGTGAAAGTGTCACGCACCTGGTGGTTTCTTCGACATAAGCAAGCCACACGTACCGGTCACGGACATGTGCCCCTGCGCGGGGCAGGGTGCGTGAAGCCACCTCTTTGGGCAAACCCTACGGGTGGCCTGGCAAATGTGTCCCGTTTATGGGAAACTGTTATATTCCTTTCCGGTTTGATGAAAGGTCCGTTACGAGCATTGCCGTTTTCTGGATTTGGAGTTCTGCCATGGAGTGCAACGCAGAGACCCAAGGGTTTGGGGGATAGGGAGCTAGCACTTTGGCAGAGGCAGCTCCATGCTGCCCCGAGCTCTGGGCTCCGTGTTCAACTTGGAGTAAAGGCAGCCTGGGGTGCAATGCACGGACCGTCTGGCCCTAGACGGGATGTGCACGTGCAACAGACGAGCTAGAGGAGAGAAATGGGATACCCGCAGTTCTTCGGGATAGGCCAGCTCTCATCCAGCTAGTTGCGAAAGCAGGCTCCGAAAGGCCTGGATGCCTTTTCTCAACACGCCACACACGAGTTCAGTCACGCAGTACTACACTCGGAGTTTCTCAAGGGTACGTGGAGGGACAGCTTTTCTGACTGCATAGGAACGGAGTTCCTCACAGGGGAAATGGGATGTGTACCGGACAGGCTGGGTGAACAAAATTTCGTATGCAGTTGTCCTCCAGTGGAGCGGGAGAGGGACCCAGGTCTGGCGAGCGCATAGTGTCTCTGGTCCCACACGTTCGGGGGCAGTGTGCTGCCTCAGCTCCCTTACAAGGCTGTGTTGACATTGAGCCACGTAAGTAGAATAAGCTGCGGAAGTCAGTTTGACGCACATCCCAGGGTAGCCTTGCAGAGTTCCAATCCCAAGCCCTGTGGAGACAGATGGGCCTGAAAGCGTTTCACCCACGACGGCTCTTTGAAAACTCCGGGTCATTCCGAGTGCAGGGAGGACTGCGGTGAAGAGGGCTGTGAGCGTCAATCGTATCTTTTGTCCGTGCCTCCTGGACGTGGAGTGTGGCAAAGCGTGCCCAGGTGGACGGGAGGACAAAGCCTTCCCAAATGAAGTTGCAGGCTGCTGTTGTTACATGGAATCCCGGGCTTTGTTCACTGCTGTGTGCGACAAAGAAATCCTGGCTTCGTGTTTGTTCCTTGAGTGCGGGAAGTCCTCGTAGAGGGAGGCTTGAGGTGTCCAGTGTTCACCCAAATCGCTTCCGATCACAGGACGGAACATCGCACACACTTGTTGGCACTGTGGCCTCAGGTCCATTGCAAAGTAAGCCTTCGCCGAGGCGTGGGAAACGAGTCGCTCCCCAGCTCACAAATGCCCGTGATGAGGTGGGCCGGATGGAAGCATGGGGGGGTACCATGCTGCTTTGCCTGCAGGAGAAACATACGACAAGGTTCTAGAACATACTGTTATCTATGGGAGGACTGTGCTGTCCGGGACGCTCGGTGGCTCCAACGAGGGGCGCTAAGGGCTCCTTCTGAAGCCCATACGATGCCAATCGTTTCAACGCACTTTGCTGCTGGCCCACGTGCTGGTTGCCCACCTCTGCAATGTATGGGAATTCAACTCTGTAGCAGGTCTTCCCACCGGGGACGCTAATTTCGTTCACATCCTCGACCCTGAGCCTAGTGGCAGAGGCAAAAGCTGGGTCACTTCAGAGGCTCTTCCACCAGACGTTCGCAGAGGCGCCTGCCTTGGACTTGAAGCTACACGGAAGCAGGGACCTCAGGCACAGGGCAGACTGAGCGGTGTCCACCCTCACAGCATATAGCATTTCCTCGGGAACAGGGTCACTTTGGTGTCAGCTCTGGGATCCAAGATTTCGTGAGAGTGCTCCTTTGGTGACCAGAATCTATGGCTCACGCGGGACACGTGCAGCGGTTACTTTCGGACTTGCCATCTCAGACACTCTACCTCTGGGGCGTTCGGTAGCTGCGATGTCGGGAGCCACATAGGAAGTGCCTTTGAGTCTCAGCACGGACGAGACCCTTAGTGTCAGCAAAGCTGGTGCTGTCAGGTATAAATATGGAGAGGCAAAGTTCTCCTCTGCAAAGCTGATGCTGTTGGACATAAAAATGGAAAAGCAAAGCTCTCGTTTGCAAAGCTTCCTGAACACAGGGTTTTCTACACTCCCCCTACCCTGTTGTTCCATGAAGAGCAGCTCCCTCCTGGTGGCTGGTGCCGTGTAATTGGTCTCTCTTGCCCAGTGCTGTAAGCTGGGCCCTCTCTGGAGGAGAAACCTGGGTTCCCGAAGACATGTGACTAGAGCCGGGGCCCCGCCTTTTGGCGAGGGAATCCCAGGGCAGGTGCTGGGCGTGGAGGCCACGGGGGCATAGGCTACCAAGGTGACAGAGAACTGACCTTCTCTGGGGGCGCTGCACCTCGCTCACTCGCACACCTCACATCTCCCTGCTTGGCCCCGGAGGATGGCTGGTTAGCCAGAGACGGGTAAGATTCCTCAGGGAAGGAACAACCTAAGACAGGCACAGTCGCAGAGGGGCCATCAGGAGAGAACTTGGGGGCCAACAGAGGTGGGGCACAGACCCTCACCCCCCCAACTTGTCCCCATGGCTGCTTCGCTTCCCACGCCCAGCTTAGATGGGAACCCAGGTGGCAGACAAGAGACCTGGCCAATAGCAACTGCTCTCCCGCCGCAGCAGGGCTTTGTTTCCCATTTCCTCCGTGGACCACAGCTTTCCTCTGTGTGGAAGCAAAGCTTTGCTCTGTGTGGTTCCCCTTGTTTTCCCCTGTTTTTGCCTAAGGTGATTTTTGTAGGATTGCTATTGGTGTTGGGAAAAATGTGTAGTTTTAATGCAGGGGTTTAAGAAAGACCCCAATTTAGGGTAAAAATCAAGAGAAGGATTATAGCTACTTCGGCTCCTTTAATGATTATATTTGTTTAATGATTATATTTGTTGGGGAAATACAATGGTGGGAACATTTCTGCAGCAGCTTTTGATTCTAAAAGAAAAATTGCGAGAGTTATGGCCTCCCAGTGGAGTTATAAACATGCTGGGAAATACCTGGGTATGGTGGCGAAGTTTTATGCAACAGTGGGTTTAATCAATGAGTTTACGGTACAATGTCCGCTCCCATGGTTTTTTAGAAGTATAAAAAATAATGTGTATTGTTTTGATTATTATGGTAGGGTAAGAAAATTTGTGGATGAGATGTTGTATTATTGTTTTTAATGGTTAATCGAATAATATGTTTAAGTTTATGGTTTGATCAAGCGGAATGTGCAGGTACAAGAACACCTTAATCTCCTGAGAAGAACAAACAGAGTTCCTGACCTAGATGTGATCAAGATGTACCTAACCACAGGGGACGAAGGAGACTGGAAACAATAAGAAGATTACTTAACTTGTTTAACCTGCTGATGTAAATTATTTTTGTTTTTATGATGTATGTAGGGGATTTTTTGGCATGGGAATGAAGTTTTAAGATTGAAAATGAGATTGCCTTACAGTATAAAAGCTGTGGAATCATGACAATAAATTTGGCAGATCCTTGCATCCTCTGAGGTGTCTTGTGCTCTGTCCACGCCGACTCCGTCTCCCCTTTGGGTGAAACCTGTCCGGCTGGGGCTGGTCCCCGGCAAGTGGCGCCCGAACAGGGACCTGAAGGGGTAAGTATTATTTTTTTCTCGGACGGATAGGAGTCTCACCGTAGGGTGCTGCAGACCCCCAGTTAGGAATACTGGTTAGGAAGGTGAGTAAGGCGGTGTCAAGATGGGACACGCTGAGTCCAAAGAGAGGCTCTTATTTATTGATATAGTTAAACATATGATAAATGGAAGAGGAATTAAGGTAACTAGTAAGCAACTAACTCAATTTTTTCAGTTTGTACAGGAACAATGCCCATGGTTTCCAGAACAGGGAACAGTTAATATAGAAACCTGGCAAAAGGTGGGGCAAACTTTGCAAGTATATTATAGTCATTTTGGACCTGAGAAGGTTCCAGTAGATACTTTTACTTTATGGAACCTTATTAGAGAGAGCATTGCTCCCTTGCCTGAAGGTCAAAAGACCCCATATAAATATCCTGCAGAAGTAATAGATGAATGTACTCCGTTACTTTCTCCAAAAACATCAAAAGGAACTGAGGTCTTGGCTGCAGCTTTAAAAGGTTGTAACCTTAATGATAATGACTCAGAGGAGGAAACTGAGTCACCTACTGATAATAAGTTTAATTTGTTAAAGAACCCTCCTTTTGATGATGAATTGCCTCCTGCAGATCAGGATGATTTAGATGCTGCTGCATATGATTATGAAAGAAGGAAGTATGAACCCTATGGTGCTTTTTCTATGCAAGAAACTAAGAAAAATAGGCCTAAATTACAGGATATGCGCCCTTTGGGTCGTTTACCGACCGCCCCACCGGCACCTTTAGGTTCTTCAGTTCCCCCTTTAAAAAGGTCAGGGCATTCAATTTTAAATGTTGGGGGCCTACCGCCTCCACCACCTTTTAAGGCCAAGGGCCCACCACCTCCACCACCTTTTAATAATAATCAAGGCAAAAATAAAAAGCATAGGAGAATAAACGGTGAAGATGATGATTATGCTTTTGCAGCCTGTTTTCCAGTTATTTTTGATAATGATTTTGATGATGATGATGCGGTATATTGGGAACCCTTGCCTTTAAAACTTTTAAAAGAACTTAAAAAGGCCTGTGTAGATTATGGACCGTTAGCGCCTTATACTATGACTCTTATAGATGCCTTGGCAAATAGATGGATGACTCCATATGATTGGATTCAGGTTACAAAGGCCTGTTTATCTGGAGGACAATATTTGCTTTGGAAAACAGAATATGAAGAATTGGTGGCTAAGCAATATGCTTTAAATAAGAAAAGGAATTTCACTGCCGAGATGGCGGAACCGCAGTCACAGAAAGTGAAACCAGATAGTCTTGTGGCTGCGACGTTAGTTCCTCCGATGAAACAGCTGTCGCTTGAATCATCTTGCGATAAGGAAGTACAAACTTCTCCAAAAATTTTGGAGAAGAAGCCTTTATTGCCTTCTCGTTTACGAAAAAGAAGGTACGCTGCCTCCACCGTTGAAGCGGCTCCAATAACTTGGGGAGCAATTAAAAAGCTTTGCCTGAGTGCTGAGAATGCTGTGAATGCTCAAGGATTGCCTTTGACGACTGCTAATTTTTTTGTGGCTATGCTTAGCTTGCTTTCGGTTTAGGTAAGTGCCAACGGTACGTATTGGGCTTATTTTCCAGATCCTCCTATTTTACATACATGTACTTGGAAAGATTCCAATATTCCAGTAACTTCCTCATTTCCTGAATTGACCGATGGCATTCGAGGAGTACAGGGCTATAAACAATTTGTAATCAATTTTAATTATTCATTTACAGGTCAGACTGACTTTCCTCCGATATGCTTTTTTTTTGGCTCAGGGTTAATAGGAGATAATCAAACAAAAAATGGGTGTTTGTCAATAGTTGATGCAGGATTTTTGACAGACTCCCCTAAAAGGCCCCCTAAAGAGCCAGTAGGAAGAGATAAAACCACAAGATATTTATGGTCATTGTTAGGGAAAGTTGTAGGACAAAATCAAGTTTATGTTAATAAATCTTTGCCTAAAGTTGTTTATCCTTTTAGATATGATGATTGTGATGAGGCTGCAGGGGAAGCTACAAATGAATGGATTTGGATAAATATTAAAACTGGATATCCTTTATGGATATATTGTATGTATAATAAAGAGAATAAAATATTTATTCCTGGAACTAAATATTATATTTCAGATTGGAGTAGTAATTTTCCTGAAGGAGATTATAGAACATATTTAAAGTCAGGCTTGCTATACCCATGGAATGATTCCTATATTCCCCGTCCATTGAAGGTAAATAGATGGAATAGTCATGGATGGGTGGCTCCTATTTATACTTTTGTTTATGAAAATAAAACCTATTATCAATCTCAGTTATGGAGATTGCCTTTAACCACTCGTAAAATAACGTTAATTAGAGCTACTACCCATGTAGAAGAGTATTATGTTCAAACCTGTGTGTCATCTTCGTATTCCTTATTGCTTTCTAATGATAGTGAAAAGTTGCAGATTATGCAGTATAATATGAGGTTTTATATTACTTGTCAGCAATGTATACTAACCACTTGCATTGTTCCTGAAATGAATGTATCAACGATAATGGTGTTAAAAAGACCAGCTTATATTATGCTGCCAGTAGCGCTTAATGAATTTTGGTATACAGATATAGGGGCGGAAATTGTAAGACAAGTTGGAGAGCTCATACGGCCAAAAAGATTTGTGGCTACTTTGATTTTAGGAATTTCAGCCTTGATAGGAATACTGAGCTCTTTTACTATTGCAACATATTCTTTAGTAAAGGAAGTACAAATAGCACAATATGCTAATGATTTATCAAAAAATATATCCTTGGCTTTAGCAACCCAGGAAGCAATAGATAGAAAGTTAGAAACTAAAGTTGATGCCCTTGAAGAAGCAGTTTTACATATTGGTCAAGAACTTACTGCTTTAAAAGTTTGCCTATCTTTAACATGCCATAAAAAATATTCTTGGATATGTGTTACCCCTTTAAAAGTAAATTATTCTGAATATTCTTGGGAACAAATTCAAATGCATATTTTAAATGTATGGAATTCTAGTGATTTGGGAATTGATTTGGAACGTTTACATAAACAAATTCATGATATTGCAGCCTCTCAATATGATATGAATCCCTCTAAGGCTGCTGCAGAATTTTTACAAAATTTACAAAATTATTTTAAGGATAATTCCTTTATGCATATTTTAATAAATTATGGGGCTGCCGGAGTGGTTATAATTTTGCTTCTTATATTTTTTCCAGTTATTATCCGATTAATTCAAGCTGCCCTTCAAAGTGTATATAAAACCAAAGTGGAATTGCATACTGCCCTTTTAAAAAATAAAAAAGGGGGAGATGTCGGGAGCCACATAGGAAGTGCCTTTGAGTCTCAGCACGGACGAGACCCTTAGTGTCAGCAAAGCTGGTGCTGTCAGGTATAAATATGGAGAGGCAAAGTTCTCCTCTGCAAAGCTGATGCTGTTGGACATAAAAATGGAAAAGCAAAGCTCTCGTTTGCAAAGCTTCCTGAACACAGGGTTTTCTACACTCCCCCTACCCTGTTGTTCCATGAAGAGCAGCTCCCTCCTGGTGGCTGGTGCCGTGTAATTGGTCTCTCTTGCCCAGTGCTGTAAGCTGGGCCCTCTCTGGAGGAGAAACCTGGGTTCCCGAAGACATGTGACCAGAGCCGGGGCCCCGCCTTTTGGCGAGGGAATCCCAGGGCAGGTGCTGGGCGTGGAGGCCACGGGGGCATAGGCTACCAAGGTGACAGAGAACTGACCTTCTCTGGGGGCGCTGCACCTCGCTCACTCGCACACCTCACATCTCCCTGCTTGGCCCCGGAGGATGGCTGGTTAGCCAGAGACGGGTAAGATTCCTCAGGGAAGGAACAACCTAAGACAGGCACAGTCGCAGAGGGGCCATCAGGAGAGAACTTGGGGGCCAACAGAGGTGGGGCACAGACCCTCACCCCCCCAACTTGTCCCCATGGCTGCTTCGCTTCCCACGCCCAGCTTAGATGGGAACCCAGGTGGCAGACAAGAGACCTGGCCAATAGCAACTGCTCTCCCGCCGCAGCAGGGCTTTGTTTCCCATTTCCTCCGTGGACCACAGCTTTCCTCTGTGTGGAAGCAAAGCTTTGCTCTGTGTGGTTCCCCTTGTTTTCCCCTGTTTTTGCCTAAGGTGATTTTTGTAGGATTGCTATTGGTGTTGGGAAAAATGTGTAGTTTTAATGCAGGGGTTTAAGAAAGACCCCAATTTAGGGTAAAAATCAAGAGAAGGATTATAGCTACTTCGGCTCCTTTAATGATTATATTTGTTTAATGATTATATTTGTTGGGGAAATACAATGGTGGGAACATTTCTGCAGCAGCTTTTGATTCTAAAAGAAAAATTGCGAGAGTTATGGCCTCCCAGTGGAGTTATAAACATGCTGGGAAATACCTGGGTATGGTGGCGAAGTTTTATGCAACAGTGGGTTTAATCAATGAGTTTACGGTACAATGTCCGCTCCCATGGTTTTTTAGAAGTATAAAAAATAATGTGTATTGTTTTGATTATTATGGTAGGGTAAGAAAATTTGTGGATGAGATGTTGTATTATTGTTTTTAATGGTTAATCGAATAATATGTTTAAGTTTATGGTTTGATCAAGCGGAATGTGCAGGTACAAGAACACCTTAATCTCCTGAGAAGAACAAACAGAGTTCCTGACCTAGATGTGATCAAGATGTACCTAACCACAGGGGACGAAGGAGACTGGAAACAATAAGAAGATTACTTAACTTGTTTAACCTGCTGATGTAAATTATTTTTGTTTTTATGATGTATGTAGGGGATTTTTTGGCATGGGAATGAAGTTTTAAGATTGAAAATGAGATTGCCTTACAGTATAAAAGCTGTGGAATCATGACAATAAATTTGGCAGATCCTTGCATCCTCTGAGGTGTCTTGTGCTCTGTCCACGCCGACTCCGTCTCCCCTTTGGGTGAAACCTGTCCGGCTGGGGCTGGTCCCCGGCACTGCGCGAAGGTAACAAAGTGGGCTCGAGTCCAGTACCCGAAAAGTGTCTCATGCCTCTCAACAGATGGCAGGCAGCGTGTCTCCTGCTGCTGCAGAAGGACTGCAGACGTCTGTTTCAGGCTATAGGCTAGAAACGTGGTGCCCGCTGATAGAAATGCCGGCAGTGGCCCGCAGTGAAAGTGTCACGCACCTGGTGGTTTCTTCGACATAAGCAAGCCACACGTACCGGTCACGGACATGTGCCCCTGCGCGGGGCAGGGTGCGTGAAGCCACCTCTTTGGGCAAACCCTACGGGTGGCCTGGCAAATGTGTCCCGTTTATGGGAAACTGTTATATTCCTTTCCGGTTTGATGAAAGGTCCGTTACGAGCATTGCCGTTTTCTGGATTTGGAGTTCTGCCATGGAGTGCAACGCAGAGACCCAAGGGTTTGGGGGATAGGGAGCTAGCACTTTGGCAGAGGCAGCTCCATGCTGCCCCGAGCTCTGGGCTCCGTGTTCAACTTGGAGTAAAGGCAGCCTGGGGTGCAATGCACGGACCGTCTGGCCCTAGACGGGATGTGCACGTGCAACAGACGAGCTAGAGGAGAGAAATGGGATACCCGCAGTTCTTCGGGATAGGCCAGCTCTCATCCAGCTAGTTGCGAAAGCAGGCTCCGAAAGGCCTGGATGCCTTTTCTCAACACGCCACACACGAGTTCAGTCACGCAGTACTACACTCGGAGTTTCTCAAGGGTACGTGGAGGGACAGCTTTTCTGACTGCATAGGAACGGAGTTCCTCACAGGGGAAATGGGATGTGTACCGGACAGCCTGGGTGAACAAAATTTCGTATGCAGTTGTCCTCCAGTGGAGCGGGAGAGGGACCCAGGTCTGGCGAGCGCATAGTGTCTCTGGTCCCACACGTTCTGGGGCAGTGTGCTGCCTCAGCTCCCTTACAAGGCTGTGTTGACATTGAGCCACGTAAGTAGAATAAGCTGCGGAAGTCAGTTTGACGCACATCCCAGGGTAGCCTTGCAGAGTTCCAATCCCAAGCCCTGTGGAGACAGATGGGCCTGAAAGCGTTTCACCCACGACGGCTCTTTGAAAACTCCGGGTCATTCCGAGTGCAGGGAGGACTGCGGTGAAGAGGGCTGTGAGCGTCAATCGTATCTTTTGTCCGTGCCTCCTGGACGTGGAGTGTGGCAAAGCGTGCCCAGGTGGACGGGAGGACAAAGCCTTCCCAAATCAAGTTGCAGGCTGCTGTTGTTACATGGAATCCCGGGCTTTGTTCACTGCTGTGTGCGACAAAGAAATCCTGGCTTCGTGTTTGTTCCTTGAGTGCGGGAAGTCCTCGTAGAGGGAGGCTTGAGGTGTCCAGTGTTCACCCAAATCGCTTCCGATCACAGGACGGAACATCGCACACACTTGTTGGCACTGTGGCCTCAGGTCCATTGCAAAGTAAGCCTTCGCCGAGGCGTGGGAAACGAGTCGCTCCCCAGCTCACAAATGCCCGTGATGAGGTGGGCCGGATGGAAGCATGGGGGGTACCATGCTGCTTTGCCTGCAGGAGAAACATACGACAAGGTTCTAGAACATACTGTTATCTATGGGAGGACTGTGCTGCCCGGGACGCTCGGTGGCTCCAACGAGGGGCGCTAAGGGCTCCTTCTGAAGCCCATACGATGCCAATCGTTTCAACGCACTTTGCTGCTGGCCCACGTGCTGGTTGCCCACCTCTGCAATGTATGGGAATTCAACTCTGTAGCAGGTCTTCCCACCGGGGACGCTAATTTCGTTCACATCCTCGACCCTGAGGCTAGTGGCAGAGGCAAAAGCTGGGTCACTTCAGAGGCTCTTCCACCAGACGTTCGCAGAGGCGCCTGCCTTGGACTTGAAGCTACACGGAAGCAGGGACCTCAGGCACAGGGCAGACTGAGCGGTGTCCACCCTCACAGCATATAGCATTTCCTCGGGAACAGGGTCACTTTGGTGTCAGCTCTGGGATCCAAGATTTCGTGAGAGTGCTCCTTTGGTGACCAGAATCTATGGCTCACGCGGGACACGTGCAGCGGTTACTTTCGGACTTGCCATCTCAGACACTCTACCTCTGGGGCGTTCGGTAGCTGCGTGAAGGTAACAAAGTGGGCTCAAGTCCAGTACCCGAAAAGTGTCTCATGCCTCTCAACAGATGGCAGGCAGCGTGTCTCCTGCTGCTGCAGAAGGACTGCAGACGTCTGTTTCAGGCTATAGGCTAGAAACGTGGTGCCCGCTGATAGAAATGCCGGCAGTGGCCCGCAGTGAAAGTGTCACGCACCTGGTGGTTTCTTCGACATAAGCAAGCCACACGTACCGGTCACGGACATGTGCCCCTGCGCGGGGCAGGGTGCGTGAAGCCACCTCTTTGGGCAAACCCTACGGGTGGCCTGGCAAATGTGTCCCGTTTATGGGAAACTGTTATATTCCTTTCCGGTTTGATGAAAGGTCCGTTACGAGCATTGCCGTTTTCTGGATTTGGAGTTCTGCCATGGAGTGCAACGCAGAGACCCAAGGGTTTGGGGGATAGGGAGCTAGCACTTTGGCAGAGGCAGCTCCATGCTGCCCCGAGCTCTGGGCTCCGTGTTCAACTTGGAGTAAAGGCAGCCTGGGGTGCAATGCACGGACCGTCTGGCCCTAGACGGGATGTGCACGTGCAACAGACGAGCTAGAGGAGAGAAATGGGATACCCGCAGTTCTTCGGGATAGGCCAGCTCTCATCCAGCTAGTTGCGAAAGCAGGCTCCGAAAGGCCTGGATGCCTTTTCTCAACACGCCACACACGAGTTCAGTCACGCAGTACTACACTCGGAGTTTCTCAAGGGTACGTGGAGGGACAGCTTTTCTGACTGCATAGGAACGGAGTTCCTCACAGGGGAAATGGGATGTGTACCGGACAGCCTGGGTGAACAAAATTTCGTATGCAGTTGTCCTCCAGTGGAGCGGGAGAGGGACCCAGGTCTGGCGAGCGCATAGTGTCTCTGGTCCCACACGTTCTGGGGCAGTGTGCTGCCTCAGCTCCCTTACAAGGCTGTGTTGACATTGAGCCACGTAAGTAGAATAAGCTGCGGAAGTCAGTTTGACGCACATCCCAGGGTAGCCTTGCAGAGTTCCAATCCCAAGCCCTGTGGAGACAGATGGGCCTGAAAGCGTTTCACCCACGACGGCTCTTTGAAAACTCCGGGTCATTCCGAGTGCAGGGAGGACTGCGGTGAAGAGGGCTGTGAGCGTCAATCGTATCTTTTGTCCGTGCCTCCTGGACGTGGAGTGTGGCAAAGCGTGCCCAGGTGGACGGGAGGACAAAGCCTTCCCAAATCAAGTTGCAGGCTGCTGTTGTTACATGGAATCCCGGGCTTTGTTCACTGCTGTGTGCGACAAAGAAATCCTGGCTTCGTGTTTGTTCCTTGAGTGCGGGAAGTCCTCGTAGAGGGAGGCTTGAGGTGTCCAGTGTTCACCCAAATCGCTTCCGATCACAGGACGGAACATCGCACACACTTGTTGGCACTGTGGCCTCAGGTCCATTGCAAAGTAAGCCTTCGCCGAGGCGTGGGAAACGAGTCGCTCCCCAGCTCACAAATGCCCGTGATGAGGTGGGCCGGATGGAAGCATGGGGGGTACCATGCTGCTTTGCCTGCAGGAGAAACATACGACAAGGTTCTAGAACATACTGTTATCTATGGGAGGACTGTGCTGCCCGGGACGCTCGGTGGCTCCAACGAGGGGCGCTAAGGGCTCCTTCTGAAGCCCATACGATGCCAATCGTTTCAACGCACTTTGCTGCTGGCCCACGTGCTGGTTGCCCACCTCTGCAATGTATGGGAATTCAACTCTGTAGCAGGTCTTCCCACCGGGGACGCTAATTTCGTTCACATCCTCGACCCTGAGCCTAGTGGCAGAGGCAAAAGCTGGGTCACTTCAGAGGCTCTTCCACCAGACGTTCGCAGAGGCGCCTGCCTTGGACTTGAAGCTACACGGAAGCAGGGACCTCAGGCACAGGGCAGACTGAGCGGTGTCCACCCTCACAGCATATAGCATTTCCTCGGGAACAGGGTCACTTTGGTGTCAGCTCTGGGATCCAAGATTTCGTGAGAGTGCTCCTTTGGTGACCAGAATCTATGGCTCACGCGGGACACGTGCAGCGGTTACTTTCGGACTTGCCATCTCAGACACTCTACCTCTGGGGCGTTCGGTAGCTGCGTGAAGGTAACAAAGTGGGCTCAAGTCCAGTACCCGAAAAGTGTCTCATGCCTCTCAACAGATGGCAGGCAGCGTGTCTCCTGCTGCTGCAGAAGGACTGCAGACGTCTGTTTCAGGCTATAGGCTAGAAACGTGGTGCCCGCTGATCGAAATGCCGGCAGTGGCCCGCAGTGAAAGTGTCACGCACCTGGTGGTTTCTTCGACATAAGCAAGCCACACGTACCGGTCACGGACATGTGCCCCTGCGCGGGGCAGGGTGCGTGAAGCCACCTCTTTGGGCAAACCCTACGGGTGGCCTGGCAAATGTGTCCCGTTTATGGGAAACTGTTATATTCCTTTCCGGTTTGATGAAAGGTCCGTTACGAGCATTGCCGTTTTCTGGATTTGGAGTTCTGCCATGGAGTGCAACGCAGAGACCCAAGGGTTTGGGGGATAGGGAGCTAGCACTTTGGCAGAGGCAGCTCCATGCTGCCCCGAGCTCTGGGCTCCGTGTTCAACTTGGAGTAAAGGCAGCCTGGGGTGCAATGCACGGACCGTCTGGCCCTAGACGGGATGTGCACGTGCAACAGACGAGCTAGAGGAGAGAAATGGGATACCCGCAGTTCTTCGGGATAGGCCAGCTCTCATCCAGCTAGTTGCGAAAGCAGGCTCCGAAAGGCCTGGATGCCTTTTCTCAACACGCCACACACGAGTTCAGTCACGCAGTACTACACTCGGAGTTTCTCAAGGGTACGTGGAGGGACAGCTTTTCTGACTGCATAGGAACGGAGTTCCTCACAGGGGAAATGGGATGTGTACCGGACAGGCTGGGTGAACAAAATTTCGTATGCAGTTGTCCTCCAGTGGAGCGGGAGAGGGACCCAGGTCTGGCGAGCGCATAGTGTCTCTGGTCCCACACGTTCTGGGGCAGTGTGCTGCCTCAGCTCCCTTACAAGGCTGTGTTGACCTTGAGCCACGTAAGTAGAATAAGCTGCGGAAGTCAGTTTGACGCACATCCCAGGGTAGCCTTGCAGAGTTCCAATCCCAAGCCCTGTGGAGACAGATGGGCCTGAAAGCGTTTCACCCACGACGGCTCTTTGAAAACTCCGGGTCATTCCGAGTGCAGGGAGGACTGCGGTGAAGAGGGCTGTGAGCGTCAATCGTATCTTTTGTCCGTGTCTCCTGGACGTGGAGTGTGGCAAAGCGTGCCCAGGTGGACGGGAGGACAAAGCCTTCCCAAATCAAGTTGCAGGCTGCTGTTGTTACATGGAATCCCGGGCTTTGTTCACTGCTGTGTGCGACAAAGAAATCCTGGCTTCGTGTTTGTTCCTTGAGTGCGGGAAGTCCTCGTAGAGGGAGGCTTGAGGTGTCCAGTGTTCACCCAAATCGCTTCCGATCACAGGACGGAACATCGCACACACTTGTTGGCACTGTGGCCTCAGGTCCATTGCAAAGTAAGCCTTCGCCGAGGCGTGGGAAACGAGTCGCTCCCCAGCTCACAAATGCCCGTGATGAGGTGGGCCGGATGGAAGCATGGGGGGTACCATGCTGCTTTGCCTGCAGGAGAAACATACGACAAGGTTCTAGAACATACTGTTATCTATGGGAGGACTGTGGTGCCCGGGACGCTCGGTGGCTCCAACGAGGGGCGCTAAGGGCTCCTTCTGAAGCCCATACGATGCCAATCGTTTCAACGCACTTTGCTGCTGGCCCACGTGCTGGTTGCCCACCTCTGCAATGTATGGGAATTCAACTCTGTAGCAGGTCTTCCCACCGGGGACGCTAATTTCGTTCACATCCTCGACCCTGAGCCTAGTGGCAGAGGCAAAAGCTGGGTCACTTCAGAGGCTCTTCCACCAGACGTTCGCAGAGGCGCCTGCCTTGGACTTGAAGCTACACGGAAGCAGGGACCTCAGGCACAGGGCAGACTGAGCGGTGTCCACCCTCACAGCATATAGCATTTCCTCGGGAACAGGGTCACTTTGGTGTCAGCTCTGGGATCCAAGATTTCGTGAGAGTGCTCCTTTGGTGACCAGAATCTATGGCTCATGCGGGACACGTGCAGCGGTTACTTTCGGACTTGCCATCTCAGACACTCTACCTCTGGGGCGTTCGGTAGCTGCGCGAAGGTAACAAAGTGGGCTCAAGTCCAGTACCCGAAAAGTGTCTCATGCCTCTCAACAGATGGCAGGCAGCGTGTCTCCTGCTGCTGCAGAAGGACTGCAGACGTCTGTTTCAGGCTATAGGCTAGAAACGTGGTGCCCGCTGATAGAAATGCCGGCAGTGGCCCGCAGTGAAAGTGTCACGCACCTGGTGGTTTCTTCGACATAAGCAAGCCACACGTACCGGTCACGGACATGTGCCCCTGCGCGGGGCAGGGTGCGTGAAGCCACCTCTTTGGGCAAACCCTACGGGTGGCCTGGCAAATGTGTCCCGTTTATGGGAAACTGTTATATTCCTTTCCGGTTTGATGAAAGGTCCGTTACGAGCATTGCCGTTTTCTGGATTTGGAGTTCTGCCATGGAGTGCAACGCAGAGACCCAAGGGTTTGGGGGATAGGGAGCTAGCACTTTGGCAGAGGCAGCTCCATGCTGCCCCGAGCTCTGGGCTCCGTGTTCAACTTGGAGTAAAGGCAGCCTGGGGTGCAATGCACGGACCGTCTGGCCCTAGACGGGATGTGCACGTGCAACAGACGAGCTAGAGGAGAGAAATGGGATACCCGCAGTTCTTCGGGATAGGCCAGCTCTCATCCAGCTAGTTGCGAAAGCAGGCTCCGAAAGGCCTGGATGCCTTTTCTCAACACGCCACACACGAGTTCAGTCACGCAGTACTACACTCGGAGTTTCTCAAGGGTACGTGGAGGGACAGCTTTTCTGACTGCATAGGAACGGAGTTCCTCACAGGGGAAATGGGATGTGTACCGGACAGGCTGGGTGAACAAAATTTCGTATGCAGTTGTCCTCCAGTGGAGCGGGAGAGGGACCCAGGTCTGGCGAGCGCATAGTGTCTCTGGTCCCACACGTTCGGGGGCAGTGTGCTGCCTCAGTTCCCTTACAAGGCTGTGTTGACCTTGAGCCACGTAAGTAGAATAAGCTGCGGAAGTCAGTTTGACGCACATCCCAGGGTAGCCTTGCAGAGTTCCAATCCCAAGCCCTGTGGAGACAGATGGGCCTGAAAGCGTTTCACCCACGACGGCTCTTTGAAAACTCCGGGTCATTCCGAGTGCAGGGAGGACTGCGGTGAAGAGGGCTGTGAGCGTCAATCGTATCTTTTGTCCGTGCCTCCTGGACGTGGAGTGTGGCAAAGCGTGCCCAGGTGGACGGGAGGACAAAGCCTTCCCAAATCAAGTTGCAGGCTGCTGTTGTTACATGGAATCCCGGGCTTTGTTCACTGCTGTGTGCGACAAAGAAATCCTGGCTTCGTGTTTGTTCCTTGAGTGCGGGAAGTCCTCGTAGAGGGAGGCTTGAGGTGTCCAGTGTTCACCCAAATCGCTTCCGATCACAGGACGGAACATCGCACACACTTGTTGGCACTGTGGCCTGAGGTCCATTGCAAAGTAAGCCTTCGCCGAGGCGTGGGAAACGAGTCGCTCCCCAGCTCACAAATGCCCGTGATGAGGTGGGCCGGATGGAAGCATGGGGGGTACCATGCTGCTTTGCCTGCAAGAGAAACATACGACAAGGTTCTAGAACATACTGTTATCTATGGGAGGACTGTGCTGCCCGGGACGCTCGGTGGCTCCAACGAGGGGCGCTAAGGGCTCCTTCTGAAGCCCATACGATGCCAATCGTTTCAACGCACTTTGCTGCTGGCCCACGTGCTGGTTGCCCACCTCTGCAATGTATGGGAATTCAACTCTGTAGCAGGTCTTCCCACCGGGGACGCTAATTTCGTTCACATCCTCGACCCTGAGCCTAGTGGCAGAGGCAAAAGCTGGGTCACTTCAGAGGCTCTTCCACCAGACGTTCGCAGAGGCGCCTGCCTTGGACTTGAAGCTACACGGAAGCAGGGACCTCAGGCACAGGGCAGACTGAGCGGTGTCCACCCTCACAGCATATAGCATTTCCTCGGGAACAGCGTCACTTTGGTGTCAGCTCTGGGATCCAAGATTTCGTGAGAGTGCTCCTTTGGTGACCAGAATCTATGGCTCACGCGGGACACGTGCAGCGGTTACTTTCGGACTTGCCATCTCAGACACTCTACCTCTGGGGCGTTCGGTAGCTGCGCGAAGGTAACAAAGTGGGCTCAAGTCCAGTACCCGAAAAGTGTCTCATGCCTCTCAACAGATGGCAGGCAGCGTGTCTCCTGCTGCTGCAGAAGGACTGCAGACGTCTGTTTCAGGCTATAGGCTAGAAACGTGGTGCCCGCTGATAGAAATGCCGGCAGTGGCCCGCAGTGAAAGTGTCACGCACCTGGTGGTTTCTTCGACATAAGCAAGCCACACGTACCGGTCACGGACATGTGCCCCTGCGCGGGGCAGGGTGCGTGAAGCCACCTCTTTGGGCAAACCCTACGGGTGGCCTGGCAAATGTATCCCGTTTATGGGAAACTGTTATATTCCTTTCCGGTTTGATGAAAGGTCCGTTACGAGCATTGCCGTTTTCTGGATTTGGAGTTCTGCCATGGAGTGCAACGCAGAGACCCAAGGGTTTGGGGGATAGGGAACTAGCACTTTGGCAGAGGCAGCTCCATGCTGCCCCGAGCTCTGGGCTCCGTGTTCAACTTGGAGTAAAGGCAGCCTGGGGTGCAATGCACGGACCGTCTGGCCCTAGACGGGATGTGCACGTGCAACAGACGAGCTAGAGGAGAGAAATGGGATACCCGCAGTTCTTCGGGATAGGCCAGCTCTCATCCAGCTAGTTGCGAAAGCAGGCTCCGAAAGGCCTGGATGCCTTTTCTCAACACGCCACACACGAGTTCAGTCACGCAATACTACACTCGGAGTTTCTCAAGGGTACGTGGAGGGACAGCTTTTCTGACTGCATAGGAACGGAGTTCCTCACAGGGGAAATGGGATGTGTACCGGACAGGCTGGGTGAACAAAATTTCGTATGCAGTTGTCCTCCAGTGGAGCGGGAGAGGGACCCAGGTCTGGCGAGCGCATAGTGTCTCTGGTCCCACACGTTCGGGGGCAGTGTGCTGCCTCAGCTCCCTTACAAGGCTGTGTTGACCTTGAGCCACGTAAGTAGAATAAGCTGCGGAAGTCAGTTTGACGCACATCCCAGGGTAGCCTTGCAGAGTTCCAATCCCAAGCCCTGTGGAGACAGATGGGCCTGAAAGCGTTTCACCCACGACGGCTCTTTGAAAACTCCGGGTCATTCCGAGTGCAGGGAGGACTGCGGTGAAGAGGGCTGTGAGCGTCAATCGTATCTTTTGTCCGTGCCTCCTGGACGTGGAGTGTGGCAAAGCGTGCCCAGGTGGACGGGAGGACAAAGCCTTCCCAAATCAAGTTGCAGGCTGCTGTTGTTACATGGAATCCCGGGCTTTGTTCACTGCTGTGTGCGACAAAGAAATCCTGGCTTCGTGTTTGTTCCTTGAGTGCGGGAAGTCCTCGTAGAGGGAGGCTTGAGGTGTCCAGTGTTCACCCAAATCGCTTCCGATCACAGGACGGAACATCGCACACACTTGTTGGCACTGTGGCCTCAGGTCCATTGCAAAGTAAGCCTTCGCCGAGGCGTGGGAAACGAGTCGCTCCCCAGCTCACAAATGCCCGTGATGAGGTGGGCCGGATGGAAGCATGGGGGGGTACCATGCTGCTTTGCCTGCAGGAGAAACATACGACAAGGTTCTAGAACATACTGTTATCTATGGGAGGACTGTGGTGCCCGGGACGCTCGGTGGCTCCAACGAGGGGCGCTAAGGGCTCCTTCTGAAGCCCATACGATGCCAATCGTTTCAACGCACTTTGCTGCTGGCCCACGTGCTGGTTGCCCACCTCTGCAATGTATGGGAATTCAACTCTGTAGCAGGTCTTCCCACCGGGGACGCTAATTTCGTTCACATCCTCGACCCTGAGCCTAGTGGCAGAGGCAAAAGCTGGGTCACTTCAGAGGCTCTTCCACCAGACGTTCGCAGAGGCGCCTGCCTTGGACTTGAAGCTACACGGAAGCAGGGACCTCAGGCACAGGGCAGACTGAGCGGTGTCCACCCTCACAGCATATAGCATTTCCTCGGGAACAGGGTCACTTTGGTGTCAGCTCTGGGATCCAAGATTTCGTGAGAGTGCTCCTTTGGTGACCAGAATCTATGGCTCACGCGGGACACGTGCAGCGGTTACTTTCGGACTTGCCATCTCAGACACTCTACCTCTGGGGCGTTCGGTAGCTGCGCGAAGGTAACAAAGTGGGCTCAAGTCCAGTACCCGAAAAGTGTCTCATGCCTCTCAACAGATGGCAGGCAGCGTGTCTCCTGCTGCTGCAGAAGGACTGCAGACGTCTGTTTCAGGCTATAGGCTAGAAACGTGGTGCCCGCTGACAGAAATGCCGGCAGTGGCCCGCAGTGAAAGTGTCACGCACCTGGTGGTTTCTTCGACATAAGCAAGCCACACGTACCGGTCACGGACATGTGCCCCTGCGCGGGGCAGGGTGCGTGAAGCCACCTCTTTGGGCAAACCCTACGGGTGGCCTGGCAAATGTGTCCCGTTTATGGGAAACTGTTATATTCCTTTCCGGTTTGATGAAAGGTCCGTTACGAGCATTGCCGTTTTCTGGATTTGGAGTTCTGCCATGGAGTGCAACGCAGAGACCCAAGGGTTTGGGGGATAGGGAGCTAGCACTTTGGCAGAGGCATCTCCATGCTGCCCCGAGCTCTGGGCTCCGTGTTCAACTTGGAGTAAAGGCAGCCTGGGGTGCAATGCACGGACCGTCTGGCCCTAGACGGGATGTGCACGTGCAACAGACGAGCTAGAGGAGAGAAATGGGATACCCGCAGTTCTTCGGGATAGGCCAGCTCTCATCCAGCTAGTTGCGAAAGCAGGCTCCGAAAGGCCTGGATGCCTTTTCTCAACACGCCACACACGAGTTCAGTCACGCAGTACTACACTCGGAGTTTCTCAAGGGTACGTGGAGGGACAGCTTTTCTGACTGCATAGGAACGGAGTTCCTCACAGGGGAAATGGGATGTGTACCGGACAGGCTGGGTGAACAAAATTTCGTATGCAGTTGTCCTCCAGTGGAGCGGGAGAGGGACCCAGGTCTGGCGAGCGCATAGTGTCTCTGGTCCCACACGTTCGGGGGCAGTGTGCTGCCTCAGCTCCCTTACAAGGCTGTGTTGACCTTGAGCCACGTAAGTAGAATAAGCTGCGGAAGTCAGTTTGACGCACATCCCAGGGTAGCCTTGCAGAGTTCCAATCCCAAGCCCTGTGGAGACAGATGGGCCTGAAAGCGTTTCACCCACGACGGCTCTTTGAAAACTCCGGGTCATTCCGAGTGCAGGGAGGACTGCGGTGAAGAGGGCTGTGAGCGTCAGTCGTATCTTTTGTCCGTGCCTCCTGGACGTGGAGTGTGGCAAAGCGTGCCCAGGTGGACGGGAGGACAAAGCCTTCCCAAATCAAGTTGCAGGCTGCTGTTGTTACATGGAATCCCGGGCTTTGTTCACTGCTGTGTGCGACAAAGAAATCCTGGCTTCGTGTTTGTTCCTTGAGTGCGGGAAGTCCTCGTAGAGGGAGGCTTGAGGTGTCCAGTGTTCACCCAAATCGCTTCCGATCACAGGACGGAACATCGCACACACTTGTTGGCACTGTGGCCTCAGGTCCATTGCAAAGTAAGCCTTCGCCGAGGCGTGGGAAACGAGTCGCTCCCCAGCTCACAAATGCCCGTGATGAGGTGGGCCGGATGGAAGCATGGGGGGTACCATGCTGCTTTGCCTGCAGGAGAAACATACGACAAGGTTCTAGAACATACTGTTATCTATGGGAGGACTGTGGTGCCCGGGACGCTCGGTGGCTCCAACGAGGGGCGCTAAGGGCTCCTTCTGAAGCCCATACGATGCCAATCGTTTCAACGCACTTTGCTGCTGGCCCACGTGCTGGTTGCCCACCTCTGCAATGTATGGGAATTCAACTCTGTAGCAGGTCTTCCCACCGGGGACGCTAATTTCGTTCACATCCTCGACCCTGAGCCTAGTGGCAGAGGCAAAAGCTGGGTCACTTCAGAGGCTCTTCCACCAGACGTTCGCAGAGGCGCCTGCCTTGGACTTGAAGCTACACGGAAGCAGGGACCTCAGGCACAGGGCAGACTGAGCGGTGTCCACCCTCACAGCATATAGCATTTCCTCGGGAACAGCGTCACTTTGGTGTCAGCTCTGGGATCCAAGATTTCGTGAGAGTGCTCCTTTGGTGACCAGAATCTATGGCTCACGCGGGACACGTGCAGCGGTTACTTTCGGACTTGCCATCTCAGACACTCTACCTCTGGGGCGTTCGGTAGCTGCGCGAAGGTAACAAAGTGGGCTCAAGTCCAGTACCCGAAAAGTGTCTCATGCCTCTCAACAGATGGCAGGCAGCGTGTCTCCTGCTGCTGCAGAAGGACTGCAGACGTCTGTTTCAGGCTATAGGCTAGAAACGTGGTGCCCGCTGATAGAAATGCCGGCAGTGGCCCGCAGTGAAAGTGTCACGCACCTGGTGGTTTCTTCGACATAAGCAAGCCACACGTACCGGTCACGGACATGTGCCCCTGCGCGGGGCAGGGTGCGTGAAGCCACCTCTTTGGGCAAACCCTACGGGTGGCCTGGCAAATGTGTCCCGTTTATGGGAAACTGTTATATTCCTTTCCGGTTTGATGAAAGGTCCGTTACGAGCATTGCCGTTTTCTGGATTTGGAGTTCTGCCATGGAGTGCAACGCAGAGACCCAAGGGTTTGGGGGATAGGGAACTAGCACTTTGGCAGAGGCAGCTCCATGCTGCCCCGAGCTCTGGGCTCCGTGTTCAACTTGGAGTAAAGGCAGCCTGGGGTGCAATGCACGGACCGTCTGGCCCTAGACGGGATGTGCACGTGCAACAGACGAGCTAGAGGAGAGAAATGGGATACCCGCAGTTCTTCGGGATAGGCCAGCTCTCATCCAGCTAGTTGCGAAAGCAGGCTCCGAAAGGCCTGGATGCCTTTTCTCAACACGCCACACACGAGTTCAGTCACGCAATACTACACTCGGAGTTTCTCAAGGGTACGTGGAGGGACAGCTTTTCTGACTGCATAGGAACGGAGTTCCTCACAGGGGAAATGGGATGTGTACCGGACAGGCTGGGTGAACAAAATTTCGTATGCAGTTGTCCTCCAGTGGAGCGGGAGAGGGACCCAGGTCTGGCGAGCGCATAGTGTCTCTGGTCCCACACGTTCGGGGGCAGTGTGCTGCCTCAGCTCCCTTACAAGGCTGTGTTGACCTTGAGCCACGTAAGTAGAATAAGCTGCGGAAGTCAGTTTGACGCACATCCCAGGGTAGCCTTGCAGAGTTCCAATCCCAAGCCCTGTGGAGACAGATGGGCCTGAAAGCGTTTCACCCACGACGGCTCTTTGAAAACTCCGGGTCATTCCGAGTGCAGGGAGGACTGCGGTGAAGAGGGCTGTGAGCGTCAATCGTATCTTTTGTCCATGCCTCCTGGACGTGGAGTGTGGCAAAGCGTGCCCAGGTGGACGGGAGGACAAAGCCTTCCCAAATCAAGTTGCAGGCTGCTGTTGTTACATGGAATCCCGGGCTTTGTTCACTGCTGTGTGCGACAAAGAAATCCTGGCTTCGTGTTTGTTCCTTGAGTGCGGGAAGTCCTCGTAGAGGGAGGCTTGAGGTGTCCAGTGTTCACCCAAATCGCTTCCGATCACAGGACGGAACATCGCACACACTTGTTGGCACTGTGGCCTCAGGTCCATTGCAAAGTAAGCCTTCGCCGAGGCGTGGGAAACGAGTCGCTCCCCAGCTCACAAATGCCCGTGATGAGGTGGGCCGGATGGAAGCATGGGGGGGTACCATGCTGCTTTGCCTGCAGGAGAAACATACGACAAGGTTCTAGAACATACTGTTATCTATGGGAGGACTGTGCTGCCCGGGACGCTCGGTGGCTCCAACGAGGGGCGCTAAGGGCTCCTTCTGAAGCCCATACGATGCCAATCGTTTCAACGCACTTTGCTGCTGGCCCACGTGCTGGTTGCCCACCTCTGCAATGTATGGGAATTCAACTCTGTAGCAGGTCTTCCCACCGGGGACGCTAATTTCGTTCACATCCTCGACCCTGAGCCTAGTGGCAGAGGCAAAAGCTGGGTCACTTCAGAGGCTCTTCCACCAGACGTTCGCAGAGGCGCCTGCCTTGGACTTGAAGCTACACGGAAGCAGGGACCTCAGGCACAGGGCAGACTGAGCGGTGTCCACCCTCACAGCATATAGCATTTCCTCGGGAACAGGGTCACTTTGGTGTCAGCTCTGGGATCCAAGATTTCGTGAGAGTGCTCCTTTGGTGACCAGAATCTATGGCTCACGCGGGACACGTGCAGCGGTTACTTTCGGACTTGCCATCTCAGACACTCTACCTCTGGGGCGTTCGGTAGCTGCGCGAAGGTAACAAAGTGGGCTCGAGTCCAGTACCCGAAAAGTGTCTCATGCCTCTCAACAGATGGCAGGCAGCGTGTCTCCTGCTGCTGCAGAAGGACTGCAGACGTCTGTTTCAGGCTATAGGCTAGAAACGTGGTGCCCGCTGATCGAAATGCCGGCAGTGGCCCGCAGTGAAAGTGTCACGCACCTGGTGGTTTCTTCGACATAAGCAAGCCACACGTACCGGTCACGGACATGTGCCCCTGCGCGGGGCAGGGTGCGTGAAGCCACCTCTTTGGGCAAACCCTACGGGTGGCCTGGCAAATGTGTCCCGTTTATGGGAAACTGTTATATTCCTTTCCGGTTTGATGAAAGGTACGTTACGAGCATTGCCGTTTTCTGGATTTGGAGTTCTGCCATGGAGTGCAACGCAGAGACCCAAGGGTTTGGGGGATAGGGAGCTAGCACTTTGGCAGAGGCATCTCCATGCTGCCCCGAGCTCTGGGCTCCGTGTTCAACTTGGAGTAAAGGCAGCCTGGGGTGCAATGCACGGACCGTCTGGCCCTAGACGGGATGTGCACGTGCAACAGACGAGCTAGAGGAGAGAAATGGGATACCCGCAGTTCTTCGGGATAGGCCAGCTCTCATCCAGCTAGTTGCGAAAGCAGGCTCCGAAAGGCCTGGATGCCTTTTCTCAACACGCCACACACGAGTTCAGTCACGCAGTACTACACTCGGAGTTTCTCAAGGGTACGTGGAGGGACAGCTTTTCTGACTGCATAGGAACGGAGTTCCTCACAGGGGAAATGGGATGTGTACCGGACAGGCTGGGTGAACAAAATTTCGTATGCAGTTGTCCTCCAGTGGAGCGGGAGAGGGACCCAGGTCTGGCGAGCGCATAGTGTCTCTGGTCCCACACGTTCGGGGGCAGTGTGCTGCCTCAGCTCCCTTACAAGGCTGTGTTGACCTTGAGCCACGTAAGTAGAATAAGCTGCGGAAGTCAGTTTGACGCACATCCCAGGGTAGCCTTGCAGAGTTCCAATCCCAAGCCCTGTGGAGACAGATGGGCCTGAAAGCGTTTCACCCACGACGGCTCTTTGAAAACTCCGGGTCATTCCGAGTGCAGGGAGGACTGCGGTGAAGAGGGCTGTGAGCGTCAATCGTATCTTTTGTCCGTGCCTCCTGGACGTGGAGTGTGGCAAAGCGTGCCCAGGTGGACGGGAGGACAAAGCCTTCCCAAATCAAGTTGCAGGCTGCTGTTGTTACATGGAATCCCGGGCTTTGTTCACTGCTGTGTGCGACAAAGAAATCCTGGCTTCGTGTTTGTTCCTTGAGTGCGGGAAGTCCTCGTAGAGGGAGGCTTGAGGTGTCCAGTGTTCACCCAAATCGCTTCCGATCACAGGACGGAACATCGCACACACTTGTTGGCACTGTGGCCTCAGGTCCATTGCAAAGTAAGCCTTCGCCGAGGCGTGGGAAACGAGTCGCTCCCCAGCTCACAAATGCCCGTGATGAGGTGGGCCGGATGGAAGCATGGGGGGGTACCATGCTGCTTTGCCTGCAGGAGAAACATACGACAAGGTTCTAGAACATACTGTTATCTATGGGAGGACTGTGCTGCCCGGGACGCTCGGTGGCTCCAACGAGGGGCGCTAAGGGCTCCTTCTGAAGCCCATACGATGCCAATCGTTTCAACGCACTTTGCTGCTGGCCCACGTGCTGGTTGCCCACCTCTGCAATGTATGGGAATTCAACTCTGTAGCAGGTCTTCCCACCGGGGACGCTAATTTCGTTCACATCCTCGACCCTGAGCCTAGTGGCAGAGGCAAAAGCTGGGTCACTTCAGAGGCTCTTCCACCAGACGTTCGCAGAGGCGCCTGCCTTGGACTTGAAGCTACACGGAAGCAGGGACCTCAGGCACAGGGCAGACTGAGCGGTGTCCACCCTCACAGCATATAGCATTTCCTCGGGAACAGGGTCACTTTGGTGTCAGCTCTGGGATCCAAGATTTCGTGAGAGTGCTCCTTTGGTGACCAGAATCTATGGCTCACGCGGGACACGTGCAGCGGTTACTTTCGGACTTGCCATCTCAGACACTCTACCTCTGGGGCGTTCGGTAGCTGCGCGAAGGTAACAAAGTGGGCTCGAGTCCAGTACCCGAAAAGTGTCTCATGCCTCTCAACAGATGGCAGGCAGCGTGTCTCCTGCTGCTGCAGAAGGACTGCAGACGTCTGTTTCAGGCTATAGGCTAGAAACGTGGTGCCCGCTGATCGAAATGCCGGCAGTGGCCCGCAGTGAAAGTGTCACGCACCTGGTGGTTTCTTCGACATAAGCAAGCCACACGTACCGGTCACGGACATGTGCCCCTGCGCGGGGCAGGGTGCGTGAAGCCACCTCTTTGGGCAAACCCTACGGGTGGCCTGGCAAATGTGTCCCGTTTATGGGAAACTGTTATATTCCTTTCCGGTTTGATGAAAGGTACGTTACGAGCATTGCCGTTTTCTGGATTTGGAGTTCTGCCATGGAGTGCAACGCAGAGACCCAAGGGTTTGGGGGATAGGGAACTAGCACTTTGGCAGAGGCAGCTCCATGCTGCCTCGAGCTCTGGGCTCCATGTTCAACTTGGAGTAAAGGCAGCCTGGGGTGCAATGCACGGACCGTCTGGCCCTAGACGGGATGTGCACGTGCAACAGACGAGCTAGAGGAGAGAAATGGGATACCCGCAGTTCTTCGGGATAGGCCAGCTCTCATCCAGCTAGTTGCGAAAGCAGGCTCCGAAAGGCCTGGATGCCTTGCTCAACACGCCACACACGAGTTCAGTCACGCAGTACTACACTCGGAGTTTCTCAAGGGTACGTGGAGGGACAGCTTTTCTGACTGCATAGGAACGGAGTTCCTCACAGGGGAAATGGGATGTGTACCGGACAGGCTGGGTGAACAAAATTTCGTATGCAGTTGTCCTCCAGTGGAGCGGGAGAGGGACCCAGGTCTGGCGAGCGCATAGTGTCTCTGGTCCCACACGTTCGGGGGCAGTGTGCTGCCTCAGCTCCCTTACAAGGCTGTGTTGACATTGAGCCACGTAAGTAGAATAAGCTGCGGAAGTCAGTTTGACGCACATCCCAGGGTAGCCTTGCAGAGTTCCAATCCCAAGCCCTGTGGAGACAGATGGGCCTGAAAGCGTTTCACCCACGACGGCTCTTTGAAAACTCCGGGTCATTCCGAGTGCAGGGAGGACTGCGGTGAAGAGGGCTGTGAGCGTCAATCGTATCTTTTGTCCGTGCCTCCTGGACGTGGAGTGTGGCAAAGCGTGCCCAGGTGGACGGGAGGACAAAGCCTTCCCAAATCAAGTTGCAGGCTGCTGTTGTTACATGGAATCCCGGGCTTTGTTCACTGCTGTGTGCGACAAAGAAATCCTGGCTTCGTGTTTGTTCCTTGAGTGCGGGAAGTCCTCGTAGAGGGAGGCTTGAGGTGTCCAGTGTTCACCCAAATCGCTTCCGATCACAGGACGGAACATCGCACACACTTGTTGGCACTGTGGCCTCAGGTCCATTGCAAAGTAAGCCTTCGCCGAGGCGTGGGAAACGAGTCGCTCCCCAGCTCACAAATGCCCGTGATGAGGTGGGCCGGATGGAAGCATGGGGGGGTACCATGCTGCTTTGCCTGCAGGAGAAACATACGACAAGGTTCTAGAACATACTGTTATCTATGGGAGGACTGTGCTGCCCGGGACGCTCGGTGGCTCCAACGAGGGGCGCTAAGGGCTCCTTCTGAAGCCCATACGATGCCAATCGTTTCAACGCACTTTGCTGCTGGCCCACGTGCTGGTTGCCCACCTCTGCAATGTATGGGAATTCAACTCTGTAGCAGGTCTTCCCACCGGGGACGCTAATTTCGTTCACATCCTCGACCCTGAGCCTAGTGGCAGAGGCAAAAGCTGGGTCACTTCAGAGGCTCTTCCACCAGACGTTCGCAGAGGCGCCTGCCTTGGACTTGAAGCTACACGGAAGCAGGGACCTCAGGCACAGGGCAGACTGAGCGGTGTCCACCCTCACAGCATATAGCATTTCCTCGGGAACAGGGTCACTTTGGTGTCAGCTCTGGGATCCAAGATTTCGTGAGAGTGCTCCTTTGGTGACCAGAATCTATGGCTCACGCGGGACACGTGCAGCGGTTACTTTCGGACTTGCCATCTCAGACACTCTACCTCTGGGGCGTTCGGTAGCTGCGCGAAGGTAACAAAGTGGGCTCGAGTCCAGTACCCGAAAAGTGTCTCATGCCTCTCAACAGATGGCAGGCAGCGTGTCTCCTGCTGCTGCAGAAGGACTGCAGACGTCTGTTTCAGGCTATAGGCTAGAAACGTGGTGCCCGCTGATCGAAATGCCGGCAGTGGCCCGCAGTGAAAGTGTCACGCACCTGGTGGTTTCTTCGACATAAGCAAGCCACACGTACCGGTCACGGACATGTGCCCCTGCACGGGGCAGGGTGCGTGAAGCCACCTCTTTGGGCAAACCCTACGGGTGGCCTGGCAAATGTGTCCCGTTTATGGGAAACTGTTATATTCCTTTCCGGTTTGATGAAAGGTACGTTACGAGCATTGCCGTTTTCTGGATTTGGAGTTCTGCCATGGAGTGCAACGCAGAGACCCAAGGGTTTGGGGGATAGGGAGCTAGCACTTTGGCAGAGGCATCTCCATGCTGCCCCGAGCTCTGGGCTCCGTGTTCAACTTGGAGTAAAGGCAGCCTGGGGTGCAATGCACGGACCGTCTGGCCCTAGACGGGATGTGCACGTGCAACAGACGAGCTAGAGGAGAGAAATGGGATACCCGCAGTTCTTCGGGATAGGCCAGCTCTCATCCAGCTAGTTGCGAAAGCAGGCTCCGAAAGGCCTGGATGCCTTTTCTCAACACGCCACACACGAGTTCAGTCACGCAGTACTACACTCGGAGTTTCTCAAGGGTACGTGGAGGGACAGCTTTTCTGACTGCATAGGAACGGAGTTCCTCACAGGGGAAATGGGATGTGTACCGGACAGGCTGGGTGAACAAAATTTCGTATGCAGTTGTCCTCCAGTGGAGCGGGAGAGGGACCCAGGTCTGGCGAGCGCATAGTGTCTCTGGTCCCACACGTTCGGGGGCAGTGTGCTGCCTCAGCTCCCTTACAAGGCTGTGTTGACATTGAGCCACGTAAGTAGAATAAGCTGCGGAAGTCAGTTTGACGCACATCCCAGGGTAGCCTTGCAGAGTTCCAATCCCAAGCCCTGTGGAGACAGATGGGCCTGAAAGCGTTTCACCCACGACGGCTCTTTGAAAACTCCGGGTCATTCCGAGTGCAGGGAGGACTGCGGTGAAGAGGGCTGTGAGCGTCAATCGTATCTTTTGTCCGTGCCTCCTGGACGTGGAGTGTGGCAAAGCGTGCCCAGGTGGACGGGAGGACAAAGCCTTCCCAAATCAAGTTGCAGGCTGCTGTTGTTACATGGAATCCCGGGCTTTGTTCACTGCTGTGTGCGACAAAGAAATCCTGGCTTCGTGTTTGTTCCTTGAGTGCGGGAAGTCCTCGTAGAGGGAGGCTTGAGGTGTCCAGTGTTCACCCAAATCGCTTCCGATCACAGGACGGAACATCGCACACACTTGTTGGCACTGTGGCCTCAGGTCCATTGCAAAGTAAGCCTTCGCCGAGGCGTGGGAAACGAGTCGCTCCCCAGCTCACAAATGCCCGTGATGAGGTGGGCCGGATGGAAGCATGGGGGGTACCATGCTGCTTTGCCTGCAGGAGAAACATACGACAAGGTTCTAGAACATACTGTTATCTATGGGAGGACTGTGCTGCCCGGGACGCTCGGTGGCTCCAACGAGGGGCGCTAAGGGCTCCTTCTGAAGCCCATACGATGCCAATCGTTTCAACGCACTTTGCTGCTGGCCCACGTGCTGGTTGCCCACCTCTGCAATGTATGGGAATTCAACTCTGTAGCAGGTCTTCCCACCGGGGACGCTAATTTCGTTCACATCCTCGACCCTGAGCCTAGTGGCAGAGGCAAAAGCTGGGTCACTTCAGAGGCTCTTCCACCAGACGTTCGCAGAGGCGCCTGCCTTGGACTTGAAGCTACACGGAAGCAGGGACCTCAGGCACAGGGCAGACTGAGCGGTGTCCACCCTCACAGCATATAGCATTTCCTCGGGAACAGGGTCACTTTGGTGTCAGCTCTGGGATCCAAGATTTCGTGAGAGTGCTCCTTTGGTGACCAGAATCTATGGCTCACGCGGGACACGTGCAGCGGTTACTTTCGGACTTGCCATCTCAGACACTCTACCTCTGGGGCGTTCGGTAGCTGCGCGAAGGTAACAAAGTGGGCTCGAGTCCAGTACCCGAAAAGTGTCTCATGCCTCTCAACAGATGGCAGGCAGCGTGTCTCCTGCTGCTGCAGAAGGACTGCAGACGTCTGTTTCAGGCTATAGGCTAGAAACGTGGTGCCCGCTGATAGAAATGCCGGCAGTGGCCCGCAGTGAAAGTGTCACGCACCTGGTGGTTTCTTCGACATAAGCAAGCCACACGTACCGGTCACGGACATGTGCCCCTGCGCGGGGCAGGGTGCGTGAAGCCACCTCTTTGGGCAAACCCTACGGGTGGCCTGGCAAATGTGTCCCGTTTATGGGAAACTGTTATATTCCTTTCCGGTTTGATGAAAGGTCCGTTACGAGCATTGCCGTTTTCTGGATTTGGAGTTCTGCCATGGAGTGCAACGCAGAGACCCAAGGGTTTGGGGGATAGGGAGCTAGCACTTTGGCAGAGGCAGCTCCATGCTGCCCCGAGCTCTGGGCTCCGTGTTCAACTTGGAGTAAAGGCAGCCTGGGGTGCAATGCACGGACCGTCTGGCCCTAGACGGGATGTGCACGTGCAACAGACGAGCTAGAGGAGAGAAATGGGATACCCGCAGTTCTTCGGGATAGGCCAGCTCTCATCCAGCTAGTTGCGAAAGCAGGCTCCGAAAGGCCTGGATGCCTTTTCTCAACACGCCACACACGAGTTCAGTCACGCAGTACTACACTCGGAGTTTCTCAAGGGTACGTGGAGGGACAGCTTTTCTGACTGCATAGGAACGGAGTTCCTCACAGGGGAAATGGGATGTGTACCGGACAGGCTGGGTGAACAAAATTTCGTATGCAGTTGTCCTCCAGTGGAGCGGGAGAGGGACCCAGGTCTGGCGAGCGCATAGTGTCTCTGGTCCCACACGTTCGGGGGCAGTGTGCTGCCTCAGCTCCCTTACAAGGCTGTGTTGACCTTGAGCCACGTAAGTAGAATAAGCTGCGGAAGTCAGTTTGACGCACATCCCAGGGTAGCCTTGCAGAGTTCCAATCCCAAGCCCTGTGGAGACAGATGGGCCTGAAAGCGTTTCACCCACGACGGCTCTTTGAAAACTCCGGGTCATTCCGAGTGCAGGGAGGACTGCGGTGAAGAGGGCTGTGAGCGTCAATCGTATCTTTTGTCCGTGCCTCCTGGACGTGGAGTGTGGCAAAGCGTGCCCAGGTGGACGGGAGGACAAAGCCTTCCCAAATCAAGTTGCAGGCTGCTGTTGTTACATGGAATCCCGGGCTTTGTTCACTGCTGTGTGCGACAAAGAAATCCTGGCTTCGTGTTTGTTCCTTGAGTGCGGGAAGTCCTCGTAGAGGGAGGCTTGAGGTGTCCAGTGTTCACCCAAATCGCTTCCGATCACAGGACGGAACATCGCACACACTTGTTGGCACTGTGGCCTCAGGTCCATTGCAAAGTAAGCCTTCGCCGAGGCGTGGGAAACGAGTCGCTCCCCAGCTCACAAATGCCCGTGATGAGGTGGGCCGGATGGAAGCATGGGGGGGTACCATGCTGCTTTGCCTGCAGGAGAAACATACGACAAGGTTCTAGAACATACTGTTATCTATGGGAGGACTGTGCTGCCCGGGACGCTCGGTGGCTCCAACGAGGGGCGCTAAGGGCTCCTTCTGAAGCCCATACGATGCCAATCGTTTCAACGCACTTTGCTGCTGGCCCACGTGCTGGTTGCCCACCTCTGCAATGTATGGGAATTCAACTCTGTAGCAGGTCTTCCCACCGGGGACGCTAATTTCGTTCACATCCTCGACCCTGAGCCTAGTGGCAGAGGCAAAAGCTGGGTCACTTCAGAGGCTCTTCCACCAGACGTTCGCAGAGGCGCCTGCCTTGGACTTGAAGCTACACGGAAGCAGGGACCTCAGGCACAGGGCAGACTGAGCGGTGTCCACCCTCACAGCATATAGCATTTCCTCGGGAACAGGGTCACTTTGGTGTCAGCTCTGGGATCCAAGATTTCGTGAGAGTGCTCCTTTGGTGACCAGAATCTATGGCTCACGCGGGACACGTGCAGCGGTTACTTTCGGACTTGCCATCTCAGACACTCTACCTCTGGGGCGTTCGGTAGCTGCGCGAAGGTAACAAAGTGGGCTCAAGTCCAGTACCCGAAAGGTGTCTCATGCCTCTCAACAGATGGCAGGCAGCGTGTCTCCTGCTGCTGCAGAAGGACTGCAGACGTCTGTTTCAGGCTATAGGCTAGAAACGTGGTGCCCGCTGATAGAAATGCCGGCAGTGGCCCGCAGTGAAAGTGTCACGCACCTGGTGGTTTCTTCGACATAAGCAAGCCACACGTACCGGTCACGGACATGTGCCCCTGCGCGGGGCAGGGTGCGTGAAGCCACCTCTTTGGGCAAACCCTACGGGTGGCCTGGCAAATGTGTCCCGTTTATGGGAAACTGTTATATTCCTTTCCGGTTTGATGAAAGGTCCGTTACGAGCATTGCCGTTTTCTGGATTTGGAGTTCTGCCATGGAGTGCAACGCAGAGACCCAAGGGTTTGGGGGATAGGGAACTAGCACTTTGGCAGAGGCAGCTCCATGCTGCCCCGAGCTCTGGGCTCCGTGTTCAACTTGGAGTAAAGGCAGCCTGGGGTGCAATGCACGGACCGTCTGGCCCTAGACGGGATGTGCACGTGCAACAGACGAGCTAGAGGAGAGAAATGGGATACCCGCAGTTCTTCGGGATAGGCCAGCTCTCATCCAGCTAGTTGCGAAAGCAGGCTCCGAAAGGCCTGGATGCCTTTTCTCAACACGCCACACACGAGTTCAGTCACGCAGTACTACACTCGGAGTTTCTCAAGGGTACGTGGAGGGACAGCTTTTCTGACTGCATAGGAACGGAGTTCCTCACAGGGGAAATGGGATGTGTACCAGACAGGCTGGGTGAACAAAATTTCGTATGCAGTTGTCCTCCAGTGGAGCGGGAGAGGGACCCAGGTCTGGCGAGCGCATAGTGTCTCTGGTCCCACACGTTCGGGGGCAGTGTGCTGCCTCAGCTCCCTTACAAGGCTGTGTTGACATTGAGCCACGTAAGTAGAATAAGCTGCGGAAGTCAGTTTGACGCACATCCCAGGGTAGCCTTGCAGAGTTCCAATCCCAAGCCCTGTGGAGACAGATGGGCCTGAAAGCGTTTCACCCACGACGGCTCTTTGAAAACTCCGGGTCATTCCGAGTGCAGGGAGGACTGCGGTGAAGAGGGCTGTGAGCGTCAATCGTATCTTTTGTCCGTGCCTCCTGGACGTGGAGTGTGGCAAAGCGTGCCCAGGTGGACGGGAGGACAAAGCCTTCCCAAATCAAGTTGCAGGCTGCTGTTGTTACATGGAATCCCGGGCTTTGTTCACTGCTGTGTGCGACAAAGAAATCCTGGCTTCGTGTTTGTTCCTTGAGTGCGGGAAGTCCTCGTAGAGGGAGGCTTGAGGTGTCCAGTGTTCACCCAAATCGCTTCCGATCACAGGACGGAACATCGCACACACTTGTTGGCACTGTGGCCTCAGGTCCATTGCAAAGTAAGCCTTCGCCGAGGCGTGGGAAACGAGTCGCTCCCCAGCTCACAAATGCCCGTGATGAGGTGGGCCGGATGGAATCATGGGGGGGGTACCATGCTGCTTTGCCTGCAGGAGAAACATACGACAAGGTTCTAGAACATACTGTTATCTATGGGAGGACTGTGCTGCCCGGGACGCTCGGTGGCTCCAACGAGGGGCGCTAAGGGCTCCTTCTGAAGCCCATACGATGCCAATCGTTTCAACGCACTTTGCTGCTGGCCCACGTGCTGGTTGCCCACCTCTGCAATGTATGGGAATTCAACTCTGTAGCAGGTCTTCCCACCGGGGACGCTAATTTCGTTCACATCCTCGACCCTGAGCCTAGTGGCAGAGGCAAAAGCTGGGTCACTTCAGAGGCTCTTCCACCAGACGTTCGCAGAGGCGCCTGCCTTGGACTTGAAGCTACACGGAAGCAGGGACCTCAGGCACAGGGCAGACTGAGCAGTGTCCACCCTCACAGCATATAGCATTTCCTCGGGAACAGGGTCACTTTGGTGTCAGCTCTGGGATCCAAGATTTCGTGAGAATGCTCCTTTGGTGACCAGAATCTATGGCTCACGCGGGACACGTGCAGCGGTTACTTTCGGACTTGCCATCTCAGACACTCTACCTCTGGGGCGTTCGGTAGATGCGCGAAGGTAACAAAGTGGGCTCAAGTCCAGTACCCGAAAAGTGTCTCATGCCTCTCAACAGATGGCAGGCAGCGTGTCTCCTGCTGCTGCAGAAGGACTGCAGACGTCTGTTTCAGGCTATAGGCTAGAAACGTGGTGCCCGCTGATAGAAATGCCGGCAGTGGCCCGCAGTGAAAGTGTCACGCACCTGGTGGTTTCTTCGACATAAGCAAGCCACACGTACCGGTCACGGACATGTGCCCCTGCGCGGGGCAGGGTGCGTGAAGCCACCTCTTTGGGCAAACCCTACGGGTGGCCTGGCAAATGTGTCCCGTTTATGGGAAACTGTTATATTCCTTTCCGGTTTGATGAAAGGTCCGTTACGAGCATTGCCGTTTTCTGGATTTGGAGTTCTGCCATGGAGTGCAACGCAGAGACCCAAGGGTTTGGGGGATAGGGAACTAGCACTTTGGCAGAGGCAGCTCCATGCTGCCCCGAGCTCTGGGCTCCGTGTTCAACTTGGAGTAAAGGCAGCCTGGGGTGCAATGCACGGACCGTCTGGCCCTAGACGGGATGTGCACGTGCAACAGACGAGCTAGAGGAGAGAAATGGGATACCCGCAGTTCTTCGGGATAGGCCAGCTCTCATCCAGCTAGTTGCGAAAGCAGGCTCCGAAAGGCCTGGATGCCTTTTCTCAACACGCCACACACGAGTTCAGTCACGCAGTACTACACTCGGAGTTTCTCAAGGGTACGTGGAGGGACAGCTTTTCTGACTGCATAGGAACGGAGTTCCTCACAGGGGAAATGGGATGTGTACCGGACAGGCTGGGTGAACAAAATTTCGTATGCAGTTGTCCTCCAGTGGAGCGGGAGAGGGACCCAGGTCTGGCGAGCGCATAGTGTCTCTGGTCCCACACGTTCGGGGGCAGTGTGCTGCCTCAGCTCCCTTACAAGGCTGTGTTGACATTGAGCCACGTAAGTAGAATAAGCTGCGGAAGTCAGTTTGACGCACATCCCAGGGTAGCCTTGCAGAGTTCCAATCCCAAGCCCTGTGGAGACAGATGGGCCTGAAAGCGTTTCACCCACGACGGCTCTTTGAAAACTCCGGGTCATTCCGAGTGCAGGGAGGACTGCGGTGAAGAGGGCTGTGAGCGTCAATCGTATCTTTTGTCCGTGCCTCCTGGACGTGGAGTGTGGCAAAGCGTGCCCAGGTGGACGGGAGGACAAAGCCTTCCCAAATCAAGTTGCAGGCTGCTGTTGTTACATGGAATCCCGGGCTTTGTTCACTGCTGTGTGCGACAAAGAAATCCTGGCTTCGTGTTTGTTCCTTGAGTGCGGGAAGTCCTCGTAGAGGGAGGCTTGAGGTGTCCAGTGTTCACCCAAATCGCTTCCGATCACAGGACGGAACATCGCACACACTTGTTGGCACTGTGGCCTCAGGTCCATTGCAAAGTAAGCCTTCGCCGAGGCGTGGGAAACGAGTCGCTCCCCAGCTCACAAATGCCCGTGATGAGGTGGGCCGGATGGAAGCATGGGGGGGTACCATGCTGCTTTGCCTGCAGGAGAAACATACGACAAGGTTCTAGAACATACTGTTATCTATGGGAGGACTGTGCTGCCCGGGACGCTCGGTGGCTCCAACGAGGGGCGCTAAGGGCTCCTTCTGAAGCCCATACGATGCCAATCGTTTCAACGCACTTTGCTGCTGGCCCACGTGCTGGTTGCCCACCTCTGCAATGTATGGGAATTCAACTCTGTAGCAGGTCTTCCCACCGGGGACGCTAATTTCGTTCACATCCTCGACCCTGAGCCTAGTGGCAGAGGCAAAAGCTGGGTCACTTCAGAGGCTCTTCCACCAGACGTTCGCAGAGGCGCCTGCCTTGGACTTGAAGCTACACGGAAGCAGGGACCTCAGGCACAGGGCAGACTGAGCGGTGTCCACCCTCACAGCATATAGCATTTCCTCGGGAACAGGGTCACTTTGGTGTCAGCTCTGGGATCCAAGATTTCGTGAGAGTGCTCCTTTGGTGACCAGAATCTATGGCTCACGCGGGACACGTGCAGCGGTTACTTTCGGACTTGCCATCTCAGACACTCTACCTCTGGGGCGTTCGGTAGCTGCGCGAAGGTAACAAAGTGGGCTCAAGTCCAGTACCCGAAAAGTGTCTCATGCCTCTCAACAGATGGCAGGCAGCGTGTCTCCTGCTGCTGCAGAAGGACTGCAGACGTCTGTTTCAGGCTATAGGCTAGAAACGTGGTGCCCGCTGATCGAAATGCCGGCAGTGGCCCGCAGTGAAAGTGTCACGCACCTGGTGGTTTCTTCGACATAAGCAAGCCACACGTACCGGTCACGGACATGTGCCCCTGCGCGGGGCAGGGTGCGTGAAGCCACCTCTTTGGGCAAACCCTACGGGTGGCCTGGCAAATGTGTCCCGTTTATGGGAAACTGTTATATTCCTTTCCGGTTTGATGAAAGGTCCGTTACGAGCATTGCCGTTTTCTGGATTTGGAGTTCTGCCATGGAGTGCAACGCAGAGACCCAAGGGTTTGGGGGATAGGGAGCTAGCACTTTGGCAGAGGCAGCTCCATGCTGCCCCGAGCTCTGGGCTCCGTGTTCAACTTGGAGTAAAGGCAGCCTGGGGTGCAATGCACGGACCGTCTGGCCCTAGACGGGATGTGCACGTGCAACAGACGAGCTAGAGGAGAGAAATGGGATACCCGCAGTTCTTCGGGATAGGCCAGCTCTCATCCAGCTAGTTGCGAAAGCAGGCTCCGAAAGGCCTGGATGCCTTTTCTCAACACGCCACACACGAGTTCAGTCACGCAGTACTACACTCGGAGTTTCTCAAGGGTACGTGGAGGGACAGCTTTTCTGACTGCATAGGAACGGAGTTCCTCACAGGGGAAATGGGATGTGTACCGGACAGGCTGGGTGAACAAAATTTCGTATGCAGTTGTCCTCCAGTGGAGCGGGAGAGGGACCCAGGTCTGGCGAGCGCATAGTGTCTCTGGTCCCACACGTTCGGGGGCAGTGTGCTGCCTCAGCTCCCTTACAAGGCTGTGTTGACCTTGAGCCACGTAAGTAGAATAAGCTGCGGAAGTCAGTTTGACGCACATCCCAGGGTAGCCTTGCAGAGTTCCAATCCCAAGCCCTGTGGAGACAGATGGGCCTGAAAGCGTTTCACCCACGACGGCTCTTTGAAAACTCCGGGTCATTCCGAGTGCAGGGAGGACTGCGGTGAAGAGGGCTGTGAGCGTCAATCGTATCTTTTGTCCGTGCCTCCTGGACGTGGAGTGTGGCAAAGCGTGCCCAGGTGGACGGGAGGACAAAGCCTTCCCAAATCAAGTTGCAGGCTGCTGTTGTTACATGGAATCCCGGGCTTTGTTCACTGCTGTGTGCGACAAAGAAATCCTGGCTTCGTGTTTGTTCCTTGAGTGCGGGAAGTCCTCGTAGAGGGAGGCTTGAGGTGTCCAGTGTTCACCCAAATCGCTTCCGATCACAGGACGGAACATCGCACACACTTGTTGGCACTGTGGCCTCAGGTCCATTGCAAAGTAAGCCTTCGCCGAGGCGTGGGAAACGAGTCGCTCCCCAGCTCACAAATGCCCGTGATGAGGTGGGCCGGATGGAAGCATGGGGGGGTACCATGCTGCTTTGCCTGCAGGAGAAACATACGACAAGGTTCTAGAACATACTGTTATCTATGGGAGGACTGTGCTGCCCGGGACGCTCGGTGGCTCCAACGAGGGGCGCTAAGGGCTCCTTCTGAAGCCCATACGATGCCAATCGTTTCAACGCACTTTGCTGCTGGCCCACGTGCTGGTTGCCCACCTCTGCAATGTATGGGAATTCAACTCTGTAGCAGGTCTTCCCACCGGGGACGCTAATTTCGTTCACATCCTCGACCCTGAGCCTAGTGGCAGAGGCAAAAGCTGGGTCACTTCAGAGGCTCTTCCACCAGACGTTCGCAGAGGCGCCTGCCTTGGACTTGAAGCTACACGGAAGCAGGGACCTCAGGCACAGGGCAGACTGAACGGTGTCCACCCTCACAGCATATAGCATTTCCTCGGGAACAGGGTCACTTTGGTGTCAGCTCTGGGATCCAAGATTTCGTGAGAGTGCTCCTTTGGTGACCAGAATCTATGGCTCACGCGGGACACGTGCAGCGGTTACTTTCGGACTTGCCATCTCAGACACTCTACCTCTGGGGCGTTCGGTAGCTGCGCGAAGGTAACAAAGTGGGCTCAAGTCCAGTACCCGAAAGGTGTCTCATGCCTCTCAACAGATGGCAGGCAGCGTGTCTCCTGCTGCTGCAGAAGGACTGCAGACGTCTGTTTCAGGCTATAGGCTAGAAACGTGGTGCCCGCTGATAGAAATGCCGGCAGTGGCCCGCAGTGAAAGTGTCACGCACCTGGTGGTTTCTTCGACATAAGCAAGCCACACGTACCGGTCACGGACATGTGCCCCTGCGCGGGGCAGGGTGCGTGAAGCCACCTCTTTGGGCAAACCCTACGGGTGGCCTGGCAAATGTGTCCCGTTTATGGGAAACTGTTATATTCCTTTCCGGTTTGATGAAAGGTCCGTTACGAGCATTGCCGTTTTCTGGATTTGGAGTTCTGCCATGGAGTGCAACGCAGAGACCCAAGGGTTTGGGGGATAGGGAACTAGCACTTTGGCAGAGGCATCTCCATGCTGCCCCGAGCTCTGGGCTCCGTGTTCAACTTGGAGTAAAGGCAGCCTGGGGTGCAATGCACGGACCGTCTGGCCCTAGACGGGATGTGCACGTGCAACAGACGAGCTAGAGGAGAGAAATGGGATACCCGCAGTTCTTCGGGATAGGCCAGCTCTCATCCAGCTAGTTGCGAAAGCAGGCTCCGAAAGGCCTGGATGCCTTTTCTCAACACGCCACACACGAGTTCAGTCACGCAGTACTACACTCGGAGTTTCTCAAGGGTACGTGGAGGGACAGCTTTTCTGACTGCATAGGAACGGAGTTCCTCACAGGGGAAATGGGATGTGTACCGGACAGGCTGGGTGAACAAAATTTCGTATGCAGTTGTCCTCCAGTGGAGCGGGAGAGGGACCCAGGTCTGGCGAGCGCATAGTGTCTCTGGTCCCACACGTTCGGGGGCAGTGTGCTGCCTCAGCTCCCTTACAAGGCTGTGTTGACATTGAGCCACGTAAGTAGAATAAGCTGCGGAAGTCAGTTTGACGCACATCCCAGGGTAGCCTTGCAGAGTTCCAATCCCAAGCCCTGTGGAGACAGAAGGGCCTGAAAGCGTTTCACCCACGACGGCTCTTTGAAAACTCCGGGTCATTCCGAGTGCAGGGAGGACTGCGGTGAAGAGGGCTGTGAGCGTCAATCGTATCTTTTGTCCGTGCCTCCTGGACGTGGAGTGTGGCAAAGCGTGCCCAGGTGGACGGGAGGACAAAGCCTTCCCAAATCAAGTTGCAGGCTGCTGTTGTTACATGGAATCCCGGGCTTTGTTCACTGCTGTGTGCGACAAAGAAATCCTGGCTTCGTGTTTGTTCCTTGAGTGCGGGAAGTCCTCGTAGAGGGAGGCTTGAGGTGTCCAGTGTTCACCCAAATCGCTTCCGATCACAGGACGGAACATCGCACACACTTGTTGGCACTGTGGCCTCAGGTCCATTGCAAAGTAAGCCTTCGCCGAGGCGTGGGAAACGAGTCGCTCCCCAGCTCACAAATGCCCGTGATGAGGTGGGCCGGATGGAAGCATGGGGGGGTACCATGCTGCTTTGCCTGCAGGAGAAACATACGACAAGGTTCTAGAACATACTGTTATCTATGGGAGGACTGTGCTGCCCGGGACGCTCGGTGGCTCCAACGAGGGGCGCTAAGGGCTCCTTCTGAAGCCCATACGATGCCAATCGTTTCAACGCACTTTGCTGCTGGCCCACGTGCTGGTTGCCCACCTCTGCAATGTATGGGAATTCAACTCTGTAGCAGGTCTTCCCACCGGGGACGCTAATTTCGTTCACATCCTCGACCCTGAGCCTAGTGGCAGAGGCAAAAGCTGGGTCACTTCAGAGGCTCTTCCACCAGACGTTCGCAGAGGCGCCTGCCTTGGACTTGAAGCTACACGGAAGCAGGGACCTCAGGCACAGGGCAGACTGAACGGTGTCCACCCTCACAGCATATAGCATTTCCTCGGGAACAGGGTCACTTTGGTGTCAGCTCTGGGATCCAAGATTTCGTGAGAGTGCTCCTTTGGTGACCAGAATCTATGGCTCACGCGGGACACGTGCAGCGGTTACTTTCGGACTTGCCATCTCAGACACTCTACCTCTGGGGCGTTCGGTAGCTGCGCGAAGGTAACAAAGTGGGCTCAAGTCCAGTACCCGAAAGGTGTCTCATGCCTCTCAACAGATGGCAGGCAGCGTGTCTCCTGCTGCTGCAGAAGGACTGCAGACGTCTGTTTCAGGCTATAGGCTAGAAACGTGGTGCCCGCTGATAGAAATGCCGGCAGTGGCCCGCAGTGAAAGTGTCACGCACCTGGTGGTTTCTTCGACATAAGCAAGCCACACGTACCGGTCACGGACATGTGCCCCTGCGCGGGGCAGGGTGCGTGAAGCCACCTCTTTGGGCAAACCCTACGGGTGGCCTGGCAAATGTGTCCCGTTTATGGGAAACTGTTATATTCCTTTCCGGTTTGATGAAAGGTCCGTTACGAGCATTGCCGTTTTCTGGATTTGGAGTTCTGCCATGGAGTGCAACGCAGAGACCCAAGGGTTTGGGGGATAGGGAGCTAGCACTTTGGCAGAGGCATCTCCATGCTGCCCCGAGCTCTGGGCTCCGTGTTCAACTTGGAGTAAAGGCAGCCTGGGGTGCAATGCACGGACCGTCTGGCCCTAGACGGGATGTGCACGTGCAACAGACGAGCTAGAGGAGAGAAATGGGATACCCGCAGTTCTTCGGGATAGGCCAGCTCTCATCCAGCTAGTTGCGAAAGCAGGCTCCGAAAGGCCTGGATGCCTTTTCTCAACACGCCACACACGAGTTCAGTCACGCAGTACTACACTCGGAGTTTCTCAAGGGTACGTGGAGGGACAGCTTTTCTGACTGCATAGGAACGGAGTTCCTCACAGGGGAAATGGGATGTGTACCGGACAGGCTGGGTGAACAAAATTTCGTATGCAGTTGTCCTCCAGTGGAGCGGGAGAGGGACCCAGGTCTGGCGAGCGCATAGTGTCTCTGGTCCCACACGTTCGGGGGCAGTGTGCTGCCTCAGCTCCCTTACAAGGCTGTGTTGACCTTGAGCCACGTAAGTAGAAGAAGCTGCGGAAGTCAGTTTGACGCACATCCCAGGGTAGCCTTGCAGAGTTCCAATCCCAAGCCCTGTGGAGACAGAAGGGCCTGAAAGCGTTTCACCCACGACGGCTCTTTGAAAACTCCGGGTCATTCCGAGTGCAGGGAGGACTGCGGTGAAGAGGGCTGTGAGCGTCAATCGTATCTTTTGTCCGTGCCTCCTGGACGTGGAGTGTGGCAAAGCGTGCCCAGGTGGACGGGAGGACAAAGCCTTCCCAAATCAAGTTGCAGGCTGCTGTTGTTACATGGAATCCCGGGCTTTGTTCACTGCTGTGTGCGACAAAGAAATCCTGGCTTCGTGTTTGTTCCTTGAGTGCGGGAAGTCCTCGTAGAGGGAGGCTTGAGGTGTCCAGTGTTCACCCAAATCGCTTCCGATCACAGGACGGAACATCGCACACACTTGTTGGCACTGTGGCCTCAGGTCCATTGCAAAGTAAGCCTTCGCCGAGGCGTGGGAAACGAGTCGCTCCCCAGCTCACAAATGCCCGTGATGAGGTGGGCCGGATGGAAGCATGGGGGGGTACCATGCTGCTTTGCCTGCAGGAGAAACATACGACAAGGTTCTAGAACATACTGTTATCTATGGGAGGACTGTGCTGCCCGGGACGCTCGGTGGCTCCAACGAGGGGCGCTAAGGGCTCCTTCTGAAGCCCATACGATGCCAATCGTTTCAACGCACTTTGCTGCTGGCCCACGTGCTGGTTGCCCACCTCTGCAATGTATGGGAATTCAACTCTGTAGCAGGTCTTCCCACCGGGGACGCTAATTTCGTTCACATCCTCGACCCTGAGCCTAGTGGCAGAGGCAAAAGCTGGGTCACTTCAGAGGCTCTTCCACCAGACGTTCGCAGAGGCGCCTGCCTTGGACTTGAAGCTACACGGAAGCAGGGACCTCAGGCACAGGGCAGACTGAACGGTGTCCACCCTCACAGCATATAGCATTTCCTCGGGAACAGGGTCACTTTGGTGTCAGCTCTGGGATCCAAGATTTCGTGAGAGTGCTCCTTTGGTGACCAGAATCTATGGCTCACGCGGGACACGTGCAGCGGTTACTTTCGGACTTGCCATCTCAGACACTCTACCTCTGGGGCGTTCGGTAGCTGCGCGAAGGTAACAAAGTGGGCTCAAGTCCAGTACCCGAAAAGTGTCTCATGCCTCTCAACAGATGGCAGGCAGCGTGTCTCCTGCTGCTGCAGAAGGACTGCAGACGTCTGTTTCAGGCTATAGGCTAGAAACGTGGTGCCCGCTGATAGAAATGCCGGCAGTGGCCCGCAGTGAAAGTGTCACGCACCTGGTGGTTTCTTCGACATAAGCAAGCCACACGTACCGGTCACGGACATGTGCCCCTGCGCGGGGCAGGGTGCGTGAAGCCACCTCTTTGGGCAAACCCTACGGGTGGCCTGGCAAATGTGTCCCGTTTATGGGAAACTGTTATATTCCTTTCCGGTTTGATGAAAGGTCCGTTACGAGCATTGCCGTTTTCTGGATTTGGAGTTCTGCCATGGAGTGCAACGCAGAGACCCAAGGGTTTGGGGGATAGGGAACTAGCACTTTGGCAGAGGCAGCTCCATGCTGCCCCGAGCTCTGGGCTCCGTGTTCAACTTGGAGTAAAGGCAGCCTGGGGTGCAATGCACGGACCGTCTGGCCCTAGACGGGATGTGCACGTCCAACAGACGAGCTAGAGGAGAGAAATGGGATACCCGCAGTTCTTCGGGATAGGCCAGCTCTCATCCAGCTAGTTGCGAAAGCAGGCTCCGAAAGGCCTGGATGCCTTTTCTCAACACGCCACACACGAGTTCAGTCACGCAGTACTACACTCGGAGTTTCTCAAGGGTACGTGGAGGGACAGCTTTTCTGACTGCATAGGAACGGAGTTCCTCACAGGGGAAATGGGATGTGTACCGGACAGGCTGGGTGAACAAAATTTCGTATGCAGTTGTCCTCCAGTGGAGCGGGAGAGGGACCCAGGTCTGGCGAGCGCATAGTGTCTCTGGTCCCACACGTTCGGGGGCAGTGTGCTGCCTCAGCTCCCTTACAAGGCTGTGTTGACATTGAGCCACGTAAGTAGAATAAGCTGCGGAAGTCAGTTTGACGCACATCCCAGGGTAGCCTTGCAGAGTTCCAATCCCAAGCCCTGTGGAGACAGATGGGCCTGAAAGCGTTTCACCCACGACGGCTCTTTGAAAACTCCGGGTCATTCCGAGTGCAGGGAGGACTGCGGTGAAGAGGGCTGTGAGCGTCAATCGTATCTTTTGTCCGTGCCTCCTGGACGTGGAGTGTGGCAAAGCGTGCCCAGGTGGACGGGAGGACAAAGCCTTCCCAAATCAAGTTGCAGGCTGCTGTTGTTACATGGAATCCCGGGCTTTGTTCACTGCTGTGTGCGACAAAGAAATCCTGGCTTCGTGTTTGTTCCTTGAGTGCGGGAAGTCCTCGTAGAGGGAGGCTTGAGGTGTCCAGTGTTCACCCAAATCGCTTCCGATCACAGGACGGAACATCGCACACACTTGTTGGCACTGTGGCCTCAGGTCCATTGCAAAGTAAGCCTTCGCCGAGGCGTGGGAAACGAGTCGCTCCCCAGCTCACAAATGCCCGTGATGAGGTGGGCCGGATGGAATCATGGGGGGGGTACCATGCTGCTTTGCCTGCAGGAGAAACATACGACAAGGTTCTAGAACATACTGTTATCTATGGGAGGACTGTGCTGCCCGGGACGCTCGGTGTCTCCAACGAGGGGCGCTAAGGGCTCCTTCTGAAGCCCATACGATGCCAATCGTTTCAACGCACTTTGCTGCTGGCCCACGTGCTGGTTGCCCACCTCTGCAATGTATGGGAATTCAACTCTGTAGCAGGTCTTCCCACCGGGGACGCTAATTTCGTTCACATCCTCGACCCTGAGCCTAGTGGCAGAGGCAAAAGCTGGGTCACTTCAGAGGCTCTTCCACCAGACGTTCGCAGAGGCGCCTGCCTTGGACTTGAAGCTACACGGAAGCAGGGACCTCAGGCACAGGGCAGACTGAGCAGTGTCCACCCTCACAGCATATAGCATTTCCTCGGGAACAGGGTCACTTTGGTGTCAGCTCTGGGATCCAAGATTTCGTGAGAATGCTCCTTTGGTGACCAGAATCTATGGCTCACGCGGGACACGTGCAGCGGTTACTTTCGGACTTGCCATCTCAGACACTCTACCTCTGGGGCGTTCGGTAGATGCGCGAAGGTAACAAAGTGGGCTCAAGTCCAGTACCCGAAAAGTGTATCATGCGTCTCAACAGATGGCAGGCAGCGTGTCTCCTGCTGCTGCAGAAGGACTGCAGACGTCTGTTTCAGGCTATAGGCTAGAAACGTGGTGCCCGCTGATAGAAATGCCGGCAGTGGCCCGCAGTGAAAGTGTCACGCACCTGGTGGTTTCTTCGACATAAGCAAGCCACACGTACCGGTCACGGACATGTGCCCCTGCACGGGGCAGGGTGCGTGAAGCCACCTCTTTGGGCAAACCCTACGGGTGGCCTGGCAAATGTGTCCGGTTTATGGGAAACTGTTATATTCCTTTCCGGTTTGATGAAAGGTACGTTACGAGCATTGCCGTTTTCTGGATTTGGAGTTCTGCCATGGAGTGCAACGCAGAGACCCAAGGGTTTGGGGGATAGGGAACTAGCACTTTGGCAGAGGCAGCTCCATGCTGCCCCGAGCTCTGGGTTCCGTGTTCAACTTGGAGTAAAGGCAGCCTGGGGTGCAATGCACGGACCGTCTGGCCCTAGACGGGATGTGCACGTGCAACAGACGAGCTAGAGGAGAGAAATGGGATACCCGCAGTTCTTCGGGATAGGCCAGCTCTCATCCAGCTAGTTGCGAAAGCAGGCTCCGAAAGGCCTGGATGCCTTTTCTCAACACGCCACACACGAGTTCAGTCACGCAGTACTACACTCGGAGTTTCTCAAGGGTACGTGGAGGGACAGCTTTTCTGACTGCATAGGAATGGAGTTCCTCACAGGGGAAATGGGATGTGTACCGGACAGGCTGGGTGAACAAAATTTCGTATGCAGTTGTCCTCCAGTGGAGCGGGAGAGGGACCCAGGTCTGGCGAGCGCATAGTGTCTCTGGTCCCACACGTTCTGGGGCAGTGTGCTGCCTCAGCTCCCTTACAAGGCTGTGTTGACATTGAGCCACGTAAGTAGAATAAGCTGCGGAAGTCAGTTTGACGCACATCCCAGGGTAGCCTTGCAGAGTTCCAATCCCAAGCCCTGTGGAGACAGATGGGCCTGAAAGCGTTTCACCCACGACGGCTCTTTGAAAACTCCGGGTCATTCCGAGTGCAGGGAGGACTGCAGTGAAGAGGGCTGTGAGCGTCAATCGTATCTTTTGTCCGTGCCTCCTGGACGTGGAGTGTGGCAAAGCGTGCCCAGGTGGACGGGAGGACAAAGCCTTCCCAAATCAAGTTGCAGGCTGCTGTTGTTACATGGAATCCCGGGCTTTGTTCACTGCTGTGTGCGACAAAGAAATCCTGGCTTCGTGTTTGTTCCTTGAGTGCGGGAAGTCCTCGTAGAGGGAGGCTTGAGGTGTCCAGTGTTCACCCAAATCGCTTCCGATCACAGGACGGAACATCGCACACACTTGTTGGCACTGTGGCCTCAGGTCCATTGCAAAGTAAGCCTTCGCCGAGGCGTGGGAAACGAGTCGCTCCCCAGCTCACAAATGCCCGTGATGAGGTGGGCCGGATGGAAGCATGGGGGGGTACCATGCTGCTTTGCCTGCAGGAGAAACATACGACAAGGTTCTAGAACATACTGTTATCTATGGGAGGACTGTGCTGCCCGGGACGCTCGGTGGCTCCAACGAGGGGCGCTAAGGGCTCCTTCTGAAGCCCATACGATGCCAATCGTTTCAACGCACTTTGCTGCTGGCCCACGTGCTGGTTGCCCACCTCTGCAATGTATGGGAATTCAACTCTGTAGCAGGTCTTCCCACCGGGGACGCTAATTTCGTTCACATCCTCGACCCTGAGCCTAGTGGCAGAGGCAAAAGCTGGGTCACTTCAGAGGCTCTTCCACCAGACGTTCGCAGAGGCGCCTGCCTTGGACTTGAAGCTACACGGAAGCAGGGACCTCAGGCACAGGGCAGACTGAGCGGTGTCCACCCTCACAGCATATAGCATTTCCTCGGGAACAGGGTCACTTTGGTGTCAGCTCTGGGATCCAAGATTTCGTGAGAGTGCTCCTTTGGTGACCAGAATCTATGGCTCACGCGGGACACGTGCAGCGGTTACTTTCGGACTTGCCATCTCAGACACTCTACCTCTGGGGCGTTCGGTAGCTGCGCGAAGGTAACAAAGTGGGCTCAAGTCCAGTACCCGAAAAGTGTCTCATGCCTCTCAACAGATGGCAGGCAGCGTGTCTCCTGCTGCTGCAGAAGGACTGCAGACGTCTGTTTCAGGCTATAGGCTAGAAACGTGGTGCCCGCTGATAGAAATGCCGGCAGTGGCCCGCAGTGAAAGTGTCACGCACCTGGTGGTTTCTTCGACATAAGCAAGCCACACGTACCGGTCACGGACTGTGCCCCTGCGCGGGGCAGGGTGCGTGAAGCCACCTCTTTGGGCAAACCCTACGGGTGGCCTGGCAAATGTGTCCCGTTTATGGGAAACTGTTATATTCCTTTCCGGTTTGATGAAAGGTACGTTACGAGCATTGCCGTTTTCTGGATTTGGAGTTCTGCCATGGAGTGCAACGCAGAGACCCAAGGGTTTGGGGGATAGGGAACTAGCACTTTGGCAGAGGCAGCTCCATGCTGCCCCGAGCTCTGGGCTCCGTGTTCAACTTGGAGTAAAGGCAGCCTGGGGTGCAATGCACGGACCGTCTGGCCCTAGACGGGATGTGCACGTGCAACAGACGAGCTAGAGGAGAGAAATGGGATACCCGCAGTTCTTCGGGATAGGCCAGCTCTCATCCAGCTAGTTGCGAAAGCAGGCTCCGAAAGGCCTGGATGCCTTTTCTCAACACGCCACACACGAGTTCAGTCACGCAGTACTACACTCGGAGTTTCTCAAGGGTACGTGGAGGGACAGCTTTTCTGACTGCATAGGAACGGAGTTCCTCACAGGGGAAATGGGATGTGTACCGGACAGGCTGGGTGAACAAAATTTCGTATGCAGTTGTCCTCCAGTGGAGCGGGAGAGGGACCCAGGTCTGACGAGCGCATAGTGTCTCTGGTCCCACACGTTCTGGGGCAGTGTGCTGCCTCAGCTCCCTTACAAGGCTGTGTTGACATTGAGCCACGTAAGTAGAATAAGCTGCGGAAGTCAGTTTGACGCATATCCCAGGGTAGCCTTGCAGAGTTCCAATCCCAAGCCCTGTGGAGACAGATGGGCCTGAAAGCGTTTCACCCACGACGGCTCTTTGAAAACTCCGGGTCATTCCGAGTGCAGGGAGGACTGCGGTGAAGAGGGCTGTGAGCGTCAATCGTATCTTTTGTCCGTGCCTCCTGGACGTGGAGTGTGGCAAAGCGTGCCCAGGTGGACGGGAGGACAAAGCCTTCCCAAATCAAGTTGCAGGCTGCTGTTGTTACATGGAATCCCGGGCTTTGTTCACTGCTGTGTGCGACAAAGAAATCCTGGCTTCGTGTTTGTTCCTTGAGTGCGGGAAGTCCTCGTAGAGGGAGGCTTGAGGTGTCCAGTGTTCACCCAAATCGCTTCCGATCACAGGACGGAACATCGCACACACTTGTTGGCACTGTGGCCTCAGGTCCATTGCAAAGTAAGCCTTCGCCGAGGCGTGGGAAACGAGTCGCTCCCCAGCTCACAAATGCCCGTGATGAGGTGGGCCGGATGGAAGCATGGGGGGTACCATGCTGCTTTGCCTGCAGGAGAAACATACGACAAGGTTCTAGAACATACTGTTATCTATGGGAGGACTGTGCTGCCCGGGACGCTCGGTGGCTCCAACGAGGGGCGCTAAGGGCTCCTTCTGAAGCCCATACGATGCCAATCGTTTCAACGCACTTTGCTGCTGGCCCACGTGCTGGTTGCCCACCTCTGCAATGTATGGGAATTCAACTCTGTAGCAGGTCTTCCCACCGGGGACGCTAATTTCGTTCACATCCTCGACCCTGAGCCTAGTGGCAGAGGCAAAAGCTGGGTCACTTCAGAGGCTCTTCCACCAGACGTTCGCAGAGGTGCCTGCCTTGGACTTGAAGCTACACGGAAGCAGGGACCTCAGGCACAGGGCAGACTGAGCGGTGTCCACCCTCACAGCATATAGCATTTCCTCGGGAACAGGGTCACTTTGGTGTCAGCTCTGGGATCCAAGATTTCGTGAGAGTGCTCCTTTGGTGACCAGAATCTATGGCTCACGCGGGACACGTGCAGCGGTTACTTTCGGACTTGCCATCTCAGACACTCTACCTCTGGGGCGTTCGGTAGCTGCGCGAAGGTAACAAAGTGGGCTCAAGTCCAGTACCCGAAAAGTGTCTCATGCCTCTCAACAGATGGCAGGCAGCGTGTCTCCTGCTGCTGCAGAAGAACTGCAGACGTCTGTTTCAGGCTATAGGCTAGAAACGTGGTGCCCGCTGATAGAAATGCCGGCAGTGGCCCGCAGTGAAAGTGTCACGCACCTGGTGGTTTCTTCGACATAAGCAAGCCACACGTACCGGTCACGGACATGTGCCCCTGCGCGGGGCAGGGTGCGTGAAGCCACCTCTTTGGGCAAACCCTACGGGTGGCCTGGCAAATGTGTCCCGTTTATGGGAAACTGTTATATTCCTTTCCGGTTTGATGAAAGGTCCGTTACGAGCATTGCCGTTTTCTGGATTTGGAGTTCTGCCATGGAGTGCAACGCAGAGACCCAAGGGTTTGGGGGATAGGGAACTAGCACTTTGGCAGAGGCAGCTCCATGCTGCCCCGAGCTCTGGGCTCCGTGTTCAACTTGGAGTAAAGGCAGCCTGGGGTGCAATGCACGGACCGTCTGGCCCTAGACGGGATGTGCACGTGCAACAGACGAGCTAGAGGAGAGAAATGGGATACCCGCAGTTCTTCGGGATAGGCCAGCTCTCATCCAGCTAGTTGCGAAAGCAGGCTCCGAAAGGCCTGGATGCCTTTTCTCAACACGCCACACACGAGTTCAGTCACGCAGTACTGCACTCGGAGTTTCTCAAGGGTACGTGGAGGGACAGCTTTTCTGACTGCATAGAAACGGAGTTCCTCACAGGGGAAATGGGATGTGTACCGGACAGGCTGGGTGAACAAAATTACGTATGCAGTTGTCCTCCAGTGGAGCGGGAGAGGGACCCAGGTCTGGCGAGCGCATAGTGTCTCTGGTCCCACACGTTCTGGGGCAGTGTGCTGCCTCAGCTCCCTTACAAGGCTGTGTTGACATTGAGCCACGTAAGTAGAATAAGCTGCGGAAGTCAGTTTGACGCACATCCCAGGGTAGCCTTGCAGAGTTCCAATCCCAAGCCCTGTGGAGACAGATGGGCCTGAAAGCGTTTCACCCACGACGGCTCTTTGAAAACTCCGGGTCATTCCGAGTGCAGGGAGGACTGCGGTGAAGAGGGCTGTGAGCGTCAATCGTATCTTTTGTCCGTGCCTCCTGGACGTGGAGTGTGGCAAAGCGTGCCCAGGTGGACGGGAGGACAAAGCCTTCCCAAATCAAGTTGCAGGCTGCTGTTGTTACATGGAATCCCGGGCTTTGTTCACTGCTGTGTGCGACAAAGAAATCCTGGCTTCGTGTTTGTTCCTTGAGTGCGGGAAGTCCTCGTAGAGGGAGGCTTGAGGTGTCCAGTGTTCACCCAAATCGCTTCCGATCACAGGACGGAACATCGCACACACTTGTTGGCACTGTGGCCTCAGGTCCATTGCAAAGTAAGCCTTCGCCGAGGCGTGGGAAACGAGTCGCTCCCCAGCTCACAAATGCCCGTGATGAGGTGGGCCGGATGGAAGCATGGGGGGTACCATGCTGCTTTGCCTGCAGGAGAAACATACGACAAGGTTCTAGAACATACTGTTATCTATGGGAGGACTGTGCTGCCCGGGACGCTCGGTGGCTCCAACGAGGGGCGCTAAGGGCTCCTTCTGAAGCCCATACGATGCCAATCGTTTCAACGCACTTTGCTGCTGGCCCACGTGCTGGTTGCCCACCTCTGCAATGTATGGGAATTCAACTCTGTAGCAGGTCTTCCCACCGGGGACGCTAATTTCGTTCACATCCTCGACCCTGAGCCTAGTGGCAGAGGCAAAAGCTGGGTCACTTCAGAGGCTCTTCCACCAGACGTTCGCAGAGGCGCCTGCCTTGGACTTGAAGCTACACGGAAGCAGGGACCTCAGGCACAGGGCAGACTGAGCGGTGTCCACCCTCACAGCATATAGCATTTCCTCGGGAACAGGGTCACTTTGGTGTCAGCTCTGGGATCCAAGATTTCGTGAGAGTGCTCCTTTGGTGACCAGAATCTATGGCTCACGCGGGACACGTGCAGCGGTTACTTTCGGACTTGCCATCTCAGACACTCTACCTCTGGGGCGTTCGGTAGCTGCGCGAAGGTAACAAAGTGGGCTCAAGTCCAGTACCCGAAAAGTGTCTCATGCCTCTCAACAGATGGCAGGCAGCGTGTCTCCTGCTGCTGCAGAAGGACTGCAGACGTCTGTTTCAGGCTATAGGCTAGAAACGTGGTGCCCGCTGATAGAAATGCCGGCAGTGGCCCGCAGTGAAAGTGTCACGCACCTGGTGGTTTCTTCGACATAAGCAAGCCACACGTACCGGTCACGGACATGTGCCCCTGCGCGGGGCAGGGTGCGTGAAGCCACCTCTTTGGGCAAACCCTACGGGTGGCCTGGCAAATGTGTCCCGTTTATGGGAAACTGTTATATTCCTTTCCGGTTTGATGAAAGGTCCGTTACGAGCATTGCCGTTTTCTGGATTTGGAGTTCTGCCATGGAGTGCAACGCAGAGACCCAAGGGTTTGGGGGATAGGGAGCTAGCACTTTGGCAGAGGCAGCTCCATGCTGCCCCGAGCTCTGGGCTCCGTGTTCAACTTGGAGTAAAGGCAGCCTGGGGTGCAATGCACGGACCGTCTGGCCCTAGACGGGATGTGCACGTGCAACAGACGAGCTAGAGGAGAGAAATGGGATACCCGCAGTTCTTCGGGATAGGCCAGCTCTCATCCAGCTAGTTGCGAAAGCAGGCTCCGAAAGGCCTGGATGCCTTTTCTCAACACGCCACACACGAGTTCAGTCACGCAGTACTACACTCGGAGTTTCTCAAGGGTACGTGGAGGGACAGCTTTTCTGACTGCATAGGAACGGAGTTCCTCACAGGGGAAATGGGATGTGTACCGGACAGGCTGGGTGAACAAAATTTCGTATGCAGTTGTCCTCCAGTGGAGCGGGAGAGGGACCCAGGTCTGGCGAGCGCATAGTGTCTCTGGTCCCACACGTTCTGGGGCAGTGTGCTGCCTCAGCTCCCTTACAAGGCTGTGTTGACATTGAGCCACGTAAGTAGAATAAGCTGCGGAAGTCAGTTTGACGCACATCCCAGGGTAGCCTTGCAGAGTTCCAATCCCAAGCCCTGTGGAGACAGATGGGCCTGAAAGCGTTTCACCCACGACGGCTCTTTGAAAACTCCGAGTCATTCCGAGTGCAGGGAGGACTGCGGTGAAGAGGGCTGTGAGCGTCAATCGTATCTTTTGTCCGTGCCTCCTGGACGTGGAGTGTGGCAAAGCGTGCCCAGGTGGACGGGAGGACAAAGCCTTCCCAAATCAAGTTGCAGGCTGCTGTTGTTACATGGAATCCCGGGCTTTGTTCACTGCTGTGTGCGACAAAGAAATCCTGGCTTCGTGTTTGTTCCTTGAGTGCGGGAAGTCCTCGTAGAGGGAGGCTTGAGGTGTCCAGTGTTCACCCAAATCGCTTCCGATCACAGGACGGAACATCGCACACACTTGTTGGCACTGTGGCCTCAGGTCCATTGCAAAGTAAGCCTTCGCCGAGGCGTGGGAAACGAGTCGCTCCCCAGCTCACAAATGCCCGTGATGAGGTGGGCCGGATGGAAGCATGGGGGGGTACCATGCTGCTTTGCCTGCAGGAGAAACATACGACAAGGTTCTAGAACATACTGTTATCTATGGGAGGACTGTGCTGCCCGGGACGCTCGGTGGCTCCAACGAGGGGCGCTAAGGGCTCCTTCTGAAGCCCATACGATGCCAATCGTTTCAACGCACTTTGCTGCTGGCCCACGTGCTGGTTGCCCACCTCTGCAATGTATGGGAATTCAACTCTGTAGCAGGTCTTCCCACCGGGGACGCTAATTTCGTTCACATCCTCGACCCTGAGCCTAGTGGCAGAGGCAAAAGCTGGGTCACTTCAGAGGCTCTTCCACCAGACGTTCGCAGAGGCGCCTGCCTTGGACTTGAAGCTACACGGAAGCAGGGACCTCAGGCACAGGGCAGACTGAGCGGTGTCCACCCTCACAGCATATAGCATTTCCTCGGGAACAGGGTCACTTTGGTGTCAGCTCTGGGATGCAAGATTTCGTGAGAGTGCTCCTTTGGTGACCAGAATCTATGGCTCACGCGGGACACGTGCAGCGGTTACTTTCGGACTTGCCATCTCAGACACTCTACCTCTGGGGCGTTCGGTAGCTGCGCGAAGGTAACAAAGTGGGCTCAAGTCCAGTACCCGAAAAGTGTCTCATGCCTCTCAACAGATGGCAGGCAGCGTGTCTCCTGCTGCTGCAGAAGGACTGCAGACGTCTGTTTCAGGCTATAGGCTAGAAACGTGGTGCCCGCTGATAGAAATGCCGGCAGTGGCCCGCAGTGAAAGTGTCACGCACCTGGTGGTTTCTTCGACATAAGCAAGCCACACGTACCGGTCACGGACATGTGCCCCTGCGCGGGGCAGGGTGCGTGAAGCCACCTCTTTGGGCAAACCCTACGGGTGGCCTGGCAAATGTGTCCCGTTTATGGGAAACTGTTATATTCCTTTCCGGTTTGATGAAAGGTACGTTACGAGCATTGCCGTTTTCTGGATTTGGAGTTCTGCCATGGAGTGCAACGCAGAGACCCAAGGGTTTGGGGGATAGGGAACTAGCACTTTGGCAGAGGCAGCTCCATGCTGCCCCGAGCTCTGGGCTCCGTGTTCAACTTGGAGTAAAGGCAGCCTGGGGTGCAATGCACGGACCGTCTGGCCCTAGACGGGATGTGCACGTGCAACAGACGAGCTAGAGGAGAGAAATGGGATACCCGCAGTTCTTCGGGATAGGCCAGCTCTCATCCAGCTAGTTGCGAAAGCAGGCTCCGAAAGGCCTGGATGCCTTTTCTCAACACGCCACACACGAGTTCAGTCACGCAGTACTACACTCGGAGTTTCTCAAGGGTACGTGGAGGGACAGCTTTTCTGACTGCATAGGAACGGAGTTCCTCACAGGGGAAATGGGATGTGTACCGGACAGGCTGGGTGAACAAAATTTCGTATGCAGTTGTCCTCCAGTGGAGCGGGAGAGGGACCCAGGTCTGGCGAGCGCATAGTGTCTCTGGTCCCACACGTTCGGGGGCAGTGTGCTGCCTCAGCTCCCTTACAAGGCTGTGTTGACATTGAGCCACGTAAGTAGAAGAAGCTGCGGAAGTCAGTTTGACGCACATCCCAGGGTAGCCTTGCAGAGTTCCAATCCCAAGCCCTGTGGAGACAGATGGGCCTGAAAGCGTTTCACCCACGACGGCTCTTTGAAAACTCCGGGTCATTCCGAGTGCAGGGAGGACTGCAGTGAAGAGGGCTGTGAGCGTCAATCGTATCTTTTGTCCGTGCCTCCTGGACGTGGAGTGTGGCAAAGCGTGCCCAGGTGGACGGGAGGACAAAGCCTTCCCAAATCAAGTTGCAGGCTGCTGTTGTTACATGGAATCCCGGGCTTTGTTCACTGCTGTGTGCGACAAAGAAATCCTGGCTTCGTGTTTGTTCCTTGAGTGCGGGAAGTCCTCGTAGAGGGAGGCTTGAGGTGTCCAGTGTTCACCCAAATCGCTTCCGATCACAGGACGGAACATCGCACACACTTGTTGGCACTGTGGCCTCAGGTCCATTGCAAAGTAAGCCTTCGCCGAGGCGTGGGAAACGAGTCGCTCCCCAGCTCACAAATGCCCGTGATGAGGTGGGCCGGATGGAAGCATGGGGGGGTACCATGCTGCTTTGCCTGCAGGAGAAACATACGACAAGGTTCTAGAACATACTGTTATCTATGGGAGGACTGTGGTGCCCGGGACGCTCGGTGGCTCCAACGAGGGGCGCTAAGGGCTCCTTCTGAAGCCCATACGATGCCAATCGTTTCAACGCACTTTGCTGCTGGCCCACGTGCTGGTTGCCCACCTCTGCAATGTATGGGAATTCAACTCTGTAGCAGGTCTTCCCACCGGGGACGCTAATTTCGTTCACATCCTCGACCCTGAGCCTAGTGGCAGAGGCAAAAGCTGGGTCACTTCAGAGGCTCTTCCACCAGATGTTCGCAGAGGCGCCTGCCTTGGACTTGAAGCTACACGGAAGCAGGGACCTCAGGCACAGGGCAGACTGAGCGGTGTCCACCCTCACAGCATATAGCATTTCCTCGGGAACAGGGTCACTTTGGTGTCAGCTCTGGGATCCAAGATTTCGTGAGAGTGCTCCTTTGGTGACCAGAATCTATGGCTCACGCGGGACACGTGCAGCGGTTACTTTCGGACTTGCCATCTCAGACACTCTACCTCTGGGGCGTTCGGTAGCTGCGCGAAGGTAACAAAGTGGGCTCAAGTCCAGTACCCGAAAAGTGTCTCATGCCTCTCAACAGATGGCAGGCAGCGTGTCTCCTGCTGCTGCAGAAGGACTGCAGACGTCTGTTTCAGGCTATAGGCTAGAAACGTGGTGCCCGCTGATCGAAATGCCGGCAGTGGCCCGCAGTGAAAGTGTCACGCACCTGGTGGTTTCTTCGACATAAGCAAGCCACACGTACCGGTCACGGACATGTGCCCCTGCGCGGGGCAGGGTGCGTGAAGCCACCTCTTTGGGCAAACCCTACGGGTGGCCTGGCAAATGTGTCCCGTTTATGGGAAACTGTTATATTCCTTTCCGGTTTGATGAAAGGTCCGTTACGAGCATTGCCGTTTTCTGGATTTGGAGTTCTGCCATGGAGTGCAACGCAGAGACCCAAGGGTTTGGGGGATAGGGAACTAGCACTTTGGCAGAGGCAGCTCCATGCTGCCCCGAGCTCTGGGCTCCGTGTTCAACTTGGAGTAAAGGCAGCCTGGGGTGCAATGCACGGACCGTCTGGCCCTAGACGGGATGTGCACGTGCAACAGACGAGCTAGAGGAGAGAAATGGGATACCCGCAGTTCTTCGGGATAGGCCAGCTCTCATCCAGCTAGTTGCGAAAGCAGGCTCCGAAAGGCCTGGATGCCTTTTCTCAACACGCCACACACGAGTTCAGTCACGCAGTACTGCACTCGGAGTTTCTCAAGGGTACGTGGAGGGACAGCTTTTCTGACTGCATAGGAACGGAGTTCCTCACAGGGGAAATGGGATGTGTACCGGACAGGCTGGGTGAACAAAATTACGTATGCAGTTGTCCTCCAGTGGAGCGGGAGAGGGACCCAGGTCTGGCGAGCGCATAGTGTCTCTGGTCCCACACGTTCTGGGGCAGTGTGCTGCCTCAGCTCCCTTACAAGGCTGTGTTGACATTGAGCCACGTAAGTAGAATAAGCTGCGGAAGTCAGTTTGACGCACATCCCAGGGTAGCCTTGCAGAGTTCCAATCCCAAGCCCTGTGGAGACAGATGGGCCTGAAAGCGTTTCACCCACGACGGCTCTTTGAAAACTCCGGGTCATTCCGAGTGCAGGGAGGACTGCGGTGAAGAGGGCTGTGAGCGTCAATCGTATCTTTTGTCCGTGCCTCCTGGACGTGGAGTGTGGCAAAGCGTGCCCAGGTGGACGGGAGGACAAAGCCTTCCCAAATCAAGTTGCAGGCTGCTGTTGTTACATGGAATCCCGGGCTTTGTTCACTGCTGTGTGCGACAAAGAAATCCTGGCTTCGTGTTTGTTCCTTGAGTGCGGGAAGTCCTCGTAGAGGGAGGCTTGAGGTGTCCAGTGTTCACCCAAATCGCTTCCGATCACAGGACGGAACATCGCACACACTTGTTGGCACTGTGGCCTCAGGTCCATTGCAAAGTAAGCCTTCGCCGAGGCGTGGGAAACGAGTCGCTCCCCAGCTCACAAATGCCCGTGATGAGGTGGGCCGGATGGAAGCATGGGGGGGTACCATGCTGCTTTGCCTGCAGGAGAAACATACGACAAGGTTCTAGAACATACTGTTATCTATGGGAGGACTGTGCTGCCCGGGACGCTCGGTGGCTCCAACGAGGGGCGCTAAGGGCTCCTTCTGAAGCCCATACGATGCCAATCGTTTCAACGCACTTTGCTGCTGGCCCACGTGCTGGTTGCCCACCTCTGCAATGTATGGGAATTCAACTCTGTAGCAGGTCTTCCCACCGGGGACGCTAATTTCGTTCACATCCTCGACCCTGAGCCTAGTGGCAGAGGCAAAAGCTGGGTCACTTCAGAGGCTCTTCCACCAGACGTTCGCAGAGGCGCCTGCCTTGGACTTGAAGCTACACGGAAGCAGGGACCTCAGGCACAGGGCAGACTGAGCGGTGTCCACCCTCACAGCATATAGCATTTCCTCGGGAACAGGGTCACTTTGGTGTCAGCTCTGGGATCCAAGATTTCGTGAGAGTGCTCCTTTGGTGACCAGAATCTATGGCTCACGCGGGACACGTGCAGCGGTTACTTTCGGACTTGCCATCTCAGACACTCTACCTCTGGGGCGTTCGGTAGCTGCGCGAAGGTAACAAAGTGGGCTCAAGTCCAGTACCCGAAAAGTGTCTCATGCCTCTCAACAGATGGCAGGCAGCGTGTCTCCTGCTGCTGCAGAAGGACTGCAGACGTCTGTTTCAGGCTATAGGCTAGAAACGTGGTGCCCGCTGATCGAAATGCCGGCAGTGGCCCGCAGTGAAAGTGTCACGCACCTGGTGGTTTTTTCGACATAAGCAAGCCACACGTACCGGTCACGGACATGTGCCCCTGCGCGGGGCAGGGTGCGTGAAGCCACCTCTTTGGGCAAACCCTACGGGTGGCCTGGCAAATGTGTCCCGTTTATGGGAAACTGTTATATTCCTTTCCGGTTTGATGAAAGGTACGTTACGAGCATTGCCGTTTTCTGGATTTGGAGTTCTGCCATGGAGTGCAACGCAGAGACCCAAGGGTTTGGGGGATAGGGAACTAGCACTTTGGCAGAGGCAGCTCCATGCTGCCCCGAGCTCTGGGCTCCGTGTTCAACTTGGAGTAAAGGCAGCCTGGGGTGCAATGCACGGACCGTCTGGCCCTAGACGGGATGTGCACGTGCAACAGACGAGCTAGAGGAGAGAAATGGGATACCCGCAGTTCTTCGGGATAGGCCAGCTCTCATCCAGCTAGTTGCGAAAGCAGGCTCCGAAAGGCCTGGATGCCTTTTCTCAACACGCCACACACGAGTTCAGTCACGCAGTACTACACTCGAAGTTTCTCAAGGGTACGTGGAAGGACAGCTTTTCTGACTGCATAGGAACGGAGTTCCTCACAGGGGAAATGGGATGTGTACCGGACAGGCTGGGTGAACAAAATTTCGTATGCAGTTGTCCTCCAGTGGAGCGGGAGAGGGACCCAGGTCTGGCGAGCGCATAGTGTCTCTGGTCCCACACGTTCGGGGGCAGTGTGCTGCCTCAGCTCCCTTACAAGGCTGTGTTGACATTGAGCCACGTAAGTAGAAGAAGCTGCGGAAGTCAGTTTGACGCACATCCCAGGGTAGCCTTGCAGAGTTCCAATCCCAAGCCCTGTGGAGACAGATGGGCCTGAAAGCGTTTCACCCACGACGGCTCTTTGAAAACTCCGGGTCATTCCGAGTGCAGGGAGGACTGCGGTGAAGAGGGCTGTGAGCGTCAATCGTATCTTTTGTCCGTGCCTCCTGGACGTGGAGTGTGGCAAAGCGTGCCCAGGTGGACGGGAGGACAAAGCCTTCCCAAATCAAGTTGCAGGCTGCTGTTGTTACATGGAATCCCGGGCTTTGTTCACTGCTGTGTGCGACAAAGAAATCCTGGCTTCGTGTTTGTTCCTTGAGTGCGGGAAGTCCTCGTAGAGGGAGGCTTGAGGTGTCCAGTGTTCACCCAAATCGCTTCCGATCACAGGACGGAACATCGCACACACTTGTTGGCACTGTGGCCTCAGGTCCATTGCAAAGTAAGCCTTCGCCGAGGCGTGGGAAACGAGTCGCTCCCCAGCTCACAAATGCCCGTGATGAGGTGGGCCGGATGGAAGCATGGGGGGGTACCATGCTGCTTTGCCTGCAGGAGAAACATACGACAAGGTTCTAGAACATACTGTTATCTATGGGAGGACTGTGCTGCCCGGGACGCTCGGTGGCTCCAACGAGGGGCGCTAAGGGCTCCTTCTGAAGCCCATACGATGCCAATCGTTTCAACGCACTTTGCTGCTGGCCCACGTGCTGGTTGCCCACCTCTGCAATGTATGGGAATTCAACTCTGTAGCAGGTCTTCCCACCGGGGACGCTAATTTCGTTCACATCCTCGACCCTGAGCCTAGTGGCAGAGGCAAAAGCTGGGTCACTTCAGAGGCTCTTCCACCAGACGTTCGCAGAGGCGCCTGCCTTGGACTTGAAGCTACACGGAAGCAGGGACCTCAGGCACAGGGCAGACTGAGCGGTGTCCACCCTCACAGCATATAGCATTTCCTCGGGAACAGGGTCACTTTGGTGTCAGCTCTGGGATCCAAGATTTCGTGAGAGTGCTCCTTTGGTGACCAGAATCTATGGCTCACGCGGGACACGTGCAGCGGTTACTTTCGGACTTGCCATCTCAGACACTCTACCTCTGGGGCGTTCGGTAGCTGCGCGAAGGTAACAAAGTGGGCTCAAGTCCAGTACCCGAAAAGTGTCTCATGCCTCTCAACAGATGGCAGGCAGCGTGTCTCCTGCTGCTGCAGAAGGACTGCAGACGTCTGTTTCAGGCTATAGGCTAGAAACGTGGTGCCCGCTGATAGAAATGCCGGCAGTGGCCCGCAGTGAAAGTGTCACGCACCTGGTGGTTTCTTCGACATAAGCAAGCCACACGTACCGGTCACGGACATGTGCCCCTGCGCGGGGCAGGGTGCGTGAAGCCACCTCTTTGGGCAAACCCTACGGGTGGCCTGGCAAATGTGTCCCGTTTATGGGAAACTGTTATATTCCTTTCCGGTTTGATGAAAGGTCCGTTACGAGCATTGCCGTTTTCTGGATTTGGAGTTCTGCCATGGAGTGCAACGCAGAGACCCAAGGGTTTGGGGGATAGGGAACTAGCACTTTGGCAGAGGCAGCTCCATGCTGCCCCGAGCTCTGGGCTCCGTGTTCAACTTGGAGTAAAGGCAGCCTGGGGTGCAATGCACGGACCGTCTGGCCCTAGACGGGATGTGCACGTGCAACAGACGAGCTAGAGGAGAGAAATGGGATACCCGCAGTTCTTCGGGATAGGCCAGCTCTCATCCAGCTAGTTGCGAAAGCAGGCTCCGAAAGGCCTGGATGCCTTTTCTCAACACGCCACACACGAGTTCAGTCACGCAGTACTACACTCGGAGTTTCTCAAGGGTACGTGGAGGGACAGCTTTTCTGACTGCATAGGAACGGAGTTCCTCACAGGGGAAATGGGATGTGTACCGGACAGGCTGGGTGAACAAAATTTCGTATGCAGTTGTCCTCCAGTGGAGCGGGAGAGGGACCCAGGTCTGGCGAGCGCATAGTGTCTCTGGTCCCACACGTTCTGGGGCAGTGTGCTGCCTCAGCTCCCTTACAAGGCTGTGTTGACCTTGAGCCACGTAAGTAGAATAAGCTGCGGAAGTCAGTTTGACGCACATCCCAGGGTAGCCTTGCAGAGTTCCAATCCCAAGCCCTGTGGAGACAGATGGGCCTGAAAGCGTTTCACCCACGACGGCTCTTTGAAAACTCCGGGTCATTCCGAGTGCAGGGAGGACTGCGGTGAAGAGGGCTGTGAGCGTCAATCGTATCTTTTGTCCGTGCCTCCTGGACGTGGAGTGTGGCAAAGCGTGCCCAGGTGGACGGGAGGACAAAGCCTTCCCAAATCAAGTTGCAGGCTGCTGTTGTTACATGGAATCCCGGGCTTTGTTCACTGCTGTGTGCGACAAAGAAATCCTGGCTTCGTGTTTGTTCCTTGAGTGCGGGAAGTCCTCGTAGAGGGAGGCTTGAGGTGTCCAGTGTTCACCCAAATCGCTTCCGATCACAGGACGGAACATCGCACACACTTGTTGCCACTGTGGCCTCAGGTCCATTGCAAAGTAAGCCTTCGCCGAGGCGTGGGAAACGAGTCGCTCCCCAGCTCACAAATGCCCGTGATGAGGTGGGCCGGATGGAAGCATGGGGGGGTACCATGCTGCTTTGCCTGCAGGAGAAACATACGACAAGGTTCTAGAACATACTGTTATCTATGGGAGGACTGTGCTGCCCGGGACGCTCGGTGGCTCCAACGAGGGGCGCTAAGGGCTCCTTCTGAAGCCCATACGATGCCAATCGTTTCAACGCACTTTGCTGCTGGCCCACGTGCCGGTTGCCCACCTCTGCAATGTATGGGAATTCAACTCTGTAGCAGGTCTTCCCACCGGGGACGCTAATTTCGTTCACATCCTCGACCCTGAGCCTAGTGGCAGAGGCAAAAGCTGGGTCACTTCAGAGGCTCTTCCACCAGACGTTCGCAGAGGCGCCTGCCTTGGACTTGAAGCTACACGGAAGCAGGGACCTCAGGCACAGGGCAGACTGAGCGGTGTCCGCCCTCACAGCATATAGCATTTCCTCGGGAACAGGGTCACTTTGTTGTCAGCTCTGGGATGCAAGATTTCGTGAGAGTGCTCCTTTGGTGACCAGAATCTATGGCTCACGCGGGACACGTGCAGCGGTTACTTTCAGACTTGCCATCTCAGACACTCTACCTCTGGGGCGTTCGGTAGCTGCGCGAAGGTAACAAAGTGGGCTCAAGTCCAGTACCCGAAAAGTGTCTCATGCCTCTCAACAGATGGCAGGCAGCGTGTCTCCTGCTGCTGCAGAAGGACTGCAGACGTCTGTTTCAGGCTATAGGCTAGAAACGTGGTGCCCGCTGATAGAAATGCCGGCAGTGGCCCGCAGTGAAAGTGTCACGCACCTGGTGGTTTCTTCGACATAAGCAAGCCACACGTACCGGTCACGGACATGTGCCCCTGCGCGGGGCAGGGTGCGTGAAGCCACCTCTTTGGGCAAACCCTACGGGTGGCCTGGCAAATGTGTCCCGTTTATGGGAAACTGTTATATTCCTTTCCGGTTTGATGAAAGGTCCGTTACGAGCATTGCCGTTTTCTGGATTTGGAGTTCTGCCATGGAGTGCAACGCAGAGACCCAAGGGTTTGGGGGATAGGGAACTAGCACTTTGGCAGAGGCAGCTCCATGCTGCCCCGAGCTCTGGGCTCCGTGTTCAACTTGGAGTAAAGGCAGCCTGGGGTGCAATGCACGGACCGTCTGGCCCTAGACGGGATGTGCACGTGCAACAGACGAGCTAGAGGAGAGAAATGGGATACCCGCAGTTCTCCGGGATAGGCCAGCTCTCATCCAGCTAGTTGCGAAAGCAGGCTCCGAAAGGCCTGGATGCCTTTTCTCAACACGCCACACACGAGTTCAGTCACGCAGTACTACACTCGGAGTTTCTCAAGGGTACGTGGAGGGACAGCTTTTCTGACTGCATAGGAACGGAGTTCCTCACAGGGGAAATGGGATGTGTACCGGACAGGCTGGGTGAACAAAATTTCGTATGCAGTTGTCCTCCAGTGGAGCGGGAGAGGGACCCAGGTCTGGCGAGCGCATAGTGTCTCTGGTCCCACACGTTCTGGGGCAGTGTGCTGCCTCAGCTCCCTTACAAGGCTGTGTTGACATTGAGCCACGTAAGTAGAATAAGCTGCGGAAGTCAGTTTGACGCACATCCCAGGGTAGCCTTGCAGAGTTCCAATCCCAAGCCCTGTGGAGACAGATGGGCCTGAAAGCGTTTCACCCACGACGGCTCTTTGAAAACTCCGGGTCATTCCGAGTGCAGGGAGGACTGCGGTGAAGAGGGCTGTGAGCGTCAATCGTATCTTTTGTCCGTGCCTCCTGGACGTGGAGTGTGGCAAAGCGTGCCCAGGTGGACGGGAGGACAAAGCCTTCCCAAATCAAGTTGCAGGCTGCTGTTGTTACATGGAATCCCGGGCTTTGTTCACTGCTGTGTGCGACAAAGAAATCCTGGCTTCGTGTTTGTTCCTTGAGTGCGGGAAGTCCTCGTAGAGGGAGGCTTGAGGTGTCCAGTGTTCACCCAAATCGCTTCCGATCACAGGACGGAACATCGCACACACTTGTTGGCACTGTGGCCTCAGGTCCATTGCAAAGTAAGCCTTCGCCGAGGCGTGGGAAACGAGTCGCTCCCCAGCTCACAAATGCCCGTGATGAGGTGGGCCGGATGGAAGCATGGGGGGGTACCATGCTGCTTTGCCTGCAGGAGAAACATACGACAAGGTTCTAGAACATACTGTTATCTATGGGAGGACTGTGCTGCCCGGGACGCTCGGTGGCTCCAACGAGGGGCGCTAAGGGCTCCTTCTGAAGCCCATACGATGCCAATCGTTTCAACGCACTTTGCTGCTGGCCCACGTGCTGGTTGCCCACCTCTGCAATGTATGGGAATTCAACTCTGTAGCAGGTCTTCCCACCGGGGACGCTAATTTCGTTCACATCCTCGACCCTGAGCCTAGTGGCAGAGGCAAAAGCTGGGTCACTTCAGAGGCTCTTCCACCAGACGTTCGCAGAGGCGCCTGCCTTGGACTTGAAGCTACACGGAAGCAGGGACCTCAGGCACAGGGCAGACTGAGCGGTGTCCACCCTCACAGCATATAGCATTTCCTCGGGAACAGGGTCACTTTGGTGTCAGCTCTGGGATCCAAGATTTCGTGAGAGTGCTCCTTTGGTGACCAGAATCTATGGCTCACGCGGGACACGTGCAGCGGTTACTTTCGGACTTGCCATCTCAGACACTCTACCTCTGGGGCGTTCGGTAGCTGCGCGAAGGTAACAAAGTGGGCTCAAGTCCAGTACCCGAAAAGTGTCTCATGCCTCTCAACAGATGGCAGGCAGCGTGTCTCCTGCTGCTGCAGAAGGACTGCAGACGTCTGTTTCAGGCTATAGGCTAGAAACGTGGTGCCCGCTGATAGAAATGCCGGCAGTGGCCCGCAGTGAAAGTGTCACGCACCTGGTGGTTTCTTCGACATAAGCAAGCCACACGTACCGGTCACGGACATGTGCCCCTGCGCGGGGCAGGGTGCGTGAAGCCACCTCTTTGGGCAAACCCTACGGGTGGCCTGGCAAATGTGTCCCGTTTATGGGAAACTGTTATATTCCTTTCCGGTTTGATGAAAGGTCCGTTACGAGCATTGCCGTTTTCTGGATTTGGAGTTCTGCCATGGAGTGCAACGCAGAGACCCAAGGGTTTGGGGGATAGGGAACTAGCACTTTGGCAGAGGCAGCTCCATGCTGCCCCGAGCTCTGGGCTCCGTGTTCAACTTGGAGTAAAGGCAGCCTGGGGTGCAATGCACGGACCGTCTGGCCCTAGACGGGATGTGCACGTGCAACAGACGAGCTAGAGGAGAGAAATGGGATACCCGCAGTTCTCCGGGATAGGCCAGCTCTCATCCAGCTAGTTGCGAAAGCAGGCTCCGAAAGGCCTGGATGCCTTTTCTCAACACGCCACACACGAGTTCAGTCACGCAGTACTACACTCGGAGTTTCTCAAGGGTACGTGGAGGGACAGCTTTTCTGACTGCATAGGAACGGAGTTCCTCACAGGGGAAATGGGATGTGTACCGGACAGGCTGGGTGAACAAAATTTCGTATGCAGTTGTCCTCCAGTGGAGCGGGAGAGGGACCCAGGTCTGGCGAGCGCATAGTGTCTCTGGTCCCACACGTTCTGGGGCAGTGTGCTGCCTCAGCTCCCTTACAAGGCTGTGTTGACATTGAGCCACGTAAGTAGAATAAGCTGCGGAAGTCAGTTTGACGCACATCCCAGGGTAGCCTTGCAGAGTTCCAATCCCAAGCCCTGTGGAGACAGATGGGCCTGAAAGCGTTTCACCCACGACGGCTCTTTGAAAACTCCGGGTCATTCCGAGTGCAGGGAGGACTGCGGTGAAGAGGGCTGTGAGCGTCAATCGTATCTTTTGTCCGTGCCTCCTGGACGTGGAGTGTGGCAAAGCGTGCCCAGGTGGACGGGAGGACAAAGCCTTCCCAAATCAAGTTGCAGGCTGCTGTTGTTACATGGAATCCCGGGCTTTGTTCACTGCTGTGTGCGACAAAGAAATCCTGGCTTCGTGTTTGTTCCTTGAGTGCGGGAAGTCCTCGTAGAGGGAGGCTTGAGGTGTCCAGTGTTCACCCAAATCGCTTCCGATCACAGGACGGAACATCGCACACACTTGTTGGCACTGTGGCCTCAGGTCCATTGCAAAGTAAGCCTTCGCCGAGGCGTGGGAAACGAGTCGCTCCCCAGCTCACAAATGCCCGTGATGAGGTGGGCCGGATGGAAGCATGGGGGGGTACCATGCTGCTTTGCCTGCAGGAGAAACATACGACAAGGTTCTAGAACATACTGTTATCTATGGGAGGACTGTGCTGCCCGGGACGCTCGGTGGCTCCAACGAGGGGCGCTAAGGGCTCCTTCTGAAGCCCATACGATGCCAATCGTTTCAACGCACTTTGCTGCTGGCCCACGTGCTGGTTGCCCACCTCTGCAATGTATGGGAATTCAACTCTGTAGCAGGTCTTCCCACCGGGGACGCTAATTTCGTTCACATCCTCGACCCTGAGCCTAGTGGCAGAGGCAAAAGCTGGGTCACTTCAGAGGCTCTTCCACCAGACGTTCGCAGAGGCGCCTGCCTTGGACTTGAAGCTACACGGAAGCAGGGACCTCAGGCACAGGGCAGACTGAGCGGTGTCCACCCTCACAGCATATAGCATTTCCTCGGGAACAGGGTCACTTTGGTGTCAGCTCTGGGATCCAAGATTTCGTGAGAGTGCTCCTTTGGTGACCAGAATCTATGGCTCACGCGGGACACGTGCAGCGGTTACTTTCGGACTTGCCATCTCAGACACTCTACCTCTGGGGCGTTCGGTAGCTGCGCGAAGGTAACAAAGTGGGCTCAAGTCCAGTACCCGAAAAGTGTCTCATGCCTCTCAACAGATGGCAGGCAGCGTGTCTCCTGCTGCTGCAGAAGGACTGCAGACGTCTGTTTCAGGCTATAGGCTAGAAACGTGGTGCCCGCTGATCGAAATGCCGGCAGTGGCCCGCAGTGAAAGTGTCACGCACCTGGTGGTTTCTTCGACATAAGCAAGCCACACGTACCGGTCACGGACATGTGCCCCTGCGCGGGGCAGGGTGCGTGAAGCCACCTCTTTGGGCAAACCCTACGGGTGGCCTGGCAAATGTGTCCCGTTTATGGGAAACTGTTATATTCCTTTCCGGTTTGATGAAAGGTACGTTACGAGCATTGCCGTTTTCTGGATTTGGAGTTCTGCCATGGAGTGCAACGCAGAGACCCAAGGGTTTGGGGGATAGGGAACTAGCACTTTGGCAGAGGCAGCTCCATGCTGCCCCGAGCTCTGGGCTCCGTGTTCAACTTGGAGTAAAGGCAGCCTGGGGTGCAATGCACGGACCGTCTGGCCCTAGACGGGATGTGCACGTGCAACAGACGAGCTAGAGGAGAGAAATGGGATACCCGCAGTTCTTCGGGATAGGCCAGCTCTCATCCAGCTAGTTGCGAAAGCAGGCTCCGAAAGGCCTGGATGCCTTTTCTCAACACGCCACACACGAGTTCAGTCACGCAGTACTACACTCGGAGTTTCTCAAGGGTACGTGGAGGGACAGCTTTTCTGACTGCATAGGAACGGAGTTCCTCACAGGGGAAATGGGATGTGTACCGGACAGGCTGGGTGAACAAAATTTCGTATGCAGTTGTCCTCCAGTGGAGCGGGAGAGGGACCCAGGTCTGGCGAGCGCATAGTGTCTCTGGTCCCACACGTTCTGGGGCAGTGTGCTGCCTCAGCTCCCTTACAAGGCTGTGTTGACATTGAGCCACGTAAGTAGAATAAGCTGCGGAAGTCAGTTTGACGCACATCCCAGGGTAGCCTTGCAGAGTTCCAATCCCAAGCCCTGTGGAGACAGATGGGCCTGAAAGCGTTTCACCCACGACGGCTCTTTGAAAACTCCGGGTCATTCCGAGTGCAGGGAGGACTGCGGTGAAGAGGGCTGTGAGCGTCAATCGTATCTTTTGTCCGTGCCTCCTGGACGTGGAGTGTGGCAAAGCGTGCCCAGGTGGACGGGAGGACAAAGCCTTCCCAAATCAAGTTGCAGGCTGCTGTTGTTACATGGAATCCCGGGCTTTGTTCACTGCTGTGTGCGACAAAGAAATCCTGGCTTCGTGTTTGTTCCTTGAGTGCGGGAAGTCCTCGTAGAGGGAGGCTTGAGGTGTCCAGTGTTCACCCAAATCGCTTCCGATCACAGGACGGAACATCGCACACACTTGTTGGCACTGTGGCCTCAGGTCCATTGCAAAGTAAGCCTTCGCCGAGGCGTGGGAAACGAGTCGCTCCCCAGCTCACAAATGCCCGTGATGAGGTGGGCCGGATGGAAGCATGGGGGGGTACCATGCTGCTTTGCCTGCAGGAGAAACATACGACAAGGTTCTAGAACATACTGTTATCTATGGGAGGACTGTGGTGCCCGGGACGCTCGGTGGCTCCAACGAGGGGCGCTAAGGGCTCCTTCTGAAGCCCATACGACGCCAATCGTTTCAACGCACTTTGCTGCTGGCCCACGTGCTGGTTGCCCACCTCTGCAATGTATGGGAATTCAACTCTGTAGCAGGTCTTCCCACCGGGGACGCTAATTTCGTTCACATCCTCGACCCTGAGCCTAGTGGCAGAGGCAAAAGCTGGGTCACTTCAGAGGCTCTTCCACCAGACGTTCGCAGAGGCGCCTGCCTTGGACTTGAAGCTACACGGAAGCAGGGACCTCAGGCACAGGGCAGACTGAGCGGTGTCCACCCTCACAGCATATAGCATTTCCTCGGGAACAGGGTCACTTTGGTGTCAGCTCTGGGATCCAAGATTTCGTGAGAGTGCTCCTTTGGTGACCAGAATCTATGGCTCACGCGGGACACGTGCAGCGGTTACTTTCGGACTTGCCATCTCAGACACTCTACCTCTGGGGCGTTCGGTAGCTGCGCGAAGGTAACAAAGTGGGCTCAAGTCCAGTACCCGAAAAGTGTCTCATGCCTCTCAACAGATGGCAGGCAGCGTGTCTCCTGCTGCTGCAGAAGGACTGCAGACGTCTGTTTCAGGCTATAGGCTAGAAACGTGGTGCCCGCTGATAGAAATGCCGGCAGTGGCCCGCAGTGAAAGTGTCACGCACCTGGTGGTTTCTTCGACATAAGCAAGCCACACGTACCGGTCACGGACATGTGCCCCTGCGCGGGGCAGGGTGCGTGAAGCCACCTCTTTGGGCAAACCCTACGGGTGGCCTGGCAAATGTGTCCCGTTTATGGGAAACTGTTATATTCCTTTCCGGTTTGATGAAAGGTCCGTTACGAGCATTGCCGTTTTCTGGATTTGGAGTTCTGCCATGGAGTGCAACGCAGAGACCCAAGGGTTTGGGGGATAGGGAACTAGCACTTTGGCAGAGGCAGCTCCATGCTGCCCCGAGCTCTGGGCTCCGTGTTCAACTTGGAGTAAAGGCAGCCTGGGGTGCAATGCACGGACCGTCTGGCCCTAGACGGGATGTGCACGTGCAACAGACGAGCTAGAGGAGAGAAATGGGATACCCGCAGTTCTCCGGGATAGGCCAGCTCTCATCCAGCTAGTTGCGAAAGCAGGCTCCGAAAGGCCTGGATGCCTTTTCTCAACACGCCACACACGAGTTCAGTCACGCAGTACTACACTCGGAGTTTCTCAAGGGTACGTGGAGGGACAGCTTTTCTGACTGCATAGGAACGGAGTTCCTCACAGGGGAAATGGGATGTGTACCGGACAGGCTGGGTGAACAAAATTTCGTATGCAGTTGTCCTCCAGTGGAGCGGGAGAGGGACCCAGGTCTGGCGAGCGCATAGTGTCTCTGGTCCCACACGTTCTGGGGCAGTGTGCTGCCTCAGCTCCCTTACAAGGCTGTGTTGACATTGAGCCACGTAAGTAGAATAAGCTGCGGAAGTCAGTTTGACGCACATCCCAGGGTAGCCTTGCAGAGTTCCAATCCCAAGCCCTGTGGAGACAGATGGGCCTGAAAGCGTTTCACCCACGACGGCTCTTTGAAAACTCCGGGTCATTCCGAGTGCAGGGAGGACTGCGGTGAAGAGGGCTGTGAGCGTCAATCGTATCTTTTGTCCGTGCCTCCTGGACGTGGAGTGTGGCAAAGCGTGCCCAGGTGGACGGGAGGACAAAGCCTTCCCAAATCAAGTTGCAGGCTGCTGTTGTTACATGGAATCCCGGGCTTTGTTCACTGCTGTGTGCGACAAAGAAATCCTGGCTTCGTGTTTGTTCCTTGAGTGCGGGAAGTCCTCGTAGAGGGAGGCTTGAGGTGTCCAGTGTTCACCCAAATCGCTTCCGATCACAGGACGGAACATCGCACACACTTGTTGGCACTGTGGCCTCAGGTCCATTGCAAAGTAAGCCTTCGCCGAGGCGTGGGAAACGAGTCGCTCCCCAGCTCACAAATGCCCGTGATGAGGTGGGCCGGATGGAAGCATGGGGGGGTACCATGCTGCTTTGCCTGCAGGAGAAACATACGACAAGGTTCTAGAACATACTGTTATCTATGGGAGGACTGTGCTGCCCGGGACGCTCGGTGGCTCCAACGAGGGGCGCTAAGGGCTCCTTCTGAAGCCCATACGATGCCAATCGTTTCAACGCACTTTGCTGCTGGCCCACGTGCCGGTTGCCCACCTCTGCAATGTATGGGAATTCAACTCTGTAGCAGGTCTTCCCACCGGGGACGCTAATTTCGTTCACATCCTCGACCCTGAGCCTAGTGGCAGAGGCAAAAGCTGGGTCACTTCAGAGGCTCTTCCACCAGACGTTCGCAGAGGCGCCTGCCTTGGACTTGAAGCTACACGGAAGCAGGGACCTCAGGCACAGGGCAGACTGAGCGGTGTCCACCCTCACAGCATATAGCATTTCCTCGGGAACAGGGTCACTTTGGTGTCAGCTCTGGGATGCAAGATTTCGTGAGAGTGCTCCTTTGGTGACCAGAATCTATGGCTCACGCGGGACACGTGCAGCGGTTACTTTCGGACTTGCCATCTCAGACACTCTACCTCTGGGGCGTTCGGTAGCTGCGCGAAGGTAACAAAGTGGGCTCAAGTCCAGTACCCGAAAAGTGTCTCATGCCTCTCAACAGATGGCAGGCAGCGTGTCTCCTGCTGCTGCAGAAGGACTGCAGACGTCTGTTTCAGGCTATAGGCTAGAAACGTGGTGCCCGCTGATAGAAATGCCGGCAGTGGCCCGCAGTGAAAGTGTCACGCACCTGGTGGTTTCTTCGACATAAGCAAGCCACACGTACCGGTCACGGACATGTGCCCCTGCGCGGGGCAGGGTGCGTGAAGCCACCTCTTTGGGCAAACCCTACGGGTGGCCTGGCAAATGTGTCCCGTTTATGGGAAACTGTTATATTCCTTTCCGGTTTGATGAAAGGTACGTTACGAGCATTGCCGTTTTCTGGATTTGGAGTTCTGCCATGGAGTGCAACGCAGAGACCCAAGGGTTTGGGGGATAGGGAACTAGCACTTTGGCAGAGGCAGCTCCATGCTGCCCCGAGCTCTGGGCTCCGTGTTCAACTTGGAGTAAAGGCAGCCTGGGGTGCAATGCACGGACCGTCTGGCCCTAGACGGGATGTGCACGTGCAACAGACGAGCTAGAGGAGAGAAATGGGATACCCGCAGTTCTTCGGGATAGGCCAGCTCTCATCCAGCTAGTTGCGAAAGCAGGCTCCGAAAGGCCTGGATGCCTTTTCTCAACACGCCACACACGAGTTCAGTCACGCAGTACTACACTCGGAGTTTCTCAAGGGTACGTGGAGGGACAGCTTTTCTGACTGCATAGGAACGGAGTTCCTCACAGGGGAAATGGGATGTGTACCGGACAGGCTGGGTGAACAAAATTTCGTATGCAGTTGTCCTCCAGTGGAGCGGGAGAGGGACCCAGGTCTGGCGAGCGCATAGTGTCTCTGGTCCCACACGTTCTGGGGCAGTGTGCTGCCTCAGCTCCCTTACAAGGCTGTGTTGACATTGAGCCACGTAAGTAGAATAAGCTGCGGAAGTCAGTTTGACGCACATCCCAGGGTAGCCTTGCAGAGTTCCAATCCCAAGCCCTGTGGAGACAGATGGGCCTGAAAGCGTTTCACCCACGACGGCTCTTTGAAAACTCCAGGTCATTCCGAGTGCAGGGAGGACTGCGGTGAAGAGGGCTGTGAGCGTCAATCGTATCTTTTGTCCGTGCCTCCTGGACGTGGAGTGTGGCAAAGCGTGCCCAGGTGGACGGGAGGACAAAGCCTTCCCAAATCAAGTTGCAGGCTGCTGTTGTTACATGGAATCCCGGGCTTTGTTCACTGCTGTGTGCGACAAAGAAATCCTGGCTTCGTGTTTGTTCCTTGAGTGCGGGAAGTCCTCGTAGAGGGAGGCTTGAGGTGTCCAGTGTTCACCCAAATCGCTTCCGATCACAGGACGGAACATCGCACACACTTGTTGGCACTGTGGCCTCAGGTCCATTGCAAAGTAAGCCTTCGCCGAGGCGTGGGAAATGAGTCGCTCCCCAGCTCACAAATGCCCGTGATGAGGTGGGCCGGATGGAAGCATGGGGGGGTACCATGCTGCTTTGCCTGCAGGAGAAACATACGACAAGGTTCTAGAACATACTGTTATCTATGGGAGGACTGTGGTGCCCGGGACGCTCGGTGGCTCCAACGAGGGGCGCTAAGGGCTCCTTCTGAAGCCCATACGATGCCAATCGTTTCAACGCACTTTGCTGCTGGCCCACGTGCCGGTTGCCCACCTCTGCAATGTATGGGAATTCAACTCTGTAGCAGGTCTTCCCACCGGGGACGCTAATTTCGTTCACATCCTCGACCCTGAGCCTAGTGGCAGAGGCAAAAGCTGGGTCACTTCAGAGGCTCTTCCACCAGACGTTCGCAGAGGCGCCTGCCTTGGACTTGAAGCTACACGGAAGCAGGGACCTCAGGCACAGGGCAGACTGAGCGGTGTCCACCCTCACAGCATATAGCATTTCCTCGGGAACAGGGTCACTTTGGTGTCAGCTCTGGGATCCAAGATTTCGTGAGAGTGCTCCTTTGGTGACCAGAATCTATGGCTCACGCGGGACACGTGCAGCGGTTACTTTCGGACTTGCCATCTCAGACACTCTACCTCTGGGGCGTTCGGTAGCTGCGCGAAGGTAACAAAGTGGGCTCAAGTCCAGTACCCGAAAAGTGTCTCATGCCTCTCAACAGATGGCAGGCAGCGTGTCTCCTGCTGCTGCAGAAGGACTGCAGACGTCTGTTTCAGGCTATAGGCTAGAAACGTGGTGCCCGCTGATAGAAATGCCGGCAGTGGCCCGCAGTGAAAGTGTCACGCACCTGGTGGTTTCTTCGACATAAGCAAGCCACACGTACCGGTCACGGACATGTGCCCCTGCGCGGGGCAGGGTGCGTGAAGCCACCTCTTTGGGCAAACCCTACGGGTGGCCTGGCAAATGTGTCCCGTTTATGGGAAACTGTTATATTCCTTTCCGGGTTGATGAAAGGTACGTTACGAGCATTGCCGTTTTCTGGATTTGGAGTTCTGCCATGGAGTGCAACGCAGAGACCCAAGGGTTTGGGGGATAGGGAACTAGCACTTTGGCAGAGGCAGCTCCATGCTGCCCCGAGCTCTGGGCTCCGTGTTCAACTTGGAGTAGAGGCAGCCTGGGGTGCAATGCACGGACCGTCTGGCCCTAGACGGGATGTGCACGTGCAACAGACGAGCTAGAGGAGAGAAATGGGATACCCGCAGTTCTCCGGGATAGGCCAGCTCTCATCCAGCTAGTTGCGAAAGCAGGCTCCGAAAGGCCTGGATGCCTTTTCTCAACACGCCACACACGAGTTCAGTCACGCAGTACTACACTCGGAGTTTCTCAAGGGTACGTGGAGGGACAGCTTTTCTGACTGCATAGGAACGGAGTTCCTCACAGGGGAAATGGGATGTGTACCGGACAGGCTGGGTGAACAAAATTTCGTATGCAGTTGTCCTCCAGTGGAGTGGGAGAGGGACCCAGGTCTGGCGAGCGCATAGTGTCTCTGGTCCCACACGTTCTGGGGCAGTGTGCTGCCTCAGCTCCCTTACAAGGCTGTGTTGACATTGAGCCACGTAAGTAGAATAAGCTGCGGAAGTCAGTTTGACGCACATCCCAGGGTAGCCTTGCAGAGTTCCAATCCCAAGCCCTGTGGAGACAGATGGGCCTGAAAGCGTTTCACCCACGACGGCTCTTTGAAAACTCCGGGTCATTCCGAGTGCAGGGAGGACTGCGGTGAAGAGGGCTGTGAGCGTCAATCGTATCTTTTGTCCGTGCCTCCTGGACGTGGAGTGTGGCAAAGCGTGCCCAGGTGGACGGGAGGACAAAGCCTTCCCAAATCAAGTTGCAGGCTGCTGTTGTTACATGGAATCCCGGGCTTTGTTCACTGCTGTGTGCGACAAAGAAATCCTGGCTTCGTGTTTGTTCCTTGAGTGCGGGAAGTCCTCGTAGAGGGAGGCTTGAGGTGTCCAGTGTTCACCCAAATCGCTTCCGATCACAGGACGGAACATCGCACACACTTGTTGGCACTGTGGCCTCAGGTCCATTGCAAAGTAAGCCTTCGCCGAGGCGTGGGAAACGAGTCGCTCCCCAGCTCACAAATGCCCGTGATGAGGTGGGCCGGATGGAAGCATGGGGGGGTACCATGCTGCTTTGCCTGCAGGAGAAACATACGACAAGGTTCTAGAACATACTGTTATCTATGGGAGGACTGTGGTGCCCGGGACGCTCGGTGGCTCCAACGAGGGGCGCTAAGGGCTCCTTCTGAAGCCCATACGATGCCAATCGTTTCAACGCACTTTGCTGCTGGCCCACGTGCCGGTTGCCCACCTCTGCAATGTATGGGAATTCAACTCTGTAGCAGGTCTTCCCACCGGGGACGCTAATTTCGTTCACATCCTCGACCCTGAGCCTAGTGGCAGAGGCAAAAGCTGGGTCACTTCAGAGGCTCTTCCACCAGACGTTCGCAGAGGCGCCTGCCTTGGACTTGAAGCTACACGGAAGCAGGGACCTCAGGCACAGGGCAGACTGAGCGGTGTCCACCCTCACAGCATATAGCATTTCCTCGGGAACAGGGTCACTTTGGTGTCAGCTCTGGGATCCAAGATTTCGTGAGAGTGCTCCTTTGGTGACCAGAATCTATGGCTCACGCGGGACACGTGCAGCGGTTACTTTCGGACTTGCCATCTCAGACACTCTACCTCTGGGGCGTTCGGTAGCTGCGCGAAGGTAACAAAGTGGGCTCAAGTCCAGTACCCGAAAAGTGTCTCATGCCTCTCAACAGATGGCAGGCAGCGTGTCTCCTGCTGCTGCAGAAGGACTGCAGACGTCTGTTTCAGGCTATAGGCTAGAAACGTGGTGCCCGCTGATAGAAATGCCGGCAGTGGCCCGCAGTGAAAGTGTCACGCACCTGGTGGTTTCTTCGACATAAGCAAGCCACACGTACCGGTCACGGACATGTGCCCCTGCGCGGGGCAGGGTGCGTGAAGCCACCTCTTTGGGCAAACCCTACGGGTGGCCTGGCAAATGTGTCCCGTTTATGGGAAACTGTTATATTCCTTTCCGGGTTGATGAAAGGTACGTTACGAGCATTGCCGTTTTCTGGATTTGGAGTTCTGCCATGGAGTGCAACGCAGAGACCCAAGGGTTTGGGGGATAGGGAACTAGCACTTTGGCAGAGGCAGCTCCATGCTGCCCCGAGCTCTGGGCTCCGTGTTCAACTTGGAGTAAAGGCAGCCTGGGGTGCAATGCACGGACCGTCTGGCCCTAGACGGGATGTGCACGTGCAACAGACGAGCTAGAGGAGAGAAATGGGATACCCGCAGTTCTTCAGGATAGGCCAGCTCTCATCCAGCTAGTTGCGAAAGCAGGCTCCGAAAGGCCTGGATGCCTTTTCTCAACACGCCACACACGAGTTCAGTCACGCAGTACTACACTCGGAGTTTCTCAAGGGTACGTGGAGGGACAGCTTTTCTGACTGCATAGGAACGGAGTTCCTCACAGGGGAAATGGGATGTGTACCGGACAGGCTGGGTGAACAAAATTTCGTATGCAGTTGTCCTCCAGTGGAGCGGGAGAGGGACCCAGGTCTGGCGAGCGCATAGTGTCTCTGGTCCCACACGTTCTGGGGCAGTGTGCTGCCTCAGCTCCCTTACAAGGCTGTGTTGACATTGAGCCACGTAAGTAGAATAAGCTGCGGAAGTCAGTTTGACGCACATCCCAGGGTAGCCTTGCAGAGTTCCAATCCCAAGCCCTGTGGAGACAGATGGGCCTGAAAGCGTTTCACCCACGACGGCTCTTTGAAAACTCCGGGTCATTCCGAGTGCAGGGAGGACTGCGGTGAAGAGGGCTGTGAGCGTCAATCGTATCTTTTGTCCGTGCCTCCTGGACGTGGAGTGTGGCAAAGCGTGCCCAGGTGGACGGGAGGACAAAGCCTTCCCAAATCAAGTTGCAGGCTGCTGTTGTTACATGGAATCCCGGGCTTTGTTCACTGCTGTGTGCGACAAAGAAATCCTGGCTTCGTGTTTGTTCCTTGAGTGCGGGAAGTCCTCGTAGAGGGAGGCTTGAGGTGTCCAGTGTTCACCCAAATCGCTTCCGATCACAGGACGGAACATCGCACACACTTGTTGGCACTGTGGCCTCAGGTCCATTGCAAAGTAAGCCTTCGCCGAGGCGTGGGAAACGAGTCGCTCCCCAGCTCACAAATGCCCGTGATGAGGTGGGCCGGATGGAAGCATGGGGGGTACCATGCTGCTTTGCCTGCAGGAGAAACATACGACAAGGTTCTAGAACATACTGTTATCTATGGGAGGACTGTGCTGCCCGGGACGCTCGGTGGCTCCAACGAGGGGCGCTAAGGGCTCCTTCTGAAGCCCATACGATGCCAATCGTTTCAACGCACTTTGCTGCTGGCCCACGTGCCGGTTGCCCACCTCTGCAATGTATGGGAATTCAACTCTGTAGCAGGTCTTCCCACCGGGGACGCTAATTTCGTTCACATCCTCGACCCTGAGCCTAGTGGCAGAGGCAAAAGCTGGGTCACTTCAGAGGCTCTTCCACCAGACGTTCGCAGAGGCGCCTGCCTTGGACTTGAAGCTACACGGAAGCAGGGACCTCAGGCACAGGGCAGACTGAGCGGTGTCCACCCTCACAGCATATAGCATTTCCTCGGGAACAGGGTCACTTTGGTGTCAGCTCTGGGATGCAAGATTTCGTGAGAGTGCTCCTTTGGTGACCAGAATCTATGGCTCACGCGGGACACGTGCAGCGGTTACTTTCGGACTTGCCATCTCAGACACTCTACCTCTGGGGCGTTCGGTAGCTGCGCGAAGGTAACAAAGCGGGCTCGAGTCCAGTACCCGAAAAGTGTCTCATGCCTCTCAACAGATGGCAGGCAGCGTGTCTCCTGCTGCTGCAGAAGGACTGCAGACGTCTGTTTCAGGCTATAGGCTAGAAACGTGGTGCCCGCTGATAGAAATGCCGGCAGTGGCCGGCAGTGAAAGTGTCACGCACCTGGTGGTTTCTTCGACATAAGCAAGCCACACGTACCGGTCACGGACATGTGCCCCTGCGCGGGGCAGGGTGCGTGAAGCCACCTCTTTGGGCAAACCCTACGGGTGGCCTGGCAAATGTGTCCCGTTTATGGGAAACTGTTATATTCCTTTCCGGTTTGATGAAAGGTCCGTTACGAGCATTGCCGTTTTCTGGATTTGGAGTTCTGCCATGGAGTGCAACGCAGAGACCCAAGGGTTTGGGGGATAGGGAACTAGCACTTTGGCAGAGGCAGCTCCATGCTGCCCCGAGCTCTGGGCTCCGTGTTCAACTTGGAGTAAAGGCAGCCTGGGGTGCAATGCACGGACCGTCTGGCCCTAGACGGGATGTGCACGTGCAACAGACGAGCTAGAGGAGAGAAATGGGATACCCGCAGTTCTTCGGGATAGGCCAGCTCTCATCCAGCTAGTTGCGAAAGCAGGCTCCGAAAGGCCTGGATGCCTTTTCTCAACACGCCACACACGAGTTCAGTCACGCAGTACTACACTCGGAGTTTCTCAAGGGTACGTGGAGGGACAGCTTTTCTGACTGCATAGGAACGGAGTTCCTCACAGGGGAAATGGGATGTGTACCGGACAGGCTGGGTGAACAAAATTTCGTATGCAGTTGTCCTCCAGTGGAGCGGGAGAGGGACCCAGGTCTGGCGAGCGCATAGTGTCTCTGGTCCCACACGTTCTGGGGCAGTGTGCTGCCTCAGCTCCCTTACAAGGCTGTGTTGACATTGAGCCACGTAAGTAGAATAAGCTGCGGAAGTCAGTTTGACGCACATCCCAGGGTAGCCTTGCAGAGTTCCAATCCCAAGCCCTGTGGAGACAGATGGGCCTGAAAGCGTTTCACCCACGACGGCTCTTTGAAAACTCCGGGTCATTCCGAGTGCAGGGAGGACTGCGGTGAAGAGGGCTGTCAGCGTCAATCGTATCTTTTGTCCGTGCCTCCTGGACGTGGAGTGTGGCAAAGTGTGCCCAGGTGGACGGGAGGACAAAGCCTTCCCAAATCAAGTTGCAGGCTGCTGTTGTTACATGGAATCCCGGGCTTTGTTCACTGCTGTGTGCGACAAAGAAATCCTGGCTTCGTGTTTGTTCCTTGAGTGCGGGAAGTCCTCGTAGAGGGAGGCTTGAGGTGTCCAGTGTTCACCCAAATCGCTTCCGATCACAGGACGGAACATCGCACACACTTGTTGGCACTGTGGCCTCAGGTCCATTGCAAAGTAAGCCTTCGCCGAGGCGTGGGAAACGAGTCGCTCCCCAGCTCACAAATGCCCGTGATGAGGTGGGCCGGATGGAAGCATGGGGGGGTACCATGCTGCTTTGCCTGCAGGAGAAACATACGACAAGGTTCTAGAACATACTGTTATCTATGGGAGGACTGTGCTGCCCGGGACGCTCGGTGGCTCCAACGAGGGGCGCTAAGGGCTCCTTCTGAAGCCCATACGATGCCAATCGTTTCAACGCACTTTGCTGCTGGCCCACGTGCTGGTTGCCCACCTCTGCAATGTATGGGAATTCAACTCTGTAGCAGGTCTTCCCACCGGGGACGCTAATTTCGTTCACATCCTCGACCCTGAGCCTAGTGGCAGAGGCAAAAGCTGGGTCACTTCAGAGGCTCTTCCACCAGACGTTCGCAGAGGCGCCTGCCTTGGACTTGAAGCTACACGGAAGCAGGGACCTCAGGCACAGGGCAGACTGAGCGGTGTCCACCCTCACAGCATATAGCATTTCCTCGGGAACAGGGTCACTTTGGTGTCAGCTCTGGGATGCAAGATTTCGTGAGAGTGCTCCTTTGGTGACCAGAATCTATGGCTCACGCGGGACACGTGCAGCGGTTACTTTCGGACTTGCCATCTCAGACACTCTACCTCTGGGGCGTTCGGTAGCTGCGCGAAGGTAACAAAGTGGGCTCAAGTCCAGTACCCGAAAAGTGTCTCATGCCTCTCAACAGATGGCAGGCAGCGTGTCTCCTGCTGCTGCAGAAGGACTGCAGACGTCTGTTTCAGGCTATAGGCTAGAAACGTGGTGCCCGCTGATAGAAATGCCGGCAGTGGCCCGCAGTGAAAGTGTCACGCACCTGGTGGTTTCTTCGACATAAGCAAGCCACACGTACCGGTCACGGACATGTGCCCCTGCGCGGGACAGGGTGCGTGAAGCCACCTCTTTGGGCAAACCCTACGGGTGGCCTGGCAAATGTGTCCCGTTTATGGGAAACTGTTATATTCCTTTCCGGTTTGATGAAAGGTCCGTTACGAGCATTGCCGTTTTCTGGATTTGGAGTTCTGCCATGGAGTGCAACGCAGAGACCCAAGGGTTTGGGGGATAGGGAACTAGCACTTTGGCAGAGGCAGCTCCATGCTGCCCCGAGCTCTGGGCTCCGTGTTCAACTTGGAGTAAAGGCAGCCTGGGGTGCAATGCACGGACCGTCTGGCCCTAGACGGGATGTGCACGTGCAACAGACGAGCTAGAGGAGAGAAATGGGATACCCGCAGTTCTTCGGGATAGGCCAGCTCTCATCCAGCTAGTTGCGAAAGCAGGCTCCGAAAGGCCTGGATGCCTTTTCTCAACACGCCACACACGAGTTCAGTCACGCAGTACTACACTCGGAGTTTCTCAAGGGTACGTGGAGGGACAGCTTTTCTGACTGCATAGGAACGGAGTTCCTCACAGGGGAAATGGGATGTGTACCGGACAGGCTGGGTGAACAAAATTTCGTATGCAGTTGTCCTCCAGTGGAGCGGGAGAGGGACCCAGGTCTGGCGAGCGCATAGTGTCTCTGGTCCCACACGTTCTGGGGCAGTGTGCTGCCTCAGCTCCCTTACAAGGCTGTGTTGACATTGAGCCACGTAAGTAGAATAAGCTGCGGAAGTCAGTTTGACGCACATCCCAGGGTAGCCTTGCAGAGTTCCAATCCCAAGCCCTGTGGAGACAGATGGGCCTGAAAGCGTTTCACCCACGACGGCTCTTTGAAAACTCCGGGTCATTCCGAGTGCAGGGAGGACTGCGGTGAAGAGGGCTGTCAGCGTCAATCGTATCTTTTGTCCGTGCCTCCTGGACGTGGAGTGTGGCAAAGCGTGCCCAGGTGGACGGGAGGACAAAGCCTTCCCAAATCAAGTTGCAGGCTGCTGTTGTTACATGGAATCCCGGGCTTTGTTCACTGCTGTGTGCGACAAAGAAATCCTGGCTTCGTGTTTGTTCCTTGAGTGCGGGAAGTCCTCGTAGAGGGAGGCTTGAGGTGTCCAGTGTTCACCCAAATCGCTTCCGATCACAGGACGGAACATCGCACACACTTGTTGGCACTGTGGCCTCAGGTCCATTGCAAAGTAAGCCTTCGCCGAGGCGTGGGAAACGAGTCGCTCCCCAGCTCACAAATGCCCGTGATGAGGTGGGCCGGATGGAAGCATGGGGGGGTACCATGCTGCTTTGCCTGCAGGAGAAACATACGACAAGGTTCTAGAACATACTGTTATCTATGGGAGGACTGTGGTGCCCGGGACGCTCGGTGGCTCCAACGAGGGGCGCTAAGGGCTCCTTCTGAAGCCCATACGATGCCAATCGTTTCAACGCACTTTGCTGCTGGCCCACGTGCTGGTTGCCCACCTCTGCAATGTATGGGAATTCAACTCTGTAGCAGGTCTTCCCACCGGGGACGCTAATTTCGTTCACATCCTCGACCCTGAGCCTAGTGGCAGAGGCAAAAGCTGGGTCACTTCAGAGGCTCTTCCACCAGACGTTCGCAGAGGCGCCTGCCTTGGACTTGAAGCTACACGGAAGCAGGGACCTCAGGCACAGGGCAGACTGAGCGGTGTCCACCCTCACAGCATATAGCATTTCCTCGGGAACAGGGTCACTTTGGTGTCAGCTCTGGGATGCAAGATTTCGTGAGAGTGCTCCTTTGGTGACCAGAATCTATGGCTCACGCGGGACACGTGCAGCGGTTACTTTCGGACTTGCCATCTCAGACACTCTACCTCTGGGGCGTTCGGTAGCTGCGCGAAGGTAACAAAGTGGGCTCAAGTCCAGTACCCGAAAAGTGTCTCATGCCTCTCAACAGATGGCAGGCAGCGTGTCTCCTGCTGCTGCAGAAGGACTGCAGACGTCTGTTTCAGGCTATAGGCTAGAAACGTGGTGCCCGCTGATAGAAATGCCGGCAGTGGCCCGCAGTGAAAGTGTCACGCACCTGGTGGTTTCTTCGACATAAGCAAGCCACACGTACCGGTCACGGACATGTGCCCCTGCGCGGGGCAGGGTGCGTGAAGCCACCTCTTTGGGCAAACCCTACGGGTGGCCTGGCAAATGTGTCCCGTTTATGGGAAACTGTTATATTCCTTTCCGGTTTGATGAAAGGTACGTTACGAGCATTGCCGTTTTCTGGATTTGGAGTTCTGCCATGGAGTGCAACGCAGAGACCCAAGGGTTTGGGGGATAGGGAACTAGCACTTTGGCAGAGGCAGCTCCATGCTGCCCCGAGCTCTGGGCTCCGTGTTCAACTTGGAGTAAAGGCAGCCTGGGGTGCAATGCACGGACCGTCTGGCCCTAGACGGGATGTGCACGTGCAACAGACGAGCTAGAGGAGAGAAATGGGATACCCGCAGTTCTTCGGGATAGGCCAGCTCTCATCCAGCTAGTTGCGAAAGCAGGCTCCGAAAGGCCTGGATGCCTTTTCTCAACACGCCACACACGAGTTCAGTCACGCAGTACTACACTCGGAGTTTCTCAAGGGTACGTGGAGGGACAGCTTTTCTGACTGCATAGGAACGGAGTTCCTCACAGGGGAAATGGGATGTGTACCGGACAGGCTGGGTGAACAAAATTTCGTATGCAGTTGTCCTCCAGTGGAGCGGGAGAGGGACCCAGGTCTGGCGAGCGCATAGTGTCTCTGGTCCCACACGTTCTGGGGCAGTGTGCTGCCTCAGCTCCCTTACAAGGCTGTGTTGACATTGAGCCACGTAAGTAGAATAAGCTGCGGAAGTCAGTTTGACGCACATCCCAGGGTAGCCTTGCAGAGTTCCAATCCCAAGCCCTGTGGAGACAGATGGGCCTGAAAGCGTTTCACCCACGACGGCTCTTTGAAAACTCCGGGTCATTCCGAGTGCAGGGAGGACTGCGGTGAAGAGGGCTGTGAGCGTCAATCGTATCTTTTGTCCGTGCCTCCTGGACGTGGAGTGTGGCAAAGCGTGCCCAGGTGGACGGGAGGACAAAGCCTTCCCAAATCAAGTTGCAGGCTGCTGTTGTTACATGGAATCCCGGGCTTTGTTCACTGCTGTGTGCGACAAAGAAATCCTGGCTTCGTGTTTGTTCCTTGAGTGCGGGAAGTCCTCGTAGAGGGAGGCTTGAGGTGTCCAGTGTTCACCCAAATCGCTTCCAATCACAGGACGGAACATCGCACACACTTGTTGGCACTGTGGCCTCAGGTCCATTGCAAAGTAAGCCTTCGCCGAGGCGTGGGAAACGAGTCGCTCCCCAGCTCACAAATGCCCGTGATGAGGTGGGCCGGATGGAAGCATGGGGGGGTACCATGCTGCTTTGCCTGCAGGAGAAACATACGACAAGGTTCTAGAACATACTGTTATCTATGGGAGGACTGTGCTGCCCGGGACGCTCGGTGGCTCCAACGAGGGGCGCTAAGGGCTCCTTCTGAAGCCCATACGATGCCAATCGTTTCAACGCACTTTGCTGCTGGCCCACGTGCTGGTTGCCCACCTCTGCAATGTATGGGAATTCAACTCTGTAGCAGGTCTTCCCACCGGGGACGCTAATTTCGTTCACATCCTCGACCCTGAGCCTAGTGGCAGAGGCAAAAGCTGGGTCACTTCAGAGGCTCTTCCACCAGACGTTCGCAGAGGCGCCTGCCTTGGACTTGAAGCTACACGGAAGCAGGGACCTCAGGCACAGGGCAGACTGAGCGGTGTCCACCCTCACAGCATATAGCATTTCCTCGGGAACAGGGTCACTTTGGTGTCAGCTCTGGGATCCAAGATTTCGTGAGAGTGCTCCTTTGGTGACCAGAATCTATGGCTCACGCGGGACACGTGCAGCGGTTACTTTCGGACTTGCCATCTCAGACACTCTACCTCTGGGGCGTTCGGTAGCTGCGCGAAGGTAACAAAGTGGGCTCAAGTCCAGTACCCGAAAAGTGTCTCATGCCTCTCAACAGATGGCAGGCAGCGTGTCTCCTGCTGCTGCAGAAGGACTGCAGACGTCTGTTTCAGGCTATAGGCTAGAAACGTGGTGCCCGCTGATAGAAATGCCGGCAGTGGCCCGCAGTGAAAGTGTCACGCACCTGGTGGTTTCTTCGACATAAGCAAGCCACACGTACCGGTCACGGACATGTGCCCCTGCGCGGGGCAGGGTGCGTGAAGCCACCTCTTTGGGCAAACCCTACGGGTGGCCTGGCAAATGTGTCCCGTTTATGGGAAACTGTTATATTCCTTTCCGGTTTGATGAAAGGTCCGTTACGAGCATTGCCGTTTTCTGGATTTGGAGTTCTGCCATGGAGTGCAACGCAGAGACCCAAGGGTTTGGGGGATAGGGAGCTAGCACTTTGGCAGAGGCAGCTCCATGCTGCCCCGAGCTCTGGGCTCCGTGTTCAACTTGGAGTAAAGGCAGCCTGGGGTGCAATGCACGGACCGTCTGGCCCTAGACGGGATGTGCACGTGCAACAGACGAGCTAGAGGAGAGAAATGGGATACCCGCAGTTCTTCGGGATAGGCCAGCTCTCATCCAGCTAGTTGCGAAAGCAGGCTCCGAAAGGCCTGGATGCCTTTTCTCAACACGCCACACACGAGTTCAGTCACGCATTACTACACTCGGAGTTTCTCAAGGGTACGTGGAGGGACAGCTTTTCTGACTGCATAGGAACGGAGTTCCTCACAGGGGAAATGGGATGTGTACCGGACAGGCTGGGTGAACAAAATTTCGTATGCAGTTGTCCTCCAGTGGAGCGGGAGAGGGACCCAGGTCTGGCGAGCGCATAGTGTCTCTGGTCCCACACGTTCTGGGGCAGTGTGCTGCCTCAGCTCCCTTACAAGGCTGTGTTGACATTGAGCCACGTAAGTAGAATAAGCTGCGGAAGTCAGTTTGACGCACATCCCAGGGTAGCCTTGCAGAGTTCCAATCCCAAGCCCTGTGGAGACAGATGGGCCTGAAAGCGTTTCACCCACGACGGCTCTTTGAAAACTCCGGGTCATTCCGAGTGCAGGGAGGACTGCGGTGAAGAGGGCTGTGAGCGTCAATCGTATCTTTTGTCCGTGCCTCCTGGACGTGGAGTGTGGCAAAGCGTGCCCAGGTGGACGGGAGGACAAAGCCTTCCCAAATCAAGTTGCAGGCTGCTGTTGTTACATGGAATCCCGGGCTTTGTTCACTGCTGTGTGCGACAAAGAAATCCTGGCTTCGTGTTTGTTCCTTGAGTGCGGGAAGTCCTCGTAGAGGGAGGCTTGAGGTGTCCAGTGTTCACCCAAATCGCTTCCGATCACAGGACGGAACATCGCACACACTTGTTGGCACTGTGGCCTCAGGTCCATTGCAAAGTAAGCCTTCGCCGAGGCGTGGGAAACGAGTCGCTCCCCAGCTCACAAATGCCTGTGATGAGGTGGGCCGGATGGAAGCATGGGGGGGTACCATGCTGCTTTGCCTGCAGGAGAAACATACGACAAGGTTCTAGAACATACTGTTATCTATGGGAGGACTGTGCTGCCCGGGACGCTCGGTGGCTCCAACGAGGGGCGCTAAGGGCTCCTTCTGAAGCCCATACGATGCCAATCGTTTCAACGCACTTTGCTGCTGGCCCACGTGCTGGTTGCCCACCTCTGCAATGTATGGGAATTCAACTCTGTAGCAGGTCTTCCCACCGGGGACGCTAATTTCGTTCACATCCTCGACCCTGAGCCTAGTGGCAGAGGCAAAAGCTGGGTCACTTCAGAGGCTCTTCCACCAGACGTTCGCAGAGGCGCCTGCCTTGGACTTGAAGCTACACGGAAGCAGGGACCTCAGGCACAGGGCAGACTGAGCGGTGTCCACCCTCACAGCATATAGCATTTCCTCGGGAACAGGGTCACTTTGGTGTCAGCTCTGGGATGCAAGATTTCGTGAGAGTGCTCCTTTGGTGACCAGAATCTATGGCTCACGCGGGACACGTGCAGCGGTTACTTTCGGACTTGCCATCTCAGACACTCTACCTCTGGGGCGTTCGGTAGCTGCGCGAAGGTAACAAAGTGGGCTCAAGTCCAGTACCCGAAAAGTGTCTCATGCCTCTCAACAGATGGCAGGCAGCGTGTCTCCTGCTGCTGCAGAAGGACTGCAGACGTCTGTTTCAGGCTATAGGCTAGAAACGTGGTGCCCGCTGATCGAAATGCCGGCAGTGGCCCGCAGTGAAAGTGTCACGCACCTGGTGGTTTCTTCGACATAAGCAAGCCACACGTACCGGTCACGGACATGTGCCCCTGCGCGGGGCAGGGTGCGTGAAGCCACCTCTTTGGGCAAACCCTACGGGTGGCCTGGCAAATGTGTCCCGTTTATGGGAAACTGTTATATTCCTTTCCGGTTTGATGAAAGGTCCGTTACGAGCATTGCCGTTTTCTGGATTTGGAGTTCTGCCATGGAGTGCAACGCAGAGACCCAAGGGTTTGGGGGATAGGGAACTAGCACTTTGGCAGAGGCAGCTCCATGCTGCCCCGAGCTCTGGGCTCCGTGTTCAACTTGGAGTAAAGGCAGCCTGGGGTGCAATGCACGGACCGTCTGGCCCTAGACGGGATGTGCACGTGCAACAGACGAGCTAGAGGAGAGAAATGGGATACCCGCAGTTCTTCGGGATAGGCCAGCTCTCATCCAGCTAGTTGCGAAAGCAGGCTCCGAAAGGCCTGGATGCCTTTTCTCAACACGCCACACACGAGTTCAGTCACGCAGTACTACACTCGGAGTTTCTCAAGGGTACGTGGAGGGACAGCTTTTCTGACTGCATAGGAACGGAGTTCCTCACAGGGGAAATGGGATGTGTACCGGACAGGCTGGGTGAACAAAATTTCGTATGCAGTTGTCCTCCAGTGGAGCGGGAGAGGGACCCAGGTCTGGCGAGCGCATAGTGTCTCTGGTCCCACACGTTCTGGGGCAGTGTGCTGCCTCAGCTCCCTTACAAGGCTGTGTTGACATTGAGCCACGTAAGTAGAATAAGCTGCGGAAGTCAGTTTGACGCACATCCCAGGGTAGCCTTGCAGAGTTCCAATCCCAAGCCCTGTGGAGACAGATGGGCCTGAAAGCGTTTCACCCACGACGGCTCTTTGCAAACTCCGGGTCATTCCGAGTGCAGGGAGGACTGCGGTGAAGAGGGCTGTGAGCGTCAATCGTATCTTTTGTCCGTGCCTCCTGGACGTGGAGTGTGGCAAAGCGTGCCCAGGTGGACGGGAGGACAAAGCCTTCCCAAATCAAGTTGCAGGCTGCTGTTGTTACATGGAATCCCGGGCTTTGTTCACTGCTGTGTGCGACAAAGAAATCCTGGCTTCGTGTTTGTTCCTTGAGTGCGGGAAGTCCTCGTAGAGGGAGGCTTGAGGTGTCCAGTGTTCACCCAAATCGCTTCCGATCACAGGACGGAACATCGCACACACTTGTTGGCACTGTGGCCTCAGGTCCATTGCAAAGTAAGCCTTCGCCGAGGCGTGGGAAACGAGTCGCTCCCCAGCTCACAAATGCCCGTGATGAGGTGGGCCGGATGGAAGCATGGGGGGGTACCATGCTGCTTTGCCTGCAGGAGAAACATACGACAAGGTTCTAGAACATACTGTTATCTATGGGAGGACTGTGCTGCCCGGGACGCTCGGTGGCTCCAACGAGGGGCGCTAAGGGCTCCTTCTGAAGCCCATACGATGCCAATCGTTTCAACGCACTTTGCTGCTGGCCCACGTGCTGGTTGCCCACCTCTGCAATGTATGGGAATTCAACTCTGTAGCAGGTCTTCCCACCGGGGACGCTAATTTCGTTCACATCCTCGACCCTGAGCCTAGTGGCAGAGGCAAAAGCTGGGTCACTTCAGAGGCTCTTCCACCAGACGTTCGCAGAGGCGCCTGCCTTGGACTTGAAGCTACACGGAAGCAGGGACCTCAGGCACAGGGCAGACTGAGCGGTGTCCACCCTCACAGCATATAGCATTTCCTCGGGAACAGGGTCACTTTGGTGTCAGCTCTGGGATCCAAGATTTCGTGAGAGTGCTCCTTTGGTGACCAGAATCTATGGCTCACGCGGGACACGTGCAGCGGTTACTTTCGGACTTGCCATCTCAGACACTCTACCTCTGGGGCGTTCGGTAGCTGCGCGAAGGTAACAAAGTGGGCTCAAGTCCAGTACCCGAAAAGTGTCTCATGCCTCTCAACAGATGGCAGGCAGCGTGTCTCCTGCTGCTGCAGAAGGACTGCAGACGTCTGTTTCAGGCTATAGGCTAGAAACGTGGTGCCCGCTGATAGAAATGCCGGCAGTGGCCCGCAGTGAAAGTGTCACGCACCTGGTGGTTTCTTCGACATAAGCAAGCCACACGTACCGGTCACGGACATGTGCCCCTGCGCGGGGCAGGGTGCGTGAAGCCACCTCTTTGGGCAAACCCTACGGGTGGCCTGGCAAATGTGTCCCGTTTATGGGAAACTGTTATATTCCTTTCCGGTTTGATGAAAGGTCCGTTACGAGCATTGCCGTTTTCTGGATTTGGAGTTCTGCCATGGAGTGCAACGCAGAGACCCAAGGGTTTGGGGGATAGGGAACTAGCACTTTGGCAGAGGCAGCTCCATGCTGCCCCGAGCTCTGGGCTCCGTGTTCAACTTGGAGTAAAGGCAGCCTGGGGTGCAATGCACGGACCGTCTGGCCCTAGACGGGATGTGCACGTGCAACAGACGAGCTAGAGGAGAGAAATGGGATACCCGCAGTTCTTCGGGATAGGCCAGCTCTCATCCAGCTAGTTGCGAAAGCAGGCTCCGAAAGGCCTGGATGCCTTTTCTCAACACGCCACACACGAGTTCAGTCACGCAGTACTACACTCGGAGTTTCTCAAGGGTACGTGGAGGGACAGCTTTTCTGACTGCATAGGAACGGAGTTCCTCACAGGGGAAATGGGATGTGTACCGGACAGGCTGGGTGAACAAAATTTCGTATGCAGTTGTCCTCCAGTGGAGCGGGAGAGGGACCCAGGTCTGGCGAGCGCATAGTGTCTCTGGTCCCACACGTTCTGGGGCAGTGTGCTGCCTCAGCTCCCTTACAAGGCTGTGTTGACATTGAGCCACGTAAGTAGAATAAGCTGCGGAAGTCAGTTTGACGCACATCCCAGGGTAGCCTTGCAGAGTTCCAATCCCAAGCCCTGTGGAGACAGATGGGCCTGAAAGCGTTTCACCCACGACGGCTCTTTGAAAACTCCGGGTCATTCCGAGTGCAGGGAGGACTGCGGTGAAGAGGGCTGTGAGCGTCAATCGTATCTTTTGTCCGTGCCTCCTGGACGTGGAGTGTGGCAAAGCGTGCCCAGGTGGACGGGAGGACAAAGCCTTCCCAAATCAAGTTGCAGGCTGCTGTTGTTACATGGAATCCCGGGCTTTGTTCACTGCTGTGTGCGACAAAGAAATCCTGGCTTCGTGTTTGTTCCTTGAGTGCGGGAAGTCCTCGTAGAGGGAGGCTTGAGGTGTCCAGTGTTCACCCAAATCGCTTCCGATCACAGGACGGAACATCGCACACACTTGTTGGCACTGTGGCCTCAGGTCCATTGCAAAGTAAGCCTTCGCCGAGGCGTGGGAAACGAGTCGCTCCCCAGCTCACAAATGCCCGTGATGAGGTGGGCCGGATGGAAGCATGGGGGGTACCATGCTGCTTTGCCTGCAGGAGAAACATACGACAAGGTTCTAGAACATACTGTTATCTATGGGAGGACTGTGCTGCCCGGGACGCTCGGTGGCTCCAACGAGGGGCGCTAAGGGCTCCTTCTGAAGCCCATACGATGCCAATCGTTTCAACGCACTTTGCTGCTGGCCCACGTGCCGGTTGCCCACCTCTGCAATGTATGGGAATTCAACTCTGTAGCAGGTCTTCCCACCGGGGACGCTAATTTCGTTCACATCCTCGACCCTGAGCCTAGTGGCAGAGGCAAAAGCTGGGTCACTTCAGAGGCTCTTCCACCAGACGTTCGCAGAGGCGCCTGCCTTGGACTTGAAGCTACACGGAAGCAGGGACCTCAGGCACAGGGCAGACTGAGCGGTGTCCACCCTCACAGCATATAGCATTTCCTCGGGAACAGGGTCACTTTGGTGTCAGCTCTGGGATCCAAGATTTCGTGAGAGTGCTCCTTTGGTGACCAGAATCTATGGCTCACGCGGGACACGTGCAGCGGTTACTTTCGGACTTGCCATCTCAGACACTCTACCTCTGGGGCGTTCGGTAGCTGCGCGAAGGTAACAAAGTGGGCTCAAGTCCAGTACCCGAAAAGTGTCTCATGCCTCTCAACAGATGGCAGGCAGCGTGTCTCCTGCTGCTGCAGAAGGACTGCAGACGTCTGTTTCAGGCTATAGGCTAGAAACGTGGTGCCCGCTGATCGAAATGCCGGCAGTGGCCCGCAGTGAAAGTGTCACGCACCTGGTGGTTTCTTCGACATAAGCAAGCCACACGTACCGGTCACGGACATGTGCCCCTGCGCGGGGCAGGGTGCGTGAAGCCACCTCTTTGGGCAAACCCTACGGGTGGCCTGGCAAATGTGTCCCGTTTATGGGAAACTGTTATATTCCTTTCCGGTTTGATGAAAGGTCCGTTACGAGCATTGCCGTTTTCTGGATTTGGAGTTCTGCCATGGAGTGCAACGCAGAGACCCAAGGGTTTGGGGGATAGGGAACTAGCACTTTGGCAGAGGCAGCTCCATGCTGCCCCGAGCTCTGGGCTCCGTGTTCAACTTGGAGTAAAGGCAGCCTGGGGTGCAATGCACGGACCGTCTGGCCCTAGACGGGATGTGCACGTGCAACAGACGAGCTAGAGGAGAGAAATGGGATACCCGCAGTTCTTCGGGATAGGCCAGCTCTCATCCAGCTAGTTGCGAAAGCAGGCTCCGAAAGGCCTGGATGCCTTTTCTCAACACGCCACACACGAGTTCAGTCACGCAGTACTACACTCGGAGTTTCTCAAGGGTACGTGGAGGGACAGCTTTTCTGACTGCATAGGAACGGAGTTCCTCACAGGGGAAATGGGATGTGTACCGGACAGGCTGGGTGAACAAAATTTCGTATGCAGTTGTCCTCCAGTGGAGCGGGAGAGGGACCCAGGTCTGGCGAGCGCATAGTGTCTCTGGTCCCACACGTTCTGGGGCAGTGTGCTGCCTCAGCTCCCTTACAAGGCTGTGTTGACATTGAGCCACGTAAGTAGAATAAGCTGCGGAAGTCAGTTTGACGCACATCCCAGGGTAGCCTTGCAGAGTTCCAATCCCAAGCCCTGTGGAGACAGATGGGCCTGAAAGCGTTTCACCCACGACGGCTCTTTGAAAACTCCGGGTCATTCCGAGTGCAGGGAGGACTGCGGTGAAGAGGGCTGTGAGCGTCAATCGTATCTTTTGTCCGTGCCTCCTGGACGTGGAGTGTGGCAAAGCGTGCCCAGGTGGACGGGAGGACAAAGCCTTCCCAAATCAAGTTGCAGGCTGCTGTTGTTACATGGAATCCCGGGCTTTGTTCACTGCTGTGTGCGACAAAGAAATCCTGGCTTCGTGTTTGTTCCTTGAGTGCGGGAAGTCCTCGTAGAGGGAGGCTTGAGGTGTCCAGTGTTCACCCAAATCGCTTCCGATCACAGGACGGAACATCGCACACACTTGTTGGCACTGTGGCCTCAGGTCCATTGCAAAGTAAGCCTTCGCCGAGGCGTGGGAAACGAGTCGCTCCCCAGCTCACAAATGCCCGTGATGAGGTGGGCCGGATGGAAGCATGGGGGGGTACCATGCTGCTTTGCCTGCAGGAGAAACATACGACAAGGTTCTAGAACATACTGTTATCTATGGGAGGACTGTGGTGCCCGGGACGCTCGGTGGCTCCAACGAGGGGCGCTAAGGGCTCCTTCTGAAGCCCATACGATGCCAATCGTTTCAACGCACTTTGCTGCTGGCCCACGTGCCGGTTGCCCACCTCTGCAATGTATGGGAATTCAACTCTGTAACAGGTCTTCCCACCGGGGACGCTAATTTCGTTCACATCCTCGACCCTGAGCCTAGTGGCAGAGGCAAAAGCTGGGTCACTTCAGAGGCTCTTCCACCAGACGTTCGCAGAGGCGCCTGCCTTGGACTTGAAGCTACACGGAAGCAGGGACCTCAGGCACAGGGCAGACTGAGCGGTGTCCACCCTCACAGCATATAGCATTTCCTCGGGAACAGGGTCACTTTGGTGTCAGCTCTGGGATCCAAGATTTCGTGAGAGTGCTCCTTTGGTGACCAGAATCTATGGCTCACGCGGGACACGTGCAGCGGTTACTTTCGGACTTGCCATCTCAGACACTCTACCTCTGGGGCGTTCGGTAGCTGCGCGAAGGTAACAAAGTGGGCTCAAGTCCAGTACCCGAAAAGTGTCTCATGCCTCTCAACAGATGGCAGGCAGCGTGTCTCCTGCTGCTGCAGAAGGACTGCAGACGTCTGTTTCAGGCTATAGGCTAGAAACGTGGTGCCCGCTGATAGAAATGCCGGCAGTGGCCCGCAGTGAAAGTGTCACGCACCTGGTGGTTTCTTCGACATAAGCAAGCCACACGTACCGGTCACGGACATGTGCCCCTGCGCGGGGCAGGGTGCGTGAAGCCACCTCTTTGGGCAAACCCTACGGGTGGCCTGGCAAATGTGTCCCGTTTATGGGAAACTGTTATATTCCTTTCCGGGTTGATGAAAGGTACGTTACGAGCATTGCCGTTTTCTGGATTTGGAGTTCTGCCATGGAGTGCAACGCAGAGACCCAAGGGTTTGGGGGATAGGGAACTAGCACTTTGGCAGAGGCAGCTCCATGCTGCCCCGAGCTCTGGGCTCCGTGTTCAACTTGGAGTAAAGGCAGCCTGGGGTGCAATGCACGGACCGTCTGGCCCTAGACGGGATGTGCACGTGCAACAGACGAGCTAGAGGAGAGAAATGGGATACCCGCAGTTCTCCGGGATAGGCCAGCTCTCATCCAGCTAGTTGCGAAAGCAGGCTCCGAAAGGCCTGGATGCCTTTTCTCAACACGCCACACACGAGTTCAGTCACGCAGTACTACACTCGGAGTTTCTCAAGGGTACGTGGAGGGACAGCTTTTCTGACTGCATAGGAACGGAGTTCCTCACAGGGGAAATGGGATGTGTACCGGACAGGCTGGGTGAACAAAATTTCGTATGCAGTTGTCCTCCAGTGGAGCGGGAGAGGGACCCAGGTCTGGCGAGCGCATAGTGTCTCTGGTCCCACACGTTCGGGGGCAGTGTGCTGCCTCAGCTCCCTTACAAGGCTGTGTTGACCTTGAGCCACGTAAGTAGAATAAGCTGCGGAAGTCAGTTTGACGCACATCCCAGGGTAGCCTTGCAGAGTTCCAATCCCAAGCCCTGTGGAGACAGATGGGCCTGAAAGCGTTTCACCCACGACGGCTCTTTGAAAACTCCGGGTCATTCCGAGTGCAGGGAGGACTGCGGTGAAGAGGGCTGTGAGCGTCAATCGTATCTTTTGTCCGTGCCTCCTGGACGTGGAGTGTGGCAAAGCGTGCCCAGGTGGACGGGAGGACAAAGCCTTCCCAAATCAAGTTGCAGGCTGCTGTTGTTACATGGAATCCCGGGCTTTGTTCACTGCTGTGTGCGACAAAGAAATCCTGGCTTCGTGTTTGTTCCTTGAGTGCGGGAAGTCCTCGTAGAGGGAGGCTTGAGGTGTCCAGTGTTCACCCAAATCGCTTCCGATCACAGGACGGAACATCGCACACACTTGTTGGCACTGTGGCCTCAGGTCCATTGCAAAGTAAGCCTTCGCCGAGGCGTGGGAAACGAGTCGCTCCCCAGCTCACAAATGCCCGTGATGAGGTGGGCCGGATGGAAGCATGGGGGGGTACCATGCTGCTTTGCCTGCAGGAGAAACATACGACAAGGTTCTAGAACATACTGTTATCTATGGGAGGACTGTGGTGCCCGGGACGCTCGGTGGCTCCAACGAGGGGCGCTAAGGGCTCCTTCTGAAGCCCATACGATGCCAATCGTTTCAACGCACTTTGCTGCTGGCCCACGTGCTGGTTGCCCACCTCTGCAATGTATGGGAATTCAACTCTGTAGCAGGTCTTCCCACCGGGGACGCTAATTTCGTTCACATCCTCGACCCTGAGCCTAGTGGCAGAGGCAAAAGCTGGGTCACTTCAGAGGCTCTTCCACCAGACGTTCGCAGAGGCGCCTGCCTTGGACTTGAAGCTACACGGAAGCAGGGACCTCAGGCACAGGGCAGACTGAGCGGTGTCCACCCTCACAGCATATAGCATTTCCTCGGGAACAGGGTCACTTTGGTGTCAGCTCTGGGATGCAAGATTTCGTGAGAGTGCTCCTTTGGTGACCAGAATCTATGGCTCACGCGGGACACGTGCAGCGGTTACTTTCGGACTTGCCATCTCAGACACTCTACCTCTGGGGCATTCGGTAGCTGCGCGAAGGTAACAAAGTGGGCTCAAGTCCAGTACCCGAAAAGTGTCTCATGCCTCTCAACAGATGGCAGGCAGCGTGTCTCCTGCTGCTGCAGAAGGACTGCAGACGTCTGTTTCAGGCTATAGGCTAGAAACGTGGTGCCCGCTGATAGAAATGCCGGCAGTGGCCCGCAGTGAAAGTGTCACGCACCTGGTGGTTTCTTCGACATAAGCAAGCCACACGTACCGGTCACGGACATGTGCCCCTGCGCGGGGCAGGGTGCGTGAAGCCACCTCTTTGGGCAAACCCTACGGGTGGCCTGGCAAATGTGTCCCGTTTATGGGAAACTGTTATATTCCTTTCCGGTTTGATGAAAGGTCCGTTACGAGCATTGCCGTTTTCTGGATTTGGAGTTCTGCCATGGAGTGCAACACAGAGACCCAAGGGTTTGGGGGATAGGGAACTAGCACTTTGGCAGAGGCAGCTCCATGCTGCCCCGAGCTCTGGGCTCCGTGTTCAACTTGGAGTAAAGGCAGCCTGGGGTGCAATGCACGGACCGTCTGGCCCTAGACGGGATGTGCACGTGCAACAGACGAGCTAGAGGAGAGAAATGGGATACCCGCAGTTCTTCGGGATAGGCCAGCTCTCATCCAGCTAGTTGCGAAAGCAGGCTCCGAAAGGCCTGGATGCCTTTTCTCAACACGCCACACACGAGTTCAGTCACGCAGTACTACACTCGGAGTTTCTCAAGGGTACGTGGAGGGACAGCTTTTCTGACTGCATAGGAACGGAGTTCCTCACAGGGGAAATGGGATGTGTACCGGACAGGCTGGGTGAACAAAATTTCGTATGCAGTTGTCCTCCAGTGGAGCGGGAGAGGGACCCAGGTCTGGCGAGCGCATAGTGTCTCTGGTCCCACACGTTCTGGGGCAGTGTGCTGCCTCAGCTCCCTTACAAGGCTGTGTTGACCTTGAGCCACGTAAGTAGAATAAGCTGCGGAAGTCAGTTTGACGCACATCCCAGGGTAGCCTTGCAGAGTTCCAATCCCAAGCCCTGTGGAGACAGATGGGCCTGAAAGCGTTTCACCCACGACGGCTCTTTGAAAACTCCGGGTCATTCCGAGTGCAGGGAGGACTGCGGTGAAGAGGGCTGTGAGCGTCAATCGTATCTTTTGTCCGTGCCTCCTGGACGTGGAGTGTGGCAAAGCGTGCCCAGGTGGACGGGAGGACAAAGCCTTCCCAAATCAAGTTGCAGGCTGCTGTTGTTACATGGAATCCCGGGCTTTGTTCACTGCTGTGTGCGACAAAGAAATCCTGGCTTCGTGTTTGTTCCTTGAGTGCGGGAAGTCCTCGTAGAGGGAGGCTTGAGGTGTCCAGTGTTCACCCAAATCGCTTCCGATCACAGGACGGAACATCGCACACACTTGTTGGCACTGTGGCCTCAGGTCCATTGCAAAGTAAGCCTTCGCCGAGGCGTGGGAAACGAGTCGCTCCCCAGCTCACAAATGCCCGTGATGAGGTGGGCCGGATGGAAGCATGGGGGGGTACCATGCTGCTTTGCCTGCAGGAGAAACATACGACAAGGTTCTAGAACATACTGTTATCTATGGGAGGACTGTGCTGCCCGGGACGCTCGGTGGCTCCAACGAGGGGCGCTAAGGGCTCCTTCTGAAGCCCATACGATGCCAATCGTTTCAACGCACTTTGCTGCTGGCCCACGTGCCGGTTGCCCACCTCTGCAATGTATGGGAATTCAACTCTGTAGCAGGTCTTCCCACCGGGGACGCTAATTTCGTTCACATCCTCGACCCTGAGCCTAGTGGCAGAGGCAAAAGCTGGGTCACTTCAGAGGCTCTTCCACCAGACGTTCGCAGAGGCGCCTGCCTTGGACTTGAAGCTACACGGAAGCAGGGACCTCAGGCACAGGGCAGACTGAGCGGTGTCCACCCTCACAGCATATAGCATTTCCTCGGGAACAGGGTCACTTTGGTGTCAGCTCTGGGATGCAAGATTTCGTGAGAGTGCTCCTTTGGTGACCAGAATCTATGGCTCACGCGGGACACGTGCAGCGGTTACTTTCGGACTTGCCATCTCAGACACTCTACCTCTGGGGCGTTCGGTAGCTGCGCGAAGGTAACAAAGTGGGCTCAAGTCCAGTACCCGAAAAGTGTCTCATGCCTCTCAACAGATGGCAGGCAGCGTGTCTCCTGCTGCTGCAGAAGGACTGCAGACGTCTGTTTCAGGCTATAGGCTAGAAACGTGGTGCCCGCTGATAGAAATGCCGGCAGTGGCCCGCAGTGAAAGTGTCACGCACCTGGTGGTTTCTTCGACATAAGCAAGCCACACGTACCGGTCACGGACATGTGCCCCTGCGCGGGGCAGGGTGCGTGAAGCCACCTCTTTGGGCAAACCCTACGGGTGGCCTGGCAAATGTGTCCCGTTTATGGGAAACTGTTATATTCCTTTCCGGGTTGATGAAAGGTACGTTACGAGCATTGCCGTTTTCTGGATTTGGAGTTCTGCCATGGAGTGCAACGCAGAGACCCAAGGGTTTGGGGGATAGGGAACTAGCACTTTGGCAGAGGCAGCTCCATGCTGCCCCGAGCTCTGGGCTCCGTGTTCAACTTGGAGTAAAGGCAGCCTGGGGTGCAATGCACGGACCGTCTGGCCCTAGACGGGATGTGCACGTGCAACAGACGAGCTAGAGGAGAGAAATGGGATACCCGCAGTTCTCCGGGATAGGCCAGCTCTCATCCAGCTAGTTGCGAAAGCAGGCTCCGAAAGGCCTGGATGCCTTTTCTCAACACGCCACACACGAGTTCAGTCACGCAGTACTACACTCGGAGTTTCTCAAGGGTACGTGGAGGGACAGCTTTTCTGACTGCATAGGAACGGAGTTCCTCACAGGGGAAATGGGATGTGTACCGGACAGGCTGGGTGAACAAAATTTCGTATGCAGTTGTCCTCCAGTGGAGCGGGAGAGGGACCCAGGTCTGGCGAGCGCATAGTGTCTCTGGTCCCACACGTTCGGGGGCAGTGTGCTGCCTCAGCTCCCTTACAAGGCTGTGTTGACCTTGAGCCACGTAAGTAGAATAAGCTGCGGAAGTCAGTTTGACGCACATCCCAGGGTAGCCTTGCAGAGTTCCAATCCCAAGCCCTGTGGAGACAGATGGGCCTGAAAGCGTTTCACCCACGACGGCTCTTTGAAAACTCCGGGTCATTCCGAGTGCAGGGAGGACTGCGGTGAAGAGGGCTGTGAGCGTCAATCGTATCTTTTGTCCGTGCCTCCTGGACGTGGAGTGTGGCAAAGCGTGCCCAGGTGGACGGGAGGACAAAGCCTTCCCAAATCAAGTTGCAGGCTGCTGTTGTTACATGGAATCCCGGGCTTTGTTCACTGCTGTGTGCGACAAAGAAATCCTGGCTTCGTGTTTGTTCCTTGAGTGCGGGAAGTCCTCGTAGAGGGAGGCTTGAGGTGTCCAGTGTTCACCCAAATCGCTTCCGATCACAGGACGGAACATCGCACACACTTGTTGGCACTGTGGCCTCAGGTCCATTGCAAAGTAAGCCTTCGCCGAGGCGTGGGAAACGAGTCGCTCCCCAGCTCACAAATGCCCGTGATGAGGTGGGCCGGATGGAAGCATGGGGGGGTACCATGCTGCTTTGCCTGCAGGAGAAACATACGACAAGGTTCTAGAACATACTGTTATCTATGGGAGGACTGTGGTGCCCGGGACGCTCGGTGGCTCCAACGAGGGGCGCTAAGGGCTCCTTCTGAAGCCCATACGATGCCAATCGTTTCAACGCACTTTGCTGCTGGCCCACGTGCTGGTTGCCCACCTCTGCAATGTATGGGAATTCAACTCTGTAGCAGGTCTTCCCACCGGGGACGCTAATTTCGTTCACATCCTCGACCCTGAGCCTAGTGGCAGAGGCAAAAGCTGGGTCACTTCAGAGGCTCTTCCACCAGACGTTCGCAGAGGCGCCTGCCTTGGACTTGAAGCTACACGGAAGCAGGGACCTCAGGCACAGGGCAGACTGAGCGGTGTCCACCCTCACAGCATATAGCATTTCCTCGGGAACAGGGTCACTTTGGTGTCAGCTCTGGGATGCAAGATTTCGTGAGAGTGCTCCTTTGGTGACCAGAATCTATGGCTCACGCGGGACACGTGCAGCGGTTACTTTCGGACTTGCCATCTCAGACACTCTACCTCTGGGGCATTCGGTAGCTGCGCGAAGGTAACAAAGTGGGCTCAAGTCCAGTACCCGAAAAGTGTCTCATGCCTCTCAACAGATGGCAGGCAGCGTGTCTCCTGCTGCTGCAGAAGGACTGCAGACGTCTGTTTCAGGCTATAGGCTAGAAACGTGGTGCCCGCTGATAGAAATGCCGGCAGTGGCCCGCAGTGAAAGTGTCACGCACCTGGTGGTTTCTTCGACATAAGCAAGCCACACGTACCGGTCACGGACATGTGCCCCTGCGCGGGGCAGGGTGCGTGAAGCCACCTCTTTGGGCAAACCCTACGGGTGGCCTGGCAAATGTGTCCCGTTTATGGGAAACTGTTATATTCCTTTCCGGTTTGATGAAAGGTCCGTTACGAGCATTGCCGTTTTCTGGATTTGGAGTTCTGCCATGGAGTGCAACACAGAGACCCAAGGGTTTGGGGGATAGGGAACTAGCACTTTGGCAGAGGCAGCTCCATGCTGCCCCGAGCTCTGGGCTCCGTGTTCAACTTGGAGTAAAGGCAGCCTGGGGTGCAATGCACGGACCGTCTGGCCCTAGACGGGATGTGCACGTGCAACAGACGAGCTAGAGGAGAGAAATGGGATACCCGCAGTTCTTCGGGATAGGCCAGCTCTCATCCAGCTAGTTGCGAAAGCAGGCTCCGAAAGGCCTGGATGCCTTTTCTCAACACGCCACACACGAGTTCAGTCACGCAGTACTACACTCGGAGTTTCTCAAGGGTACGTGGAGGGACAGCTTTTCTGACTGCATAGGAACGGAGTTCCTCACAGGGGAAATGGGATGTGTACCGGACAGGCTGGGTGAACAAAATTTCGTATGCAGTTGTCCTCCAGTGGAGCGGGAGAGGGACCCAGGTCTGGCGAGCGCATAGTGTCTCTGGTCCCACACGTTCTGGGGCAGTGTGCTGCCTCAGCTCCCTTACAAGGCTGTGTTGACCTTGAGCCACGTAAGTAGAATAAGCTGCGGAAGTCAGTTTGACGCACATCCCAGGGTAGCCTTGCAGAGTTCCAATCCCAAGCCCTGTGGAGACAGATGGGCCTGAAAGCGTTTCACCCACGACGGCTCTTTGAAAACTCCGGGTCATTCCGAGTGCAGGGAGGACTGCGGTGAAGAGGGCTGTGAGCGTCAATCGTATCTTTTGTCCGTGCCTCCTGGACGTGGAGTGTGGCAAAGCGTGCCCAGGTGGACGGGAGGACAAAGCCTTCCCAAATCAAGTTGCAGGCTGCTGTTGTTACATGGAATCCCGGGCTTTGTTCACTGCTGTGTGCGACAAAGAAATCCTGGCTTCGTGTTTGTTCCTTGAGTGCGGGAAGTCCTCGTAGAGGGAGGCTTGAGGTGTCCAGTGTTCACCCAAATCGCTTCCGATCACAGGACGGAACATCGCACACACTTGTTGGCACTGTGGCCTCAGGTCCATTGCAAAGTAAGCCTTCGCCGAGGCGTGGGAAACGAGTCGCTCCCCAGCTCACAAATGCCCGTGATGAGGTGGGCCGGATGGAAGCATGGGGGGGTACCATGCTGCTTTGCCTGCAGGAGAAACATACGACAAGTTTCTAGAACATACTGTTATCTATGGGAGGACTGTGCTGCCCGGGACGCTCGGTGGCTCCAACGAGGGGCGCTAAGGGCTCCTTCTGAAGCCCATACGATGCCAATCGTTTCAACGCACTTTGCTGCTGGCCCACGTGCCGGTTGCCCACCTCTGCAATGTATGGGAATTCAACTCTGTAGCAGGTCTTCCCACCGGGGACGCTAATTTCGTTCACATCCTCGACCCTGAGCCTAGTGGCAGAGGCAAAAGCTGGGTCACTTCAGAGGCTCTTCCACCAGACGTTCGCAGAGGCGCCTGCCTTGGACTTGAAGCTACACGGAAGCAGGGACCTCAGGCACAGGGCAGACTGAGCGGTGTCCACCCTCACAGCATATAGCATTTCCTCGGGAACAGGGTCACTTTGGTGTCAGCTCTGGGATGCAAGATTTCGTGAGAGTGCTCCTTTGGTGACCAGAATCTATGGCTCACGCGGGACACGTGCAGCGGTTACTTTCGGACTTGCCATCTCAGACACTCTACCTCTGGGGCGTTCGGTAGCTGCGCGAAGGTAACAAAGTGGGCTCAAGTCCAGTACCCGAAAAGTGTCTCATGCCTCTCAACAGATGGCAGGCAGCGTGTCTCCTGCTGCTGCAGAAGGACTGCAGACGTCTGTTTCAGGCTATAGGCTAGAAACGTGGTGCCCGCTGATAGAAATGCCGGCAGTGGCCCGCAGTGAAAGTGTCACGCACCTGGTGGTTTCTTCGACATAAGCAAGCCACACGTACCGGTCACGGACATGTGCCCCTGCACGGGGCAGGGTGCGTGAAGCCACCTCTTTGGGCAAACCCTACGGGTGGCCTGGCAAATGTGTCCCGTTTATGGGAAACTGTTATATTCCTTTCCGGTTTGATGAAAGGTCCGTTACGAGCATTGCCGTTTTCTGGATTTGGAGTTCTGCCATGGAGTGCAACGCAGAGACCCAAGGGTTTGGGGGATAGGGAACTAGCACTTTGGCAGAGGCAGCTCCATGCTGCCCCGAGCTCTGGGCTCCGTGTTCAACTTGGAGTAAAGGCAGCCTGGGGTGCAATGCACGGACCATCTGGCCCTAGACGGGATGTGCACGTGCAACAGACGAGCTAGAGGAGAGAAATGGGATACCCGCAGTTCTTCGGGATAGGCCAGCTCTCATCCAGCTAGTTGCGAAAGCAGGCTCCGAAAGGCCTGGATGCCTTTTCTCAACACGCCACACACGAGTTCAGTCACGCAGTACTACACTCGGAGTTTCTCAAGGGTACGTGGAGGGACAGCTTTTCTGACTGCATAGGAACGGAGTTCCTCACAGGGGAAATGGGATGTGTACCGGACAGGCTGGGTGAACAAAATTTCGTATGCAGTTGTCCTCCAGTGGAGCGGGAGAGGGACCCAGGTCTGGCGAGCGCATAGTGTCTCTGGTCCCACACGTTCTGGGGCAGTGTGCTGCCTCAGCTCCCTTACAAGGCTGTGTTGACATTGAGCCACGTAAGTAGAATAAGCTGCGGAAGTCAGTTTGACGCACATCCCAGGGTAGCCTTGCAGAGTTCCAATCCCAAGCCCTGTGGAGACAGATGGGCCTGAAAGCGTTTCACCCACGACGGCTCTTTGAAAACTCCGGGTCATTCCGAGTGCAGGGAGGACTGCGGTGAAGAGGGCTGTGAGCGTCAATCGTATCTTTTGTCCGTGCCTCCTGGACGTGGAGTGTGGCAAAGCGTGCCCAGGTGGACGGGAGGACAAAGCCTTCCCAAATCAAGTTGCAGGCTGCTGTTGTTACATGGAATCCCGGGCTTTGTTCACTGCTGTGTGCGACAAAGAAATCCTGGCTTCGTGTTTGTTCCTTGAGTGCGGGAAGTCCTCGTAGAGGGAGGCTTGAGGTGTCCAGTGTTCACCCAAATCGCTTCCGATCACAGGACGGAACATCGCACACACTTGTTGGCACTGTGGCCTCAGGTCCATTGCAAAGTAAGCCTTCGCCGAGGCGTGGGAAACGAGTCGCTCCCCAGCTCACAAATGCCCGTGATGAGGTGGGCCGGATGGAAGCATGGGGGGGTACCATGCTGCTTTGCCTGCAGGAGAAACATACGACAAGGTTCTAGAACATACTGTTATCTATGGGAGGACTGTGCTGCCCGGGACGCTCGGTGGCTCCAACGAGGGGCGCTAAGGGCTCCTTCTGAAGCCCATACGATGCCAATCGTTTCAACGCACTTTGCTGCTGGCCCACGTGCTGGTTGCCCACCTCTGCAATGTATGGGAATTCAACTCTGTAGCAGGTCTTCCCACCGGGGACGCTAATTTCGTTCACATCCTCGACCCTGAGCCTAGTGGCAGAGGCAAAAGCTGGGTCACTTCAGAGGCTCTTCCACCAGACGTTCGCAGAGGCGCCTGCCTTGGACTTGAAGCTACACGGAAGCAGGGACCTCAGGCACAGGGCAGACTGAGCGGTGTCCACCCTCACAGCATATAGCATTTCCTCGGGAACAGGGTCACTTTGGTGTCAGCTCTGGGATCCAAGATTTCGTGAGAGTGCTCCTTTGGTGACCAGAATCTATGGCTCACGCGGGACACGTGCAGCGGTTACTTTCGGACTTGCCATCTCAGACACTCTACCTCTGGGGCGTTCGGTAGCTGCGCGAAGGTAACAAAGTGGGCTCAAGTCCAGTACCCGAAAAGTGTCTCATGCCTCTCAACAGATGGCAGGCAGCGTGTCTCCTGCTGCTGCAGAAGGACTGCAGACGTCTGTTTCAGGCTATAGGCTAGAAACGTGGTGCCCGCTGATAGAAATGCCGGCAGTGGCCCGCAGTGAAAGTGTCACGCACCTGGTGGTTTCTTCGACATAAGCAAGCCACACGTACCGGTCACGGACATGTGCCCCTGCGCGGGGCAGGGTGCGTGAAGCCACCTCTTTGGGCAAACCCTACGGGTGGCCTGGCAAATGTGTCCCGTTTATGGGAAACTGTTATATTCCTTTCCGGTTTGATGAAAGGTCCGTTACGAGCATTGCCGTTTTCTGGATTTGGAGTTCTGCCATGGAGTGCAACGCAGAGACCCAAGGGTTTGGGGGATAGGGAACTAGCACTTTGGCAGAGGCAGCTCCATGCTGCCCCGAGCTCTGGGCTCCGTGTTCAACTTGGAGTAAAGGCAGCCTGGGGTGCAATGCACGGACCGTCTGGCCCTAGACGGGATGTGCACGTGCAACAGACGAGCTAGAGGAGAGAAATGGGATACCCGCAGTTCTTCGGGATAGGCCAGCTCTCATCCAGCTAGTTGCGAAAGCAGGCTCCGAAAGGCCTGGATGCCTTTTCTCAACACGCCACACACGAGTTCAGTCACGCAGTACTACACTCGGAGTTTCTCAAGGGTACGTGGAGGGACAGCTTTTCTGACTGCATAGGAACGGAGTTCCTCACAGGGGAAATGGGATGTGTACCGGACAGGCTGGGTGAACAAAATTTCGTATGCAGTTGTCCTCCAGTGGAGCGGGAGAGGGACCCAGGTCTGGCGAGCGCATAGTGTCTCTGGTCCCACACGTTCGGGGGCAGTGTGCTGCCTCAGCTCCCTTACAAGGCTGTGTTGACATTGAGCCACGTAAGTAGAATAAGCTGCGGAAGTCAGTTTGACGCACATCCCAGGGTAGCCTTGCAGAGTTCCAATCCCAAGCCCTGTGGAGACAGATGGGCCTGAAAGCGTTTCACCCACGACGGCTCTTTGAAAACTCCGGGTCATTCCGAGTGCAGGGAGGACTGCGGTGAAGAGGGCTGTGAGCGTCAATCGTATCTTTTGTCCGTGCCTCCTGGACGTGGAGTGTGGCAAAGCGTGCCCAGGTGGACGGGAGGACAAAGCCTTCCCAAATCAAGTTGCAGGCTGCTGTTGTTACATGGAATCCCGGGCTTTGTTCACTGCTGTGTGCGACAAAGAAATCCTGGCTTCGTGTTTGTTCCTTGAGTGCGGGAAGTCCTCGTAGAGGGAGGCTTGAGGTGTCCAGTGTTCACCCAAATCGCTTCCGATCACAGGACGGAACATCGCACACACTTGTTGGCACTGTGGCCTCAGGTCCATTGCAAAGTAAGCCTTCGCCGAGGCGTGGGAAACGAGTCGCTCCCCAGCTCACAAATGCCCGTGATGAGGTGGGCCGGATGGAAGCATGGGGGGGTACCATGCTGCTTTGCCTGCAGGAGAAACATACGACAAGGTTCTAGAACATACTGTTATCTATGGGAGGACTGTGGTGCCCGGGACGCTCGGTGGCTCCAACGAGGGGCGCTAAGGGCTCCTTCTGAAGCCCATACGATGCCAATCGTTTCAACGCACTTTGCTGCTGGCCCACGTGCCGGTTGCCCACCTCTGCAATGTATGGGAATTCAACTCTGTAGCAGGTCTTCCCACCGGGGACGCTAATTTCGTTCACATCCTTGACCCTGAGCCTAGTGGCAGAGGCAAAAGCTGGGTCACTTCAGAGGCTCTTCCACCAGACGTTCGCAGAGGCGCCTGCCTTGGACTTGAAGCTACACGGAAGCAGGGACCTCAGGCACAGGGCAGACTGAGCGGTGTCCACCCTCACAGCATATAGCATTTCCTCGGGAACAGGGTCACTTTGGTGTCAGCTCTGGGATCCAAGATTTCGTGAGAGTGCTCCTTTGGTGACCAGAATCTATGGCTCACGCGGGACACGTGCAGCGGTTACTTTCGGACTTGCCATCTCAGACACTCTACCTCTGGGGCGTTCGGTAGCTGCGCGAAGGTAACAAAGTGGGCTCAAGTCCAGTACCCGAAAAGTGTCTCATGCCTCTCAACAGATGGCAGGCAGCGTGTCTCCTGCTGCTGCAGAAGGACTGCAGACGTCTGTTTCAGGCTATAGGCTAGAAACGTGGTGCCCGCTGATAGAAATGCCGGCAGTGGCCCGCAGTGAAAGTGTCACGCACCTGGTGGTTTCTTCGACATAAGCAAGCCACACGTACCGGTCACGGACATGTGCCCCTGCGCGGGGCAGGGTGCGTGAAGCCACCTCTTTGGGCAAACCCTACGGGTGGCCTGGCAAATGTGTCCCGTTTATGGGAAACTGTTATATTCCTTTCCGGTTTGATGAAAGGTCCGTTACGAGCATTGCCGTTTTCTGGATTTGGAGTTCTGCCATGGAGTGCAACGCAGAGACCCAAGGGTTTGGGGGATAGGGAACTAGCACTTTGGCAGAGGCAGCTCCATGCTGCCCCGAGCTCTGGGCTCCGTGTTCAACTTGGAGTAAAGGCAGCCTGGGGTGCAATGCACGGACCGTCTGGCCCTAGACGGGATGTGCACGTGCAACAGACGAGCTAGAGGAGAGAAATGGGATACCCGCAGTTCTTCGGGATAGGCCAGCTCTCATCCAGCTAGTTGCGAAAGCAGGCTCCGAAAGGCCTGGATGCCTTTTCTCAACACGCCACACACGAGTTCAGTCACGCAGTACTACACTCGGAGTTTCTCAAGGGTACGTGGAGGGACAGCTTTTCTGACTGCATAGGAACGGAGTTCCTCACAGGGGAAATGGGATGTGTACCGGACAGGCTGGGTGAACAAAATTTCGTATGCAGTTGTCCTCCAGTGGAGCGGGAGAGGGACCCAGGTCTGGCGAGCGCATAGTGTCTCTGGTCCCACACGTTCTGGGGCAGTGTGCTGCCTCAGCTCCCTTACAAGGCTGTGTTGACATTGAGCCACGTAAGTAGAATAAGCTGCGGAAGTCAGTTTGACGCACATCCCAGGGTAGCCTTGCAGAGTTCCAATCCCAAGCCCTGTGGAGACAGATGGGCCTGAAAGCGTTTCACCCACGACGGCTCTTTGAAAACTCCGGGTCATTCCGAGTGCAGGGAGGACTGCGGTGAAGAGGGCTGTGAGCGTCAATCGTATCTTTTGTCCGTGCCTCCTGGACGTGGAGTGTGGCAAAGCGTGCCCAGGTGGACGGGAGGACAAAGCCTTCCCAAATCAAGTTGCAGGCTGCTGTTGTTACATGGAATCCCGGGCTTTGTTCACTGCTGTGTGCGACAAAGAAATCCTGGCTTCGTGTTTGTTCCTTGAGTGCGGGAAGTCCTCGTAGAGGGAGGCTTGAGGTGTCCAGTGTTCACCCAAATCGCTTCCGATCACAGGACGGAACATCGCACACACTTGTTGGCACTGTGGCCTCAGGTCCATTGCAAAGTAAGCCTTCGCCGAGGCGTGGGAAACGAGTCGCTCCCCAGCTCACAAATGCCCGTGATGAGGTGGGCCGGATGGAAGCATGGGGGGGTACCATGCTGCTTTGCCTGCAGGAGAAACATACGACAAGGTTCTAGAACATACTGTTATCTATGGGAGGACTGTGCTGCCCGGGACGCTCGGTGGCTCCAACGAGGGGCGCTAAGGGCTCCTTCTGAAGCCCATACGATGCCAATCGTTTCAACGCACTTTGCTGCTGGCCCACGTGCTGGTTGCCCACCTCTGCAATGTATGGGAATTCAACTCTGTAGCAGGTCTTCCCACCGGGGACGCTAATTTCGTTCACATCCTCGACCCTGAGCCTAGTGGCAGAGGCAAAAGCTGGGTCACTTCAGAGGCTCTTCCACCAGACGTTCGCAGAGGCGCCTGCCTTGGACTTGAAGCTACACGGAAGCAGGGACCTCAGGCACAGGGCAGACTGAGCGGTGTCCACCCTCACAGCATATAGCATTTCCTCGGGAACAGGGTCACTTTGGTGTCAGCTCTGGGATCCAAGATTTCGTGAGAGTGCTCCTTTGGTGACCAGAATCTATGGCTCACGCGGGACACGTGCAGCGGTTACTTTCGGACTTGCCATCTCAGACACTCTACCTCTGGGGCGTTCGGTAGCTGCGCGAAGGTAACAAAGTGGGCTCAAGTCCAGTACCCGAAAAGTGTCTCATGCCTCTCAACAGATGGCAGGCAGCGTGTCTCCTGCTGCTGCAGAAGGACTGCAGACGTCTGTTTCAGGCTATAGGCTAGAAACGTGGTGCCCGCTGATAGAAATGCCGGCAGTGGCCCGCAGTGAAAGTGTCACGCACCTGGTGGTTTCTTCGACATAAGCAAGCCACACGTACCGGTCACGGACATGTGCCCCTGCGCGGGGCAGGGTGCGTGAAGCCACCTCTTTGGGCAAACCCTACGGGTGGCCTGGCAAATGTGTCCCGTTTATGGGAAACTGTTATATTCCTTTCCGGTTTGATGAAAGGTCCGTTACGAGCATTGCCGTTTTCTGGATTTGGAGTTCTGCCATGGAGTGCAACGCAGAGACCCAAGGGTTTGGGGGATAGGGAACTAGCACTTTGGCAGAGGCAGCTCCATGCTGCCCCGAGCTCTGGGCTCCGTGTTCAACTTGGAGTAAAGGCAGCCTGGGGTGCAATGCACGGACCGTCTGGCCCTAGACGGGATGTGCACGTGCAACAGACGAGCTAGAGGAGAGAAATGGGATACCCGCAGTTCTTCGGGATAGGCCAGCTCTCATCCAGCTAGTTGCGAAAGCAGGCTCCGAAAGGCCTGGATGCCTTTTCTCAACACGCCACACACGAGTTCAGTCACGCAGTACTACACTCGGAGTTTCTCAAGGGTACGTGGAGGGACAGCTTTTCTGACTGCATAGGAACGGAGTTCCTCACAGGGGAAATGGGATGTGTACCGGACAGGCTGGGTGAACAAAATTTCGTATGCAGTTGTCCTCCAGTGGAGCGGGAGAGGGACCCAGGTCTGGCGAGCGCATAGTGTCTCTGGTCCCACACGTTCTGGGGCAGTGTGCTGCCTCAGCTCCCTTACAAGGCTGTGTTGACATTGAGCCACGTAAGTAGAATAAGCTGCGGAAGTCAGTTTGACGCACATCCCAGGGTAGCCTTGCAGAGTTCCAATCCCAAGCCCTGTGGAGACAGATGGGCCTGAAAGCGTTTCACCCACGACGGCTCTTTGAAAACTCCGGGTCATTCCGAGTGCAGGGAGGACTGCGGTGAAGAGGGCTGTGAGCGTCAATCGTATCTTTTGTCCGTGCCTCCTGGACGTGGAGTGTGGCAAAGCGTGCCCAGGTGGACGGGAGGACAAAGCCTTCCCAAATCAAGTTGCAGGCTGCTGTTGTTACATGGAATCCCGGGCTTTGTTCACTGCTGTGTGCGACAAAGAAATCCTGGCTTCGTGTTTGTTCCTTGAGTGCGGGAAGTCCTCGTAGAGGGAGGCTTGAGGTGTCCAGTGTTCACCCAAATCGCTTCCGATCACAGGACGGAACATCGCACACACTTGTTGGCACTGTGGCCTCAGGTCCATTGCAAAGTAAGCCTTCGCCGAGGCGTGGGAAACGAGTCGCTCCCCAGCTCACAAATGCCCGTGATGAGGTGGGCCGGATGGAAGCATGGGGGGGTACCATGCTGCTTTGCCTGCAGGAGAAACATACGACAAGGTTCTAGAACATACTGTTATCTATGGGAGGACTGTGCTGCCCGGGACGCTCGGTGGCTCCAACGAGGGGCGCTAAGGGCTCCTTCTGAAGCCCATACGATGCCAATCGTTTCAACGCACTTTGCTGCTGGCCCACGTGCTGGTTGCCCACCTCTGCAATGTATGGGAATTCAACTCTGTAGCAGGTCTTCCCACCGGGGACGCTAATTTCGTTCACATCCTCGACCCTGAGCCTAGTGGCAGAGGCAAAAGCTGGGTCACTTCAGAGGCTCTTCCACCAGACGTTCGCAGAGGCGCCTGCCTTGGACTTGAAGCTACACGGAAGCAGGGACCTCAGGCACAGGGCAGACTGAGCGGTGTCCACCCTCACAGCATATAGCATTTCCTCGGGAACAGGGTCACTTTGGTGTCAGCTCTGGGATCCAAGATTTCGTGAGAGTGCTCCTTTGGTGACCAGAATCTATGGCTCACGCGGGACACGTGCAGCGGTTACTTTCGGACTTGCCATCTCAGACACTCTACCTCTGGGGCGTTCGGTAGCTGCGCGAAGGTAACAAAGTGGGCTCAAGTCCAGTACCCGAAAAGTGTCTCATGCCTCTCAACAGATGGCAGGCAGCGTGTCTCCTGCTGCTGCAGAAGGACTGCAGACGTCTGTTTCAGGCTATAGGCTAGAAACGTGGTGCCCGCTGATCGAAATGCCGGCAGTGGCCCGCAGTGAAAGTGTCACGCACCTGGTGGTTTCTTCGACATAAGCAAGCCACACGTACCGGTCACGGACATGTGCCCCTGCGCGGGGCAGGGTGCGTGAAGCCACCTCTTTGGGCAAACCCTACGGGTGGCCTGGCAAATGTGTCCCGTTTATGGGAAACTGTTATATTCCTTTCCGGTTTGATGAAAGGTCCGTTACGAGCATTGCCGTTTTCTGGATTTGGAGTTCTGCCATGGAGTGCAACGCAGAGACCCAAGGGTTTGGGGGATAGGGAACTAGCACTTTGGCAGAGGCAGCTCCATGCTGCCCCGAGCTCTGGGCTCCGTGTTCAACTTGGAGTAAAGGCAGCCTGGGGTGCAATGCACGGACCGTCTGGCCCTAGACGGGATGTGCACGTGCAACAGACGAGCTAGAGGAGAGAAATGGGATACCCGCAGTTCTTCGGGATAGGCCAGCTCTCATCCAGCTAGTTGCGAAAGCAGGCTCCGAAAGGCCTGGATGCCTTTTCTCAACACGCCACACACGAGTTCAGTCACGCAGTACTACACTCGGAGTTTCTCAAGGGTACGTGGAGGGACAGCTTTTCTGACTGCATAGGAACGGAGTTCCTCACAGGGGAAATGGGATGTGTACCGGACAGGCTGGGTGAACAAAATTTCGTATGCAGTTGTCCTCCAGTGGAGCGGGAGAGGGACCCAGGTCTGGCGAGCGCATAGTGTCTCTGGTCCCACACGTTCGGGGGCAGTGTGCTGCCTCAGCTCTCTTACAAGGCTATGTTGACATTGAGCCACGTAAGTAGAATAAGCTGCGGAAGTCAGTTTGACGCACATCCCAGGGTAGCCTTGCAGAGTTCCAATCCCAAGCCCTGTGGAGACAGATGGGCCTGAAAGCGTTTCACCCACGACGGCTCTTTGAAAACTCCGGGTCATTCCGAGTGCAGGGAGGACTGCGGTGAAGAGGGCTGTGAGCGTCAATCGTATCTTTTGTCCGTGCCTCCTGGACATGGAGTGTGGCAAAGCGTGCCCAGGTGGACGGGAGGACAAAGCCTTCCCAAATCAAGTTGCAGGCTGCTGTTGTTACATGGAATCCCGGGCTTTGTTCACTGCTGTGTGCGACAAAGAAATCCTGGCTTCGTGTTTGTTCCTTGAGTGCGGGAAGTCCTCGTAGAGGGAGGCTTGAGGTGTCCAGTGTTCACCCAAATCGCTTCCGATCACAGGACGGAACATCGCACACACTTGTTGGCACTGTGGCCTCAGGTCCATTGCAAAGTAAGCCTTCGCCGAGGCGTGGGAAACGAGTCGCTCCCCAGCTCACAAATGCCCGTGATGAGGTGGGCCGGATGGAAGCATGGGGGGGGGTACCATGCTGCTTTGCCTGCAGGAGAAACATACGACAAGGTTCTAGAACATACTGTTATCTATGGGAGGACTGTGGTGCCCGGGACGCTCGGTGGCTCCAACGAGGGGCGCTAAGGGCTCCTTCTGAAGCCCATACGATGCCAATCGTTTCAACGCACTTTGCTGCTGGCCCACGTGCTGGTTGCCCACCTCTGCAATGTATGGGAATTCAACTCTGTAGCAGGTCTTCCCACCGGGGACGCTAATTTCGTTCACATCCTCGACCCTGAGCCTAGTGGCAGAGGCAAAAGCTGGGTCACTTCAGAGGCTCTTCCACCAGACGTTCGCAGAGGCGCCTGCCTTGGACTTGAAGCTACACGGAAGCAGGGACCTCAGGCACAGGGCAGACTGAGCGGTGTCCACCCTCACAGCATATAGCATTTCCTCGGGAACAGGGTCACTTTGGTGTCAGCTCTGGGATCCAAGATTTCGTGAGAGTGCTCCTTTGGTGACCAGAATCTATGGCTCACGCGGGACACGTGCAGCGGTTACTTTCGGACTTGCCATCTCAGACACTCTACCTCTGGGGCGTTCGGTAGCTGCGCGAAGGTAACAAAGTGGGCTCAAGTCCAGTACCCGAAAAGTGTCTCATGCCTCTCAACAGATGGCAGGCAGCGTGTCTCCTGCTGCTGCAGAAGGACTGCAGACGTCTGTTTCAGGCTATAGGCTAGAAACGTGGTGCCCGCTGATCGAAATGCCGGCAGTGGCCCGCAGTGAAAGTGTCACGCACCTGGTGGTTTCTTCGACATAAGCAAGCCACACGTACCGGTCACGGACATGTGCCCCTGCGCGGGGCAGGGTGCGTGAAGCCACCTCTTTGGGCAAACCCTACGGGTGGCCTGGCAAATGTGTCCCGTTTATGGGAAACTGTTATATTCCTTTCCGGTTTGATGAAAGGTACGTTACGAGCATTGCCGTTTTCTGGATTTGGAGTTCTGCCATGGAGTGCAACGCAGAGACCCAAGGGTTTGGGGGATAGGGAACTAGCACTTTGGCAGAGGCAGCTCCATGCTGCCCCGAGCTCTGGGCTCCGTGTTCAACTTGGAGTAAAGGCAGCCTGGGGTGCAATGCACGGACCGTCTGGCCCTAGACGGGATGTGCACGTGCAACAGACGAGCTAGAGGAGAGAAATGGGATACCCGCAGTTCTTCGGGATAGGCCAGCTCTCATCCAGCTAGTTGCGAAAGCAGGCTCCGAAAGGCCTGGATGCCTTTGCTCAACACGCCACACACGAGTTCAGTCACGCAGTACTACACTCGGAGTTTCTCAAGGGTACGTGGAGGGACAGCTTTTCTGACTGCATAGGAACGGAGTTCCTCACAGGGGAAATGGGATGTGTACCGGACAGGCTGGGTGAACAAAATTTCGTATGCAGTTGTCCTCCAGTGGAGCGGGAGAGGGACCCAGGTCTGGCGAGCGCATAGTGTCTCTGGTCCCACACGTTCTGGGGCAGTGTGCTGCCTCAGCTCCCTTACAAGGCTGTGTTGACATTGAGCCACGTAAGTAGAATAAGCTGCGGAAGTCAGTTTGACGCACATCCCAGGGTAGCCTTGCAGAGTTCCAATCCCAAGCCCTGTGGAGACAGATGGGCCTGAAAGCGTTTCACCCACGACGGCTCTTTGCAAACTCCGGGTCATTCCGAGTGCAGGGAGGACTGCGGTGAAGAGGGCTGTGAGCGTCAATCGTATCTTTTGTCCGTGCCTCCTGGACGTGGAGTGTGGCAAAGCGTGCCCAGGTGGACGGGAGGACAAAGCCTTCCCAAATCAAGTTGCAGGCTGCTGTTGTTACATGGAATCCCGGGCTTTGTTCACTGCTGTGTGCGACAAAGAAATCCTGGCTTCGTGTTTGTTCCTTGAGTGCGGGAAGTCCTCGTAGAGGGAGGCTTGAGGTGTCCAGTGTTCACCCAAATCGCTTCCGATCACAGGACGGAACATCGCACACACTTGTTGGCACTGTGGCCTCAGGTCCATTGCAAAGTAAGCCTTCGCCGAGGCGTGGGAAACGAGTCGCTCCCCAGCTCACAAATGCCCGTGATGAGGTGGGCCGGATGGAAGCATGGGGGGGTACCATGCTGCTTTGCCTGCAGGAGAAACATACGACAAGGTTCTAGAACATACTGTTATCTATGGGAGGACTGTGCTGCCCGGGACGCTCGGTGGCTCCAACGAGGGGCGCTAAGGGCTCCTTCTGAAGCCCATACGATGCCAATCGTTTCAACGCACTTTGCTGCTGGCCCACGTGCTGGTTGCCCACCTCTGCAATGTATGGGAATTCAACTCTGTAGCAGGTCTTCCCACCGGGGACGCTAATTTCGTTCACATCCTCGACCCTGAGCCTAGTGGCAGAGGCAAAAGCTGGGTCACTTCAGAGGCTCTTCCACCAGACGTTCGCAGAGGCGCCTGCCTTGGACTTGAAGCTACACGGAAGCAGGGACCTCAGGCACAGGGCAGACTGAGCGGTGTCCACCCTCACAGCATATAGCATTTCCTCGGGAACAGGGTCACTTTGGTGTCAGCTCTGGGATCCAAGATTTCGTGAGAGTGCTCCTTTGGTGACCAGAATCTATGGCTCACGCGGGACACGTGCAGCGGTTACTTTCGGACTTGCCATCTCAGACACTCTACCTCTGGGGCGTTCGGTAGCTGCGCGAAGGTAACAAAGTGGGCTCAAGTCCAGTACCCGAAAAGTGTCTCATGCCTCTCAACAGATGGCAGGCAGCGTGTCTCCTGCTGCTGCAGAAGGACTGCAGACGTCTGTTTCAGGCTATAGGCTAGAAACGTGGTGCCCGCTGATAGAAATGCCGGCAGTGGCCCGCAGTGAAAGTGTCACGCACCTGGTGGTTTCTTCGACATAAGCAAGCCACACGTACCGGTCACGGACGTGTGCCCCTGCGCGGGGCAGGGTGCGTGAAGCCACCTCTTTGGGCAAACCCTACGGGTGGCCTGGCAAATGTGTCCCGTTTATGGGAAACTGTTATATTCCTTTCCGGTTTGATGAAAGGTCCGTTACGAGCATTGCCGTTTTCTGGATTTGGAGTTCTGCCATGGAGTGCAACGCAGAGACCCAAGGGTTTGGGGGATAGGGAACTAGCACTTTGGCAGAGGCAGCTCCATGCTGCCCCGAGCTCTGGGCTCCGTGTTCAACTTGGAGTAAAGGCAGCCTGGGGTGCAATGCACGGACCGTCTGGCCCTAGACGGGATGTGCACGTGCAACAGACGAGCTAGAGGAGAGAAATGGGATACCCGCAGTTCTTCGGGATAGGCCAGCTCTCATCCAGCTAGTTGCGAAAGCAGGCTCCGAAAGGCCTGGATGCCTTTGCTCAACACGCCACACACGAGTTCAGTCACGCAGTACTACACTCGGAGTTTATCAAGGGTACGTGGAGGGACAGCTTTTCTGACTGCATAGGAACGGAGTTCCTCACAGGGGAAATGGGATGTGTACCGGACAGGCTGGGTGAACAAAATTTCGTATGCAGTTGTCCTCCAGTGGAGCGGGAGAGGGACCCAGGTCTGGCGAGCGCATAGTGTCTCTGGTCCCACACGTTCTGGGGCAGTGTGCTGCCTCAGCTCCCTTACAAGGCTGTGTTGACATTGAGCCACGTAAGTAGAATAAGCTGCGGAAGTCAGTTTGACGTACATCCCAGGGTAGCCTTGCAGAGTTCCAATCCCAAGCCCTGTGGAGACAGATGGGCCTGAAAGCGTTTCACCCACGACGGCTCTTTGAAAACTCCGGGTCATTCCGAGTGCAGGGAGGACTGCGGTGAAGAGGGCTGTGAGCGTCAATCGTATCTTTTGTCCGTGCCTCCTGGACGTGGAGTGTGGCAAAGCGTGCCCAGGTGGACGGGAGGACAAAGCCTTCCCACATCAAGTTGCAGGCTGCTGTTGTTACATGGAATCCCGGGCTTTGTTCACTGCTGTGTGCGACAAAGAAATCCTGGCATCGTGTTTGTTCCTTGAGTGCGGGAAGTCCTCGTAGAGGGAGGCTTGAGGTGTCCAGTGTTCACCCAAATCGCTTCCGATCACAGGACGGAACATCGCACACACTTGTTGGCACTGTGGCCTCAGGTCCATTGCAAAGTAAGCCTTCGCCGAGGCGTGGGAAACGAGTCGCTCCCCAGCTCACAAATGCCCGTGATGAGGTGGGCCGGATGGAAGCATGGGGGGGTACCATGCTGCTTTGCCTGCAGGAGAAACATACGACAAGGTTCTAGAACATACTGTTATCTATGGGAGGACTGTGCTGCCCGGGACGCTCGGTGGCTCCAACGAGGGGCGCTAAGGGCTCCTTCTGAAGCCCATACGATGCCAATCGTTTCAACGCACTTTGCTGCTGGCCCACGTGCTGGTTGCCCACCTCTGCAATGTATGGGAATTCAACTCTGTAGCAGGTCTTCCCACCGGGGACGCTAATTTCGTTCACATCCTCGACCCTGAGCCTAGTGGCAGAGGCAAAAGCTGGGTCACTTCAGAGGCTCTTCCACCAGACGTTCGCAGAGGCGCCTGCCTTGGACTTGAAGCTACACGGAAGCAGGGACCTCAGGCACAGGGCAGACTGAACGGTGTCCACCCTCACAGCATATAGCATTTCCTCGGGAACAGGGTCACTTTGGTGTCAGCTCTGGGATCCAAGATTTCGTGAGAGTGCTCCTTTGGTGACCAGAATCTATGGCTCACGCGGGACACGTGCAGCGGTTACTTTCGGACTTGCCATCTCAGACACTCTACCTCTGGGGCGTTCGGTAGCTGCGCGAAGGTAACAAAGTGGGCTCAAGTCCAGTACCCGAAAGGTGTCTCATGCCTCTCAACAGATGGCAGGCAGCGTGTCTCCTGCTGCTGCAGAAGGACTGCAGACGTCTGTTTCAGGCTATAGGCTAGAAACGTGGTGCCCGCTGATAGAAATGCCGGCAGTGGCCCGCAGTGAAAGTGTCACGCACCTGGTGGTTTCTTCGACATAAGCAAGCCACACGTACCGGTCACGGACATGTGCCCCTGCGCGGGGCAGGGTGCGTGAAGCCACCTCTTTGGGCAAACCCTACGGGTGGCCTGGCAAATGTGTCCCGTTTATGGGAAACTGTTATATTCCTTTCCGGTTTGATGAAAGGTCCGTTACGAGCATTGCCGTTTTCTGGATTTGGAGTTCTGCCATGGAGTGCAACGCAGAGACCCAAGGGTTTGGGGGATAGGGAACTAGCACTTTGGCAGAGGCATCTCCATGCTGCCCCGAGCTCTGGGCTCCGTGTTCAACTTGGAGTAAAGGCAGCCTGGGGTGCAATGCACGGACCGTCTGGCCCTAGACGGGATGTGCACGTGCAACAGACGAGCTAGAGGAGAGAAATGGGATACCCGCAGTTCTTCGGGATAGGCCAGCTCTCATCCAGCTAGTTGCGAAAGCAGGCTCCGAAAGGCCTGGATGCCTTTTCTCAACACGCCACACACGAGTTCAGTCACGCAGTACTACACTCGGAGTTTCTCAAGGGTACGTGGAGGGACAGCTTTTCTGACTGCATAGGAACGGAGTTCCTCACAGGGGAAATGGGATGTGTACCGGACAGGCTGGGTGAACAAAATTTCGTATGCAGTTGTCCTCCAGTGGAGCGGGAGAGGGACCCAGGTCTGGCGAGCGCATAGTGTCTCTGGTCCCACACGTTCGGGGGCAGTGTGCTGCCTCAGCTCCCTTACAAGGCTGTGTTGACATTGAGCCACGTAAGTAGAATAAGCTGCGGAAGTCAGTTTGACGCACATCCCAGGGTAGCCTTGCAGAGTTCCAATCCCAAGCCCTGTGGAGACAGAAGGGCCTGAAAGCGTTTCACCCACGACGGCTCTTTGAAAACTCCGGGTCATTCCGAGTGCAGGGAGGACTGCGGTGAAGAGGGCTGTGAGCGTCAATCGTATCTTTTGTCCGTGCCTCCTGGACGTGGAGTGTGGCAAAGCGTGCCCAGGTGGACGGGAGGACAAAGCCTTCCCAAATCAAGTTGCAGGCTGCTGTTGTTACATGGAATCCCGGGCTTTGTTCACTGCTGTGTGCGACAAAGAAATCCTGGCTTCGTGTTTGTTCCTTGAGTGCGGGAAGTCCTCGTAGAGGGAGGCTTGAGGTGTCCAGTGTTCACCCAAATCGCTTCCGATCACAGGACGGAACATCGCACACACTTGTTGGCACTGTGGCCTCAGGTCCATTGCAAAGTAAGCCTTCGCCGAGGCGTGGGAAACGAGTCGCTCCCCAGCTCACAAATGCCCGTGATGAGGTGGGCCGGATGGAAGCATGGGGGGGTACCATGCTGCTTTGCCTGCAGGAGAAACATACGACAAGGTTCTAGAACATACTGTTATCTATGGGAGGACTGTGGTGCCCGGGACGCTCGGTGGCTCCAACGAGGGGCGCTAAGGGCTCCTTCTGAAGCCCATACGATGCCAATCGTTTCAACGCACTTTGCTGCTGGCCCACGTGCCGGTTGCCCACCTCTGCAATGTATGGGAATTCAACTCTGTAGCAGGTCTTCCCACCGGGGACGCTAATTTCGTTCACATCCTCGACCCTGAGCCTAGTGGCAGAGGCAAAAGCTGGGTCACTTCAGAGGCTCTTCCACCAGACGTTCGCAGAGGCGCCTGCCTTGGACTTGAAGCTACACGGAAGCAGGGACCTCAGGCACAGGGCAGACTGAGCGGTGTCCACCCTCACAGCATATAGCATTTCCTCGGGAACAGGGTCACTTTGGTGTCAGCTCTGGGATCCAAGATTTCGTGAGAGTGCTCCTTTGGTGACCAGAATCTATGGCTCACGCGGGACACGTGCAGCGGTTACTTTCGGACTTGCCATCTCAGACACTCTACCTCTGGGGCGTTCGGTAGCTGCGCGAAGGTAACAAAGTGGGCTCAAGTCCAGTACCCGAAAGGTGTCTCATGCCTCTCAACAGATGGCAGGCAGCGTGTCTCCTGCTGCTGCAGAAGGACTGCAGACGTCTGTTTCAGGCTATAGGCTAGAAACGTGGTGCCCGCTGATAGAAATGCCGGCAGTGGCCCGCAGTGAAAGTGTCACGCACCTGGTGGTTTCTTCGACATAAGCAAGCCACACGTACCGGTCACGGACATGTGCCCCTGCGCGGGGCAGGGTGCGTGAAGCCACCTCTTTGGGCAAACCCTACGGGTGGCCTGGCAAATGTGTCCCGTTTATGGGAAACTGTTATATTCCTTTCCGGTTTGATGAAAGGTCCGTTACGAGCATTGCCGTTTTCTGGATTTGGAGTTCTGCCATGGAGCGCAACGCAGAGACCCAAGGGTTTGGGGGATAGGGAGCTAGCACTTTGGCAGAGGCATCTCCATGCTGCCCCGAGCTCTGGGCTCCGTGTTCAACTTGGAGTAAAGGCAGCCTGGGGTGCAATGCACGGACCGTCTGGCCCTAGACGGGATGTGCACGTGCAACAGACGAGCTAGAGGAGAGAAATGGGATACCCGCAGTTCTTCGGGATAGGCCAGCTCTCATCCAGCTAGTTGCGAAAGCAGGCTCCGAAAGGCCTGGATGCCTTTGCTCAACACGCCACACACGAGTTCAGTCACGCAGTACTACACTCGGAGTTTCTCAAGGGTACGTGGAGGGACAGCTTTTCTGACTGCATAGGAACGGAGTTCCTCACAGGGGAAATGGGATGTGTACCGGACAGGCCGGGTGAACAAAATTTCGTATGCAGTTGTCCTCCAGTGGAGCGGGAGAGGGACCCAGGTCTGGCGAGCGCATAGTGTCTCTGGTCCCACACGTTCTGGGGCAGTGTGCTGCCTCAGCTCCCTTACAAGGCTGTGTTGACCTTGAGCCACGTAAGTAGAATAAGCTGCGGAAGTCAGTTTGACGCACATCCCAGGGTAGCCTTGCAGAGTTCCAATCCCAAGCCCTGTGGAGACAGATGGGCCTGAAAGCGTTTCACCCACGACGGCTCTTTGAAAACTCCGGGTCATTCCGAGTGCAGGGAGGACTGCGGTGAAGAGGGCTGTGAGCGTCAATCGTATCTTTTGTCCGTGCCTCCTGGACGTGGAGTGTGGCAAAGCGTGCCCAGGTGGACGGGAGGACAAAGCCTTCCCAAATCAAGTTGCAGGCTGCTGTTGTTACATGGAATCACGGGCTTTGTTCACTGCTGTGTGCGACAAAGAAATCCTGGCTTCGTGTTTGTTCCTTGAGTGCGGGAAGTCCTCGTAGAGGGAGGCTTGAGGTGTCCAGTGTTCACCCAAATCGCTTCCGATCACAGGACGGAACATCGCACACACTTGTTGGCACTGTGGCCTCAGGTCCATTGCAAAGTAAGCCTTCACCGAGGCGTGGGAAACGAGTCGCTCCCCAGCTCACAAATGCCCGTGATGAGGTGGGCCGGATGGAAGCATGGGGGGTACCATGCTGCTTTGCCTGCAGGAGAAACATACGACAAGGTTCTAGAACATACTGTTATCTATGGGAGGACTGTGGTGCCCGGGACGCTCGGTGGCTCCAACGAGGGGCGCTAAGGGCTCCTTCTGAAGCCCATACGATGCCAATCGTTTCAACGCACTTTGCTGCTGGCCCACGTGCTGGTTGCCCACCTCTGCAATGTATGGGAATTCAACTCTGTAGCAGGTCTTCCCACCGGGGACGCTAATTTCGTTCACATCCTCGACCCTGAGCCTAGTGGCAGAGGCAAAAGCTGGGTCACTTCAGAGGCTCTTCCACCAGACGTTCGCAGAGGCACCTGACTTGGACTTGAAGCTACACGGAAGCAGGGACCTCAGGCACAGGGCAGACTGAGCGGTGTCCACCCTCACAGCATATAGCATTTCCTCGGGAACAGGGTCACTTTGGTGTCAGCTCTGGGATCCAAGATTTCGTGAGAGTGCTCCTTTGGTGACCAGAATCTATGGCTCACGCGGGACACGTGCAGCGGTTACTTTCGGACTTGCCATCTCAGACACTCTACCTCTGGGGCGTTCGGTAGCTGCGCGAAGGTAACAAAGTGGGCTCAAGTCCAGTACCCGAAAAGTGTCTCATGCCTCTCAACAGATGGCAGGCAGCGTGTCTCCTGCTGCTGCAGAAGGACTGCAGACGTCTGTTTCAGGCTATAGGCTAGAAACGTGGTGCCCGCTGATAGAAATGCCGGCAGTGGCCCGCAGTGAAAGTGTCACGCACCTGGTGGTTTCTTCGACATAAGCAAGCCACACGTACCGGTCACGGACATGTGCCCCTGCGCGGGGCAGGGTGCGTGAAGCCACCTCTTTGGGCAAACCCTACGGGTGGCCTGGCAAATGTGTCCCGTTTATGGGAAACTGTTATATTCCTTTCCGGTTTGATGAAAGGTACGTTACGAGCATTGCCGTTTTCTGGATTTGGAGTTCTGCCATGGAGCGCAACGCAGAGACCCAAGGGTTTGGGGGATAGGGAGCTAGCGCTTTGGCAGAGGCATCGCCATGCTGCCCCGAAATCTGGGCTCCGTATTCAACTTGGAGTCAAGGCAGCCTGGGGTGCAATGCACGGACCGTCTGGCCCTAGACGGGATGTGCACGTGCAACAGACGAGCTAGAGGAGAGAAATGGGATACCCGCAGTTCTTCGGGATAGGCCAGCTCTCATCCAGCTAGTTGCGAAAGCAGGCTCCGAAAGGCCTGGATGCCTTTGCTCAACACGCCACACACGAGTTCAGTCACGCAGTACTACACTCGGAGTTTCTCAAGGGTACGTGAAGGGACAGCTTTTCTGACTGCATAGGAACGGAGTTCCTCACAGGGGAAATGGGATGTGTACCGGACAGGCCGGGTGAACAAAATTTCGTATGCAGTTGTCCTCCAGTGGAGCGGGAGAGGGACCCAGGTCTGGCGAGCGCATAGTGTCTCTGGTCCCACACGTTCTGGGGCAGTGTGCTGCCTCAGCTCCCTTACAAGGCTGTGTTGACCTTGAGCCACGTAAGTAGAATAAGCTGCGGAAGTCAGTTTGACGCACATCCCAGGGTAGCCTTGCAGAGTTCCAATCCCAAGCCCTGTGGAGACAGATGGGCCTGAAAGCGTTTCACCCACGACGGCTCTTTGAAAACTCCGGGTCATTCCGAGTGCAGGGAGGACTGCGGTGAAGAGGGCTGTGAGCGTCAATCGTATCTTTTGTCCGTGCCTCCTGGACGTGGAGTGTGGCAAAGCGTGCCCAGGTGGACGGGAGGACAAAGCCTTCCCAAATCAAGTTGCAGGCTGCTGTTGTTACATGGAATCCCGGGCTTTGTTCACTGCTGTGTGCGACAAAGAAATCCTGGCTTCGTGTTTGTTCCTTGAGTGCGGGAAGTCCTCGTAGAGGGAGGCTTGAGGTGTCCAGTGTTCACCCAAATCGCTTCCGATCACAGGACGGAACATCGCACACACTTGTTGGCACTGTGGCCTCAGGTCCATTGCAAAGTAAGCCTTCGCCGAGGCGTGGGAAACGAGTCGCTCCCCAGCTCACAAATGCCCGTGATGAGGTGGGCCGGATGGAAGCATGGGGGGTACCATGCTGCTTTGCCTGCAGGAGAAACATACGACAAGGTTCTAGAACATACTGTTATCTATGGGAGGACTGTGGTGCCCGGGACGCTCGGTGGCTCCAACGAGGGGCGCTAAGGGCTCCTTCTGAAGCCCATACGATGCCAATCGTTTCAACGCACTTTGCTGCTGGCCCACGTGCTGGTTGCCCACCTCTGCAATGTATGGGAATTCAACTCTGTAGCAGGTCTTCCCACCGGGGACGCTAATTTCGTTCACATCCTCGACCCTGAGCCTAGTGGCAGAGGCAAAAGCTGGGTCACTTCAGAGGCTCTTCCACCAGACGTTCGCAGAGGCGCCTGCCTTGGACTTGAAGCTACACGGAAGCAGGGACCTCAGGCACAGGGCAGACTGAGCGGTGTCCACCCTCACAGCATATAGCATTTCCTCGGGAACAGGGTCACTTTGGTGTCAGCTCTGGGATCCAAGATTTCGTGAGAGTGCTCCTTTGGTGACCAGAATCTATGGCTCACGCGGGACACGTGCAGCGGTTACTTTCGGACTTGCCATCTCAGACACTCTACCTCTGGGGCGTTCGGTAGCTACGCGAAGGTAACAAAGTGGGCTCAAGTCCAGTACCTGAAAAGTGTCTCATGCCTCTCAACAGATGGCAGGCAGCGTGTCTCCTGCTGCTGCAGAAGGACTGCAGACGTCTGTTTCAGGCTATAGGCTAGAAACGTGGTGCCCGCTGATAGAAATGCCGGCAGTGGCCCTCAGTGAAAGTGTCACGCACCTGGTGGTTTCTTCGACATAAGCAAGCCACACGTACCGGTCACGGACATGTGCCCCTGCGCGGGGCAGGGTGCGTGAAGCCACCTCTTTGGGCAAACCCTACGGGTGGCCTGGCAAATGTGTCCCGTTTATGGGAAACTGTTATATTCCTTTCCGGTTTGATGAAAGGTACGTTACGAGCATTGCCGTTTTCTGGATTTGGAGTTCTGCCATGGAGTGCAACGCAGAGACCCAAGGGTTTGGGGGATAGGGAGCTAGTGCTTTGGCAGAGGCATCGCCATGCTGCCCCGAGCTCTGGGCTCCGTATTCAACTTGGAGTCAAGGCAGCCTGGGGTGCAATGCACGGACCGTCTGGCCCTAGACGGGATGTGCACGTGCAACAGACGAGCTAGAGGAGAGAAATGGGATACTCGCAGTTCTTCGGGATAGGCCAGCTCTCATCCAGCTAGTTGCGAAAGCAGGCTCCGAAAGGCCTGGATGCCTTTGCTCAACACGCCACACACGAGTTCAGTCACGCAGTACTACACTCGGAGTTTCTCAAGGGTACGTGAAGGGACAGCTTTTCTGACTGCATAGGAACGGAGTTCCTCACAGGGGAAATGGGATGTGTACCGGACAGGCCGGGTGAACAAAATTTCGTATGCAGTTGTCCTCCAGTGGAGCGGGAGAGGGACCCAGGTCTGGCGAGCGCATAGTGTCTCTGGTCCCACACGTTCTGGGGCAGTGTGCTGCCTCAGCTCCCTTACAAGGCTGTGTTGACCTTCAGCCACGTAAGTAGAATAAGCTGCGGAAGTCAGTTTGACGCACATCCCAGGGGAGCCTTGCAGAGTTCCAATCCCAAGCCCTGTGGAGACAGATGGGCCTGAAAGCGTTTCACCCACGACGGCTCTTTGAAAACTCCGGGTCATTCCGAGTGCAGGGAGGACTGCGGTGAAGAGGGCTGTGAGCGTCAATCGTATCTTTTGTCCGTGCCTCCTGGACGTGGAGTGTGGCAAAGCGTGCCCAGGTGGACGGGAGGACAAAGCCTTCCCAAATCAAGTTGCAGGCTGCTGTTGTTACATGGAATCCCGGGCTTTGTTCACTGCTGTGTGCGACAAAGAAATCCTGGCTTCGTGTTTGTTCCTTGAGTGCGGGAAGTCCTCGTAGAGGGAGGCTTGAGGTGTCCAGTGTTCACCCAAATCGCTTCCGATCACAGGACGGAACATCGCACACACTTGTTGGCACTGTGGCCTCAGGTCCATTGCAAAGTAAGCCTTCGCCGAGGCGTGGGAAACGAGTCGCTCCCCAGCTCACAAATGCCCGTGATGAGGTGGGCCGGATGGAAGCATGGGGGGTACCATGCTGCTTTGCCTGCAGGAGAAACATACGACAAGGTTCTAGAACATACTGTTATCTATGGGAGGACTGTGCTGCCCGGGACGCTCGGTGGCTCCAACGAGGGGCGCTAAGGGCTCCTTCTGAAGCCCATACGATGCCAATCGTTTCAACGCACTTTGCTGCTGGCCCACGTGCTGGTTGCCCACCTCTGCAATGTATGGGAATTCAACTCTGTAGCAGGTCTTCCCACCGGGGACGCTAATTTCGTTCACATCCTCGACCCTGAGCCTAGTGGCAGAGGCAAAAGCTGGGTCACTTCAGAGGCTCTTCCACCAGACGTTCGCAGAGGCGCCTGCCTTGGACTTGAAGCTACACGGAAGCAGGGACCTCAGGCACAGGGCAGACTGAGCGGTGTCCACCCTCACAGCATATAGCATTTCCTCGGGAACAGGGTCACTTTGGTGTCAGCTCTGGGATCCAAGATTTCGTGAGAGTGCTCCTTTGGTGACCAGAATCTATGGCTCACGCGGGACACGTGCAGCGGTTACTTTCGGACTTGCCATCTCAGACACTCTACCTCTGGGGCGTTCGGTAGCTGCGCGAAGGTAACAAAGTGGGCTCAAGTCCAGTACCCGAAAAGTGTCTCATGCCTCTCAACAGATGGCAGGCAGCGTGTCTCCTGCTGCTGCAGAAGGACTGCAGACGTCTGTTTCAGGCTATAGGCTAGAAACGTGGTGCCCGCTGATCGAAATGCCGGCAGTGGCCCGCAGTGAAAGTGTCACGCACCTGGTGGTTTCTTCGACATAAGCAAGCCACACGTACCGGTCACGGACATGTGCCCCTGCGCGGGGCAGGGTGCGTGAAGCCACCTCTTTGGGCAAACCCTACGGGTGGCCTGGCAAATGTGTCCCGTTTATGGGAAACTGTTATATTCCTTTCCGGTTTGATGAAAGGTACGTTACGAGCATTGCCGTTTTCTGGATTTGGAGTTCTGCCATGGAGCGCAACGCAGAGACCCAAGGGTTTGGGGGATAGGGAGCTAGCGCTTTGGCAGAGGCATCGCCATGCTGCCCCGAGCTCTGGGCTCCGTATTCAACTTGGAGTCAAGGCAGCCTGGGGTGCAATGCACGGACCGTCTGGCCCTAGACGGGATGTGCACGTGCAACAGACGAGCTAGAGGAGAGAAATGGGATACCCGCAGTTCTTCGGGATAGGCCAGCTCTCATCCAGCTAGTTGCGAAAGCAGGCTCCGAAAGGCCTGGATGCCTTTGCTCAACACGCCACACACGAGTTCAGTCACGCAGTACTACACTCGGAGTTTCTCAAGGGTACGTGGAGGGACAGCTTTTCTGACTGCATAGGAACGGAGTTCCTCACAGGGGAAATGGGATGTGTACCGGACAGGCCGGGTGAACAAAATTTCGTATGCAGTTGTCCTCCAGTGGAGCGGGAGAGGGACCCAGGTCTGGCGAGCGCATAGTGTCTCTGGTCCCACACGTTCTGGGGCAGTGTGCTGCCTCAGCTCCCTTACAAGGCTGTGTTGACATTGAGCCACGTAAGTAGAATAAGCTGCGGAAGTCAGTTTGACGCACATCCCAGGGTAGCCTTGCAGAGTTCCAATCCCAAGCCCTGTGGAGACAGATGGGCCTGAAAGCGTTTCACCCACGACGGCTCTTTGAAAACTCCGGGTCATTCCGAGTGCAGGGAGGACTGCGGTGAAGAGGGCTGTGAGCGTCAATCGTATCTTTTGTCCGTGCCTCCTGGACGTGGAGTGTGGCAAAGCGTGCCCAGGTGGACGGGAGGACAAAGCCTTCCCAAATCAAGTTGCAGGCTGCTGTTGTTACATGGAATCCCGGGCTTTGTTCACTGCTGTGTGCGACAAAGAAATCCTGGCTTCGTGTTTGTTCCTTGAGTGCGGGAAGTCCTCGTAGAGGGAGGCTTGAGGTGTCCAGTGTTCACCCAAATCGCTTCCGATCACAGGACGGAACATCGCACACACTTGTTGGCACTGTGGCCTCAGGTCCATTGCAAAGTAAGCCTTCGCCGAGGCGTGGGAAACGAGTCGCTCCCCAGCTCACAAATGCCCGTGATGAGGTGGGCCGGATGGAAGCATGGGGGGGTACCATGCTGCTTTGCCTGCAGGAGAAACATACGACAAGGTTCTAGAACATACTGTTATCTATGGGAGGACTGTGGTGCCCGGGACGCTCGGTGGCTCCAACGAGGGGCGCTAAGGGCTCCTTCTGAAGCCCATACGACGCCAATCGTTTCAACGCACTTTGCTGCTGGCCCACGTGCTGGTTGCCCACCTCTGCAATGTATGGGAATTCAACTCTGTAGCAGGTCTTCCCACCGGGGACGCTAATTTCGTTCACATCCTCGACCCTGAGCCTAGTGGCAGAGGCAAAAGCTGGGTCACTTCAGAGGCTCTTCCACCAGACGTTCGCAGAGGCGCCTGCCTTGGACTTGAAGCTACACGGAAGCAGGGACCTCAGGCACAGGGCAGACTGAGCGGTGTCCACCCTCACAGCATATAGCATTTCCTCGGGAACAGGGTCACTTTGGTGTCAGCTCTGGGATCCAAGATTTCGTGAGAGTGCTCCTTTGGTGACCAGAATCTATGGCTCACGCGGGACACGTGCAGCGGTTACTTTCGGACTTGCCATCTCAGACACTCTACCTCTGGGGCGTTCGGTAGCTGCGCGAAGGTAACAAAGTGGGCTCAAGTCCAGTACCCGAAAAGTGTCTCATGCCTCTCAACAGATGGCAGGCAGCGTGTCTCCTGCTGCTGCAGAAGGACTGCAGACGTCTGTTTCAGGCTATAGGCTAGAAACGTGGTGCCCGCTGATAGAAATGCCGGCAGTGGCCCGCAGTGAAAGTGTCACGCACCTGGTGGTTTCTTCGACATAAGCAAGCCACACGTACCGGTCACGGACATGTGCCCCTGCGCGGGGCAGGGTGCGTGAAGCCACCTCTTTGGGCAAACCCTACGGGTGGCCTGGCAAATGTGTCCCGTTTATGGGAAACTGTTATATTCCTTTCCGGTTTGATGAAAGGTACGTTACGAGCATTGCCGTTTTCTGGATTTGGAGTTCTGCCATGGAGCGCAACGCAGAGACCCAAGGGTTTGGGGGATAGGGAGCTAGCGCTTTGGCAGAGGCATCGCCATGCTGCCCCGAGCTCTGGGCTCCGTATTCAACTTGGAGTCAAGGCAGCCTGGGGTGCAATGCACGGACCGTCTGGCCCTAGACGGGATGTGCACGTGCAACAGACGAGCTAGAGGAGAGAAATGGGATACCCGCAGTTCTTCGGGATAGGCCAGCTCTCATCCAGCTAGTTGCGAAAGCAGGCTCCGAAAGGCCTGGATGCCTTTGCTCAACACGCCACACACGAGTTCAGTCACGCAGTACTACACTCGGAGTTTCTCAAGGGTACGTGGAGGGACAGCTTTTCTGACTGCATAGGAACGGAGTTCCTCACAGGGGAAATGGGATGTGTACCGGACAGGCCGGGTGAACAAAATTTCGTATGCAGTTGTCCTCCAGTGGAGCGGGAGAGGGACCCAGGTCTGGCGAGCGCATAGTGTCTCTGGTCCCACACGTTCTGGGGCAGTGTGCTGCCTCAGCTCCCTTACAAGGCTGTGTTGACCTTGAGCCACGTAAGTAGAATAAGCTGCGGAAGTCAGTTTGACGCACATCCCAGGGTAGCCTTGCAGAGTTCCAATCCCAAGCCCTGTGGAGACAGATGGGCCTGAAAGCGTTTCACCCACGACGGCTCTTTGAAAACTCCGGGTCATTCCGAGTGCAGGGAGGACTGCGGTGAAGAGGGCTGTGAGCGTCAATCGTATCTTTTGTCCGTGCCTCCTGGACGTGGAGTGTGGCAAAGCGTGCCCAGGTGGACGGGAGGACAAAGCCTTCCCAAATCAAGTTGCAGGCTGCTGTTGTTACATGGAATCCCGGGCTTTGTTCACTGCTGTGAGCGACAAAGAAATCCTGGCTTCGTGTTTGTTCCTTGAGTGCGGGAAGTCCTCGTAGAGGGAGGCTTGAGGTGTCCAGTGTTCACCCAAATCGCTTCCGATCACAGGACGGAACATCGCACACACTTGTTGGCACTGTGGCCTCAGGTCCATTGCAAAGTAAGCCTTCACCGAGGCGTGGGAAACGAGTCGCTCCCCAGCTCACAAATGCCCGTGATGAGGTGGGCCGGATGGAAGCATGGGGGGTACCATGCTGCTTTGCCTGCAGGAGAAACATACGACAAGGTTCTAGAACATACTGTTATCTATGGGAGGACTGTGGTGCCCGGGACGCTCGGTGGCTCCAACGAGGGGCGCTAAGGGCTCCTTCTGAAGCCCATACGATGCCAATCGTTTCAACGCACTTTGCTGCTGGCCCACGTGCTGGTTGCCCACCTCTGCAATGTATGGGAATTCAACTCTGTAGCAGGTCTTCCCACCGGGGACGCTAATTTCGTTCACATCCTCGACCCTGAGCCTAGTGGCAGAGGCAAAAGCTGGGTCACTTCAGAGGCTCTTCCACCAGACGTTCGCAGAGGCACCTGACTTGGACTTGAAGCTACACGGAAGCAGGGACCTCAGGCACAGGGCAGACTGAGCGGTGTCCACCCTCACAGCATATAGCATTTCCTCGGGAACAGGGTCACTTTGGTGTCAGCTCTGGGATCCAAGATTTCGTGAGAGTGCTCCTTTGGTGACCAGAATCTATGGCTCACGCGGGACACGTGCAGCGGTTACTTTCGGACTTGCCATCTCAGACACTCTACCTCTGGGGCGTTCGGTAGCTGCGCGAAGGTAACAAAGTGGGCTCAAGTCCAGTACCCGAAAAGTGTCTCATGCCTCTCAACAGATGGCAGGCAGCGTGTCTCCTGCTGCTGCAGAAGGACTGCAGACGTCTGTTTCAGGCTATAGGCTAGAAACGTGGTGCCCGCTGATAGAAATGCCGGCAGTGGCCCGCAGTGAAAGTGTCACGCACCTGGTGGTTTCTTCGACATAAGCAAGCCACACGTACCGGTCACGGACATGTGCCCCTGCGCGGGGCAGGGTGCGTGAAGCCACCTCTTTGGGCAAACCCTACGGGTGGCCTGGCAAATGTGTCCCGTTTATGGGAAACTGTTATATTCCTTTCCGGTTTGATGAAAGGTACGTTACGAGCATTGCCGTTTTCTGGATTTGGAGTTCTGCCATGGAGCGCAACGCAGAGACCCAAGGGTTTGGGGGATAGGGAGCTAGCGCTTTGGCAGAGGCATCGCCATGCTGCCCCGAAATCTGGGCTCCGTATTCAACTTGGAGTCAAGGCAGCCTGGGGTGCAATGCACGGACCGTCTGGCCCTAGACGGGATGTGCACGTGCAACAGACGAGCTAGAGGAGAGAAATGGGATACCCGCAGTTCTTCGGGATAGGCCAGCTCTCATCCAGCTAGTTGCGAAAGCAGGCTCCGAAAGGCCTGGATGCCTTTGCTCAACACGCCACACACGAGTTCAGTCACGCAGTACTACACTCGGAGTTTCTCAAGGGTACGTGAAGGGACAGCTTTTCTGACTGCATAGGAACGGAGTTCCTCACAGGGGAAATGGGATGTGTACCGGACAGGCCGGGTGAACAAAATTTCGTATGCAGTTGTCCTCCAGTGGAGCGGGAGAGGGACCCAGGTCTGGCGAGCGCATAGTGTCTCTGGTCCCACACGTTCTGGGGCAGTGTGCTGCCTCAGCTCCCTTACAAGGCTGTGTTGACCTTGAGCCACGTAAGTAGAATAAGCTGCGGAAGTCAGTTTGACGCACATCCCAGGGTAGCCTTGCAGAGTTCCAATCCCAAGCCCTGTGGAGACAGATGGGCCTGAAAGCGTTTCACCCACGACGGCTCTTTGAAAACTCCGGGTCATTCCGAGTGCAGGGAGGACTGCGGTGAAGAGGGCTGTGAGCGTCAATCGTATCTTTTGTCCGTGCCTCCTGGACGTGGAGTGTGGCAAAGCGTGCCCAGGTGGACGGGAGGACAAAGCCTTCCCAAATCAAGTTGCAGGCTGCTGTTGTTACATGGAATCCCGGGCTTTGTTCACTGCTGTGTGCGACAAAGAAATCCTGGCTTCGTGTTTGTTCCTTGAGTGCGGGAAGTCCTCGTAGAGGGAGGCTTGAGGTGTCCAGTGTTCACCCAAATCGCTTCCGATCACAGGACGGAACATCGCACACACTTGTTGGCACTGTGGCCTCAGGTCCATTGCAAAGTAAGCCTTCGCCGAGGCGTGGGAAACGAGTCGCTCCCCAGCTCACAAATGCCCGTGATGAGGTGGGCCGGATGGAAGCATGGGGGGTACCATGCTGCTTTGCCTGCAGGAGAAACATACGACAAGGTTCTAGAACATACTGTTATCTATGGGAGGACTGTGCTGCCCGGGACGCTCGGTGGCTCCAACGAGGGGCGCTAAGGGCTCCTTCTGAAGCCCATACGATGCCAATCGTTTCAACGCACTTTGCTGCTGGCCCACGTGCTGGTTGCCCACCTCTGCAATGTATGGGAATTCAACTCTGTAGCAGGTCTTCCCACCGGGGACGCTAATTTCGTTCACATCCTCGACCCTGAGCCTAGTGGCAGAGGCAAAAGCTGGGTCACTTCAGAGGCTCTTCCACCAGACGTTCGCAGAGGCGCCTGCCTTGGACTTGAAGCTACACGGAAGCAGGGACCTCAGGCACAGGGCAGACTGAGCGGTGTCCACCCTCACAGCATATAGCATTTCCTCGGGAACAGGGTCACTTTGGTGTCAGCTCTGGGATCCAAGATTTCGTGAGAGTGCTCCTTTGGTGACCAGAATCTATGGCTCACGCGGGACACGTGCAGCGGTTACTTTCGGACTTGCCATCTCAGACACTCTACCTCTGGGGCGTTCGGTAGCTACGCGAAGGTAACAAAGTGGGCTCAAGTCCAGTACCCGAAAAGTGTCTCATGCCTCTCAACAGATGGCAGGCAGCGTGTCTCCTGCTGCTGCAGAAGGACTGCAGACGTCTGTTTCAGGCTATAGGCTAGAAACGTGGTGCCCGCTGATAGAAATGCCGGCAGTGGCCCTCAGTGAAAGTGTCACGCACCTGGTGGTTTCTTCGACATAAGCAAGCCACACGTACCGGTCACGGACATGTGCCCCTGCGCGGGGCAGGGTGCGTGAAGCCACCTCTTTGGGCAAACCCTACGGGTGGCCTGGCAAATGTGTCCCGTTTATGGGAAACTGTTATATTCCTTTCCGGTTTGATGAAAGGTACGTTACGAGCATTGCCGTTTTCTGGATTTGGAGTTCTGCCATGGAGTGCAACGCAGAGACCCAAGGGTTTGGGGGATAGGGAGCTAGTGCTTTGGCAGAGGCATCGCCATGCTGCCCCGAGCTCTGGGCTCCGTATTCAACTTGGAGTCAAGGCAGCCTGGGGTGCAATGCACGGACCGTCTGGCCCTAGACGGGATGTGCACGTGCAACAGACGAGCTAGAGGAGAGAAATGGGATACTCGCAGTTCTTCGGGATAGGCCAGCTCTCATCCAGCTAGTTGCGAAAGCAGGCTCCGAAAGGCCTGGATGCCTTTGCTCAACACGCCACACACGAGTTCAGTCACGCAGTACTACACTCGGAGTTTCTCAAGGGTACGTGAAGGGACAGCTTTTCTGACTGCATAGGAACGGAGTTCCTCACAGGGGAAATGGGATGTGTACCGGACAGGCCGGGTGAACAAAATTTCGTATGCAGTTGTCCTCCAGTGGAGCGGGAGAGGGACCCAGGTCTGGCGAGCGCATAGTGTCTCTGGTCCCACACGTTCTGGGGCAGTGTGCTGCCTCAGCTCCCTTACAAGGCTGTGTTGACCTTCAGCCACGTAAGTAGAATAAGCTGCGGAAGTCAGTTTGACGCACATCCCAGGGTAGCCTTGCAGAGTTCCAATCCCAAGCCCTGTGGAGACAGATGGGCCTGAAAGCGTTTCACCCACGACGGCTCTTTGAAAACTCCGGGTCATTCCGAGTGCAGGGAGGACTGCGGTGAAGAGGGCTGTGAGCGTCAATCGTATCTTTTGTCCGTGCCTCCTGGACGTGGAGTGTGGCAAAGCGTGCCCAGGTGGACGGGAGGACAAAGCCTTCCCAAATCAAGTTGCAGGCTGCTGTTGTTACATGGAATCCCGGGCTTTGTTCACTGCTGTGTGCGACAAAGAAATCCTGGCTTCGTGTTTGTTCCTTGAGTGCGGGAAGTCCTCGTAGAGGGAGGCTTGAGGTGTCCAGTGTTCACCCAAATCGCTTCCGATCACAGGACGGAACATCGCACACACTTGTTGGCACTGTGGCCTCAGGTCCATTGCAAAGTAAGCCTTCGCCGAGGCGTGGGAAACGAGTCGCTCCCCAGCTCACAAATGCCCGTGATGAGGTGGGCCGGATGGAAGCATGGGGGGTACCATGCTGCTTTGCCTGCAGGAGAAACATACGACAAGGTTCTAGAACATACTGTTATCTATGGGAGGACTGTGCTGCCCGGGACGCTCGGTGGCTCCAACGAGGGGCGCTAAGGGCTCCTTCTGAAGCCCATACGATGCCAATCGTTTCAACGCACTTTGCTGCTGGCCCACGTGCTGGTTGCCCACCTCTGCAATGTATGGGAATTCAACTCTGTAGCAGGTCTTCCCACCGGGGACGCTAATTTCGTTCACATCCTCGACCCTGAGCCTAGTGGCAGAGGCAAAAGCTGGGTCACTTCAGAGGCTCTTCCACCAGACGTTCGCAGAGGCGCCTGCCTTGGACTTGAAGCTACACGGAAGCAGGGACCTCAGGCACAGGGCAGACTGAGCGGTGTCCACCCTCACAGCATATAGCATTTCCTCGGGAACAGGGTCACTTTGGTGTCAGCTCTGGGATCCAAGATTTCGTGAGAGTGCTCCTTTGGTGACCAGAATCTATGGCTCACGCGGGACACGTGCAGCGGTTACTTTCGGACTTGCCATCTCAGACACTCTACCTCTGGGGCGTTCGGTAGCTGCGCGAAGGTAACAAAGTGGGCTCAAGTCCAGTACCCGAAAAGTGTCTCATGCCTCTCAACAGATGGCAGGCAGCGTGTCTCCTGCTGCTGCAGAAGGACTGCAGACGTCTGTTTCAGGCTATAGGCTAGAAACGTGGTGCCCGCTGATCGAAATGCCGGCAGTGGCCCGCAGTGAAAGTGTCACGCACCTGGTGGTTTCTTCGACATAAGCAAGCCACACGTACCGGTCACGGACATGTGCCCCTGCGCGGGGCAGGGTGCGTGAAGCCACCTCTTTGGGCAAACCCTACGGGTGGCCTGGCAAATGTGTCCCGTTTATGGGAAACTGTTATATTCCTTTCCGGTTTGATGAAAGGTACGTTACGAGCATTGCCGTTTTCTGGATTTGGAGTTCTGCCATGGAGCGCAACGCAGAGACCCAAGGGTTTGGGGGATAGGGAGCTAGCGCTTTGGCAGAGGCATCGCCATGCTGCCCCGAGCTCTGGGCTCCGTATTCAACTTGGAGTCAAGGCAGCCTGGGGTGCAATGCACGGACCGTCTGGCCCTAGACGGGATGTGCACGTGCAACAGACGAGCTAGAGGAGAGAAATGGGATACCCGCAGTTCTTCGGGATAGGCCAGCTCTCATCCAGCTAGTTGCGAAAGCAGGCTCCGAAAGGCCTGGATGCCTTTGCTCAACACGCCACACACGAGTTCAGTCACGCAGTACTACACTCGGAGTTTCTCAAGGGTACGTGGAGGGACAGCTTTTCTGACTGCATAGGAACGGAGTTCCTCACAGGGGAAATGGGATGTGTACCGGACAGGCCGGGTGAACAAAATTTCGTATGCAGTTGTCCTCCAGTGGAGCGGGAGAGGGACCCAGGTCTGGCGAGCGCATAGTGTCTCTGGTCCCACACGTTCTGGGGCAGTGTGCTGCCTCAGCTCCCTTACAAGGCTGTGTTGACCTTGAGCCACGTAAGTAGAATAAGCTGCGGAAGTCAGTTTGACGCACATCCCAGGGTAGCCTTGCAGAGTTCCAATCCCAAGCCCTGTGGAGACAGATGGGCCTGAAAGCGTTTCACCCACGACGGCTCTTTGAAAACTCCGGGTCATTCCGAGTGCAGGGAGGACTGCGGTGAAGAGGGCTGTGAGCGTCAATCGTATCTTTTGTCCGTGCCTCCTGGACGTGGAGTGTGGCAAAGCGTGCCCAGGTGGACGGGAGGACAAAGCCTTCCCAAATCAAGTTGCAGGCTGCTGTTGTTACATGGAATCCCGGGCTTTGTTCACTGCTGTGTGCGACAAAGAAATCCTGGCTTCGTGTTTGTTCCTTGAGTGCGGGAAGTCCTCGTAGAGGGAGGCTTGAGGTGTCCAGTGTTCACCCAAATCGCTTCCGATCACAGGACGGAACATCGCACACACTTGTTGGCACTGTGGCCTCAGGTCCATTGCAAAGTAAGCCTTCGCCGAGGCGTGGGAAACGAGTCGCTCCCCAGCTCACAAATGCCCGTGATGAGGTGGGCCGGATGGAATCATGGGGGGGTACCATGCTGCTTTGCCTGCAGGAGAAACATACGACAAGGTTCTAGAACATACTGTTATCTATGGGAGGACTGTGGTGCCCGGGACGCTCGGTGGCTCCAACGAGGGGCGCTAAGGGCTCCTTCTGAAGCCCATACGATGCCAATCGTTTCAACGCACTCTGCTGCTGGCCCACGTGCTGGTTGCCCACCTCTGCAATGTATGGGAATTCAACTCTGTAGCAGGTCTTCCCACCGGGGACGCTAATTTCGTTCACATCCTCGACCCTGAGCCTAGTGGCAGAGGCAAAAGCTGGGTCACTTCAGAGGCTCTTCCACCAGACGTTCGCAGAGGCGCCTGCCTTGGACTTGAAGCTACACGGAAGCAGGGACCTCAGGCACAGGGCAGACTGAGCGGTGTCCACCCTCACAGCATATAGCATTTCCTCGGGAACAGGGTCACTTTGGTGTCAGCTCTGGGATCCAAGATTTCGTGAGAGTGCTCCTTTGGTGACCAGAATCTATGGCTCACGCGGGACACGTGCAGCGGTTACTTTCGGACTTGCCATCTCAGACACTCTACCTCTGGGGCGTTCGGTAGCTGCGCGAAGGTAACAAAGTGGGCTCAAGTCCAGTACCCGAAAAGTGTCTCATGCCTCTCAACAGATGGCAGGCAGCGTGTCTCCTGCTGCTGCAGAAGGACTGCAGACGTCTGTTTCAGGCTATAGGCTAGAAACGTGGTGCCCGCTGATAGAAATGCCGGCAGTGGCCCGCAGTGAAAGTGTCACGCACCTGGTGGTTTCTTCGACATAAGCAAGCCACACGTACCGGTCACGGACATGTGCCCCTGTGCGGGGCAGGGTGCGTGAAGCCACCTCTTTGGGCAAACCCTACGGGTGGCCTGGCAAATGTGTCCCGTTTATGGGAAACTGTTATATTCCTTTCCGGTTTGATGAAAGGTACGTTACGAGCATTGCCGTTTTCTGGATTTGGAGTTCTGCCATGGAGCGCAACGCAGAGACCCAAGGGTTTGGGGGATAGGGAGCTAGCGCTTTGGCAGAGGCATCGCCATGCTGCCCCGAGCTCTGGGCTCCGTATTCAACTTGGAGTCAAGGCAGCCTGGGGTGCAATGCACGGACCGTCTGGCCCTAGACGGGATGTGCACGTGCAACAGACGAGCTAGAGGAGAGAAATGGGATACCCGCAGTTCTTCGGGATAGGCCAGCTCTCATCCAGCTAGTTGCGAAAGCAGGCTCCGAAAGGCCTGGATGCCTTTGCTCAACACGCCACACACGAGTTCAGTCACGCAGTACTACACTCGGAGTTTCTCAAGGGTACGTGAAGGGACAGCTTTTCTGACTGCATAGGAACGGAGTTCCTCACAGGGGAAATGGGATGTGTACCGGACAGGCCGGGTGAACAAAATTTCGTATGCAGTTGTCCTCCAGTGGAGCGGGAGAGGGACCCAGGTCTGGCGAGCGCATAGTGTCTCTGGTCCCACACGTTCTGGGGCAGTGTGCTGCCTCAGCTTCCTTACAAGGCTGTGTTGACCTTGAGCCACGTAAGTAGAATAAGCTGCGGAAGTCAGTTTGACGCACATCCCAGGGTAGCCTTGCAGAGTTCCAATCCCAAGCCCTGTGGAGACAGATGGGCCTGAAAGCGTTTCACCCACGACGGCTCTTTGAAAACTCCGGGTCATTCCGAGTGCAGGGAGGACTGCGGTGAAGAGGGCTGTGAGCGTCAATCGTATCTTTTGTCCGTGCCTCCTGGACGTGGAGTGTGGCAAAGCGTGCCCAGGTGGACGGGAGGACAAAGCCTTCCCAAATCAAGTTGCAGGCTGCTGTTGTTACATGGAATCCCGGGCTTTGTTCACTGCTGTGTGCGACAAAGAAATCCTGGCTTCGTGTTTGTTCCTTGAGTGCGGGAAGTCCTCGTAGAGGGAGGCTTGAGGTGTCCAGTGTTCACCCAAATCGCTTCCGATCACAGGACGGAACATCGCACACACTTGTTGGCACTGTGGCCTCAGGTCCATTGCAAAGTAAGCCTTCGCCGAGGCGTGGGAAACGAGTCGCTCCCCAGCTCACAAATGCCCGTGATGAGGTGGGCCGGATGGAAGCATGGGGGGTACCATGCTGCTTTGCCTGCAGGAGAAACATACGACAAGGTTCTAGAACATACTGTTATCTATGGGAGGACTGTGCTGCCCGGGACGCTCGGTGGCTCCAACGAGGGGCGCTAAGGGCTCCTTCTGAAGCCCATACGATGCCAATCGTTTCAACGCACTTTGCTGCTGGCCCACGTGCTGGTTGCCCACCTCTGCAATGTATGGGAATTCAACTCTGTAGCAGGTCTTCCCACCGGGGACGCTAATTTCGTTCACATCCTCGACCCTGAGCCTAGTGGCAGAGGCAAAAGCTGGGTCACTTCAGAGGCTCTTCCACCAGACGTTCGCAGAGGCGCCTGCCTTGGACTTGAAGCTACACGGAAGCAGGGACCTCAGGCACAGGGCAGACTGAGCGGTGTCCACCCTCACAGCATATAGCATTTCCTCGGGAACAGGGTCACTTTGGTGTCAGCTCTGGGATCCAAGATTTCGTGAGAGTGCTCCTTTGGTGACCAGAATCTATGGCTCACGCGGGACACGTGCAGCGGTTACTTTCGGACTTGCCATCTCAGACACTCTACCTCTGGGGCGTTCGGTAGCTGCGCGAAGGTAACAAAGTGGGCTCAAGTCCAGTACCCGAAAAGTGTCTCATGCCTCTCAACAGATGGCAGGCAGCGTGTCTCCTGCTGCTGCAGAAGGACTGCAGACGTCTGTTTCAGGCTATAGGCTAGAAACGTGGTGCCCGCTGATAGAAATGCCGGCAGTGGCCCGCAGTGAAAGTGTCACGCACCTGGTGGTTTCTTCGACATAAGCAAGCCACACGTACCGGTCACGGACATGTGCCCCTGCGCGGGGCAGGGTGCGTGAAGCCACCTCTTTGGGCAAACCCTACGGGTGGCCTGGCAAATGTGTCCCGTTTATGGGAAACTGTTATATTCCTTTCCGGGTTGATGAAAGGTACGTTACGAGCATTGCCGTTTTCTGGATTTGGAGTTCTGCCATGGAGTGCAACGCAGAGACCCAAGGGTTTGGGGGATAGGGAACTAGCACTTTGGCAGAGGCAGCTCCATGCTGCCCCGAGCTCTGGGCTCCGTGTTCAACTTGGAGTAAAGGCAGCCTGGGGTGCAATGCACGGACCGTCTGGCCCTAGACGGGATGTGCACGTGCAACAGACGAGCTAGAGGAGAGAAATGGGATACCCGCAGTTCTCCGGGATAGGCCAGCTCTCATCCAGCTAGTTGCGAAAGCAGGCTCCGAAAGGCCTGGATGCCTTTTCTCAACACGCCACACACGAGTTCAGTCACGCAGTACTACACTCGGAGTTTCTCAAGGGTACGTGGAGGGACAGCTTTTCTGACTGCATAGGAACGGAGTTCCTCACAGGGGAAATGGGATGTGTACCGGACAGGCTGGGTGAACAAAATTTCGTATGCAGTTGTCCTCCAGTGGAGCGGGAGAGGGACCCAGGTCTGGCGAGCGCATAGTGTCTCTGGTCCCACACGTTCGGGGGCAGTGTGCTGCCTCAGCTCCCTTACAAGGCTGTGTTGACCTTGAGCCACGTAAGTAGAATAAGCTGCGGAAGTCAGTTTGACGCACATCCCAGGGTAGCCTTGCAGAGTTCCAATCCCAAGCCCTGTGGAGACAGATGGGCCTGAAAGCGTTTCACCCACGACGGCTCTTTGAAAACTCCGGGTCATTCCGAGTGCAGGGAGGACTGCGGTGAAGAGGGCTGTGAGCGTCAATCGTATCTTTTGTCCGTGCCTCCTGGACGTGGAGTGTGGCAAAGCGTGCCCAGGTGGACGGGAGGACAAAGCCTTCCCAAATCAAGTTGCAGGCTGCTGTTGTTACATGGAATCCCGGGCTTTGTTCACTGCTGTGTGCGACAAAGAAATCCTGGCTTCGTGTTTGTTCCTTGAGTGCGGGAAGTCCTCGTAGAGGGAGGCTTGAGGTGTCCAGTGTTCACCCAAATCGCTTCCGATCACAGGACGGAACATCGCACACACTTGTTGGCACTGTGGCCTCAGGTCCATTGCAAAGTAAGCCTTCGCCGAGGCGTGGGAAACGAGTCGCTCCCCAGCTCACAAATGCCCGTGATGAGGTGGGCCGGATGGAAGCATGGGGGGGTACCATGCTGCTTTGCCTGCAGGAGAAACATACGACAAGGTTCTAGAACATACTGTTATCTATGGGAGGACTGTGGTGCCCGGGACGCTCGGTGGCTCCAACGAGGGGCGCTAAGGGCTCCTTCTGAAGCCCATACGATGCCAATCGTTTCAACGCACTTTGCTGCTGGCCCACGTGCTGGTTGCCCACCTCTGCAATGTATGGGAATTCAACTCTGTAGCAGGTCTTCCCACCGGGGACGCTAATTTCGTTCACATCCTCGACCCTGAGCCTAGTGGCAGAGGCAAAAGCTGGGTCACTTCAGAGGCTCTTCCACCAGACGTTCGCAGAGGCGCCTGCCTTGGACTTGAAGCTACACGGAAGCAGGGACCTCAGGCACAGGGCAGACTGAGCGGTGTCCACCCTCACAGCATATAGCATTTCCTCGGGAACAGGGTCACTTTGGTGTCAGCTCTGGGATGCAAGATTTCGTGAGAGTGCTCCTTTGGTGACCAGAATCTATGGCTCACGCGGGACACGTGCAGCGGTTACTTTCGGACTTGCCATCTCAGACACTCTACCTCTGGGGCATTCGGTAGCTGCGCGAAGGTAACAAAGTGGGCTCAAGTCCAGTACCCGAAAAGTGTCTCATGCCTCTCAACAGATGGCAGGCAGCGTGTCTCCTGCTGCTGCAGAAGGACTGCAGACGTCTGTTTCAGGCTATAGGCTAGAAACGTGGTGCCCGCTGATAGAAATGCCGGCAGTGGCCCGCAGTGAAAGTGTCACGCACCTGGTGGTTTCTTCGACATAAGCAAGCCACACGTACCGGTCACGGACATGTGCCCCTGCGCGGGGCAGGGTGCGTGAAGCCACCTCTTTGGGCAAACCCTACGGGTGGCCTGGCAAATGTGTCCCGTTTATGGGAAACTGTTATATTCCTTTCCGGTTTGATGAAAGGTCCGTTACGAGCATTGCCGTTTTCTGGATTTGGAGTTCTGCCATGGAGTGCAACACAGAGACCCAAGGGTTTGGGGGATAGGGAACTAGCACTTTGGCAGAGGCAGCTCCATGCTGCCCCGAGCTCTGGGCTCCGTGTTCAACTTGGAGTAAAGGCAGCCTGGGGTGCAATGCACGGACCGTCTGGCCCTAGACGGGATGTGCACGTGCAACAGACGAGCTAGAGGAGAGAAATGGGATACCCGCAGTTCTTCGGGATAGGCCAGCTCTCATCCAGCTAGTTGCGAAAGCAGGCTCCGAAAGGCCTGGATGCCTTTTCTCAACACGCCACACACGAGTTCAGTCACGCAGTACTACACTCGGAGTTTCTCAAGGGTACGTGGAGGGACAGCTTTTCTGACTGCATAGGAACGGAGTTCCTCACAGGGGAAATGGGATGTGTACCGGACAGGCTGGGTGAACAAAATTTCGTATGCAGTTGTCCTCCAGTGGAGCGGGAGAGGGACCCAGGTCTGGCGAGCGCATAGTGTCTCTGGTCCCACACGTTCTGGGGCAGTGTGCTGCCTCAGCTCCCTTACAAGGCTGTGTTGACCTTGAGCCACGTAAGTAGAATAAGCTGCGGAAGTCAGTTTGACGCACATCCCAGGGTAGCCTTGCAGAGTTCCAATCCCAAGCCCTGTGGAGACAGATGGGCCTGAAAGCGTTTCACCCACGACGGCTCTTTGAAAACTCCGGGTCATTCCGAGTGCAGGGAGGACTGCGGTGAAGAGGGCTGTGAGCGTCAATCGTATCTTTTGTCCGTGCCTCCTGGACGTGGAGTGTGGCAAAGCGTGCCCAGGTGGACGGGAGGACAAAGCCTTCCCAAATCAAGTTGCAGGCTGCTGTTGTTACATGGAATCCCGGGCTTTGTTCACTGCTGTGTGCGACAAAGAAATCCTGGCTTCGTGTTTGTTCCTTGAGTGCGGGAAGTCCTCGTAGAGGGAGGCTTGAGGTGTCCAGTGTTCACCCAAATCGCTTCCGATCACAGGACGGAACATCGCACACACTTGTTGGCACTGTGGCCTCAGGTCCATTGCAAAGTAAGCCTTCGCCGAGGCGTGGGAAACGAGTCGCTCCCCAGCTCACAAATGCCCGTGATGAGGTGGGCCGGATGGAAGCATGGGGGGGTACCATGCTGCTTTGCCTGCAGGAGAAACATACGACAAGGTTCTAGAACATACTGTTATCTATGGGAGGACTGTGCTGCCCGGGACGCTCGGTGGCTCCAACGAGGGGCGCTAAGGGCTCCTTCTGAAGCCCATACGATGCCAATCGTTTCAACGCACTTTGCTGCTGGCCCACGTGCCGGTTGCCCACCTCTGCAATGTATGGGAATTCAACTCTGTAGCAGGTCTTCCCACCGGGGACGCTAATTTCGTTCACATCCTCGACCCTGAGCCTAGTGGCAGAGGCAAAAGCTGGGTCACTTCAGAGGCTCTTCCACCAGACGTTCGCAGAGGCGCCTGCCTTGGACTTGAAGCTACACGGAAGCAGGGACCTCAGGCACAGGGCAGACTGAGCGGTGTCCACCCTCACAGCATATAGCATTTCCTCGGGAACAGGGTCACTTTGGTGTCAGCTCTGGGATGCAAGATTTCGTGAGAGTGCTCCTTTGGTGACCAGAATCTATGGCTCACGCGGGACACGTGCAGCGGTTACTTTCGGACTTGCCATCTCAGACACTCTACCTCTGGGGCGTTCGGTAGCTGCGCGAAGGTAACAAAGTGGGCTCAAGTCCAGTACCCGAAAAGTGTCTCATGCCTCTCAACAGATGGCAGGCAGCGTGTCTCCTGCTGCTGCAGAAGGACTGCAGACGTCTGTTTCAGGCTATAGGCTAGAAACGTGGTGCCCGCTGATAGAAATGCCGGCAGTGGCCCGCAGTGAAAGTGTCACGCACCTGGTGGTTTCTTCGACATAAGCAAGCCACACGTACCGGTCACGGACATGTGCCCCTCCGCGGGGCAGGGTGCGTGAAGCCACCTCTTTGGGCAAACCCTACGGGTGGCCTGGCAAATGTGTCCCGTTTATGGGAAACTGTTATATTCCTTTCCGGTTTGATGAAAGGTCCGTTACGAGCATTGCCGTTTTCTGGATTTGGAGTTCTGCCATGGAGTGCAACGCAGAGACCCAAGGGTTTGGGGGATAGGGAACTAGCACTTTGGCAGAGGCAGCTCCATGCTGCCCCGAGCTCTGGGCTCCGTGTTCAACTTGGAGTAAAGGCAGCCTGGGGTGCAATGCACGGACCATCTGGCCCTAGACGGGATGTGCACGTGCAACAGACGAGCTAGAGGAGAGAAATGGGATACCCGCAGTTCTTCGGGATAGGCCAGCTCTCATCCAGCTAGTTGCGAAAGCAGGCTCCGAAAGGCCTGGATGCCTTTTCTCAACACGCCACACACGAGTTCAGTCACGCAGTACTACACTCGGAGTTTCTCAAGGGTACGTGGAGGGACAGCTTTTCTGACTGCATAGGAACGGAGTTCCTCACAGGGGAAATGGGATGTGTACCGGACAGGCTGGGTGAACAAAATTTCGTATGCAGTTGTCCTCCAGTGGAGCGGGAGAGGGACCCAGGTCTGGCGAGCGCATAGTGTCTCTGGTCCCACACGTTCTGGGGCAGTGTGCTGCCTCAGCTCCCTTACAAGGCTGTGTTGACATTGAGCCACGTAAGTAGAATAAGCTGCGGAAGTCAGTTTGACGCACATCCCAGGGTAGCCTTGCAGAGTTCCAATCCCAAGCCCTGTGGAGACAGATGGGCCTGAAAGCGTTTCACCCACGACGGCTCTTTGAAAACTCCGGGTCATTCCGAGTGCAGGGAGGACTGCGGTGAAGAGGGCTGTGAGCGTCAATCGTATCTTTTGTCCGTGCCTCCTGGACGTGGAGTGTGGCAAAGCGTGCCCAGGTGGACGGGAGGACAAAGCCTTCCCAAATCAAGTTGCAGGCTGCTGTTGTTACATGGAATCCCGGGCTTTGTTCACTGCTGTGTGCGACAAAGAAATCCTGGCTTCGTGTTTGTTCCTTGAGTGCGGGAAGTCCTCGTAGAGGGAGGCTTGAGGTGTCCAGTGTTCACCCAAATCGCTTCCGATCACAGGACGGAACATCGCACACACTTGTTGGCACTGTGGCCTCAGGTCCATTGCAAAGTAAGCCTTCGCCGAGGCGTGGGAAACGAGTCGCTCCCCAGCTCACAAATGCCCGTGATGAGGTGGGCCGGATGGAAGCATGGGGGGGTACCATGCTGCTTTGCCTGCAGGAGAAACATACGACAAGGTTCTAGAACATACTGTTATCTATGGGAGGACTGTGCTGCCCGGGACGCTCGGTGGCTCCAACGAGGGGCGCTAAGGGCTCCTTCTGAAGCCCATACGATGCCAATCGTTTCAACGCACTTTGCTGCTGGCCCACGTGCTGGTTGCCCACCTCTGCAATGTATGGGAATTCAACTCTGTAGCAGGTCTTCCCACCGGGGACGCTAATTTCGTTCACATCCTCGACCCTGAGCCTAGTGGCAGAGGCAAAAGCTGGGTCACTTCAGAGGCTCTTCCACCAGACGTTCGCAGAGGCGCCTGCCTTGGACTTGAAGCTACACGGAAGCAGGGACCTCAGGCACAGGGCAGACTGAGCGGTGTCCACCCTCACAGCATATAGCATTTCCTCGGGAACAGGGTCACTTTGGTGTCAGCTCTGGGATCCAAGATTTCGTGAGAGTGCTCCTTTGGTGACCAGAATCTATGGCTCACGCGGGACACGTGCAGCGGTTACTTTCGGACTTGCCATCTCAGACACTCTACCTCTGGGGCGTTCGGTAGCTGCGCGAAGGTAACAAAGTGGGCTCAAGTCCAGTACCCGAAAAGTGTCTCATGCCTCTCAACAGATGGCAGGCAGCGTGTCTCCTGCTGCTGCAGAAGGACTGCAGACGTCTGTTTCAGGCTATAGGCTAGAAACGTGGTGCCCGCTGATAGAAATGCCGGCAGTGGCCCGCAGTGAAAGTGTCACGCACCTGGTGGTTTCTTCGACATAAGCAAGCCACACGTACCGGTCACGGACATGTGCCCCTGCGCGGGGCAGGGTGCGTGAAGCCACCTCTTTGGGCAAACCCTACGGGTGGCCTGGCAAATGTGTCCCGTTTATGGGAAACTGTTATATTCCTTTCCGGTTTGATGAAAGGTCCGTTACGAGCATTGCCGTTTTCTGGATTTGGAGTTCTGCCATGGAGTGCAACGCAGAGACCCAAGGGTTTGGGGGATAGGGAACTAGCACTTTGGCAGAGGCAGCTCCATGCTGCCCCGAGCTCTGGGCTCCGTGTTCAACTTGGAGTCAAGGCAGCCTGGGGTGCAATGCACGGACCGTCTGGCCCTAGACGGGATGTGCACGTGCAACAGACGAGCTAGAGGAGAGAAATGGGATACCCGCAGTTCTTCGGGATAGGCCAGCTCTCATCCAGCTAGTTGCGAAAGCAGGCTCCGAAAGGCCTGGATGCCTTTTCTCAACACGCCACACACGAGTTCAGTCACGCAGTACTACACTCGGAGTTTCTCAAGGGTACGTGGAGGGACAGCTTTTCTGACTGCATAGGAACGGAGTTCCTCACAGGGGAAATGGGATGTGTACCGGACAGGCTGGGTGAACAAAATTTCGTATGCAGTTGTCCTCCAGTGGAGCGGGAGAGGGACCCAGGTCTGGCGAGCGCATAGTGTCTCTGGTCCCACACGTTCGGGGGCAGTGTGCTGCCTCAGCTCCCTTACAAGGCTGTGTTGACATTGAGCCACGTAAGTAGAATAAGCTGCGGAAGTCAGTTTGACGCACATCCCAGGGTAGCCTTGCAGAGTTCCAATCCCAAGCCCTGTGGAGACAGATGGGCCTGAAAGCGTTTCACCCACGACGGCTCTTTGAAAACTCCGGGTCATTCCGAGTGCAGGGAGGACTGCGGTGAAGAGGGCTGTGAGCGTCAATCGTATCTTTTGTCCGTGCCTCCTGGACGTGGAGTGTGGCAAAGCGTGCCCAGGTGGACGGGAGGACAAAGCCTTCCCAAATCAAGTTGCAGGCTGCTGTTGTTACATGGAATCCCGGGCTTTGTTCACTGCTGTGTGCGACAAAGAAATCCTGGCTTCGTGTTTGTTCCTTGAGTGCGGGAAGTCCTCGTAGAGGGAGGCTTGAGGTGTCCAGTGTTCACCCAAATCGCTTCCGATCACAGGACGGAACATCGCACACACTTGTTGGCACTGTGGCCTCAGGTCCATTGCAAAGTAAGCCTTCGCCGAGGCGTGGGAAACGAGTCGCTCCCCAGCTCACAAATGCCCGTGATGAGGTGGGCCGGATGGAAGCATGGGGGGGTACCATGCTGCTTTGCCTGCAGGAGAAACATACGACAAGGTTCTAGAACATACTGTTATCTATGGGAGGACTGTGGTGCCCGGGACGCTCGGTGGCTCCAACGAGGGGCGCTAAGGGCTCCTTCTGAAGCCCATACGATGCCAATCGTTTCAACGCACTTTGCTGCTGGCCCACGTGCTGGTTGCCCACCTCTGCAATGTATGGGAATTCAACTCTGTAGCAGGTCTTCCCACCGGGGACGCTAATTTCGTTCACATCCTTGACCCTGAGCCTAGTGGCAGAGGCAAAAGCTGGGTCACTTCAGAGGCTCTTCCACCAGACGTTCGCAGAGGCGCCTGCCTTGGACTTGAAGCTACACGGAAGCAGGGACCTCAGGCACAGGGCAGACTGAGCGGTGTCCACCCTCACAGCATATAGCATTTCCTCGGGAACAGGGTCACTTTGGTGTCAGCTCTGGGATCCAAGATTTCGTGAGAGTGCTCCTTTGGTGACCAGAATCTATGGCTCACGCGGGACACGTGCAGCGGTTACTTTCGGACTTGCCATCTCAGACACTCTACCTCTGGGGCGTTCGGTAGCTGCGCGAAGGTAACAAAGTGGGCTCAAGTCCAGTACCCGAAAAGTGTCTCATGCCTCTCAACAGATGGCAGGCAGCGTGTCTCCTGCTGCTGCAGAAGGACTGCAGACGTCTGTTTCAGGCTATAGGCTAGAAACGTGGTGCCCGCTGATAGAAATGCCGGCAGTGGCCCGCAGTGAAAGTGTCACGCACCTGGTGGTTTCTTCGACATAAGCAAGCCACACGTACCGGTCACGGACATGTGCCCCTGCGCGGGGCAGGGTGCGTGAAGCCACCTCTTTGGGCAAACCCTACGGGTGGCCTGGCAAATGTGTCCCGTTTATGGGAAACTGTTATATTCCTTTCCGGTTTGATGAAAGGTCCGTTACGAGCATTGCCGTTTTCTGGATTTGGAGTTCTGCCATGGAGTGCAACGCAGAGACCCAAGGGTTTGGGGGATAGGGAACTAGCACTTTGGCAGAGGCAGCTCCATGCTGCCCCGAGCTCTGGGCTCCGTGTTCAACTTGGAGTAAAGGCAGCCTGGGGTGCAATGCACGGACCGTCTGGCCCTAGACGGGATGTGCACGTGCAACAGACGAGCTAGAGGAGAGAAATGGGATACCCGCAGTTCTTCGGGATAGGCCAGCTCTCATCCAGCTAGTTGCGAAAGCAGGCTCCGAAAGGCCTGGATGCCTTTTCTCAACACGCCACACACGAGTTCAGTCACGCAGTACTACACTCGGAGTTTCTCAAGGGTACGTGGAGGGACAGCTTTTCTGACTGCATAGGAACGGAGTTCCTCACAGGGGAAATGGGATGTGTACCGGACAGGCTGGGTGAACAAAATTTCGTATGCAGTTGTCCTCCAGTGGAGCGGGAGAGGGACCCAGGTCTGGCGAGCGCATAGTGTCTCTGGTCCCACACGTTCTGGGGCAGTGTGCTGCCTCAGCTCCCTTACAAGGCTGTGTTGACATTGAGCCACGTAAGTAGAATAAGCTGCGGAAGTCAGTTTGACGCACATCCCAGGGTAGCCTTGCAGAGTTCCAATCCCAAGCCCTGTGGAGACAGATGGGCCTGAAAGCGTTTCACCCACGACGGCTCTTTGAAAACTCCGGGTCATTCCGAGTGCAGGGAGGACTGCGGTGAAGAGGGCTGTGAGCGTCAATCGTATCTTTTGTCCGTGCCTCCTGGACGTGGAGTGTGGCAAAGCGTGCCCAGGTGGACGGGAGGACAAAGCCTTCCCAAATCAAGTTGCAGGCTGCTGTTGTTACATGGAATCCCGGGCTTTGTTCACTGCTGTGTGCGACAAAGAAATCCTGGCTTCGTGTTTGTTCCTTGAGTGCGGGAAGTCCTCGTAGAGGGAGGCTTGAGGTGTCCAGTGTTCACCCAAATCGCTTCCGATCACAGGACGGAACATCGCACACACTTGTTGGCACTGTGGCCTCAGGTCCATTGCAAAGTAAGCCTTCGCCGAGGCGTGGGAAACGAGTCGCTCCCCAGCTCACAAATGCCCGTGATGAGGTGGGCCGGATGGAAGCATGGGGGGGTACCATGCTGCTTTGCCTGCAGGAGAAACATACGACAAGGTTCTAGAACATACTGTTATCTATGGGAGGACTGTGCTGCCCGGGACGCTCGGTGGCTCCAACGAGGGGCGCTAAGGGCTCCTTCTGAAGCCCATACGATGCCAATCGTTTCAACGCACTTTGCTGCTGGCCCACGTGCTGGTTGCCCACCTCTGCAATGTATGGGAATTCAACTCTGTAGCAGGTCTTCCCACCGGGGACGCTAATTTCGTTCACATCCTCGACCCTGAGCCTAGTGGCAGAGGCAAAAGCTGGGTCACTTCAGAGGCTCTTCCACCAGACGTTCGCAGAGGCGCCTGCCTTGGACTTGAAGCTACACGGAAGCAGGGACCTCAGGCACAGGGCAGACTGAGCGGTGTCCACCCTCACAGCATATAGCATTTCCTCGGGAACAGGGTCACTTTGGTGTCAGCTCTGGGATCCAAGATTTCGTGAGAGTGCTCCTTTGGTGACCAGAATCTATGGCTCACGCGGGACACGTGCAGCGGTTACTTTCGGACTTGCCATCTCAGACACTCTACCTCTGGGGCGTTCGGTAGCTGCGCGAAGGTAACAAAGTGGGCTCAAGTCCAGTACCCGAAAAGTGTCTCATGCCTCTCAACAGATGGCAGGCAGCGTGTCTCCTGCTGCTGCAGAAGGACTGCAGACGTCTGTTTCAGGCTATAGGCTAGAAACGTGGTGCCCGCTGATAGAAATGCCGGCAGTGGCCCGCAGTGAAAGTGTCACGCACCTGGTGGTTTCTTCGACATAAGCAAGCCACACGTACCGGTCACGGACATGTGCCCCTGCGCGGGGCAGGGTGCGTGAAGCCACCTCTTTGGGCAAACCCTACGGGTGGCCTGGCAAATGTGTCCCGTTTATGGGAAACTGTTATATTCCTTTCCGGTTTGATGAAAGGTACGTTACGAGCATTGCCGTTTTCTGGATTTGGAGTTCTGCCATGGAGTGCAACGCAGAGACCCAAGGGTTTGGGGGATAGGGAACTAGCACTTTGGCAGAGGCAGCTCCATGCTGCCCCGAGCTCTGGGCTCCGTGTTCAACTTGGAGTCAAGGCAGCCTGGGGTGCAATGCACGGACCGTCTGGCCCTAGACGGGATGTGCACGTGCAACAGACGAGCTAGAGGAGAGAAATGGGATACCCGCAGTTCTTCGGGATAGGCCAGCTCTCATCCAGCTAGTTGCGAAAGCAGGCTCCGAAAGGCCTGGATGCCTTTTCTCAACACGCCACACACGAGTTCAGTCACGCAGTACTACACTCGGAGTTTCTCAAGGGTACGTGGAGGGACAGCTTTTCTGACTGCATAGGAACGGAGTTCCTCACAGGGGAAATGGGATGTGTACCGGACAGGCTGGGTGAACAAAATTTCGTATGCAGTTGTCCTCCAGTGGAGCGGGAGAGGGACCCAGGTCTGGCGAGCGCATAGTGTCTCTGGTCCCACACGTTCTGGGGCAGTGTGCTGCCTCAGCTCCCTTACAAGGCTGTGTTGACATTGAGCCACGTAAGTAGAATAAGCTGCGGAAGTCAGTTTGACGCACATCCCAGGGTAGCCTTGCAGAGTTCCAATCCCAAGCCCTGTGGAGACAGATGGGCCTGAAAGCGTTTCACCCACGACGGCTCTTTGAAAACTCCGGGTCATTCCGAGTGCAGGGAGGACTGCGGTGAAGAGGGCTGTGAGCGTCAATCGTATCTTTTGTCCGTGCCTCCTGGACGTGGAGTGTGGCAAAGCGTGCCCAGGTGGACGGGAGGACAAAGCCTTCCCAAATCAAGTTGCAGGCTGCTGTTGTTACATGGAATCCCGGGCTTTGTTCACTGCTGTGTGCGACAAAGAAATCCTGGCTTCGTGTTTGTTCCTTGAGTGCGGGAAGTCCTCGTAGAGGGAGGCTTGAGGTGTCCAGTGTTCACCCAAATCGCTTCCGATCACAGGACGGAACATCGCACACACTTGTTGGCACTGTGGCCTCAGGTCCATTGCAAAGTAAGCCTTCGCCGAGGCGTGGGAAACGAGTCGCTCCCCAGCTCACAAATGCCCGTGATGAGGTGGGCCGGATGGAAGCATGGGGGGGTACCATGCTGCTTTGCCTGCAGGAGAAACATACGACAAGGTTCTAGAACATACTGTTATCTATGGGAGGACTGTGGTGCCCGGGACGCTCGGTGGCTCCAACGAGGGGCGCTAAGGGCTCCTTCTGAAGCCCATACGATGCCAATCGTTTCAACGCACTTTGCTGCTGGCCCACGTGCTGGTTGCCCACCTCTGCAATGTATGGGAATTCAACTCTGTAGCAGGTCTTCCCACCGGGGACGCTAATTTCGTTCACATCCTCGACCCTGAGCCTAGTGGCAGAGGCAAAAGCTGGGTCACTTCAGAGGCTCTTCCACCAGACGTTCGCAGAGGCGCCTGCCTTGGACTTGAAGCTACACGGAAGCAGGGACCTCAGGCACAGGGCAGACTGAGCGGTGTCCACCCTCACAGCATATAGCATTTCCTCGGGAACAGGGTCACTTTGGTGTCAGCTCTGGGATCCAAGATTTCGTGAGAGTGCTCCTTTGGTGACCAGAATCTATGGCTCACGCGGGACACGTGCAGCGGTTACTTTCGGACTTGCCATCTCAGACACTCTACCTCTGGGGCGTTCGGTAGCTGCGCGAAGGTAACAAAGTGGGCTCAAGTCCAGTACCCGAAAAGTGTCTCATGCCTCTCAACAGATGGCAGGCAGCGTGTCTCCTGCTGCTGCAGAAGGACTGCAGACGTCTGTTTCAGGCTATAGGCTAGAAACGTGGTGCCCGCTGATCGAAATGCCGGCAGTGGCCCGCAGTGAAAGTGTCACGCACCTGGTGGTTTCTTCGACATAAGCAAGCCACACGTACCGGTCACGGACATGTGCCCCTGCGCGGGGCAGGGTGCGTGAAGCCACCTCTTTGGGCAAACCCTACGGGTGGCCTGGCAAATGTGTCCCGTTTATGGGAAACTGTTATATTCCTTTCCGGTTTGATGAAAGGTCCGTTACGAGCATTGCCGTTTTCTGGATTTGGAGTTCTGCCATGGAGTGCAACGCAGAGACCCAAGGGTTTGGGGGATAGGGAACTAGCACTTTGGCAGAGGCAGCTCCATGCTGCCCCGAGCTCTGGGCTCCGTGTTCAACTTGGAGTAAAGGCAGCCTGGGGTGCAATGCACGGACCGTCTGGCCCTAGACGGGATGTGCACGTGCAACAGACGAGCTAGAGGAGAGAAATGGGATACCCGCAGTTCTTCGGGATAGGCCAGCTCTCATCCAGCTAGTTGCGAAAGCAGGCTCCGAAAGGCCTGGATGCCTTTTCTCAACACGCCACACACGAGTTCAGTCACGCAGTACTACACTCGGAGTTTCTCAAGGGTACGTGGAGGGACAGCTTTTCTGACTGCATAGGAACGGAGTTCCTCACAGGGGAAATGGGATGTGTACCGGACAGGCTGGGTGAACAAAATTTCGTATGCAGTTGTCCTCCAGTGGAGCGGGAGAGGGACCCAGGTCTGGCGAGCGCATAGTGTCTCTGGTCCCACACGTTCGGGGGCAGTGTGCTGCCTCAGCTCTCTTACAAGGCTATGTTGACATTGAGCCACGTAAGTAGAATAAGCTGCGGAAGTCAGTTTGACGCACATCCCAGGGTAGCCTTGCAGAGTTCCAATCCCAAGCCCTGTGGAGACAGATGGGCCTGAAAGCGTTTCACCCACGACGGCTCTTTGAAAACTCCGGGTCATTCCGAGTGCAGGGAGGACTGCGGTGAAGAGGGCTGTGAGCGTCAATCGTATCTTTTGTCCGTGCCTCCTGGACGTGGAGTGTGGCAAAGCGTGCCCAGGTGGACGGGAGGACAAAGCCTTCCCAAATCAAGTTGCAGGCTGCTGTTGTTACATGGAATCCCGGGCTTTGTTCACTGCTGTGTGCGACAAAGAAATCCTGGCTTCGTGTTTGTTCCTTGAGTGCGGGAAGTCCTCGTAGAGGGAGGCTTGAGGTGTCCAGTGTTCACCCAAATCGCTTCCGATCACAGGACGGAACATCGCACACACTTGTTGGCACTGTGGCCTCAGGTCCATTGCAAAGTAAGCCTTCGCCGAGGCGTGGGAAACGAGTCGCTCCCCAGCTCACAAATGCCCGTGATGAGGTGGGCCGGATGGAAGCATGGGGGGGGGTACCATGCTGCTTTGCCTGCAGGAGAAACATACGACAAGGTTCTAGAACATACTGTTATCTATGGGAGGACTGTGGTGCCCGGGACGCTCGGTGGCTCCAACGAGGGGCGCTAAGGGCTCCTTCTGAAGCCCATACGATGCCAATCGTTTCAACGCACTTTGCTGCTGGCCCACGTGCTGGTTGCCCACCTCTGCAATGTATGGGAATTCAACTCTGTAGCAGGTCTTCCCACCGGGGACGCTAATTTCGTTCACATCCTCGACCCTGAGCCTAGTGGCAGAGGCAAAAGCTGGGTCACTTCAGAGGCTCTTCCACCAGACGTTCGCAGAGGCGCCTGCCTTGGACTTGAAGCTACACGGAAGCAGGGACCTCAGGCACAGGGCAGACTGAGCGGTGTCCACCCTCACAGCATATAGCATTTCCTCGGGAACAGGGTCACTTTGGTGTCAGCTCTGGGATCCAAGATTTCGTGAGAGTGCTCCTTTGGTGACCAGAATCTATGGCTCACGCGGGACACGTGCAGCGGTTACTTTCGGACTTGCCATCTCAGACACTCTACCTCTGGGGCGTTCGGTAGCTGCGCGAAGGTAACAAAGTGGGCTCAAGTCCAGTACCCGAAAAGTGTCTCATGCCTCTCAACAGATGGCAGGCAGCGTGTCTCCTGCTGCTGCAGAAGGACTGCAGACGTCTGTTTCAGGCTATAGGCTAGAAACGTGGTGCCCGCTGATCGAAATGCCGGCAGTGGCCCGCAGTGAAAGTGTCACGCACCTGGTGGTTTCTTCGACATAAGCAAGCCACACGTACCGGTCACGGACATGTGCCCCTGCGCGGGGCAGGGTGCGTGAAGCCACCTCTTTGGGCAAACCCTACGGGTGGCCTGGCAAATGTGTCCCGTTTATGGGAAACTGTTATATTCCTTTCCGGTTTGATGAAAGGTACGTTACGAGCATTGCCGTTTTCTGGATTTGGAGTTCTGCCATGGAGTGCAACGCAGAGACCCAAGGGTTTGGGGGATAGGGAACTAGCACTTTGGCAGAGGCAGCTCCATGCTGCCCCGAGCTCTGGGCTCCGTGTTCAACTTGGAGTAAAGGCAGCCTGGGGTGCAATGCACGGACCGTCTGGCCCTAGACGGGATGTGCACGTGCAACAGACGAGCTAGAGGAGAGAAATGGGATACCCGCAGTTCTTCGGGATAGGCCAGCTCTCATCCAGCTAGTTGCGAAAGCAGGCTCCGAAAGGCCTGGATGCCTTTGCTCAACACGCCACACACGAGTTCAGTCACGCAGTACTACACTCGGAGTTTCTCAAGGGTACGTGGAGGGACAGCTTTTCTGACTGCATAGGAACGGAGTTCCTCACAGGGGAAATGGGATGTGTACCGGACAGGCTGGGTGAACAAAATTTCGTATGCAGTTGTCCTCCAGTGGAGCGGGAGAGGGACCCAGGTCTGGCGAGCGCATAGTGTCTCTGGTCCCACACGTTCTGGGGCAGTGTGCTGCCTCAGCTCCCTTACAAGGCTGTGTTGACATTGAGCCACGTAAGTAGAATAAGCTGCGGAAGTCAGTTTGACGTACATCCCAGGGTAGCCTTGCAGAGTTCCAATCCCAAGCCCTGTGGAGACAGATGGGCCTGAAAGCGTTTCACCCACGACGGCTCTTTGAAAACTCCGGGTCATTCCGAGTGCAGGGAGGACTGCGGTGAAGAGGGCTGTGAGCGTCAATCGTATCTTTTGTCCGTGCCTCCTGGACGTGGAGTGTGGCAAAGCGTGCCCAGGTGGACGGGAGGACAAAGCCTTCCCACATCAAGTTGCAGGCTGCTGTTGTTACATGGAATCCCGGGCTTTGTTCACTGCTGTGTGCGACAAAGAAATCCTGGCATCGTGTTTGTTCCTTGAGTGCGGGAAGTCCTCGTAGAGGGAGGCTTGAGGTGTCCAGTGTTCACCCAAATCGCTTCCGATCACAGGACGGAACATCGCACACACTTGTTGGCACTGTGGCCTCAGGTCCATTGCAAAGTAAGCCTTCGCCGAGGCGTGGGAAACGAGTCGCTCCCCAGCTCACAAATGCCCGTGATGAGGTGGGCCGGATGGAAGCATGGGGGTGTACCATGCTGCTTTGCCTGCAGGAGAAACATACGACAAGGTTCTAGAACATACTGTTATCTATGGGAGGACTGTGCTGCCCGGGACGCTCGGTGGCTCCAACGAGGGGCGCTAAGGGCTCCTTCTGAAGCCCATACGATGCCAATCGTTTCAACGCACTTTGCTGCTGGCCCACGTGCTGGTTGCCCACCTCTGCAATGTATGGGAATTCAACTCTGTAGCAGGTCTTCCCACCGGGGACGCTAATTTTGTTCACATCCTCGACCCTGAGCCTAGTGGCAGAGGCAAAAGCTGGGTCACTTCAGAGGCTCTTCCACCAGACGTTCGCAGAGGCGCCTGCCTTGGACTTGAAGCTACACGGAAGCAGGGACCTCAGGCACAGGGCAGACTGAGCGGTGTCCACCCTCACAGCATATAGCATTTCCTCGGGAACAGGGTCACTTTGGTGTCAGCTCTGGGATCCAAGATTTCGTGAGAGTGCTCCTTTGGTGACCAGAATCTATGGCTCACGCGGGACACGTGCAGCGGTTACTTTCGGACTTGCCATCTCAGACACTCTACCTCTGGGGCGTTCGGTAGCTGCGCGAAGGTAACAAAGTGGGCTCAAGTCCAGTACCCGAAAAGTGTCTCATGCCTCTCAACAGATGGCAGGCAGCGTGTCTCCTGCTGCTGCAGAAGGACTGCAGACGTCTGTTTCAGGCTATAGGCTAGAAACGTGGTGCCCGCTGATAGAAATGCCGGCAGTGGCCCGCAATGAAAGTGTCACGCACCTGGTGGTTTCTTCGACATAAGCAAGCCACACGTACCGGTCACGGACGTGTGCCCCTGCGCGGGGCAGGGTGCGTGAAGCCACCTCTTTGGGCAAACCCTACGGGTGGCCTGGCAAATGTGTCCCGTTTATGGGAAACTGTTATATTCCTTTCCGGTTTGATGAAAGGTACGTTACGAGCATTGCCGTTTTCTGGATTTGGAGTTCTGCCATGGAGTGCAACGCAGAGACCCAAGGGTTTGGGGGATAGGGAACTAGCACTTTGGCAGAGGCAGCTCCATGCTGCCCCGAGCTCTGGGCTCCGTGTTCAACTTGGAGTAAAGGCAGCCTGGGGTGCAATGCACGGACCGTCTGGCCCTAGACGGGATGTGCACGTGCAACAGACGAGCTAGAGGAGAGAAATGGGATACCCGCAGTTCTTCGGGATAGGCCAGCTCTCATCCAGCTAGTTGCGAAAGCAGGCTCCGAAAGGCCTGGATGCCTTTGCTCAACACGCCACACACGAGTTCAGTCACGCAGTACTACACTCGGAGTTTCTCAAGGGTACGTGGAGGGACAGCTTTTCTGACTGCATAGGAACGGAGTTCCTCACAGGGGAAATGGGATGTGTACCGGACAGGCTGGGTGAACAAAATTTCGTATGCAGTTGTCCTCCAGTGGAGCGGGAGAGGGACCCAGGTCTGGCGAGCGCATAGTGTCTCTGGTCCCACACGTTCTGGGGCAGTGTGCTGCCTCAGCTCCCTTACAAGGCTGTGTTGACATTGAGCCACGTAAGTAGAATAAGCTGCGGAAGTCAGTTTGACGTACATCCCAGGGTAGCCTTGCAGAGTTCCAATCCCAAGCCCTGTGGAGACAGATGGGCCTGAAAGCGTTTCACCCACGACGGCTCTTTGAAAACTCCGGGTCATTCCGAGTGCAGGGAGGACTGCGGTGAAGAGGGCTGTGAGCGTCAATCGTATCTTTTGTCCGTGCCTCCTGGACGTGGAGTGTGGCAAAGCGTGCCCAGGTGGACGGGAGGACAAAGCCTTCCCACATCAAGTTGCAGGCTGCTGTTGTTACATGGAATCCCGGGCTTTGTTCACTGCTGTGTGCGACAAAGAAATCCTGGCATCGTGTTTGTTCCTTGAGTGCGGGAAGTCCTCGTAGAGGGAGGCTTGAGGTGTCCAGTGTTCACCCAAATCGCTTCCGATCACAGGACGGAACATCGCACACACTTGTTGGCACTGTGGCCTCAGGTCCATTGCAAAGTAAGCCTTCGCCGAGGCGTGGGAAACGAGTCGCTCCCCAGCTCACAAATGCCCGTGATGAGGTGGGCCGGATGGAAGCATGGGGGTGTACCATGCTGCTTTGCCTGCAGGAGAAACATACGACAAGGTTCTAGAACATACTGTTATCTATGGGAGGACTGTGCTGCCCGGGACGCTCGGTGGCTCCAACGAGGGGCGCTAAGGGCTCCTTCTGAAGCCCATACGATGCCAATCGTTTCAACGCACTTTGCTGCTGGCCCACGTGCTGGTTGCCCACCTCTGCAATGTATGGGAATTCAACTCTGTAGCAGGTCTTCCCACCGGGGACGCTAATTTTGTTCACATCCTCGACCCTGAGCCTAGTGGCAGAGGCAAAAGCTGGGTCACTTCAGAGGCTCTTCCACCAGACGTTCGCAGAGGCGCCTGCCTTGGACTTGAAGCTACACGGAAGCAGGGACCTCAGGCACAGGGCAGACTGAGCGGTGTCCACCCTCACAGCATATAGCATTTCCTCGGGAACAGGGTCACTTTGGTGTCAGCTCTGGGATCCAAGATTTCGTGAGAGTGCTCCTTTGGTGACCAGAATCTATGGCTCACGCGGGACACGTGCAGCGGTTACTTTCGGACTTGCCATCTCAGACACTCTACCTCTGGGGCGTTCGGTAGCTGCGCGAAGGTAACAAAGTGGGCTCAAGTCCAGTACCCGAAAAGTGTCTCATGCCTCTCAACAGATGGCAGGCAGCGTGTCTCCTGCTGCTGCAGAAGGACTGCAGACGTCTGTTTCAGGCTATAGGCTAGAAACGTGGTGCCCGCTGATAGAAATGCCGGCAGTGGCCCGCAATGAAAGTGTCACGCACCTGGTGGTTTCTTCGACATAAGCAAGCCACACGTACCGGTCACGGACGTGTGCCCCTGCGCGGGGCAGGGTGCGTGAAGCCACCTCTTTGGGCAAACCCTACGGGTGGCCTGGCAAATGTGTCCCGTTTATGGGAAACTGTTATATTCCTTTCCGGTTTGATGAAAGGTACGTTACGAGCATTGCCGTTTTCTGGATTTGGAGTTCTGCCATGGAGTGCAACGCAGAGACCCAAGGGTTTGGGGGATAGGGAGCTAGCACTTTGGCAGAGGCATCTCCATGCTGCCCCGAGCTCTGGGCTCCGTGTTCAACTTGGAGTAAAGGCAGCCTGGGGTGCAATGCACGGACCGTCTGGCCCTAGACGGGATGTGCACGTGCAACAGACGAGCTAGAGGAGAGAAATGGGATACCCGCAGTTCTTCGGGATAGGCCAGCTCTCATCCAGCTAGTTGCGAAAGCAGGCTCCGAAAGGCCTGGATGCCTTTTCTCAACACGCCACACACGAGTTCAGTCACGCAGTACTACACTCGGAGTTTCTCAAGGGTACGTGGAGGGACAGCTTTTCTGACTGCATAGGAACGGAGTTCCTCACAGGGGAAATGGGATGTGTACCGGACAGGCTGGGTGAACAAAATTTCGTATGCAGTTGTCCTCCAGTGGAGCGGGAGAGGGACCCAGGTCTGGCGAGCGCATAATGTCTCTGGTCCCACACGTTCTGGGGCAGTGTGCTGCCTCAGCTCCCTTACAAGGCTGTGTTGACCTTGAGCCACGTAAGTAGAATAAGCTGCGGAAGTCAGTTTGACGCACATCCCAGGGTAGCCTTGCAGAGTTCCAATCCCAAGCCCTGTGGAGACAGATGGGCCTGAAAGCGTTTCACCCACGACGGCTCTTTGAAAACTCCGGGTCATTCCGAGTGCAGGGAGGACTGCGGTGAAGAGGGCTGTGAGCGTCAATCGTATCTTTTGTCCGTGCCTCCTGGACGTGGAGTGTGGCAAAGCGTGCCCAGGTGGACGGGAGGACAAAGCCTTCCCAAATCAAGTTGCAGGCTGCTGTTGTTACATGGAATCCCGGGCTTTGTTCACTGCTGTGTGCGACAAAGAAATCCTGGCTTCGTGTTTGTTCCTTGAGTGCGGGAAGTCCTCGTAGAGGGAGGCTTGAGGTGTCCAGTGTTCACCCAAATCGCTTCCGATCACAGGACGGAACATCGCACACACTTGTTGGCACTGTGGCCTCAGGTCCATTGCAAAGTAAGCCTTCGCCGAGGCGTGGGAAACGAGTCGCTCCCCAGCTCACAAATGCCCGTGATGAGGTGGGCCGGATGGAAGCATGGGGGGGTACCATGCTGCTTTGCCTGCAGGAGAAACATACGACAAGGTTCTAGAACATACTGTTATCTATGGGAGGACTGTGGTGCCCGGGACGCTCGGTGGCTCCAACGAGGGGCGCTAAGGGCTCCTTCTGAAGCCCATACGATGCCAATCGTTTCAACGCACTTTGCTGCTGGCCCACGTGCCGGTTGCCCACCTCTGCAATGTATGGGAATTCAACTCTGTAGCAGGTCTTCCCACCGGGGACGCTAATTTCGTTCACATCCTCGACCCTGAGCCTAGTGGCAGAGGCAAAAGCTGGGTCACTTCAGAGGCTCTTCCACCAGACGTTCGCAGAGGCGCCTGCCTTGGACTTGAAGCTACACGGAAGCAGGGACCTCAGGCACAGGGCAGACTGAGCGGTGTCCACCCTCACAGCATATAGCATTTCCTCGGGAACAGGGTCACTTTGGTGTCAGCTCTGGGATCCAAGATTTCGTGAGAGTGCTCCTTTGGTGACCAGAATCTATGGCTCACGCGGGACACGTGCAGCGGTTACTTTCGGACTTGCCATCTCAGACACTCTACCTCTGGGGCGTTCGGTAGCTGCGCGAAGGTAACAAAGTGGGCTCAAGTCCAGTACCCGAAAAGTGTCTCATGCCTCTCAACAGATGGCAGGCAGCGTGTCTCCTGCTGCTGCAGAAGGACTGCAGACGTCTGTTTCAGGCTATAGGCTAGAAACGTGGTGCCCGCTGATAGAAATGCCGGCAGTGGCCCGCAGTGAAAGTGTCACGCACCTGGTGGTTTCTTCGACATAAGCAAGCCACACGTACCGGTCACGGACATGTGCCCCTGCGCGGGGCAGGGTGCGTGAAGCCACCTCTTTGGGCAAACCCTACGGGTGGCCTGGCAAATGTGTCCCGTTTATGGGAAACTGTTATATTCCTTTCCGGTTTGATGAAAGGTACGTTACGAGCATTGCCGTTTTCTGGATTTGGAGTTCTGCCATGGAGCGCAACGCAGAGACCCAAGGGTTTGGGGGATAGGGAGCTAGCGCTTTGGCAGAGGCATCGCCATGCTGCCCCGAAATCTGGGCTCCGTATTCAACTTGGAGTCAAGGCAGCCTGGGGTGCAATGCACGGACCGTCTGGCCCTAGACGGGATGTGCACGTGCAACAGACGAGCTAGAGGAGAGAAATGGGATACCCGCAGTTCTTCGGGATAGGCCAGCTCTCATCCAGCTAGTTGCGAAAGCAGGCTCCGAAAGGCCTGGATGCCTTTGCTCAACACGCCACACACGAGTTCAGTCACGCAGTACTACACTCGGAGTTTCTCAAGGGTACGTGAAGGGACAGCTTTTCTGACTGCATAGGAACGGAGTTCCTCACAGGGGAAATGGGATGTGTACCGGACAGGCCGGGTGAACAAAATTTCGTATGCAGTTGTCCTCCAGTGGAGCGGGAGAGGGACCCAGGTCTGGCGAGCGCATAGTGTCTCTGGTCCCACACGTTCTGGGGCAGTGTGCTGCCTCAGCTCCCTTACAAGGCTGTGTTGACCTTGAGCCACGTAAGTAGAATAAGCTGCGGAAGTCAGTTTGACGCACATCCCAGGGTAGCCTTGCAGAGTTCCAATCCCAAGCCCTGTGGAGACAGATGGGCCTGAAAGCGTTTCACCCACGACGGCTCTTTGAAAACTCCGGGTCATTCCGAGTGCAGGGAGGACTGCGGTGAAGAGGGCTGTGAGCGTCAATCGTATCTTTTGTCCGTGCCTCCTGGACGTGGAGTGTGGCAAAGCGTGCCCAGGTGGACGGGAGGACAAAGCCTTCCCAAATCAAGTTGCAGGCTGCTGTTGTTACATGGAATCCCGGGCTTTGTTCACTGCTGTGTGCGACAAAGAAATCCTGGCTTCGTGTTTGTTCCTTGAGTGCGGGAAGTCCTCGTAGAGGGAGGCTTGAGGTGTCCAGTGTTCACCCAAATCGCTTCCGATCACAGGACGGAACATCGCACACACTTGTTGGCACTGTGGCCTCAGGTCCATTGCAAAGTAAGCCTTCGCCGAGGCGTGGGAAACGAGTCGCTCCCCAGCTCACAAATGCCCGTGATGAGGTGGGCCGGATGGAAGCATGGGGGGTACCATGCTGCTTTGCCTGCAGGAGAAACATACGACAAGGTTCTAGAACATACTGTTATCTATGGGAGGACTGTGCTGCCCGGGACGCTCGGTGGCTCCAACGAGGGGCGCTAAGGGCTCCTTCTGAAGCCCATACGATGCCAATCGTTTCAACGCACTTTGCTGCTGGCCCACGTGCTGGTTGCCCACCTCTGCAATGTATGGGAATTCAACTCTGTAGCAGGTCTTCCCACCGGGGACGCTAATTTCGTTCACATCCTCGACCCTGAGCCTAGTGGCAGAGGCAAAAGCTGGGTCACTTCAGAGGCTCTTCCACCAGACGTTCGCAGAGGCGCCTGCCTTGGACTTGAAGCTACACGGAAGCAGGGACCTCAGGCACAGGGCAGACTGAGCGGTGTCCACCCTCACAGCATATAGCATTTCCTCGGGAACAGGGTCACTTTGGTGTCAGCTCTGGGATCCAAGATTTCGTGAGAGTGCTCCTTTGGTGACCAGAATCTATGGCTCACGCGGGACACGTGCAGCGGTTACTTTCGGACTTGCCATCTCAGACACTCTACCTCTGGGGCGTTCGGTAGCTACGCGAAGGTAACAAAGTGGGCTCAAGTCCAGTACCCGAAAAGTGTCTCATGCCTCTCAACAGATGGCAGGCAGCGTGTCTCCTGCTGCTGCAGAAGGACTGCAGACGTCTGTTTCAGGCTATAGGCTAGAAACGTGGTGCCCGCTGATAGAAATGCCGGCAGTGGCCCTCAGTGAAAGTGTCACGCACCTGGTGGTTTCTTCGACATAAGCAAGCCACACGTACCGGTCACGGACATGTGCCCCTGCGCGGGGCAGGGTGCGTGAAGCCACCTCTTTGGGCAAACCCTACGGGTGGCCTGGCAAATGTGTCCCGTTTATGGGAAACTGTTATATTCCTTTCCGGTTTGATGAAAGGTACGTTACGAGCATTGCCGTTTTCTGGATTTGGAGTTCTGCCATGGAGTGCAACGCAGAGACCCAAGGGTTTGGGGGATAGGGAGCTAGTGCTTTGGCAGAGGCATCGCCATGCTGCCCCGAGCTCTGGGCTCCGTATTCAACTTGGAGTCAAGGCAGCCTGGGGTGCAATGCACGGACCGTCTGGCCCTAGACGGGATGTGCACGTGCAACAGACGAGCTAGAGGAGAGAAATGGGATACTCGCAGTTCTTCGGGATAGGCCAGCTCTCATCCAGCTAGTTGCGAAAGCAGGCTCCGAAAGGCCTGGATGCCTTTGCTCAACACGCCACACACGAGTTCAGTCACGCAGTACTACACTCGGAGTTTCTCAAGGGTACGTGAAGGGACAGCTTTTCTGACTGCATAGGAACGGAGTTCCTCACAGGGGAAATGGGATGTGTACCGGACAGGCCGGGTGAACAAAATTTCGTATGCAGTTGTCCTCCAGTGGAGCGGGAGAGGGACCCAGGTCTGGCGAGCGCATAGTGTCTCTGGTCCCACACGTTCTGGGGCAGTGTGCTGCCTCAGCTCCCTTACAAGGCTGTGTTGACCTTCAGCCACGTAAGTAGAATAAGCTGCGGAAGTCAGTTTGACGCACATCCCAGGGGAGCCTTGCAGAGTTCCAATCCCAAGCCCTGTGGAGACAGATGGGCCTGAAAGCGTTTCACCCACGACGGCTCTTTGAAAACTCCGGGTCATTCCGAGTGCAGGGAGGACTGCGGTGAAGAGGGCTGTGAGCGTCAATCGTATCTTTTGTCCGTGCCTCCTGGACGTGGAGTGTGGCAAAGCGTGCCCAGGTGGACGGGAGGACAAAGCCTTCCCAAATCAAGTTGCAGGCTGCTGTTGTTACATGGAATCCCGGGCTTTGTTCACTGCTGTGTGCGACAAAGAAATCCTGGCTTCGTGTTTGTTCCTTGAGTGCGGGAAGTCCTCGTAGAGGGAGGCTTGAGGTGTCCAGTGTTCACCCAAATCGCTTCCGATCACAGGACGGAACATCGCACACACTTGTTGGCACTGTGGCCTCAGGTCCATTGCAAAGTAAGCCTTCGCCGAGGCGTGGGAAACGAGTCGCTCCCCAGCTCACAAATGCCCGTGATGAGGTGGGCCGGATGGAAGCATGGGGGGTACCATGCTGCTTTGCCTGCAGGAGAAACATACGACAAGGTTCTAGAACATACTGTTATCTATGGGAGGACTGTGCTGCCCGGGACGCTCGGTGGCTCCAACGAGGGGCGCTAAGGGCTCCTTCTGAAGCCCATACGATGCCAATCGTTTCAACGCACTTTGCTGCTGGCCCACGTGCTGGTTGCCCACCTCTGCAATGTATGGGAATTCAACTCTGTAGCAGGTCTTCCCACCGGGGACGCTAATTTCGTTCACATCCTCGACCCTGAGCCTAGTGGCAGAGGCAAAAGCTGGGTCACTTCAGAGGCTCTTCCACCAGACGTTCGCAGAGGCGCCTGCCTTGGACTTGAAGCTACACGGAAGCAGGGACCTCAGGCACAGGGCAGACTGAGCGGTGTCCACCCTCACAGCATATAGCATTTCCTCGGGAACAGGGTCACTTTGGTGTCAGCTCTGGGATCCAAGATTTCGTGAGAGTGCTCCTTTGGTGACCAGAATCTATGGCTCACGCGGGACACGTGCAGCGGTTACTTTCGGACTTGCCATCTCAGACACTCTACCTCTGGGGCGTTCGGTAGCTGCGCGAAGGTAACAAAGTGGGCTCAAGTCCAGTACCCGAAAAGTGTCTCATGCCTCTCAACAGATGGCAGGCAGCGTGTCTCCTGCTGCTGCAGAAGGACTGCAGACGTCTGTTTCAGGCTATAGGCTAGAAACGTGGTGCCCGCTGATCGAAATGCCGGCAGTGGCCCGCAGTGAAAGTGTCACGCACCTGGTGGTTTCTTCGACATAAGCAAGCCACACGTACCGGTCACGGACATGTGCCCCTGCGCGGGGCAGGGTGCGTGAAGCCACCTCTTTGGGCAAACCCTACGGGTGGCCTGGCAAATGTGTCCCGTTTATGGGAAACTGTTATATTCCTTTCCGGTTTGATGAAAGGTACGTTACGAGCATTGCCGTTTTCTGGATTTGGAGTTCTGCCATGGAGCGCAACGCAGAGACCCAAGGGTTTGGGGAATAGGGAGCTAGCGCTTTGGCAGAGGCATCGCCATGCTGCCCCGAGCTCTGGGCTCCGTATTCAACTTGGAGTCAAGGCAGCCTGGGGTGCAATGCACGGACCGTCTGGCCCTAGACGGGATGTGCACGTGCAACAGACGAGCTAGAGGAGAGAAATGGGATACCCGCAGTTCTTCGGGATAGGCCAGCTCTCATCCAGCTAGTTGCGAAAGCAGGCTCCGAAAGGCCTGGATGCCTTTGCTCAACACGCCACACACGAGTTCAGTCACGCAGTACTACACTCGGAGTTTCTCAAGGGTACGTGGAGGGACAGCTTTTCTGACTGCATAGGAACGGAGTTCCTCACAGGGGAAATGGGATGTGTACCGGACAGGCCGGGTGAACAAAATTTCGTATGCAGTTGTCCTCCAGTGGAGCGGGAGAGGGACCCAGGTCTGGCGAGCGCATAGTGTCTCTGGTCCCACACGTTCTGGGGCAGTGTGCTGCCTCAGCTCCCTTACAAGGCTGTGTTGACATTGAGCCACGTAAGTAGAATAAGCTGCGGAAGTCAGTTTGACGCACATCCCAGGGTAGCCTTGCAGAGTTCCAATCCCAAGCCCTGTGGAGACAGATGGGCCTGAAAGCGTTTCACCCACGACGGCTCTTTGAAAACTCCGGGTCATTCCGAGTGCAGGGAGGACTGCGGTGAAGAGGGCTGTGAGCGTCAATCGTATCTTTTGTCCGTGCCTCCTGGACGTGGAGTGTGGCAAAGCGTGCCCAGGTGGACGGGAGGACAAAGCCTTCCCAAATCAAGTTGCAGGCTGCTGTTGTTACATGGAATCCCGGGCTTTGTTCACTGCTGTGTGCGACAAAGAAATCCTGGCTTCGTGTTTGTTCCTTGAGTGCGGGAAGTCCTCGTAGAGGGAGGCTTGAGGTGTCCAGTGTTCACCCAAATCGCTTCCGATCACAGGACGGAACATCGCACACACTTGTTGGCACTGTGGCCTCAGGTCCATTGCAAAGTAAGCCTTCGCCGAGGCGTGGGAAACGAGTCGCTCCCCAGCTCACAAATGCCCGTGATGAGGTGGGCCGGATGGAAGCATGGGGGGGTACCATGCTGCTTTGCCTGCAGGAGAAACATACGACAAGGTTCTAGAACATACTGTTATCTATGGGAGGACTGTGGTGCCCGGGACGCTCGGTGGCTCCAACGAGGGGCGCTAAGGGCTCCTTCTGAAGCCCATACGATGCCAATCGTTTCAACGCACTTTGCTGCTGGCCCACGTGCTGGTTGCCCACCTCTGCAATGTATGGGAATTCAACTCTGTAGCAGGTCTTCCCACCGGGGACGCTAATTTCGTTCACATCCTCGACCCTGAGCCTAGTGGCAGAGGCAAAAGCTGGGTCACTTCAGAGGCTCTTCCACCAGACGTTCGCAGAGGCGCCTGCCTTGGACTTGAAGCTACACGGAAGCAGGGACCTCAGGCACAGGGCAGACTGAGCGGTGTCCACCCTCACAGCATATAGCATTTCCTCGGGAACAGGGTCACTTTGGTGTCAGCTCTGGGATCCAAGATTTCGTGAGAGTGCTCCTTTGGTGACCAGAATCTATGGCTCATGCGGGACACGTGCAGCGGTTACTTTCGGACTTGCCATCTCAGACACTCTACCTCTGGGGCGTTCGGTAGCTGCGCGAAGGTAACAAAGTGGGCTCAAGTCCAGTACCCGAAAAGTGTCTCATGCCTCTCAACAGATGGCAGGCAGCGTGTCTCCTGCTGCTGCAGAAGGACTGCAGACGTCTGTTTCAGGCTATAGGCTAGAAACGTGGTGCCCACTGATAGAAATGCCGGCAGTGGCCCGCAGTGAAAGTGTCACGCACCTGGTGGTTTCTTCGACATAAGCAAGCCACACGTACCGGTCACGGACATGTGCCCCTGCGCGGGGCAGGGTGCGTGAAGCCACCTCTTTGGGCAAACCCTACGGGTGGCCTGGCAAATGTGTCCCGTTTATGGGAAACTGTTATATTCCTTTCCGGTTTGATGAAAGGTACGTTACGAGCATTGCCGTTTTCTGGATTTGGAGTTCTGCCATGGAGCGCAACGCAGAGACCCAAGGGTTTGGGGGATAGGGAGCTAGCGCTTTGGCAGAGGCATCGCCATGCTGCCCCGAGCTCTGGGCTCCGTATTCAACTTGGAGTCAAGGCAGCCTGGGGTGCAATGCACGGACCGTCTGGCCCTAGACGGGATGTGCACGTGCAACAGACGAGCTAGAGGAGAGAAATGGGATACCCGCAGTTCTTCGGGATAGGCCAGCTCTCATCCAGCTAGTTGCGAAAGCAGGCTCCGAAAGGCCTGGATGCCTTTGCTCAACACGCCACACACGAGTTCAGTCACGCAGTACTACACTCGGAGTTTCTCAAGGGTACGTGGAGGGACAGCTTTTCTGACTGCATAGGAACGGAGTTCCTCACAGGGGAAATGGGATGTGTACCGGACAGGCCGGGTGAACAAAATTTCGTATGCAGTTGTCCTCCAGTGGAGCGGGAGAGGGACCCAGGTCTGGCGAGCGCATAGTGTCTCTGGTCCCACACGTTCTGGGGCAGTGTGCTGCCTCAGCTCCCTTACAAGGCTGTGTTGACCTTGAGCCACGTAAGTAGAATAAGCTGCGGAAGTCAGTTTGACGCACATCCCAGGGTAGCCTTGCAGAGTTCCAATCCCAAGCCCTGTGGAGACAGATGGGCCTGAAAGCGTTTCACCCACGACGGCTCTTTGAAAACTCCGGGTCATTCCGAGTGCAGGGAGGACTGCGGTGAAGAGGGCTGTGAGCGTCAATCGTATCTTTTGTCCGTGCCTCCTGGACGTGGAGTGTGGCAAAGCGTGCCCAGGTGGACGGGAGGACAAAGCCTTCCCAAATCAAGTTGCAGGCTGCTGTTGTTACATGGAATCCCGGGCTTTGTTCACTGCTGTGTGCGACAAAGAAATCCTGGCTTCGTGTTTGTTCCTTGAGTGCGGGAAGTCCTCGTAGAGGGAGGCTTGAGGTGTCCAGTGTTCACCCAAATCGCTTCCGATCACAGGACGGAACATCGCACACACTTGTTGGCACTGTGGCCTCAGGTCCATTGCAAAGTAAGCCTTCACCGAGGCGTGGGAAACGAGTCGCTCCCCAGCTCACAAATGCCCGTGATGAGGTGGGCCGGATGGAAGCATGGGGGGTACCATGCTGCTTTGCCTGCAGGAGAAACATACGACAAGGTTCTAGAACATACTGTTATCTATGGGAGGACTGTGGTGCCCGGGACGCTCGGTGGCTCCAACGAGGGGCGCTAAGGGCTCCTTCTGAAGCCCATACGATGCCAATCGTTTCAACGCACTTTGCTGCTGGCCCACGTGCTGGTTGCCCACCTCTGCAATGTATGGGAATTCAACTCTGTAGCAGGTCTTCCCACCGGGGACGCTAATTTCGTTCACATCCTCGACCCTGAGCCTAGTGGCAGAGGCAAAAGCTGGGTCACTTCAGAGGCTCTTCCACCAGACGTTCGCAGAGGCACCTGACTTGGACTTGAAGCTACACGGAAGCAGGGACCTCAGGCACAGGGCAGACTGAGCGGTGTCCACCCTCACAGCATATAGCATTTCCTCGGGAACAGGGTCACTTTGGTGTCAGCTCTGGGATCCAAGATTTCGTGAGAGTGCTCCTTTGGTGACCAGAATCTATGGCTCACGCGGGACACGTGCAGCGGTTACTTTCGGACTTGCCATCTCAGACACTCTACCTCTGGGGCGTTCGGTAGCTGCGCGAAGGTAACAAAGTGGGCTCAAGTCCAGTACCCGAAAAGTGTCTCATGCCTCTCAACAGATGGCAGGCAGCGTGTCTCCTGCTGCTGCAGAAGGACTGCAGACGTCTGTTTCAGGCTATAGGCTAGAAACGTGGTGCCCGCTGATAGAAATGCCGGCAGTGGCCCGCAGTGAAAGTGTCACGCACCTGGTGGTTTCTTCGACATAAGCAAGCCACACGTACCGGTCACGGACATGTGCCCCTGCGCGGGGCAGGGTGCGTGAAGCCACCTCTTTGGGCAAACCCTACGGGTGGCCTGGCAAATGTGTCCCGTTTATGGGAAACTGTTATATTCCTTTCCGGTTTGATGAAAGGTACGTTACGAGCATTGCCGTTTTCTGGATTTGGAGTTCTGCCATGGAGCGCAACGCAGAGACCCAAGGGTTTGGGGGATAGGGAGCTAGCGCTTTGGCAGAGGCATCGCCATGCTGCCCCGAAATCTGGGCTCCGTATTCAACTTGGAGTCAAGGCAGCCTGGGGTGCAATGCACGGACCGTCTGGCCCTAGACGGGATGTGCACGTGCAACAGACGAGCTAGAGGAGAGAAATGGGATACCCGCAGTTCTTCGGGATAGGCCAGCTCTCATCCAGCTAGTTGCGAAAGCAGGCTCCGAAAGGCCTGGATGCCTTTGCTCAACACGCCACACACGAGTTCAGTCACGCAGTACTACACTCGGAGTTTCTCAAGGGTACGTGAAGGGACAGCTTTTCTGACTGCATAGGAACGGAGTTCCTCACAGGGGAAATGGGATGTGTACCGGACAGGCCGGGTGAACAAAATTTCGTATGCAGTTGTCCTCCAGTGGAGCGGGAGAGGGACCCAGGTCTGGCGAGCGCATAGTGTCTCTGGTCCCACACGTTCTGGGGCAGTGTGCTGCCTCAGCTCCCTTACAAGGCTGTGTTGACCTTGAGCCACGTAAGTAGAATAAGCTGCGGAAGTCAGTTTGACGCACATCCCAGGGTAGCCTTGCAGAGTTCCAATCCCAAGCCCTGTGGAGACAGATGGGCCTGAAAGCGTTTCACCCACGACGGCTCTTTGAAAACTCCGGGTCATTCCGAGTGCAGGGAGGACTGCGGTGAAGAGGGCTGTGAGCGTCAATCGTATCTTTTGTCCGTGCCTCCTGGACGTGGAGTGTGGCAAAGCGTGCCCAGGTGGACGGGAGGACAAAGCCTTCCCAAATCAAGTTGCAGGCTGCTGTTGTTACATGGAATCCCGGGCTTTGTTCACTGCTGTGTGCGACAAAGAAATCCTGGCTTCGTGTTTGTTCCTTGAGTGCGGGAAGTCCTCGTAGAGGGAGGCTTGAGGTGTCCAGTGTTCACCCAAATCGCTTCCGATCACAGGACGGAACATCGCACACACTTGTTGGCACTGTGGCCTCAGGTCCATTGCAAAGTAAGCCTTCACCGAGGCGTGGGAAACGAGTCGCTCCCCAGCTCACAAATGCCCGTGATGAGGTGGGCCGGATGGAAGCATGGGGGGTACCATGCTGCTTTGCCTGCAGGAGAAACATACGACAAGGTTCTAGAACATACTGTTATCTATGGGAGGACTGTGGTGCCCGGGACGCTCGGTGGCTCCAACGAGGGGCGCTAAGGGCTCCTTCTGAAGCCCATACGATGCCAATCGTTTCAACGCACTTTGCTGCTGGCCCACGTGCTGGTTGCCCACCTCTGCAATGTATGGGAATTCAACTCTGTAGCAGGTCTTCCCACCGGGGACGCTAATTTCGTTCACATCCTCGACCCTGAGCCTAGTGGCAGAGGCAAAAGCTGGGTCACTTCAGAGGCTCTTCCACCAGACGTTCGCAGAGGCACCTGACTTGGACTTGAAGCTACACGGAAGCAGGGACCTCAGGCACAGGGCAGACTGAGCGGTGTCCACCCTCACAGCATATAGCATTTCCTCGGGAACAGGGTCACTTTGGTGTCAGCTCTGGGATCCAAGATTTCGTGAGAGTGCTCCTTTGGTGACCAGAATCTATGGCTCACGCGGGACACGTGCAGCGGTTACTTTCGGACTTGCCATCTCAGACACTCTACCTCTGGGGCGTTCAGTAGCTGCGCGAAGGTAACAAAGTGGGCTCAAGTCCAGTACCCGAAAAGTGTCTCATGCCTCTCAACAGATGGCAGGCAGCGTGTCTCCTGCTGCTGCAGAAGGACTGCAGACGTCTGTTTCAGGCTATAGGCTAGAAACGTGGTGCCCGCTGATAGAAATGCCGGCAGTGGCCCGCAGTGAAAGTGTCACGCACCTGGTGGTTTCTTCGACATAAGCAAGCCACACGTACCGGTCACGGACATGTGCCCCTGCGCGGGGCAGGGTGCGTGAAGCCACCTCTTTGGGCAAACCCTACGGGTGGCCTGGCAAATGTGTCCCGTTTATGGGAAACTGTTATATTCCTTTCCGGTTTGATGAAAGGTACGTTACGAGCATTGCCGTTTTCTGGATTTGGAGTTCTGCCATGGAGCGCAACGCAGAGACCCAAGGGTTTGGGGGATAGGGAGCTAGCGCTTTGGCAGAGGCATCGCCATGCTGCCCCGAAATCTGGGCTCCGTATTCAACTTGGAGTCAAGGCAGCCTGGGGTGCAATGCACGGACCGTCTGGCCCTAGACGGGATGTGCACGTGCAACAGACGAGCTAGAGGAGAGAAATGGGATACCCGCAGTTCTTCGGGATAGGCCAGCTCTCATCCAGCTAGTTGCGAAAGCAGGCTCCGAAAGGCCTGGATGCCTTTGCTCAACACGCCACACACGAGTTCAGTCACGCAGTACTACACTCGGAGTTTCTCAAGGGTACGTGAAGGGACAGCTTTTCTGACTGCATAGGAACGGAGTTCCTCACAGGGGAAATGGGATGTGTACCGGACAGGCCGGGTGAACAAAATTTCGTATGCAGTTGTCCTCCAGTGGAGCGGGAGAGGGACCCAGGTCTGGCGAGCGCATAGTGTCTCTGGTCCCACACGTTCTGGGGCAGTGTGCTGCCTCAGCTCCCTTACAAGGCTGTGTTGACCTTGAGCCACGTAAGTAGAATAAGCTGCGGAAGTCAGTTTGACGCACATCCCAGGGTAGCCTTGCAGAGTTCCAATCCCAAGCCCTGTGGAGACAGATGGGCCTGAAAGCGTTTCACCCACGACGGCTCTTTGAAAACTCCGGGTCATTCCGAGTGCAGGGAGGACTGCGGTGAAGAGGGCTGTGAGCGTCAATCGTATCTTTTGTCCGTGCCTCCTGGACGTGGAGTGTGGCAAAGCGTGCCCAGGTGGACGGGAGGACAAAGCCTTCCCAAATCAAGTTGCAGGCTGCTGTTGTTACATGGAATCCCGGGCTTTGTTCACTGCTGTGTGCGACAAAGAAATCCTGGCTTCGTGTTTGTTCCTTGAGTGCGGGAAGTCCTCGTAGAGGGAGGCTTGAGGTGTCCAGTGTTCACCCAAATCGCTTCCGATCACAGGACGGAACATCGCACACACTTGTTGGCACTGTGGCCTCAGGTCCATTGCAAAGTAAGCCTTCGCCGAGGCGTGGGAAACGAGTCGCTCCCCAGCTCACAAATGCCCGTGATGAGGTGGGCCGGATGGAAGCATGGGGGGTACCATGCTGCTTTGCCTGCAGGAGAAACATACGACAAGGTTCTAGAACATACTGTTATCTATGGGAGGACTGTGCTGCCCGGGACGCTCGGTGGCTCCAACGAGGGGCGCTAAGGGCTCCTTCTGAAGCCCATACGATGCCAATCGTTTCAACGCACTTTGCTGCTGGCCCACGTGCTGGTTGCCCACCTCTGCAATGTATGGGAATTCAACTCTGTAGCAGGTCTTCCCACCGGGGACGCTAATTTCGTTCACATCCTCGACCCTGAGCCTAGTGGCAGAGGCAAAAGCTGGGTCACTTCAGAGGCTCTTCCACCAGACGTTCGCAGAGGCGCCTGCCTTGGACTTGAAGCTACACGGAAGCAGGGACCTCAGGCACAGGGCAGACTGAGCGGTGTCCACCCTCACAGCATATAGCATTTCCTCGGGAACAGGGTCACTTTGGTGTCAGCTCTGGGATCCAAGATTTCGTGAGAGTGCTCCTTTGGTGACCAGAATCTATGGCTCACGCGGGACACGTGCAGCGGTTACTTTCGGACTTGCCATCTCAGACACTCTACCTCTGGGGCGTTCGGTAGCTACGCGAAGGTAACAAAGTGGGCTCAAGTCCAGTACCCGAAAAGTGTCTCATGCCTCTCAACAGATGGCAGGCAGCGTGTCTCCTGCTGCTGCAGAAGGACTGCAGACGTCTGTTTCAGGCTATAGGCTAGAAACGTGGTGCCCGCTGATAGAAATGCCGGCAGTGGCCCTCAGTGAAAGTGTCACGCACCTGGTGGTTTCTTCGACATAAGCAAGCCACACGTACCGGTCACGGACATGTGCCCCTGCGCGGGGCAGGGTGCGTGAAGCCACCTCTTTGGGCAAACCCTACGGGTGGCCTGGCAAATGTGTCCCGTTTATGGGAAACTGTTATATTCCTTTCCGGTTTGATGAAAGGTACGTTACGAGCATTGCCGTTTTCTGGATTTGGAGTTCTGCCATGGAGTGCAACGCAGAGACCCAAGGGTTTGGGGGATAGGGAGCTAGTGCTTTGGCAGAGGCATCGCCATGCTGCCCCGAGCTCTGGGCTCCGTATTCAACTTGGAGTCAAGGCAGCCTGGGGTGCAATGCACGGACCGTCTGGCCCTAGACGGGATGTGCACGTGCAACAGACGAGCTAGAGGAGAGAAATGGGATACTCGCAGTTCTTCGGGATAGGCCAGCTCTCATCCAGCTAGTTGCGAAAGCAGGCTCCGAAAGGCCTGGATGCCTTTGCTCAACACGCCACACACGAGTTCAGTCACGCAGTACTACACTCGGAGTTTCTCAAGGGTACGTGAAGGGACAGCTTTTCTGACTGCATAGGAACGGAGTTCCTCACAGGGGAAATGGGATGTGTACCGGACAGGCCGGGTGAACAAAATTTCGTATGCAGTTGTCCTCCAGTGGAGCGGGAGAGGGACCCAGGTCTGGCGAGCGCATAGTGTCTCTGGTCCCACACGTTCTGGGGCAGTGTGCTGCCTCAGCTCCCTTACAAGGCTGTGTTGACCTTCAGCCACGTAAGTAGAATAAGCTGCGGAAGTCAGTTTGACGCACATCCCAGGGTAGCCTTGCAGAGTTCCAATCCCAAGCCCTGTGGAGACAGATGGGCCTGAAAGCGTTTCACCCACGACGGCTCTTTGAAAACTCCGGGTCATTCCGAGTGCAGGGAGGACTGCGGTGAAGAGGGCTGTGAGCGTCAATCGTATCTTTTGTCCGTGCCTCCTGGACGTGGAGTGTGGCAAAGCGTGCCCAGGTGGACGGGAGGACAAAGCCTTCCCAAATCAAGTTGCAGGCTGCTGTTGTTACATGGAATCCCGGGCTTTGTTCACTGCTGTGTGCGACAAAGAAATCCTGGCTTCGTGTTTGTTCCTTGAGTGCGGGAAGTCCTCGTAGAGGGAGGCTTGAGGTGTCCAGTGTTCACCCAAATCGCTTCCGATCACAGGACGGAACATCGCACACACTTGTTGGCACTGTGGCCTCAGGTCCATTGCAAAGTAAGCCTTCGCCGAGGCGTGGGAAACGAGTCGCTCCCCAGCTCACAAATGCCCGTGATGAGGTGGGCCGGATGGAAGCATGGGGGGTACCATGCTGCTTTGCCTGCAGGAGAAACATACGACAAGGTTCTAGAACATACTGTTATCTATGGGAGGACTGTGCTGCCCGGGACGCTCGGTGGCTCCAACGAGGGGCGCTAAGGGCTCCTTCTGAAGCCCATACGATGCCAATCGTTTCAACGCACTTTGCTGCTGGCCCACGTGCTGGTTGCCCACCTCTGCAATGTATGGGAATTCAACTCTGTAGCAGGTCTTCCCACCGGGGACGCTAATTTCGTTCACATCCTCGACCCTGAGCCTAGTGGCAGAGGCAAAAGCTGGGTCACTTCAGAGGCTCTTCCACCAGACGTTCGCAGAGGCGCCTGCCTTGGACTTGAAGCTACACGGAAGCAGGGACCTCAGGCACAGGGCAGACTGAGCGGTGTCCACCCTCACAGCATATAGCATTTCCTCGGGAACAGGGTCACTTTGGTGTCAGCTCTGGGATCCAAGATTTCGTGAGAGTGCTCCTTTGGTGACCAGAATCTATGGCTCACGCGGGACACGTGCAGCGGTTACTTTCGGACTTGCCATCTCAGACACTCTACCTCTGGGGCGTTCGGTAGCTGCGCGAAGGTAACAAAGTGGGCTCAAGTCCAGTACCCGAAAAGTGTCTCATGCCTCTCAACAGATGGCAGGCAGCGTGTCTCCTGCTGCTGCAGAAGGACTGCAGACGTCTGTTTCAGGCTATAGGCTAGAAACGTGGTGCCCGCTGATCGAAATGCCGGCAGTGGCCCGCAGTGAAAGTGTCACGCACCTGGTGGTTTCTTCGACATAAGCAAGCCACACGTACCGGTCACGGACATGTGCCCCTGCGCGGGGCAGGGTGCGTGAAGCCACCTCTTTGGGCAAACCCTACGGGTGGCCTGGCAAATGTGTCCCGTTTATGGGAAACTGTTATATTCCTTTCCGGTTTGATGAAAGGTACGTTACGAGCATTGCCGTTTTCTGGATTTGGAGTTCTGCCATGGAGCGCAACGCAGAGACCCAAGGGTTTGGGGGATAGGGAGCTAGCGCTTTGGCAGAGGCATCGCCATGCTGCCCCGAGCTCTGGGCTCCGTATTCAACTTGGAGTCAAGGCAGCCTGGGGTGCAATGCACGGACCGTCTGGCCCTAGACGGGATGTGCACGTGCAACAGACGAGCTAGAGGAGAGAAATGGGATACCCGCAGTTCTTCGGGATAGGCCAGCTCTCATCCAGCTAGTTGCGAAAGCAGGCTCCGAAAGGCCTGGATGCCTTTGCTCAACACGCCACACACGAGTTCAGTCACGCAGTACTACACTCGGAGTTTCTCAAGGGTACGTGGAGGGACAGCTTTTCTGACTGCATAGGAACGGAGTTCCTCACAGGGGAAATGGGATGTGTACCGGACAGGCCGGGTGAACAAAATTTCGTATGCAGTTGTCCTCCAGTGGAGCGGGAGAGGGACCCAGGTCTGGCGAGCGCATAGTGTCTCTGGTCCCACACGTTCTGGGGCAGTGTGCTGCCTCAGCTCCCTTACAAGGCTGTGTTGACCTTGAGCCACGTAAGTAGAATAAGCTGCGGAAGTCAGTTTGACGCACATCCCAGGGTAGCCTTGCAGAGTTCCAATCCCAAGCCCTGTGGAGACAGATGGGCCTGAAAGCGTTTCACCCACGACGGCTCTTTGAAAACTCCGGGTCATTCCGAGTGCAGGGAGGACTGCGGTGAAGAGGGCTGTGAGCGTCAATCGTATCTTTTGTCCGTGCCTCCTGGACGTGGAGTGTGGCAAAGCGTGCCCAGGTGGACGGGAGGACAAAGCCTTCCCAAATCAAGTTGCAGGCTGCTGTTGTTACATGGAATCCCGGGCTTTGTTCACTGCTGTGTGCGACAAAGAAATCCTGGCTTCGTGTTTGTTCCTTGAGTGCGGGAAGTCCTCGTAGAGGGAGGCTTGAGGTGTCCAGTGTTCACCCAAATCGCTTCCGATCACAGGACGGAACATCGCACACACTTGTTGGCACTGTGGCCTCAGGTCCATTGCAAAGTAAGCCTTCGCCGAGGCGTGGGAAACGAGTCGCTCCCCAGCTCACAAATGCCCGTGATGAGGTGGGCCGGATGGAATCATGGGGGGGTACCATGCTGCTTTGCCTGCAGGAGAAACATACGACAAGGTTCTAGAACATACTGTTATCTATGGGAGGACTGTGGTGCCCGGGACGCTCGGTGGCTCCAACGAGGGGCGCTAAGGGCTCCTTCTGAAGCCCATACGATGCCAATCGTTTCAACGCACTCTGCTGCTGGCCCACGTGCTGGTTGCCCACCTCTGCAATGTATGGGAATTCAACTCTGTAGCAGGTCTTCCCACCGGGGACGCTAATTTCGTTCACATCCTCGACCCTGAGCCTAGTGGCAGAGGCAAAAGCTGGGTCACTTCAGAGGCTCTTCCACCAGACGTTCGCAGAGGCGCCTGCCTTGGACTTGAAGCTACACGGAAGCAGGGACCTCAGGCACAGGGCAGACTGAGCGGTGTCCACCCTCACAGCATATAGCATTTCCTCGGGAACAGGGTCACTTTGGTGTCAGCTCTGGGATCCAAGATTTCGTGAGAGTGCTCCTTTGGTGACCAGAATCTATGGCTCACGCGGGACACGTGCAGCGGTTACTTTCGGACTTGCCATCTCAGACACTCTACCTCTGGGGCGTTCGGTAGCTGCGCGAAGGTAACAAAGTGGGCTCAAGTCCAGTACCCGAAAAGTGTCTCATGCCTCTCAACAGATGGCAGGCAGCATGTCTCCTGCTGCTGCAGAAGGACTGCAGACGTCTGTTTCAGGCTATAGGCTAGAAACGTGGTGCCCGCTGATCGAAATGCCGGCAGTGGCCCGCAGTGAAAGTGTCACGCACCTGGTGGTTTCTTCGACATAAGCAAGCCACACGTACCGGTCACGGACATGTGCCCCTGCGCGGGGCAGGGTGCGTGAAGCCACCTCTTTGGGCAAACCCTACGGGTGGCCTGGCAAATGTGTCCCGTTTATGGGAAACTGTTATATTCCTTTCCGGTTTGATGAAAGGTACGTTACGAGCATTGCCGTTTTCTGGATTTGGAGTTCTGCCATGGAGTGCAACGCAGAGACCCAAGGGTTTGGGGGATAGGGAGCTAGCGCTTTGGCAGAGGCATCGCCATGCTGCCCCGAGCTCTGGGCTCCGTATTCAACTTGGAGTCAAGGCAGCCTGGGGTGCAATGCACGGACCGTCTGGCCCTAGACGGGATGTGCACGTGCAACAGACGAGCTAGAGGAGAGAAATGGGATACCCGCAGTTCTTCGGGATAGGCCAGCTCTCATCCAGCTAGTTGCGAAAGCAGGCTCCGAAAGGCCTGGATGCCTTTGCTCAACACGCCACACACGAGTTCAGTCACGCAGTACTACACTCGGAGTTTCTCAAGGGTACGTGAAGGGACAGCTTTTCTGACTGCATAGGAACGGAGTTCCTCACAGGGGAAATGGGATGTGTACCGGACAGGCCGGGTGAACAAATTTTCGTATGCAGTTGTCCTCCAGTGGAGCGGGAGAGGGACCCAGGTCTGGCGAGCGCATAGTGTCTCTGGTCCCACACGTTCTGGGGCAGTGTGCTGCCTCAGCTCCCTTACAAGGCTGTGTTGACCTTGAGCCACGTAAGTAGAATAAGCTGCGGAAGTCAGTTTGACGCACATCCCAGGGTAGCCTTGCAGAGTTCCAATCCCAAGCCCTGTGGAGACAGATGGGCCTGAAAGCGTTTCACCCACGACGGCTCTTTGAAAACTCCGGGTCATTCCGAGTGCAGGGAGGACTGCGGTGAAGAGGGCTGTGAGCGTCAATCGTATCTTTTGTCCGTGCCTCCTGGACGTGGAGTGTGGCAAAGCGTGCCCAGGTGGACGGGAGGACAAAGCCTTCCCAAATCAAGTTGCAGGCTGCTGTTGTTACATGGAATCCCGGGCTTTGTTCACTGCTGTGTGCGACAAAGAAATCCTGGCTTCGTGTTTGTTCCTTGAGTGCGGGAAGTCCTCGTAGAGGGAGGCTTGAGGTGTCCAGTGTTCACCCAAATCGCTTCCGATCACAGGACGGAACATCGCACACACTTGTTGGCACTGTGGCCTCAGGTCCATTGCAAAGTAAGCCTTCGCCGAGGCGTGGGAAACGAGTCGCTCCCCAGCTCACAAATGCCCGTGATGAGGTGGGCCGGATGGAAGCATGGGGGGTACCATGCTGCTTTGCCTGCAGGAGAAACATACGACAAGGTTCTAGAACATACTGTTATCTATGGGAGGACTGTGCTGCCCGGGACGCTCGGTGGCTCCAACGAGGGGCGCTAAGGGCTCCTTCTGAAGCCCATACGATGCCAATCGTTTCAACGCACTTTGCTGCTGGCCCACGTGCTGGTTGCCCACCTCTGCAATGTATGGGAATTCAACTCTGTAGCAGGTCTTCCCACCGGGGACGCTAATTTCGTTCACATCCTCGACCCTGAGCCTAGTGGCAGAGGCAAAAGCTGGGTCACTTCAGAGGCTCTTCCACCAGACGTTCGCAGAGGCGCCTGCCTTGGACTTGAAGCTACACGGAAGCAGGGACCTCAGGCACAGGGCAGACTGAGCGGTGTCCACCCTCACAGCATATAGCATTTCCTCGGGAACAGGGTCACTTTGGTGTCAGCTCTGGGATCCAAGATTTCGTGAGAGTGCTCCTTTGGTGACCAGAATCTATGGCTCACGCGGGACACGTGCAGCGGTTACTTTCGGACTTGCCATCTCAGACACTCTACCTCTGGGGCGTTCGGTAGCTGCGCGAAGGTGACAAAGTGGGCTCAAGTCCAGTACCCGAAAAGTGTCTCATGCCTCTCAACAGATGGCAGGCAGCGTGTCTCCTGCTGCTGCAGAAGGACTGCAGACGTCTGTTTCAGGCTATAGGCTAGAAACGTGGTGCCCGCTGATAGAAATGCCGGCAGTGGCCCGCAGTGAAAGTGTCACGCACCTGGTGGTTTCTTCGACATAAGCAAGCCACACGTACCGGTCACGGACATGTGCCCCTGCGCGGGGCAGGGTGCGTGAAGCCACCTCTTTGGGCAAACCCTACGGGTGGCCTGGCAAATGTGTCCCGTTTATGGGAAACTGTTATATTCCTTTCCGGTTTGATGAAAGGTACGTTACGAGCATTGCCGTTTTCTGGATTTGGAGTTCTGCCATGGAGCGCAACGCAGAGACCCAAGGGTTTGGGGGATAGGGAGCTAGCGCTTTGGCAGAGGCAGCTCCATGCTGCCCCGAGCTCTGGGCTCCGTGTTCAACTTGGAGTCAAGGCAGCCTGGGGTGCAATGCACGGACCGTCTGGCCCTAGACGGGATGTGCACGTGCAATAGACGAGCTAGAGGAGATAAATGGGATACCCGCAGTTCTTCGGGATAGGCCAGCTCTCATCCAGCTAGTTGCGAAAGCAGGCTCCGAAAGGCCTGGATGCCTTTGCTCAACACGCCACACACGAGTTCAGTCACGCAGTACTACACTCGGAGTTTCTCAAGGGTACGTGAAGGGACAGCTTTTCTGACTGCATAGGAACGGAGTTCCTCCCAGGGGAAATGGGATGTGTACCGGACAGGCTGGGTGAACAAAATTTCGTATGCAGTTGTCCTCCAGTGGACCGGGAGAGGGACCCAGGTCTGGCGAGCGCATAGTGTCTCTGGTCCCACACGTTCTGGGGCAGTGTGCTGCCTCAGCTCCCTTACAAGGCTGTGTTGACATTGAGCCACGTAAGTAGAATAAGCTGCGGAAGTCAGTTTGACGCACATCCCAGGGTAGCCTTGCAGAGTTCCAATCCCAAGCCCTGTGGAGACAGATGGGCCTGAAAGCGTTTCACCCACGACGGCTCTTTGAAAACTCCGGGTCATTCCGAGTGCAGGGAGGACTGCAGTGAAGAGGGCTGTGAGCGTCAATCGTATCTTTTGTCCGTGCCTCCTGGACGTTGAGTGTGGCAAAGCGTGCCCAGGTGGACGGGAGGACAAAGCCTTCCCAAATCAAGTTGCAGGCTGCTGTTGTTACATGGAATCCCGGGCTTTGTTCACTGCTGTGTGCGACAAAGAAATCCTGGCTTCGTGTTTGTTCCTTGAGTGCGGGAAGTCCTCGTAGAGGGAGGCTTGAGGTGTCCAGTGTTCACCCAAATCGCTTCCGATCACAGGACGGAACATCGCACACACTTGTTGGCACTGTGGCCTCAGGTCCATTGCAAAGTAAGCCTTCGCCGAGGCGTGGGAAACGAGTCGCTCCCCAGCTCACAAATGCCCGTGATGAGGTGTGCCGGATGGAAGCATGGGGGGTACCATGCTGCTTTGCCTGCAGGAGAAACATACCACAAGGTTCTAGAACATACTGTTATCTATGGGAGGACTGTGCTGCCCGGGACGCTTGGTGGCTCCAACGAGGGGCGCTAAGGGCTCCTTCTGAAGCCCATACGATGCCAATCGTTTCAACGCACTTTGCTGCTGGCCCACGTGCTGGTTGCCCACCTCTGCAATGTATGGGAATTCAACTCTGTAGCAGGTCTTCCCACCGGGGACGCTAATTTCGTTCACATCCTCGACCCTGAGCCTAGTGGCAGAGGCAAAAGCTGGGTCACTTCAGAGGCTCTTCCACCAGACGTTCGCAGAGGCGCCTGCCTTGGACTTGAAGCTACACGGAAGCAGGGACCTCAGGCACAGGGCAGACTGAGCGGTGTCCACCCTCACAGCATATAGCATTTCCTCGGGAACAGGGTCACTTTGGTGTCAGCTCTGGGATCCAAGATTTCGTGAGAGTGCTCCTTTGGTGACCAGAATCTATGGCTCACGCGGGACACGTGCAGCGGTTACTTTCGGACTTGCCATCTCAGACACTCTACCTCTGGGGCGTTCGGTAGCTGCGCGAAGGTAACAACGTGGGCTCAAGTCCAGTACCCGAAAAGTGTCTCATGCCTCTCAACAGATGGCAGGCAGCGTGTCTCCTGCTGCTGCAGAAGGACTGCAGACGTCTGTTTCAGGCTATAGGCTAGAAACGTGGTGCCCGCTGATAGAAATGCCGGCAGTGGCCCGCAGTGAAAGTGTCACGCACCTGGTGGTTTCTTCGACATAAGCAAGCCACACGTACCGGTCACGGACATGTGCCCCTGCGCGGGGCAGGGTGCGTGAAGCCACCTCTTTGGGCAAACCCTACGGGTGGCCTGGCAAATGTGTCCCGTTTATGGGAAACTGTTATATTCCTTTCCGGTTTGATGAAAGGTACGTTACGAGCATTGCCGTTTTCTGGATTTGGAGTTCTGCCATGGAGCGCAACGCAGAGACCCAAGGGTTTGGGGGATAGGGAGCTAGCGCTTTGGCAGAGGCATCGCCATGCTGCCCCGAGCTCTGGGCTCCGTATTCAACTTGGAGTCAAGGCAGCCTGGGGTGCAATGCACGGACCGTCTGGCCCTAGACGGGATGTGCACGTGCAACAGACGAGCTAGAGGAGAGAAATGGGATACCCGCAGTTCTTCGGGATAGGCCAGCTCTCATCCAGCTAGTTGCGAAAGCAGGCTCCGAAAGGCCTGGATGCCTTTGCTCAACATGCCACACACGAGTTCAGTCACGCAGTACTACACTCGGAGTTTCTCAAGGGTACGTGGAGGGACAGCTTTTCTGACTGCATAGGAACGGAGTTCCTCACAGGGGAAATGGGATGTGTACCGGACAGGCTGGGTGAACAAAATTTCGTATGCAGTTGTCCTCCAGTGGAGCGGGAGAGGGACCCAGGTCTGGCGAGCGCATAGTGTCTCTGGTCCCACAAGTTCTGGGGCAGTGTGCTGCCTCAGCTCCCTTACAAGGCTGTGTTGACCTTGAGCCACGTAAGTAGAATAAGCTGCGGAAGTCAGTTTGACGCACATCCCAGGGTAGCCTTGCAGAGTTCCAATCCCAAGCCCTGTGGAGACAGATGGGCCTGAAAGCGTTTCACCCACGACGGCTCTTTGAAAACTCCGGGTCATTCCGAGTGCAGGGAGGACTGCGGTGAAGAGGGCTGTGAGCGTCTATCGTATCTTTTGTCCGTGCCTCCTGGACGTGGAGTGTGGCAAAGCGTGCCCAGGTGGACGGGAGGACAAAGCCTTCCCAAATCAAGTTGCAGGCTGCTGTTGTTACATGGAATCCCGGGCTTTGTTCACTGCTGTGTGCGACAAAGAAATCCTGGCTTCGTGTTTGTTCCTTGAGTGCGGGAAGTCCTCGTAGAGGGAGGCTTGAGGTGTCCAGTGTTCACCCAAATCGCTTCCGATCACAGGACGGAACATCGCACACACTTGTTGGCACTGTGGCCTCAGGTCCATTGCAAAGTAAGCCTTCGCCGAGGCGTGGGAAACGAGTCGCTCCCCAGCTCACAAATGCCCGTGATGAGGTGGGCCGGATGGAAGCATGGGGGGTACCATGCTGCTTTGCCTGCAGGAGAAACATACCACAAGGTTCTAGAACATACTGTTATCTATGGGAGGACTGTGGTGCCCGGGACGCTCGGTGGCTCCAACGAGGGGCGCTAAGGGCTCCTTCTGAAGCCCATACGATGCCAATCGTTTCAACGCACTTTGCTGCTGGCCCACGTGCTGGTTGCCCACCTCTGCAATGTATGGGAATTCAACTCTGTAGCAGGTCTTCCCACCGGGGACGCTAATTTCGTTCACATCCTCGACCCTGAGCCTAGTGGCAGAGGCAAAAGCTGGGTCACTTCAGAGGCTCTTCCACCAGACGTTCGCAGAGGCGCCTGCCTTGGACTTGAAGCTACACGGAAGCAGGGACCTCAGGCACAGGGCAGACTGAGCGGTGTCCACCCTCACAGCATATAGCATTTCCTCGGGAACAGGGTCACTTTGGTGTCAGCTCTGGGATCCAAGATTTCGTGAGAGTGCTCCTTTGGTGACCAGAATCTATGGCTCACGCGGGACACGTGCAGCGGTTACTTTCGGACTTGCCATCTCAGACACTCTACCTCTGGGGCGTTCGGTAGCTGCGCGAAGGTAACAAAGTGGGCTCAAGTCCAGTACCCGAAAAGTGTCTCATGCCTCTCAACAGATGGCAGGCAGCGTGTCTCCTGCTGCTGCAGAAGGACTGCAGACGTCTGTTTCAGGCTATAGGCTAGAAACGTGGTGCCCGCTGATAGAAATGCCGGCAGTGGCCCGCAGTGAAAGTGTCACGCACCTGGTGGTTTCTTCGACATAAGCAAGCCACACGTACCGGTCACGGACATGTGCCCCTGCGCGGGGCAGGGTGCGTGAAGCCACCTCTTTGGGCAAACCCTACGGGTGGCCTGGCAAATGTGTCCCGTTTATGGGAAACTGTTATATTCCTTTCCGGTTTGATGAAAGGTACGTTACGAGCATTGCCGTTTTCTGGATTTGGAGTTCTGCCATGGAGTGCAACGCAGAGACCCAAGGGTTTGGGGGATAGGGAGCTAGCGCTTTGGCAGAGACATCGCCATGCTGCCCCGAGCTCTGGGCTCCGTGTTCAACTTGGAGTCAAGGCAGCCTGGGGTGCAATGCACGGACCGTCTGGCCCTAGACGGGATGTGCACGTGCAACAGACGAGCTAGAGGAGAGAAATGGGATACCCGCAGTTCTTCGGGATAGGCCAGCTCTCATCCAGCTAGTTGCGAAAGCAGGCTCCGAAAGGCCTGGATGCCTTTTCTCAACACGCCACACACGAGTTCAGTCACGCAGTACTACACTCGGAGTTTCTCAAGGGTACGTGGAGGGACAGCTTTTCTGACTGCATAGGAACGGAGTTCCTCACAGGGGAAATGGGATGTGTACCGGACAGGCTGGGTGAACAAAATTTCGTATGCAGTTGTCCTCCAGTGGAGCGGGAGAGGGACCCAGGTCTGGCGAGCGCATAGTGTCTCTGGTCCCACACGTTCTGGGGCAGTGTGCTGCCTCAGCTCCCTTACAAGGCTGTGTTGACATTGAGCCACGTAAGTAGAATAAGCTGCGGAAGTCAGTTTGACGCACATCCCAGGGTAGCCTTGCAGTGTTCCAATCCCAAGCCCTGTGGAGACAGATGGGCCTGAAAGCGTTTCACCCACGACGGCTCTTTGAAAACTCCGGGTCATTCCGAGTGCAGGGAGGACTGCGGTGAAGAGGGCTGTGAGCGTCAATCGTATCTTTTGTCCGTGCCTCCTGGACGTGGAGTGTGGCAAAGCGTGCCCAGGTGGACGGGAGGACAAAGCCTTCCCAAATCAAGTTGCAGGCTGCTGTTGTTACATGGAATCCCGGGCTTTGTTCACTGCTGTGTGCGACAAAGAAATCCTGGCTTCGTGTTTGTTCCTTGAGTGCGGGAAGTCCTCGTAGAGGGAGGCTTGAGGTGTCCAGTGTTCACCCAAATCGCTTCCGATCACAGGACGGAACATCGCACACACTTGTTGGCACTGTGGCCTCAGGTCCATTGCAAAGTAAGCCTTCGCCGAGGCGTGGGAAACGAGTCGCTCCCCAGCTCACAAATGCCCATGATGAGGTGGGCCGGATGGAAGCATGGGGGGGTACCATGCTGCTTTGCCTGCAGGAGAAACATACGACAAGGTTCTAGAACATACTGTTATCTATGGGAGGACTGTGGTGCCCGGGACGCTCGGTGGCTCCAACGAGGGGCGCTAAGGGCTCCTTCTGAAGCCCATACGATGCCAATCGTTTCAACGCACTTTGCTGCTGGCCCACGTGCTGGTTGCCCACCTCTGCAATGTATGGGAATTCAACTCTGTAGCAGGTCTTCCCACCGGGGACGCTAATTTCGTTCACATCCTCGACCCTGAGCCTAGTGGCAGAGGCAAAAGCTGGGTCACTTCAGAGGCTCTTCCACCAGACGTTCGCAGAGGCACCTGCCTTGGACTTGAAGCTACACGGAAGCAGGGACCTCAGGCACAGGGCAGACTGAGCGGTGTCCACCCTCACAGCATATAGCATTTCCTCGGGAACAGGGTCACTTTGGTGTCAGCTCTGGGATCCAAGATTTCGTGAGAGTGCTCCTTTGGTGACCAGAATCTATGGCTCACGCGGGACACGTGCAGCGGTTACTTTCGGACTTGCCATCTCAGACACTCTACCTCTGGGGCGTTCGGTAGCTGCGCGAAGGTAACAAAGTGGGCTCAAGTCCAGTACCCGAAAAGTGTCTCATGCCTCTCAACAGATGGCAGGCAGCGTGTCTCCTGCTGCTGCAGAAGGACTGCAGACGTCTGTTTCAGGCTATAGGCTAGAAACGTGGTGCCCGCTGATAGAAATGCCGGCAGTGGCCCGCAGTGAAAGTGTCACGCACCTGGTGGTTTCTTCGACATAAGCAAGCCACACGTACCGGTCACGGACATGTGCCCCTGCGCGGGGCAGGGTGCGTGAAGCCACCTCTTTGGGCAAACCCTACGGGTGGCCTGGCAAATGTGTCCCGTTTATGGGAAACTGTTATATTCCTTTCCGGTTTGATGAAAGGTACGTTACGAGCATTGCCGTTTTCTGGATTTGGAGTTCTGCCATGGAGCGCAACGCAGAGACCCAAGGGTTTGGGGGATAGGGAGCTAGCGCTTTGGCAGAGGCAGCTCCATGCTGCCCCGAGCTCTGGGCTCCGTGTTCAACTTGGAGTAAAGGCAGCCTGGGGTGCAATGCACGGACCGTCTGGCCCTAGACGGGATGTGCACGTGCAACAGACGAGCTAGAGGAGAGAAATGGGATACCCGCAGTTCTTCGGGATAGGCCAGCTCTCATCCAGCTAGTTGCGAAAGCAGGCTCCGAAAGGCCTGGATGCCTTTTCTCAACACGCCACACACGAGTTCAGTCACGCAGTACTACACTCGGAGTTTCTCAAGGGTACGTGGAGGGACAGCTTTTCTGACTGCATAGGAACGGAGTTCCTCACAGGGGAAATGGGATGTGTACCGGACAGGCTGGGTGAACAAAATTTCGTATGCAGTTGTCCTCCAGTGGAGCGGGAGAGGGACCCAGGTCTGGCGAGCGCATAGTGTCTCTGGTCCCACACGTTCTGGGGCAGTGTGCTGCCTCAGCTCCTGCAGCGGGCCGTTTCCGACCAGCAGAATAACGAGCCGCCACACGCAAGATTCTTCTCGTATCACACTTTATTGGAGCACAGCTTGGTTGAAGAAAGATGGAAGGAAGACCCTACGCAGCAGAATATGGCAGGCTTTATACTGGCCAGAAGGTCCACACAACAGCCCTGGATTGGTGTGTGTCAGTATATGTGACAATATATTGCTACGCCTACAATCCACGGGATGCACGCGTGGCGCCTTACGCGGCACTCCCGGGTAGTGCAAGCAAGATGCAACAATGTAATTTCACCTTCCTCTGGACCAAGAATCCAGCTCCTTCCTGGCGGCGTCCCACATCTCCCCCTTTTTCTTTATGTCCTTAGACCACATAACGGTCGCCCGTACAAGTCTTGCCCCCAAGGGGACATGGCTGTTCAAGGGCTATTGTCATGGGCGGCAGAAATCACCCTCCCATAGTGCAATGCTGCTTACAGCGCGGGGTGCAAGGGCTGATTTCAGGCAGAGGTTCCCACTAGGAGTGCAATGGCTCATGGCCATCCTGTGCAGGGGCAACCACTAGGACTTGTTTAGCAGGGAGATCCAGGCACCGGCAGGCTGGCCGTTTTCAATGGCCACCAAAGCTTGCATCAACATAATCTTCTGTGTGTGTGACTTACGTTTCGGACGACACACCAACCACAGGCATAGTGCGATCCCCACTGCACAAAGGATGCCAAAAGCCCCCATGCCTACCCATTCTTTAAAGAAAAGAAAAGTAGAGGATAGCCATGAAGCAAAATTCCCAAAAGAAATAGGGTGTAACTCGGTAGTATTAAGATGAATAATCTGTAATCGTTGTTCAAACAGCAGTCTTTCTGCTTCTTCAGACCAATTTCCTTTTAAATATTCCCCGATCAATTTACTTTGGTTCAAACGTCCTATAATTTTATAGGGAGTAACACAAAGATGATTAAATTTAGCAACACAACCAAGCTGAAGCATATCATACAACTCTTCAAAAGCATCCTCCAGCAAATCCATCCGTTGATTTAAAGATAAAATGCCAGCATGTAAATGTGTATTAAAGCGATTCTGATTTTCTAAAGCTAGCGACGTTTGCTTTACTATACCATTAATTACAGCAGCTGATTGTACCTGATTCACCATTGCTGCAGCAGCAGTGGCGGCCGCCGTCACAGAAGCAGTTAAGGCAATTATAAGTGCAGCAGTAATCCCAAGATCCCGCCGCTGCCTCACCAGATTAATTAATGGAAAAGTAGCGGGATCTGCCTTAACTGGAATGGGAACAAATGTAGGTATACGTAGTACTACAGCAGTCTGCACGATTGTTCCATTCCAACATTGTGAAATCCAGCAAGAAACGCCCTTATTACATCCTTCTGTATCATTAGACAATAAAAACATAAAAGGGGGTTGTACGCATATCACAGCTGCAGGCTTGGAATAATTATACAAAGAATTTAGTATATTACGTAATTTCAATTTATATATTTGACTTTTATTAGCTAATTTAACCTCCCCGCTCACATTATACAAGGTGCCATTACTAGAATAAATCATGGCCAACGCAGAAAGATCCATGCTAGCGCCAGCATCATTAGTCACAACCCAAGAATAAAACGGCCACCCTTCATAATACCAGGTAACATTAGAAGCATTACAATTTTTCCTGCCCGCAAAAGACTTTATATTAAATGATAATCGAAAACCATGGGCAACTTGCAACGATGCAAAATCCTTACCAGCACAAGATGTGAATACCGGAGGGTACCTAACATTTGGAACACAGGATAAAAAATTTAACGTATTATTTCCCCTGGTGTGATTAACTTTTTTATTCCTTACAGGAATCACTCCATCATGATAAAATAATAAAGTAGTCACATTCATTAACTCTAAGCCATTTGCTCCATCACCTGAGCCAGATTGAGCACCTAAGGATATTTTGGATAGGGCTTCAGACAGCATATTAAACGGCATTTGATTATGTTTCAATGGATTATCCCAGGCAACAAGTCTTTTCCATAACAAGCCTATACAGCTTACATTCAAATCCCAACTAAAACAAAGGGTTTTATTAATTCTAACAGAACTGCCATTATATGATATCCAATCCATATTCTGTGGATCTATACAAGGAGTATACATAGAGCAATCACTAGCATATAAAATTGGGAGTACTCGACTCTTAGCATGGACTGGCATGGGTACCGGCCAGGTTCTACTTATTCCCCAAAAGGTGTCTTCCATTGTCTGCATTGTTCCCCACAGGCAGCATAGTAGAAGTAACTGACGTAGAAAGGCCATCACTCTTCAACCGTTCTAGTGCAACGTACCGGCACCCAAACTGGTTCTTGACCCTGCGGGGAAACACATAAGGACCCCCTAGATCGTGTAAGAACAGCATCCGGGCCTCTCCAGGTGTTGGTTAAAACATCTTTCCACATAACTTTCCCATAATCCTGCAACTCCCGCACCGAATGGCGGTCAGCCGCAGTACTAGCTGCAATACCCTCTTGTAAAAAATTTATTGTATATAGGGCAAGCGAAATTCTTTGTTTTGGAGTACAGCCTTCAGCAATTCCCCCTTTTTGTTTAAGTAAAACAGTTTTAAGATTTCTATGAGCACGCTCAATAATACCTTGTCCCTGAGGATTATAGGGTATGCCCGTAACATGGGAAACACCCATACGCTGACAAAATTGTGCAAATGATTTTGCAGTATATGCAGGGCCATTATCTGTTTTTAATTGTAATGGTTTGCCCCATGCAGCCCAGGCCTCCAGACAGTGAGTAATTACATGCTGTACTCGTTCTCCAGCCAACGGAGTGGCATGAAGGACGCCAGAGCAAGTGTCAATAGAAACATGAATATACTGTAACTTCCCAAAAGAGGAAAAATGAGTTACATCCATTTGCCACAAACTATTCGGAAGCAACCCACGAGGATTAACTCCAACAGGAGAAGCAGATGTAAAGGTTACGCAGACAGGGCATTGCTTTACAATCTTTCGAGCAGCGGCACGGGAAATAAAAAACTTTTTCCGAAGTACCACAGAAGAAACATGATATAAAGCATGAAATTCTTGGGCCTGCAAAAGGGGATCTAAAATGGGAAAAGCACGAGTTGCCAGATCTACTTGTGCATTAGCAGACGCCATTGGTCCAGGCAATAAACTATGTGCACGTATATGAGTAATATAAAAGGGATTTACGCGCTGTAAAATACAAGCACGTAACTGTACTAATAAAGGAGCTATAATGCTCGAGGGTTTAATAAAAGAAACTAATTCTAAATTTTTAACAGCATTCACCACATATAATGAATCCGAAACCAAATTAAAAGGCTGAGGAAATCTATTAAATACCGTTAATACTACTTCACACTCAACCAATTGAGGGGTATTAAGACAAAAATTTAAAATTACGAGGTCATTACCCTCTACCATATAAGCACCTTTCCCCGACTTAGAACCATCAGTATAAATGGTCAATGCATCCTTTAAAGGAGCTGAAGCAGTTATCCTAGGAAACAATATGGGATGATTTATTACAAATTTCAATAATTCACTTTTAGGCAAATGATTATCAAAAACATTAGGAAACATACACGCAAGAACAGACCACTCAGTCACAGTAGCTATCAAAACTTCCATTTGCTCTTTAGTATAAGGTATAATTAATTTATCAGGCATCACTGCAAAGCAACTCAAGCACTGTTTAATGCCTAAAATAGCTACTTCAGCAACCATGGAAGGATAATAGGTTAATGTTCGTAATCCAAGAGATTTAGTATGGATCCACAATAAAGGTCCATCCTGCCATAATACAGCAGTAGGAAATCCAAAAGTTGGCAAAACACATAACCAAAGGGGAAGGGATGAATCGAATCTAATCAATTGTGCAGCACTCATTGCTTGTTCCACTTTGGATAAGGCCGTAATAGCTTCTGGTGTTAAACTTCGGGGAGAAAGAAGATCGGAATCTCCTTCTAAAATACGAAATAAAGGCATCAAATCATGACGGGTTAATTTTAAATAAGGACGTAACCAGTTTATATCACCTAATAACTTTTGAAAATCATTCAAAGTTCGTAAATGCTCAGTCCTGATTATCAATTTCTGTGGCAAAATTGTATGATTAGTAATCCGCGCTCCCAAAAACTGTGTTACGTCACCCCTCTGAATTTTCTCAGGAGCAAGATATAATCCTTTCTCTTGCAAGCATTGCACTAGCACAGTCAAAGCATGTTCCAAATCTTCCATAATAGGAGCAGCTAGCAATATATCATCCATATAATGAATGATACGTAAAGATGGACACAATTTTCGAAGGGGCTGTAAAGCGGTATCCACATATAACTGACACATAGTAGGGCTATTTGCCATTCCTTGAGGTAACACAATCCACTGGTACCGCTTATCCGGGTATTCATGATTCACCGTTGGCAAAGTAAAAGCAAAACGCTCCCTATCATTTTTATGTAAAGGGATAGAAAAGAAACAATCTTTAATATCTACTACTATAATCGGCCAATCCCTAGGAAGAGTGGACAAAACCGGTAAACCACGCTGAATAGGTCCCATTATTTGCATTTGCTGATTGATGGCGCGCAAATCATGTAGCAATCGCCATTTACCAGATTTTTTCTTAATTACAAAAATAGGGGTATTCCAAGGTGAAGTAGATTCTTCTATATGTCCCAAATGTATCTGTTCTGTAACCAATTGTGTGGCTGCCAATAACTTTTCTCGGGATAAAGGCCACTGAGGAACCCAAATAGGGTCAAAAGTCATCCAAGTAATAGGAATCATAGACTCAGTGGCCCCTAAGAAAAACCCAAGCCTGCCCGATCTCTTTTTTGAATCAATTCCAAAGGGGATTGTGTACCTTGTAACCGCTGGCCTAGGCCTCTGTCGGGAACATAACCTTGCTTCAGCATTATTCTCTGGGCTGCTTCAGAATAATCATTGGTCAATGCCAACTTCATTTGAGATTGAACATCTCGGCCCCACAAATTAAAAGGCAACCCATCTACTACAAAAGGCTGAAAACAACCACTATGCTTTTCAAATTTCCAAGTCAACAATTTTAAACTAAGATTAGGTGTTTTAGCATATCCCAAACCTTGCAAAGTTTGTGAAGATTGTTGAAGGGGCCATGCTTTTGGCCAATCTTGTTGGGTAATAATACTACGATCAGCTCCAGTATCTATAAGGCCTACAAATCTACGGCCCTCAATCCATAAAGTTATCATTGGCCGATCATCAAGAGACAAAGAAAGAAAAGCTGAATCAATGCCTGATGACCCAAATCCATGAGAGCCCCGTTCAGCGGGCAAAGAGGGATATTTATCATGGCAAGAGGGTAAAATTAAAAGTTGTGCAATACGATCACCAGGGGCAATAACTATTATTCCCCTAGGTGATTGACATAACACCTTTATATTACCTGTATAATCAGAATCAATTACCCCTGGGGAAACTATCAAACCTTTCAAGGTACAGGAAGAACGGCCCAACACTAATCCTACCGTGCCCTTGGGTAATGGTCCATGCATATCTGAATCTATAGGCTGAATGCCCATATTGGCTGTCAATACCATTCGGGAGGTGGCACGGAGGTCCAGCCCTGCGGAGCCTGCCGTGGCTCGCCGCGGGGCTTGGGTGGCTGCAAGTTCACATTCTCGTGGGCCCCAAAAATTTTCGGGCCCTGAGACCGTGGGCCCATTAACCCGTTTTTTGACTGGGCATTTCCAAAGGTTGGTTGAAAGCTCTTGGATTGAGTTAGGGGTAGTAAAGGCTGGCCATTAATATCCTTCACAGATTTGCATTCATTAGCCCAATGCTTCCCTTTCTTGCATCTTGGACATGTCCCAGGAGGGCGTGCCGACTGGGACGTCTTAGGTTTAGCTCCTAACATTCTACATTGTTTCTTTAAATGTCCTGGTTTTCCACAATGGAAACAATTCCCAGATCGCACAGGATCTTGTATACCTTTAGCAGCTGTCATTACCGCAGCGGCAAGCCCTGCATTAGACAAAGGGCCTCCAATCTCCCTGCAAGCTTTCATCCACACTTCAATGTCCTTTCCTTTAAAAGGTGTAATGGCTCGGCGGCATTCTTTTGTACATTGTTCATAAACAAGTTGTTTCACTAGAGGCATCGCCTCATCCACATTACCAAAAATTCTTCCCGCCGCTTCCATCATCCGGGCTACAAAATCAGAAAATGGCTCTGTGCCTCCCTGTATTATTTTTGTTAAATTCCCTGACACCTCCCCTTTATTTGGGAGGGCTCGCCATGCACGCATATTAATCTCATTTATTTGATTATAAACTTGTACAGGGAACATAGTCTGATTATTTATCCACTGTCCTTGTCCTAATAACATATCTACATTCCAGGCAGGCTGCCCATTGGCAGCATTTTCCCTCGCTTGACTGTGAGCCAAATCAGAAACAATAGACTTCCAGTCTAAATATTGCCCCATCGTTAAACACGCACGAGCAATATCTTGCCAATCAGTAGGGGTCAAGGCATTTCTTGTAAGCCGCTGCAAAAGCATAATAGTATAATTAGCAGAAATGCCATCTCGTTTGGAAGCTTCTGCAAGATCTCTAATTAATTTATGATCTATCATATCATAATATCGCTGGCGTGTAGCCGGATCTTCAAATACTGGAAACGCATTGGACAAAGAAGAAGGAACTTGAAACCAAGCCTCGCGGGGAATAAAAGTACATTGCGGGGAAGGAATGGAAGGCGCAGAACGCCTAGGTTGAACAACACTCCTTGAGGCAAAAAATTCCTGAGGTCGAGAAGGGGGCAAAGCCCCAAAAGGGCCATAACGCTCCTCCTCATATTTTGCAGCAGCTTCTGCCAAATCCGCAGCATCGCCGGGATCTAGCTCCTCATCATCTGATAAATACATGGCTTGCAAGCCAGACAATAGCGGATACATTGGTTCTCGCCCAATCTCTTGGGCGTCTGGTTGTTTAGATTTTAACTTTTTCTTAACCTTATTATCTACTAATTCTTCTTTTGTAGGCCTATCATCTGTAGCCTTATGACTGCCTGCTTCGGAAGCACTATCTTGATATGACCGCAAAACTTGCGTCGCTTGTTTCACTATGTCTGTACACTTTCCCTCCTTAAGACAAGATCGAACTAAATTCCACAAAGGGAAAGTCGCACAGCACAGCTTACCCTCCTCCTGAAAACGGTGCAAATCCTTTCCTAATTTCTCCCATGAAGGGATAGTCAAAGTACCCGAAACTCCAAACCATGGCGCTGCTTGATCTATATCATTCAGTAAACGGCCAAGAGTCTTGTGAGATAACGTCAACCCCCGATCCCGTAAAAGTGCCTGTATCGGCTCATAAAAATTTGCCGTGGGGTTAACATGAGTATTCCCCATTATGTACTTTTACTTACTTTCACTAAAAGATTTACACCATTACACACACAACAAGACAGTGCAAGGCACAAAAGCTACGTACCAGCAAAATTACCGGTTCACTCCGTGTGTCGAGTTCTGAATCGGTCCTCCATGCAAGGCGCGAAGTTCCCGGGTTTCGGCACCACTTGCAGCGGGCCGTTTCCGACCAGCAGAATAACGAGCCGCCACACGCAAGATTCTTCTCGTATCACACTTTATTGGAGCACAGCTTGGTTGAAGAAAGATGGAAGGAAGACCCTACGCAGCAGAATATGGCAGGCTTTATACTGGCCAGAAGGTCCACACAACAGCCCTGGATTGGTGTGTGTCAGTACATGTGACAATATATTGCTACGCCTACAATCCACGGGATGCACGCGTGGCGCCTTACGCGGCACTCCCGGGTAGTGCAAGCAAGATGCAACAATGTAATTTCACCTTCCTCTGGACCAAGAATCCAGCTCCTTCCTGGCGGCGTCCCACAAGCTCCCTTACAAGGCTGTGTTGACATTGAGCCACGTAAGTAGAATAAGCTGCGGAAGTCAGTTTGACGCACATCCCAGGGTAGCCTTGCAGAGTTCCAATCCCAAGCCCTGTGGAGACAGATGGGCCTGAAAGCGTTTCACCCACGACGGCTCTTTGAAAACTCCGGGTCATTCCGAGTGCAGGGAGGACTGCGGTGAAGAGGGCTGTGAGCGTCAATCGTATCTTTTGTCCGTGCCTCCTGGACGTGGAGTGTGGCAAAGCGTGCCCAGGTGGACGGGAGGACAAAGCCTTCCCAAATCAAGTTGCAGGCTGCTGTTGTTACATGGAATCCCGGGCTTTGTTCACTGCTGTGTGCGACAAAGAAATCCTGGCTTCGTGTTTGTTCCTTGAGTGCGGGAAGTCCTCGTAGAGGGAGGCTTGAGGTGTCCAGTGTTCACCCAAATCGCTTCCGATCACAGGACGGAACATCGCACACACTTGTTGGCACTGTGGCCTCAGGTCCATTGCAAAGTAAGCCTTCGCCGAGGCGTGGGAAACGAGTCGCTCCCCAGCTCACAAATGCCCGTGATGAGGTGGGCCGGATGGAAGCATGGGGGGGTACCATGCTGCTTTGCCTGCAGGAGAAACATACGACAAGGTTCTAGAACATACTGTTATCTATGGGAGGACTGTGCTGCCCGGGACGCTCGGTGGCTCCAACGAGGGGCGCTAAGGGCTCCTTCTGAAGCCCATACGATGCCAATCGTTTCAACGCACTTTGCTGCTGGCCCACGTGCTGGTTGCCCACCTCTGCAATGTATGGGAATTCAACTCTGTAGCAGGTCTTCCCACCGGGGACGCTAATTTCGTTCACATCCTCGACCCTGAGCCTAGTGGCAGAGGCAAAAGCTGGGTCACTTCAGAGGCTCTTCCACCAGACGTTCGCAGAGGCGCCTGCCTTGGACTTGAAGCTACACGGAAGCAGGGACCTCAGGCACAGGGCAGACTGAGCGGTGTCCACCCTCACAGCATATAGCATTTCCTCGGGAACAGGGTCACTTTGGTGTCAGCTCTGGGATGCAAGATTTCGTGAGAGTGCTCCTTTGGTGACCAGAATCTATGGCTCACGCGGGACACGTGCAGCGGTTACTTTCGGACTTGCCATCTCAGACACTCTACCTCTGGGGCGTTCGGTAGCTGCGCGAAGGTAACAAAGTGGGCTCAAGTCCAGTACCCGAAAGGTGTCTCATGCCTCTCAACAGATGGCAGGCAGCGTGTCTCCTGCTGCTGCAGAAGGACTGCAGACGTCTGTTTCAGGCTATAGGCTAGAAACGTGGTGCCCGCTGATAGAAATGCCGGCAGTGGCCCGCAGTGAAAGTGTCACGCACCTGGTGGTTTCTTCGACATAAGCAAGCCACACGTACCGGTCACGGACATGTGCCCCTGCGCGGGGCAGGGTGCGTGAAGCCACCTCTTTGGGCAAACCCTACGGGTGGCCTGGCAAATGTGTCCCGTTTATGGGAAACTGTTATATTCCTTTCCGGTTTGATGAAAGGTACGTTACGAGCATTGCCGTTTTCTGGATTTGGAGTTCTGCCATGGAGCGCAACGCAGAGACCCAAGGGTTTGGGGGATAGGGAGCTAGCACTTTGGCAGAGGCAGCTCCATGCTGCCCCGAGCTCTGGGCTCCGTGTTCAACTTGGAGTAAAGGCAGCCTGGGGTGCAATGCACGGACCGTCTGGCCCTAGACGGGATGTGCACGTGCAACAGACGAGCTAGAGGAGAGAAATGGGATACCCGCAGTTCTTCGGGATAGGCCAGCTCTCATCCAGCTAGTTGCGAAAGCAGGCTCCGAAAGGCCTGGATGCCTTTGCTCAACACGCCACACACGAGTTCAGTCACGCAGTACTACACTCGGAGTTTCTCAAGGGTACGTGGAGGGACAGCTTTTCTGACTGCATAGGAACGGAGTTCCTCACAGGGGAAATGGGATGTGTACCGGACAGGCTGGGTGAACAAAATTTCGTATGCAGTTGTCCTCCAGTGGAGCGGGAGAGGGACCCAGGTCTGGCGAGCGCATAGTGTCTCTGGTCCCACACGTTCTGGGGCAGTGTGCTGCCTCAGCTCCCTTACAAGGCTGTGTTGACCTTGAGCCACGTAAGTAGAATAAGCTGCGGAAGTCAGTTTGACGCACATCCCAGGGTAGCCTTGCAGAGTTCCAATCCCAAGCCCTGTGGAGACAGATGGGCCTGAAAGCGTTTCACCCACGACGGCTCTTTGAAAACTCCGGGTCATTCCGAGTGCAGGGAGGACTGCGGTGAAGAGGGCTGTGAGCGTCAATCGTATCTTTTGTCCGTGCCTCCTGGACGTGGAGTGTGGCAAAGCGTGCCCAGGTGGACGGGAGGACAAAGCCTTCCCAAATCAAGTTGCAGGCTGCTGTTGTTACATGGAATCCCGGGCTTTGTTCACTGCTGTGTGCGACAAAGAAATCCTGGCTTCGTGTTTGTTCCTTGAGTGCGGGAAGTCCTCGTAGAGGGAGGCTTGAGGTGTCCAGTGTTCACCCAAATCGCTTCCGATCACAGGACGGAACATCGCACACACTTGTTGGCACTGTGGCCTCAGGTCCATTGCAAAGTAAGCCTTCGCCGAGGCGTGGGAAACGAGTCGCTCCCCAGCTCACAAATGCCCGTGATGAGGTGGGCCGGATGGAAGCATGGGGGGTACCATGCTGCTTTGCCTGCAGGAGAAACATACGACAAGGTTCTAGAACATACTGTTATCTATGGGAGGACTGTGCTGCCCGGGACGCTCGGTGGCTCCAACGAGGGGCGCTAAGGGCTCCTTCTGAAGCCCATACGATGCCAATCGTTTCAACGCACTTTGCTGCTGGCCCACGTGCTGGTTGCCCACCTCTGCAATGTATGGGAATTCAACTCTGTAGCAGGTCTTCCCACCGGGGACGCTAATTTCGTTCACATCCTCGACCCTGAGCCTAGTGGCAGAGGCAAAAGCTGGGTCACTTCAGAGGCTCTTCCACCAGACGTTCGCAGAGGCGCCTGCCTTGGACTTGAAGCTACACGGAAGCAGGGACCTCAGGCACAGGGCAGACTGAGCGGTGTCCACCCTCACAGCATATAGCATTTCCTCGGGAACAGGGTCACTTTGGTGTCAGCTCTGGGATCCAAGATTTCGTGAGAGTGCTCCTTTGGTGACCAGAATCTATGGCTCACGCGGGACACGTGCAGCGGTTACTTTCGGACTTGCCATCTCAGACACTCTACCTCTGGGGCGTTCGGTAGCTGCGCGAAGGTAACAAAGTGGGCTCAAGTCCAGTACCCGAAAAGTGTCTCATGCCTCTCAACAGATGGCAGGCAGCGTGTCTCCTGCTGCTGCAGAAGGACTGCAGACGTCTGTTTCAGGCTATAGGCTAGAAACGTGGTGCCCGCTGATAGAAATGCCGGCAGTGGCCCGCAGTGAAAGTGTCACGCACCTGGTGGTTTCTTCGACATAAGCAAGCCACACGTACCGGTCACGGACATGTGCCCCTGCGCGGGGCAGGGTGCGTGAAGCCACCTCTTTGGGCAAACCCTACGGGTGGCCTGGCAAATGTGTCCCGTTTATGGGAAACTGTTATATTCCTTTCCGGTTTGATGAAAGGTACGTTACGAGCATTGCCGTTTTCTGGATTTGGAGTTCTGCCATGGAGTGCAACGCAGAGACCCAAGGGTTTGGGGGATAGGGAGCTAGCACTTTGGCAGAGGCAGCTCCATGCTGCCCCGAGCTCTGGGCTCCGTGTTCAACTTGGAGTAAAGGCAGCCTGGGGTGCAATGCACGGACCGTCTGGCCCTAGACGGGATGTGCACATGCAACAGACGAGCTAGAGGAGAGAAATGGGATACCCGCAGTTCTTCGGGATAGGCCAGCTCTCATCCAGCTAGTTGCGAAAGCAGGCTCCGAAAGGCCTGGATGCCTTTGCTCAACACGCCACACACGAGTTCAGTCACGCAGTACTACACTCGGAGTTTCTCAAGGGTACGTGGAGGGACAGCTTTTCTGACTGCATAGGAACGGAGTTCCTCACAGGGGAAATGGGATGTGTACCGGACAGGCTGGGTGAACAAAATTTCGTATGCAGTTGTCCTCCAGTGGAGCGGGAGAGGGACCCAGGTCTGGCGAGCGCATAGTGTCTCTGGTCCCACACGTTCTGGGGCAGTGTGCTGCCTCAGCTCCCTTACAAGGCTGTGTTGACCTTGAGCCACGTAAGTAGAATAAGCTGCGGAAGTCAGTTTGACGCAGATCCCAGGGTAGCCTTGCAGAGTTCCAATCCCAAGCCCTGTGGAGACAGATGGGCCTGAAAGCGTTTCACCCACGACGGCTCTTTGAAAACTCCGGGTCATTCCGAGTGCAGGGAGGACTGCGGTGAAGAGGGCTGTGAGCGTCAGTCGTATCTTTTGTCCACGCCTCCTGGACGTGGAGTGCGGCAAAGCGTGCCCAGGTGGACGGGAGGACAAAGCCTTCCCAAATCAAGTTGCAGGCTGCTGTTGTTACATGGAATCCCGGGCTTTGTTCACTGCTGTGTGCGACAAAGAAATCCTGGCTTCGTGTTTGTTCCTTGAGTGCGGGAAGTCCTCGTAGAGGGAGGCTTGAGGTGTCCAGTGTTCACCCAAATCGCTTCCGATCACAGGACGGAACATCGCACACACTTGTTGGCACTGTGGCCTCAGGTCCATTGCAAAGTAAGCCTTCGCCGAGGCGTGGGAAACGAGTCGCTCCCCAGCTCACAAATGCCCGTGATGAGGTGGGCCGGATGGAAGCATGGGGGGTACCATGCTGCTTTGCCTGCAGGAGAAACATACGACAAGGTTCTAGAACATACTGTTATCTATGGGAGGACTGTGGTGCCCGGGACGCTCGGTGGCTCCAACGAGGGGCGCTAAGGGCTCCTTCTGAAGCCCATACGATGCCAATCGTTTCAACGCACTTTGCTGCTGGCCCACGTGCTGGTTGCCCACCTCTGCAATGTATGGGAATTCAACTCTGTAGCAGGTCTTCCCACCGGGGACGCTAATTTCGTTCACATCCTCGACCCTGAGCCTAGTGGCAGAGGCAAAAGCTGGGTCACTTCAGAGGCTCTTCCACCAGACGTTCGCAGAGGTGCCTGCCTTGGACTTGAAGCTACACGGAAGCAGGGACCTCAGGCACAGGGCAGACTGAGCGGTGTCCACCCTCACAGCATATAGCATTTCCTCGGGAACAGGGTCACTTTGGTGTCAGCTCTGGGATCCAAGATTTCGTGAGAGTGCTCCTTTGGTGACCAGAATCTATGGCTCACGCGGGACACGTGCAGCGGTTACTTTCGGACTTGCCATCTCAGACACTCTACCTCTGGGGCGTTCGGTAGCTGCGCGAAGGTAACAAAGTGGGCTCAAGTCCAGTACCCGAAAAGTGTCTCATGCCTCTCAACAGATGGCAGGCAGCGTGTCTCCTGCTGCTGCAGAAGGACTGCAGACGTCTGTTTCAGGCTATAGGCTAGAAACGTGGTGCCCGCTGATAGAAATGCCGGCAGTGGCCCGCAGTGAAAGTGTCACGCACCTGGTGGTTTCTTCGACATAAGCAAGCCACACGTACCGGTCACGGACATGTGCCCCTGCGCGGGGCAGGGTGCGTGAAGCCACCTCTTTGGGCAAACCCTACGGGTGGCCTGGCAAATGTGTCCCGTTTATGGGAAACTGTTATATTCCTTTCCGGTTTGATGAAAGGTACGTTACGAGCATTGCCGTTTTCTGGATTTGGAGTTCTGCCATGGAGTGCAACGCAGAGACCCAAGGGTTTGGGGGATAGGGAGCTAGCACTTTGGCAGAGGCAGCTCCATGCTGCCCCGAGCTCTGGGCTCCGTGTTCAACTTGGAGTAAAGGCAGCCTGGGGTGCAATGCACGGACCGTCTGGCCCTAGACGGGATGTGCACGTGCAACAGACGAGCTAGAGGAGAGAAATGGGATACCCGCAGTTCTTCGGGATAGGCCAGCTCTCATCCAGCTAGTTGCGAAAGCAGGCTCCGAAAGGCCTGGATGCCTTTGCTCAACACGCCACACACGAGTTCAGTCACGCAGTACTACACTCGGAGTTTCTCAAGGGTACGTGGAGGGACAGCTTTTCTGACTGCATAGGAACGGAGTTCCTCACAGGGGAAATGGGATGTGTACCGGACAGGCTGGGTGAACAAAATTTCGTATGCAGTTGTCCTCCAGTGGAGCGGGAGAGGGACCCAGGTCTGGCGAGCGCATAGTGTCTCTGGTCCCACACGTTCTGGGGCAGTGTGCTGCCTCAGCTCCCTTACAAGGCTGTGTTGACCTTGAGCCACGTAAGTAGAATAAGCTGCGGAAGTCAGTTTGACGCACATCCCAGGGTAGCCTTGCAGAGTTCCAATCCCAAGCCCTGTGGAGACAGATGGGCCTGAAAGCGTTTCACCCACGACGGCTCTTTGAAAACTCCGGGTCATTCCGAGTGCAGGGAGGACTGCGGTGAAGAGGGCTGTGAGCGTCAATCGTATCTTTTGTCCGTGCCTCCTGGACGTGGAGTGTGGCAAAGCGTGCCCAGGTGGACGGGAGGACAAAGCCTTCCCAAATCAAGTTGCAGGCTGCTGTTGTTACATGGAATCCCGGGCTTTGTTCACTGCTGTGTGCTAGAAAGAAATCCTGGCTTCGTGTTTGTTCCTTGAGTGCGGGAAGTCCTCGTAGAGGGAGGCTTGAGGTGTCCAGTGTTCACCCAAATCGCTTCCGATCACAGGACGGAACATCGCACACACTTGTTGGCACTGTGGCCTCAGGTCCATTGCAAAGTAAGCCTTCGCCGAGGCGTGGGAAACGAGTCGCTCCCCAGCTCACAAATGCCCGTGATGAGGTGGGCCGGATGGAAGCATGGGGGGTACCATGCTGCTTTGCCTGCAGGAGAAACATACGACAAGGTTCTAGAACATACTGTTATCTATGGGAGGACTGTGCTGCCCGGGACGCTCGGTGGCTCCAACGAGGGGCGCTAAGGGCTCCTTCTGAAGCCCATACGATGCCAATCGTTTCAACGCACTTTGCTGCTGGCCCACGTGCTGGTTGCCCACCTCTGCAATGTATGGGAATTCAACTCTGTAGCAGGTCTTCCCACCGGGGACGCTAATTTCGTTCACATCCTCGACCCTGAGCCTAGTGGCAGAGGCAAAAGCTGGGTCACTTCAGAGGCTCTTCCACCAGACGTTCGCAGAGGCGCCTGCCTTGGACTTGAAGCTACACGGAAGCAGGGACCTCAGGCACAGGGCAGACTGAGCGGTGTCCACCCTCACAGCATATAGCATTTCCTCGGGAACAGGGTCACTTTGGTGTCAGCTCTGGGATCCAAGATTTCGTGAGAGTGCTCCTTTGGTGACCAGAATCTATGGCTCACGCGGGACACGTGCAGCGGTTACTTTCGGACTTGCCATCTCAGACACTCTACCTCTGGGGCGTTCGGTAGCTGCGCGAAGGTAACAAAGTGGGCTCAAGTCCAGTACCCGAAAAGTGTCTCATGCCTCTCAACAGATGGCAGGCAGCGTGTCTCCTGCTGCTGCAGAAGGACTGCAGACGTCTGTTTCAGGCTATAGGCTAGAAACGTGGTGCCCGCTGATAGAAATGCCGGCAGTGGCCCGCAGTGAAAGTGTCACGCACCTGGTGGTTTCTTCGACATAAGCAAGCCACACGTACCGGTCACGGACATGTGCCCCTGCGCGGGGCAGGGTGCGTGAAGCCACCTCTTTGGGCAAACCCTACGGGTGGCCTGGCAAATGTGTCCCGTTTATGGGAAACTGTTATATTCCTTTCCGGTTTGATGAAAGGTACGTTACGAGCATTGCCGTTTTCTGGATTTGGAGTTCTGCCATGGAGTGCAACGCAGAGACCCAAGGGTTTGGGGGATAGGGAGCTAGCACTTTGGCAGAGGCAGCTCCATGCTGGCCCGAGCTCTGGGCTCCGTGTTCAACTTGGAGTAAAGGCAGCCTGGGGTGCAATGCACGGACCGTCTGGCCCTAGACGGGATGTGCACGTGCAACAGACGAGCTAGAGGAGAGAAATGGGATACCCGCAGTTCTTCGGGATAGGCCAGCTCTCATCCAGCTAGTTGCGAAAGCAGGCTCCGAAAGGCCTGGATGCCTTTGCTCAACACGCCACACACGAGTTCAGTCACGCAGTACTACACTCGGAGTTTCTCAAGGGTACGTGGAGGGACAGCTTTTCTGACTGCATAGGAACGGAGTTCCTCACAGGGGAAATGGGATGTGTACCGGACAGGCTGGGTGAACAAAATTTCGTATGCAGTTGTCCTCCAGTGGAGCGGGAGAGGGACCCAGGTCTGGCGAGCGCATAGTGTCTCTGGTCCCACACGTTCTGGGGCAGTGTGCTGCCTCAGCTCCCTTACAAGGCTGTGTTGACCTTGAGCCACGTAAGTAGAATAAGCTGCGGAAGTCAGTTTGACGCACATCCCAGGGTAGCCTTGCAGAGTTCCAATCCCAAGCCCTGTGGAGACAGATGGGCCTGAAAGCGTTTCACCCACGACGGCTCTTTGAAAACTCCGGGTCATTCCGAGTGCAGGGAGGACTGCGGTGAAGAGGGCTGTGAGCGTCAATCATATCTTTTGTCCGTGCCTCCTGGACGTGGAGTGTGGCAAAGCGTGCCCAGGTGGACGGGAGGACAAAGCCTTCCCAAATCAAGTTGCAGGCTGCTGTTGTTACATGGAATCCCGGGCTTTGTTCACTGCTGTGTGCGAGAAAGAAATCCTGGCTTCGTGTTTGTTCCTTGAGTGCGGGAAGTCCTCGTAGAGGGAGGCTTGAGGTGTCCAGTGTTCACCCAAATCGCTTCCGATCACAGGACGGAACATCGCACACACTTGTTGGCACTGTGGCCTCAGGTCCATTGCAAAGTAAGCCTTCGCCGAGGCGTGGGAAACGAGTCGCTCCCCAGCTCACAAATGCCCGTGATGAGGTGGGCCGGATGGAAGCATGGGGGGTACCATGCTGCTTTGCCTGCAGGAGAAACATACGACAAGGTTCTAGAACATACTGTTATCTATGGGAGGACTGTGGTGCCCGGGACGCTCGGTGGCTCCAACGAGGGGCGCTAAGGGCTCCTTCTGAAGCCCATACGATGCCAATCGTTTCAACGCACTTTGCTGCTGGCCCACGTGCTGGTTGCCCACCTCTGCAATGTATGGGAATTCAACTCTGTAGCAGGTCTTCCCACCGGGGACGCTAATTTCGTTCACATCCTCGACCCTGAGCCTAGTGGCAGAGGCAAAAGCTGGGTCACTTCAGAGGCTCTTCCACCAGACGTTCGCAGAGGCGCCTGCCTTGGACTTGAAGCTACACGGAAGCAGGGACCTCAGGCACAGGGCAGACTGAGCGGTGTCCACCCTCACAGCATATAGCATTTCCTCGGGAACAGGGTCACTTTGGTGTCAGCTCTGGGATCCAAGATTTCGTGAGAGTGCTCCTTTGGTGACCAGAATCTATGGCTCACGCGGGACACGTGCAGCGGTTACTTTCGGACTTGCCATCTCAGACACTCTACCTCTGGGGCGTTCGGTAGCTGCGCGAAGGTAACAAAGTGGGCTCAAGTCCAGTACCCGAAAAGTGTCTCATGCCTCTCAACAGATGGCAGGCAGCGTGTCTCCTGCTGCTGCAGAAGGACTGCAGACGTCTGTTTCAGGCTATAGGCTAGAAACGTGGTGCCCGCTGATAGAAATGCCGGCAGTGGCCCGCAGTGAAAGTGTCACGCACCTGGTGGTTTCTTCGACATAAGCAAGCCACACGTACCGGTCACGGACATGTGCCCCTGCGCGGGGCAGGGTGCGTGAAGCCACCTCTTTGGGCAAACCCTACGGGTGGCCTGGCAAATGTGTCCCGTTTATGGGAAACTGTTATATTCCTTTCCGGTTTGATGAAAGGTACGTTACGAGCATTGCCGTTTTCTGGATTTGGAGTTCTGCCATGGAGTGCAACACAGAGACCCAAGGGTTTGGGGGATAGGGAACTAGCACTTTGGCAGAGGCAGCTCCATGCTGCCCCGAGCTCTGGGCTCCGTGTTCAACTTGGAGTAAAGGCAGCCTGGGGTGCAATGCACGGACCGTCTGGCCCTAGACGGGATGTGCACGTGCAACAGACGAGCTAGAGGAGAGAAATGGGATACCCGCAGTTCTTCGGGATAGGCCAGCTCTCATCCAGCTAGTTGCGAAAGCAGGCTCCGAAAGGCCTGGATGCCTTTTCTCAACACGCCACACACGAGTTCAGTCACGCAGTACTACACTCGGAGTTTCTCAAGGGTACGTGGAGGGACAGCTTTTCTGACTGCATAGGAATGGAGTTCCTCACAGGGGAAATGGGATGTGTACCGGACAGGCTGGGTGAACAAAATTTCGTATGCAGTTGTCCTCCAGTGGAGCGGGAGAGGGACCCAGGTCTGGCGAGCGCATAGTGTCTCTGGTCCCACACGTTCTGGGGCAGTGTGCTGCCTCAGCTCCCTTACAAGGCTGTGTTGACATTGAGCCACGTAAGTAGAATAAGCTGCGGAAGTCAGTTTGACGCACATCCCAGGGTAGCCTTGCAGAGTTCCAATCCCAAGCCCTGTGGAGACAGATGGGCCTGAAAGCGTTTCACCCACGACGGCTCTTTGAAAACTCCGGGTCATTCCGAGTGCAGGGAGGACTGCGGTGAAGAGGGCTGTGAGCGTCAATCGTATCTTTTGTCCGTGCCTCCTGGACGTGGAGTGTGGCAAAGCGTGCCCAGGTGGACGGGAGGACAAAGCCTTCCCAAATCAAGTTGCAGGCTGCTGTTGTTACATGGAATCCCGGGCTTTGTTCACTGCCGTGTGCGACAAAGAAATCCTGGCTTCGTGTTTGTTCCTTGAGTGCGGGAAGTCCTCGTAGAGGGAGGCTTGAGGTGTCCAGTGTTCACCCAAATCGCTTCCGATCACAGGACGGAACATCGCACACACTTGTTGGCACTGTGGCCTCAGGTCCATTGCAAAGTAAGCCTTCGCCGAGGCGTGGGAAACGAGTCGCTCCCCAGCTCACAAATGCCCGTGATGAGGTGGGCCGGATGGAAGCATGGGGGGTACCATGCTGCTTTGCCTGCAGGAGAAACATACGACAAGGTTCTAGAACATACTGTTATCTATGGGAGGACTGTGGTGCCCGGGACGCTCGGTGGCTCCAACGAGGGGCGCTAAGGGCTCCTTCTGAAGCCCATACGATGCCAATCGTTTCAACGCACTTTGCTGCTGGCCCACGTGCTGGTTGCCCACCTCTGCAATGTATGGGAATTCAACTCTGTAGCAGGTCTTCCCACCGGGGACGCTAATTTCGTTCACATCCTCGACCCTGAGCCTAGTGGCAGAGGCAAAAGCTGGGTCACTTCAGAGGCTCTTCCACCAGACGTTCGCAGAGGCGCCTGCCTTGGACTTGAAGCTACACGGAAGCAGGGACCTCAGGCACAGGGCAGACTGAGCGGTGTCCACCCTCACAGCATATAGCATTTCCTCGGGAACAGGGTCACTTTGGTGTCAGCTCTGGGATGCAAGATTTCGTGAGAGTGCTCCTTTGGTGACCAGAATCTATGGCTCACGCGGGACACTTGCAGCGGTTACTTTCGGACTTGCCATCTCAGACACTCTACCTCTGGGGCGTTCGGAAGCTGCGCGAAGGTAACAAAGTGGGCTCAAGTCCAGTACCCGAAAGGTGTCTCATGCCTCTCAACAGATGGCAGGCAGCGTGTCTCCTGCTGCTGCAGAAGGACTGCAGACGTCTGTTTCAGGCTATAGGCTAGAAACGTGGTGCCCGCTGATAGAAATGCCGGCAGTGGCCCGCAGTGAAATTGTCACGCACCTGGTGGTTTCTTCGACATAAGCAAGCCACACGTACCGGTCACGGACATGTGCCCCTGCGCGGGGCAGGGTGCGTGAAGCCACCTCTTTGGGCAAACCCTACGGGTGGCCTGGCAAATGTGTCCCGTTTATGGGAAACTGTTATATTCCTTTCCGGTTTGATGAAAGGTCCGTTACGAGCATTGCCGTTTTCTGGATTTGGAGTTCTGCCATGGAGTGCAACGCAGAGACCCAAGGGTTTGGGGGATAGGGAGCTAGCGCTTTGGCAGAGGCATCGCCATGCTGCCCCGAGCTCTGGGCTCCGTATTCAACTTGGAGTCAAGGCAGCCTGGGGTGCAATGCATGGACCGTCTGGCCCTAGACGGGATGTGCACGTGCAACAGACGAGCTAGAGGAGAGAAATGGGATACCCGCAGTTCTTCGGGATAGGCCAGCTCTCATCCAGCTAGTTGCGAAAGCAGGCTCCGAAAGGCCTGGATGCCTTTTCTCAACACGCCACACACGAGTTCAGTCACGCAGTACTACACTCGGAGTTTCTCAAGGGTACGTGGAGGGACAGCTTTTCTGACTGCATAGGAACGGAGTTCCTCACAGGGGAAATGGGATGTGTACCGGACAGGCTGGGTGAACAAAATTTCGTATGCAGTTGTCCTCCAGTGGAGCGGGAGAGGGACCCAGGTCTGGCGAGCGCATAGTGTCTCTGGTCCCACACGTTCTGGGGCAGTGTGCTGCCTCAGCTCCCTTACAAGGCTGTGTTGACATTGAGCCACGTAAGTAGAATAAGCTGCGGAAGTCAGTTTGACGCACATCCCAGGGTAGCCTTGCAGAGTTCCAATCCCAAGCCCTGTGGAGACAGATGGGCCTGAAAGCGTTTCACCCACGACGGCTCTTTGAAAACTCCGGGTCATTCCGAGTGCAGGGAGGACTGCGGTGAAGAGGGCTGTGAGCGTCAATCGTATCTTTTGTCCGTGCCTCCTGGACGTGGAGTGTGGCAAAGCGTGCCCAGGTGGACGGGAGGACAAAGCCTTCCCAAATCAAGTTGCAGGCTGCTGTTGTTACATGGAATCCCGGGCTTTGTTCACTGCCGTGTGCGACAAAGAAATCCTGGCTTCGTGTTTGTTCCTTGAGTGCGGGAAGTCCTCGTAGAGGGAGGCTTGAGGTGTCCAGTGTTCACCCAAATCGCTTCCGATCACAGGACGGAACATCGCACACACTTGTTGGCACTGTGGCCTCAGGTCCATTGCAAAGTAAGCCTTCGCCGAGGCGTGGGAAACGAGTCGCTCCCCAGCTCACAAATGCCCGTGATGAGGTGGGCCGGATGGAAGCATGGGGGGTACCATGCTGCTTTGCCTGCAGGAGAAACATACGACAAGGTTCTAGAACATACTGTTATCTATGGGAGGACTGTGGTGCCCGGGACGCTCGGTGGCTCCAACGAGGGGCGCTAAGGGCTCCTTCTGAAGCCCATACGATGCCAATCGTTTCAACGCACTTTGCTGCTGGCCCACGTGCTGGTTGCCCACCTCTGCAATGTATGGGAATTCAACTCTGTAGCAGGTCTTCCCACCGGGGACGCTAATTTCGTTCACATCCTCGACCCTGAGCCTAGTGGCAGAGGCAAAAGCTGGGTCACTTCAGAGGCTCTTCCACCAGACGTTCGCAGAGGCGCCTGCCTTGGACTTGAAGCTACACGGAAGCAGGGACCTCAGGCACAGGGCAGACTGAGCGGTGTCCACCCTCACAGCATATAGCATTTCCTCGGGAACAGGGTCACTTTGGTGTCAGCTCTGGGATCCAAGATTTCGTGAGAGTGCTCCTTTGGTGACCAGAATCTATGGCTCACGCGGGACACGTGCAGCGGTTACTTTCGGACTTGCCATCTCAGACACTCTACCTCTGGGGCGTTCGGTAGCTGCGCGAAGGTAACAAAGTGGGCTCAAGTCCAGTACCCGAAAGGTGTCTCATGCCTCTCAACAGATGGCAGGCAGCGTGTCTCCTGCTGCTGCAGAAGGACTGCAGACGTCTGTTTCAGGCTATAGGCTAGAAACGTGGTGCCCGCTGATAGAAATGCCGGCAGTGGCCCGCAGTGAAAGTGTCACGCACCTGGTGGTTTCTTCGACATAAGCAAGCCACACGTACCGGTCACGGACATGTGCCCCTTCGCGGGGCAGGGTGCGTGAAGCCACCTCTTTGGGCAAACCCTACGGGTGGCCTGGCAAATGTGTCCCGTTTATGGGAAACTGTTATATTCCTTTCCGGTTTGATGAAAGGTACGTTACGAGCATTGCCGTTTTCTGGATTTGGAGTTCTGCCATGGAGTGCAACGCAGAGACCCAAGGGTTTGGGGGATAGGGAGCTAGCGCTTTGGCAGAGGCATCGCCATGCTGCCCCGAGCTCTGGGCTCCGTATTCAACTTGGAGTCAAGGCAGCCTGGGGTGCAATGCACGGACCGTCTGGCCCTAGACGGGATGTGCACGTGCAACAGACGAGCTAGAGGAGAGAAATGGGATACCCGCAGTTCTTCGGGATAGGCCAGCTCTCATCCAGCTAGTTGCGAAAGCAGGCTCCGAAAGGCCTGGATGCCTTTTCTCAACACGCCACACACAAGTTCAGTCACGCAGTACTACACTCGGAGTTTCTCAAGGGTACGTGGAGGGACAGCTTTTCTGACTGCATAGGAACGGAGTTCCTCACAGGGGAAATGGGATGTGTACCGGACAGGCTGGGTGAACAAAATTTCGTATGCAGTTGTCCTCCAGTGGAGCGGGAGAGGGACCCAGGTCTGGCGAGCGCATAGTGTCTCTGGTCCCACACGTTCTGGGGCAGTGTGCTGCCTCAGCTCCCTTACAAGGCTGTGTTGACCTTGAGCCACGTAAGTAGAATAAGCTGCGGAAGTCAGTTTGACGCACATCCCAGGGTAGCCTTGCAGAGTTCCAATCCCAAGCCCTGTGGAGACAGATGGGCCTGAAAGCGTTTCACCCACGACGGCTCTTTGAAAACTCCGGGTCATTCCGAGTGCAGGGAGGACTGCGGTGAAGAGGGCTGTGAGCGTCAATCGTATCTTTTGTCCGTGCCTCCTGGACGTGGAGTGTGGCAAAGCGTGCCCAGGTGGACGGGAGGACAAAGCCTTCCCAAATCAAGTTGCAGGCTGCTGTTGTTACATGGAATCCCGGGCTTTGTTCACTGCTGTGTGCGAGAAAGAAATCCTGGCTTCGTGTTTGTTCCTTGAGTGCGGGAAGTCCTCGTAGAGGGAGGCTTGAGGTGTCCAGTGTTCACCCAAATCGCTTCCGATCACAGGACGGAACATCGCACACACTTGTTGGCACTGTGGCCTCAGGTCCATTGCAAAGTAAGCCTTCGCCGAGGCGTGGGAAACGAGTCGCTCCCCAGCTCACAAATGCCCGTGATGAGGTGGGCCGGATGGAAGCATGGGGGGTACCATGCTGCTTTGCCTGCAGGAGAAACATACGACAAGGTTCTAGAACATACTGTTATCTATGGGAGGACTGTGGTGCCCGGGACGCTCGGTGGCTCCAACGAGGGGCGCTAAGGGCTCCTTCTGAAGCCCATACGATGCCAATCGTTTCAACGCACTTTGCTGCTGGCCCACGTGCTGGTTGCCCACCTCTGCAATGTATGGGAATTCAACTCTGTAGCAGGTCTTCCCACCGGGGACGCTAATTTCGTTCACATCCTCGACCCTGAGCCTAGTGGCAGAGGCAAAAGCTGGGTCACTTCAGAGGCTCTTCCACCAGACGTTCGCAGAGGCGCCTGCCTTGGACTTGAAGCTACACGGAAGCAGGGACCTCAGGCACAGGGCAGACTGAGCGGTGTCCACCCTCACAGCATATAGCATTTCCTCGGGAACAGGGTCACTTTGGTGTCAGCTCTGGGATGCAAGATTTCGTGAGAGTGCTCCTTTGGTGACCAGAATCTATGGCTCACGCGGGACACGTGCAGCGGTTACTTTCGGACTTGCCATCTCAGACACTCTACCTCTGGGGCGTTCGGTAGCTGCGCGAAGGTAACAAAGTGGGCTCAAGTCCAGTACCCGAAAAGTGTCTCATGCCTCTCAACAGATGGCAGGCAGCGTGTCTCCTGCTGCTGCAGAAGGACTGCAGACGTCTGTTTCAGGCTATAGGCTAGAAACGTGGTGCCCGCTGATAGAAATGCCGGCAGTGGCCCGCAGTGAAAGTGTCACGCACCTGGTGGTTTCTTCGACATAAGCAAGCCACACGTACCAGTCACGGACATGTGCCCCTGCGCGGGGCAGGGTGCGTGAAGCCACCTTTTTGGGCAAACCCTACGGGTGGCCTGGCAAATGTGTCCCGTTTATGGGAAACTGTTATATTCCTTTCCGGTTTGATGAAAGGTACGTTACGAGCATTGCCGTTTTCTGGATTTGGAGTTCTGCCATGGAGTGCAACACAGAGACCCAAGGGTTTGGGGGATAGGGAACTAGCACTTTGGCAGAGGCAGCTCCATGCTGCCCCGAGCTCTGGGCTCCGTGTTCAACTTGGAGTAAAGGCAGCCTGGGGTGCAATGCACGGACCGTCTGGCCCTAGACGGGATGTGCACGTGCAACAGACGAGCTAGAGGAGAGAAATGGGATACCCGCAGTTCTTCGGGATAGGCCAGCTCTCATCCAGCTAGTTGCGAAAGCAGGCTCCGAAAGGCCTGGATGCCTTTTCTCAACACGCCACACACGAGTTCAGTCACGCAGTACTACACTCGGAGTTTCTCAAGGGTACGTGGAGGGACAGCTTTTCTGACTGCATAGGAATGGAGTTCCTCACAGGGGAAATGGGATGTGTACCGGACAGGCTGGGTGAACAAAATTTCGTATGCAGTTGTCCTCCAGTGGAGCGGGAGAGGGACCCAGGTCTGGCGAGCGCATAGTGTCTCTGGTCCCACACGTTCTGGGGCAGTGTGCTGCCTCAGCTCCCTTACAAGGCTGTGTTGACATTGAGCCACGTAAGTAGAATAAGCTGCGGAAGTCAGTTTGACGCACATCCCAGGGTAGCCTTGCAGAGTTCCAATCCCAAGCCCTGTGGAGACAGATGGGCCTGAAAGCGTTTCACCCACGACGGCTCTTTGAAAACTCCGGGTCATTCCGAGTGCAGGGAGGACTGCGGTGAAGAGGGCTGTGAGCGTCAATCGTATCTTTTGTCCGTGCCTCCTGGACGTGGAGTGTGGCAAAGCGTGCCCAGGTGGACGGGAGGACAAAGCCTTCCCAAATCAAGTTGCAGGCTGCTGTTGTTACATGGAATCCCGGGCTTTGTTCACTGCCGTGTGCGACAAAGAAATCCTGGCTTCGTGTTTGTTCCTTGAGTGCGGGAAGTCCTCGTAGAGGGAGGCTTGAGGTGTCCAGTGTTCACCCAAATCGCTTCCGATCACAGGACGGAACATCGCACACACTTGTTGGCACTGTGGCCTCAGGTCCATTGCAAAGTAAGCCTTCGCCGAGGCGTGGGAAACGAGTCGCTCCCCAGCTCACAAATGCCCGTGATGAGGTGGGCCGGATGGAAGCATGGGGGGTACCATGCTGCTTTGCCTGCAGGAGAAACATACGACAAGGTTCTAGAACATACTGTTATCTATGGGAGGACTGTGGTGCCCGGGACGCTCGGTGGCTCCAACGAGGGGCGCTAAGGGCTCCTTCTGAAGCCCATACGATGCCAATCGTTTCAACGCACTTTGCTGCTGGCCCACGTGCTGGTTGCCCACCTCTGCAATGTATGGGAATTCAACTCTGTAGCAGGTCTTCCCACCGGGGACGCTAATTTCGTTCACATCCTCGACCCTGAGCCTAGTGGCAGAGGCAAAAGCTGGGTCACTTCAGAGGCTCTTCCACCAGACGTTCGCAGAGGCGCCTGCCTTGGACTTGAAGCTACACGGAAGCAGGGACCTCAGGCACAGGGCAGACTGAGCGGTGTCCACCCTCACAGCATATAGCATTTCCTCGGGAACAGGGTCACTTTGGTGTCAGCTCTGGGATGCAAGATTTCGTGAGAGTGCTCCTTTGGTGACCAGAATCTATGGCTCACGCGGGACACTTGCAGCGGTTACTTTCGGACTTGCCATCTCAGACACTCTACCTCTGGGGCGTTCGGAAGCTGCGCGAAGGTAACAAAGTGGGCTCAAGTCCAGTACCCGAAAGGTGTCTCATGCCTCTCAACAGATGGCAGGCAGCGTGTCTCCTGCTGCTGCAGAAGGACTGCAGACGTCTGTTTCAGGCTATAGGCTAGAAACGTGGTGCCCGCTGATAGAAATGCCGGCAGTGGCCCGCAGTGAAATTGTCACGCACCTGGTGGTTTCTTCGACATAAGCAAGCCACACGTACCGGTCACGGACATGTGCCCCTGCGCGGGGCAGGGTGCGTGAAGCCACCTCTTTGGGCAAACCCTACGGGTGGCCTGGCAAATGTGTCCCGTTTATGGGAAACTGTTATATTCCTTTCCGGTTTGATGAAAGGTCCGTTACGAGCATTGCCGTTTTCTGGATTTGGAGTTCTGCCATGGAGTGCAACGCAGAGACCCAAGGGTTTGGGGGATAGGGAGCTAGCGCTTTGGCAGAGGCATCGCCATGCTGCCCCGAGCTCTGGGCTCCGTATTCAACTTGGAGTCAAGGCAGCCTGGGGTGCAATGCATGGACCGTCTGGCCCTAGACGGGATGTGCACGTGCAACAGACGAGCTAGAGGAGAGAAATGGGATACCCGCAGTTCTTCGGGATAGGCCAGCTCTCATCCAGCTAGTTGCGAAAGCAGGCTCCGAAAGGCCTGGATGCCTTTTCTCAACACGCCACACACGAGTTCAGTCACGCAGTACTACACTCGGAGTTTCTCAAGGGTACGTGGAGGGACAGCTTTTCTGACTGCATAGGAACGGAGTTCCTCACAGGGGAAATGGGATGTGTACCGGACAGGCTGGGTGAACAAAATTTCGTATGCAGTTGTCCTCCAGTGGAGCGGGAGAGGGACCCAGGTCTGGCGAGCGCATAGTGTCTCTGGTCCCACACGTTCTGGGGCAGTGTGCTGCCTCAGCTCCCTTACAAGGCTGTGTTGACATTGAGCCACGTAAGTAGAATAAGCTGCGGAAGTCAGTTTGACGCACATCCCAGGGTAGCCTTGCAGAGTTCCAATCCCAAGCCCTGTGGAGACAGATGGGCCTGAAAGCGTTTCACCCACGACGGCTCTTTGAAAACTCCGGGTCATTCCGAGTGCAGGGAGGACTGCGGTGAAGAGGGCTGTGAGCGTCAATCGTATCTTTTGTCCGTGCCTCCTGGACGTGGAGTGTGGCAAAGCGTGCCCAGGTGGACGGGAGGACAAAGCCTTCCCAAATCAAGTTGCAGGCTGCTGTTGTTACATGGAATCCCGGGCTTTGTTCACTGCCGTGTGCGACAAAGAAATCCTGGCTTCGTGTTTGTTCCTTGAGTGCGGGAAGTCCTCGTAGAGGGAGGCTTGAGGTGTCCAGTGTTCACCCAAATCGCTTCCGATCACAGGACGGAACATCGCACACACTTGTTGGCACTGTGGCCTCAGGTCCATTGCAAAGTAAGCCTTCGCCGAGGCGTGGGAAACGAGTCGCTCCCCAGCTCACAAATGCCCGTGATGAGGTGGGCCGGATGGAAGCATGGGGGGTACCATGCTGCTTTGCCTGCAGGAGAAACATACGACAAGGTTCTAGAACATACTGTTATCTATGGGAGGACTGTGGTGCCCGGGACGCTCGGTGGCTCCAACGAGGGGCGCTAAGGGCTCCTTCTGAAGCCCATACGATGCCAATCGTTTCAACGCACTTTGCTGCTGGCCCACGTGCTGGTTGCCCACCTCTGCAATGTATGGGAATTCAACTCTGTAGCAGGTCTTCCCACCGGGGACGCTAATTTCGTTCACATCCTCGACCCTGAGCCTAGTGGCAGAGGCAAAAGCTGGGTCACTTCAGAGGCTCTTCCACCAGACGTTCGCAGAGGCGCCTGCCTTGGACTTGAAGCTACACGGAAGCAGGGACCTCAGGCACAGGGCAGACTGAGCGGTGTCCACCCTCACAGCATATAGCATTTCCTCGGGAACAGGGTCACTTTGGTGTCAGCTCTGGGATCCAAGATTTCGTGAGAGTGCTCCTTTGGTGACCAGAATCTATGGCTCACGCGGGACACGTGCAGCGGTTACTTTCGGACTTGCCATCTCAGACACTCTACCTCTGGGGCGTTCGGTAGCTGCGCGAAGGTAACAAAGTGGGCTCAAGTCCAGTACCCGAAAGGTGTCTCATGCCTCTCAACAGATGGCAGGCAGCGTGTCTCCTGCTGCTGCAGAAGGACTGCAGACGTCTGTTTCAGGCTATAGGCTAGAAACGTGGTGCCCGCTGATAGAAATGCCGGCAGTGGCCCGCAGTGAAAGTGTCACGCACCTGGTGGTTTCTTCGACATAAGCAAGCCACACGTACCGGTCACGGACATGTGCCCCTTCGCGGGGCAGGGTGCGTGAAGCCACCTCTTTGGGCAAACCCTACGGGTGGCCTGGCAAATGTGTCCCGTTTATGGGAAACTGTTATATTCCTTTCCGGTTTGATGAAAGGTACGTTACGAGCATTGCCGTTTTCTGGATTTGGAGTTCTGCCATGGAGTGCAACGCAGAGACCCAAGGGTTTGGGGGATAGGGAGCTAGCGCTTTGGCAGAGGCATCGCCATGCTGCCCCGAGCTCTGGGCTCCGTATTCAACTTGGAGTCAAGGCAGCCTGGGGTGCAATGCACGGACCGTCTGGCCCTAGACGGGATGTGCACGTGCAACAGACGAGCTAGAGGAGAGAAATGGGATACCCGCAGTTCTTCGGGATAGGCCAGCTCTCATCCAGCTAGTTGCGAAAGCAGGCTCCGAAAGGCCTGGATGCCTTTTCTCAACACGCCACACACAAGTTCAGTCACGCAGTACTACACTCGGAGTTTCTCAAGGGTACGTGGAGGGACAGCTTTTCTGACTGCATAGGAACGGAGTTCCTCACAGGGGAAATGGGATGTGTACCGGACAGGCTGGGTGAACAAAATTTCGTATGCAGTTGTCCTCCAGTGGAGCGGGAGAGGGACCCAGGTCTGGCGAGCGCATAGTGTCTCTGGTCCCACACGTTCTGGGGCAGTGTGCTGCCTCAGCTCCCTTACAAGGCTGTGTTGACCTTGAGCCACGTAAGTAGAATAAGCTGCGGAAGTCAGTTTGACGCACATCCCAGGGTAGCCTTGCAGAGTTCCAATCCCAAGCCCTGTGGAGACAGATGGGCCTGAAAGCGTTTCACCCACGACGGCTCTTTGAAAACTCCGGGTCATTCCGAGTGCAGGGAGGACTGCGGTGAAGAGGGCTGTGAGCGTCAATCGTATCTTTTGTCCGTGCCTCCTGGACGTGGAGTGTGGCAAAGCGTGCCCAGGTGGACGGGAGGACAAAGCCTTCCCAAATCAAGTTGCAGGCTGCTGTTGTTACATGGAATCCCGGGCTTTGTTCACTGCTGTGTGCGAGAAAGAAATCCTGGCTTCGTGTTTGTTCCTTGAGTGCGGGAAGTCCTCGTAGAGGGAGGCTTGAGGTGTCCAGTGTTCACCCAAATCGCTTCCGATCACAGGACGGAACATCGCACACACTTGTTGGCACTGTGGCCTCAGGTCCATTGCAAAGTAAGCCTTCGCCGAGGCGTGGGAAACGAGTCGCTCCCCAGCTCACAAATGCCCGTGATGAGGTGGGCCGGATGGAAGCATGGGGGGTACCATGCTGCTTTGCCTGCAGGAGAAACATACGACAAGGTTCTAGAACATACTGTTATCTATGGGAGGACTGTGGTGCCCGGGACGCTCGGTGGCTCCAACGAGGGGCGCTAAGGGCTCCTTCTGAAGCCCATACGATGCCAATCGTTTCAACGCACTTTGCTGCTGGCCCACGTGCTGGTTGCCCACCTCTGCAATGTATGGGAATTCAACTCTGTAGCAGGTCTTCCCACCGGGGACGCTAATTTCGTTCACATCCTCGACCCTGAGCCTAGTGGCAGAGGCAAAAGCTGGGTCACTTCAGAGGCTCTTCCACCAGACGTTCGCAGAGGCGCCTGCCTTGGACTTGAAGCTACACGGAAGCAGGGACCTCAGGCACAGGGCAGACTGAGCGGTGTCCACCCTCACAGCATATAGCATTTCCTCGGGAACAGGGTCACTTTGGTGTCAGCTCTGGGATCCAAGATTTCGTGAGAGTGCTCCTTTGGTGACCAGAATCTATGGCTCACGCGGGACACGTGCAGCGGTTACTTTCGGACTTGCCATCTCAGACACTCTACCTCTGGGGCGTTCGGTAGCTGCGCGAAGGTAACAAAGTGGGCTCAAGTCCAGTACCCGAAAGGTGTCTCATGCCTCTCAACAGATGGCAGGCAGCGTGTCTCCTGCTGCTGCAGAAGGACTGCAGACGTCTGTTTCAGGCTATAGGCTAGAAACGTGGTGCCCGCTGATAGAAATGCCGGCAGTGGCCCGCAGTGAAAGTGTCACGCACCTGGTGGTTTCTTCGACATAAGCAAGCCACACGTACCGGTCACGGACATGTGCCCCTTCGCGGGGCAGGGTGCGTGAAGCCACCTCTTTGGGCAAACCCTACGGGTGGCCTGGCAAATGTGTCCCGTTTATGGGAAACTGTTATATTCCTTTCCGGTTTGATGAAAGGTCCGTTACGAGCATTGCCGTTTTCTGGATTTGGAGTTCTGCCATGGAGTGCAACACAGAGACCCAAGGGTTTGGGGGATAGGGAGCTAGCGCTTTGGCAGAGGCATCGCCATGCTGCCCCGAGCTCTGGGCTCCGTGTTCAACTTGGAGTAAAGGCAGCCTGGGGTGCAATGCACGGACCGTCTGGCCCTAGACGGGATGTGCACGTGCAACAGACGAGCTAGAGGAGAGAAATGGGATACCCGCAGTTCTTCGGGATAGGCCAGCTCTCATCCAGCTAGTTGCGAAAGCAGGCTCCGAAAGGCCTGGATGCCTTTTCTCAACACGCCACACACGAGTTCAGTCACGCAGTACTACACTCGGAGTTTCTCAAGGGTACGTGGAGGGACAGCTTTTCTGACTGCATAGGAATGGAGTTCCTCACAGGGGAAATGGGATGTGTACCGGACAGGCTGGGTGAACAAAATTTCGTATGCAGTTGTCCTCCAGTGGAGCGGGAGAGGGACCCAGGTCTGGCGAGCGCATAGTGTCTCTGGTCCCACACGTTCTGGGGCAGTGTGCTGCCTCAGCTCCCTTACAAGGCTGTGTTGACATTGAGCCACGTAAGTAGAATAAGCTGCGGAAGTCAGTTTGACGCACATCCCAGGGTAGCCTTGCAGAGTTCCAATCCCAAGCCCTGTGGAGACAGATGGGCCTGAAAGCGTTTCACCCACGACGGCTCTTTGAAAACTCCGGGTCATTCCGAGTGCAGGGAGGACTGCGGTGAAGAGGGCTGTGAGCGTCAATCGTATCTTTTGTCCGTGCCTCCTGGACGTGGAGTGTGGCAAAGCGTGCCCAGGTGGACGGGAGGACAAAGCCTTCCCAAATCAAGTTGCAGGCTGCTGTTGTTACATGGAATCCCGGGCTTTGTTCACTGCTGTGTGCGAGAAAGAAATCCTGGCTTCGTGTTTGTTCCTTGAGTGCGGGAAGTCCTCGTAGAGGGAGGCTTGAGGTGTCCAGTGTTCACCCAAATCGCTTCCGATCACAGGACGGAACATCGCACACACTTGTTGGCACTGTGGCCTCAGGTCCATTGCAAAGTAAGCCTTCGCCGAGGCGTGGGAAACGAGTCGCTCCCCAGCTCACAAATGCCCGTGATGAGGTGGGCCGGATGGAAGCATGGGGGGTACCATGCTGCTTTGCCTGCAGGAGAAACATACGACAAGGTTCTAGAACATACTGTTATCTATGGGAGGACTGTGGTGCCCGGGACGCTCGGTGGCTCCAACGAGGGGCGCTAAGGGCTCCTTCTGAAGCCCATACGATGCCAATCGTTTCAACGCACTTTGCTGCTGGCCCACGTGCTGGTTGCCCACCTCTGCAATGTATGGGAATTCAACTCTGTAGCAGGTCTTCCCACCGGGGACGCTAATTTCGTTCACATCCTCGACCCTGAGCCTAGTGGCAGAGGCAAAAGCTGGGTCACTTCAGAGGCTCTTCCACCAGACGTTCGCAGAGGCGCCTGCCTTGGACTTGAAGCTACACGGAAGCAGGGACCTCAGGCACAGGGCAGACTGAGCGGTGTCCACCCTCACAGCATATAGCATTTCCTCGGGAACAGGGTCACTTTGGTGTCAGCTCTGGGATCCAAGATTTCGTGAGAGTGCTCCTTTGGTGACCAGAATCTATGGCTCACGCGGGACACGTGCAGCGGTTACTTTCGGACTTGCCATCTCAGACACTCTACCTCTGGGGCGTTCGGTAGCTGCGCGAAGGTAACAAAGTGGGCTCAAGTCCAGTACCCGAAAGGTGTCTCATGCCTCTCAACAGATGGCAGGCAGCGTGTCTCCTGCTGCTGCAGAAGGACTGCAGACGTCTGTTTCAGGCTATAGGCTAGAAACGTGGTGCCCGCTGATAGAAATGCCGGCAGTGGCCCGCAGTGAAAGTGTCACGCACCTGGTGGTTTCTTCGACATAAGCAAGCCACACGTACCGGTCACGGACATGTGCCCCTTCGCGGGGCAGGGTGCGTGAAGCCACCTCTTTGGGCAAACCCTACGGGTGGCCTGGCAAATGTGTCCCGTTTATGGGAAACTGTTATATTCCTTTCCGGTTTGATGAAAGGTCCGTTACGAGCATTGCCGTTTTCTGGATTTGGAGTTCTGCCATGGAGTGCAACGCAGAGACCCAAGGGTTTGGGGGATAGGGAGCTAGCGCTTTGGCAGAGGCATCGCCATGCTGCCCCGAGCTCTGGGCTCCGTATTCAACTTGGAGTCAAGGCAGCCTGGGGTGCAATGCACGGACCGTCTGGCCCTAGACGGGATGTGCACGTGCAACAGACGAGCTAGAGGAGAGAAATGGGATACCCGCAGTTCTTCGGGATAGGCCAGCTCTCATCCAGCTAGTTGCGAAAGCAGGCTCCGAAAGGCCTGGATGCCTTTTCTCAACACGCCACACACAAGTTCAGTCACGCAGTACTACACTCGGAGTTTCTCAAGGGTACGTGGAGGGACAGCTTTTCTGACTGCATAGGAACGGAGTTCCTCACAGGGGAAATGGGATGTGTACCGGACAGGCTGGGTGAACAAAATTTCGTATGCAGTTGTCCTCCAGTGGAGCGGGAGAGGGACCCAGGTCTGGCGAGCGCATAGTGTCTCTGGTCCCACACGTTCTGGGGCAGTGTGCTGCCTCAGCTCCCTTACAAGGCTGTGTTGACCTTGAGCCACGTAAGTAGAATAAGCTGCGGAAGTCAGTTTGACGCACATCCCAGGGTAGCCTTGCAGAGTTCCAATCCCAAGCCCTGTGGAGACAGATGGGCCTGAAAGCGTTTCACCCACGACGGCTCTTTGAAAACTCCGGGTCATTCCGAGTGCAGGGAGGACTGCGGTGAAGAGGGCTGTGAGCGTCAATCGTATCTTTTGTCCGTGCCTCCTGGACGTGGAGTGTGGCAAAGCGTGCCCAGGTGGACGGGAGGACAAAGCCTTCCCAAATCAAGTTGCAGGCTGCTGTTGTTACATGGAATCCCGGGCTTTGTTCACTGCTGTGTGCGAGAAAGAAATCCTGGCTTCGTGTTTGTTCCTTGAGTGCGGGAAGTCCTCGTAGAGGGAGGCTTGAGGTGTCCAGTGTTCACCCAAATCGCTTCCGATCACAGGACGGAACATCGCACACACTTGTTGGCACTGTGGCCTCAGGTCCATTGCAAAGTAAGCCTTCGCCGAGGCGTGGGAAACGAGTCGCTCCCCAGCTCACAAATGCCCGTGATGAGGTGGGCCGGATGGAAGCATGGGGGGTACCATGCTGCTTTGCCTGCAGGAGAAACATACGACAAGGTTCTAGAACATACTGTTATCTATGGGAGGACTGTGGTGCCCGGGACGCTCGGTGGCTCCAACGAGGGGCGCTAAGGGCTCCTTCTGAAGCCCATACGATGCCAATCGTTTCAACGCACTTTGCTGCTGGCCCACGTGCTGGTTGCCCACCTCTGCAATGTATGGGAATTCAACTCTGTAGCAGGTCTTCCCACCGGGGACGCTAATTTCGTTCACATCCTCGACCCTGAGCCTAGTGGCAGAGGCAAAAGCTGGGTCACTTCAGAGGCTCTTCCACCAGACGTTCGCAGAGGCGCCTGCCTTGGACTTGAAGCTACACGGAAGCAGGGACCTCAGGCACAGGGCAGACTGAGCGGTGTCCACCCTCACAGCATATAGCATTTCCTCGGGAACAGGGTCACTTTGGTGTCAGCTCTGGGATCCAAGATTTCGTGAGAGTGCTCCTTTGGTGACCAGAATCTATGGCTCACGCGGGACACGTGCAGCGGTTACTTTCGGACTTGCCATCTCAGACACTCTACCTCTGGGGCGTTCGGTAGCTGCGCGAAGGTAACAAAGTGGGCTCAAGTCCAGTACCCGAAAGGTGTCTCATGCCTCTCAACAGATGGCAGGCAGCGTGTCTCCTGCTGCTGCAGAAGGACTGCAGACGTCTGTTTCAGGCTATAGGCTAGAAACGTGGTGCCCGCTGATAGAAATGCCGGCAGTGGCCCGCAGTGAAAGTGTCACGCACCTGGTGGTTTCTTCGACATAAGCAAGCCACACGTACCGGTCACGGACATGTGCCCCTTCGCGGGGCAGGGTGCGTGAAGCCACCTCTTTGGGCAAACCCTACGGGTGGCCTGGCAAATGTGTCCCGTTTATGGGAAACTGTTATATTCCTTTCCGGTTTGATGAAAGGTCCGTTACGAGCATTGCCGTTTTCTGGATTTGGAGTTCTGCCATGGAGTGCAACGCAGAGACCCAAGGGTTTGGGGGATAGGGAGCTAGCGCTTTGGCAGAGGCATCGCCATGCTGCCCCGAGCTCTGGGCTCCGTATTCAACTTGGAGTCAAGGCAGCCTGGGGTGCAATGCACGGACCGTCTGGCCCTAGACGGGATGTGCACGTGCAACAGACGAGCTAGAGGAGAGAAATGGGATACCCGCAGTTCTTCGGGATAGGCCAGCTCTCATCCAGCTAGTTGCGAAAGCAGGCTCCGAAAGGCCTGGATGCCTTTTCTCAACACGCCACACACAAGTTCAGTCACGCAGTACTACACTCGGAGTTTCTCAAGGGTACGTGGAGGGACAGCTTTTCTGACTGCATAGGAACGGAGTTCCTCACAGGGGAAATGGGATGTGTACCGGACAGGCTGGGTGAACAAAATTTCGTATGCAGTTGTCCTCCAGTGGAGCGGGAGAGGGACCCAGGTCTGGCGAGCGCATAGTGTCTCTGGTCCCACACGTTCTGGGGCAGTGTGCTGCCTCAGCTCCCTTACAAGGCTGTGTTGACCTTGAGCCACGTAAGTAGAATAAGCTGCGGAAGTCAGTTTGACGCACATCCCAGGGTAGCCTTGCAGAGTTCCAATCCCAAGCCCTGTGGAGACAGATGGGCCTGAAAGCGTTTCACCCACGACGGCTCTTTGAAAACTCCGGGTCATTCCGAGTGCAGGGAGGACTGCGGTGAAGAGGGCTGTGAGCGTCAATCGTATCTTTTGTCCGTGCCTCCTGGACGTGGAGTGTGGCAAAGCGTGCCCAGGTGGACGGGAGGACAAAGCCTTCCCAAATCAAGTTGCAGGCTGCTGTTGTTACATGGAATCCCGGGCTTTGTTCACTGCTGTGTGCGAGAAAGAAATCCTGGCTTCGTGTTTGTTCCTTGAGTGCGGGAAGTCCTCGTAGACGGAGGCTTGAGGTGTCCAGTGTTCACCCAAATCGCTTCCGATCACAGGACGGAACATCGCACACACTTGTTGGCACTGTGGCCTCAGGTCCATTGCAAAGTAAGCCTTCGCCGAGGCGTGGGAAACGAGTCGCTCCCCAGCTCACAAATGCCCGTGATGAGGTGGGCCGGATGGAAGCATGGGGGGTACCATGCTGCTTTGCCTGCAGGAGAAACATACGACAAGGTTCTAGAACATACTGTTATCTATGGGAGGACTGTGGTGCCCGGGACGCTCGGTGGCTCCAACGAGGGGCGCTAAGGGCTCCTTCTGAAGCCCATACGATGCCAATCGTTTCAACGCACTTTGCTGCTGGCCCACGTGCTGGTTGCCCACCTCTGCAATGTATGGGAATTCAACTCTGTAGCAGGTCTTCCCACCGGGGACGCTAATTTCGTTCACATCCTCGACCCTGAGCCTAGTGGCAGAGGCAAAAGCTGGGTCACTTCAGAGGCTCTTCCACCAGACGTTCGCAGAGGCGCCTGCCTTGGACTTGAAGCTACACGGAAGCAGGGACCTCAGGCACAGGGCAGACTGAGCGGTGTCCACCCTCACAGCATATAGCATTTCCTCGGGAACAGGGTCACTTTGGTGTCAGCTCTGGGATCCAAGATTTCGTGAGAGTGCTCCTTTGGTGACCAGAATCTATGGCTCACGCGGGACACGTGCAGCGGTTACTTTCGGACTTGCCATCTCAGACACTCTACCTCTGGGGCGTTCGGTAGCTGCGCGAAGGTAACAAAGTGGGCTCAAGTCCAGTACCCGAAAGGTGTCTCATGCCTCTCAACAGATGGCAGGCAGCGTGTCTCCTGCTGCTGCAGAAGGACTGCAGACGTCTGTTTCAGGCTATAGGCTAGAAACGTGGTGCCCGCTGATAGAAATGCCGGCAGTGGCCCGCAGTGAAAGTGTCACGCACCTGGTGGTTTCTTCGACATAAGCAAGCCACACGTACCGGTCACGGACATGTGCCCCTTCGCGGGGCAGGGTGCGTGAAGCCACCTCTTTGGGCAAACCCTACGGGTGGCCTGGCAAATGTGTCCCGTTTATGGGAAACTGTTATATTCCTTTCCGGTTTGATGAAAGGTCCGTTACGAGCATTGCCGTTTTCTGGATTTGGAGTTCTGCCATGGAGTGCAACACAGAGACCCAAGGGTTTGGGGGATAGGGAGCTAGCGCTTTGGCAGAGGCATCGCCATGCTGCCCCGAGCTCTGGGCTCCGTGTTCAACTTGGAGTAAAGGCAGCCTGGGGTGCAATGCACGGACCGTCTGGCCCTAGACGGGATGTGCACGTGCAACAGACGAGCTAGAGGAGAGAAATGGGATACCCGCAGTTCTTCGGGATAGGCCAGCTCTCATCCAGCTAGTTGCGAAAGCAGGCTCCGAAAGGCCTGGATGCCTTTTCTCAACACGCCACACACGAGTTCAGTCACGCAGTACTACACTCGGAGTTTCTCAAGGGTACGTGGAGGGACAGCTTTTCTGACTGCATAGGAACGGAGTTCCTCACAGGGGAAATGGGATGTGTACCGGACAGGCTGGGTGAACAAAATTTCGTATGCAGTTGTCCTCCAGTGGAGCGGGAGAGGGACCCAGGTCTGGCGAGCGCATAGTGTCTCTGGTCCCACACGTTCTGGGGCAGTGTGCTGCCTCAGCTCCCTTACAAGGCTGTGTTGACATTGAGCCACGTAAGTAGAATAAGCTGCGGAAGTCAGTTTGACGCACATCCCAGGGTAGCCTTGCAGAGTTCCAATCCCAAGCCCTGTGGAGACAGATGGGCCTGAAAGCGTTTCACCCACGACGGCTCTTTGAAAACTCCGGGTCATTCCGAGTGCAGGGAGGACTGCGGTGAAGAGGGCTGTGAGCGTCAATCGTATCTTTTGTCCGTGCCTCCTGGACGTGGAGTGTGGCAAAGCGTGCCCAGGTGGACGGGAGGACAAAGCCTTCCCAAATCAAGTTGCAGGCTGCTGTTGTTACATGGAATCCCGGGCTTTGTTCACTGCTGTGTGCGAGAAAGAAATCCTGGCTTCGTGTTTGTTCCTTGAGTGCGGGAAGTCCTCGTAGAGGGAGGCTTGAGGTGTCCAGTGTTCACCCAAATCGCTTCCGATCACAGGACGGAACATCGCACACACTTGTTGGCACTGTGGCCTCAGGTCCATTGCAAAGTAAGCCTTCGCCGAGGCGTGGGAAACGAGTCGCTCCCCAGCTCACAAATGCCCGTGATGAGGTGGGCCGGATGGAAGCATGGGGGGTACCATGCTGCTTTGCCTGCAGGAGAAACATACGACAAGGTTCTAGAACATACTGTTATCTATGGGAGGACTGTGCTGCCCGGGACGCTCGGTGGCTCCAACGAGGGGCGCTAAGGGCTCCTTCTGAAGCCCATACGATGCCAATCGTTTCAACGCACTTTGCTGCTGGCCCACGTGCTGGTTGCCCACCTCTGCAATGTATGGGAATTCAACTCTGTAGCAGGTCTTCCCACCGGGGACGCTAATTTCGTTCACATCCTCGACCCTGAGCCTAGTGGCAGAGGCAAAAGCTGGGTCACTTCAGAGGCTCTTCCACCAGACGTTCGCAGAGGCGCCTGCCTTGGACTTGAAGCTACACGGAAGCAGGGACCTCAGGCACAGGGCAGACTGAGCGGTGTCCACCCTCACAGCATATAGCATTTCCTCGGGAACAGGGTCACTTTGGTGTCAGCTCTGGGATCCAAGATTTCGTGAGAGTGCTCCTTTGGTGACCAGAATCTATGGCTCACGCGGGACACGTGCAGCGGTTACTTTCGGACTTGCCATCTCAGACACTCTACCTCTGGGGCGTTCGGTAGCTGCGCGAAGGTAACAAAGTGGGCTCAAGTCCAGTACCCGAAAAGTGTCTCATGCCTCTCAACAGATGGCAGGCAGCGTGTCTCCTGCTGCTGCAGAAGGACTGCAGACGTCTGTTTCAGGCTATAGGCTAGAAACGTGGTGCCCGCTGATCGAAATGCCGGCAGTGGCCCGCAGTGAAAGTGTCACGCACCTGGTGGTTTCTTCGACATAAGCAAGCCACACGTACCGGTCACGGACATGTGCCCCTGCGCGGGGCAGGGTGCGTGAAGCCACCTCTTTGGGCAAACCCTACGGGTGGCCTGGCAAATGTGTCCCGTTTATGGGAAACTGTTATATTCCTTTCCGGTTTGATGAAAGGTCCGTTACGAGCATTGCCGTTTTCTGGATTTGGAGTTCTGCCATGGAGTGCAACGCAGAGACCCAAGGGTTTGGGGGATAGGGAGCTAGCGCTTTGGCAGAGGCATCGCCATGCTGCCCCGAGCTCTGGGCTCCGTATTCAACTTGGAGTCAAGGCAGCCTGGGGTGCAATGCATGGACCGTCTGGCCCTAGACGGGATGTGCACGTGCAACAGACGAGCTAGAGGAGAGAAATGGGATACCCGCAGTTCTTCGGGATAGGCCAGCTCTCATCCAGCTAGTTGCGAAAGCAGGCTCCGAAAGGCCTGGATGCCTTTTCTCAACACGCCACACACGAGTTCAGTCACGCAGTACTACACTCGGAGTTTCTCAAGGGTACGTGGAGGGACAGCTTTTCTGACTGCATAGGAACGGAGTTCCTCACAGGGGAAATGGGATGTGTACCGGACAGGCTGGGTGAACAAAATTTCGTATGCAGTTGTCCTCCAGTGGAGCGGGAGAGGGACCCAGGTCTGGCGAGCGCATAGTGTCTCTGGTCCCACACGTTCTGGGGCAGTGTGCTGCCTCAGCTCCCTTACAAGGCTGTGTTGACATTGAGCCACGTAAGTAGAATAAGCTGCGGAAGTCAGTTTGACGCACATCCCAGGGTAGCCTTGCAGAGTTCCAATCCCAAGCCCTGTGGAGACAGATGGGCCTGAAAGCGTTTCACCCACGACGGCTCTTTGAAAACTCCGGGTCATTCCGAGTGCAGGGAGGACTGCGGTGAAGAGGGCTGTGAGCGTCAATCGTATCTTTTGTCCGTGCCTCCTGGACGTGGAGTGTGGCAAAGCGTGCCCAGGTGGACGGGAGGACAAAGCCTTCCCAAATCAAGTTGCAGGCTGCTGTTGTTACATGGAATCCCGGGCTTTGTTCACTGCCGTGTGCGACAAAGAAATCCTGGCTTCGTGTTTGTTCCTTGAGTGCGGGAAGTCCTCGTAGAGGGAGGCTTGAGGTGTCCAGTGTTCACCCAAATCGCTTCCGATCACAGGACGGAACATCGCACACACTTGTTGGCACTGTGGCCTCAGGTCCATTGCAAAGTAAGCCTTCGCCGAGGCGTGGGAAACGAGTCGCTCCCCAGCTCACAAATGCCCGTGATGAGGTGGGCCGGATGGAAGCATGGGGGGTACCATGCTGCTTTGCCTGCAGGAGAAACATACGACAAGGTTCTAGAACATACTGTTATCTATGGGAGGACTGTGGTGCCCGGGACGCTCGGTGGCTCCAACGAGGGGCGCTAAGGGCTCCTTCTGAAGCCCATACGATGCCAATCGTTTCAACGCACTTTGCTGCTGGCCCACGTGCTGGTTGCCCACCTCTGCAATGTATGGGAATTCAACTCTGTAGCAGGTCTTCCCACCGGGGACGCTAATTTCGTTCACATCCTCGACCCTGAGCCTAGTGGCAGAGGCAAAAGCTGGGTCACTTCAGAGGCTCTTCCACCAGACGTTCGCAGAGGCGCCTGCCTTGGACTTGAAGCTACACGGAAGCAGGGACCTCAGGCACAGGGCAGACTGAGCGGTGTCCACCCTCACAGCATATAGCATTTCCTCGGGAACAGGGTCACTTTGGTGTCAGCTCTGGGATCCAAGATTTCGTGAGAGTGCTCCTTTGGTGACCAGAATCTATGGCTCACGCGGGACACTTGCAGCGGTTACTTTCGGACTTGCCATCTCAGACACTCTACCTCTGGGGCGTTCGGAAGCTGCGCGAAGGTAACAAAGTGGGCTCAAGTCCAGTACCCGAAAGGTGTCTCATGCCTCTCAACAGATGGCAGGCAGCGTGTCTCCTGCTGCTGCAGAAGGACTGCAGACGTCTGTTTCAGGCTATAGGCTAGAAACGTGGTGCCCGCTGATAGAAATGCCGGCAGTGGCCCGCAGTGAAAGTGTCACGCACCTGGTGGTTTCTTCGACATAAGCAAGCCACACGTACCGGTCACGGACATGTGCCCCTGCGCGGGGCAGGGTGCGTGAAGCCACCTCTTTGGGCAAACCCTACGGGTGGCCTGGCAAATGTGTCCCGTTTATGGGAAACTGTTATATTCCTTTCCGGTTTGATGAAAGGTCCATTACGAGCATTGCCGTTTTCTGGATTTGGAGTTCTGCCATGGAGTGCAACGCAGAGACCCAAGGGTTTGGGGGATAGGGAGCTAGCGCTTTGGCAGAGGCATCGCCATGCTGCCCCGAGCTCTGGGCTCCGTATTCAACTTGGAGTCAAGGCAGCCTGGGGTGCAATGCACGGACCGTCTGGCCCTAGACGGGATGTGCACGTGCAACAGACGAGCTAGAGGAGAGAAATGGGATACCCGCAGTTCTTCGGGATAGGCCAGCTCTCATCCAGCTAGTTGCGAAAGCAGGCTCCGAAAGGCCTGGATGCCTTTTCTCAACACGCCACACACGAGTTCAGTCACGCAGTACTACACTCGGAGTTTCTCAAGGGTACGTGGAGGGACAGCTTTTCTGACTGCATAGGAACGGAGTTCCTCACAGGGGAAATGGGATGTGTACCGGACAGGCTGGGTGAACAAAATTTCGTATGCAGTTGTCCTCCAGTGGAGCGGGAGAGGGACCCAGGTCTGGCGAGCGCATAGTGTCTCTGGTCCCACACGTTCTGGGGCAGTGTGCTGCCTCAGCTCCCTTACAAGGCTGTGTTGACCTTGAGCCACGTAAGTAGAATAAGCTGCGGAAGTCAGTTTGACGCACATCCCAGGGTAGCCTTGCAGAGTTCCAATCCCAAGCCCTGTGGAGACAGATGGGCCTGAAAGCGTTTCACCCACGACGGCTCTTTGAAAACTCCGGGTCATTCCGAGTGCAGGGAGGACTGCGGTGAAGAGGGCTGTGAGCGTCAGTCGTATCTTTTGTCCACGCCTCCTGGACGTGGAGTGTGGCAAAGCGTGCCCAGGTGGACGGGAGGACAAAGCCTTCCCAAATCAAGTTGCAGGCTGCTGTTGTTACATGGAATCCCGGGCTTTGTTCACTGCCGTGTGCGACAAAGAAATCCTGGCTTCGTGTTTGTTCCTTGAGTGCGGGAAGTCCTCGTAGAGGGAGGCTTGAGGTGTCCAGTGTTCACCCAAATCGCTTCCGATCACAGGACGGAACATCGCACACACTTGTTGGCACTGTGGCCTCAGGTCCATTGCAAAGTAAGCCTTCGCCGAGGCGTGGGAAACGAGTCGCTCCCCAGCTCACAAATGCCCGTGATGAGGTGGGCCGGATGGAAGCATGGGGGGTACCATGCTGCTTTGCCTGCAGGAGAAACATACGACAAGGTTCTAGAACATACTGTTATCTATGGGAGGACTGTGGTGCCCGGGACGCTCGGTGGCTCCAACGAGGGGCGCTAAGGGCTCCTTCTGAAGCCCATACGATGCCAATCGTTTCAACGCACTTTGCTGCTGGCCCACGTGCTGGTTGCCCACCTCTGCAATGTATGGGAATTCAACTCTGTAGCAGGTCTTCCCACCGGGGACGCTAATTTCGTTCACATCCTCGACCCTGAGCCTAGTGGCAGAGGCAAAAGCTGGGTCACTTCAGAGGCTCTTCCACCAGACGTTCGCAGAGGCGCCTGCCTTGGACTTGAAGCTACACGGAAGCAGGGACCTCAGGCACAGGGCAGACTGAGCGGTGTCCACCCTCACAGCATATAGCATTTCCTCGGGAACAGGGTCACTTTGGTGTCAGCTCTGGGATCCAAGATTTCGTGAGAGTGCTCCTTTGGTGACCAGAATCTATGGCTCACGCGGGACACTTGCAGCGGTTACTTTCGGACTTGCCATCTCAGACACTCTACCTCTGGGGCGTTCGGAAGCTGCGCGAAGGTAACAAAGTGGGCTCAAGTCCAGTACCCGAAAGGTGTCTCATGCCTCTCAACAGATGGCAGGCAGCGTGTCTCCTGCTGCTGCAGAAGGACTGCAGACGTCTGTTTCAGGCTATAGGCTAGAAACGTGGTGCCCGCTGATAGAAATGCCGGCAGTGGCCCGCAGTGAAAGTGTCACGCACCTGGTGGTTTCTTCGACATAAGCAAGCCACACGTACCGGTCACGGACATGTGCCCCTGCACGGGGCAGGGTGCGTGAAGCCACCTCTTTGGGCAAACCCTACGGGTGGCCTGGCAAATGTGTCCCGTTTATGGGAAACTGTTATATTCCTTTCCGGTTTGATGAAAGGTCCGTTACGAGCATTGCCGTTTTCTGGATTTGGAGTTCTGCCATGGAGTGCAACGCAGAGACCCAAGGGTTTGGGGGATAGGGAGCTAGCGCTTTGGCAGAGGCATCGCCATGCTGCCCCGAGCTCTGGGCTCCGTGTTCAACTTGGAGTCAAGGCAGCCTGGGGTGCAATGCACGGACCGTCTGGCCCTAGACGGGATGTGCACGTGCAACAGACGAGCTAGAGGAGAGAAATGGGATACCCGCAGTTCTTCGGGATAGGCCAGCTCTCATCCAGCTAGTTGCGAAAGCAGGCTCCGAAAGGCCTGGATGCCTTTTCTCAACACGCCACACACGAGTTCAGTCACGCAGTACTACACTCGGAGTTTCTCAAGGGTACGTGGAGGGACAGCTTTTCTGACTGCATAGGAACGGAGTTCCTCACAGGGGAAATGGGATGTGTACCGGACAGGCTGGGTGAACAAAATTTCGTATGCAGTTGTCCTCCAGTGGAGCGGGAGAGGGACCCAGGTCTGGCGAGCGCATAGTGTCTCTGGTCCCACACGTTCTGGGGCAGTGTGCTGCCTCAGCTCCCTTACAAGGCTGTGTTGACCTTGAGCCACGTAAGTAGAATAAGCTGCGGAAGTCAGTTTGACGCACATCCCAGGGTAGCCTTGCAGAGTTCCAATCCCAAGCCCTGTGGAGACAGATGGGCCTGAAAGCGTTTCACCCACGACGGCTCTTTGAAAACTCCGGGTCATTCCGAGTGCAGGGAGGACTGCGGTGAAGAGGGCTGTGAGCGTCAGTCGTATCTTTTGTCCACGCCTCCTGGACGTGGAGTGTGGCAAAGCGTGCCCAGGTGGACGGGAGGACAAAGCCTTCCCAAATCAAGTTGCAGGCTGCTGTTGTTACATGGAATCCCGGGCTTTGTTCACTGCCGTGTGCGACAAAGAAATCCTGGCTTCGTGTTTGTTCCTTGAGTGCGGGAAGTCCTCGTAGAGGGAGGCTTGAGGTGTCCAGTGTTCACCCAAATCGCTTCCGATCACAGGACGGAACATCGCACACACTTGTTGGCACTGTGGCCTCAGGTCCATTGCAAAGTAAGCCTTCGCCGAGGCGTGGGAAACGAGTCGCTCCCCAGCTCACAAATGCCCGTGATGAGGTGGGCCGGATGGAAGCATGGGGGGTACCATGCTGCTTTGCCTGCAGGAGAAACATACGACAAGGTTCTAGAACATACTGTTATCTATGGGAGGACTGTGGTGCCCGGGACGCTCGGTGGCTCCAACGAGGGGCGCTAAGGGCTCCTTCTGAAGCCCATACGATGCCAATCGTTTCAACGCACTTTGCTGCTGGCCCACGTGCTGGTTGCCCACCTCTGCAATGTATGGGAATTCAACTCTGTAGCAGGTCTTCCCACCGGGGACGCTAATTTCGTTCACATCCTCGACCCTGAGCCTAGTGGCAGAGGCAAAAGCTGGGTCACTTCAGAGGCTCTTCCACCAGACGTTCGCAGAGGCGCCTGCCTTGGACTTGAAGATACACGGAAGCAGGGACCTCAGGCACAGGGCAGACTGAGCGGTGTCCACCCTCACAGCATATAGCATTTCCTCGGGAACAGGGTCACTTTGGTGTCAGCTCTGGGATCCAAGATTTCGTGAGAGTGCTCCTTTGGTGACCAGAATCTATGGCTCACGCGGGACACGTGCAGCGGTTACTTTCGGACTTGCCATCTCAGACACTCTACCTCTGGGGCGTTCGGTAGCTGCGCGAAGGTAACAAAGTGGGCTCAAGTCCAGTACCCGAAAGGTGTCTCATGCCTCTCAACAGATGGCAGGCAGCGTGTCTCCTGCTGCTGCAGAAGGACTGCAGACGTCTGTTTCAGGCTATAGGCTAGAAACGTGGTGCCCGCTGATAGAAATGCCGGCAGTGGCCCGCAGTGAAAGTGTCACGCACCTGGTGGTTTCTTCGACATAAGCAAGCCACACGTACCGGTCACGGACATGTGCCCCTTCGCGGGGCAGGGTGCGTGAAGCCACCTCTTTGGGCAAACCCTACGGGTGGCCTGGCAAATGTGTCCCGTTTATGGGAAACTGTTATATTCCTTTCCGGTTTGATGAAAGGTACGTTACGAGCATTGCCGTTTTCTGGATTTGGAGTTCTGCCATGGAGTGCAACGCAGAGACCCAAGGGTTTGGGGGATAGGGAACTAGCGCTTTGGCAGAGGCATCTCCATGCTGCCCCGAGCTCTGGGCTCCGTGTTCAACTTGGAGTAAAGGCAGCCTGGGGTGCAATGCACGGACCGTCTGGCCCTAGACGGGATGTGCACGTGCAACAGACGAGCTAGAGGAGAGAAATGGGATACCCGCAGTTCTTCGGGATAGGCCAGCTCTCATCCAGCTAGTTGCGAAAGCAGGCTCCGAAAGGCCTGGATGCCTTTTCTCAACACGCCACACACGAGTTCAGTCACGCAGTACTACACTCGGAGTTTCTCAAGGGTACGTGGAGGGACAGCTTTTCTGACTGCATAGGAACGGAGTTCCTCACAGGGGAAATGGGATGTGTACCGGACAGGCTGGGTGAACAAAATTTCGTATGCAGTTGTCCTCCAGTGGAGCGGGAGAGGGACCCAGGTCTGGCGAGCGCATAGTGTCTCTGGTCCCACACGTTCTGGGGCAGTGTGCTGCCTCAGCTCCCTTACAAGGCTGTGTTGACCTTGAGCCACGTAAGTAGAATAAGCTGCGGAAGTCAGTTTGACGCACATCCCAGGGTAGCCTTGCAGAGTTCCAATCCCAAGCCCTGTGGAGACAGATGGGCCTGAAAGCGTTTCACCCACGACGGCTCTTTGAAAACTCCGGGTCATTCCGAGTGCAGGGAGGACTGCGGTGAAGAGGGCTGTGAGCGTCAATCGTATCTTTTGTCCGTGCCTCCTGGACGTGGAGTGTGGCAAAGCGTGCCCAGGTGGACGGGAGGACAAAGCCTTCCCAAATCAAGTTGCAGGCTGCTGTTGTTACATGGAATCCCGGGCTTTGTTCACTGCCGTGTGCGACAAAGAAATCCTGGCTTCGTGTTTGTTCCTTGAGTGCGGGAAGTCCTCGTAGAGGGAGGCTTGAGGTGTCCAGTGTTCACCCAAATCGCTTCCGATCACAGGACGGAACATCGCACACACTTGTTGGCACTGTGGCCTCAGGTCCATTGCAAAGTAAGCCTTCGCCGAGGCGTGGGAAACGAGTCGCTCCCCAGCTCACAAATGCCCGTGATGAGGTGGGCCGGATGGAAGCATGGGGGGTACCATGCTGCTTTGCCTGCAGGAGAAACATACGACAAGGTTCTAGAACATACTGTTATCTATGGGAGGACTGTGGTGCCCGGGACGCTCGGTGGCTCCAACGAGGGGCGCTAAGGGCTCCTTCTGAAGCCCATACGATGCCAATCGTTTCAACGCACTTTGCTGCTGGCCCACGTGCTGGTTGCCCACCTCTGCAATGTATGGGAATTCAACTCTGTAGCAGGTCTTCCCACCGGGGACGCTAATTTCGTTCACATCCTCGACCCTGAGCCTAGTGGCAGAGGCAAAAGCTGGGTCACTTCAGAGGCTCTTCCACCAGACGTTCGCAGAGGCGCCTGCCTTGGACTTGAAGCTACACGGAAGCAGGGACCTCAGGCACAGGGCAGACTGAGCGGTGTCCACCCTCACAGCATATAGCATTTCCTCGGGAACAGGGTCACTTTGGTGTCAGCTCTGGGATCCAAGATTTCGTGAGAGTGCTCCTTTGGTGACCAGAATCTATGGCTCACGCGGGACACTTGCAGCGGTTACTTTCGGACTTGCCATCTCAGACACTCTACCTCTGGGGCGTTCGGAAGCTGCGCGAAGGTAACAAAGTGGGCTCAAGTCCAGTACCCGAAAGGTGTCTCATGCCTCTCAACAGATGGCAGGCAGCGTGTCTCCTGCTGCTGCAGAAGGACTGCAGACGTCTGTTTCAGGCTATAGGCTAGAAACGTGGTGCCCGCTGATAGAAATGCCGGCAGTGGCCCGCAGTGAAAGTGTCACGCAACTGGTGGTTTCTTCGACATAAGCAAGCCACACGTACCGGTCACGGACATGTGCCCCTTCGCGGGGCAGGGTGCGTGAAGCCACCTCTTTGGGCAAACCCTACGGGTGGCCTGGCAAATGTGTCCCGTTTATGGGAAACTGTTATATTCCTTTCCGGTTTGATGAAAGGTACGTTACGAGCATTGCCGTTTTCTGGATTTGGAGTTCTGCCATGGAGTGCAACGCAGAGACCCAAGGGTTTGGGGGATAGGGAACTAGCACTTTGGCAGAGGCATCTCCATGCTGCCCCGAGCTCTGGGCTCCGTGTTCAACTTGGAGTAAAGGCAGCCTGGGGTGCAATGCACGGACCGTCTGGCCCTAGACGGGATGTGCACGTGCAACAGACGAGCTAGAGGAGAGAAATGGGATACCCGCAGTTCTTCGGGATAGGCCAGCTCTCATCCAGCTAGTTGCGAAAGCAGGCTCCGAAAGGCCTGGATGCCTTTGCTCAACACGCCACACACGAGTTCAGTCACGCAGTACTACACTCGGAGTTTCTCAAGGGTACGTGGAGGGACAGCTTTTCTGACTGCATAGGAACGGAGTTCCTCACAGGGGAAATGGGATGTGTACCGGACAGGCTGGGTGAACAAAATTTCGTATGCAGTTGTCCTCCAGTGGAGCGGGAGAGGGACCCAGGTCTGGCGAGCGCATAGTGTCTCTGGTCCCACACGTTCTGGGGCAGTGTGCTGCCTCAGCTCCCTTACAAGGCTGTGTTGACCTTGAGCCACGTAAGTAGAATAAGCTGCGGAAGTCAGTTTGACGCACATCCCAGGGTAGCCTTGCAGAGTTCCAATCCCAAGCCCTGTGGAGACAGATGGGCCTGAAAGCGTTTCACCCACGACGGCTCTTTGAAAACTCCGGGTCATTCCGAGTGCAGGGAGGACTGCGGTGAAGAGGGCTGTGAGCGTCAATCGTATCTTTTGTCCGTGCCTCCTGGACGTGGAGTGTGGCAAAGCGTGCCCAGGTGGACGGGAGGACAAAGCCTTCCCAAATCAAGTTGCAGGCTGCTGTTGTTACATGGAATCCCGGGCTTTGTTCACTGCTGTGTGCGACAAAGAAATCCTGGCTTCGTGTTTGTTCCTTGAGTGCGGGAAGTCCTCGTAGAGGGAGGCTTGAGGTGTCCAGTGTTCACCCAAATCGCTTCCGATCACAGGACGGAACATCGCACACACTTGTTGGCACTGTGGCCTCAGGTCCATTGCAAAGTAAGCCTTCGCCGAGGCGTGGGAAACGAGTCGCTCCCCAGCTCACAAATGCCCGTGATGAGGTGGGCCGGATGGAAGCATGGGGGGTATCATGCTGCTTTGCCTGCAGGAGAAACATACGACAAGGTTCTAGAACATACTGTTATCTATGGGAGGACTGTGGTGCCCGGGACGCTCGGTGGCTCCAACGAGGGGCGCTAAGGGCTCCTTCTGAAGCCCATACGATGCCAATCGTTTCAACGCACTTTGCTGCTGGCCCACGTGCTGGTTGCCCACCTCTGCAATGTATGGGAATTCAACTCTGTAGCAGGTCTTCCCACCGGGGACGCTAATTTCGTTCACATCCTCGACCCTGAGCCTAGTGGCAGAGGCAAAAGCTGGGTCACTTCAGAGGCTCTTCCACCAGACGTTCGCAGAGGCGCCTGCCTTGGACTTGAAGCTACACGGAAGCAGGGACCTCAGGCACAGGGCAGACTGAGCGGTGTCCACCCTCACAGCATATAGCATTTCCTCGGGAACAGGGTCACTTTGGTGTCAGCTCTGGGATCCAAGATTTCGTGAGAGTGCTCCTTTGGTGACCAGAATCTATGGCTCACGCGGGACACGTGCAGCGGTTACTTTCGGACTTGCCATCTCAGACACTCTACCTCTGGGGCGTTCGGAAGCTGCGCGAAGGTAACAAAGTGGGCTCAAGTCCAGTACCCGAAAGGTGTCTCATGCCTCTCAACAGATGGCAGGCAGCGTGTCTCCTGCTGCTGCAGAAGGACTGCAGACGTCTGTTTCAGGCTATAGGCTAGAAACGTGGTGCCCGCTGATAGAAATGCCGGCAGTGGCCCGCAGTGAAAGTGTCACGCACCTGGTGGTTTCTTCGACATAAGCAAGCCACACGTACCGGTCACGGACATGTGCCCCTGCGCGGGGCAGGGTGCGTGAAGCCACCTCTTTGGGCAAACCCTATGGGTGGCCTGGCAAATGTGTCCCGTTTATGGGAAACTGTTATATTCCTTTCCGGTTTGATGAAAGGTCCGTTACGAGCATTGCCGTTTTCTGGATTTGGAGTTCTGCCATGGAGTGCAACGCAGAGACCCAAGGTTTTGGGGGATAGGGAGCTAGCGCTTTGGCAGAGGCATCGCCATGCTGCCCCGAGCTCTGGGCTCCGTATTCAACTTGGAGTAAAGGCAGCCTGGGGTGCAATGCACGGACCGTCTGGCCCTAGACGGGATGTGCACGTGCAACAGACGAGCTAGAGGAGAGAAATGGGATACCCGCAGTTCTTCGGGATAGGCCAGCTCTCATCCAGCTAGTTGCGAAAGCAGGCTCCGAAAGGCCTGGATGCCTTTTCTCAACACGCCACACACGAGTTCAGTCACGCAGTACTACACTCGGAGTTTCTCAAGGGTACGTGGAGGGACAGCTTTTCTGACTGCATAGGAATGGAGTTCCTCACAGGGGAAATGGGATGTGTACCGGACAGGCTGGGTGAACAAAATTTCGTATGCAGTTGTCCTCCAGTGGAGCGGGAGAGGGACCCAGGTCTGGCGAGCGCATAGTGTCTCTGGTCCCACACGTTCTGGGGCAGTGTGCTGCCTCAGCTCCCTTACAAGGCTGTGTTGACCTTGAGCCACGTAAGTAGAATAAGCTGCGGAAGTCAGTTTGACGCACATCCCAGGGGAGCCTTGCAGAGTTCCAATCCCAAGCCCTGTGGAGACAGATGGGCCTGAAAGCGTTTCACCCACGACGGCTCTTTGAAAACTCCGGGTCATTCCGAGTGCAGGGAGGACTGCGGTGAAGAGGGCTGTGAGCGTCAATCGTATCTTTTGTCCGTGCCTCCTGGACGTGGAGTGTGGCAAAGCGTGCCCAGGTGGACGGGAGGACAAAGCCTTCCCAAATCAAGTTGCAGGCTGCTGTTGTTACATGGAATCCCGGGCTTTGTTCACTGCTGTGTGCGACAAAGAAATCCTGGCTTCGTGTTTGTTCCTTGAGTGCGGGAAGTCCTCGTAGAGGGAGGCTTGAGGTGTCCAGTGTTCACCCAAATCGCTTCCGATCACAGGACGGAACATCGCACACACTTGTTGGCACTGTGGCCTCAGGTCCATTGCAAAGTAAGCCTTCGCCGAGGCGTGGGAAACGAGTCGCTCCCCAGCTCACAAATGCCCGTGATGAGGTGGGCCGGATGGAAGCATGGGGGGTACCATGCTGCTTTGCCTGCAGGAGAAACATACGACAAGGTTCTAGAACATACTGTTATCTATGGGAGGACTGTGGTGCCCGGGACGCTCGGTGGCTCCAACGAGGGGCGCTAAGGGCTCCTTCTGAAGCCCATACGATGCCAATCGTTTCAACGCACTTTGCTGCTGGCCCACGTGCTGGTTGCCCACCTCTGCAATGTATGGGAATTCAACTCTGTAGCAGGTCTTCCCACCGGGGACGCTAATTTCGTTCACATCCTCGACCCTGAGCCTAGTGGCAGAGGCAAAAGCTGGGTCACTTCAGAGGCTCTTCCACCAGACGTTCGCAGAGGCGCCTGCCTTGGACTTGAAGCTACACGGAAGCAGGGACCTCAGGCACAGGGCAGACTGAGCGGTGTCCACCCTCACAGCATATAGCATTTCCTCGGGAACAGGGTCACTTTGGTGTCAGCTCTGGGATCCAAGATTTCGTGAGAGTGCTCCTTTGGTGACCAGAATCTATGGCTCACGCGGGACACGTGCAGCGGTTACTTTCGGACTTGCCATCTCAGACACTCTACCTCTGGGGCGTTCGGAAGCTGCGCGAAGGTAACAAAGTGGGCTCAAGTCCAGTACCCGAAAGGTGTCTCATGCCTCTCAACAGATGGCAGGCAGCGTGTCTCCTGCTGCTGCAGAAGGACTGCAGACGTCTGTTTCAGGCTATAGGCTAGAAACGTGGTGCCCGCTGATAGAAATGCCGGCAGTGGCCCGCAGTGAAAGTGTCACGCACCTGGTGGTTTCTTCGACATAAGCAAGCCACACGTACCGGTCACGGACATGTGCCCCTGCGCGGGGCAGGGTGCGTGAAGCCACCTCTTTGGGCAAACCCTATGGGTGGCCTGGCAAATGTGTCCCGTTTATGGGAAACTGTTATATTCCTTTCCGGTTTGATGAAAGGTCCGTTACGAGCATTGCCGTTTTCTGGATTTGGAGTTCTGCCATGGAGTGCAACGCAGAGACCCAAGGTTTTGGGGGATAGGGAGCTAGCGCTTTGGCAGAGGCATCGCCATGCTGCCCCGAGCTCTGGGCTCCGTATTCAACTTGGAGTAAAGGCAGCCTGGGGTGCAATGCACGGACCGTCTGGCCCTAGACGGGATGTGCACGTGCAACAGACGAGCTAGAGGAGAGAAATGGGATACCCGCAGTTCTTCGGGATAGGCCAGCTCTCATCCAGCTAGTTGCGAAAGCAGGCTCCGAAAGGCCTGGATGCCTTTTCTCAACACGCCACACACGAGTTCAGTCACGCAGTACTACACTCGGAGTTTCTCAATGGTACGTGGAGGGACAGCTTTTCTGACTGCATAGGAATGGAGTTCCTCACAGGGGAAATGGGATGTGTACCGGACAGGCTGGGTGAACAAAATTTCGTATGCAGTTGTCCTCCAGTGGAGCGGGAGAGGGACCCAGGTCTGGCGAGCGCATAGTGTCTCTGGTCCCACACGTTCTGGGGCAGTGTGCTGCCTCAGCTCCCTTACAAGGCTGTGTTGACCTTGAGCCACGTAAGTAGAATAAGCTGCGGAAGTCAGTTTGACGCACATCCCAGGGGAGCCTTGCAGAGTTCCAATCCCAAGCCCTGTGGAGACAGATGGGCCTGAAAGCGTTTCACCCACGACGGCTCTTTGAAAACTCCGGGTCATTCCGAGTGCAGGGAGGACTGCGGTGAAGAGGGCTGTGAGCGTCAATCGTATCTTTTGTCCGTGCCTCCTGGACGTGGAGTGTGGCAAAGCGTGCCCAGGTGGACGGGAGGACAAAGCCTTCCCAAATCAAGTTGCAGGCTGCTGTTGTTACATGGAATCCCGGGCTTTGTTCACTGCTGTGTGCGACAAAGAAATCCTGGCTTCGTGTTTGTTCCTTGAGTGCGGGAAGTCCTCGTAGAGGGAGGCTTGAGGTGTCCAGTGTTCACCCAAATCGCTTCCGATCACAGGACGGAACATCGCACACACTTGTTGGCACTGTGGCCTCAGGTCCATTGCAAAGTAAGCCTTCGCCGAGGCGTGGGAAACGAGTCGCTCCCCAGCTCACAAATGCCCGTGATGAGGTGGGCCGGATGGAAGCATGGGGGGTACCATGCTGCTTTGCCTGCAGGAGAAACATACGACAAGGTTCTAGAACATACTGTTATCTATGGGAGGACTGTGCTGCCCGGGACGCTCGGTGGCTCCAACGAGGGGCGCTAAGGGCTCCTTCTGAAGCCCATACGATGCCAATCGTTTCAACGCACTTTGCTGCTGGCCCACGTGCTGGTTGCCCACCTCTGCAATGTATGGGAATTCAACTCTGTAGCAGGTCTTCCCACCGGGGACGCTAATTTCGTTCACATCCTCGACCCTGAGCCTAGTGGCAGAGGCAAAAGCTGGGTCACTTCAGAGGCTCTTCCACCAGACGTTCGCAGAGGCGCCTGCCTTGGACTTGAAGCTACACGGAAGCAGGGACCTCAGGCACAGGGCAGACTGAGCGGTGTCCACCCTCACAGCATATAGCATTTCCTCGGGAACAGGGTCAATTTGGTGTCAGCTCTGGGATCCAAGATTTCGTGAGAGTGCTCCTTTGGTGACCAGAATCTATGGCTCACGCGGGACACGTGCAGCGGTTACTTTCGGACTTGCCATCTCAGACACTCTACCTCTGGGGCGTTCGGTAGCTGCGCGAAGGTAACAAAGTGGGCTCAAGTCCAGTACCCGAAAGGTGTCTCATGCCTCTCAACAGATGGCAGGCAGCGTGTCTCCTGCTGCTGCAGAAGGACTGCAGACGTCTGTTTCAGGCTATAGGCTAGAAACGTGGTGCCCGCTGATAGAAATGCCGGCAGTGGCCCGCAGTGAAAGTGTCACGCACCTGGTGGTTTCTTCGACATAAGCAAGCCACACGTACCGGTCACGGACATGTGCCCCTTCGCGGGGCAGGGTGCGTGAAGCCACCTCTTTGGGCAAACCCTACGGGTGGCCTGGCAAATGTGTCCCGTTTATGGGAAACTGTTATATTCCTTTCCGGTTTGATGAAAGGTACGTTACGAGCATTGCCGTTTTCTGGATTTGGAGTTCTGCCATGGAGTGCAACGCAGAGACCCAAGGGTTTGGGGGATAGGGAACTAGCGCTTTGGCAGAGGCATCTCCATGCTGCCCCGAGCTCTGGGCTCCGTGTTCAACTTGGAGTAAAGGCAGCCTGGGGTGCAATGCACGGACCGTCTGGCCCTAGACGGGATGTGCACGTGCAACAGACGAGCTAGAGGAGAGAAATGGGATACCCGCAGTTCTTCGGGATAGGCCAGCTCTCATCCAGCTAGTTGCGAAAGCAGGCTCCGAAAGGCCTGGATGCCTTTGCTCAACACGCCACACACGAGTTCAGTCACGCAGTACTACACTCGGAGTTTCTCAAGGGTACGTGGAGGGACAGCTTTTCTGACTGCATAGGAACGGAGTTCCTCACAGGGGAAATGGGATGTGTACCGGACAGGCTGGGTGAACAAAATTTCGTATGCAGTTGTCCTCCAGTGGAGCGGGAGAGGGACCCAGGTCTGGCGAGCGCATAGTGTCTCTGGTCCCACACGTTCTGGGGCAGTGTGCTGCCTCAGCTCCCTTACAAGGCTGTGTTGACATTGAGCCACGTAAGTAGAATAAGCTGCGGAAGTCAGTTTGACGCACATCCCAGGGTAGCCTTGCAGAGTTCCAATCCCAAGCCCTGTGGAGACAGATGGGCCTGAAAGCGTTTCACCCACGACGGCTCTTTGAAAACTCCGGGTCATTCCGAGTGCAGGGAGGACTGCGGTGAAGAGGGCTGTGAGCGTCAATCGTATCTTTTGTCCGTGCCTCCTGGACGTGGAGTGTGGCAAAGCGTGCCCAGGTGGACGGGAGGACAAAGCCTTCCCAAATCAAGTTGCAGGCTGCTGTTGTTACATGGAATCCCGGGCTTTGTTCACTGCTGTGTGCGACAAAGCAATCCTGGCTTCGTGTTTGTTCCTTGAGTGCGGGAAGTCCTCGTAGAGGGAGGCTTGAGGTGTCCAGTGTTCACCCAAATCGCTTCCGATCACAGGACGGAACATCGCACACACTTGTTGGCACTGTGGCCTCAGGTCCATTGCAAAGTAAGCCTTCGCCGAGGCGTGGGAAACGAGTCGCTCCCCAGCTCACAAATGCCCGTGATGAGGTGGGCCGGATGGAAGCATGGGGGGTACCATGCTGCTTTGCCTGCAGGAGAAACATACGACAAGGTTCTAGAACATACTGTTATCTATGGGAGGACTGTGCTGCCCGGGACGCTCGGTGGCTCCAACGAGGGGCGCTAAGGGCTCCTTCTGAAGCCCATACGATGCCAATCGTTTCAACGCACTTTGCTGCTGGCCCACGTGCTGGTTGCCCACCTCTGCAAAGTATGGGAATTCAACTCTGTAGCAGGTCTTCCCACCGGGGACGCTAATTTCGTTCACATCCTCGACCCTGAGCCTAGTGGCAGAGGTAAAAGCTGGGTCACTTCAGAGGCTCTTCCACCAGACGTTCGCAGAGGCGCCTGCCTTGGACTTGAAGCTACACGGAAGCAGGGACCTCAGGCACAGGGCAGACTGAGCGGTGTCCACCCTCACAGCATATAGCATTTCCTCGGGAACAGGGTCACTTTGGTGTCAGCTCTGGGATCCAAGATTTCGTGAGAGTGCTCCTTTGGTGACCAGAATCTATGGCTCACGCGGGACACGTGCAGCGGTTACTTTCGGACTTGCCGTCTCAGACACTCTACCTCTGGGGCGTTCGGTAGCTGCGCGAAGGTAACAAAGTGGGCTCAAGTCCAGTACCCGAAAGGTGTCTCATGCCTCTCAACAGATGGCAGGCAGCGTGTCTCCTGCTGCTGCAGAAGGACTGCAGACGTCTGTTTCAGGCTACAGGCTAGAAACGTGGTGCCCGCTGATAGAAATGCCGGCAGTGGCCCGCAGTGAAAGTGTCACGCACCTGGTGGTTTCTTCGACATAAGCTAGCCACACGTACCGGTCACGGACATGTGCCCCTTCGCGGGGCAGGGTGCGTGAAGCCACCTCTTTGGGCAAACCCTACGGGTGGCCTGGCAAATGTGTCCCGTTTATGGGAAACTGTTATATTCCTTTCCGGTTTGATGAAAGGTACGTTACGAGCATTGCCGTTTTCTGGATTTGGAGTTCTGCCATGGAGTGCAACGCAGAGACCCAAGGGTTTGGGGGATAGGGAACTAGCGCTTTGGCAGAGGCATCTCCATGCTGCCCCGAGCTCTGGGCTCCGTGTTCAACTTGGAGTAAAGGCAGCCTGGGGTGCAATGCACGGACCGTCTGGCCCTAGACGGGATGTGCACGTGCAACAGACGAGCTAGAGGAGAGAAATGGGATACCCGCAGTTCTTCGGGATAGGCCAGCTCTCATCCAGCTAGTTGCGAAAGCAGGCTCCGAAAGGCCTGGATGCCTTTGCTCAACACGCCACACACGAGTTCAGTCACGCAGTACTACACTCGGAGTTTCTCAAGGGTACGTGGAGGGACAGCTTTTCTGACTGCATAGGAATGGAGTTCCTCACAGGGGAAATGGGATGTGTACCGGACAGGCTGGGTGAACAAAATTTCGTATGCAGTTGTCCTCCAGTGGAGCGGGAGAGGGACCCAGGTCTGGCGAGCGCATAGTGTCTCTGGTCCCACACGTTCTGGGGCAGTGTGCTGCCTCAGCTCCCTTACAAGGCTGTGTTGACCTTGAGCCACGTAAGTAGAATAAGCTGCGGAAGTCAGTTTGACGCACATCCCAGGGTAGCCTTGCAGAGTTCCAATCCCAAGCCCTGTGGAGACAGATGGGCCTGAAAGCGTTTCACCCACGACGGCTCTTTGAAAACTCCGGGTCATTCCGAGTGCAGGGAGGACTGCGGTGAAGAGGGCTGTGAGCGTCAATCGTATCTTTTGTCCGTGCCTCCTGGACGTGGAGTGTGGCAAAGCGTGCCCAGGTGGACGGGAGGACAAAGCCTTCCCAAATCAAGTTGCAGGCTGCTGTTGTTACATGGAATCCCGGGCTTTGTTCACTGCTGTGTGCGACAAAGAAATCCTGGCTTCGTGTTTGTTCCTTGAGTGCGGGAAGTCCTCGTAGAGGGAGGCTTGAGGTGTCCAGTGTTCACCCAAATCGCTTCCGATCACAGGACGGAACATCGCACACACTTGTTGGCACTGTGGCCTCAGGTCCATTGCAAAGTAAGCCTTCGCCGAGGCGTGGGAAACGAGTCGCTCCCCAGCTCACAAATGCCCGTGATGAGGTGGGCCGGATGGAAGCATGGGGGGTACCATGCTGCTTTGCCTGCAGGAGAAACATACGACAAGGTTCTAGAACATACTGTTATCTATGGGAGGACTGTGGTGCCCGGGACGCTCGGTGGCTCCAACGAGGGGCGCTAAGGGCTCCTTCTGAAGCCCATACGATGCCAATCGTTTCAACGCACTTTGCTGCTGGCCCACGTGCTGGTTGCCCACCTCTGCAATGTATGGGAATTCAACTCTGTAGCAGGTCTTCCCACCGGGGACGCTAATTTCGTTCACATCCTCGACCCTGAGCCTAGTGGCAGAGGCAAAAGCTGGGTCACTTCAGAGGCTCTTCCACCAGACGTTCGCAGAGGCGCCTGCCTTGGACTTGAAGCTACACGGAAGCAGGGACCTCAGGCACAGGGCAGACTGAGCGGTGTCCACCCTCACAGCATATAGCATTTCCTCGGGAACAGGGTCACTTTGGTGTCAGCTCTGGGATCCAAGATTTCGTGAGAGTGCTCCTTTGGTGACCAGAATCTATGGCTCACGCGGGACACTTGCAGCGGTTACTTTCGGACTTGCCGTCTCAGACACTCTACCTCTGGGGCGTTCGGTAGCTGCGCGAAGGTAACAAAGTGGGCTCAAGTCCAGTACCCGAAAGGTGTCTCATGCCTCTCAACAGATGGCAGGCAGCGTGTCTCCTGCTGCTGCAGAAGGACTGCAGACGTCTGTTTCAGGCTATAGGCTAGAAACGTGGTGCCCGCTGATAGAAATGCCGGCAGTGGCCCGCAGTGAAAGTGTCACGCACCTGGTGGTTTCTTCGACATAAGCAAGCCACACGTACCGGTCACGGACATGTGCCCCTGCGCGGGGCAGGGTGCGTGAAGCCACCTCTTTGGGCAAACCCTACGGGTGGCCTGGCAAATGTGTCCCGTTTATGGGAAACTGTTATATTCCTTTCCGGTTTGATGAAAGGTACGTTACGAGCATTGCCGTTTTCTGGATTTGGAGTTCTGCCATGGAGTGCAACGCAGAGACCCAAGGGTTTGGGGGATAGGGAGCTAGCACTTTGGCAGAGGCAGCTCCATGCTGCCCCGAGCTCTGGGCTCCGTGTTCAACTTGGAGTAAAGGCAGCCTGGGGTGCAATGCACGGACCGTCTGGCCCTAGACGGGATGTGCACGTGCAACAGACGAGCTAGAGGAGAGAAATGGGATACCCGCAGTTCTTCGGGATAGGCCAGCTCTCATCCAGCTAGTTGCGAAAGCAGGCTCCGAAAGGCCTGGATGCCTTTGCTCAACACGCCACACACGAGTTCAGTCACGCAGTACTACACTCGGAGTTTCTCAAGGGTACGTGGAGGGACAGCTTTTCTGACTGCATAGGAACGGAGTTCCTCACAGGGGAAATGGGATGTGTACCGGACAGGCTGGGTGAACAAAATTTCGTATGCAGTTGTCCTCCAGTGGAGCGGGAGAGGGACCCAGGTCTGGCGAGCGCATAGTGTCTCTGGTCCCACACGTTCTGGGGCAGTGTGCTGCCTCAGCTCCCTTACAAGGCTGTGTTGACCTTGAGCCACGTAAGTAGAATAAGCTACGGAAGTCAGTTTGACGCACATCCCAGGGGAGCCTTGCAGAGTTCCAATCCCAAGCCCTGTGGAGACAGATGGGCCTGAAAGCGTTTCACCCACGACGGCTCTTTGAAAACTCCGGGTCATTCCGAGTGCAGGGAGGACTGCGGTGAAGAGGGCTGTGAGCGTCAATCGTATCTTTTGTCCGTGCCTCCTGGACGTGGAGTGTGGCAAAGCGTGCCCAGGTGGACGGGAGGACAAAGCCTTCCCAAATCAAGTTGCAGGCTGCTGTTGTTACATGGAATCCCGGGCTTTGTTCACTGCTGTGTGCAACAAAGCAATCCTGGCTTCGTGTTTGTTCCTTGAGTGCGGGAAGTCCTCGTAGAGGGAGGCTTGAGGTGTCCAGTGTTCACCCAAATCGCTTCCGATCACAGGACGGAACATCGCACACACTTGTTGGCACTGTGGCCTCAGGTCCATTGCAAAGTAAGCCTTCGCCGAGGCGTGGGAAACGAGTCGCTCCCCAGCTCACAAATGCCCGTGATGAGGTGGGCCGGATGGAAGCATGGGGGGTACCATGCTGCTTTGCCTGCAGGAGAAACATACGACAAGGTTCTAGAACATACTGTTATCTATGGGAGGACTGTGGTGCCCGGGACGCTCGGTGGCTCCAACGAGGGGCGCTAAGGGCTCCTTCTGAAGCCCATACGATGCCAATCGTTTCAACGCACTTTGCTGCTGGCCCACGTGCTGGTTGCCCACCTCTGCAATGTATGGGAATTCAACTCTGTAGCAGGTCTTCCCACCGGGGACGCTAATTTCGTTCACATCCTCGACCCTGAGCCTAGTGGCAGAGGCAAAAGCTGGGTCACTTCAGAGGCTCTTCCACCAGACGTTCGCAGAGGCGCCTGCCTTGGACTTGAAGCTACACGGAAGCAGGGACCTCAGGCACAGGGCAGACTGAGCGGTGTCCACCCTCACAGCATATAGCATTTCCTCGGGAACAGGGTCACTTTGGTGTCAGCTCTGGGATCCAAGATTTCGTGAGAGTGCTCCTTTGGTGACCAGAATCTATGGCTCACGCGGGACACGTGCAGCGGTTACTTTCGGACTTGCCATCTCAGACACTCTACCTCTGGGGCGTTCGGTAGCTGCGCGAAGGTAACAAAGTGGGCTCAAGTCCAGTACCCGAAAGGTGTCTCATGCCTCTCAACAGATGGCAGGCAGCGTGTCTCCTGCTGCTGCAGAAGGACTGCAGACGTCTGTTTCAGGCTATAGGCTAGAAACGTGGTGCCCGCTGATAGAAATGCCGGCAGTGGCCCGCAGTGAAAGTGTCACGCACCTGGTGGTTTCTTCGACATAAGCAAGCCACACGTACCGGTCACGGACATGTGCCCCTGCGCGGGGCAGGGTGCGTGAAGCCACCTCTTTGGGCAAACCCTACGGGTGGCCTGGCAAATGTGTCCCGTTTATGGGAAACTGTTATATTCCTTTCCGGTTTGATGAAAGGTACGTTACGAGCATTGCCGTTTTCTGGATTTGGAGTTCTGCCATGGAGTGCAACGCAGAGACCCAAGGGTTTGGGGGATAGGGAGCTAGCGCTTTGGCAGAGGCATCGCCATGCTGCCCCGAGCTCTGGGTTCCGTGTTCAACTTGGAGTCAAGGCAGCCTGGGGTGCAATGCACGGACCGTCTGGCCCTAGACGGGATGTGCACGTGCAACAGACGAGCTAGAGGAGAGAAATGGGATACCCGCAGTTCTTCGGGATAGGCCAGCTCTCATCCAGCTAGTTGCGAAAGCAGGCTCCGAAAGGCCTGGATGCCTTTTCTCAACACGCCACACACGAGTTCAGTCACGCAGTACTACACTCGGAGTTTCTCAAGGGTACGTGGAGGGACAGCTTTTCTGACTGCATAGGAACGGAGTTCCTCACAGGGGAAATGGGATGTGTACCGGACAGGCTGGGTGAACAAAATTTCGTATGCAGTTGTCCTCCAGTGGAGCGGGAGAGGGACCCAGGTCTGGCGAGCGCATAGTGTCTCTGGTCCCACACGTTCTGGGGCAGTGTGCTGCCTCAGCTCCCTTACAAGGCTGTGTTGACCTTGAGCCACGTAAGTAGAATAAGCTGCGGAAGTCAGTTTGACGCACATCCCAGGGTAGCCTTGCAGAGTTCCAATCCCAAGCCCTGTGGAGACAGATGGGCCTGAAAGCGTTTCACCCACGACGGCTCTTTGAAAACTCCGGGTCATTCCGAGTGCAGGGAGGACTGCGGTGAAGAGGGCTGTGAGCGTCAGTCGTATCTTTTGTCCGTGCCTCCTGGACGTGGAGTGTGGCAAAGCGTGCCCAGGTGGACGGGAGGACAAAGCCTTCCCAAATCAAGTTGCAGGCTGCTGTTGTTACATGGAATCCCGGGCTTTGTTCACTGCTGTGTGCGACAAAGCAATCCTGGCTTCGTGTTTGTTCCTTGAGTGCGGGAAGTCCTCGTAGAGGGAGGCTTGAGGTGTCCAGTGTTCACCCAAATCGCTTCCGATCACAGGACGGAACATCGCACACACTTGTTGGCACTGTGGCCTCAGGTCCATTGCAAAGTAAGCCTTCGCCGAGGCGTGGGAAACGAGTCACTCCCCAGCTCACAAATGCCCGTGATGAGGTGGGCCGGATGGAAGCATGGGGGGTACCATGCTGCTTTGCCTGCAGGAGAAACATACGACAAGGTTCTAGAACATACTGTTATCTATGGGAGGACTGTGGTGCCCGGGACGCTCGGTGGCTCCAACGAGGGGCGCTAAGGGCTCCTTCTGAAGCCCATACGATGCCAATCGTTTCAACGCACTTTGCTGCTGGCCCACGTGCTGGTTGCCCACCTCTGCAATGTATGGGAATTCAACTCTGTAGCAGGTCTTCCCACCGGGGACGCTAATTTCGTTCACATCCTCGACCCTGAGCCTAGTGGCAGAGGCAAAAGCTGGGTCACTTCAGAGGCTCTTCTACCAGACGTTCGCAGAGGCGCCTGCTTTGGACTTGAAGCTACACGGAAGCAGGGACCTCAGGCACAGGGCAGACTGAGCGGTGTCCACCCTCACAGCATATAGCATTTCCTCGGGAACAGGGTCACTTTGGTGTCAGCTCTGGGATCCAAGATTTCGTGAGAGTGCTCCTTTGGTGACCAGAATCTATGGCTCACGCGGGACACGTGCAGCGGTTACTTTCGGACTTGCCATCTCAGACACTCTACCTCTGGGGCGTTCGGTAGCTGCGCGAAGGTAACAAAGTGGGCTCAAGTCCAGTACCCGAAAGGTGTCTCATGCCTCTCAACAGATGGCAGGCAGCGTGTCTCCTGCTGCTGCAGAAGGACTGCAGACGTCTGTTTCAGGCTATAGGCTAGAAACGTGGTGCCCGCTGATAGAAATGCCGGCAGTGGCCCGCAGTGAAAGTGTCACGCACCTGGTGGTTTCTTCGACATAAGCAAGCCACACGTACCGGTCACGGACATGTGCCCCTGCGCGGGGCAGGGTGCGTGAAGCCACCTCTTTGGGCAAACCCTATGGGTGGCCTGGCAAATGTGTCCCGTTTATGGGAAACTGTTATATTCCTTTCCGGTTTGATGAAAGGTCCGTTACGAGCATTGCCGTTTTCTGGATTTGGAGTTCTGCCATGGAGTGCAACGCAGAGACCCAAGGATTTGGGGGATAGGGAGCTAGCGCTTTGGCAGAGGCATCGCCATGCTGCCCCGAGCTCTGGGTTCCGTGTTCAACTTGGAGTCAAGGCAGCCTGGGGTGCAATGCACGGACCGTCTGGCCCTAGACGGGATGTGCACGTGCAACAGACGAGCTAGAGGAGAGAAATGGGATACCCGCAGTTCTTCGGGATAGGCCAGCTCTCATCCAGCTAGTTGCGAAAGCAGGCTCCGAAAGGCCTGGATGCCTTTTCTCAACACGCCACACACGAGTTCAGTCACGCAGTACTACACTCGGAGTTTCTCAAGGGTACGTGGAGGGACAGCTTTTCTGACTGCATAGGAACGGAGTTCCTCACAGGGGAAATGGGATGTGTACCGGACAGGCTGGGTGAACAAAATTTCGTATGCAGTTGTCCTCCAGTGGAGCGGGAGAGGGACCCAGGTCTGGCGAGCGCATAGTGTCTCTGGTCCCACACGTTCTGGGGCAGTGTGCTGCCTCAGCTCCCTTACAAGGCTGTGTTGACCTTGAGCCACGTAAGTAGAATAAGCTGCGGAAGTCAGTTTGACGCACATCCCAGGGTAGCCTTGCAGAGTTCCAATCCCAAGCCCTGTGGAGACAGATGGGCCTGAAAGCGTTTCACCCACGACGGCTCTTTGAAAACTCCGGGTCATTCCGAGTGCAGGGAGGACTGCGGTGAAGAGGGCTGTGAGCGTCAGTCGTATCTTTTGTCCGTGCCTCCTGGACGTGGAGTGTGGCAAAGCGTGCCCAGGTGGACGGGAGGACAAAGCCTTCCCAAATCAAGTTGCAGGCTGCTGTTGTTACATGGAATCCCGGGCTTTGTTCACTGCTGTGTGCGACAAAGAAATCCTGGCTTCGTGTTTGTTCCTTGAGTGCGGGAAGTCCTCGTAGAGGGAGGCTTGAGGTGTCCAGTGTTCACCCAAATCGCTTCCGATCACAGGACGGAACATCGCACACACTTGTTGGCACTGTGGCCTCAGGTCCATTGCAAAGTAAGCCTTCGCCGAGGCGTGGGAAACGAGTCACTCCCCAGCTCACAAATGCCCGTGATGAGGTGGGCCGGATGGAAGCATGGGGGGTACCATGCTGCTTTGCCTGCAGGAGAAACATACGACAAGGTTCTAGAACATACTGTTATCTATGGGAGGACTGTGGTGCCCGGGACGCTCGGTGGCTCCAACGAGGGGCGCTAAGGGCTCCTTCTGAAGCCCATACGATGCCAATCGTTTCAACGCACTTTGCTGCTGGCCCACGTGCTGGTTGCCCACCTCTGCAATGTATGGGAATTCAACTCTGTAGCAGGTCTTCCCACCGGGGACGCTAATTTCGTTCACATCCTTGACCCTGAGCCTAGTGGCAGAGGCAAAAGCTGGGTCACTTCAGAGGCTCTTCTACCAGACGTTCGCAGAGGCGCCTGCTTTGGACTTGAAGCTACACGGAAGCAGGGACCTCAGGCACAGGGCAGACTGAGCGGTGTCCACCCTCACAGCATATAGCATTTCCTCGGGAACAGGGTCACTTTGGTGTCAGCTCTGGGATCCAAGATTTCGTGAGAGTGCTCCTTTGGTGACGAGAATCTATGGCTCACGCGGGACACGTGCAGCGGTTACTTTCGGACTTGCCATCTCAGACACTCTACCTCTGGGGCGTTCGGAAGCTGCGCGAAGGTAACAAAGTGGGCTCAAGTCCAGTACCCGAAAGGTGTCTCATGCCTCTCAACAGATGGCAGGCAGCGTGTCTCCTGCTGCTGCAGAAGGACTGCAGACGTCTGTTTCAGGCTATAGGCTAGAAACGTGGTGCCCGCTGATAGAAATGCCGGCAGTGGCCCGCAGTGAAAGTGTCACGCACCTGGTGGTTTCTTCGACATAAGCAAGCCACACGTACCGGTCACGGACATGTGCCCCTGCGCGGGGCAGGGTGCGTGAAGCCACCTCTTTGGGCAAACCCTACGGGTGGCCTGGCAAATGTGTCCCGTTTATGGGAAACTGTTATATTCCTTTCCGGTTTGATGAAAGGTACGTTACGAGCATTGCCGTTTTCTGGATTTGGAGTTCTGCCATGGAGTGCAACACAGAGACCCAAGGGTTTGGGGGATAGGGAGCTAGCACTTTGGCAGAGGCAGCTCCATGCTGCCCCGAGCTCTGGGCTCCGTGTTCAACTTGGAGTAAAGGCAGCCTGAGGTGCAATGCACGGACCGTCTGGCCCTAGACGGGATGTGCACGTGCAACAGACGAGCTAGAGGAGAGAAATGGGATACCCGCAGTTCTTCGGGATAGGCCAGCTCTCATCCAGCTAGTTGCGAAAGCAGGCTCCGAAAGGCCTGGATGCCTTTGCTCAACACGCCACACACGAGTTCAGTCACGCAGTACTACACTCGGAGTTTCTCAAGGGTACGTGGAGGGACAGCTTTTCTGACTGCATAGGAATGGAGTTCCTCACAGGGGAAATGGGATGTGTACCGGACAGGCTGGGTGAACAAAATTTCGTATGCAGTTGTCCTCCAGTGGAGCGGGAGAGGGACCCAGGTCTGGCGAGCGCATAGTGTCTCTGGTCCCACACGTTCTGGGGCAGTGTGCTGCCTCAGCTCCCTTACAAGGCTGTGTTGACATTGAGCCACGTAAGTAGAATAAGCTGCGGAAGTCAGTTTGACGCACATCCCAGGGGAGCCTTGCAGAGTTCCAATCCCAAGCCCTGTGGAGACAGATTGGCCTGAAAGCGTTTCACCCACGACGGCTCTTTGAAAACTCCGGGTCATTCCGAGTGCAGGGAGGACTGCGGTGAAGAGGGCTGTGAGCGTCAATCGTATCTTTTGTCCGTGCCTCCTGGACGTGGAGTGTGGCAAAGCGTGCCCAGGTGGACGGGAGGACAAAGCCTTCCCAAATCAAGTTGCAGGCTGCTGTTGTTACATGGAATCCCGGGCTTTGTTCACTGCCGTGTGCGACAAAGAAATCCTGGCTTCGTGTTTGTTCCTTGAGTGCGGGAAGTCCTCGTAGAGGGAGGCTTGAGGTGTCCAGTGTTCACCCAAATCGCTTCCGATCACAGGACGGAACATCGCACACACTTGTTGGCACTGTGGCCTCAGGTCCATTGCAAAGTAAGCCTTCGCCGAGGCGTGGGAAACGAGTCGCTCCCCAGCTCACAAATGCCCGTGATGAGGTGGGCCGGATGGAAGCATGGGGGGTACCATGCTGCTTTGCCTGCAGGAGAAACATACGACAAGGTTCTAGAACATACTGTTATCTATGGGAGGACTGTGGTGCCCGGGACGCTCGGTGGCTCCAACGAGGGGCGCTAAGGGCTCCTTCTGAAGCCCATATGATGCCAATCGTTTCAACGCACTTTGCTGCTGGCCCACGTGCTGGTTGCCCACCTCTGCAATGTATGGGAATTCAACTCTGTAGCAGGTCTTCCCACCGGGGACGCTAATTTCGTTCACATCCTCGACCCTGAGCCTAGTGGCAGAGGCAAAAGCTGGGTCACTTCAGAGGCTCTTCCACCAGACGTTCGCAGAGGCGCCTGCCTTGGACTTGAAGCTACACGGAAGCAGGGACCTCAGGCACAGGGCAGACTGAGCGGTGTCCACCCTCACAGCATATAGCATTTCCTCGGGAACAGGGTCACTTTGGTGTCAGCTCTGGGATCCAAGATTTCGTGAGAGTGCTCCTTTGGTGACCAGAATCTATGGCTCACGTGGGACACGTGCAGCGGTTACTTTCGGACTTGCCATCTCAGACACTCTACCTCTGGGGCGTTCGGAAGCTGCGCGAAGGTAACAAAGTGGGCTCAAGTCCAGTACCCGAAAGGTGTCTCATGCCTCTCAACAGATGGCAGGCAGCGTGTCTCCTGCTGCTGCAGAAGGACTGCAGACGTCTGTTTCAGGCTATAGGCTAGAAACGTGGTGCCCGCTGATAGAAATGCCGGCAGTGGCCCGCAGTGAAAGTGTCACGCACCTGGTGGTTTCTTCGACATAAGCAAGCCACACGTACCGGTCACGGACATGTGCCCCTGCGCGGGGCAGGGTGCGTGAAGCCACCTCTTTGGGCAAACCCTACGGGTGGCCTGGCAAATGTGTCCCGTTTATGGGAAACTGTTATATTCCTTTCCGGTTTGATGAAAGGTACGTTACGAGCATTGCCGTTTTCTGGATTTGGAGTTCTGCCATGGAGTGCAACGCAGAGACCCAAGGGTTTGGGGGATAGGGAACTAGCGCTTTGGCAGAGGCATCTCCATGCTGCCCCGAGCTCTGGGTTCCGTGTTCAACTTGGAGTAAAGGCAGCCTGGGGTGCAATGCACGGACCGTCTGGCCCTAGACGGGATGTGCACGTGCAATAGACGAGCTAGAGGAGAGAAATGGGATACCCGCAGTTCTTCGGGATAGGCCAGCTCTCATCCAGCTAGTTGCGAAAGCAGGCTCCGAAAGGCCTGGATGCCTTTGCTCAACACGCCACACACGAGTTCAGTCACGCAGTACTACACTCGGAGTTTCTCAAGGGTACGTGGAGGGACAGCTTTTCTGACTGCATAGGAACGGAGTTCCTCACAGGGGAAATGGGATGTGTACCGGACAGGCTGGGTGAACAAAATTTCGTATGCAGTTGTCCTCCAGTGGAGCGGGAGAGGGACCCAGGTCTGGCGAGCGCATAGTGTCTCTGGTCCCACACGTTCGGGGGCAGTGTGCTGCCTCAGCTCCCTTACAAGGCTGTGTTGACATTGAGCCACGTAAGTAGAATAAGCTGCGGAAGTCAGTTTGACGCACATCCCAGGGTAGCCTTGCAGAGTTCCAATCCCAAGCCCTGTGGAGACAGATGGGCCTGAAAGCGTTTCACCCACGACGGCTCTTTGAAAACTCCGGGTCATTCCGAGTGCAGGGAGGACTGCGGTGAAGAGGGCTGTGAGCGTCAATCGTATCTTTTGTCCGTGCCTCCTGGACGTGGAGTGTGGCAAAGCGTGCCCAGGTGGACGGGAGGACAAAGCCTTCCCAAATCAAGTTGCAGGCTGCTGTTGTTACATGGAATCCCGGGCTTTGTTCACTGCTGTGTGCGACAAAGAAATCCTGGCTTCGTGTTTGTTCCTTGAGTGCGGGAAGTCCTCGTAGAGGGAGGCTTGAGGTGTCCAGTGTTCACCCAAATCGCTTCCGATCACAGGACGGAACATCGCACACACTTGTTGGCACTGTGGCCTCAGGTCCATTGCAAAGTAAGCCTTCGCCGAGGCGTGGGAAACGAGTCGCTCCCCAGCTCACAAATGCCCGTGATGAGGTGGGCCGGATGGAAGCATGGGGGGTACCATGCTGCTTTGCCTGCAGGAGAAACATACGACAAGGTTCTAGAACATACTGTTATCTATGGGAGGACTGTGGTGCCCGGGACGCTCGGTGGCTCCAACGAGGGGCGCTAAGGGCTCCTTCTGAAGCCCATACGATGCCAATCGTTTCAACGCACTTTGCTGCTGGCCCACGTGCTGGTTGCCCACCTCTGCAATGTATGGGAATTCAACTCTGTAGCAGGTCTTCCCACCGGGGACGCTAATTTCGTTCACATCCTCGACCCTGAGCCTAGTGGCAGAGGCAAAAGCTGGGTCACTTCAGAGGCTCTTCCACCAGACGTTCGCAGAGGTGCCTGCCTTGGACTTGAAGCTACACGGAAGCAGGGACCTCAGGCACAGGGCAGACTGAGCGGTGTCCACCCTCACAGCATATAGCATTTCCTCGGGAACAGGGTCACTTTGGTGTCAGCTCTGGGATCCAAGATTTCGTGAGAGTGCTCCTTTGGTGACCAGAATCTATGGCTCACGCGGGACACGTGCAGCGGTTACTTTCGGACTTGCCATCTCAGACACTCTACCTCTGGGGCGTTCGGAAGCTGCGCGAAGGTAACAAAGTGGGCTCAAGTCCAGTACCCGAAAGGTGTCTCATGCCTCTCAACAGATGGCAGGCAGCGTGTCTCCTGCTGCTGCAGAAGGACTGCAGACGTCTGTTTCAGGCTATAGGCTAGAAACGTGGTGCCTGCTGATAGAAATGCCGGCAGTGGCCCGCAGTGAAAGTGTCACGCACCTGGTGGTTTCTTCGACATAAGCAAGCCACACGTACCGGTCACGGACATGTGCCCCTGCGCGGGGCAGGGTGCGTGAAGCCACCTCTTTGGGCAAACCCTACGGGTGGCCTGGCAAATGTGTCCCGTTTATGGGAAACTGTTATATTCCTTTCCGGTTTGATGAAAGGTACGTTACGAGCATTGCCGTTTTCTGGATTTGGAGTTCTGCCATGGAGTGCAACGCAGAGACCCAAGGGTTTGGGGGATAGGGAGCTAGCACTTTGGCAGAGGCATCTCCATGCTGCCCCGAGCTCTGGGCTCCGTGTTCAACTTGGAGTAAAGGCAGCCTGGGGTGCAATGCACGGACCGTCTGGCCCTAGACGGGATGTGCACGTGCAATAGACGAGCTAGAGGAGAGAAATGGGATACCCGCAGTTCTTCGGGATAGGCCAGCTCTCATCCAGCTAGTTGCGAAAGCAGGCTCCGAAAGGCCTGGATGCCTTTGCTCAACACGCCACACACGAGTTCAGTCACGCAGTACTACACTCGGAGTTTCTCAAGGGTACGTGGAGGGACAGCTTTTCTGACTGCATAGGAATGGAGTTCCTCACAGGGGAAATGGGATGTGTACCGGACAGGCTGGGTGAACAAAATTTCGTATGCAGTTGTCCTCCAGTGGAGCGGGAGAGGGACCCAGGTCTGGCGAGCGCATAGTGTCTCTGGTCCCACACGTTCTGGGGCAGTGTGCTGCCTCAGCTCCCTTACAAGGCTGTGTTGACCTTGAGCCACGTAAGTAGAATACGCTGCGGAAGTCAGTTTGACGCACATCCCAGGGTAGCCTTGCAGAGTTCCAATCCCAAGCCCTGTGGAGATAGATGGGCCTGAAAGCGTTTCACCCACGACGGCTCTTTGAAAACTCCGGGTCATTCCGAGTGCAGGGAGGACTGCGGTGAAGAGGGCTGTGAGCGTCAGTCGTATCTTTTGTCCACGCCTCCTGGACGTGGAGTGTGGCAAAGCGTGCCCAGGTGGACGGGAGGACAAAGCCTTCCCAAATCAAGTTGCAGGCTGCTGTTGTTACATGGAATCCCGGGCTTTGTTCACTGCCGTGTGCGACAAAGAAATCCTGGCTTCGTGTTTGTTCCTTGAGTGCGGGAAGTCCTCGTAGAGGGAGGCTTGAGGTGTCCAGTGTTCACCCAAATCGCTTCCGATCACAGGACGGAACATCGCACACACTTGTTGGCACTGTGGCCTCAGGTCCATTGCAAAGTAAGCCTTCGCCGAGGCGTGGGAAACGAGTCGCTCCCCAGCTCACAAATGCCCGTGATGAGGTGGGCCGGATGGAAGCATGGGGGGTACCATGCTGCTTTGCCTGCAGGAGAAACATACGACAAGGTTCTAGAACATACTGTTATCTATGGGAGGACTGTGGTGCCCGGGACGCTCGGTGGCTCCAACGAGGGGCGCTAAGGGCTCCTTCTGAAGCCCATATGATGCCAATCGTTTCAACGCACTTTGCTGCTGGCCCACGTGCTGGTTGCCCACCTCTGCAATGTATGGGAATTCAACTCTGTAGCAGGTCTTCCCACCGGGGACGCTAATTTCGTTCACATCCTCGACCCTGAGCCTAGTGGCAGAGGCAAAAGCTGGGTCACTTCAGAGGCTCTTCCACCAGACGTTCGCAGAGGCGCCTGCCTTGGACTTGAAGCTACACGGAAGCAGGGACCTCAGGCACAGGGCAGACTGAGCGGTGTCCACCCTCACAGCATATAGCATTTCCTCGGGAACAGGGTCACTTTGGTGTCAGCTCTGGGATCCAAGATTTCGTGAGAGTGCTCCTTTGGTGACCAGAATCTATGGCTCACGCGGGACACGTGCAGCGGTTACTTTCGGACTTGCCATCTCAGACACTCTACCTCTGGGGCGTTCGGAAGCTGCGCGAAGGTAACAAAGTGGGCTCAAGTCCAGTACCCGAAAGGTGTCTCATGCCTCTCAACAGATGGCAGGCAGCGTGTCTCCTGCTGCTGCAGAAGGACTGCAGACGTCTGTTTCAGGCTATAGGCTAGAAACGTGGTGCCCGCTGATAGAAATGCCGGCAGTGGCCCGCAGTGAAAGTGTCATGCACCTGGTGGTTTCTTCGACATAAGCAAGCCACACGTACCGGTCGCGGACATGTGCCCCTGCGCGGGGCAGGGTGCGTGAAGCCACCTCTTTGGGCAAGCCCTACGGGTGGCCTGGCAAATGTGTCCCGTTTATGGGAAACTGTTATATTCCTTTCCGGTTTGATGAAAGGTACGTTACGAGCATTGCCGTTTTCTGGATTTGGAGTTCTGCCATGGAGTGCAACGCAGAGACCCAAGGGTTTGGGGGATAGGGAGCTAGCGCTTTGACAGAGGCATCGACATGCTGCCCCGAGCTCTGGGCTCCGTGTTCAACTTGGAGTAAAGGCAGCCTGGGGTGCAATGCACGGACCGTCTGGCCCTAGACGGGATGTGCACGTGCAACAGACGAGCTAGAGGAGAGAAATGGGATACCCGCAGTTCTTCGGGATAGGCCAGCTCTCATCCAGCTAGTTGCGAAAGCAGGCTCCGAAAGGCCTGGATGCCTTTGCTCAACACGCCACACACGAGTTCTGTCACGCAGTACTACACTCGGAGTTTCTCAAGGGTACGTGGAGGGACAGCTTTTCTGACTGCATAGGAACGGAGTTCCTCACAGGGGAAATGGGATGTGTACCGGACAGGCTGGGTGAACAAAATTTCGTATGCAGTTGTCCTCCAGTGGACCGGGAGAGGGACCCAGGTCTGGCGAGCACATAGTGTCTCTGGTCCCACACGTTCTGGGGCAGTGTGCTGCCTCAGCTCCCTTACAAGGCTGTGTTGACCTTGAGCCACGTAAGTAGAATAAGCTGCGGAAGTCAGTTTGACGCACATCCCAGGGTAGCCTTGCAGAGTTCCAATCCCAAGCCCTGTGGAGACAGATGGGCCTGAAAGCGTTTCACCCACGACGGCTCTTTGAAAACTCCGGGTCATTCCGAGTGCAGGGAGGACTGCGGTGAAGAGGGCTGTGAGCGTCAGTCGTATCTTTTGTCCGCGCCTCCTGGACGTGGAGTGTGGCAAAGCGTGCCCAGGTGGACGGGAGGACAAAGCCTTCCCAAATCAAGTTGCAGGCTGCTGTTGTTACATGGAATCCCGGGCTTTGTTCACTGCCGTGTGCGACAAAGAAATCCTGGCTTCGTGTTTGTTCCTTGAGTGCGGGAAGTCCTCGTAGAGGGAGGCTTGAGGTGTCCAGTGTTCACCCAAATCGCTTCCGATCACAGGACGGAACATCGCACACACTTGTTGGCACTGTGGCCTCAGGTCCATTGCAAAGTAAGCCTTCGCCGAGGCGTGGGAAACGAGTCGCTCCCCAGCTCACAAATGCCCGTGATGAGGTGGGCCGGATGGAAGCATGGGGGGTACCATGCTGCTTTGCCTGCAGGAGAAACATACGACAAGGTTCTAGAACATACTGTTATCTATGGGAGGACTGTGGTGCCCGGGACGCTCGGTGGCTCCAACGAGGGGCGCTAAGGGCTCCTTCTGAAGCCCATACGATGCCAATCGTTTCAACGCACTTTGCTGCTGGCCCACGTGCTGGTTGCCCACCTCTGCAATGTATGGGAATTCAACTCTGTAGCAGGTCTTCCCACCGGGGACGCTAATTTCGTTCACATCCTCGACCCTGAGCCTAGTGGCAGAGGCAAAAGCTGGGTCACTTCAGAGGCTCTTCCACCAGACGTTCGCAGAGGCGCCTGCCTTGGACTTGAAGCTACACGGAAGCAGGGACCTCAGGCACAGGGCAGACTGAGCGGTGTCCACCCTCACAGCATATAGCATTTCCTCGGGAACAGGGTCACTTTGGTGTCAGCTCTGGGATCCAAGATTTCGTGAGAGTGCTCCTTTGGTGACCAGAATCTATGGCTCACGCGGGACACGTGCAGCGGTTACTTTCGGACTTGCCATCTCAGACACTCTACCTCTGGGGCGTTCGGAAGCTGCGCGAAGGTAACAAAGTGGGCTCAAGTCCAGTACCCGAAAGGTGTCTCATGCCTCTCAACAGATGGCAGGCAGCGTGTCTCCTGCTGCTGCAGAAGGACTGCAGACGTCTGTTTCAGGCTATAGGCTAGAAACGTGGTGCCCGCTGATAGAAATGCCGGCAGTGGCCCTCAGTGAAAGTGTCACGCACCTGGTGGTTTCCTCGACATAAGCAAGCCACACGTACCGGTCACGGACATGTGCCCCTGCGCGGGGCAGGGTGCGTGAAGCCACCTCTTTGGGCAAACCCTACGGGTGGCCTGGCAAATGTGTCCCGTTTATGGGAAACTGTTATATTCCTTTCCGGTTTGATGAAAGGTACGTTACGAGCATTGCCGTTTTCTGGATTTGGAGTTCTGCCATGGAGTGCAACGCAGAGACCCAAGGGTTTGGGGGATAGGGAGCTAGCACTTTGGCAGAGGCATCTCCATGCTGCCCCGAGCTCTGGGCTCCGTGTTCAACTTGGAGTAAAGGCAGCCTGGGGTGCAATGCACGGACCGTCTGGCCCTAGACGGGATGTGCACGTGCAATAGACGAGCTAGAGGAGAGAAATGGGATACCCGCAGTTCTTCGGGATAGGCCAGCTCTCATCCAGCTAGTTGCGAAAGCAGGCTCCGAAAGGCCTGGATGCCTTTTCTCAACACGCCACACACGAGTTCAGTCACGCAGTACTACACTCGGAGTTTCTCAAGGGTACGTGGAGGGACAGCTTTTCTGACTGCATAGGAACGGAGTTCCTCACAGGGGAAATGGGATGTGTACCGGACAGGCTGGGTGAACAAAATTTCGTATGCAGTTGTCCTCCAGTGGAGCGGGAGAGGGACCCAGGTCTGGCGAGCGCATAGTGTCTCTGGTCCCACACGTTCTGGGGCAGTGTGCTGCCTCAGCTCCCTTACAAGGCTGTGTTGACATTGAGCCACGTAAGTAGAATAAGCTGCGGAAGTCAGTTTGACGCACATCCCAGGGGAGCCTTGCAGAGTTCCAATCCCAAGCCCTGTGGAGACAGATGGGCCTGAAAGCGTTTCACCCACGACGGCTCTTTGAAAACTCCGGGTCATTCCGAGTGCAGGGAGGACTGCGGTGAAGAGGGCTGTGAGCGTCAATCGTATCTTTTGTCCGTGCCTCCTGGACGTGGAGTGTGGCAAAGCGTGCCCAGGTGGACGGGAGGACAAAGCCTTCCCAAATCAAGTTGCAGGCTGCTGTTGTTACATGGAATCCCGGGCTTTGTTCACTGCCGTGTGCGACAAAGAAATCCTGGCTTCGTGTTTGTTCCTTGAGTGCGGGAAGTCCTCGTAGACGGAGGCTTGAGGTGTCCAGTGTTCACCCAAATCGCTTCCGATCACAGGACGGAACATCGCACACACTTGTTGGCACTGTGGCCTCAGGTCCATTGCAAAGTAAGCCTTCGCCGAGGCGTGGGAAACGAGTCGCTCCCCAGCTCACAAATGCCCGTGATGAGGTGGGCCGGATGGAAGCATGGGGGGTACCATGCTGCTTTGCCTGCAGGAGAAACATACGACAAGGTTCTAGAACATACTGTTATCTATGGGAGGACTGTGGTGCCCGGGACGCTCGGTGGCTCCAACGAGGGGCGCTAAGGGCTCCTTCTGAAGCCCATACGATGCCAATCGTTTCAACGCACTTTGCTGCTGGCCCACGTGCTGGTTGCCCACCTCTGCAATGTATGGGAATTCAACTCTGTAGCAGGTCTTCCCACCGGGGACGCTAATTTCGTTCACATCCTCGACCCTGAGCCTAGTGGCAGAGGCAAAAGCTGGGTCACTTCAGAGGCTCTTCCACCAGACGTTCGCAGAGGCGCCTGCCTTGGACTTGAAGCTACACGGAAGCAGGGACCTCAGGCACAGGGCAGACTGAGCGGTGTCCACCCTCACAGCATATAGCATTTCCTCGGGAACAGGGTCACTTTGGTGTCAGCTCTGGGATCCAAGATTTCGTGAGAGTGCTCCTTTGGTGACCAGAATCTATGGCTCACGCGGGACACGTGCAGCGGTTACTTTCGGACTTGCCATCTCAGACACTCTACCTCTGGGGCGTTCGGAAGCTGCGCGAAGGTAACAAAGTGGGCTCAAGTCCAGTACCCGAAAGGTGTCTCATGCCTCTCAACAGATGGCAGGCAGCGTGTCTCCTGCTGCTGCAGAAGGACTGCAGACGTCTGTTTCAGGCTATAGGCTAGAAACGTGGTGCCCGCTGATAGAAATGCCGGCAGTGGCCCGCAGTGAAAGTGTCATGCACCTGGTGGTTTCTTCGACATAAGCAAGCCACACGTACCGGTCGCGGACATGTGCCCCTGCGCGGGGCAGGGTGCGTGAAGCCACCTCTTTGGGCAAACCCTACGGGTGGCCTGGCAAATGTGTCCCGTTTATGGGAAACTGTTATATTCCTTTCCGGTTTGATGAAAGGTACGTTACGAGCATTGCCGTTTTCTGGATTTGGAGTTCTGCCATGGAGTGCAACGCAGAGACCCAAGGGTTTGGGGGATAGGGAGCTAGCGCTTTGACAGAGGCATCGCCATGCTGCCCCGAGCTCTGGGCTCCGTATTCAACTTGGAGTAAAGGCAGCCTGGGGTGCAATGCACGGACCGTCTGGCCCTAGACGGGATGTGCACGTGCAACAGACGAGCTAGAGGAGAGAAATGGGATACCCGCAGTTCTTCGGGATAGGCCAGCTCTCATCCAGCTAGTTGCGAAAGCAGGCTCCGAAAGGCCTGGATGCCTTTGCTCAACACGCCACACACGAGTTCTGTCACGCAGTACTACACTCGGAGTTTCTCAAGGGTACGTGGAGGGACAGCTTTTCTGACTGCATAGGAACGGAGTTCCTCACAGGGGAAATGGGATGTGTACCGGACAGGCTGGGTGAACAAAATTTCGTATGCAGTTGTCCTCCAGTGGAGCGGGAGAGGGACCCAGGTCTGGCGAGCACATAGTGTCTCTGGTCCCACACGTTCTGGGGCAGTGTGCTGCCTCAGCTCCCTTACAAGGCTGTGTTGACCTTGAGCCACGTAAGTAGAATAAGCTGCGGAAGTCAGTTTGACGCACATCCCAGGGTAGCCTTGCAGAGTTCCAATCCCAAGCCCTGTGGAGACAGATGGGCCTGAAAGCGTTTCACCCACGACGGCTCTTTGAAAACTCCGGGTCATTCCGAGTGCAGGGAGGACTGCGGTGAAGAGGGCTGTGAGCGTCAGTCGTATCTTTTGTCCACGCCTCCTGGACGTGGAGTGTGGCAAAGCGTGCCCAGGTGGACGGGAGGACAAAGCCTTCCCAAATCAAGTTGCAGGCTGCTGTTGTTACATGGAATCCCGGGCTTTGTTCACTGCCGTGTGCGACAAAGAAATCCTGGCTTCGTGTTTGTTCCTTGAGTGTGGGAAGTCCTCGTAGACGGAGGCTTGAGGTGTCCAGTGTTCACCCAAATCGCTTCCGATCACAGGACGGAACATCGCACACACTTGTTGGCACTGTGGCCTCAGGTCCATTGCAAAGTAAGCCTTCGCCGAGGCGTGGGAAACGAGTCGCTCCCCAGCTCACAAATGCCCGTGATGAGGTGGGCCGGATGGAAGCATGGGGGGTACCATGCTGCTTTGCCTGCAGGAGAAACATACGACAAGGTTCTAGAACATACTGTTATCTATGGGAGGACTGTGGTGCCCGGGACGCTCGGTGGCTCCAACGAGGGGCGCTAAGGGCTCCTTCTGAAGCCCATACGATGCCAATCGTTTCAACGCACTTTGCTGCTGGCCCACGTGCTGGTTGCCCACCTCTGCAATGTATGGGAATTCAACTCTGTAGCAGGTCTTCCCACCGGGGACGCTAATTTCGTTCACATCCTCGACCCTGAGCCTAGTGGCAGAGGCAAAAGCTGGGTCACTTCAGAGGCTCTTCCACCAGACGTTCGCAGAGGCGCCTGCCTTGGACTTGAAGCTACACGGAAGCAGGGACCTCAGGCACAGGGCAGACTGAGCGGTGTCCACCCTCACAGCATATAGCATTTCCTCGGGAACAGGGTCACTTTGGTGTCAGCTCTGGGATCCAAGATTTCGTGAGAGTGCTCCTTTGGTGACCAGAATCTATGGCTCACGCGGGACACGTGCAGCGGTTACTTTCGGACTTGCCATCTCAGACACTCTACCTCTGGGGCGTTCGGAAGCTGCGCGAAGGTAACAAAGTGGGCTCAAGTCCAGTACCCGAAAGGTGTCTCATGCCTCTCAACAGATGGCAGGCAGCGTGTCTCCTGCTGCTGCAGAAGGACTGCAGACGTCTGTTTCAGGCTATAGGCTAGAAACGTGGTGCCCGCTGATAGAAATGCCGGCAGTGGCCCGCAGTGAAAGTGTCACGCACCTGGTGGTTTCTTCGACATAAGCAAGCCACACGTACCGGTCACGGACATGTGCCCCTGCGCGGGGCAGGGTGCGTGAAGCCACCTCTTTGGGCAAACCCTACGGGTGGCCTGGCAAATGTGTCCCGTTTATGGGAAACTGTTATATTCCTTTCCGGTTTGATGAAAGGTACGTTACGAGCATTGCCGTTTTCTGGATTTGGAGTTCTGCCATGGAGTGCAACGCAGAGACCCAAGGGTTTGGGGGATAGGGAGCTAGCGCTTTGGCAGAGGCATCGCCATGCTGCCCCGAGCTCTGGGCTCCGTATTCAACTTGGAGTAAAGGCAGCCTGGGGTGCAATGCACGGACCGTCTGGCCCTAGACGGGATGTGCACGTGCAATAGACGAGCTAGAGGAGAGAAATGGGATACCCGCAGTTCTTCGGGATAGGCCAGCTCTCATCCAGCTAGTTGCGAAAGCGGGCTCTGAAAGGCCTGGATGCCTTTGCTCAACACGCCACACACGAGTTCAGTCACGCAGTACTACACTCGGAGTTTCTCAAGGGTACGTGGAGGGACAGCTTTTCTGACTGCTTAGGAACGGTGTTCCTCACAGGGGAAATGGGATGTGTACCGGACAGGCTGGGTGAACAAAATTTCGTATGCAGTTGTCCTCCAGTGGAGCGGGAGAGGGACCCAGGTCTGGCGAGCACATAGTGTCTCTGGTCCCACACGTTCTGGGGCAGTGTGCTGCCTCAGCTCCCTTACAAGGCTGTGTTGACCTTGAGCCACGTAAGTAGAATAAGCTGCGGAAGTCAGTTTGACGCACAACCCATGGTAGCCTTGCAGAGTTCCAATCCCAAGCCCTGTGGAGACAGATGGGCCTGAAAGCGTTTCACCCACGACGGCTCTTTGAAAACTCCGGGTCATTCCGAGTGCAGGGAGGACTGCGGTGAAGAGGGCTGTGAGCGTCAATCGTATCTTTTGTCCACGCCTGCTGGACGTGGAGTGTGGCAAAGCGTGCCCAGGTGGACGGGAGGACAAAGCCTTCCCAAATCAAGTTGCAGGCTGCTGTTGTTACATGGAATCCCGGGCTTTGTTCACTGCCGTGTGCGACAAAGAAATCCTGGCTTCGTGTTTGTTCCTTGAGTGTGGGAAGTCCTCGTAGAGGGAGGCTTGAGGTGTCCAGTGTTCACCCAAATCGCTTCCGATCACAGGACGGAACATCGCACACACTTGTTGACACTGTGGCCTCAGGTCCATTGCAAAGTAAGCCTTCGCCGAGGCGTGGGAAACGAGTCACTCCCCAGCTCACAAATGCCCGTGATGAGGTGGGCCGGATGGAAGCATGGGGGGTACCATGCTGCTTTGCCTGCAGGAGAAACATACGACAAGGTTCTAGAATATACTATGGGAGGACTGTTATCTATGGGAGGACTGTGGTGCCCGGGACGCTCGGTGGCTCCAACGAGGGGCACTAAGGGCTCCTTCTGAAGCCCATACGATGCCAATCGTTTCAACGCACTTTGCTGCTGGCCCACGTGCTGGTTGCCCACCTCTGCAATGTATGGGAATTCAACTCTGTAGCAGGTCTTCCCACCGGGGACGCTAATTTCGTTCACATCCTCGACCCTGAGCCTAGTGGCAGAGGCAAAAGCTGGGTCACTTCAGAGGCTCTTCCACCAGACGTTCGCAGAGGCGCCTGCCTTGGACTTGAAGCTACACGGAAGCAGGGACCTCAGGCACAGGGCAGACTGAGCGGTGTCCACCCTCACAGCATATAGCATTTCCTCGGGAACAGGGTCACTTTGGTGTCAGCTCTGGGATCCAAGATTTCGTGAGAGTGCTCCTTTGGTGACCAGAATCTATGGCTCACGCGGGACACGTGCAGCGGTTACTTTCGGACTTGCCATCTCAGACACTCTACCTCTGGGGCGTTCGGAAGCTGCGCGAAGGTAACAAAGTGGGCTCAAGTCCAGTACCCGAAAGGTGTCTCATGCCTCTCAACAGATGGCAGGCAGCGTGTCTCCTGCTGCTGCAGAAGGACTGCAGACGTCTGTTTCAGGCTATAGGCTAGAAACGTGGTGCCCGCTGATAGAAATGCCGGCAGTGGCCCGCAGTGAAAGTGTCACGCACCTGGTGGTTTCTTCGACATAAGCAAGCCACACGTACCGGTCACGGACATGTGCCCCTGCGCGGGGCAGGGTGCGTGAAGCCACCTCTTTGGGCAAACCCTATGGGTGGCCTGGCAAATGTGTCCCGTTTATGGGAAACTGTTATATTCCTTTCCGGTTTGATGAAAGGTCCGTTACGAGCATTGCCGTTTTCTGGATTTGGAGTTCTGCCATGGAGTGCAACGCAGAGACCCAAGGTTTTGGGGGATAGGGAGCTAGCGCTTTGGCAGAGGCATCGCCATGCTGCCCCGAGCTCTGGGCTCCGTATTCAACTTGGAGTAAAGGCAGCCTGGGGTGCAATGCACGGACCGTCTGGCCCTAGACGGGATGTGCACGTGCAACAGACGAGCTAGAGGAGAGAAATGGGATACCCGCAGTTCTTCGGGATAGGCCAGCTCTCATCCAGCTAGTTGCGAAAGCAGGCTCCGAAAGGCCTGGATGCCTTTTCTCAACACGCCACACACGAGTTCAGTCACGCAGTACTACACTCGGAGTTTCTCAATGGTACGTGGAGGGACAGCTTTTCTGACTGCATAGGAATGGAGTTCCTCACAGGGGAAATGGGATGTGTACCGGACAGGCTGGGTGAACAAAATTTCGTATGCAGTTGTCCTCCAGTGGAGCGGGAGAGGGACCCAGGTCTGGCGAGCGCATAGTGTCTCTGGTCCCACACGTTCTGGGGCAGTGTGCTGCCTCAGCTCCCTTACAAGGCTGTGTTGACCTTGAGCCACGTAAGTAGAATAAGCTGCGGAAGTCAGTTTGACGCACATCCCAGGGGAGCCTTGCAGAGTTCCAATCCCAAGCCCTGTGGAGACAGATGGGCCTGAAAGCGTTTCACCCACGACGGCTCTTTGAAAACTCCGGGTCATTCCGAGTGCAGGGAGGACTGCGGTGAAGAGGGCTGTGAGCGTCAATCGTATCTTTTGTCCGTGCCTCCTGGACGTGGAGTGTGGCAAAGCGTGCCCAGGTGGACGGGAGGACAAAGCCTTCCCAAATCAAGTTGCAGGCTGCTGTTGTTACATGGAATCCCGGGCTTTGTTCACTGCTGTGTGCGACAAAGAAATCCTGGCTTCGTGTTTGTTCCTTGAGTGCGGGAAGTCCTCGTAGAGGGAGGCTTGAGGTGTCCAGTGTTCACCCAAATCGCTTCCGATCACAGGACGGAACATCGCACACACTTGTTGGCACTGTGGCCTCAGGTCCATTGCAAAGTAAGCCTTCGCCGAGGCGTGGGAAACGAGTCGCTCCCCAGCTCACAAATGCCCGTGATGAGGTGGGCCGGATGGAAGCATGGGGGGTACCATGCTGCTTTGCCTGCAGGAGAAACATACGACAAGGTTCTAGAACATACTGTTATCTATGGGAGGACTGTGCTGCCCGGGACGCTCGGTGGCTCCAACGAGGGGCGCTAAGGGCTCCTTCTGAAGCCCATACGATGCCAATCGTTTCAACGCACTTTGCTGCTGGCCCACGTGCTGGTTGCCCACCTCTGCAATGTATGGGAATTCAACTCTGTAGCAGGTCTTCCCACCGGGGACGCTAATTTCGTTCACATCCTCGACCCTGAGCCTAGTGGCAGAGGCAAAAGCTGGGTCACTTCAGAGGCTCTTCCACCAGACGTTCGCAGAGGCGCCTGCCTTGGACTTGAAGCTACACGGAAGCAGGGACCTCAGGCACAGGGCAGACTGAGCGGTGTCCACCCTCACAGCATATAGCATTTCCTCGGGAACAGGGTCAATTTGGTGTCAGCTCTGGGATCCAAGATTTCGTGAGAGTGCTCCTTTGGTGACCAGAATCTATGGCTCACGCGGGACACGTGCAGCGGTTACTTTCGGACTTGCCATCTCAGACACTCTACCTCTGGGGCGTTCGGTAGCTGCGCGAAGGTAACAAAGTGGGCTCAAGTCCAGTACCCGAAAGGTGTCTCATGCCTCTCAACAGATGGCAGGCAGCGTGTCTCCTGCTGCTGCAGAAGGACTGCAGACGTCTGTTTCAGGCTATAGGCTAGAAACGTGGTGCCCGCTGATAGAAATGCCGGCAGTGGCCCGCAGTGAAAGTGTCACGCACCTGGTGGTTTCTTCGACATAAGCAAGCCACACGTACCGGTCACGGACATGTGCCCCTTCGCGGGGCAGGGTGCGTGAAGCCACCTCTTTGGGCAAACCCTACGGGTGGCCTGGCAAATGTGTCCCGTTTATGGGAAACTGTTATATTCCTTTCCGGTTTGATGAAAGGTACGTTACGAGCATTGCCGTTTTCTGGATTTGGAGTTCTGCCATGGAGTGCAACGCAGAGACCCAAGGGTTTGGGGGATAGGGAACTAGCGCTTTGGCAGAGGCATCTCCATGCTGCCCCGAGCTCTGGGCTCCGTGTTCAACTTGGAGTAAAGGCAGCCTGGGGTGCAATGCACGGACCGTCTGGCCCTAGACGGGATGTGCACGTGCAACAGACGAGCTAGAGGAGAGAAATGGGATACCCGCAGTTCTTCGGGATAGGCCAGCTCTCATCCAGCTAGTTGCGAAAGCAGGCTCCGAAAGGCCTGGATGCCTTTGCTCAACACGCCACACACGAGTTCAGTCACGCAGTACTACACTCGGAGTTTCTCAAGGGTACGTGGAGGGACAGCTTTTCTGACTGCATAGGAACGGAGTTCCTCACAGGGGAAATGGGATGTGTACCGGACAGGCTGGGTGAACAAAATTTCGTATGCAGTTGTCCTCCAGTGGAGCGGGAGAGGGACCCAGGTCTGGCGAGCGCATAGTGTCTCTGGTCCCACACGTTCTGGGGCAGTGTGCTGCCTCAGCTCCCTTACAAGGCTGTGTTGACATTGAGCCACGTAAGTAGAATAAGCTGCGGAAGTCAGTTTGACGCACATCCCAGGGTAGCCTTGCAGAGTTCCAATCCCAAGCCCTGTGGAGACAGATGGGCCTGAAAGCGTTTCACCCACGACGGCTCTTTGAAAACTCCGGGTCATTCCGAGTGCAGGGAGGACTGCGGTGAAGAGGGCTGTGAGCGTCAATCGTATCTTTTGTCCGTGCCTCCTGGACGTGGAGTGTGGCAAAGCGTGCCCAGGTGGACGGGAGGACAAAGCCTTCCCAAATCAAGTTGCAGGCTGCTGTTGTTACATGGAATCCCGGGCTTTGTTCACTGCTGTGTGCGACAAAGCAATCCTGGCTTCGTGTTTGTTCCTTGAGTGCGGGAAGTCCTCGTAGAGGGAGGCTTGAGGTGTCCAGTGTTCACCCAAATCGCTTCCGATCACAGGACGGAACATCGCACACACTTGTTGGCACTGTGGCCTCAGGTCCATTGCAAAGTAAGCCTTCGCCGAGGCGTGGGAAACGAGTCGCTCCCCAGCTCACAAATGCCCGTGATGAGGTGGGCCGGATGGAAGCATGGGGGGTACCATGCTGCTTTGCCTGCAGGAGAAACATACGACAAGGTTCTAGAACATACTGTTATCTATGGGAGGACTGTGCTGCCCGGGACGCTCGGTGGCTCCAACGAGGGGCGCTAAGGGCTCCTTCTGAAGCCCATACGATGCCAATCGTTTCAACGCACTTTGCTGCTGGCCCACGTGCTGGTTGCCCACCTCTGCAAAGTATGGGAATTCAACTCTGTAGCAGGTCTTCCCACCGGGGACGCTAATTTCGTTCACATCCTCGACCCTGAGCCTAGTGGCAGAGGTAAAAGCTGGGTCACTTCAGAGGCTCTTCCACCAGACGTTCGCAGAGGCGCCTGCCTTGGACTTGAAGCTACACGGAAGCAGGGACCTCAGGCACAGGGCAGACTGAGCGGTGTCCACCCTCACAGCATATAGCATTTCCTCGGGAACAGGGTCACTTTGGTGTCAGCTCTGGGATCCAAGATTTCGTGAGAGTGCTCCTTTGGTGACCAGAATCTATGGCTCACGCGGGACACGTGCAGCGGTTACTTTCGGACTTGCCGTCTCAGACACTCTACCTCTGGGGCGTTCGGTAGCTGCGCGAAGGTAACAAAGTGGGCTCAAGTCCAGTACCCGAAAGGTGTCTCATGCCTCTCAACAGATGGCAGGCAGCGTGTCTCCTGCTGCTGCAGAAGGACTGCAGACGTCTGTTTCAGGCTACAGGCTAGAAACGTGGTGCCCGCTGATAGAAATGCCGGCAGTGGCCCGCAGTGAAAGTGTCACGCACCTGGTGGTTTCTTCGACATAAGCTAGCCACACGTACCGGTCACGGACATGTGCCCCTTCGCGGGGCAGGGTGCGTGAAGCCACCTCTTTGGGCAAACCCTACGGGTGGCCTGGCAAATGTGTCCCGTTTATGGGAAACTGTTATATTCCTTTCCGGTTTGATGAAAGGTACGTTACGAGCATTGCCGTTTTCTGGATTTGGAGTTCTGCCATGGAGTGCAACGCAGAGACCCAAGGGTTTGGGGGATAGGGAACTAGCGCTTTGGCAGAGGCATCTCCATGCTGCCCCGAGCTCTGGGCTCCGTGTTCAACTTGGAGTAAAGGCAGCCTGGGGTGCAATGCACGGACCGTCTGGCCCTAGACGGGATGTGCACGTGCAACAGACGAGCTAGAGGAGAGAAATGGGATACCCGCAGTTCTTCGGGATAGGCCAGCTCTCATCCAGCTAGTTGCGAAAGCAGGCTCCGAAAGGCCTGGATGCCTTTGCTCAACACGCCACACACGAGTTCAGTCACGCAGTACTACACTCGGAGTTTCTCAAGGGTACGTGGAGGGACAGCTTTTCTGACTGCATAGGAATGGAGTTCCTCACAGGGGAAATGGGATGTGTACCGGACAGGCTGGGTGAACAAAATTTCGTATGCAGTTGTCCTCCAGTGGAGCGGGAGAGGGACCCAGGTCTGGCGAGCGCATAGTGTCTCTGGTCCCACACGTTCTGGGGCAGTGTGCTGCCTCAGCTCCCTTACAAGGCTGTGTTGACCTTGAGCCACGTAAGTAGAATAAGCTGCGGAAGTCAGTTTGACGCACATCCCAGGGTAGCCTTGCAGAGTTCCAATCCCAAGCCCTGTGGAGACAGATGGGCCTGAAAGCGTTTCACCCACGACGGCTCTTTGAAAACTCCGGGTCATTCCGAGTGCAGGGAGGACTGCGGTGAAGAGGGCTGTGAGCGTCAATCGTATCTTTTGTCCGTGCCTCCTGGACGTGGAGTGTGGCAAAGCGTGCCCAGGTGGACGGGAGGACAAAGCCTTCCCAAATCAAGTTGCAGGCTGCTGTTGTTACATGGAATCCCGGGCTTTGTTCACTGCTGTGTGCGACAAAGAAATCCTGGCTTCGTGTTTGTTCCTTGAGTGCGGGAAGTCCTCGTAGAGGGAGGCTTGAGGTGTCCAGTGTTCACCCAAATCGCTTCCGATCACAGGACGGAACATCGCACACACTTGTTGGCACTGTGGCCTCAGGTCCATTGCAAAGTAAGCCTTCGCCGAGGCGTGGGAAACGAGTCGCTCCCCAGCTCACAAATGCCCGTGATGAGGTGGGCCGGATGGAAGCATGGGGGGTACCATGCTGCTTTGCCTGCAGGAGAAACATACGACAAGGTTCTAGAACATACTGTTATCTATGGGAGGACTGTGGTGCCCGGGACGCTCGGTGGCTCCAACGAGGGGCGCTAAGGGCTCCTTCTGAAGCCCATACGATGCCAATCGTTTCAACGCACTTTGCTGCTGGCCCACGTGCTGGTTGCCCACCTCTGCAATGTATGGGAATTCAACTCTGTAGCAGGTCTTCCCACCGGGGACGCTAATTTCGTTCACATCCTCGACCCTGAGCCTAGTGGCAGAGGCAAAAGCTGGGTCACTTCAGAGGCTCTTCCACCAGACGTTCGCAGAGGCGCCTGCCTTGGACTTGAAGCTACACGGAAGCAGGGACCTCAGGCACAGGGCAGACTGAGCGGTGTCCACCCTCACAGCATATAGCATTTCCTCGGGAACAGGGTCACTTTGGTGTCAGCTCTGGGATCCAAGATTTCGTGAGAGTGCTCCTTTGGTGACCAGAATCTATGGCTCACGCGGGACACTTGCAGCGGTTACTTTCGGACTTGCCGTCTCAGACACTCTACCTCTGGGGCGTTCGGTAGCTGCGCGAAGGTAACAAAGTGGGCTCAAGTCCAGTACCCGAAAGGTGTCTCATGCCTCTCAACAGATGGCAGGCAGCGTGTCTCCTGCTGCTGCAGAAGGACTGCAGACGTCTGTTTCAGGCTATAGGCTAGAAACGTGGTGCCCGCTGATAGAAATGCCGGCAGTGGCCCGCAGTGAAAGTGTCACGCACCTGGTGGTTTCTTCGACATAAGCAAGCCACACGTACCGGTCACGGACATGTGCCCCTGCGCGGGGCAGGGTGCGTGAAGCCACCTCTTTGGGCAAACCCTACGGGTGGCCTGGCAAATGTGTCCCGTTTATGGGAAACTGTTATATTCCTTTCCGGTTTGATGAAAGGTACGTTACGAGCATTGCCGTTTTCTGGATTTGGAGTTCTGCCATGGAGTGCAACGCAGAGACCCAAGGGTTTGGGGGATAGGGAGCTAGCACTTTGGCAGAGGCAGCTCCATGCTGCCCCGAGCTCTGGGCTCCGTGTTCAACTTGGAGTAAAGGCAGCCTGGGGTGCAATGCACGGACCGTCTGGCCCTAGACGGGATGTGCACGTGCAACAGACGAGCTAGAGGAGAGAAATGGGATACCCGCAGTTCTTCGGGATAGGCCAGCTCTCATCCAGCTAGTTGCGAAAGCAGGCTCCGAAAGGCCTGGATGCCTTTGCTCAACACGCCACACACGAGTTCAGTCACGCAGTACTACACTCGGAGTTTCTCAAGGGTACGTGGAGGGACAGCTTTTCTGACTGCATAGGAACGGAGTTCCTCACAGGGGAAATGGGATGTGTACCGGACAGGCTGGGTGAACAAAATTTCGTATGCAGTTGTCCTCCAGTGGAGCGGGAGAGGGACCCAGGTCTGGCGAGCGCATAGTGTCTCTGGTCCCACACGTTCTGGGGCAGTGTGCTGCCTCAGCTCCCTTACAAGGCTGTGTTGACCTTGAGCCACGTAAGTAGAATAAGCTACGGAAGTCAGTTTGACGCACATCCCAGGGGAGCCTTGCAGAGTTCCAATCCCAAGCCCTGTGGAGACAGATGGGCCTGAAAGCGTTTCACCCACGACGGCTCTTTGAAAACTCCGGGTCATTCCGAGTGCAGGGAGGACTGCGGTGAAGAGGGCTGTGAGCGTCAATCGTATCTTTTGTCCGTGCCTCCTGGACGTTGAGTGTGGCAAAGCGTGCCCAGGTGGACGGGAGGACAAAGCCTTCCCAAATCAAGTTGCAGGCTGCTGTTGTTACATGGAATCCCGGGCTTTGTTCACTGCTGTGTGCAACAAAGCAATCCTGGCTTCGTGTTTGTTCCTTGAGTGCGGGAAGTCCTCGTAGAGGGAGGCTTGAGGTGTCCAGTGTTCACCCAAATCGCTTCCGATCACAGGACGGAACATCGCACACACTTGTTGGCACTGTGGCCTCAGGTCCATTGCAAAGTAAGCCTTCGCCGAGGCGTGGGAAACGAGTCGCTCCCCAGCTCACAAATGCCCGTGATGAGGTGGGCCGGATGGAAGCATGGGGGGTACCATGCTGCTTTGCCTGCAGGAGAAACATACGACAAGGTTCTAGAACATACTGTTATCTATGGGAGGACTGTGGTGCCCGGGACGCTCGGTGGCTCCAACGAGGGGCGCTAAGGGCTCCTTCTGAAGCCCATACGATGCCAATCGTTTCAACGCACTTTGCTGCTGGCCCACGTGCTGGTTGCCCACCTCTGCAATGTATGGGAATTCAACTCTGTAGCAGGTCTTCCCACCGGGGACGCTAATTTCGTTCACATCCTCGACCCTGAGCCTAGTGGCAGAGGCAAAAGCTGGGTCACTTCAGAGGCTCTTCCACCAGACGTTCGCAGAGGCGCCTGCCTTGGACTTGAAGCTACACGGAAGCAGGGACCTCAGGCACAGGGCAGACTGAGCGGTGTCCACCCTCACAGCATATAGCATTTCCTCGGGAACAGGGTCACTTTGGTGTCAGCTCTGGGATCCAAGATTTCGTGAGAGTGCTCCTTTGGTGACCAGAATCTATGGCTCACGCGGGACACGTGCAGCGGTTACTTTCGGACTTGCCATCTCAGACACTCTACCTCTGGGGCGTTCGGTAGCTGCGCGAAGGTAACAAAGTGGGCTCAAGTCCAGTACCCGAAAGGTGTCTCATGCCTCTCAACAGATGGCAGGCAGCGTGTCTCCTGCTGCTGCAGAAGGACTGCAGACGTCTGTTTCAGGCTATAGGCTAGAAACGTGGTGCCCGCTGATAGAAATGCCGGCAGTGGCCCGCAGTGAAAGTGTCACGCACCTGGTGGTTTCTTCGACATAAGCAAGCCACACGTACCGGTCACGGACATGTGCCCCTGCGCGGGGCAGGGTGCGTGAAGCCACCTCTTTGGGCAAACCCTACGGGTGGCCTGGCAAATGTGTCCCGTTTATGGGAAACTGTTATATTCCTTTCCGGTTTGATGAAAGGTACGTTACGAGCATTGCCGTTTTCTGGATTTGGAGTTCTGCCATGGAGTGCAACGCAGAGACCCAAGGGTTTGGGGGATAGGGAGCTAGCGCTTTGGCAGAGGCATCGCCATGCTGCCCCGAGCTCTGGGTTCCGTGTTCAACTTGGAGTCAAGGCAGCCTGGGGTGCAATGCACGGACCGTCTGGCCCTAGACGGGATGTGCACGTGCAACAGACGAGCTAGAGGAGAGAAATGGGATACCCGCAGTTCTTCGGGATAGGCCAGCTCTCATCCAGCTAGTTGCGAAAGCAGGCTCCGAAAGGCCTGGATGCCTTTTCTCAACACGCCACACACGAGTTCAGTCACGCAGTACTACACTCGGAGTTTCTCAAGGGTACGTGGAGGGACAGCTTTTCTGACTGCATAGGAACGGAGTTCCTCACAGGGGAAATGGGATGTGTACCGGACAGGCTGGGTGAACAAAATTTCGTATGCAGTTGTCCTCCAGTGGAGCGGGAGAGGGACCCAGGTCTGGCGAGCGCATAGTGTCTCTGGTCCCACACGTTCTGGGGCAGTGTGCTGCCTCAGCTCCCTTACAAGGCTGTGTTGACCTTGAGCCACGTAAGTAGAATAAGCTGCGGAAGTCAGTTTGACGCACATCCCAGGGTAGCCTTGCAGAGTTCCAATCCCAAGCCCTGTGGAGACAGATGGGCCTGAAAGCGTTTCACCCACGACGGCTCTTTGAAAACTCCGGGTCATTCCGAGTGCAGGGAGGACTGCGGTGAAGAGGGCTGTGAGCGTCAGTCGTATCTTTTGTCCGTGCCTCCTGGACGTGGAGTGTGGCAAAGCGTGCCCAGGTGGACGGGAGGACAAAGCCTTCCCAAATCAAGTTGCAGGCTGCTGTTGTTACATGGAATCCCGGGCTTTGTTCACTGCTGTGTGCGACAAAGCAATCCTGGCTTCGTGTTTGTTCCTTGAGTGCGGGAAGTCCTCGTAGAGGGAGGCTTGAGGTGTCCAGTGTTCACCCAAATCGCTTCCGATCACAGGACGGAACATCGCACACACTTGTTGGCACTGTGGCCTCAGGTCCATTGCAAAGTAAGCCTTCGCCGAGGCGTGGGAAACGAGTCACTCCCCAGCTCACAAATGCCCGTGATGAGGTGGGCCGGATGGAAGCATGGGGGGTACCATGCTGCTTTGCCTGCAGGAGAAACATACGACAAGGTTCTAGAACATACTGTTATCTATGGGAGGACTGTGGTGCCCGGGACGCTCGGTGGCTCCAACGAGGGGCGCTAAGGGCTCCTTCTGAAGCCCATACGATGCCAATCGTTTCAACGCACTTTGCTGCTGGCCCACGTGCTGGTTGCCCACCTCTGCAATGTATGGGAATTCAACTCTGTAGCAGGTCTTCCCACCGGGGACGCTAATTTCGTTCACATCCTCGACCCTGAGCCTAGTGGCAGAGGCAAAAGCTGGGTCACTTCAGAGGCTCTTCTACCAGACGTTCGCAGAGGCGCCTGCTTTGGACTTGAAGCTACACGGAAGCAGGGACCTCAGGCACAGGGCAGACTGAGCGGTGTCCACCCTCACAGCATATAGCATTTCCTCGGGAACAGGGTCACTTTGGTGTCAGCTCTGGGATCCAAGATTTCGTGAGAGTGCTCCTTTGGTGACCAGAATCTATGGCTCACGCGGGACACGTGCAGCGGTTACTTTCGGACTTGCCATCTCAGACACTCTACCTCTGGGGCGTTCGGTAGCTGCGCGAAGGTAACAAAGTGGGCTCAAGTCCAGTACCCGAAAGGTGTCTCATGCCTCTCAACAGATGGCAGGCAGCGTGTCTCCTGCTGCTGCAGAAGGACTGCAGACGTCTGTTTCAGGCTATAGGCTAGAAACGTGGTGCCCGCTGATAGAAATGCCGGCAGTGGCCCGCAGTGAAAGTGTCACGCACCTGGTGGTTTCTTCGACATAAGCAAGCCACACGTACCGGTCACGGACATGTGCCCCTGCGCGGGGCAGGGTGCGTGAAGCCACCTCTTTGGGCAAACCCTATGGGTGGCCTGGCAAATGTGTCCCGTTTATGGGAAACTGTTATATTCCTTTCCGGTTTGATGAAAGGTCCGTTACGAGCATTGCCGTTTTCTGGATTTGGAGTTCTGCCATGGAGTGCAACGCAGAGACCCAAGGATTTGGGGGATAGGGAGCTAGCGCTTTGGCAGAGGCATCGCCATGCTGCCCCGAGCTCTGGGTTCCGTGTTCAACTTGGAGTCAAGGCAGCCTGGGGTGCAATGCACGGACCGTCTGGCCCTAGACGGGATGTGCACGTGCAACAGACGAGCTAGAGGAGAGAAATGGGATACCCGCAGTTCTTCGGGATAGGCCAGCTCTCATCCAGCTAGTTGCGAAAGCAGGCTCCGAAAGGCCTGGATGCCTTTTCTCAACACGCCACACACGAGTTCAGTCACGCAGTACTACACTCGGAGTTTCTCAAGGGTACGTGGAGGGACAGCTTTTCTGACTGCATAGGAACGGAGTTCCTCACAGGGGAAATGGGATGTGTACCGGACAGGCTGGGTGAACAAAATTTCGTATGCAGTTGTCCTCCAGTGGAGCGGGAGAGGGACCCAGGTCTGGCGAGCGCATAGTGTCTCTGGTCCCACACGTTCTGGGGCAGTGTGCTGCCTCAGCTCCCTTACAAGGCTGTGTTGACCTTGAGCCACGTAAGTAGAATAAGCTGCGGAAGTCAGTTTGACGCACATCCCAGGGTAGCCTTGCAGAGTTCCAATCCCAAGCCCTGTGGAGACAGATGGGCCTGAAAGCGTTTCACCCACGACGGCTCTTTGAAAACTCCGGGTCATTCCGAGTGCAGGGAGGACTGCGGTGAAGAGGGCTGTGAGCGTCAGTCGTATCTTTTGTCCGTGCCTCCTGGACGTGGAGTGTGGCAAAGCGTGCCCAGGTGGACGGGAGGACAAAGCCTTCCCAAATCAAGTTGCAGGCTGCTGTTGTTACATGGAATCCCGGGCTTTGTTCACTGCTGTGTGCGACAAAGAAATCCTGGCTTCGTGTTTGTTCCTTGAGTGCGGGAAGTCCTCGTAGAGGGAGGCTTGAGGTGTCCAGTGTTCACCCAAATCGCTTCCGATCACAGGACGGAACATCGCACACACTTGTTGGCACTGTGGCCTCAGGTCCATTGCAAAGTAAGCCTTCGCCGAGGCGTGGGAAACGAGTCGCTCCCCAGCTCACAAATGCCCGTGATGAGGTGGGCCGGATGGAAGCATGGGGGGTACCATGCTGCTTTGCCTGCAGGAGAAACATACGACAAGGTTCTAGAACATACTGTTATCTATGGGAGGACTGTGGTGCCCGGGACGCTCGGTGGCTCCAACGAGGGGCGCTAAGGGCTCCTTCTGAAGCCCATATGATGCCAATCGTTTCAACGCACTTTGCTGCTGGCCCACGTGCTGGTTGCCCACCTCTGCAATGTATGGGAATTCAACTCTGTAGCAGGTCTTCCCACCGGGGACGCTAATTTCGTTCACATCCTCGACCCTGAGCCTAGTGGCAGAGGCAAAAGCTGGGTCACTTCAGAGGCTCTTCCACCAGACGTTCGCAGAGGCGCCTGCCTTGGACTTGAAGCTACACGGAAGCAGGGACCTCAGGCACAGGGCAGACTGAGCGGTGTCCACCCTCACAGCATATAGCATTTCCTCGGGAACAGGGTCACTTTGGTGTCAGCTCTGGGATCCAAGATTTCGTGAGAGTGCTCCTTTGGTGACCAGAATCTATGGCTCACGTGGGACACGTGCAGCGGTTACTTTCGGACTTGCCATCTCAGACACTCTACCTCTGGGGCGTTCGGAAGCTGCGCGAAGGTAACAAAGTGGGCTCAAGTCCAGTACCCGAAAGGTGTCTCATGCCTCTCAACAGATGGCAGGCAGCGTGTCTCCTGCTGCTGCAGAAGGACTGCAGACGTCTGTTTCAGGCTATAGGCTAGAAACGTGGTGCCCGCTGATAGAAATGCCGGCAGTGGCCCGCAGTGAAAGTGTCACGCACCTGGTGGTTTCTTCGACATAAGCAAGCCACACGTACCGGTCACGGACATGTGCCCCTGCGCGGGGCAGGGTGCGTGAAGCCACCTCTTTGGGCAAACCCTACGGGTGGCCTGGCAAATGTGTCCCGTTTATGGGAAACTGTTATATTCCTTTCCGGTTTGATGAAAGGTACGTTACGAGCATTGCCGTTTTCTGGATTTGGAGTTCTGCCATGGAGTGCAACGCAGAGACCCAAGGGTTTGGGGGATAGGGAACTAGCGCTTTGGCAGAGGCATCTCCATGCTGCCCCGAGCTCTGGGTTCCGTGTTCAACTTGGAGTAAAGGCAGCCTGGGGTGCAATGCACGGACCGTCTGGCCCTAGACGGGATGTGCACGTGCAATAGACGAGCTAGAGGAGAGAAATGGGATACCCGCAGTTCTTCGGGATAGGCCAGCTCTCATCCAGCTAGTTGCGAAAGCAGGCTCCGAAAGGCCTGGATGCCTTTGCTCAACACGCCACACACGAGTTCAGTCACGCAGTACTACACTCGGAGTTTCTCAAGGGTACGTGGAGGGACAGCTTTTCTGACTGCATAGGAACGGAGTTCCTCACAGGGGAAATGGGATGTGTACCGGACAGGCTGGGTGAACAAAATTTCGTATGCAGTTGTCCTCCAGTGGAGCGGGAGAGGGACCCAGGTCTGGCGAGCGCATAGTGTCTCTGGTCCCACACGTTCGGGGGCAGTGTGCTGCCTCAGCTCCCTTACAAGGCTGTGTTGACATTGAGCCACGTAAGTAGAATAAGCTGCGGAAGTCAGTTTGACGCACATCCCAGGGTAGCCTTGCAGAGTTCCAATCCCAAGCCCTGTGGAGACAGATGGGCCTGAAAGCGTTTCACCCACGACGGCTCTTTGAAAACTCCGGGTCATTCCGAGTGCAGGGAGGACTGCGGTGAAGAGGGCTGTGAGCGTCAATCGTATCTTTTGTCCGTGCCTCCTGGACGTGGAGTGTGGCAAAGCGTGCCCAGGTGGACGGGAGGACAAAGCCTTCCCAAATCAAGTTGCAGGCTGCTGTTGTTACATGGAATCCCGGGCTTTGTTCACTGCTGTGTGCGACAAAGAAATCCTGGCTTCGTGTTTGTTCCTTGAGTGCGGGAAGTCCTCGTAGAGGGAGGCTTGAGGTGTCCAGTGTTCACCCAAATCGCTTCCGATCACAGGACGGAACATCGCACACACTTGTTGGCACTGTGGCCTCAGGTCCATTGCAAAGTAAGCCTTCGCCGAGGCGTGGGAAACGAGTCGCTCCCCAGCTCACAAATGCCCGTGATGAGGTGGGCCGGATGGAAGCATGGGGGGTACCATGCTGCTTTGCCTGCAGGAGAAACATACGACAAGGTTCTAGAACATACTGTTATCTATGGGAGGACTGTGGTGCCCGGGACGCTCGGTGGCTCCAACGAGGGGCGCTAAGGGCTCCTTCTGAAGCCCATACGATGCCAATCGTTTCAACGCACTTTGCTGCTGGCCCACGTGCTGGTTGCCCACCTCTGCAATGTATGGGAATTCAACTCTGTAGCAGGTCTTCCCACCGGGGACGCTAATTTCGTTCACATCCTCGACCCTGAGCCTAGTGGCAGAGGCAAAAGCTGGGTCACTTCAGAGGCTCTTCCACCAGACGTTCGCAGAGGTGCCTGCCTTGGACTTGAAGCTACACGGAAGCAGGGACCTCAGGCACAGGGCAGACTGAGCGGTGTCCACCCTCACAGCATATAGCATTTCCTCGGGAACAGGGTCACTTTGGTGTCAGCTCTGGGATCCAAGATTTCGTGAGAGTGCTCCTTTGGTGACCAGAATCTATGGCTCACGCGGGACACGTGCAGCGGTTACTTTCGGACTTGCCATCTCAGACACTCTACCTCTGGGGCGTTCGGAAGCTGCGCGAAGGTAACAAAGTGGGCTCAAGTCCAGTACCCGAAAGGTGTCTCATGCCTCTCAACAGATGGCAGGCAGCGTGTCTCCTGCTGCTGCAGAAGGACTGCAGACGTCTGTTTCAGGCTATAGGCTAGAAACGTGGTGCCTGCTGATAGAAATGCCGGCAGTGGCCCGCAGTGAAAGTGTCACGCACCTGGTGGTTTCTTCGACATAAGCAAGCCACACGTACCGGTCACGGACATGTGCCCCTGCGCGGGGCAGGGTGCGTGAAGCCACCTCTTTGGGCAAACCCTACGGGTGGCCTGGCAAATGTGTCCCGTTTATGGGAAACTGTTATATTCCTTTCCGGTTTGATGAAAGGTACGTTACGAGCATTGCCGTTTTCTGGATTTGGAGTTCTGCCATGGAGTGCAACGCAGAGACCCAAGGGTTTGGGGGATAGGGAGCTAGCACTTTGGCAGAGGCATCTCCATGCTGCCCCGAGCTCTGGGCTCCGTGTTCAACTTGGAGTAAAGGCAGCCTGGGGTGCAATGCACGGACCGTCTGGCCCTAGACGGGATGTGCACGTGCAATAGACGAGCTAGAGGAGAGAAATGGGATACCCGCAGTTCTTCGGGATAGGCCAGCTCTCATCCAGCTAGTTGCGAAAGCAGGCTCCGAAAGGCCTGGATGCCTTTGCTCAACACGCCACACACGAGTTCAGTCACGCAGTACTACACTCGGAGTTTCTCAAGGGTACGTGGAGGGACAGCTTTTCTGACTGCATAGGAATGGAGTTCCTCACAGGGGAAATGGGATGTGTACCGGACAGGCTGGGTGAACAAAATTTCGTATGCAGTTGTCCTCCAGTGGAGCGGGAGAGGGACCCAGGTCTGGCGAGCGCATAGTGTCTCTGGTCCCACACGTTCTGGGGCAGTGTGCTGCCTCAGCTCCCTTACAAGGCTGTGTTGACCTTGAGCCACGTAAGTAGAATACGCTGCGGAAGTCAGTTTGACGCACATCCCAGGGTAGCCTTGCAGAGTTCCAATCCCAAGCCCTGTGGAGATAGATGGGCCTGAAAGCGTTTCACCCACGACGGCTCTTTGAAAACTCCGGGTCATTCCGAGTGCAGGGAGGACTGCGGTGAAGAGGGCTGTGAGCGTCAGTCGTATCTTTTGTCCACGCCTCCTGGACGTGGAGTGTGGCAAAGCGTGCCCAGGTGGACGGGAGGACAAAGCCTTCCCAAATCAAGTTGCAGGCTGCTGTTGTTACATGGAATCCCGGGCTTTGTTCACTGCCGTGTGCGACAAAGAAATCCTGGCTTCGTGTTTGTTCCTTGAGTGCGGGAAGTCCTCGTAGAGGGAGGCTTGAGGTGTCCAGTGTTCACCCAAATCGCTTCCGATCACAGGACGGAACATCGCACACACTTGTTGGCACTGTGGCCTCAGGTCCATTGCAAAGTAAGCCTTCGCCGAGGCGTGGGAAACGAGTCGCTCCCCAGCTCACAAATGCCCGTGATGAGGTGGGCCGGATGGAAGCATGGGGGGTACCATGCTGCTTTGCCTGCAGGAGAAACATACGACAAGGTTCTAGAACATACTGTTATCTATGGGAGGACTGTGGTGCCCGGGACGCTCGGTGGCTCCAACGAGGGGCGCTAAGGGCTCCTTCTGAAGCCCATATGATGCCAATCGTTTCAACGCACTTTGCTGCTGGCCCACGTGCTGGTTGCCCACCTCTGCAATGTATGGGAATTCAACTCTGTAGCAGGTCTTCCCACCGGGGACGCTAATTTCGTTCACATCCTCGACCCTGAGCCTAGTGGCAGAGGCAAAAGCTGGGTCACTTCAGAGGCTCTTCCACCAGACGTTCGCAGAGGCGCCTGCCTTGGACTTGAAGCTACACGGAAGCAGGGACCTCAGGCACAGGGCAGACTGAGCGGTGTCCACCCTCACAGCATATAGCATTTCCTCGGGAACAGGGTCACTTTGGTGTCAGCTCTGGGATCCAAGATTTCGTGAGAGTGCTCCTTTGGTGACCAGAATCTATGGCTCACGCGGGACACGTGCAGCGGTTACTTTCGGACTTGCCATCTCAGACACTCTACCTCTGGGGCGTTCGGAAGCTGCGCGAAGGTAACAAAGTGGGCTCAAGTCCAGTACCCGAAAGGTGTCTCATGCCTCTCAACAGATGGCAGGCAGCGTGTCTCCTGCTGCTGCAGAAGGACTGCAGACGTCTGTTTCAGGCTATAGGCTAGAAACGTGGTGCCCGCTGATAGAAATGCCGGCAGTGGCCCGCAGTGAAAGTGTCATGCACCTGGTGGTTTCTTCGACATAAGCAAGCCACACGTACCGGTCGCGGACATGTGCCCCTGCGCGGGGCAGGGTGCGTGAAGCCACCTCTTTGGGCAAGCCCTACGGGTGGCCTGGCAAATGTGTCCCGTTTATGGGAAACTGTTATATTCCTTTCCGGTTTGATGAAAGGTACGTTACGAGCATTGCCGTTTTCTGGATTTGGAGTTCTGCCATGGAGTGCAACGCAGAGACCCAAGGGTTTGGGGGATAGGGAGCTAGCGCTTTGACAGAGGCATTGACATGCTGCCCCGAGCTCTGGGCTCCGTGTTCAACTTGGAGTAAAGGCAGCCTGGGGTGCAATGCACGGACCGTCTGGCCCTAGACGGGATGTGCACGTGCAACAGACGAGCTAGAGGAGAGAAATGGGATACCCGCAGTTCTTCGGGATAGGCCAGCTCTCATCCAGCTAGTTGCGAAAGCAGGCTCCGAAAGGCCTGGATGCCTTTGCTCAACACGCCACACACGAGTTCTGTCACGCAGTACTACACTCGGAGTTTCTCAAGGGTACGTGGAGGGACAGCTTTTCTGACTGCATAGGAACGGAGTTCCTCACAGGGGAAATGGGATGTGTACCGGACAGGCTGGGTGAACAAAATTTCGTATGCAGTTGTCCTCCAGTGGACCGGGAGAGGGACCCAGGTCTGGCGAGCACATAGTGTCTCTGGTCCCACACGTTCTGGGGCAGTGTGCTGCCTCAGCTCCCTTACAAGGCTGTGTTGACCTTGAGCCACGTAAGTAGAATAAGCTGCGGAAGTCAGTTTGACGCACATCCCAGGGTAGCCTTGCAGAGTTCCAATCCCAAGCCCTGTGGAGACAGATGGGCCTGAAAGCGTTTCACCCACGACGGCTCTTTGAAAACTCCGGGTCATTCCGAGTGCAGGGAGGACTGCGGTGAAGAGGGCTGTGAGCGTCAGTCGTATCTTTTGTCCGCGCCTCCTGGACGTGGAGTGTGGCAAAGCGTGCCCAGGTGGACGGGAGGACAAAGCCTTCCCAAATCAAGTTGCAGGCTGCTGTTGTTACATGGAATCCCGGGCTTTGTTCACTGCCGTGTGCGACAAAGAAATCCTGGCTTCGTGTTTGTTCCTTGAGTGCGGGAAGTCCTCGTAGAGGGAGGCTTGAGGTGTCCAGTGTTCACCCAAATCGCTTCCGATCACAGGACGGAACATCGCACACACTTGTTGGCACTGTGGCCTCAGGTCCATTGCAAAGTAAGCCTTCGCCGAGGCGTGGGAAACGAGTCGCTCCCCAGCTCACAAATGCCCGTGATGAGGTGGGCCGGATGGAAGCATGGGGGGTACCATGCTGCTTTGCCTGCAGGAGAAACATACGACAAGGTTCTAGAACATACTGTTATCTATGGGAGGACTGTGGTGCCCGGGACGCTCGGTGGCTCCAACGAGGGGCGCTAAGGGCTCCTTCTGAAGCCCATACGATGCCAATCGTTTCAACGCACTTTGCTGCTGGCCCACGTGCTGGTTGCCCACCTCTGCAATGTATGGGAATTCAACTCTGTAGCAGGTCTTCCCACCGGGGACGCTAATTTCGTTCACATCCTCGACCCTGAGCCTAGTGGCAGAGGCAAAAGCTGGGTCACTTCAGAGGCTCTTCCACCAGACGTTCGCAGAGGCGCCTGCCTTGGACTTGAAGCTACACGGAAGCAGGGACCTCAGGCACAGGGCAGACTGAGCGGTGTCCACCCTCACAGCATATAGCATTTCCTCGGGAACAGGGTCACTTTGGTGTCAGCTCTGGGATCCAAGATTTCGTGAGAGTGCTCCTTTGGTGACCAGAATCTATGGCTCACGCGGGACACGTGCAGCGGTTACTTTCGGACTTGCCATCTCAGACACTCTACCTCTGGGGCGTTCGGAAGCTGCGCGAAGGTAACAAAGTGGGCTCAAGTCCAGTACCCGAAAGGTGTCTCATGCCTCTCAACAGATGGCAGGCAGCGTGTCTCCTGCTGCTGCAGAAGGACTGCAGACGTCTGTTTCAGGCTATAGGCTAGAAACGTGGTGCCCGCTGATCGAAATGCCGGCAGTGGCCCTCAGTGAAAGTGTCACGCACCTGGTGGTTTCCTCGACATAAGCAAGCCACACGTACCGGTCACGGACATGTGCCCCTGCGCGGGGCAGGGTGCGTGAAGCCACCTCTTTGGGCAAACCCTACGGGTGGCCTGGCAAATGTGTCCCGTTTATGGGAAACTGTTATATTCCTTTCCGGTTTGATGAAAGGTACGTTACGAGCATTGCCGTTTTCTGGATTTGGAGTTCTGCCATGGAGTGCAACGCAGAGACCCAAGGGTTTGGGGGATAGGGAGCTAGCACTTTGGCAGAGGCATCTCCATGCTGCCCCGAGCTCTGGGCTCCGTGTTCAACTTGGAGTAAAGGCAGCCTGGGGTGCAATGCACGGACCGTCTGGCCCTAGACGGGATGTGCACGTGCAATAGACGAGCTAGAGGAGAGAAATGGGATACCCGCAGTTCTTCGGGATAGGCCAGCTCTCATCCAGCTAGTTGCGAAAGCAGGCTCCGAAAGGCCTGGATGCCTTTTCTCAACACGCCACACACGAGTTCAGTCACGCAGTACTACACTCGGAGTTTCTCAAGGGTACGTGGAGGGACAGCTTTTCTGACTGCATAGGAACGGAGTTCCTCACAGGGGAAATGGGATGTGTACCGGACAGGCTGGGTGAACAAAATTTCGTATGCAGTTGTCCTCCAGTGGAGCGGGAGAGGGACCCAGGTCTGGCGAGCGCATAGTGTCTCTGGTCCCACACGTTCTGGGGCAGTGTGCTGCCTCAGCTCCCTTACAAGGCTGTGTTGACATTGAGCCACGTAAGTAGAATAAGCTGCGGAAGTCAGTTTGACGCACATCCCAGGGGAGCCTTGCAGAGTTCCAATCCCAAGCCCTGTGGAGACAGATGGGCCTGAAAGCGTTTCACCCACGACGGCTCTTTGAAAACTCCGGGTCATTCCGAGTGCAGGGAGGACTGCGGTGAAGAGGGCTGTGAGCGTCAATCGTATCTTTTGTCCGTGCCTCCTGGACGTGGAGTGTGGCAAAGCGTGCCCAGGTGGACGGGAGGACAAAGCCTTCCCAAATCAAGTTGCAGGCTGCTGTTGTTACATGGAATCCCGGGCTTTGTTCACTGCCGTGTGCGACAAAGAAATCCTGGCTTCGTGTTTGTTCCTTGAGTGCGGGAAGTCCTCGTAGACGGAGGCTTGAGGTGTCCAGTGTTCACCCAAATCGCTTCCGATCACAGGACGGAACATCGCACACACTTGTTGGCACTGTGGCCTCAGGTCCATTGCAAAGTAAGCCTTCGCCGAGGCGTGGGAAACGAGTCGCTCCCCAGCTCACAAATGCCCGTGATGAGGTGGGCCGGATGGAAGCATGGGGGGTACCATGCTGCTTTGCCTGCAGGAGAAACATACGACAAGGTTCTAGAACATACTGTTATCTATGGGAGGACTGTGGTGCCCGGGACGCTCGGTGGCTCCAACGAGGGGCGCTAAGGGCTCCTTCTGAAGCCCATACGATGCCAATCGTTTCAACGCACTTTGCTGCTGGCCCACGTGCTGGTTGCCCACCTCTGCAATGTATGGGAATTCAACTCTGTAGCAGGTCTTCCCACCGGGGACGCTAATTTCGTTCACATCCTCGACCCTGAGCCTAGTGGCAGAGGCAAAAGCTGGGTCACTTCAGAGGCTCTTCCACCAGACGTTCGCAGAGGCGCCTGCCTTGGACTTGAAGCTACACGGAAGCAGGGACCTCAGGCACAGGGCAGACTGAGCGGTGTCCACCCTCACAGCATATAGCATTTCCTCGGGAACAGGGTCACTTTGGTGTCAGCTCTGGGATCCAAGATTTCGTGAGAGTGCTCCTTTGGTGACCAGAATCTATGGCTCACGCGGGACACGTGCAGCGGTTACTTTCGGACTTGCCATCTCAGACACTCTACCTCTGGGGCGTTCGGAAGCTGCGCGAAGGTAACAAAGTGGGCTCAAGTCCAGTACCCGAAAGGTGTCTCATGCCTCTCAACAGATGGCAGGCAGCGTGTCTCCTGCTGCTGCAGAAGGACTGCAGACGTCTGTTTCAGGCTATAGGCTAGAAACGTGGTGCCCGCTGATAGAAATGCCGGCAGTGGCCCGCAGTGAAAGTGTCATGCACCTGGTGGTTTCTTCGACATAAGCAAGCCACACGTACCGGTCGCGGACATGTGCCCCTGCGCGGGGCAGGGTGCGTGAAGCCACCTCTTTGGGCAAACCCTACGGGTGGCCTGGCAAATGTGTCCCGTTTATGGGAAACTGTTATATTCCTTTCCGGTTTGATGAAAGGTACGTTACGAGCATTGCCGTTTTCTGGATTTGGAGTTCTGCCATGGAGTGCAACGCAGAGACCCAAGGGTTTGGGGGATAGGGAGCTAGCGCTTTGACAGAGGCATCGCCATGCTGCCCCGAGCTCTGGGCTCCGTATTCAACTTGGAGTAAAGGCAGCCTGGGGTGCAATGCACGGACCGTCTGGCCCTAGACGGGATGTGCACGTGCAACAGACGAGCTAGAGGAGAGAAATGGGATACCCGCAGTTCTTCGGGATAGGCCAGCTCTCATCCAGCTAGTTGCGAAAGCAGGCTCCGAAAGGCCTGGATGCCTTTGCTCAACACGCCACACACGAGTTCTGTCACGCAGTACTACACTCGGAGTTTCTCAAGGGTACGTGGAGGGACAGCTTTTCTGACTGCATAGGAACGGAGTTCCTCACAGGGGAAATGGGATGTGTACCGGACAGGCTGGGTGAACAAAATTTCGTATGCAGTTGTCCTCCAGTGGAGCGGGAGAGGGACCCAGGTCTGGCGAGCACATAGTGTCTCTGGTCCCACACGTTCTGGGGCAGTGTGCTGCCTCAGCTCCCTTACAAGGCTGTGTTGACCTTGAGCCACGTAAGTAGAATAAGCTGCGGAAGTCAGTTTGACGCACATCCCAGGGTAGCCTTGCAGAGTTCCAATCCCAAGCCCTGTGGAGACAGATGGGCCTGAAAGCGTTTCACCCACGACGGCTCTTTGAAAACTCCGGGTCATTCCGAGTGCAGGGAGGACTGCGGTGAAGAGGGCTGTGAGCGTCAGTCGTATCTTTTGTCCACGCCTCCTGGACGTGGAGTGTGGCAAAGCGTGCCCAGGTGGACGGGAGGACAAAGCCTTCCCAAATCAAGTTGCAGGCTGCTGTTGTTACATGGAATCCCGGGCTTTGTTCACTGCCGTGTGCGACAAAGAAATCCTGGCTTCGTGTTTGTTCCTTGAGTGTGGGAAGTCCTCGTAGACGGAGGCTTGAGGTGTCCAGTGTTCACCCAAATCGCTTCCGATCACAGGACGGAACATCGCACACACTTGTTGGCACTGTGGCCTCAGGTCCATTGCAAAGTAAGCCTTCGCCGAGGCGTGGGAAACGAGTCGCTCCCCAGCTCACAAATGCCCGTGATGAGGTGGGCCGGATGGAAGCATGGGGGGTACCATGCTGCTTTGCCTGCAGGAGAAACATACGACAAGGTTCTAGAACATACTGTTATCTATGGGAGGACTGTGGTGCCCGGGACGCTCGGTGGCTCCAACGAGGGGCGCTAAGGGCTCCTTCTGAAGCCCATACGATGCCAATCGTTTCAACGCACTTTGCTGCTGGCCCACGTGCTGGTTGCCCACCTCTGCAATGTATGGGAATTCAACTCTGTAGCAGGTCTTCCCACCGGGGACGCTAATTTCGTTCACATCCTCGACCCTGAGCCTAGTGGCAGAGGCAAAAGCTGGGTCACTTCAGAGGCTCTTCCACCAGACGTTCGCAGAGGCGCCTGCCTTGGACTTGAAGCTACACGGAAGCAGGGACCTCAGGCACAGGGCAGACTGAGCGGTGTCCACCCTCACAGCATATAGCATTTCCTCGGGAACAGGGTCACTTTGGTGTCAGCTCTGGGATCCAAGATTTCGTGAGAGTGCTCCTTTGGTGACCAGAATCTATGGCTCACGCGGGACACGTGCAGCGGTTACTTTCGGACTTGCCATCTCAGACACTCTACCTCTGGGGCGTTCGGAAGCTGCGCGAAGGTAACAAAGTGGGCTCAAGTCCAGTACCCGAAAGGTGTCTCATGCCTCTCAACAGATGGCAGGCAGCGTGTCTCCTGCTGCTGCAGAAGGACTGCAGACGTCTGTTTCAGGCTATAGGCTAGAAACGTGGTGCCCGCTGATAGAAATGCCGGCAGTGGCCCGCAGTGAAAGTGTCACGCACCTGGTGGTTTCTTCGACATAAGCAAGCCACACGTACCGGTCACGGACATGTGCCCCTGCGCGGGGCAGGGTGCGTGAAGCCACCTCTTTGGGCAAACCCTACGGGTGGCCTGGCAAATGTGTCCCGTTTATGGGAAACTGTTATATTCCTTTCCGGTTTGATGAAAGGTACGTTACGAGCATTGCCGTTTTCTGGATTTGGAGTTCTGCCATGGAGTGCAACGCAGAGACCCAAGGGTTTGGGGGATAGGGAGCTAGCGCTTTGGCAGAGGCATCGCCATGCTGCCCCGAGCTCTGGGCTCCGTATTCAACTTGGAGTAAAGGCAGCCTGGGGTGCAATGCACGGACCGTCTGGCCCTAGACGGGATGTGCACGTGCAATAGACGAGCTAGAGGAGAGAAATGGGATACCCGCAGTTCTTCGGGATAGGCCAGCTCTCATCCAGCTAGTTGCGAAAGCGGGCTCTGAAAGGCCTGGATGCCTTTGCTCAACACGCCACACACGAGTTCAGTCACGCAGTACTACACTCGGAGTTTCTCAAGGGTACGTGGAGGGACAGCTTTTCTGACTGCTTAGGAACGGTGTTCCTCACAGGGGAAATGGGATGTGTACCGGACAGGCTGGGTGAACAAAATTTCGTATGCAGTTGTCCTCCAGTGGAGCGGGAGAGGGACCCAGGTCTGGCGAGCACATAGTGTCTCTGGTCCCACACGTTCTGGGGCAGTGTGCTGCCTCAGCTCCCTTACAAGGCTGTGTTGACCTTGAGCCACGTAAGTAGAATAAGCTGCGGAAGTCAGTTTGACGCACAACCCATGGTAGCCTTGCAGAGTTCCAATCCCAAGCCCTGTGGAGACAGATGGGCCTGAAAGCGTTTCACCCACGACGGCTCTTTGAAAACTCCGGGTCATTCCGAGTGCAGGGAGGACTGCGGTGAAGAGGGCTGTGAGCGTCAATCGTATCTTTTGTCCACGCCTGCTGGACGTGGAGTGTGGCAAAGCGTGCCCAGGTGGACGGGAGGACAAAGCCTTCCCAAATCAAGTTGCAGGCTGCTGTTGTTACATGGAATCCCGGGCTTTGTTCACTGCCGTGTGCGACAAAGAAATCCTGGCTTCGTGTTTGTTCCTTGAGTGTGGGAAGTCCTCGTAGAGGGAGGCTTGAGGTGTCCAGTGTTCACCCAAATCGCTTCCGATCACAGGACGGAACATCGCACACACTTGTTGACACTGTGGCCTCAGGTCCATTGCAAAGTAAGCCTTCGCCGAGGCGTGGGAAACGAGTCACTCCCCAGCTCACAAATGCCCGTGATGAGGTGGGCCGGATGGAAGCATGGGGGGTACCATGCTGCTTTGCCTGCAGGAGAAACATACGACAAGGTTCTAGAATATACTATGGGAGGACTGTTATCTATGGGAGGACTGTGGTGCCCGGGACGCTCGGTGGCTCCAACGAGGGGCACTAAGGGCTCCTTCTGAAGCCCATACGATGCCAATCGTTTCAACGCACTTTGCTGCTGGCCCACGTGCTGGTTGCCCACCTCTGCAATGTATGGGAATTCAACTCTGTAGCAGGTCTTCCCACCGGGGACGCTAATTTCGTTCACATCCTCGACCCTGAGCCTAGTGGCAGAGGCAAAAGCTGGGTCACTTCAGAGGCTCTTCCACCAGACGTTCGCAGAGGCGCCTGCCTTGGACTTGAAGCTACACGGAAGCAGGGACCTCAGGCACAGGGCAGACTGAGCGGTGTCCACCCTCACAGCATATAGCATTTCCTCGGGAACAGGGTCACTTTGGTGTCAGCTCTGGGATCCAAGATTTCGTGAGAGTGCTCCTTTGGTGACCAGAATCTATGGCTCACGCGGGACACTTGCAGCGGTTACTTTCGGACTTGCCGTCTCAGACACTCTACCTCTGGGGCGTTCGGTAGCTGCACGAAGGTAACAAAGTGGGCTCAAGTCCAGTACCCGAAAGGTGTCTCATGCCTCTCAACAGATGGCAGGCAGCGTGTCTCCTGCTGCTGCAGAAGGACTGCAGACGTCTGTTTCAGGCTATAGGCTAGAAACGTGGTGCCCGCTGATAGAAATGCCGGCAGTGGCCCGCAGTGAAAGTGTCACGCACCTGGTGGTTTCTTCGACATAAGCAAGCCACACGTACCGGTCACGGACATGTGCCCCTGCGCGGGGCAGGGTGCGTGAAGCCACCTCTTTGGGCAAACCCTACGGGTGGCCTGGCAAATGTGTCCCGTTTATGGGAAACTGTTATATTCCTTTCCGGTTTGATGAAAGGTACGTTACGAGCATTGCCGTTTTCTGGATTTGGAGTTCTGCCATGGAGTGCAACGCAGAGACCCAAGGGTTTGGGGGATAGGGAGCTAGCGCTTTGGCAGAGGCAGCTCCATGCTGCCCCGAGCTCTGGGCTCCGTGTTCAACTTGGAGTAAAGGCAGCCTGGGGTGCAATGCACGGACCGTCTGGCCCTAGACGGGATGTGCACGTGCAACAGACGAGCTAGAGGAGAGAAATGGGATACCCGCAGTTCTTCGGGATAGGCCAGCTCTCATCCAGCTAGTTGCGAAAGCAGGCTCCGAAAGGCCTGGATGCCTTTGCTCAACACGCCACACACGAGTTCTGTCACGCAGTACTACACTCGGAGTTTCTCAAGGGTACGTGGAGGGACAGCTTTTCTGACTGCATAGGAACGGAGTTCCTCACAGGGGAAATGGGATGTGTACCGGACAGGCTGGGTGAACGAAATTTCGTATGCAGTTGTCCTCCAGTGGACCGGGAGAGGGACCCAGGTCTGGCGAGCACATAGTGTCTCTGGTCCCACACGTTCTGGGGCAGTGTGCTGCCTCAGCTCCCTTACAAGGCTGTGTTGACCTTGAGCCACGTAAGTAGAATAAGCTGCGGAAGTCAGTTTGACGCACATCCCAGGGTAGCCTTGCAGAGTTCCAATCCCAAGCCCTGTGGAGACAGATGGGCCTGAAAGCGTTTCACCCACGACGGCTCTTTGAAAACTCCGGGTCATTCCGAGTGCAGGGAGGACTGCGGTGAAGAGGGCTGTGAGCGTCAGTCGTATCTTTTGTCCACGCCTCCTGGACGTGGAGTGTGGCAAAGCGTGCCCAGGTGGACGGGAGGACAAAGCCTTCCCAAATCAAGTTGCAGGCTGCTGTTGTTACATGGAATCCCGGGCTTTGTTCACTGCCGTGTGCGACAAAGAAATCCTGGCTTCGTGTTTGTTCCTTGAGTGTGGGAAGTCCTCGTAGACGGAGGCTTGAGGTGTCCAGTGTTCACCCAAATCGCTTCCGATCACAGGACGGAACATCGCACACACTTGTTGGCACTGTGGCCTCAGGTCCATTGCAAAGTAAGCCTTCGCCGAGGCGTGGGAAACGAGTCGCTCCCCAGCTCACAAATGCCCGTGATGAGGTGGGCCGGATGGAAGCATGGGGGGTACCATGCTGCTTTGCCTGCAGGAGAAACATATGACAAGGTTCTAGAACATACTGTTATCTATGGGAGGACTGTGGTGCCCGGGACGCTCGGTGGCTCCAACGAGGGGCGCTAAGGGCTCCTTCTGAAGCCCATACGATGCCAATCGTTTCAACGCACTTTGCTGCTGGCCCACGTGCTGGTTGCCCACCTCTGCAATGTATGGGAATTCAACTCTGTAGCAGGTCTTCCCACCGGGGACGCTAATTTCGTTCACATCCTCGACCCTGAGCCTAGTGGCAGAGGCAAAAGCTGGGTCACTTCAGAGGCTCTTCCACCAGACGTTCGCAGAGGCGCCTGCCTTGGACTTGAAGCTACACGGAAGCAGGGACCTCAGGCACAGGGCAGACTGAGCGGTGTCCACCCTCACAGCATATAGCATTTCCTCGGGAACAGGGTCACTTTGGTGTCAGCTCTGGGATCCAAGATTTCGTGAGAGTGCTCCTTTGGTGACCAGAATCTATGGCTCACGCGGGACACGTGCAGCGGTTACTTTCGGACTTGCCATCTCAGACACTCTACCTCTGGGGCGTTCGGAAGCTGCGCGAAGGTAACAAAGTGGGCTCAAGTCCAGTACCCGAAAGGTGTCTCATGCCTCTCAACAGATGGCAGGCAGCGTGTCTCCTGCTGCTGCAGAAGGACTGCAGACGTCTGTTTCAGGCTATAGGCTAGAAACGTGGTGCCCGCTGATCGAAATGCCGGCAGTGGCCCGCAGTGAAAGTGTCACGCACCTGGTGGTTTCTTCGACATAAGCAAGCCACACGTACCGGTCACGGACATGTGCCCCTGCGCGGGGCAGGGTGCGTGAAGCCACCTCTTTGGGCAAACCCTACGGGTGGCCTGGCAAATGTGTCCCGTTTATGGGAAACTGTTATATTCCTTTCCGGTTTGATGAAAGGTACGTTACGAGCATTGCCGTTTTCTGGATTTGGAGTTCTGCCATGGAGTGCAACGCAGAGACCCAAGGGTTTGGGGGATAGGGAGCTAGCGCTTTGGCAGAGGCATCGCCATGCTGCCCCGAGCTCTGGGCTCCGTATTCAACTTGGAGTAAAGGCAGCCTGGGGTGCAATGCACGGACCGTCTGGCCCTAGACGGGATGTGCACGTGCAATAGACGAGCTAGAGGAGAGAAATGGGATACCCGCAGTTCTTCGGGATAGGCCAGCTCTCATCCAGCTAGTTGCGAAAGCGGGCTCTGAAAGGCCTGGATGCCTTTGCTCAACACGCCACACACGAGTTCAGTCACGCAGTACTACACTCGGAGTTTCTCAAGGGTACGTGGAGGGACAGCTTTTCTGACTGCTTAGGAACGGTGTTCCTCACAGGGGAAATGGGATGTGTACCGGACAGGCTGGGTGAACAAAATTTCGTATGCAGTTGTCCTCCAGTGGACCGGGAGAGGGACCCAGGTCTGGCGAGCACATAGTGTCTCTGGTCCCACACGTTCTGGGGCAGTGTGCTGCCTCAGCTCCCTTACAAGGCTGTGTTGACCTTGAGCCACGTAAGTAGAATAAGCTGCGGAAGTCAGTTTGACGCACATCCCAGGGTAGCCTTGCAGAGTTCCAATCCCAAGCCCTGTGGAGACAGATGGGCCTGAAAGCGTTTCACCCACGACGGCTCTTTGAAAACTCCGGGTCATTCCGAGTGCAGGGAGGACTGCGGTGAAGAGGGCTGTGAGCGTCAGTCGTATCTTTTGTCCACGCCTCCTGGACGTGGAGTGTGGCAAAGCGTGCCCAGGTGGACGGGAGGACAAAGCCTTCCCAAATCAAGTTGCAGGCTGCTGTTGTTACATGGAATCCCGGGCTTTGTTCACTGCCGTGTGCGACAAAGAAATCCTGGCTTCGTGTTTGTTCCTTGAGTGTGGGAAGTCCTCGTAGACGGAGGCTTGAGGTGTCCAGTGTTCACCCAAATCGCTTCCGATCACAGGACGGAACATCGCACACACTTGTTGGCACTGTGGCCTCAGGTCCATTGCAAAGTAAGCCTTCGCCGAGGCGTGGGAAACGAGTCGCTCCCCAGCTCACAAATGCCCGTGATGAGGTGGGCCGGATGGAAGCATGGGGGGTACCATGCTGCTTTGCCTGCAGGAGAAACATACGACAAGGTTCTAGAACATACTGTTATCTATGGGAGGACTGTGGTGCCCGGGACGCTCGGTGGCTCCAACGAGGGGCGCTAAGGGCTCCTTCTGAAGCCCATACGATGCCAATCGTTTCAACGCACTTTGCTGCTGGCCCACGTGCTGGTTGCCCACCTCTGCAATGTATGGGAATTCAACTCTGTAGCAGGTCTTCCCACCGGGGACGCTAATTTCGTTCACATCCTCGACCCTGAGCCTAGTGGCAGAGGCAAAAGCTGGGTCACTTCAGAGGCTCTTCCACCAGACGTTCGCAGAGGCGCCTGCCTTGGACTTGAAGCTACACGGAAGCAGGGACCTCAGGCACAGGGCAGACTGAGCGGTGTCCACCCTCACAGCATATAGCATTTCCTCGGGAACAGGGTCACTTTGGTGTCAGCTCTGGGATCCAAGATTTCGTGAGAGTGCTCCTTTGGTGACCAGAATCTATGGCTCACGCGGGACACGTGCAGCGGTTACTTTCGGACTTGCCATCTCAGACACTCTACCTCTGGGGCGTTCGGAAGCTGCGCGAAGGTAACAAAGTGGGCTCAAGTCCAGTACCCGAAAGGTGTCTCATGCCTCTCAACAGATGGCAGGCAGCGTGTCTCCTGCTGCTGCAGAAGGACTGCAGACGTCTGTTTCAGGCTATAGGCTAGAAACGTGGTGCCCGCTGATAGAAATGCCGGCAGTGGCCCGCAGTGAAAGTGTCACGCACCTGGTGGTTTCTTCGACATAAGCAAGCCACACGTACCGGTCACGGACATGTGCCCCTGCGCGGGGCAGGGTGCGTGAAGCCACCTCTTTGGGCAAACCCTAAGGGTGGCCTGGCAAATGTGTCCCGTTTATGGGAAACTGTTATATTCCTTTCCGGTTTGATGAAAGGTACGTTACGAGCATTGCCGTTTTCTGGATTTGGAGTTCTGCCATGGAGTGCAACGCAGAGACCCAAGGGTTTGGGGGATAGGGAGCTAGCGCTTTGGCAGAGGCATCGCCATGCTGCCCCGAGCTCTGGGCTCCGTATTCAACTTGGAGTAAAGGCAGCCTGGGGTGCAATGCACGGACCGTCTGGCCCTAGACGGGATGTGCACGTGCAATAGACGAGCTAGAGGAGAGAAATGGGATACCCGCAGTTCTTCGGGATAGGCCAGCTCTCATCCAGCTAGTTGCGAAAGCGGGCTCTGAAAGGCCTGGATGCCTTTGCTCAACACGCCACACACGAGTTCAGTCACGCAGTACTACACTCGGAGTTTCTCAAGGGTACGTGGAGGGACAGCTTTTCTGACTGCTTAGGAACGGTGTTCCTCACAGGGGAAATGGGATGTGTACCGGACAGGCTGGGTGAACAAAATTTCGTATGCAGTTGTCCTCCAGTGGAGCGGGAGAGGGACCCAGGTCTGGCGAGCACATAGTGTCTCTGGTCCCACACGTTCTGGGGCAGTGTGCTGCCTCAGCTCCCTTACAAGGCTGTGTTGACCTTGAGCCACGTAAGTAGAATAAGCTGCGGAAGTCAGTTTGACGCACAACCCATGGTAGCCTTGCAGAGTTCCAATCCCAAGCCCTGTGGAGACAGATGGGCCTGAAAGCGTTTCACCCACGACGGCTCTTTGAAAACTCCGGGTCATTCCGAGTGCAGGGAGGACTGCGGTGAAGAGGGCTGTGAGCGTCAATCGTATCTTTTGTCCACGCCTGCTGGACGTGGAGTGTGGCAAAGCGTGCCCAGGTGGACGGGAGGACAAAGCCTTCCCAAATCAAGTTGCAGGCTGCTGTTGTTACATGGAATCCCGGGCTTTGTTCACTGCCGTGTGCGACAAAGAAATCCTGGCTTCGTGTTTGTTCCTTGAGTGTGGGAAGTCCTCGTAGAGGGAGGCTTGAGGTGTCCAGTGTTCACCCAAATCGCTTCCGATCACAGGACGGAACATCGCACACACTTGTTGGCACTGTGGCCTCAGGTCCATTGCAAAGTAAGCCTTCGCCGAGGCGTGGGAAACGAGTCACTCCCCAGCTCACAAATGCCCGTGATGAGGTGGGCCGGATGGAAGCATGGGGGGTACCATGCTGCTTTGCCTGCAGGAGAAACATACGACAAGGTTCTAGAACATACTGTTATCTATGGGAGGACTGTGGTGCCCGGGACGCTCGGTGGCTCCAACGAGGGGCACTAAGGGCTCCTTCTGAAGCCCATACGATGCCAATCGTTTCAACGCACTTTGCTGCTGGCCCACGTGCTGGTTGCCCACCTCTGCAATGTATGGGAATTCAACTCTGTAGCAGGTCTTCCCACCGGGGACGCTAATTTCGTTCACATCCTCGACCCTGAGCCTAGTGGCAGAGGCAAAAGCTGGGTCACTTCAGAGGCTCTTCCACCAGACGTTCGCAGAGGCGCCTGCCTTGGACTTGAAGCTACACGGAAGCAGGGACCTCAGGCACAGGGCAGACTGAGCGGTGTCCACCCTCACAGCATATAGCATTTCCTCGGGAACAGGGTCACTTTGGTGTCAGCTCTGGGATCCAAGATTTCGTGAGAGTGCTCCTTTGGTGACCAGAATCTATGGCTCACGCGGGACACTTGCAGCGGTTACTTTCGGACTTGCCGTCTCAGACACTCTACCTCTGGGGCGTTCGGTAGCTGCACGAAGGTAACAAAGTGGGCTCAAGTCCAGTACCCGAAAGGTGTCTCATGCCTCTCAACAGATGGCAGGCAGCGTGTCTCCTGCTGCTGCAGAAGGACTGCAGACGTCTGTTTCAGGCTATAGGCTAGAAACGTGGTGCCCGCTGATAGAAATGCCGGCAGTGGCCCGCAGTGAAAGTGTCACGCACCTGGTGGTTTCTTCGACATAAGCAAGCCACACGTACCGGTCACGGACATGTGCCCCTGCGCGGGGCAGGGTGCGTGAAGCCACCTCTTTGGGCAAACCCTACGGGTGGCCTGGCAAATGTGTCCCGTTTATGGGAAACTGTTATATTCCTTTCCGGTTTGATGAAAGGTACGTTACGAGCATTGCCGTTTTCTGGATTTGGAGTTCTGCCATGGAGTGCAACGCAGAGACCCAAGGGTTTGGGGGATAGGGAGCTAGCGCTTTGGCAGAGGCAGCTCCATGCTGCCCCGAGCTCTGGGCTCCGTGTTCAACTTGGAGTAAAGGCAGCCTGGGGTGCAATGCACGGACCGTCTGGCCCTAGACGGGATGTGCACGTGCAACAGACGAGCTAGAGGAGAGAAATGGGATACCCGCAGTTCTTCGGGATAGGCCAGCTCTCATCCAGCTAGTTGCGAAAGCAGGCTCCGAAAGGCCTGGATGCCTTTGCTCAACACGCCACACACGAGTTCAGTCACGCAGTACTACACTCGGAGTTTCTCAAGGGTACGTGGAGGGACAGCTTTTCTGACTGCATAGGAACGGAGTTCCTCACAGGGGAAATGGGATGTGTACCGGACAGGCTGGGTGAACAAAATTTCGTATGCAGTTGTCCTCCAGTGGACCGGGAGAGGGACCCAGGTCTGGCGAGCGCATAGTGTCTCTGGTCCCACACGTTCTGGGGCAGTGTGCTGCCTCAGCTCCCTTACAAGGCTGTGTTGACCTTGAGCCACGTAAGTAGAATAAGCTACAGAAGTCAGTTTGACGCACATCCCAGGGGAGCCTTGCAGAGTTCCAATCCCAAGCCCTGTGGAGACAGATGGGCCTGAAAGCGTTTCACCCACGACGGCTCTTTGAAAACTCCGGGTCATTCCGAGTGCAGGGAGGACTGCGGTGAAGAGGGCTGTGAGCGTCAATCGTATCTTTTGTCCGTGCCTCCTGGACGTGGAGTGTGGCAAAGCGTGCCCAGGTGGACGGGAGGACAAAGCCTTCCCAAATCAAGTTGCAGGCTGCTGTTGTTACATGGAATCCCGGGCTTTGTTCACTGCTGTGTGCAACAAAGCAATCCTGGCTTCGTGTTTGTTCCTTGAGTGCGGGAAGTCCTCGTAGAGGGAGGCTTGAGGTGTCCAGTGTTCACCCAAATCGCTTCCGATCACAGGACGGAACATCGCACACACTTGTTGGCACTGTGGCCTCAGGTCCATTGCAAAGTAAGCCTTCGCCGAGGCGTGGGAAACGAGTCGCTCCCCAGCTCACAAATGCCCGTGATGAGGTGGGCCGGATGGAAGCATGGGGGGTACCATGCTGCTTTGCCTGCAGGAGAAACATACGACAAGGTTCTAGAACATACTGTTATCTATGGGAGGACTGTGGTGCCCGGGACGCTCGGTGGCTCCAACGAGGGGCGCTAAGGGCTCCTTCTGAAGCCCATACGATGCCAATCGTTTCAACGCACTTTGCTGCTGGCCCACGTGCTGGTTGCCCACCTCTGCAATGTATGGGAATTCAACTCTGTAGCAGGTCTTCCCACCGGGGACGCTAATTTCGTTCACATCCTCGACCCTGAGCCTAGTGGCAGAGGCAAAAGCTGGGTCACTTCAGAGGCTCTTCCACCAGACGTTCGCAGAGGCGCCTGCCTTGGACTTGAAGCTACACGGAAGCAGGGACCTCAGGCACAGGGCAGACTGAGCGGTGTCCACCCTCACAGCATATAGCATTTCCTCGGGAACAGGGTCACTTTGGTGTCAGCTCTGGGATCCAAGATTTCGTGAGAGTGCTCCTTTGGTGACCAGAATCTATGGCTCACGCGGGACACGTGCAGCGGTTACTTTCGGACTTGCCATCTCAGACACTCTACCTCTGGGGCGTTCGGTAGCTGCGCGAAGGTAACAAAGTGGGCTCAAGTCCAGTACCCGAAAGGTGTCTCATGCCTCTCAACAGATGGCAGGCAGCGTGTCTCCTGCTGCTGCAGAAGGACTGCAGACGTCTGTTTCAGGCTATAGGCTAGAAACGTGGTGCCCGCTGATAGAAATGCCGGCAGTGGCCCGCAGTGAAAGTGTCACGCACCTGGTGGTTTCTTCGACATAAGCAAGCCACACGTACCGGTCACGGACATGTGCCCCTGCGCGGGGCAGGGTGCGTGAAGCCACCTCTTTGGGCAAACCCTACGGGTGGCCTGGCAAATGTGTCCCGTTTATGGGAAACTGTTATATTCCTTTCCGGTTTGATGAAAGGTACGTTACGAGCATTGCCGTTTTCTGGATTTGGAGTTCTGCCATGGAGTGCAACGCAGAGACCCAAGGGTTTGGGGGATAGGGAGCTAGCGCTTTGGCAGAGGCATCGCCATGCTGCCCCGAGCTCTGGGCTCCGTGTTCAACTTGGAGTCAAGGCAGCCTGGGGTGCAATGCACGGACCGTCTGGCCCTAGACGGGATGTGCACGTGCAACAGACGAGCTAGAGGAGAGAAATGGGATACCCACAGTCCTTTGGGATAGGCCAGCTCTCATCCAGCTAGTTGCGAAAGCGGGCTCCGAAAGGCCTGGATGCCTTTTCTCAACACGCCACACACGAGTTCAGTCACGCAGTACTACACTCGGAGTTTCTCAAGGGTACGTGGAGGGACAGCTTTTCTGACTGCATAGGAACGGAGTTCCTCACAGGGGAAATGGGATGTGTACCGGACAGGCTGGGTGAACAAAATTTCGTATGCAGTTGTCCTCCAGTGGAGCGGGAGAGGGACCCAGGTCTGGCGAGCACATAGTGTCTCTGGTCCCACACGTTCTGGGGCAGTGTGCTGCCTCAGCTCCCTTACAAGGCTGTGTTGACCTTGAGCCACGTAAGTAGAATAAGCTGCGGAAGTCAGTTTGACGCACATCCCAGGGTAGCCTTGCAGAGTTCCAATCCCAAGCCCTGTGGAGACAGATGGGCCTGAAAGCGTTTCACCCACGACGGCTCTTTGAAAACTCCGGGTCATTCCGAGTGCAGGGAGGACTGCGGTGAAGAGGGCTGTGAGCGTCAGTCGTATCTTTTGTCCGTGCCTCCTGGACGTGGAGTGTGGCAAAGCGTGCCCAGGTGGATGGGAGGACAAAGCCTTCCCAAATCAAGTTGCAGGCTGCTGTTGTTACATGGAATCCCGGGCTTTGTTCACTGCTGTGTGCGACAAAGCAATCCTGGCTTCGTGTTTGTTCCTTGAGTGCGAGAAGTCCTCGTAGAGGGAGGCTTGAGGTGTCCAGTGTTCACCCAAATCGCTTCCGATCACAGGACGGAACATCGCACACACTTGTTGGCACTGTGGCCTCAGGTCCATTGCAAAGTAAGCCTTCGCCGAGGCGTGGGAAACGAGTCACTCCCCAGCTCACAAATGCCCGTGATGAGGTGGGCCGGATGGAAGCATGGGGGGTACCATGCTGCTTTGCCTGCAGGAGAAACATACGACAAGGTTCTAGAACATACTGTTATCTATGGGAGGACTGTGGTGCCCGGGACGCTCGGTGGCTCCAACGAGGGGCGCTAAGGGCTCCTTCTGAAGCCCATACGATGCCAATCGTTTCAACGCACTTTGCTGCTGGCCCACGTGCTGGTTGCCCACCTCTGCAATGTATGGGAATTCAACTCTGTAGCAGGTCTTCCCACCGGGGACGCTAATTTCGTTCACATCCTCGACCCTGAGCCTAGTGGCAGAGGCAAAAGCTGGGTCACTTCAGAGGCTCTTCTACCAGACGTTCGCAGAGGCGCCTGCTTTGGACTTGAAGCTACACGGAAGCAGGGACCTCAGGCACAGGGCAGACTGAGCGGTGTCCACCCTCACAGCATATAGCATTTCCTCGGGAACAGGGTCACTTTGGTGTCAGCTCTGGGATCCAAGATTTCGTGAGAGTGCTCCTTTGGTGACGAGAATCTATGGCTCACGCGGGACACGTGCAGCGGTTACTTTCGGACTTGCCATCTCAGACACTCTACCTCTGGGGCGTTCGGAAGCTGCGCGAAGGTAACAAAGTGGGCTCAAGTCCAGTACCCGAAAGGTGTCTCATGCCTCTCAACAGATGGCAGGCAGCGTGTCTCCTGCTGCTGCAGAAGGACTGCAGACGTCTGTTTCAGGCTATAGGCTAGAAACGTGGTGCCCGCTGATAGAAATGCCGGCAGTGGCCCGCAGTGAAAGTGTCACGCACCTGGTGGTTTCTTCGACATAAGCAAGCCACACGTACCGGTCACGGACATGTGCCCCTGCGCGGGGCAGTGTGCGTGAAGCCACCTCTTTGGGCAAACCCTACGGGTGGCCTGGCAAATGTGTCCCGTTTATGGGAAACTGTTATATTCCTTTCCGGTTTGATGAAAGGTACGTTACGAGCATTGCCGTTTTCTGGATTTGGAGTTCTGCCATGGAGTGCAACACAGAGACCCAAGGGTTTGGGGGATAGGGAGCTAGCACTTTGGCAGAGGCAGCTCCATGCTGCCCCGAGCTCTGGGCTCCGTGTTCAACTTGGAGTAAAGGCAGCCTGAGGTGCAATGCACGGACCGTCTGGCCCTAGACGGGATGTGCACGTGCAACAGACGAGCTAGAGGAGAGAAATGGGATACCCGCAGTTCTTCGGGATAGGCCAGCTCTCATCCAGCTAGTTGCGAAAGCAGGCTCCGAAAGGCCTGGATGCCTTTGCTCAACACGCCACACACGAGTTCAGTCACGCAGTACTACACTCGGAGTTTCTCAAGGGTACGTGGAGGGACAGCTTTTCTGACTGCATAGGAATGGAGTTCCTCACAGGGGAAATGGGATGTGTACCGGACAGGCTGGGTGAACAAAATTTCGTATGCAGTTGTCCTCCAGTGGAGCGGGAGAGGGACCCAGGTCTGGCGAGCGCATAGTGTCTCTGGTCCCACACGTTCTGGGGCAGTGTATTGCCTCAGCTCCCTTACAAGGCTGTGTTGACATTGAGCCACGTAAGTAGAATAAGCTGCGGAAGTCAGTTTGACGCACATCCCAGGGGAGCCTTGCAGAGTTCCAATCCCAAGCCCTGTGGAGACAGATGGGCCTGAAAGCGTTTCACCCACGACGGCTCTTTGAAAACTCCGGGTCATTCCGAGTGCAGGGAGGACTGCGGTGAAGAGGGCTGTGAGCGTCAATCGTATCTTTTGTCCGTGCCTCCTGGACGTGGAGTGTGGCAAAGCGTGCCCAGGTGGACGGGAGGACAAAGCCTTCCCAAATCAAGTTGCAGGCTGCTGTTGTTACATGGAATCCCGGGCTTTGTTCACTGCCGTGTGCGACAAAGAAATCCTGGCTGCGTGTTTGTTCCTTGAGTGCGGGATGTCCTCGTAGACGGAGGCTTGAGGTGTCCAGTGTTCACCCAAATCGCTTCCGATCACAGGACGGAACATCGCACACACTTGTTGGCACTGTGGCCTCAGGTCCATTGCAAAGTAAGCCTTCGCCGAGGCGTGGGAAACGAGTCGCTCCCCAGCTCACAAATGCCCGTGATGAGGTGGGCCGGATGGAAGCATGGGGGGTACCATGCTGCTTTGCCTGCAGGAGAAACATACGACAAGGTTCTAGAACATACTGTTATCTATGGGAGGACTGTGGTGCCCGGGACGCTCGGTGGCTCCAACGAGGGGCGCTAAGGGCTCCTTCTGAAGCCCATACGATGCCAATCGTTTCAACGCACTTTGCTGCTGGCCCACGTGCTGGTTGCCCACCTCTGCAATGTATGGGAATTCAACTCTGTAGCAGGTCTTCCCACCGGGGACGCTAATTTCGTTCACATCCTCGACCCTGAGCCTAGTGGCAGAGGCAAAAGCTGGGTCACTTCAGAGGCTCTTCCACCAGACGTTCGCAGAGGCGCCTGCCTTGGACTTGAAGCTACACGGAAGCAGGGACCTCAGGCACAGGGCAGACTGAGCGGTGTCCACCCTCACAGCATATAGCATTTCCTCGGGAACAGGGTCACTTTGGTGTCAGCTCTGGGATCCAAGATTTCGTGAGAGTGCTCCTTTGGTGACCAGAATCTATGGCTCACGCGGGACACGTGCAGCGGTTACTTTCGGACTTGCCATCTCAGACACTCTACCTCTGGGGCGTTCGGTAGCTGCGCGAAGGTAACAAAGTGGGCTGAAGTCCAGTACCCGAAAGGTGTCTCATGCCTCTCAACAGATGGCAGGCAGCGTGTCTCCTGCTGCTGCAGAAGGACTGCAGACGTCTGTTTCAGGCTATAGGCTAGAAACGTGGTGCCCGCTGATAGAAATGCCGGCAGTGGCCCGCAGTGAAAGTGTCACGCACCTGGTGGTTTCTTCGACATAAGCAAGCCACATGTACCGGTCACGGACATGTGCCCCTGCGCGGGGCAGGGTGCGTGAAGCCACCTCTTTGGGCAAACCCTACGGGTGGCCTGGCAAATGTGTCCCGTTTATGGGAAACTGTTATATTCCTTTCCGGTTTGATGAAAGGTACGTTACGAGCATTGCCGTTTTCTGGATTTGGAGTTCTGCCATGGAGTGCAACGCAGAGACCCAAGGGTTTGGGGGATAGGGAGCTAGCGCTTTGGCAGAGGCATCTCCATGCTGCCCCGAGCTCTGGGCTCCGTGTTCAACTTGGAGTAAAGGCAGCCTGGGGTGCAATGCACGGACCGTCTGGCCCTAGACGGGATGTGCACGTGCAATAGACGAGCTAGAGGAGAGAAATGGGATACCCGCAGTTCTTCGGGATAGGCCAGCTCTCATCCAGCTAGTTGCGAAAGCAGGCTCCGAAAGGCCTGGATGCCTTTGCTCAACACGCCACACACGAGTTCAGTCACGCAGTACTACACTCGGAGTTTCTCAAGGGTACGTGGAGGGACAGCTTTTCTGACTGCATAGGAACGGAGTTCCTCACAGGGGAAATGGGATGTGTACCGGACAGGCTGGGTGAACAAAATTTCGTATGCAGTTGTCCTCCAGTGGAGCGGGAGAGGGACCCAGGTCTGGCGAGCGCATAGTGTCTCTGGTCCCACACGTTCTGGGGCAGTGTGCTGCCTCAGCTCCCTTACAAGGCTGTGTTGACCTTGAGCCACGTAAGTAGAATACGCTGCGGAAGTCAGTTTGACGCACATCCCAGGGTAGCCTTGCAGAGTTCCAATCCCAAGCCCTGTGGAGACAGATGGGCCTGAAAGCGTTTCACCCACGACGGCTCTTTGAAAACTCCGGGTCATTCCGAGTGCAGGGAGGACTGCGGTGAAGAGGGCTGTGAGCGTCAGTCGTATCTTTTGTCCACGCCTCCTGGACGTGGAGTGTGGCAAAGCGTGCCCAGGTGGACGGGAGGACAAAGCCTTCCCAAATCAAGTTGCAGGCTGCTGTTGTTACATGGAATCCCGGGCTTTGTTCACTGCCGTGTGCGACAAAGAAATCCTGGCTTCGTGTTTGTTCCTTGAGTGCGGGAAGTCCTCGTAGACGGAGGCTTGAGGTGTCCAGTGTTCACCCAAATCGCTTCCGATCACAGGACGGAACATCGCACACACTTGTTGGCACTGTGGCCTCAGGTCCATTGCAAAGTAAGCCTTCGCCGAGGCGTGGGAAACGAGTCGCTCCCCAGCTCACAAATGCCCGTGATGAGGTGGGCCGGATGGAAGCATGGGGGGTACCATGCTGCTTTGCCTGCAGGAGAAACATACGACAAGGTTCTAGAACATACTGTTATCTATGGGAGGACTGTGGTGCCCGGGACGCTCGGTGGCTCCAACGAGGGGCGCTAAGGGCTCCTTCTGAAGCCCATACGATGCCAATCGTTTCAACGCACTTTGCTGCTGGCCCACGTGCTGGTTGCCCACCTCTGCAATGTATGGGAATTCAACTCTGTAGCAGGTCTTCCCACCGGGGACGCTAATTTCGTTCACATCCTCGACCCTGAGCCTAGTGGCAGAGGCAAAAGCTGGGTCACTTCAGAGGCTCTTCCACCAGACGTTCGCAGAGGCGCCTGCCTTGGACTTGAAGCTACACGGAAGCAGGGACCTCAGGCACAGGGCAGACTGAGTGGTGTCCACCCTCACAGCATATAGCATTTCCTCGGGAACAGGGTCACTTTGGTGTCAGCTCTGGGATCCAAGATTTCGTGAGAGTGCTCCTTTGGTGACCAGAATCTATGGCTCACGCGGGACACGTGCAGCGGTTACTTTCGGACTTGCCATCTCAGACACTCTACCTCTGGGGCGTTCGGTAGCTGCGCGAAGGTAACAAAGTGGGCTCAAGTCCAGTACCCGAAAGGTGTCTCATGCCTCTCAACAGATGGCAGGCAGCGTGTCTCCTGCTGCTGCAGAAGGACTGCAGACGTCTGTTTCAGGCTATAGGCTAGAAACGTGGTGCCCGCTGATAGAAATGCCGGCAGTGGCCCGCAGTGAAAGTGTCACGCACCTGGTGGTTTCTTCGACATAAGCAAGCCACACGTACCGGTCACGGACATGTGCCCCTTCGCGGGGCAGGGTGCGTGAAGCCACCTCTTTGGGCAAACCCTACGGGTGGCCTGGCAAATGTGTCCCGTTTATGGGAAACTGTTATATTCCTTTCCGGTTTGATGAAAGGTACGTTACGAGCATTGCCGTTTTCTGGATTTGGAGTTCTGCCATGGAGTGCAACGCAGAGACCCAAGGGTTTGGGGGATAGGGAGCTAGCGCTTTGACAGAGGCATCGCCATGCTGCCCCGAGCTCTGGGCTCCGTATTCAACTTGGAGTAAAGGCAGCCTGGGGTGCAATGCACGGACCGTCTGGCCCTAGACGGGATGTGCACGTGCAATAGACGAGCTAGAGGAGAGAAATGGGATACCCGCAGTTCTTCGGGATAGGCCAGCTCTCATCCAGCTAGTTGCGAAAGCAGGCTCCGAAAGGCCTGGATGCCTTTGCTCAACACGCCACACACGAGTTCTGTCACGCAGTACTACACTCGGAGTTTCTCAAGGGTACGTGGAGGGACAGCTTTTCTGACTGCATAGGAACGGAGTTCCTCACAGGGGAAATGGGATGTGTACCGGACAGGCTGGGTGAACAAAATTTCGTATGCAGTTGTCCTCCAGTGGACCGGGAGAGGGACCCAGGTCTGGCGAGCACATAGTGTCTCTGGTCCCACACGTTCTGGGGCAGTGTGCTGCCTCAGCTCCCTTACAAGGCTGTGTTGACCTTGAGCCACGTAAGTAGAATAAGCTGCGGAAGTCAGTTTGACGCACATCCCAGGGTAGCCTTGCAGAGTTCCAATCCCAAGCCCTGTGGAGACAGATGGGCCTGAAAGCGTTTCACCCACGACGGCTCTTTGAAAACTCCGGGTCATTCCGAGTGCAGGGAGGACTGCGGTGAAGAGGGCTGTGAGCGTCAGTCGTATCTTTTGTCCACGCCTCCTGGACGTGGAGTGTGGCAAAGCGTGCCCAGGTGGACGGGAGGACAAAGCCTTCCCAAATCAAGTTGCAGGCTGCTGTTGTTACATGGAATCCCGGGCTTTGTTCACTGCCGTGTGCGACAAAGAAATCCTGGCTTCGTGTTTGTTCCTTGAGTGCGGGAAGTCCTCGTAGAGGGAGGCTTGAGGTGTCCAGTGTTCACCCAAATCGCTCCCGATCACAGGACGGAACATCGCACACACTTGTTGGCACTGTGGCCTCAGGTCCATTGCAAAGTAAGCCTTCGCCGAGGCGTGGGAAACGAGTCGCTCCCCAGCTCACAAATGCCCGTGATGAGGTGGGCCGGATGGAAGCATGGGGGGTACCATGCTGCTTTGCCTGCAGGAGAAACATACGACAAGGTTCTAGAACATACTGTTATCTATGGGAGGACTGTGGTGCCCGGGACGCTCGGTGGCTCCAACGAGGGGCGCTAAGGGCTCCTTCTGAAGCCCATACGATGCCAATCGTTTCAACGCACTTTGCTGCTGGCCCACGTGCTGGTTGCCCACCTCTGCAATGTATGGGAATTCAACTCTGTAGCAGGTCTTCCCACCGGGGACGCTAATTTCGTTCACATCCTCGACCCTGAGCCTAGTGGCAGAGGCAAAAGCTGGGTCACTTCAGAGGCTCTTCCACCAGACGTTCGCAGAGGCGCCTGCCTTGGACTTGAAGCTACACGGAAGCAGGGACCTCAGGCACAGGGCAGACTGAGCGGTGTCCACCCTCACAGCATATAGCATTTCCTCGGGAACAGGGTCACTTTGGTGTCAGCTCTGGGATCCAAGATTTCGTGAGAGTGCTCCTTTGGTGACCAGAATCTATGGCTCACGCGGGACACTTGCAGCGGTTACTTTCGGACTTGCCATCTCAGACACTCTACCTCTGGGGCGTTCGGAAGCTGCGCGAAGGTAACAAAGTGGGCTCAAGTCCAGTACCCGAAAGGTGTCTCATGCCTCTCAACAGATGGCAGGCAGCGTGTCTCCTGCTGCTGCAGAAGGACTGCAGACGTCTGTTTCAGGCTATAGGCTAGAAACGTGGTGCCCGCTGATAGAAATGCCGGCAGTGGCCCGCAGTGAAAGTGTCATGCACCTGGTGGTTTCTTCGACATAAGCAAGCCACACGTACCGGTCATGGACATGTGCCCCTGCGCGGGGCAGGGTGCGTGAAGCCACCTCTTTGGGCAAACCCTACGGGTGGCCTGGCAAATGTGTCCCGTTTATGGGAAACTGTTATATTCCTTTCCGGTTTGATGAAAGGTACGTTACGAGCATTGCCGTTTTCTGGATTTGGAGTTCTGCCATGGAGTGCAACGCAGAGACCCAAGGGTTTGGGGGATAGGGAGCTAGCGCTTTGGCAGAGGCATCGCCATGCTGCCCCGAGCTCTGGGCTCCGTATTCAACTTGGAGTAAAGGCAGCCTGGGGTGCAATGCACGGACCGTCTGGCCCTAGACGGGATGTGCACGTGCAATAGACGAGCTAGAGGAGAGAAATGGGATACCCGCAGTTCTTCGGGATAGGCCAGCTCTCATCCAGCTAGTTGCGAAAGCGGGCTCCGAAAGGCCTGGATGCCTTTGTTCAACACGCCACACACGAGTTCAGTCACGCAGTACTGCACTCGGAGTTTCTCAAGGGTACGTGGAGGGACAGCTTTTCTGACTGCATAGGAACGGAGTTCCTCACAGGGGAAATGGGATGTGTACCGGACAGGCTGGGTGAACAAAATTTCGTATGCAGTTGTCCTCCAGTGGAGCGGGAGAGGGACCCAGGTCTGGCGAGCACATAGTGTCTCTGGTCCCACACGTTCTGGGGCAGTGTGCTGCCTCAGCTCCCTTACAAGGCTTTGTTGACCTTGAGCCACGTAAGTAGAATAAGCTGCGGAAGTCAGTTTGATGCACATCCCAGGGTAGCCTTGCAGAGTTCCAATCCCAAGCCCTGTGGAGACAGATGGGCCTGAAAGCGTTTCACCCACGACGGCTCTTTGAAAACTCCGGGTCATTCCGAGTGCAGGGAGGACTGCGGTGAAGAGGGCTGTGAGCGTCAGTCGTATCTTTTGTCCACGCCTCCTGGACGTGGAGTGTGGCAAAGCGTGCCCAGGTGGACGGGAGGACAAAGCCTTCCCAAATCAAGTTGCAGGCTGCTGTTGTTACATGGAATCCCGGGCTTTGTTCACTGCCGTGTGCGACAAAGAAATCCTGGCTTCGTGTTTGTTCCTTGAGTGCGGGAAGTCCTCGTAGACGGAGGCTTGAGGTGTCCAGTGTTCACCCAAATCGCTTCCGATCACAGGACGGAACATCGCACACACTTGTTGGCACTGTGGCCTCAGGTCCATTGCAAAGTAAGCCTTCGCCGAGGCGTGGGAAACGAGTCGCTCCCCAGCTCACAAATGCCCGTGATGAGGTGGGCCGGATGGAAGCATGGGGGGTACCATGCTGCTTTGCCTGCAGGAGAAACATACGACAAGGTTCTAGAACATACTGTTATCTATGGGAGGACTGTGGTGCCCGGGACGCTCGGTGGCTCCAACGAGGGGCGCTAAGGGCTCCTTCTGAAGCCCATACGATGCCAATCGTTTCAACGCACTTTGCTGCTGGCCCACGTGCTGGTTGCCCACCTCTGCAATGTATGGGAATTCAACTCTGTAGCAGGTCTTCCCACCGGGGACGCTAATTTCGTTCACATCCTCGACCCTGAGCCTAGTGGCAGAGGCAAAAGCTGGGTCACTTCAGAGGCTCTTCCACCAGACGTTCGCAGAGGCGCCTGCCTTGGACTTGAAGCTACACGGAAGCAGGGACCTCAGGCACAGGGCAGACTGAGCGGTGTCCACCCTCACAGCATATAGCATTTCCTCGGGAACAGGGTCACTTTGGTGTCAGCTCTGGGATCCAAGATTTCGTGAGAGTGCTCCTTTGGTGACCAGAATCTATGGCTCACGCGGGACACTTGCAGCGGTTACTTTCGGACTTGCCATCTCAGACACTCTACCTCTGGGGCGTTCGGAAGCTGCGCGAAGGTAACAAAGTGGGCTCAAGTCCAGTACCCGAAAGGTGTCTCATGCCTCTCAACAGATGGCAGGCAGCGTGTCTCCTGCTGCTGCAGAAGGACTGCAGACGTCTGTTTCAGGCTATAGGCTAGAAACGTGGTGCCCGCTGATAGAAATGCCGGCAGTGGCCCGCAGTGAAAGTGTCATGCACCAGGTGGTTTCTTCGACATAAGCAAGCCACACGTACCGGTCACGGACATGTGCCCCTGCGCGGGGCAGGGTGCGTGAAGCCACCTCTTTGGGCAAACTCTACGGGTGGCCTGGCAAATGTGTCCCGTTTATGGGAAACTGTTATATTCCTTTCCGGTTTGATGAAAGGTACGTTACGAGCATTGCCGATTTCTGGATTTGGAGTTCTGCCATGGAGTGCAACGCAGAGACCCAAGGGTTTGGGGGATAGGGAGCTAGCGCTTTGGCAGAGGCATCGCCATGCTGCCCCGAGCTCTGGGCTCCGTATTCAACTTGGAGTAAAGGCAGCCTGGGGTGCAATGCACGGACCGTCTGGCCCTAGACGGGATGTGCACGTGCAATAGACGAGCTAGAGGAGAGAAATGGGATACCCGCAGTTCTTCGGGATAGGCCAGCTCTCATCCAGCTAGTTGCGAAAGCGGGCTCCGAAAGGCCTGGATGCCTTTGCTCAACACGCCACACACGAGTTCAGTCACGCAGTACTACACTCAGAGTTTCTCAAGGGTACGTGGAGGGTCAGCTTTTCTGACTGCATAGGAACGGAGTTCCTCACAGGGGAAATGGGATGTGTACCGGACAGGCTGGGTGAACAAAATTTCGTATGCAGTTGTCCTCCAGTGGACCGGGAGAGGGACCCAGGTCTGGCGAGCACATAGTGTCTCTGGTCCCACACGTTCTGGGGCAGTGTGCTGCCTCAGCTCCCTTACAAGGCTGTGTTGACCTTGAGCCACGTAAGTAGAATAAGCTGCGGAAGTCAGTTTGACGCACATCCCAGGGTAGCCTTGCAGAGTTCCAATCCCAAGCCCTGTGGAGACAGATGGGCCTGAAAGCGTTTCACCCACGACGGCTCTTTGAAAACTCCGGGTCATTCCGAGTGCAGGGAGGACTGCGGTGAAGAGGGCTGTGAGCGTCAGTCGTATCTTTTGTCCACGCCTCCTGGACGTGGAGTGTGGCAAAGCGTGCCCAGGTGGACGGGAGGACAAAGCCTTCCCAAATCAAGTTGCAGGCTGCTGTTGTTACATGGAATCCCGGGCTTTGTTCACTGCCGTGTGCGACAAAGAAATCCTGGCTTCGTGTTTGTTCCTTGAGTGCGGGAAGTCCTCGTAGAGGGAGGCTTGAGGTGTCCAGTGTTCACCCAAATCGCTTCCGATCACAGGACGGAACATCGCACACACTTGTTGGCACTGTGGCCTCAGGTCCATTGCAAAGTAAGCCTTCGCCGAGGCGTGGGAAACGAGTCGCTCCCCAGCTCACAAATGCCCGTGATGAGGTGGGCCGGATGGAAGCATGGGGGGTACCATGCTGCTTTGCCTGCAGGAGAAACATACGACAAGGTTCTAGAACATACTGTTATCTATGGGAGGACTGTGGTGCCCGGGACGCTCGGTGGCTCCAACGAGGGGCGCTAAGGGCTCCTTCTGAAGCCCATACGATGCCAATCGTTTCAACGCACTTTGCTGCTGGCCCACGTGCTGGTTGCCCACCTCTGCAATGTATGGGAATTCAACTCTGTAGCAGGTCTTCCCACCGGGGACGCTAATTTCGTTCACATCCTCGACCCTGAGCCTAGTGGCAGAGGCAAAAGCTGGGTCACTTCAGAGGCTCTTCCACCAGACGTTCGCAGAGGCGCCTGCCTTGGACTTGAAGCTACACGGAAGCAGGGACCTCAGGCACAGGGCAGACTGAGCGGTGTCCACCCTCACAGCATATAGCATTTCCTCGGGAACAGGGTCACTTTGGTGTCAGCTCTGGGATCCAAGATTTCGTGAGAGTGCTCCTTTGGTGACCAGAATCTATGGCTCACGCGGGACACGTGCAGCGGTTACTTTCGGACTTGCCATCTCAGACACTCTACCTCTGGGGCGTTCGGAAGCTGCGCGAAGGTAACAAAGCGGGCTCAAGTCCAGTACCCGAAAGGTGTCTCATGCCTCTCAACAGATGGCAGGCAGCGTGTCTCCTGCTGCTGCAGAAGGACTGCAGACGTCTGTTTCAGGCTATAGGCTAGAAACGTGGTGCCCGCTGATAGAAATGCCGGCAGTGGCCCGCAGTGAAAGTGTCACGCACCTGGTGGTTTCTTCGACATAAGCAAGCCACACGTACCGGTCGCGGACATGTGCCCCTGCGCGGGGCAGGGTGCGTGAAGCCACCTCTTTGGGCAAACCCTACGGGTGGCCTGGCAAATGTGTCCCGTTTATGGGAAACTGTTATATTCCTTTCCGGTTTGATGAAAGGTACGTTACGAGCATTGCCGTTTTCTGGATTTGGAGTTCTGCCATGGAGTGCAACGCAGAGACCCAAGGGTTTGGGGGATAGGGAGCTAGCACTTTGGCAGAGGCATCTCCATGCTGCCCCGAGCTCTGGGCTCCGTGTTCAACTTGGAGTAAAGGCAGCCTGGGGTGCAATGCACGGACCGTCTGGCCCTAGACGGGATGTGCACGTGCAACAGACGAGCTAGAGGAGAGAAATGGGATACCCGCAGTTCTTCGGGATAGGCCAGCTCTCATCCAGCTAGTTGCGAAAGCAGGCTCCGAAAGGCCTGGATGCCTTTGCTCAACACGGCACACACGAGTTCAGTCACGCAGTACTACACTCGGAGTTTCTCAAGGGTACGTGGAGGGACAGCTTTTCTGACTGCATAGGAATGGAGTTCCTCACAGGGGAAATGGGATGTGTACCGGACAGGCTGGGTGAACAAAATTTCGTATGCAGTTGTCCTCCAGTGGAGCGGGAGAGGGACCCAGGTCTGGCGAGCGCATAGTGTCTCTGGTCCCACACGTTCTGGGGCAGTGTGCTGCCTCAGCTCCCTTACAAGGCTGTGTTGACCTTGAGCCACGTAAGTAGAATAAGCTGCGGAAGTCAGTTTGACGCACATCCCAGGGTAGCCTTGCAGAGTTCCAATCCCAAGCCCTGTGGAGACAGATGGGCCTGAAAGCGTTTCACCCACGACGGCTCTTTGAAAACTCCGGGTCATTCCGAGTGCAGGGAGGACTGCGGTGAAGAGGGCTGTGAGCGTCAATCGTATCTTTTGTCCGAGCCTCCTGGACGTGGAGTGTGGCAAAGCGTGCCCAGGTGGACGGGAGGACAAAGCCTTCCCAAATCAAGTTGCAGGCTGCTGTTGTTACATGGAATCCCGGGCTTTGTTCACTGCCGTGTGCGACAAAGAAATCCTGGCTTCGTGTTTGTTCCTTGAGTGCGGGAAGTCCTCGTAGACGGAGGCTTGAGGTGTCCAGTGTTCACCCAAATCGCTTCCGATCACAGGACGGAACATCGCACACACTTGTTGGCACTGTGGCCTCAGGTCCATTGCAAAGTAAGCCTTCGCCGAGGCGTGGGAAACGAGTCGCTCCCCAGCTCACAAATGCCCGTGATGAGGTGGGCCGGATGGAAGCATGGGGGGTACCATGCTGCTTTGCCTGCAGGAGAAACATACGACAAGGTTCTAGAACATACTGTTATCTATGGGAGGACTGTGGTGCCCGGGACGCTCGGTGGCTCCAACGAGGGGCGCTAAGGGCTCCTTCTGAAGCCCATACGATGCCAATCGTTTCAACGCACTTTGCTGCTGGCCCACGTGCTGGTTGCCCACCTCTGCAATGTATGGGAATTCAACTCTGTAGCAGGTCTTCCCACCGGGGACGCTAATTTCGTTCACATCCTCGACCCTGAGCCTAGTGGCAGAGGCAAAAGCTGGGTCACTTCAGAGGCTCTTCCACCAGACGTTCGCAGAGGCGCCTGCCTTGGACTTGAAGCTACACGGAAGCAGGGACCTCAGGCACAGGGCAGACTGAGCGGTGTCCACCCTCACAGCATATAGCATTTCCTCGGGAACAGGGTCACTTTGGTGTCAGCTATGGGATCCAAGATTTCGTGAGAGTGCTCCTTTGGTGACCAGAATCTATGGCTCACGCGGGACACTTGCAGCGGTTACTTTCGGACTTGCCATCTCAGACACTCTACCTCTGGGGCGTTCGGAAGCTGCGCGAAGGTAACAAAGTGGGCTCAAGTCCAGTACCCGAAAGGTGTCTCATGCCTCTTAACAGATGGCAGGCAGCGTGTCTCCTGCTGCTGCAGAAGGACTGCAGACGTCTGTTTCAGGCTATAGGCTAGAAACGTGGTGCCCGCTGATAGAAATGCCGGCAGTGGCCCGCAGTGAAAGTGTCACGCACCTGGTGGTTTCTTCGACATAAGCAAGCCACACGTACCGGTCACGGACATGTGCCCCTGTGCGGGGCAGGGTGCGTGAAGCCACCTCTTTGGGCAAACCCTACGGGTGGCCTGGCAAATGTGTCCCGTTTATGGGAAACTGTTATATTCCTTTCCGGTTTGATGAAAGGTACGTTACGAGCATTGCCGTTTTCTGGATTTGGAGTTCTGCCATGGAGTGCAACGCAGAGACCCAAGGGTTTGGGGGATAGGGAGCTAGCGCTTTGGCAGAGGCATCGCCATGCTGCCCCGAGCTCTGGGCTCCGTATTCAACTTGGAGTAAAGGCAGCCTGGGGTGCAATGCACGGACCGTCTGGCCCTAGACGGGATGTGCACGTGCAATAGACGAGCTAGAGGAGAGAAATGGGATACCCGCAGTTCTTCGGGATAGGCCAGCTCTCATCCAGCTAGTTGCGAAAGCGGGCTCCGAAAGGCCTGGATGCCTTTGCTCAACACGCCACACACGAGTTCAGTCACGCAGTACTACACTCGGAGTTTCTCAAGGGTACGTGGAGGGACAGCTTTTCTGACTGCATAGGAACGGAGTTCCTCACAGGGGAAATGGGATGTGTACCGGACAGGCTGGGTGAACAAAATTTCGTATGCAGTTGTCCTCCAGTGGACCGGGAGAGGGACCCAGGTCTGGCGAGCACATAGTGTCTCTGGTCCCACACGTTCTGGGGCAGTGTGCTGCCTCAGCTCCCTTACAAGGCTGTGTTGACCTTGAGCCACGTAAGTAGAATAAGCTGCGGAAGTCAGTTTGACGCACATCCCATGGTAGCCTTGCAGAGTTCCAATCCCAAGCCCTGTGGAGACAGATGGGCCTGAAAGCGTTTCACCCACGACGGCTCTTTGAAAACTCCGGGTCATTCCGAATGCAGGGAGGACTGCGGTGAAGAGGGCTGTGAGCGTCAATCGTATCTTTTGTCCACGCCTGCTGGACGTCGAGTGTGGCAAAGCGTGCCCAGGTGGACGGGAGGACAAAGCCTTCCCAAATCAAGTTGCAGGCTGCTGTTGTTACATGGAATCCCGGGCTTTGTTCACTGCCATGTGCGACAAAGAAATCCTGGCTTCGTGTTTGTTCCTTGAGTGCGGGAAGTCCTCGTAGAGGGTGGCTTGAGGTGTCCAGTGTTCACCCAAATCGCTTCCGATCACAGGACGGAACATCGCACACACTTGTTGGCACTGTGGCCTCAGGTCCATTGCAAAGTAAGCCTTCGCCGAGGCGTGGGAAACGAGTCGCTCCCCAGCTCACAAATGCCCGTGATGAGGTGGGCCGGATGGAAGCATGGGGGGTACCATGCTGCTTTGCCTGCAGGAGAAACATACGACAAGGTTCTAGAACATACTGTTATCTATGGGAGGACTGTGGTGCCCGGGACGCTCGGTGGCTCCAACGAGGGGCGCTAAGGGCTCCTTCTGAAGCCCATACGATGCCAATCGTTTCAACGCACTTTGCTGCTGGCCCACGTGCTGGTTGCCCACCTCTGCAATGTATGGGAATTCAACTCTGTAGCAGGTCTTCCCACCGGGGACGCTAATTTCGTTCACATCCTCGACCCTGAGCCTAGTGGCAGAGGCAAAAGCTGGGTCACTTCAGAGGCTCTTCCGCCAGACGTTCGCAGAGGCGCCTGCCTTGGACTTGAAGCTACACGGAAGCAGGGACCTCAGGCACAGGGCAGACTGAGCGGTGTCCACCGTCACAGCATATAGCATTTCCTCGGGAACAGGGTCACTTTGGTGTCAGCTCTGGGATCCAAGATTTCGTGAGAGTGCTCCTTTGGTGACCAGAATCTATGGCTCACGCGGGACACTTGCAGCGGTTACTTTCGGACTTGCCATCTCAGACACTCTACCTCTGGGGCGTTCGGAAGCTGCGCGAAGGTAACAAAGTGGGCTCAAGTCCAGTACCCGAAAGGTGTCTCATGCCTCTCAACAGATGGCAGGCAGCGTGTCTCCTGCTGCTGCAGAAGGACTGCAGACGTCTGTTTCAGGCTATAGGCTAGAAACGTGGTGCCCGCTGATAGAAATGCCGGCAGTGGCCCGCAGTGAAAGTGTCATGCACCTGGTGGTTTCTTCGACATAAGCAAGCCACACGTACCGGTCACGGACATGTGCCCCTGCGCGGGGCAGGGTGCGTGAAGCCACCTCTTTGGGCAAACTCTACGGGTGGCCTGGCAAATGTGTCCCGTTTATGGGAAACTGTTATATTCCTTTCCGGTTTGATGAAAGGTACGTTACGAGCATTGCCGTTTTCTGGATTTGGAGTTCTGCCATGGAGTGCAACGCAGAGACCCAAGGGTTTGGGGGATAGGGAGCTAGCGCTTTGGCAGAGGCATCGCCATGCTGCCCCGAGCTCTGGGCTCCGTATTCAACTTGGAGTAAAGGCAGCCTGGGGTGCAATGCACGGACCGTCTGGCCCTAGACGGGATGTGCACGTGCAATAGACGAGCTAGAGGAGAGAAATGGGATACCCGCAGTTCTTCGGGATAGGCCAGCTCTCATCCAGCTAGTTGCGAAAGCGGGCTCCGAAAGGCCTGGATGCCTTTGCTCAACACGCCACACACGAGTTCAGTCACGCAGTACTACACTCGGAGTTTCTCAAGGGTACGTGGAGGGACAGCTTTTCAGACTGCATAGGAACGGAGTTCCTCACAGGGGAAATGGGATGTGTACCGGACAGGCTGGGTGAACAAAATTTCGTATGCAGTTGTCCTCCAGTGGACCGGGAGAGGGACCCAGGTCTGGCGAGCACATAGTGTCTCTGGTCCCACACGTTCTGGGGCAGTGTGCTGCCTCAGCTCCCTTACAAGGCTGTGTTGACCTTGAGCCACGTAAGTAGAATAAGCTGCGGAAGTCAGTTTGACGCACATCCCAGGGTAGCCTTGCAGAGTTCCAATCCCAAGCCCTGTGGAGACAGATGGGCCTGAAAGCGTTTCACCCACGACGGCTCTTTGAAAACTCCGGGTCATTCCGAGTGCAGGGAGGACTGCAGTGAAGAGGGCTGTGAGCGTCAGTCGTATCTTTTGTCCACGCCTCCTGGACGTGGAGTGTGGCAAAGCGTGCCCAGGTGGACGGGAGGACAAAGCCTTCCCAAATCAAGTTGCAGGCTGCTGTTGTTACATGGAATCCCGGGCTTTGTTCACTGCCGTGTGCGACAAAGAAATCCTGGCTTCGTGTTTGTTCCTTGAGTGCGGGAAGTCCTCGTAGAGGGAGGCTTGAGGTGTCCAGTGTTCACCCAAATCGCTTCCGATCACAGGACGGAACATCGCACACACTTGTTGGCACTGTGGCCTCAGGTCCATTGCAAAGTAAGCCTTCGCCGAGGCGTGGGAAACGAGTCGCTCCCCAGCTCACAAATGCCCGTGATGAGGTGGGCCGGATGGAAGCATGGGGGGTACCATGCTGCTTTGCCTGCAGGAGAAACATACGACAAGGTTCTAGAACATACTGTTATCTATGGGAGGACTGTGGTGCCCGGGACGCTCGGTGGCTCCAACGAGGGGCGCTAAGGGCTCCTTCTGAAGCCCATACGATGCCAATCGTTTCAACGCACTTTGCTGCTGGCCCACGTGCTGGTTGCCCACCTCTGCAATGTATGGGAATTCAACTCTGTAGCAGGTCTTCCCACCGGGGACGCTAATTTCGTTCACATCCTCGACCCTGAGCCTAGTGGCAGAGGCAAAAGCTGGGTCACTTCAGAGGCTCTTCCACCAGACGTTCGCAGAGGCGCCTGCCTTGGACTTGAAGCTACACGGAAGCAGGGACCTCAGGCACAGGGCAGACTGAGCGGTGTCCACCCTCACAGCATATAGCATTTCCTCGGGAACAGGGTCACTTTGGTGTCAGCTCTGGGATCCAAGATTTCGTGAGAGTGCTCCTTTGGTGACCAGAATCTATGGCTCACGCGGGACACGTGCAGCGGTTACTTTCGGACTTGCCATCTCAGACACTCTACCTCTGGGGCGTTCGGAAGCTGCGCGAAGGTAACAAAGTGGGCTCAAGTCCAGTACCCGAAAGGTGTCTCATGCCTCTCAACAGATGGCAGGCAGCGTGTCTCCTGCTGCTGCAGAAGGACTGCAGACGTCTGTTTCAGGCTATAGGCTAGAAACGTGGTGCCCGCTGATAGAAATGCCGGCAGTGGCCCGCAGTGAAAGTGTCACGCACCTGGTGGTTTCTTCGACATAAGCAAGCCACACGTACCGGTCATGGACATGTGCCCCTGCGCGGGGCAGGGTGCGTGAAGCCACCTCTTTGGGCAAACCCTACGGGTGGCCTGGCAAATGTGTCCCGTTTATGGGAAACTGTTATATTCCTTTCCGGTTTGATGAAAGGTACGTTACGAGCATTGCCGTTTTCTGGATTTGGAGTTCTGCCATGGAGTGCAACGCAGAGACCCAAGGGTTTGGGGGATAGGGAGCTAGCGCTTTGGCAGAGGCATCGCCATGCTGCCCCGAGCTCTGGGCTCCGTATTCAACTTGGAGTAAAGGCAGCCTGGGGTGCAATGCACGGACCGTCTGGCCCTAGACGGGATGTGCACGTGCAATAGACGAGCTAGAGGAGAGAAATGGGATACCCGCAGTTCTTCGGGATAGGCCAGCTCTCATCCAGCTAGTTGCGAAAGCGGGCTCCGAAAGGCCTGGATGCCTTTGCTCAACACGCCACACACGAGTTCAGTCACGCAGTACTACACTCGGAGTTTCTCAAGGGTACGTGGAGGGACAGCTTTTCTGACTGCATAGGAACGGAGTTCCTCACAGGGGAAATGGGATGTGTACCGGACAGGCTGGGTGAACAAAATTTCGTATGCAGTTGTCCTCCAGTGGAGCGGGAGAGGGACCCAGGTCTGGCGAGCACATAGTGTCTCTGGTCCCACACGTTCTGGGGCAGTGTGCTGCCTCAGCTCCCTTACAAGGCTGTGTTGACCTTGAGCCACGTAAGTAGAATAAGCTGCGGAAGTCAGTTTGACGCACATCCCAGGGTAGCCTTGCAGAGTTCCAATCCCAAGCCCTGTGGAGACAGATGGGCCTGAAAGCGTTTCACCCACGACGGCTCTTTGAAAACTCCGGGTCATTCCGAGTGCAGGGAGGACTGCGGTGAAGAGGGCTGTGAGCGTCAGTCGTATCTTTTGTCCACGCCTCCTGGACGTGGAGTGTGGCAAAGCGTGCCCAGGTGGACGGGAGGACAAAGCCTTCCCAAATCAAGTTGCAGGCTGCTGTTGTTACATGGAATCCCGGGCTTTGTTCACTGCCGTGTGCGACAAAGAAATCCTGGCTTCGTGTTTGTTCCTTGAGTGCGGGAAGTCCTCGTAGAGGGAGGCTTGAGGTGTCCAGTGTTCACCCAAATCACTTCCGATCACAGGACGGAACATCGCACACACTTGTTGGCACTGTGGCCTCAGGTCCATTGCAAAGTAAGCCTTCGCCGAGGCGTGGGAAACGAGTCGCTCCCCAGCTCACAAATGCCCGTGATGAGGTGGGCCGGATGGAAGCATGGGGGGTACCATGCTGCTTTGCCTGCAGGAGAAACATACGACAAGGTTCTAGAACATACTGTTATCTATGGGAGGACTGTGGTGCCCGGGACGCTCGGTGGCTCCAACGAGGGGCGCTAAGGGCTCCTTCTGAAGCCCATACGATGCCAATCGTTTCAACGCACTTTGCTGCTGGCCCACGTGCTGGTTGCCCACCTCTGCAATGTATGGGAATTCAACTCTGTAGCAGGTCTTCCCACCGGGGACGCTAATTTCGTTCACATCCTCGACCCTGAGCCTAGTGGCAGAGGCAAAAGCTGGGTCACTTCAGAGGCTCTTCCACCAGACGTTCGCAGAGGCGCCTGCCTTGGACTTGAAGCTACACGGAAGCAGGGACCTCAGGCACAGGGCAGACTGAGCGGTGTCCACCCTCACAGCATATAGCATTTCCTCGGGAACAGGGTCACTTTGGTGTCAGCTCTGGGATCCAAGATTTCGTGAGAGTGCTCCTTTGGTGACCAGAATCTATGGCTCACGCGGGACACGTGCAGCGGTTACTTTCGGACTTGCCATCTCAGACACTCTACCTCTGGGGCGTTCGGAAGCTGCGCGAAGGTAACAAAGTGGGCTCAAGTCCAGTACCCGAAAGGTGTCTCATGCCTCTCAACAGATGGCAGGCAGCGTGTCTCCTGCTGCTGCAGAAGGACTGCAGACGTCTGTTTCAGGCTATAGGCTAGAAACGTGGTGCCCGCTGATAGAAATGCCGGCAGTGGCCCGCAGTGAAAGTGTCATGCACCTGGTGGTTTCTTCGACATAAGCAAGCCACACGTACCGGTCACGGACATGTGCCCCTGCGCGGGGCAGGGTGCGTGAAGCCACCTCTTTGGGCAAACCCTACGGGTGGCCTGGCAAATGTGTCCCGTTTATGGGAAACTGTTATATTCCTTTCCGGTTTGATGAAAGGTACGTTACGAGCATTGCCGTTTTCTGGATTTGGAGTTCTGCCATGGAGTGCAACGCAGAGACCCAAGGGTTTGGGGGATAGGGAGCTAGCGCTTTGGCAGAGGCATCGCCATGCTGCCCCGAGCTCTGGGCTCTGTATTCAACTTGGAGTAAAGGCAGCCTGGGGTGCAATGCACGGACCGTCTGGCCCTAGACGGGATGTGCACGTGCAATAGACGAGCTAGAGGAGAGAAATGGGATACCCGCAGTTCTTCGGGATAGGCCAGCTCTCATCCAGCTAGTTGCGAAAGCGGGCTCCGAAAGGCCTGGATGCCTTTGCTCAACACGCCACACACGAGTTCAGTCACGCAGTACTACACTCGGAGTTTCTCAAGGGTACGTGGAGGGACAGCTTTTCTGACTGCATAGGAACGGAGTTCCTCACAGGGGAAATGGGATGTGTACCGGACAGGCTGGGTGAACAAAATTTCGTATGCAGTTGTCCTCCAGTGGACCGGGAGAGGGACCCAGGTCTGGCGAGCACATAGTGTCTCTGGTCCCACACGTTCTGGGGCAGTGTGCTGCCTCAGCTCCCTTACAAGGCTGTGTTGACCTTGAGCCACGTAAGTAGAATAAGCTGCGGAAGTCAGTTTGACGCACATCCCAGGGTAGCCTTGCAGAGTTCCAATCCCAAGCCCTGTGGAGACAGATGGGCCTGAAAGCGTTTCACCCACGACGGCTCTTTGAAAACTCCGGGTCATTCCGAGTGCAGGGAGGACTGCGGTGAAGAGGGCTGTGAGCGTCAGTCGTATCTTTTGTCCACGCCTCCTGGACGTGGAGTGTGGCAAAGCGTGCCCAGGTGGACGGGAGGACAAAGCCTTCCCAAATCAAGTTGCAGGCTGCTGTTGTTACATGGAATCCCGGGCTTTGTTCACTGCCGTGTGCGACAAAGAAATCCTGGCTTCGTGTTTGTTCCTTGAGTGCGGGAAGTCCTCGTAGACGGAGGCTTGAGGTGTCCAGTGTTCACCCAAATCGCTTCCGATCACAGGACGGAACATCGCACACACTTGTTGGCACTGTGGCCTCAGGTCCATTGCAAAGTAAGCCTTCGCCGAGGCGTGGGAAACGAGTCGCTCCCCAGCTCACAAATGCCCGTGATGAGGTGGGCCGGATGGAAGCATGGGGGGTACCATGCTGCTTTGCCTGCAGGAGAAACATACGACAAGGTTCTAGAACATACTGTTATCTATGGGAGGACTGTGGTGCCCGGGACGCTCGGTGGCTCCAACGAGGGGTGCTAAGGGCTCCTTCTGAAGCCCATACGATGCCAATCGTTTCAACGCACTTTGCTGCTGGCCCACGTGCTGGTTGCCCACCTCTGCAATGTATGGGAATTCAACTCTGTAGCAGGTCTTCCCACCGGGGACGCTAACTTCGTTCACATCCTCGACCCTGAGCCTAGTGGCAGAGGCAAAAGCTGGGTCACTTCAGAGGCTCTTCCACCAGACGTTCGCAGAGGCGCCTGCCTTGGACTTGAAGCTACACGGAAGCAGGGACCTCAGGCACAGGGCAGACTGAGCGGTGTCCACCCTCACAGCATATAGCATTTCCTCGGGAACAGGGTCACTTTGGTGTCAGCTCTGGGATCCAAGATTTCGTGAGAGTGCTCCTTTGGTGACCAGAATCTATGGCTCACGCGGGACACGTGCAGCGGTTACTTTCGGACTTGCCATCTCAGACACTCTACCTCTGGGGCGTTCGGAAGCTGCGCGAAGGTAACAAAGTGGGCTCAAGTCCAGTACCCGAAAGGTGTCTCATGCCTCTCAACAGATGGCAGGCAGCATGTCTCCTGCTGCTGCAGAAGGACTGCAGACGTCTGTTTCAGGCTATAGGCTAGAAACGTGGTGCCCGCTGATAGAAATGCCGGCAGTGGCCCGCAGTGAAAGTGTCATGCACCTGGTGGTTTCTTCGACATAAGCAAGCCACACGTACCGGTCACGGACATGTGCCCCTGCGCGGGGCAGGGTGCGTGAAGCCACCTCTTTGGGCAAACCCTACGGGTGGCCTGGCAAATGTGTCCCGTTTATGGGAAACTGTTATATTCCTTTCTGGTTTGATGAAAGGTACGTTACGAGCATTGCCGTTTTCTGGATTTGGAGTTCTGCCATGGAGTGCAACGCAGAGACCCAAGGGTTTGGGGGATAGGGAGCTAGCGCTTTGGCAGAGGCATCGCCATGCTGCCCCAAGCTCTGGGCTCCGTATTCAACTTGGAGTAAAGGCAGCCTGGGGTGCAATGCACGGACCGTCTGGCCCTAGACGGGATGTGCACGTGCAATAGACGAGCTAGAGGAGAGAAATGGGATACCCGCAGTTCTTCGGGATAGGCCAGCTCTCATCCAGCTAGTTGCGAAAGCGGGCTCCGAAAGGCCTGGATGCCTTTGCTCAACACGCCACACACGAGTTCAGTCACGCAGTACTACACTCGGAGTTTCTCAAGGGTACGTGGAGGGACAGCTTTTCTGACTGCATAGGAACGGAGTTCCTCACAGGGGAAATGGGATGTGTACCGGACAGGCTGGGTGAACAAAATTTCGTATGCAGTTGTCCTCCAGTGGACCGGGAGAGGGACCCAGGTCTGGCGAGCACATAGTGTCTCTGGTCCCACACGTTCTGGGGCAGTGTGCTGCCTCAGCTCCCTTACAAGGCTGTGTTGACCTTGAGCCACGTAAGTAGAATAAGCTGCGGAAGTCAGTTTGACGCACATCCCAGGGTAGCCTTGCAGAGTTCCAATCCCAAGCCCTGTGGAGACAGATGGGCCTGAAAGCGTTTCACCCACGACGGCTCTTTGAAAACTCCGGGTCATTCCGAGTGCAGGGAGGACTGCGGTGAAGAGGGCTGTGAGCGTCAGTCGTATCTTTTGTCCACGCCTCCTGGACGTGGAGTGTGGCAAAGCGTGCCCAGGTGGACGGGAGGACAAAGCCTTCCCAAATCAAGTTGCAGGCTGCTGTTGTTACATGGAATCCCGGGCTTTGTTCACTGCCGTGTGCGACAAAGAAATCCTGGCTTCGTGTTTGTTCCTTGAGTGCGGGAAGTCCTCGTAGACGGAGGCTTGAGGTGTCCAGTGTTCACCCAAATCGCTTCCGATCACAGGACGGAACATCGCACACACTTGTTGGCACTGTGGCCTCAGGTCCATTGCAAAGTAAGCCTTCGCCGAGGCGTGGGAAACGAGTCGCTCCCCAGCTCACAAATGCCCGTGATGAGGTGGGCCGGATGGAAGCATGGGGGGTACCATGCTGCTTTGCCTGCAGGAGAAACATACGACAAGGTTCTAGAACATACTGTTATCTATGGGAGGACTGTGGTGCCCGGGACGCTCGGTGGCTCCAACGAGGGGCGCTAAGGGCTCCTTCTGAAGCCCATACGATGCCAATCGTTTCAACGCACTTTGCTGCTGGCCCACGTGCTGGTTGCCCACCTCTGCAATGTATGGGAATTCAACTCTGTAGCAGGTCTTCCCACCGGGGACGCTAACTTCGTTCACATCCTCGACCCTGAGCCTAGTGGCAGAGGCAAAAGCTGGGTCACTTCAGAGGCTCTTCCACCAGACGTTCGCAGAGGCGCCTGCCTTGGACTTGAAGCTACACGGAAGCAGGGACCTCAGGCACAGGGCAGACTGAGCGGTGTCCACCCTCACAGCATATAGCATTTCCTCGGGAACAGGGTCACTTTGGTGTCAGCTCTGGGATCCAAGATTTCGTGAGAGTGCTCCTTTGGTGACCAGAATCTATGGCTCACGCGGGACACGTGCAGCGGTTACTTTCGGACTTGCCATCTCAGACACTCTACCTCTGGGGCGTTCGGAAGCTGCGCGAAGGTAACAAAGTGGGCTCAAGTCCAGTACCCGAAAGGTGTCTCATGCCTCTCAACAGATGGCAGGCAGCGTGTCTCCTGCTGCTGCAGAAGGACTGCAGACGTCTGTTTCAGGCTATAGGCTAGAAACGTGGTGCCCGCTGATAGAAATGCCGGCAGTGGCCCGCAGTGAAAGTGTCACGCACCTGGTGGTTTCTTCGACATAAGCAAGCCACACGTACCGGTCACGGACATGTGCCCCTGCGCGGGGCAGGGTGCGTGAAGCCACCTCTTTGGGCAAACCCTACGGGTGGCCTGGCAAATGTGTCCCGTTTATGGGAAACTGTTATATTCCTTTCCGGTTTGATGAAAGGTACGTTACGAGCATTGCCGTTTTCTGGATTTGGAGTTCTGCCATGGAGTGCAACGCAGAGACCCAAGGGTTTGGGGGATAGGGAGCTAGCGCTTTGGCAGAGGCATCGCCATGCTGCCCCGAGCTCTGGGCTCCGTATTCAACTTGGAGTAAAGGCAGCCTGGGGTGCAATGCACGGACCCTAGACGGGATGTGCACGTGCAATAGACGAGCTAGAGGAGAGAAATGGGATACCCGCAGTTCTTCGGGATAGGCCAGCTCTCATCCAGCTAGTTGCGAAAGCGGGCTCCGAAAGGCCTGGATGCCTTTGCTCAACACGCCACACACGAGTTCAGTCACGCAGTACTACACTCGGAGTTTCTCAAGGGTACGTGGAGGGACAGCTTTTCTGACTGCATAGGAACGGAGTTCCTCACAGGGGAAATGGGATGTGTACCGGACAGGCTGGGTGAACAAAATTTCGTATGCAGTTGTCCTCCAGTGGACCGGGAGAGGGACCCAGGTCTGGCGAGCACATAGTGTCTCTGGTCCCACACGTTCTGGGGCAGTGTGCTGCCTCAGCTCCCTTACAAGGCTGTGTTGACCTTGAGCCACGTAAGTAGAATAAGCTGCGGAAGTCAGTTTGACGCACATCCCAGGGTAGCCTTGCAGAGTTCCAATCCCAAGCCCTGTGGAGACAGATGGGCCTGAAAGCGTTTCACCCACGACGGCTCTTTGAAAACTCCGGGTCATTCCGAGTGCAGGGAGGACTGCGGTGAAGAGGGCTGTGAGCGTCAGTCGTATCTTTTGTCCACGCCTCCTGGACGTGGAGTGTGGCAAAGCGTGCCCAGGTGGACGGGAGGACAAAGCCTTCCCAAATCAAGTTGCAGGCTGCTGTTGTTACATGGAATCCCGGGCTTTGTTCACTGCCGTGTGCGACAAAGAAATCCTGGCTTCGTGTTTGTTCCTTGAGTGCGGGAAGTCCTCGTAGACGGAGGCTTGAGGTGTCCAGTGTTCACCCAAATCGCTTCCGATCACAGGACGGAACATCGCACACACTTGTTGGCACTGTGGCCTCAGGTCCATTGCAAAGTAAGCCTTCGCCGAGGCGTGGGAAACGAGTCGCTCCCCAGCTCACAAATGCCCGTGATGAGGTGGGCCGGATGGAAGCATGGGGGGTACCATGCTGCTTTGCCTGCAGGAGAAACATACGACAAGGTTCTAGAACATACTGTTATCTATGGGAGGACTGTGGTGCCCGGGACGCTCGGTGGCTCCAACGAGGGGCGCTAAGGGCTCCTTCTGAAGCCCATACGATGCCAATCGTTTCAACGCACTTTGCTGCTGGCCCACGTGCTGGTTGCCCACCTCTGCAATGTATGGGAATTCAACTCTGTAGCAGGTCTTCCCACCGGGGACGCTAACTTCGTTCACATCCTCGACCCTGAGCCTAGTGGCAGAGGCAAAAGCTGGGTCACTTCAGAGGCTCTTCCACCAGACGTTCGCAGAGGCGCCTGCCTTGGACTTGAAGCTACACGGAAGCAGGGACCTCAGGCACAGGGCAGACTGAGCGGTGTCCACCCTCACAGCATATAGCATTTCCTCGGGAACAGGGTCACTTTGGTGTCAGCTCTGGGATCCAAGATTTCGTGAGAGTGCTCCTTTGGTGACCAGAATCTATGGCTCACGCGGGACACGTGCAGCGGTTACTTTCGGACTTGCCATCTCAGACACTCTACCTCTGGGGCGTTCGGAAGCTGCGCGAAGGTAACAAAGTGGGCTCAAGTCCAGTACCCGAAAGGTGTCTCATGCCTCTCAACAGATGGCAGGCAGCGTGTCTCCTGCTGCTGCAGAAGGACTGCAGACGTCTGTTTCAGGCTATAGGCTAGAAACGTGGTGCCCGCTGATAGAAATGCCGGCAGTGGCCCGCAGTGAAAGTGTCACGCACCTGGTGGTTTCTTCGACATAAGCAAGCCACACGTACCGGTCATGGACATGTGCCCCTGCGCGGGGCAGGGTGCGTGAAGCCACCTCTTTGGGCAAACCCTACGGGTGGCCTGGCAAATGTGTCCCGTTTATGGGAAACTGTTATATTCCTTTCCGGTTTGATGAAAGGTACGTTACGAGCATTGCCATTTTCTGGATTTGGAGTTCTGCCATGGAGTGCAACGCAGAGACCCAAGGGTTTGGGGGATAGGGAGCTAGCGCTTTGGCAGAGGCATCGCCATGCTGCCCCGAGCTCTGGGCTCCGTATTCAACTTGGAGTAAAGGCAGCCTGGGGTGCAATGCACGGACCGTCTGGCCCTAGACGGGATGTGCACGTGCAATAGACGAGCTAGAGGAGAGAAATGGGATACCCGCAGTTCTTCGGGATAGGCCAGCTCTCATCCAGCTAGTTGCGAAAGCGGGCTCCGAAAGGCCTGGATGCCTTTGCTCAACACGCCACACACGAGTTCAGTCACGCAGTACTACACTCGGAGTTTCTCAAGGGTACGTGGAGGGACAGCTTTTCTGACTGCATAGGAATGGAGTTCCTCACAGGGGAAATGGGATGTGTACCGGACAGGCTGGGTGAACAAAATTTCGTATGCAGTTGTCCTCCAGTGGAGCGGGAGAGGGACCCAGGTCTGGCGAGCACATAGTGTCTCTGGTCCCACACGTTCTGGGGCAGTGTGCTGCCTCAGCTCCCTTACAAGGCTGTGTTGACCTTGAGCCACGTAAGTAGAATAAGCTGCGGAAGTCAGTTTGACGCACATCCCAGGGTAGCCTTGCAGAGTTCCAATCCCAAGCCCTGTGGAGACAGATGGGCCTGAAAGCGTTTCACCCACGACGGCTCTTTGAAAACTCCGGGTCATTCCGAGTGCAGGGAGGACTGCGGTGAAGAGGGCTGTGAGCGTCAGTCGTATCTTTTGTCCACGCCTCCTGGACGTGGAGTGTGGCAAAGCGTGCCCAGGTGGACGGGAGGACAAAGCCTTCCCAAATCAAGTTGCAGGCTGCTGTTGTTACATGGAATCCCGGGCTTTGTTCACTGCCGTGTGCGACAAAGAAATCCTGGCTTCGTGTTTGTTCCTTGAGTGCGGGAAGTCCTCGTAGACGGAGGCTTGAGGTGTCCAGTGTTCACCCAAATCGCTTCCGATCACAGGACGGAACATCGCACACACTTGTTGGCACTGTGGCCTCAGGTCCATTGCAAAGTAAGCCTTCGCCGAGGCGTGGGAAACGAGTCGCTCCCCAGCTCACAAATGCCCGTGATGAGGTGGGCCGGATGGAAGCATGGGGGGTACCATGCTGCTTTGCCTGCAGGAGAAACATACGACAAGGTTCTAGAACATACTGTTATCTATGGGAGGACTGTGGTGCCCGGGACGCTCGGTGGCTCCAACGAGGGGCGCTAAGGGCTCCTTCTGAAGCCCATACGATGCCAATCGTTTCAACGCACTTTGCTGCTGGCCCACGTGCTGGTTGCCCACCTCTGCAATGTATGGGAATTCAACTCTGTAGCAGGTCTTCCCACCGGGGACGCTAACTTCGTTCACATCCTCGACCCTGAGCCTAGTGGCAGAGGCAAAAGCTGGGTCACTTCAGAGGCTCTTCCACCAGACGTTCGCAGAGGCGCCTGCCTTGGACTTGAAGCTACACGGAAGCAGGGACCTCAGGCACAGGGCAGACTGAGCGGTGTCCACCCTCACAGCATATAGCATTTCCTCGGGAACAGGGTCACTTTGGTGTCAGCTCTGGGATCCAAGATTTCGTGAGAGTGCTCCTTTGGTGACCAGAATCTATGGCTCACGCGGGACACATGCAGCGGTTACTTTCGGACTTGCCATCTCAGACACTCTACCTCTGGGGCGTTCGGAAGCTGCGCGAAGGTAACAAAGTGGGCTCAAGTCCAGTACCCGAAAGGTGTCTCATGCCTCTCAACAGATGGCAGGCAGCGTGTCTCCTGCTGCTGCAGAAGGACTGCAGACGTCTGTTTCAGGCTATAGGCTAGAAACGTGGTGCCCGCTGATAGAAATGCCGGCAGTGGCCCGCAGTGAAAGTGTCACGCACCTGGTGGTTTCTTCGACATAAGCAAGCCACACGTACCGGTCACGGACATGTGCCCCTGCGCGGGGCAGGGTGCGTGAAGCCACCTCTTTGGGCAAACCCTACGGGTGGCCTGGCAAATGTGTCCCGTTTATGGGAAACTGTTATATTCCTTTCCGGTTTGATGAAAGGTACGTTACGAGCATTGCCGTTTTCTGGATTTGGAGTTCTGCCATGGAGTGCAACGCAGAGACCCAAGGGTTTGGGGGATAGGGAGCTAGCGCTTTGGCAGAGGCATCGCCATGCTGCCCCGAGCTCTGGGCTCCGTATTCAACTTGGAGTAAAGGCAGCCTGGGGTGCAATGCACGGACCGTCTGGCCCTAGACGGGATGTGCACGTGCAATAGACGAGCTAGAGGAGAGAAATGGGATACCCGCAGTTCTTCGGGATAGGCCAGCTCTCATCCAGCTAGTTGCGAAAGCGGGCTCCGAAAGGCCTGGATGCCTTTGCTCAACACGCCACACACGAGTTCAGTCATGCAGTACTACACTCGGAGTTTCTCAAGGGTACGTGGAGGGACAGCTTTTCTGACTGCATAGGAACGGAGTTCCTCACAGGGGAAATGGGATGTGTACTGGACAGGCTGGGTGAACAAAATTTCGTATGCAGTTGTCCTCCAGTGGACCGGGAGAGGGACCCAGGTCTGGCGAGCACATAGTGTCTCTGGTCCCACACGTTCTGGGGCAGTGTGCTGCCTCAGCTCCCTTACAAGGCTGTGTTGACCTTGAGCCACGTAAGTAGAATAAGCTGCGGAAGTCAGTTTGACGCACATCCCAGGGTAGCCTTGCAGAGTTCCAATCCCAAGCCCTGTGGAGACAGATGGGCCTGAAAGCGTTTCACCCACGACGGCTCTTTGAAAACTCCGGGTCATTCCGAGTGCAGGGAGGACTGCGGTGAAGAGGGCTGTGAGCGTCAGTCGTATCTTTTGTCCACGCCTCCTGGACGTGGAGTGTGGCAAAGCGTGCCCAGGTGGACGGGAGGACAAAGCCTTCCCAAATCAAGTTGCAGGCTGCTGTTGTTACATGGAATCCCGGGCTTTGTTCACTGCCGTGTGCGACAAAGAAATCCTGGCTTCGTGTTTGTTCCTTGAGTGCGGGAAGTCCTCGTAGACGGAGGCTTGAGGTGTCCAGTGTTCACCCAAATCGCTTCCGATCACAGGACGGAACATCGCACACACTTGTTGGCACTGTGGCCTCAGGTCCATTGCAAAGTAAGCCTTCGCCGAGGCGTGGGAAACGAGTCGCTCCCCAGCTCACAAATGCCCGTGATGAGGTGGGCCGGATGGAAGCATGGGGGGTACCATGCTGCTTTGCCTGCAGGAGAAACATACGACAAGGTTCTAGAACATACTGTTATCTATGGGAGGACTGTGGTGCCCGGGACGCTCGGTGGCTCCAACGAGGGGCGCTAAGGGCTCCTTCTGAAGCCCATACGATGCCAATCGTTTCAACGCACTTTGCTGCTGGCCCACGTGCTGGTTGCCCACCTCTGCAATGTATGGGAATTCAACTCTGTAGCAGGTCTTCCCACCGGGGACGCTAACTTCGTTCACATCCTCGACCCTGAGCCTAGTGGCAGAGGCAAAAGCTGGGTCACTTCAGAGGCTCTTCCACCAGACGTTCGCAGAGGCGCCTGCCTTGGACTTGAAGCTACACGGAAGCAGGGACCTCAGGCACAGGGCAGACTGAGCGGTGTCCACCCTCACAGCATATAGCATTTCCTCGGGAACAGGGTCACTTTGGTGTCAGCTCTGGGATCCAAGATTTCGTGAGAGTGCTCCTTTGGTGACCAGAATCTATGGCTCACGCGGGACACGTGCAGCGGTTACTTTCGGACTTGCCATCTCAGACACTCTACCTCTGGGGCGTTCGGAAGCTGCGCGAAGGTAACAAAGTGGGCTCAAGTCCAGTACCCGAAAGGTGTCTCATGCCTCTCAACAGATGGCAGGCAGCGTGTCTCCTGCTGCTGCAGAAGGACTGCAGACGTCTGTTTCAGGCTATAGGCTAGAAACGTGGTGCCCGCTGATAGAAATGCCGGCAGTGGCCCGCAGTGAAAGTGTCACGCACCTGGTGGTTTCTTCGACATAAGCAAGCCACACGTACCGTTCATGGACATGTGCCCCTGCGCGGGGCAGGGTGCGTGAAGCCACCTCTTTGGGCAAACCCTACGGGTGGCCTGGCAAATGTGTCCCGTTTATGGGAAACTGTTATATTCCTTTCCGGTTTGATGAAAGGTACGTTACGAGCATTGCCGTTTTCTGGATTTGGAGTTCTGCCATGGAGTGCAACGCAGAGACCCAAGGGTTTGGGGGATAGGGAGCTAGCGCTTTGGCAGAGGCATCGCCATGCTGCCCCGAGCTCTGGGCTCCGTATTCAACTTGGAGTAAAGGCAGCCTGGGGTGCAATGCACGGACCGTCTGGCCCTAGACGGGATGTGCACGTGCAATAGACGAGCTAGAGGAGAGAAATGGGATACCCGCAGTTCTTCGGGATAGGCCAGCTCTCATCCAGCTAGTTGCGAAAGCGGGCTCCGAAAGGCCTGGATGCCTTTGCTCAACACGCCACACACGAGTTCAGTCACGCAGTACTACACTCGGAGTTTCTCAAGGGTACGTGGAGGGACAGCTTTTCTGACTGCATAGGAATGGAGTTCCTCACAGGGGAAATGGGATGTGTACCGGACAGGCTGGGTGAACAAAATTTCGTATGCAGTTGTCCTCCAGTGGACCGGGAGAGGGACCCAGGTCTGGCGAGCACATAGTGTCTCTGGTCCCACACGTTCTGGGGCAGTGTGCTGCCTCAGCTCCCTTACAAGGCTGTGTTGACCTTGAGCCACGTAAGTAGAATAAGCTGCGGAAGTCAGTTTGACGCACATCCCAGGGTAGCCTTGCAGAGTTCCAATCCCAAGCCCTGTGGAGACAGATGGGCCTGAAAGCGTTTCACCCACGACGGCTCTTTGAAAACTCCGGGTCATTCCGAGTGCAGGGAGGACTGCGGTGAAGAGGGCTGTGAGCGTCAGTCGTATCTTTTGTCCACGCCTCCTGGACGTGGAGTGTGGCAAAGCGTGCCCAGGTGGACGGGAGGACAAAGCCTTCCCAAATCAAGTTGCAGGCTGCTGTTGTTACATGGAATCCCGGGCTTTGTTCACTGCCGTGTGCGACAAAGAAATCCTGGCTTCGTGTTTGTTCCTTGAGTGCGGGAAGTCCTCGTAGACGGAGGCTTGAGGTGTCCAGTGTTCACCCAAATCGCTTCCGATCACAGGACGGAACATCGCACACACTTGTTGGCACTGTGGCCTCAGGTCCATTGCAAAGTAAGCCTTCGCCGAGGCGTGGGAAACGAGTCGCTCCCCAGCTCACAAATGCCCGTGATGAGGTGGGCCGGATGGAAGCATGGGGGGTACCATGCTGCTTTGCCTGCAGGAGAAACATACGACAAGGTTCTAGAACATACTGTTATCTATGGGAGGACTGTGGTGCCCGGGACGCTCGGTGGCTCCAACGAGGGGCGCTAAGGGCTCCTTCTGAAGCCCATACGATGCCAATCGTTTCAACGCACTTTGCTGCTGGCCCACGTGCTGGTTGCCCACCTCTGCAATGTATGGGAATTCAACTCTGTAGCAGGTCTTCCCACCGGGGACGCTAACTTCGTTCACATCCTCGACCCTGAGCCTAGTGGCAGAGGCAAAAGCTGGGTCACTTCAGAGGCTCTTCCACCAGACGTTCGCAGAGGCGCCTGCCTTGGACTTGAAGCTACACGGAAGCAGGGACCTCAGGCACAGGGCAGACTGAGCGGTGTCCACCCTCACAGCATATAGCATTTCCTCGGGAACAGGGTCACTTTGGTGTCAGCTCTGGGATCCAAGATTTCGTGAGAGTGCTCCTTTGGTGACCAGAATCTATGGCTCACGCGGGACACGTGCAGCGGTTACTTTCGGACTTGCCATCTCAGACACTCTACCTCTGGGGCGTTCGGAAGCTGCGCGAAGGTAACAAAGTGGGCTCAAGTCCAGTACCCGAAAGGTGTCTCATGCCTCTCAACAGATGGCAGGCAGCGTGTCTCCTGCTGCTGCAGAAGGACTGCAGACGTCTGTTTCAGGCTATAGGCTAGAAACGTGGTGCCCGCTGATAGAAATGCCGGCAGTGGCCCGCAGTGAAAGTGTCACGCACCTGGTGGTTTCTTCGACATAAGCAAGCCACACGTACCGGTCACGGACATGTGCCCCTGCGCGGGGCAGGGTGCGTGAAGCCACCTCTTTGGGCAAACCCTACGGGTGGCCTGGCAAATGTGTCCCGTTTATGGGAAACTGTTATATTCCTTTCCGGTTTGATGAAAGGTACGTTACGAGCATTGCCGTTTTCTGGATTTGGAGTTCTGCCATGGAGTGCAACGCAGAGACCCAAGGGTTTGGGGGATAGGGAGCTAGCGCTTTGGCAGAGGCATCGCCATGCTGCCCCGAGCTCTGGGCTCCGTATTCAACTTGGAGTAAAGGCAGCCTGGGGTGCAATGCACGGACCGTCTGGCCCTAGACGGGATGTGCACGTGCAATAGACGAGCTAGAGGAGAGAAATGGGATACCCGCAGTTCTTCGGGATAGGCCAGCTCTCATCCAGCTAGTTGCGAAAGCGGGCTCCGAAAGGCCTGGATGCCTTTGCTCAACACGCCACACACGAGTTCAGTCATGCAGTACTACACTCGGAGTTTCTCAAGGGTACGTGGAGGGACAGCTTTTCTGACTGCATAGGAACGGAGTTCCTCACAGGGGAAATGGGATGTGTACCGGACAGGCTGGGTGAACAAAATTTCGTATGCAGTTGTCCTCCAGTGGACCGGGAGAGGGACCCAGGTCTGGCGAGCACATAGTGTCTCTGGTCCCACACGTTCTGGGGCAGTGTGCTGCCTCAGCTCCCTTACAAGGCTGTGTTGACCTTGAGCCACGTAAGTAGAATAAGCTGCGGAAGTCAGTTTGACGCACATCCCAGGGTAGCCTTGCAGAGTTCCAATCCCAAGCCCTGTGGAGACAGATGGGCCTGAAAGCGTTTCACCCACGACGGCTCTTTGAAAACTCCGGGTCATTCCGAGTGCAGGGAGGACTGCGGTGAAGAGGGCTGTGAGCGTCAGTCGTATCTTTTGTCCACGCCTCCTGGACGTGGAGTGTGGCAAAGCGTGCCCAGGTGGACGGGAGGACAAAGCCTTCCCAAATCAAGTTGCAGGCTGCTGTTGTTACATGGAATCCCGGGCTTTGTTCACTGCCGTGTGCGACAAAGAAATCCTGGCTTCGTGTTTGTTCCTTGAGTGCGGGAAGTCCTCGTAGACGGAGGCTTGAGGTGTCCAGTGTTCACCCAAATCGCTTCCGATCACAGGACGGAACATCGCACACACTTGTTGGCACTGTGGCCTCAGGTCCATTGCAAAGTAAGCCTTCGCCGAGGCGTGGGAAACGAGTCGCTCCCCAGCTCACAAATGCCCGTGATGAGGTGGGCCGGATGGAAGCATGGGGGGTACCATGCTGCTTTGCCTGCAGGAGAAACATACGACAAGGTTCTAGAACATACTGTTATCTATGGGAGGACTGTGGTGCCCGGGACGCTCGGTGGCTCCAACGAGGGGCGCTAAGGGCTCCTTCTGAAGCCCATACGATGCCAATCGTTTCAACGCACTTTGCTGCTGGCCCACGTGCTGGTTGCCCACCTCTGCAATGTATGGGAATTCAACTCTGTAGCAGGTCTTCCCACCGGGGACGCTAACTTCGTTCACATCCTCGACCCTGAGCCTAGTGGCAGAGGCAAAAGCTGGGTCACTTCAGAGGCTCTTCCACCAGACGTTCGCAGAGGCGCCTGCCTTGGACTTGAAGCTACACGGAAGCAGGGACCTCAGGCACAGGGCAGACTGAGCGGTGTCCACCCTCACAGCATATAGCATTTCCTCGGGAACAGGGTCACTTTGGTGTCAGCTCTGGGATCCAAGATTTCGTGAGAGTGCTCCTTTGGTGACCAGAATCTATGGCTCACGCGGGACACGTGCAGCGGTTACTTTCGGACTTGCCATCTCAGACACTCTACCTCTGGGGCGTTCGGAAGCTGCGCGAAGGTAACAAAGTGGGCTCAAGTCCAGTACCCGAAAGGTGTCTCATGCCTCTCAACAGATGGCAGGCAGCGTGTCTCCTGCTGCTGCAGAAGGACTGCAGACGTCTGTTTCAGGCTATAGGCTAGAAACGTGGTGCCCGCTGATAGAAATGCCGGCAGTGGCCCGCAGTGAAAGTGTCACGCACCTGGTGGTTTCTTCGACATAAGCAAGCCACACGTACCGGTCACGGACATGTGCCCCTGCGCGGGACAGGGTGCGTGAAGCCACCTCTTTGGGCAAACCCTACGGGTGGCCTGGCAAATGTGTCCCGTTTATGGGAAACTGTTATATTCCTTTCCGGTTTGATGAAAGGTACGTTACGAGCATTGCCGTTTTCTGGATTTGGAGTTCTGCCATGGAGTGCAACGCAGAGACCCAAGGGTTTGGGGGATAGGGAGCTAGCGCTTTGGCAGAGGCATCGCCATGCTGCCCCGAGCTCTGGGCTCCGTATTCAACTTGGAGTAAAGGCAGCCTGGGGTGCAATGCACGGACCGTCTGGCCCTAGACGGGATGTGCACGTGCAATAGACGAGCTAGAGGAGAGAAATGGGATACCCGCAGTTCTTCGGGATAGGCCAGCTCTCATCCAGCTAGTTGCGAAAGCGGGCTCCGAAAGGCCTGGATGCCTTTGCTCAACACGCCACACACGAGTTCAGTCACGCAGTACTACACTCGGAGTTTCTCAAGGGTACGTGGAGGGACAGCTTTTCTGACTGCATAGGAACGGAGTTCCTCACAGGGGAAATGGGATGTGTACCGGACAGGCTGGGTGAACAAAATTTCGTATGCAGTTGTCCTCCAGTGGAGCGGGAGAGGGACCCAGGTCTGGCGAGCACATAGTGTCTCTGGTCCCACACGTTCTGGGGCAGTGTGCTGCCTCAGCTCCCTTACAAGGCTGTGTTGACCTTGAGCCACGTAAGTAGAATAAGCTGCGGAAGTCAGTTTGACGCACATCCCAGGGTAGCCTTGCAGAGTTCCAATCCCAAGCCCTGTGGAGACAGATGGGCCTGAAAGCGTTTCACCCACGACGGCTCTTTGAAAACTCCGGGTCATTCCGAGTGCAGGGAGGACTGCGGTGAAGAGGGCTGTGAGCGTCAGTCGTATCTTTTGTCCACGCCTCCTGGACGTGGAGTGTGGCAAAGCGTGCCCAGGTGGACGGGAGGACAAAGCCTTCCCAAATCAAGTTGCAGGCTGCTGTTGTTACATGGAATCCCGGGCTTTGTTCACTGCCGTGTGCGACAAAGAAATCCTGGCTTCGTGTTTGTTCCTTGAGTGCGGGAAGTCCTCGTAGACGGAGGCTTGAGGTGTCCAGTGTTCACCCAAATCGCTTCCGATCACAGGACGGAACATCGCACACACTTGTTGGCACTGTGGCCTCAGGTCCATTGCAAAGTAAGCCTTCGCCGAGGCGTGGGAAACGAGTCGCTCCCCAGCTCACAAATGCCCGTGATGAGGTGGGCCGGATGGAAGCATGGGGGGTACCATGCTGCTTTGCCTGCAGGAGAAACATACGACAAGGTTCTAGAACATACTGTTATCTATGGGAGGACTGTGGTGCCCGGGACGCTCGGTGGCTCCAACGAGGGGCGCTAAGGGCTCCTTCTGAAGCCCATACGATGCCAATCGTTTCAACGCACTTTGCTGCTGGCCCACGTGCTGGTTGCCCACCTCTGCAATGTATGGGAATTCAACTCTGTAGCAGGTCTTCCCACCGGGGACGCTAATTTCGTTCACATCCTCGACCCTGAGCCTAGTGGCAGAGGCAAAAGCTGGGTCACTTCAGAGGCTCTTCCACCAGACGTTCGCAGAGGCGCCTGCCTTGGACTTGAAGCTACACGGAAGCAGGGACCTCAGGCACAGGGCAGACTGAGCGGTGTCCACCCTCACAGCATATAGCATTTCCTCGGGAACAGGGTCACTTTGGTGTCAGCTCTGGGATCCAAGATTTCGTGAGAGTGCTCCTTTGGTGACCAGAATCTATGGCTCACGCGGGACACGTGCAGCGGTTACTTTCGGACTTGCCATCTCAGACACTCTACCTCTGGGGCGTTCGGAAGCTGCGCGAAGGTAACAAAGTGGGCTCAAGTCCAGTACCCGAAAGGTGTCTCATGCCTCTCAACAGATGGCAGGCAGCGTGTCTCCTGCTGCTGCAGAAGGACTGCAGACGTCTGTTTCAGGCTATAGGCTAGAAACGTGGTGCCCGCTGATAGAAATGCCGGCAGTGGCCCGCAGTGAAAGTGTCACGCACCTGGTGGTTTCTTCGACATAAGCAAGCCACACGTACCGGTCACGGACATGTGCCCCTGCGCGGGGCAGGGTGCGTGAAGCCACCTCTTTGGGCAAACCCTACGGGTGGCCTGGCAAATGTGTCCCGTTTATGGGAAACTGTTATATTCCTTTCCGGTTTGATGAAAGGTACGTTACGAGCATTGCCGTTTTCTGGATTTGGAGTTCTGCCATGGAGTGCAACGCAGAGACCCAAGGGTTTGGGGGATAGGGAGCTAGCGCTTTGGCAGAGGCATCGCCATGCTGCCCCGAGCTCTGGGCTCCGTATTCAACTTGGAGTAAAGGCAGCCTGGGGTGCAATGCACGGACCGTCTGGCCCTAGACGGGATGTGCACGTGCAATAGACGAGCTAGAGGAGAGAAATGGGATACCCGCAGTTCTTCGGGATAGGCCAGCTCTCATCCAGCTAGTTGCGAAAGCGGGCTCCGAAAGGCCTGGATGCCTTTGCTCAACACGCCACACACGAGTTCAGTCACGCAGTACTACACTCGGAGTTTCTCAAGGGTACGTGGAGGGACAGCTTTTCAGACTGCATAGGAACGGAGTTCCTCACAGGGGAAATGGGATGTGTACCGGACAGGCTGGGTGAACAAAATTTCGTATGCAGTTGTCCTCCAGTGGACCGGGAGAGGGACCCAGGTCTGGCGAGCACATAGTGTCTCTGGTCCCACACGTTCTGGGGCAGTGTGCTGCCTCAGCTCCCTTACAAGGCTGTGTTGACCTTGAGCCACGTAAGTAGAATAAGCTGCGGAAGTCAGTTTGACGCACATCCCAGGGTAGCCTTGCAGAGTTCCAATCCCAAGCCCTGTGGAGACAGATGGGCCTGAAAGCGTTTCACCCACGACGGCTCTTTGAAAACTCCGGGTCATTCCGAGTGCAGGGAGGACTGCGGTGAAGAGGGCTGTGAGCGTCAGTCGTATCTTTTGTCCACGCCTCCTGGACGTGGAGTGTGGCAAAGCGTGCCCAGGTGGACGGGAGGACAAAGCCTTCCCAAATCAAGTTGCAGGCTGCTGTTGTTACATGGAATCCCGGGCTTTGTTCACTGCCGTGTGCGACAAAGAAATCCTGGCTTCGTGTTTGTTCCTTGAGTGCGGGAAGTCCTCGTAGAGGGAGGCTTGAGGTGTCCAGTGTTCACCCAAATCGCTTCCGATCACAGGACGGAACATCGCACACACTTGTTGGCACTGTGGCCTCAGGTCCATTGCAAAGTAAGCCTTCGCCGAGGCGTGGGAAACGAGTCGCTCCCCAGCTCACAAATGCCCGTGATGAGGTGGGCCGGATGGAAGCATGGGGGGTACCATGCTGCTTTGCCTGCAGGAGAAACATACGACAAGGTTCTAGAACATACTGTTATCTATGGGAGGACTGTGGTGCCCGGGACGCTCGGTGGCTCCAACGAGGGGCGCTAAGGGCTCCTTCTGAAGCCCATACGATGCCAATCGTTTCAACGCACTTTGCTGCTGGCCCACGTGCTGGTTGCCCACCTCTGCAATGTATGGGAATTCAACTCTGTAGCAGGTCTTCCCACCGGGGACGCTAATTTCGTTCACATCCTCGACCCTGAGCCTAGTGGCAGAGGCAAAAGCTGGGTCACTTCAGAGGCTCTTCCACCAGACGTTCGCAGAGGCGCCTGCCTTGGACTTGAAGCTACACGGAAGCAGGGACCTCAGGCACAGGGCAGACTGAGCGGTGTCCACCCTCACAGCATATAGCATTTCCTCGGGAACAGGGTCACTTTGGTGTCAGCTCTGGGATCCAAGATTTCGTGAGAGTGCTCCTTTGGTGACCAGAATCTATGGCTCACGCGGGACACGTGCAGCGGTTACTTTCGGACTTGCCATCTCAGACACTCTACCTCTGGGGCGTTCGGAAGCTGCGCGAAGGTAACAAAGTGGGCTCAAGTCCAGTACCCGAAAGGTGTCTCATGCCTCTCAACAGATGGCAGGCAGCGTGTCTCCTGCTGCTGCAGAAGGACTGCAGACGTCTGTTTCAGGCTATAGGCTAGAAACGTGGTGCCCGCTGATAGAAATGCCGGCAGTGGCCCGCAGTGAAAGTGTCACGCACCTGGTGGTTTCTTCGACATAAGCAAGCCACACGTACCGGTCACGGACATGTGCCCCTGCGCGGGGCAGGGTGCGTGAAGCCACCTCTTTGGGCAAACCCTACGGGTGGCCTGGCAAATGTGTCCCGTTTATGGGAAACTGTTATATTCCTTTCCGGTTTGATGAAAGGTACGTTACGAGCATTGCCGTTTTCTGGATTTGGAGTTCTGCCATGGAGTGCAACGCAGAGACCCAAGGGTTTGGGGGATAGGGAGCTAGCGCTTTGGCAGAGGCATCGCCATGCTGCCCCGAGCTCTGGGCTCCGTATTCAACTTGGAGTAAAGGCAGCCTGGGGTGCAATGCACGGACCGTCTGGCCCTAGACGGGATGTGCACGTGCAATAGACGAGCTAGAGGAGAGAAATGGGATACCCGCAGTTCTTCGGGATAGGCCAGCTCTCATCCAGCTAGTTGCGAAAGCGGGCTCCGAAAGGCCTGGATGCCTTTGCTCAACACGCCACACACGAGTTCAGTCACGCAGTACTACACTCGGAGTTTCTCAAGGGTACGTGGAGGGACAGCTTTTCAGACTGCATAGGAACGGAGTTCCTCACAGGGGAAATGGGATGTGTACCGGACAGGCTGGGTGAACAAAATTTCGTATGCAGTTGTCCTCCAGTGGACCGGGAGAGGGACCCAGGTCTGGCGAGCACATAGTGTCTCTGGTCCCACACGTTCTGGGGCAGTGTGCTGCCTCAGCTCCCTTACAAGGCTGTGTTGACCTTGAGCCACGTAAGTAGAATAAGCTGCGGAAGTCAGTTTGACGCACATCCCAGGGTAGCCTTGCAGAGTTCCAATCCCAAGCCCTGTGGAGACAGATGGGCCTGAAAGCGTTTCACCCACGACGGCTCTTTGAAAACTCCGGGTCATTCCGAGTGCAGGGAGGACTGCGGTGAAGAGGGCTGTGAGCGTCAGTCGTATCTTTTGTCCACGCCTCCTGGACGTGGAGTGTGGCAAAGCGTGCCCAGGTGGACGGGAGGACAAAGCCTTCCCAAATCAAGTTGCAGGCTGCTGTTGTTACATGGAATCCCGGGCTTTGTTCACTGCCGTGTGCGACAAAGAAATCCTGGCTTCGTGTTTGTTCCTTGAGTGCGGGAAGTCCTCGTAGACGGAGGCTTGAGGTGTCCAGTGTTCACCCAAATCGCTTCCGATCACAGGACGGAACATCGCACACACTTGTTGGCACTGTGGCCTCAGGTCCATTGCAAAGTAAGCCTTCGCCGAGGCGTGGGAAACGAGTCGCTCCCCAGCTCACAAATGCCCGTGATGAGGTGGGCCGGATGGAAGCATGGGGGGTACCATGCTGCTTTGCCTGCAGGAGAAACATACGACAAGGTTCTAGAACATACTGTTATCTATGGGAGGACTGTGGTGCCCGGGACGCTCGGTGGCTCCAACGAGGGGCGCTAAGGGCTCCTTCTGAAGCCCATACGATGCCAATCGTTTCAACGCACTTTGCTGCTGGCCCACGTGCTGGTTGCCCACCTCTGCAATGTATGGGAATTCAACTCTGTAGCAGGTCTTCCCACCGGGGACGTTAACTTCGTTCACATCCTCGACCCTGAGCCTAGTGGCAGAGGCAAAAGCTGGGTCACTTCAGAGGCTCTTCCACCAGACGTTCGCAGAGGCGCCTGCCTTGGACTTGAAGCTACACGGAAGCAGGGACCTCAGGCACAGGGCAGACTGAGCGGTGTCCACCCTCACAGCATATAGCATTTCCTCGGGAACAGGGTCACTTTGGTGTCAGCTCTGGGATCCAAGATTTCGTGAGAGTGCTCCTTTGGTGACCAGAATCTATGGCTCACGCGGGACACGTGCAGCGGTTACTTTCGGACTTGCCATCTCAGACACTCTACCTCTGGGGCGTTCGGAAGCTGCGCGAAGGTAACAAAGTGGGCTCAAGTCCAGTACCCGAAAGGTGTCTCATGCCTCTCAACAGATGGCAGGCAGCGTGTCTCCTGCTGCTGCAGAAGGACTGCAGACGTCTGTTTCAGGCTATAGGCTAGAAACGTGGTGCCCGCTGATAGAAATGCCGGCAGTGGCCCGCAGTGAAAGTGTCATGCACCTGGTGGTTTCTTCGACATAAGCAAGCCACACGTACCGGTCACGGACATGTGCCCCTGCGCGGGGCAGGGTGCGTGAAGCCACCTCTTTGGGCAAACCCTACGGGTGGCCTGGCAAATGTGTCCCGTTTATGGGAAACTGTTATATTCCTTTCCGGTTTGATGAAAGGTACGTTACGAGCATTGCCGTTTTCTGGATTTGGAGTTCTGCCATGGAGTGCAACGCAGAGACCCAAGGGTTTGGGGGATAGGGAGCTAGCGCTTTGGCAGAGGCATCGCCATGCTGCCCCGAGCTCTGGGCTCCGTATTCAACTTGGAGTAAAGGCAGCCTGGGGTGCAATGCACGGACCGTCTGGCCCTAGACGGGATGTGCACGTGCAATAGACGAGCTAGAGGAGAGAAATGGGATACCCGCAGTTCTTCGGGATAGGCCAGCTCTCATCCAGCTAGTTGCGAAAGCGGGCTCCGAAAGGCCTGGATGCCTTTGCTCAACACGCCACACACGAGTTCAGTCACGCAGTACTACACTCGGAGTTTCTCAAGGGTACGTGGAGGGACAGCTTTTCTGACTGCATAGGAACGGAGTTCCTCACAGGGGAAATGGGATGTGTACCGGACAGGCTGGGTGAACAAAATTTCGTATGCAGTTGTCCTCCAGTGGACCGGGAGAGGGACCCAGGTCTGGCGAGCACATAGTGTCTCTGGTCCCACACGTTCTGGGGCAGTGTGCTGCCTCAGCTCCCTTACAAGGCTGTGTTGACCTTGAGCCACGTAAGTAGAATAAGCTGCGGAAGTCAGTTTGACGCACATCCCAGGGTAGCCTTGCAGAGTTCCAATCCCAAGCCCTGTGGAGACAGATGGGCCTGAAAGCGTTTCACCCACGACGGCTCTTTGAAAACTCCGGGTCATTCCGAGTGCAGGGAGGACTGCGGTGAAGAGGGCTGTGAGCGTCAGTCGTATCTTTTGTCCACGCCTCCTGGACGTGGAGTGTGGCAAAGCGTGCCCAGGTGGACGGGAGGACAAAGCCTTCCCAAATCAAGTTGCAGGCTGCTGTTGTTACATGGAATCCCGGGCTTTGTTCACTGCCGTGTGCGACAAAGAAATCCTGGCTTCGTGTTTGTTCCTTGAGTGCGGGAAGTCCTCGTAGACGGAGGCTTGAGGTGTCCAGTGTTCACCCAAATCGCTTCCGATCACAGGACGGAACATCGCACACACTTGTTGGCACTGTGGCCTCAGGTCCATTGCAAAGTAAGCCTTCGCCGAGGCGTGGGAAACGAGTCGCTCCCCAGCTCACAAATGCCCGTGATGAGGTGGGCCGGATGGAAGCATGGGGGGTACCATGCTGCTTTGCCTGCAGGAGAAACATACGACAAGGTTCTAGAACATACTGTTATCTATGGGAGGACTGTGGTGCCCGGGACGCTCGGTGGCTCCAACGAGGGGCGCTAAGGGCTCCTTCTGAAGCCCATACGATGCCAATCGTTTCAACGCACTTTGCTGCTGGCCCACGTGCTGGTTGCCCACCTCTGCAATGTATGGGAATTCAACTCTGTAGCAGGTCTTCCCACCGGGGACGCTAATTTCGTTCACATCCTCGACCCTGAGCCTAGTGGCAGAGGCAAAAGCTGGGTCACTTCAGAGGCTCTTCCACCAGACGTTCGCAGAGGCGCCTGCCTTGGACTTGAAGCTACACGGAAGCAGGGACCTCAGGCACAGGGCAGACTGAGCGGTGTCCACCCTCACAGCATATAGCATTTCCTCGGGAACAGGGTCACTTTGGTGTCAGCTCTGGGATCCAAGATTTCGTGAGAGTGCTCCTTTGGTGACCAGAATCTATGGCTCACGCGGGACACGTGCAGCGGTTACTTTCGGACTTGCCATCTCAGACACTCTACCTCTGGGGCGTTCGGAAGCTGCGCGAAGGTAACAAAGTGGGCTCAAGTCCAGTACCCGAAAGGTGTCTCATGCCTCTCAACAGATGGCAGGCAGCGTGTCTCCTGCTGCTGCAGAAGGACTGCAGACGTCTGTTTCAGGCTATAGGCTAGAAACGTGGTGCCCGCTGATAGAAATGCCGGCAGTGGCCCGCAGTGAAAGTGTCACGCACCTGGTGGTTTCTTCGACATAAGCAAGCCACACGTACCGGTCACGGACATGTGCCCCTGCGCGGGGCAGGGTGCGTGAAGCCACCTCTTTGGGCAAACCCTACGGGTGGCCTGGCAAATGTGTCCCGTTTATGGGAAACTGTTATATTCCTTTCCGGTTTGATGAAAGGTACGTTACGAGCATTGCCGTTTTCTGGATTTGGAGTTCTGCCATGGAGTGCAACGCAGAGACCCAAGGGTTTGGGGGATAGGGAGCTAGCGCTTTGGCAGAGGCATCGCCATGCTGCCCCGAGCTCTGGGCTCCGTATTCAACTTGGAGTAAAGGCAGCCTGGGGTGCAATGCACGGACCGTCTGGCCCTAGACGGGATGTGCACGTGCAATAGACGAGCTAGAGGAGAGAAATGGGATACCCGCAGTTCTTCGGGATAGGCCAGCTCTCATCCAGCTAGTTGCGAAAGCGGGCTCCGAAAGGCCTGGATGCCTTTGCTCAACACGCCACACACGAGTTCAGTCACGCAGTACTACACTCGGAGTTTCTCAAGGGTACGTGGAGGGACAGCTTTTCAGACTGCATAGGAACGGAGTTCCTCACAGGGGAAATGGGATGTGTACCGGACAGGCTGGGTGAACAAAATTTCGTATGCAGTTGTCCTCCAGTGGACCGGGAGAGGGACCCAGGTCTGGCGAGCACATAGTGTCTCTGGTCCCACACGTTCTGGGGCAGTGTGCTGCCTCAGCTCCCTTACAAGGCTGTGTTGACCTTGAGCCACGTAAGTAGAATAAGCTGCGGAAGTCAGTTTGACGCACATCCCAGGGTAGCCTTGCAGAGTTCCAATCCCAAGCCCTGTGGAGACAGATGGGCCTGAAAGCGTTTCACCCACGACGGCTCTTTGAAAACTCCGGGTCATTCCGAGTGCAGGGAGGACTGCGGTGAAGAGGGCTGTGAGCGTCAGTCGTATCTTTTGTCCACGCCTCCTGGACGTGGAGTGTGGCAAAGCGTGCCCAGGTGGACGGGAGGACAAAGCCTTCCCAAATCAAGTTGCAGGCTGCTGTTGTTACATGGAATCCCGGGCTTTGTTCACTGCCGTGTGCGACAAAGAAATCCTGGCTTCGTGTTTGTTCCTTGAGTGCGGGAAGTCCTCGTAGACGGAGGCTTGAGGTGTCCAGTGTTCACCCAAATCGCTTCCGATCACAGGACGGAACATCGCACACACTTGTTGGCACTGTGGCCTCAGGTCCATTGCAAAGTAAGCCTTCGCCGAGGCGTGGGAAACGAGTCGCTCCCCAGCTCACAAATGCCCGTGATGAGGTGGGCCGGATGGAAGCATGGGGGGTACCATGCTGCTTTGCCTGCAGGAGAAACATACGACAAGGTTCTAGAACATACTGTTATCTATGGGAGGACTGTGGTGCCCGGGACGCTCGGTGGCTCCAACGAGGGGCGCTAAGGGCTCCTTCTGAAGCCCATACGATGCCAATCGTTTCAACGCACTTTGCTGCTGGCCCACGTGCTGGTTGCCCACCTCTGCAATGTATGGGAATTCAACTCTGTAGCAGGTCTTCCCACCGGGGACGTTAACTTCGTTCACATCCTCGACCCTGAGCCTAGTGGCAGAGGCAAAAGCTGGGTCACTTCAGAGGCTCTTCCACCAGACGTTCGCAGAGGCGCCTGCCTTGGACTTGAAGCTACACGGAAGCAGGGACCTCAGGCACAGGGCAGACTGAGCGGTGTCCACCCTCACAGCATATAGCATTTCCTCGGGAACAGGGTCACTTTGGTGTCAGCTCTGGGATCCAAGATTTCGTGAGAGTGCTCCTTTGGTGACCAGAATCTATGGCTCACGCGGGACACGTGCAGCGGTTACTTTCGGACTTGCCATCTCAGACACTCTACCTCTGGGGCGTTCGGAAGCTGCGCGAAGGTAACAAAGTGGGCTCAAGTCCAGTACCCGAAAGGTGTCTCATGCCTCTCAACAGATGGCAGGCAGCGTGTCTCCTGCTGCTGCAGAAGGACTGCAGACGTCTGTTTCAGGCTATAGGCTAGAAACGTGGTGCCCGCTGATAGAAATGCCGGCAGTGGCCCGCAGTGAAAGTGTCATGCACCTGGTGGTTTCTTCGACATAAGCAAGCCACACGTACCGGTCACGGACATGTGCCCCTGCGCGGGGCAGGGTGCGTGAAGCCACCTCTTTGGGCAAACCCTACGGGTGGCCTGGCAAATGTGTCCCGTTTATGGGAAACTGTTATATTCCTTTCCGGTTTGATGAAAGGTACGTTACGAGCATTGCCGTTTTCTGGATTTGGAGTTCTGCCATGGAGTGCAACGCAGAGACCCAAGGGTTTGGGGGATAGGGAGCTAGCGCTTTGGCAGAGGCATCGCCATGCTGCCCCGAGCTCTGGGCTCCGTATTCAACTTGGAGTAAAGGCAGCCTGGGGTGCAATGCACGGACCGTCTGGCCCTAGACGGGATGTGCACGTGCAATAGACGAGCTAGAGGAGAGAAATGGGATACCCGCAGTTCTTCGGGATAGGCCAGCTCTCATCCAGCTAGTTGCGAAAGCGGGCTCCGAAAGGCCTGGATGCCTTTGCTCAACACGCCACACACGAGTTCAGTCACGCAGTACTACACTCGGAGTTTCTCAAGGGTACGTGGAGGGACAGCTTTTCTGACTGCATAGGAACGGAGTTCCTCACAGGGGAAATGGGATGTGTACCGGACAGGCTGGGTGAACAAAATTTCGTATGCAGTTGTCCTCCAGTGGACCGGGAGAGGGACCCAGGTCTGGCGAGCACATAGTGTCTCTGGTCCCACACGTTCTGGGGCAGTGTGCTGCCTCAGCTCCCTTACAAGGCTGTGTTGACCTTGAGCCACGTAAGTAGAATAAGCTGCGGAAGTCAGTTTGACGCACATCCCAGGGTAGCCTTGCAGAGTTCCAATCCCAAGCCCTGTGGAGACAGATGGGCCTGAAAGCGTTTCACCCACGACGGCTCTTTGAAAACTCCGGGTCATTCCGAGTGCAGGGAGGACTGCGGTGAAGAGGGCTGTGAGCGTCAGTCGTATCTTTTGTCCACGCCTCCTGGACGTGGAGTGTGGCAAAGCGTGCCCAGGTGGACGGGAGGACAAAGCCTTCCCAAATCAAGTTGCAGGCTGCTGTTGTTACATGGAATCCCGGGCTTTGTTCACTGCCGTGTGCGACAAAGAAATCCTGGCTTCGTGTTTGTTCCTTGAGTGCGGGAAGTCCTCGTAGACGGAGGCTTGAGGTGTCCAGTGTTCACCCAAATCGCTTCCGATCACAGGACGGAACATCGCACACACTTGTTGGCACTGTGGCCTCAGGTCCATTGCAAAGTAAGCCTTCGCCGAGGCGTGGGAAACGAGTCGCTCCCCAGCTCACAAATGCCCGTGATGAGGTGGGCCGGATGGAAGCATGGGGGGTACCATGCTGCTTTGCCTGCAGGAGAAACATACGACAAGGTTCTAGAACATACTGTTATCTATGGGAGGACTGTGGTGCCCGGGACGCTCGGTGGCTCCAACGAGGGGCGCTAAGGGCTCCTTCTGAAGCCCATACGATGCCAATCGTTTCAACGCACTTTGCTGCTGGCCCACGTGCTGGTTGCCCACCTCTGCAATGTATGGGAATTCAACTCTGTAGCAGGTCTTCCCACCGGGGACGCTAATTTCGTTCACATCCTCGACCCTGAGCCTAGTGGCAGAGGCAAAAGCTGGGTCACTTCAGAGGCTCTTCCACCAGACGTTCGCAGAGGCGCCTGCCTTGGACTTGAAGCTACACGGAAGCAGGGACCTCAGGCACAGGGCAGACTGAGCGGTGTCCACCCTCACAGCATATAGCATTTCCTCGGGAACAGGGTCACTTTGGTGTCAGCTCTGGGATCCAAGATTTCGTGAGAGTGCTCCTTTGGTGACCAGAATCTATGGCTCACGCGGGACACGTGCAGCGGTTACTTTCGGACTTGCCATCTCAGACACTCTACCTCTGGGGCGTTCGGAAGCTGCGCGAAGGTAACAAAGTGGGCTCAAGTCCAGTACCCGAAAGGTGTCTCATGCCTCTCAACAGATGGCAGGCAGCGTGTCTCCTGCTGCTGCAGAAGGACTGCAGACGTCTGTTTCAGGCTATAGGCTAGAAACGTGGTGCCCGCTGATAGAAATGCCGGCAGTGGCCCGCAGTGAAAGTGTCACGCACCTGGTGGTTTCTTCGACATAAGCAAGCCACACGTACCGGTCACGGACATGTGCCCCTGCGCGGGGCAGGGTGCGTGAAGCCACCTCTTTGGGCAAACCCTACGGGTGGCCTGGCAAATGTGTCCCGTTTATGGGAAACTGTTATATTCCTTTCCGGTTTGATGAAAGGTACGTTACGAGCATTGCCGTTTTCTGGATTTGGAGTTCTGCCATGGAGTGCAACGCAGAGACCCAAGGGTTTGGGGGATAGGGAGCTAGCGCTTTGGCAGAGGCATCGCCATGCTGCCCCGAGCTCTGGGCTCCGTATTCAACTTGGAGTAAAGGCAGCCTGGGGTGCAATGCACGGACCGTCTGGCCCTAGACGGGATGTGCACGTGCAATAGACGAGCTAGAGGAGAGAAATGGGATACCCGCAGTTCTTCGGGATAGGCCAGCTCTCATCCAGCTAGTTGCGAAAGCGGGCTCCGAAAGGCCTGGATGCCTTTGCTCAACACGCCACACACGAGTTCAGTCACGCAGTACTACACTCGGAGTTTCTCAAGGGTACGTGGAGGGACAGCTTTTCAGACTGCATAGGAACGGAGTTCCTCACAGGGGAAATGGGATGTGTACCGGACAGGCTGGGTGAACAAAATTTCGTATGCAGTTGTCCTCCAGTGGACCGGGAGAGGGACCCAGGTCTGGCGAGCACATAGTGTCTCTGGTCCCACACGTTCTGGGGCAGTGTGCTGCCTCAGCTCCCTTACAAGGCTGTGTTGACCTTGAGCCACGTAAGTAGAATAAGCTGCGGAAGTCAGTTTGACGCACATCCCAGGGTAGCCTTGCAGAGTTCCAATCCCAAGCCCTGTGGAGACAGATGGGCCTGAAAGCGTTTCACCCACGACGGCTCTTTGAAAACTCCGGGTCATTCCGAGTGCAGGGAGGACTGCGGTGAAGAGGGCTGTGAGCGTCAGTCGTATCTTTTGTCCACGCCTCCTGGACGTGGAGTGTGGCAAAGCGTGCCCAGGTGGACGGGAGGACAAAGCCTTCCCAAATCAAGTTGCAGGCTGCTGTTGTTACATGGAATCCCGGGCTTTGTTCACTGCCGTGTGCGACAAAGAAATCCTGGCTTCGTGTTTGTTCCTTGAGTGCGGGAAGTCCTCGTAGACGGAGGCTTGAGGTGTCCAGTGTTCACCCAAATCGCTTCCGATCACAGGACGGAACATCGCACACACTTGTTGGCACTGTGGCCTCAGGTCCATTGCAAAGTAAGCCTTCGCCGAGGCGTGGGAAACGAGTCGCTCCCCAGCTCACAAATGCCCGTGATGAGGTGGGCCGGATGGAAGCATGGGGGGTACCATGCTGTTTTGCCTGCAGGAGAAACATACGACAAGGTTCTAGAACATACTGTTATCTATGGGAGGACTGTGGTGCCCGGGACGCTCGGTGGCTCCAACGAGGGGCGCTAAGGGCTCCTTCTGAAGCCCATACGATGCCAATCGTTTCAACGCACTTTGCTGCTGGCCCACGTGCTGGTTGCCCACCTCTGTAATGTATGGGAATTCAACTCTGTAGCAGGTCTTCCCACCGGGGAGGCTAATTTCGTTCACATCCTCGACCCTGAGCCTAGTGGCAGAGGCAAAAGCTGGGTCACTTCAGAGGCTCTTCCACCAGACGTTCGCAGAGGCGCCTGCCTTGGACTTGAAGCTACACGGAAGCAGGGACCTCAGGCACAGGGCAGACTGAGCGGTGTCCACCCTCACAGCATATAGCATTTCCTCGGGAACAGGGTCACTTTGGTGTCAGCTCTGGGATCCAAGATTTCGTGAGAGTGCTCCTTTGGTGACCAGAATCTATGGCTCACGCGGGACACGTGCAGCGGTTACTTTCGGACTTGCCATCTCAGACACTCTACCTCTGGGGCGTTCGGAAGCTGCGCGAAGGTAACAAAGTGGGCTCAAGTCCAGTACCCGAAAGGTGTCTCATGCCTCTCAACAGATGGCAGGCAGCGTGTCTCCTGCTGCTGCAGAAGGACTGCAGACGTCTGTTTCAGGCTATAGGCTAGAAACGTGGTGCCCGCTGATAGAAATGCCGGCAGTGGCCCGCAGTGAAAGTGTCACGCACCTGGTGGTTTCTTCGACATAAGCAAGCCACACGTACCGGTCACGGACATGTGCCCCTGCGCGGGGCAGGGTGCGTGAAGCCACCTCTTTGGGCAAACCCTACGGGTGGCCTGGCAAATGTGTCCCGTTTATGGGAAACTGTTATATTCCTTTCCGGTTTGATGAAAGGTACGTTACGAGCATTGCCGTTTTCTGGATTTGGAGTTCTGCCATGGAGTGCAACGCAGAGACCCAAGGGTTTGGGGGATAGGGAGCTAGCGCTTTGGCAGAGGCATCGCCATGCTGCCCCGAGCTCTGGGCTCCGTATTCAACTTGGAGTAAAGGCAGCCTGGGGTGCAATGCACGGACCGTCTGGCCCTAGACGGGATGTGCACGTGCAATAGACGAGCTAGAGGAGAGAAATGGGATACCCGCAGTTCTTCGGGATAGGCCAGCTCTCATCCAGCTAGTTGCGAAAGCGGGCTCCGAAAGGCCTGGATGCCTTTGCTCAACACGCCACACACGAGTTCAGTCACGCAGTACTACACTCGGAGTTTCTCAAGGGTACGTGGAGGGACAGCTTTTCTGACTGCATAGGAACGGAGTTCCTCACAGGGGAAATGGGATGTGTACCGGACAGGCTGGGTGAACAAAATTTCGTATGCAGTTGTCCTCCAGTGGAGCGGGAGAGGGACCCAGGTCTGGCGAGCACATAGTGTCTCTGGTCCCACACGTTCTGGGGCAGTGTGCTGCCTCAGCTCCCTTACAAGGCTGTGTTGACCTTGAGCCACGTAAGTAGAATAAGCTGCGGAAGTCAGTTTGACGCACATCCCAGGGTAGCCTTGCAGAGTTCCAATCCCAAGCCCTGTGGAGACAGATGGGCCTGAAAGCGTTTCACCCACGACGGCTCTTTGAAAACTCCGGGTCATTCCGAGTGCAGGGAGGACTGCGGTGAAGAGGGCTGTGAGCGTCAGTCGTATCTTTTGTCCACGCCTCCTGGACGTGGAGTGTGGCAAAGCCTGCCCAGGTGGACGGGAGGACAAAGCCTTCCCAAATCAAGTTGCAGGCTGCTGTTGTTACATGGAATCCCGGGCTTTGTTCACTGCCGTGTGCGACAAAGAAATCCTGGCTTCGTGTTTGTTCCTTGAGTGCGGGAAGTCCTCGTAGACGGAGGCTTGAGGTGTCCAGTGTTCACCCAAATCGCTTCCGATCACAGGACGGAACATCGCACACACTTGTTGGCACTGTGGCCTCAGGTCCATTGCAAAGTAAGCCTTCGCCGAGGCGTGGGAAACGAGTCGCTCCCCAGCTCACAAATGCCCGTGATGAGGTGGGCCGGATGGAAGCATGGGGGGTACCATGCTGCTTTGCCTGCAGGAGAAACATACGACAAGGTTCTAGAACATACTGTTATCTATGGGAGGACTGTGGTGCCCGGGACGCTCGGTGGCTCCAACGAGGGGCGCTAAGGGCTCCTTCTGAAGCCCATACGATGCCAATCGTTTCAACGCACTTTGCTGCTGGCCCACGTGCTGGTTGCCCACCTCTGCAATGTATGGGAATTCAACTCTGTAGCAGGTCTTCCCACCGGGGACGCTAACTTCGTTCACATCCTCGACCCTGAGCCTAGTGGCAGAGGCAAAAGCTGGGTCACTTCAGAGGCTCTTCCACCAGACGTTCGCAGAGGCGCCTGCCTTGGACTTGAAGCTACACGGAAGCAGGGACCTCAGGCACAGGGCAGACTGAGCGGTGTCCACCCTCACAGCATATAGCATTTCCTCGGGAACAGGGTCACTTTGGTGTCAGCTCTGGGATCCAAGATTTCGTGAGAGTGCTCCTTTGGTGACCAGAATCTATGGCTCACGCGGGACACGTGCAGCGGTTACTTTCGGACTTGCCATCTCAGACACTCTACCTCTGGGGCGTTCGGAAGCTGCGCGAAGGTAACAAAGTGGGCTCAAGTCCAGTACCCGAAAGGTGTCTCATGCCTCTCAACAGATGGCAGGCAGCGTGTCTCCTGCTGCTGCAGAAGGACTGCAGACGTCTGTTTCAGGCTATAGGCTAGAAACGTGGTGCCCGCTGATAGAAATGCCGGCAGTGGCCCGCAGTGAAAGTGTCACGCACCTGGTGGTTTCTTCGACATAAGCAAGCCACACGTACCGGTCACGGACATGTGCCCCTGCGCGGGGCAGGGTGCGTGAAGCCACCTCTTTGGGCAAACCCTACGGGTGGCCTGGCAAATGTGTCCCGTTTATGGGAAACTGTTATATTCCTTTCCGGTTTGATGAAAGGTACGTTACGAGCATTGCCGTTTTCTGGATTTGGAGTTCTGCCATGGAGTGCAACGCAGAGACCCAAGGGTTTGGGGGATAGGGAGCTAGCGCTTTGGCAGAGGCATCGCCATGCTGCCCCGAGCTCTGGGCTCCGTATTCAACTTGGAGTAAAGGCAGCCTGGGGTGCAATGCACGGACCGTCTGGCCCTAGACGGGATGTGCACGTGCAATAGACGAGCTAGAGGAGAGAAATGGGATACCCGCAGTTCTTCGGGATAGGCCAGCTCTCATCCAGCTAGTTGCGAAAGCGGGCTCCGAAAGGCCTGGATGCCTTTGCTCAACACGCCACACACGAGTTCAGTCACGCAGTACTACACTCGGAGTTTCTCAAGGGTACGTGGAGGGACAGCTTTTCTGACTGCATAGGAACGGAGTTCCTCACAGGGGAAATGGGATGTGTACCGGACAGGCTGGGTGAACAAAATTTCGTATGCAGTTGTCCTCCAGTGGACCGGGAGAGGGACCCAGGTCTGGCGAGCACATAGTGTCTCTGGTCCCACACGTTCTGGGGCAGTGTGCTGCCTCAGCTCCCTTACAAGGCTGTGTTGACCTTGAGCCACGTAAGTAGAATAAGCTGCGGAAGTCAGTTTGACGCACATCCCAGGGTAGCCTTGCAGAGTTCCAATCCCAAGCCCTGTGGAGACAGATGGGCCTGAAAGCGTTTCACCCACGACGGCTCTTTGAAAACTCCGGGTCATTCCGAGTGCAGGGAGGACTGCGGTGAAGAGGGCTGTGAGCGTCAGTCGTATCTTTTGTCCACGCCTGCTGGACGTGGAGTGTGGCAAAGCGTGCCCAGGTGGACGGGAGGACAAAGCCTTCCCAAATCAAGTTGCAGGCTGCTGTTGTTAAATGGAATCCCGGGCTTTGTTCACTGCCGTGTGCGACAAAGAAATCCTGGCTTCGTGTTTGTTCCTTGAGTGCGGGAAGTCCTCGTAGACGGAGGCTTGAGGTGTCCAGTGTTCACCCAAATCGCTTCCGATCACAGGACGGAACATCGCACACACTTGTTGGCACTGTGGCCTCAGGTCCATTGCAAAGTAAGCCTTCGCCGAGGCGTGGGAAACGAGTCGCTCCCCAGCTCACAAATGCCCGTGATGAGGTGGGCCGGATGGAAGCATGGGGGGTACCATGCTGCTTTGCCTGCAGGAGAAACATACGACAAGGTTCTAGAACATACTGTTATCTATGGGAGGACTGTGGTGCCCGGGACGCTCGGTGGCTCCAACGAGGGGCGCTAAGGGCTCCTTCTGAAGCCCATACGATGCCAATCGTTTCAACGCACTTTGCTGCTGGCCCACGTGCTGGTTGCCCACCTCTGCAATGTATGGGAATTCAACTCTGTAGCAGGTCTTCCCACCGGGGACGCTAACTTCGTTCACATCCTCGACCCTGAGCCTAGTGGCAGAGGCAAAAGCTGGGTCACTTCAGAGGCTCTTCCACCAGACGTTCGCAGAGGCGCCTGCCTTGGACTTGAAGCTACACGGAAGCAGGGACCTCAGGCACAGGGCAGACTGAGCGGTGTCCACCCTCACAGCATATAGCATTTCCTCGGGAACAGGGTCACTTTGGTGTCAGCTCTGGGATCCAAGATTTCGTGAGAGTGCTCCTTTGGTGACCAGAATCTATGGCTCACGCGGGACACGTGCAGCGGTTACTTTCGGACTTGCCATCTCAGACACTCTACCTCTGGGGCGTTCGGAAGCTGCGCGAAGGTAACAAAGTGGGCTCAAGTCCAGTACCCGAAAGGTGTCTCATGCCTCTCAACAGATGGCAGGCAGCGTGTCTCCTGCTGCTGCAGAAGGACTGCAGACGTCTGTTTCAGGCTATAGGCTAGAAACGTGGTGCCCGCTGATAGAAATGCCGGCAGTGGCCCGCAGTGAAAGTGTCACGCACCTGGTGGTTTCTTCGACATAAGCAAGCCACACGTACCGGTCACGGACATGTGCCCCTGCGCGGGGCAGGGTGCGTGAAGCCACCTCTTTGGGCAAACCCTACGGGTGGCCTGGCAAATGTGTCCCGTTTATGGGAAACTGTTATATTCCTTTCCGGTTTGATGAAAGGTACGTTACGAGCATTGCCGTTTTCTGGATTTGGAGTTCTGCCATGGAGTGCAACGCAGAGACCCAAGGGTTTGGGGGATAGGGAGCTAGCGCTTTGGCAGAGGCATCGCCATGCTGCCCCGAGCTCTGGGCTCCGTATTCAACTTGGAGTAAAGGCAGCCTGGGGTGCAATGCACGGACCGTCTGGCCCTAGACGGGATGTGCACGTGCAATAGACGAGCTAGAGGAGAGAAATGGGATACCCGCAGTTCTTCGGGATAGGCCAGCTCTCATCCAGCTAGTTGCGAAAGCGGGCTCCGAAAGGCCTGGATGCCTTTGCTCAACACGCCACACACGAGTTCAGTCACGCAGTACTACACTCGGAGTTTCTCAAGGGTACGTGGAGGGACAGCTTTTCTGACTGCATAGGAACGGAGTTCCTCACAGGGGAAATGGGATGTGTACCGGACAGGCTGGGTGAACAAAATTTCGTATGCAGTTGTCCTCCAGTGGACCGGGAGAGGGACCCAGGTCTGGCGAGCACATAGTGTCTCTGGTCCCACACGTTCTGGGGCAGTGTGCTGCCTCAGCTCCCTTACAAGGCTGTGTTGACCTTGAGCCACGTAAGTAGAATAAGCTGCGGAAGTCAGTTTGACGCACATCCCAGGGTAGCCTTGCAGAGTTCCAATCCCAAGCCCTGTGGAGACAGATGGGCCTGAAAGCGTTTCACCCACGACGGCTCTTTGAAAACTCCGGGTCATTCCGAGTGCAGGGAGGACTGCGGTGAAGAGGGCTGTGAGCGTCAGTCGTATCTTTTGTCCACGCCTCCTGGACGTGGAGTGTGGCAAAGCCTGCCCAGGTGGACGGGAGGACAAAGCCTTCCCAAATCAAGTTGCAGGCTGCTGTTGTTACATGGAATCCCGGGCTTTGTTCACTGCCGTGTGCGACAAAGAAATCCTGGCTTCGTGTTTGTTCCTTGAGTGCGGGAAGTCCTCGTAGACGGAGGCTTGAGGTGTCCAGTGTTCACCCAAATCGCTTCCGATCACAGGACGGAACATCGCACACACTTGTTGGCACTGTGGCCTCAGGTCCATTGCAAAGTAAGCCTTCGCCGAGGCGTGGGAAACGAGTCGCTCCCCAGCTCACAAATGCCCGTGATGAGGTGGGCCGGATGGAAGCATGGGGGGTACCATGCTGCTTTGCCTGCAGGAGAAACATACGACAAGGTTCTAGAACATACTGTTATCTATGGGAGGACTGTGGTGCCCGGGACGCTCGGTGGCTCCAACGAGGGGCGCTAAGGGCTCCTTCTGAAGCCCATACGATGCCAATCGTTTCAACGCACTTTGCTGCTGGCCCACGTGCTGGTTGCCCACCTCTGCAATGTATGGGAATTCAACTCTGTAGCAGGTCTTCCCACCGGGGACGCTAACTTCGTTCACATCCTCGACCCTGAGCCTAGTGGCAGAGGCAAAAGCTGGGTCACTTCAGAGGCTCTTCCACCAGACGTTCGCAGAGGCGCCTGCCTTGGACTTGAAGCTACACGGAAGCAGGGACCTCAGGCACAGGGCAGACTGAGCGGTGTCCACCCTCACAGCATATAGCATTTCCTCGGGAACAGGGTCACTTTGGTGTCAGCTCTGGGATCCAAGATTTCGTGAGAGTGCTCCTTTGGTGACCAGAATCTATGGCTCACGCGGGACACGTGCAGCGGTTACTTTCGGACTTGCCATCTCAGACACTCTACCTCTGGGGCGTTCGGAAGCTGCGCGAAGGTAACAAAGTGGGCTCAAGTCCAGTACCCGAAAGGTGTCTCATGCCTCTCAACAGATGGCAGGCAGCGTGTCTCCTGCTGCTGCAGAAGGACTGCAGACGTCTGTTTCAGGCTATAGGCTAGAAACGTGGTGCCCGCTGATAGAAATGCCGGCAGTGGCCCGCAGTGAAAGTGTCACGCACCTGGTGGTTTCTTCGACATAAGCAAGCCACACGTACCGGTCACGGACATGTGCCCCTGCGCGGGGCAGGGTGCGTGAAGCCACCTCTTTGGGCAAACCCTACGGGTGGCCTGGCAAATGTGTCCCGTTTATGGGAAACTGTTATATTCCTTTCCGGTTTGATGAAAGGTACGTTACGAGCATTGCCGTTTTCTGGATTTGGAGTTCTGCCATGGAGTGCAACGCAGAGACCCAAGGGTTTGGGGGATAGGGAGCTAGCGCTTTGGCAGAGGCATCGCCATGCTGCCCCGAGCTCTGGGCTCCGTATTCAACTTGGAGTAAAGGCAGCCTGGGGTGCAATGCACGGACCGTCTGGCCCTAGACGGGATGTGCACGTGCAATAGACGAGCTAGAGGAGAGAAATGGGATACCCGCAGTTCTTCGGGATAGGCCAGCTCTCATCCAGCTAGTTGCGAAAGCGGGCTCCGAAAGGCCTGGATGCCTTTGCTCAACACGCCACACACGAGTTCAGTCACGCAGTACTACACTCGGAGTTTCTCAAGGGTACGTGGAGGGACAGCTTTTCTGACTGCATAGGAACGGAGTTCCTCACAGGGGAAATGGGATGTGTACCGGACAGGCTGGGTGAACAAAATTTCGTATGCAGTTGTCCTCCAGTGGAGCGGGAGAGGGACCCAGGTCTGGCGAGCACATAGTGTCTCTGGTCCCACACGTTCTGGGGCAGTGTGCTGCCTCAGCTCCCTTACAAGGCTGTGTTGACCTTGAGCCACGTAAGTAGAATAAGCTGCGGAAGTCAGTTTGACGCACATCCCATGGTAGCCTTGCAGAGTTCCAATCCCAAGCCCTGTGGAGACAGATGGGCCTGAAAGCGTTTCACCCACGACGGCTCTTTGAAAACTCCGGGTCATTCCGAGTGCAGGGAGGACTGCGGTGAAGAGGGCTGTGAGCGTCAGTCGTATCTTTTGTCCACGCCTGCTAGACGTGGAGTGTGGCAAAGCGTGCCCAGGTGGACGGGAGGACAAAGCCTTCCCAAATCAAGTTGCAGGCTGCTGTTGTTAAATGGAATCCCGGGCTTTGTTCACTGCCGTGTGCGACAAAGAAATCCTGGCTTCGTGTTTGTTCCTTGAGTGCGGGAAGTCCTCGTAGACGGAGGCTTGAGGTGTCCAGTGTTCACCCAAATCGCTTCCGATCACAGGACGGAACATCGCACACACTTGTTGGCACTGTGGCCTCAGGTCCATTGCAAAGTAAGCCTTCGCCGAGGCGTGGGAAACGAGTCGCTCCCCAGCTCACAAATGCCCGTGATGAGGTGGGCCGGATGGAAGCATGGGGGGTACCATGCTGCTTTGCCTGCAGGAGAAACATACGACAAGGTTCTAGAACATACTGTTATCTATGGGAGGACTGTGGTGCCCGGGACGCTCGGTGGCTCCAACGAGGGGCGCTAAGGGCTCCTTCTGATGCCCATACGATGCCAATCGTTTCAACGCACTTTGCTGCTGGCCCACGTGCTGGTTGCCCACCTCTGCAATGTATGGGAATTCAACTCTGTAGCAGGTCTTCCCACCGGGGACGCTAATTTCGTTCACATCCTCGACCCTGAGCCTAGTGGCAGAGGCAAAAGCTGGGTCACTTCAGAGGCTCTTCCACCAGACGTTCGCAGAGGCGCCTGCCTTGGACTTGAAGCTACACGGAAGCAGGGACCTCAGGCACAGGGCAGACTGAGCGGTGTCCACCCTCACAGCATATAGCATTTCCTCGGGAACAGGGTCACTTTGGTGTCAGCTCTGGGATCCAAGATTTCGTGAGAGTGCTCCTTTGGTGACCAGAATCTATGGCTCACGTGGGACACGTGCAGCGGTTACTTTCGGACTTGCCATCTCAGACACTCTACCTCTGGGGCGTTCGGAAGCTGCGCGAAGGTAACAAAGTGGGCTCAAGTCCAGTACCCGAAAGGTGTCTCATGCCTCTCAACAGATGGCAGGCAGCGTGTCTCCTGCTGCTGCAGAAGGACTGCAGACGTCTGTTTCAGGCTATAGGCTAGAAACGTGGTGCCCGCTGATAGAAATGCCGGCAGTGGCCCGCAGTGAAAGTGTCATGCACCTGGTGGTTTCTTCGACATAAGCAAGCCACACGTACCGGTCACGGACATGTGCCCCTGCGCGGGGCAGGGTGCGTGAAGCCACCTCTTTGGGCAAACCCTACGGGTGACCTGGCAAATGTGTCCCGTTTATGGGAAACTGTTATATTCCTTTCCGGTTTGATGAAAGGTACGTTACGAGCATTGCCGTTTTCTGGATTTGGAGTTCTGCCATGGAGTGCAACGCAGAGACCCAAGGGTTTGGGGGATAGGGAGCTAGCGCTTTGGCAGAGGCATCGCCATGCTGCCCCGAGCTCTGGGCTCCGTATTCAACTTGGAGTAAAGGCAGCCTGGGGTGCAATGCACGGACCGTCTGGCCCTAGACGGGATGTGCACGTGCAATAGACGAGCTAGAGGAGAGAAATGGGATACCCGCAGTTCTTCGGGATAGGCCAGCTCTCATCCAGCTAGTTGCGAAAGCGGGCTCCGAAAGGCCTGGATGCCTTTGCTCAACACGCCACACACGAGTTCAGTCACGCAGTACTACACTCGGAGTTTCTCAAGGGTACGTGGAGGGACAGCTTTTCTGACTGCATAGGAACGGAGTTCCTCACAGGGGAAATGGGATGTGTACCGGACAGGCTGGGTGAACAAAATTTCGTATGCAGTTGTCCTCCAGTGGACCGGGAGAGGGACCCAGGTCTGGCGAGCACATAGTGTCTCTGGTCCCACACGTTCTGGGGCAGTGTGCTGCCTCAGCTCCCTTACAAGGCTGTGTTGACCTTGAGCCACGTAAGTAGAATAAGCTGCGGAAGTCAGTTTGACGCACATCCCAGGGTAGCCTTGCAGAGTTCCAATCCCAAGCCCTGTGGAGACAGATGGGCCTGAAAGCGTTTCACCCACGACGGCTCTTTGAAAACTCCGGGTCATTCCGAGTGCAGGGAGGACTGCGGTGAAGAGGGCTGTGAGCGTCAGTCGTATCTTTTGTCCACGCCTCCTGGACGTGGAGTGTGGCAAAGCCTGCCCAGGTGGACGGGAGGACAAAGCCTTCCCAAATCAAGTTGCAGGCTGCTGTTGTTACATGGAATCCCGGGCTTTGTTCACTGCCGTGTGCGACAAAGAAATCCTGGCTTCGTGTTTGTTCCTTGAGTGCGGGAAGTCCTCGTAGAGGGAGGCTTGAGGTGTCCAGTGTTCACCCAAATCGCTTCCGATCACAGGACGGAACATCGCACACACTTGTTGGCACTGTGGCCTCAGGTCCATTGCAAAGTAAGCCTTCGCCGAGGCGTGGGAAACGAGTCGCTCCCCAGCTCACAAATGCCCGTGATGAGGTGGGCCGGATGGAAGCATGGGGGGTACCATGCTGCTTTGCCTGCAGGAGAAACATACGACAAGGTTCTAGAACATACTGTTATCTATGGGAGGACTGTGGTGCCCGGGACGCTCGGTGGCTCCAACGAGGGGCGCTAAGGGCTCCTTCTGAAGCCCATACGATGCCAATCGTTTCAACGCACTTTGCTGCTGGCCCACGTGCTGGTTGCCCACCTCTGCAATGTATGGGAATTCAACTCTGTAGCAGGTCTTCCCACCGGGGACGCTAATTTCGTTCACATCCTCGACCCTGAGCCTAGTGGCAGAGGCAAAACCTGGGTCACTTCAGAGGCTCTTCCACCAGACGTTCGCAGAGGCGCCTGCCTTGGACTTGAAGCTACACGGAAGCAGGGACCTCAGGCACAGGGCAGACTGAGCGGTGTCCACCCTCACAGCATATAGCATTTCCTCGGGAACAGGGTCACTTTGGTGTCAGCTCTGGGATCCAAGATTTCGTGAGAGTGCTCCTTTGGTGACCAGAATCTATGGCTCACGCGGGACACGTGCAGCGGTTACTTTCGGACTTGCCATCTCAGACACTCTACCTCTGGGGCGTTCGGAAGCTGCGCGAAGGTAACAAAGTGGGCTCAAGTCCAGTACCCGAAAAGTGTCTCATGCCTCTCAACAGATGGCAGGCAGCGTGTCTCCTGCTGTTGCAGAAGGACTGCAGACGTCTGTTTCAGGCTATAGGCTAGAAACGTGGTGCCCGCTGATAGAAATGCCGGCAGTGGCCCGCAGTGAAAGTGTCATGCACCTGGTGGTTTCTTCGACATAAGCAAGCCACACGTACCGGTCACGGACATGTGCCCCTGCGCGGGGCAGGGTGCGTGAAGCCACCTCTTTGGGCAAACCCTACGGGTGGCCTGGCAAATGTGTCCCGTTTATGGGAAACTGTTATATTCCTTTCCGGTTTGATGAAAGGTACGTTACGAGCATTGCCGTTTTCTGGATTTGGAGTTCTGCCATGGAGTGCAACGCAGAGACCCAAGGGTTTGGGGGATAGGGAGCTAGCGCTTTGGCAGAGGCATCGCCATGCTGCCCCGAGCTCTGGGCTCCGTATTCAACTTGGAGTAAAGGCAGCCTGGGGTGCAATGCACGGACCGTCTGGCCCTAGACGGGATGTGCACGTGCAATAGACGAGCTAGAGGAGAGAAATGGGATACCCGCAGTTCTTCGGGATAGGCCAGCTCTCATCCAGCTAGTTGCGAAAGCGGGCTCCGAAAGGCCTGGATGCCTTTGCTCAACACGCCACACACGAGTTCAGTCACGCAGTACTACACTCGGAGTTTCTCAAGGGTACGTGGAGGGACAGCTTTTCAGACTGCATAGGAACGGAGTTCCTCACAGGGGAAATGGGATGTGTACCGGACAGGCTGGGTGAACAAAATTTCGTATGCAGTTGTCCTCCAGTGGACCGGGAGAGGGACCCAGGTCTGGCGAGCACATAGTGTCTCTGGTCCCACACGTTCTGGGGCAGTGTGCTGCCTCAGCTCCCTTACAAGGCTGTGTTGACCTTGAGCCACGTAAGTAGAATAAGCTGCGGAAGTCAGTTTGACGCACATCCCAGGGTAGCCTTGCAGAGTTCCAATCCCAAGCCCTGTGGAGACAGATGGGCCTGAAAGCGTTTCACCCACGACGGCTCTTTGAAAACTCCGGGTCATTCCGAGTGCAGGGAGGACTGCGGTGAAGAGGGCTGTGAGCGTCAGTCGTATCTTTTGTCCGCGCCTCCTGGACGTGGAGTGTGGCAAAGCGTGCCCAGGTGGACGGGAGGACAAAGCCTTCCCAAATCAAGTTGCAGGCTGCTGTTGTTACATGGAATCCCGGGCTTTGTTCACTGCCGTGTGCGACAAAGAAATCCTGGCTTCGTGTTTGTTCCTTGAGTGCGGGAAGTCCTCGTAGACGGAGGCTTGAGGTGTCCAGTGTTCACCCAAATCGCTTCCGATCACAGGACGGAACATCGCACACACTTGTTGGCACTGTGGCCTCAGGTCCATTGCAAAGTAAGCCTTCGCCGAGGCGTGGGAAACGAGTCGCTCCCCAGCTCACAAATGCCCGTGATGAGGTGGGCCGGATGGAAGCATGGGGGGTACCATGCTGCTTTGCCTGCAGGAGAAACATACGACAAGGTTCTAGAACATACTGTTATCTATGGGAGGACTGTGGTGCCCGGGACGCTCGGTGGCTCCAACGAGGGGCGCTAAGGGCTCCTTCTGAAGCCCATACGATGCCAATCGTTTCAACGCACTTTGCTGCTGGCCCACGTGCTGGTTGCCCACCTCTGCAATGTATGGGAATTCAACTCTGTAGCAGGTCTTCCCACCGGGGACGCTAATTTCGTTCACATCCTCGACCCTGAGCCTAGTGGCAGAGGCAAAAGCTGGGTCACTTCAGAGGCTCTTCCGCCAGACGTTCGCAGAGGCGCCTGCCTTGGACTTGAAGCTACACGGAAGCAGGGACCTCAGGCACAGGGCAGACTGAGCGGTGTCCACCCTCACAGCATATAGCATTTCCTCGGGAACAGGGTCACTTTGGTGTCAGCTCTGGGATCCAAGATTTCGTGAGAGTGCTCCTTTGGTGACCAGAATCTATGGCTCACGCGGGACACGTGCAGCGGTTACTTTCGGACTTGCCATCTCAGACACTCTACCTCTGGGGCGTTCGGAAGCTGCGCGAAGGTAACAAAGTGGGCTCAAGTCCAGTACCCGAAAGGTGTCTCATGCCTCTCAACAGATGGCAGGCAGCGTGTCTCCTGCTGCTGCAGAAGGACTGCAGACCTCTGTTTCAGGCTATAGGCTAGAAACGTGGTGCCCGCTGATCGAAATGCCGGCAGTGGCCCGCAGTGAAAGTGTCATGCACCTGGTGGTTTCTTCGACATAAGCAAGCCACACGTACCGGTCACGGACATGTGCCCCTGCGCGGGGCAGGGTGCGTGAAGCCACCTCTTTGGGCAAACCCTACGGGTGGCCTGGCAAATGTGTCCCGTTTATGGGAAACTGTTATATTCCTTTCCGGTTTGATGAAAGGTACGTTACGAGCATTGCCGTTTTCTGGATTTGGAGTTCTGCCATGGAGTGCAACGCAGAGACCCAAGGGTTTGGGGGATAGGGAGCTAGCGCTTTGGCAGAGGCATCGCCATGCTGCCCCGAGCTCTGGGCTCCGTATTCAACTTGGAGTAAAGGCAGCCTGGGGTGCAATGCACGGACCGTCTGGCCCTAGACGGGATGTGCACGTGCAATAGACGAGCTAGAGGAGAGAAATGGGATACCCGCAGTTCTTCGGGATAGGCCAGCTCTCATCCAGCTAGTTGCGAAAGCGGGCTCCGAAAGGCCTGGATGCCTTTGCTCAACACGCCACACACGAGTTCAGTCACGCAGTACTACACTCGGAGTTTCTCAAGGGTACGTGGAGGGACAGCTTTTCTGACTGCATAGGAACGGAGTTCCTCACAGGGGAAATGGGATGTGTACCGGACAGGCTGGGTGAACAAAATTTCGTATGCAGTTGTCCTCCAGTGGAGCGGGAGAGGGACCCAGGTCTGGCGAGCACATAGTGTCTCTGGTCCCACACGTTCTGGGGCAGTGTGCTGCCTCAGCTCCCTTACAAGGCTGTGTTGACCTTGAGCCACGTAAGTAGAATAAGCTGCGGAAGTCAGTTTGACGCACATCCCAGGGTAGCCTTGCAGAGTTCCAATCCCAAGCCCTGTGGAGACAGATGGGCCTGAAAGCGTTTCACCCACGACGGCTCTTTGAAAACTCCGGGTCATTCCGAGTGCAGGGAGGACTGCGGTGAAGAGGGCTGTGAGCGTCAGTCGTATCTTTTGTCCACGCCTCCTGGACGTGGAGTGTGGCAAAGCGTGCCCAGGTGGACGGGAGGACAAAGCCTTCCCAAATCAAGTTGCAGGCTGCTGTTGTTACATGGAATCCCGGGCTTTGTTCACTGCTGTGTGCGACAAAGAAATCCTGGCTTCGTGTTTGTTCCTTGAGTGCGGGAAGTCCTCGTAGAGGGAGGCTTGAGGTGTCCAGTGTTCACCCAAATCGCTTCCGATCACAGGACGGAACATCGCACACACTTGTTGGCACTGTGGCCTCAGGTCCATTGCAAAGTAAGCCTTCGCCGAGGCGTGGGAAACGAGTCGCTCCCCAGCTCACAAATGCCCGTGATGAGGTGGGCCGGATGGAAGCATGGGGGGTACCATGCTGCTTTGCCTGCAGGAGAAACATACGACAAGGTTCTAGAACATACTGTTATCTATGGGAGGACTGTGGTGCCCGGGACGCTCGGTGGCTCCAACGAGGGGCGCTAAGGGCTCCTTCTGAAGCCCATACGATGCCAATCGTTTCAACGCACTTTGCTGCTGGCCCACGTGCTGGTTGCCCACCTCTGCAATGTATGGGAATTCAACTCTGTAGCAGGTCTTCCCACCGGGGACGCTAATTTCGTTCACATCCTCGACCCTGAGCCTAGTGGCAGAGGCAAAAGCTGGGTCACTTCAGAGGCTCTTCCGCCAGACGTTCGCAGAGGCGCCTGCCTTGGACTTGAAGCTACACGGAAGCAGGGACCTCAGGCACAGGGCAGACTGAGCGGTGTCCACCCTCACAGCATATAGCATTTCCTCGGGAACAGGGTCACTTTGGTGTCAGCTCTGGGATCCAAGATTTCGTGAGAGTGCTCCTTTGGTGACCAGAATCTATGGCTCACGCGGGACATGTGCAGCGGTTACTTTCGGACTTGCCATCTCAGACACTCTACCTCTGGGGCGTTCGGAAGCTGCGCGAAGGTAACAAAGTGGGCTCAAGTCCAGTACCCGAAAGGTGTCTCATGCCTCTCAACAGATGGCAGGCAGCGTGTCTCCTGCTGCTGCAGAAGGACTGCAGACGTCTGTTTCAGGCTATAGGCTAGAAACGTGGTGCCCGCTGATAGAAATGCCGGCAGTGGCCCGCAGTGAAAGTGTCATGCACCTGGTGGTTTCTTCGACATAAGCAAGCCACACGTACCGGTCACGGACATGTGCCCCTGCGCGGGGCAGGGTGCGTGAAGCCACCTCTTTGGGCAAACCCTACGGGTGGCCTGGCAAATGTGTCCCGTTTATGGGAAACTGTTATATTCCTTTCCGGTTTGATGAAAGGTACGTTACGAGCATTGCCGTTTTCTGGATTTGGAGTTCTGCCATGGAGTGCAACGCAGAGACCCAAGGGTTTGGGGGATAGGGAGCTAGCGCTTTGGCAGAGGCATCGCCATGCTGCCCCGAGCTCTGGGCTCCGTATTCAACTTGGAGTAAAGGCAGCCTGGGGTGCAATGCACGGACCGTCTGGCCCTAGACGGGATGTGCACGTGCAATAGACGAGCTAGAGGAGAGAAATGGGATACCCGCAGTTCTTCGGGATAGGCCAGCTCTCATCCAGCTAGTTGCGAAAGCGGGCTCCGAAAGGCCTGGATGCCTTTGCTCAACACGCCACACACGAGTTCAGTCACGCAGTACTACACTCGGAGTTTCTCAAGGGTACGTGGAGGGACAGCTTTTCTGACTGCATAGGAACGGAGTTCCTCACAGGGGAAATGGGATGTGTACCGGACAGGCTGGGTGAACAAAATTTCGTATGCAGTTGTCCTCCAGTGGAGCGGGAGAGGGACCCAGGTCTGGCGAGCACATAGTGTCTCTGGTCCCACACGTTCTGGGGCAGTGTGCTGCCTCAGCTCCCTTACAAGGCTGTGTTGACCTTGAGCCACGTAAGTAGAATAAGCTGCGGAAGTCAGTTTGACGCACATCCCAGGGTAGCCTTGCAGAGTTCCAATCCCAAGCCCTGTGGAGACAGATGGGCCTGAAAGCGTTTCACCCACGACGGCTCTTTGAAAACTCCGGGTCATTCCGAGTGCAGGGAGGACTGCGGTGAAGAGGGCTGTGAGCGTCAGTCGTATCTTTTGTCCACGCCTCCTGGACGTGGAGTGTGGCAAAGCGTGCCCAGGTGGACGGGAGGACAAAGCCTTCCCAAATCAAGTTGCAGGCTGCTGTTGTTACATGGAATCCCGGGCTTTGTTCACTGCTGTGTGCGACAAAGAAATCCTGGCTTCGTGTTTGTTCCTTGAGTGCGGGAAGTCCTCGTAGAGGGAGGCTTGAGGTGTCCAGTGTTCACCCAAATCGCTTCCGATCACAGGACGGAACATCGCACACACTTGTTGGCACTGTGGCCTCAGGTCCATTGCAAAGTAAGCCTTCGCCGAGGCGTGGGAAACGAGTCGCTCCCCAGCTCACAAATGCCCGTGATGAGGTGGGCCGGATGGAAGCATGGGGGGTACCATGCTGCTTTGCCTGCAGGAGAAACATACGACAAGGTTCTAGAACATACTGTTATCTATGGGAGGACTGTGGTGCCCGGGACGCTCGGTGGCTCCAACGAGGGGCGCTAAGGGCTCCTTCTGAAGCCCATATGATGCCAATCGTTTCAACGCACTTTGCTGCTGGCCCACGTGCTGGTTGCCCACCTCTGCAATGTATGGGAATTCAACTCTGTAGCAGGTCTTCCCACCGGGGACGCTAATTTCGTTCACATCCTCGACCCTGAGCCTAGTGGCAGAGGCAAAAGCTGGGTCACTTCAGAGGCTCTTCCGCCAGACGTTCGCAGAGGCGCCTGCCTTGGACTTGAAGCTACACGGAAGCAGGGACCTCAGGCACAGGGCAGACTGAGCGGTGTCCACCCTCACAGCATATAGCATTTCCTCGGGAACAGGGTCACTTTGGTGTCAGCTCTGGGATCCAAGATTTCGTGAGAGTGCTCCTTTGGTGACCAGAATCTATGGCTCACGCGGGACACGTGCAGCGGTTACTTTCGGACTTGCCATCTCAGACACTCTACCTCTGGGGCGTTCGGAAGCTGCGCGAAGGTAACAAAGTGGGCTCAAGTCCAGTACCCGAAAGGTGTCTCATGCCTCTCAACAGATGGCAGGCAGCGTGTCTCCTGCTGCTGCAGAAGGACTGCAGACCTCTGTTTCAGGCTATAGGCTAGAAACGTGGTGCCCGCTGATAGAAATGCCGGCAGTGGCCCGCAGTGAAAGTGTCACGCACCTGGTGGTTTCTTCGACATAAGCAAGCCACACGTACCGGTCACGGACATGTGCCCCTGCGCGGGGCAGGGTGCGTGAAGCCACCTCTTTGGGCAAACCCTACGGGTGGCCTGGCAAATGTGTCCCGTTTATGGGAAACTGTTATATTCCTTTCCGGTTTGATGAAAGGTACGTTACGAGCATTGCCGTTTTCTGGATTTGGAGTTCTGCCATGGAGTGCAACGCAGAGACCCAAGGGTTTGGGGGATAGGGAGCTAGCGCTTTGGCAGAGGCATCGCCATGCTGCCCCGAGCTCTGGGCTCCGTATTCAACTTGGAGTAAAGGCAGCCTGGGGTGCAATGCACGGACCGTCTGGCCCTAGACGGGATGTGCACGTGCAATAGACGAGCTAGAGGAGAGAAATGGGATACCCGCAGTTCTTCGGGATAGGCCAGCTCTCATCCAGCTAGTTGCGAAAGTGGGCTCCGAAAGGCCTGGATGCCTTTGCTCAACACGCCACACACGAGTTCAGTCACGCAGTACTACACTCGGAGTTTCTCAAGGGTACGTGGAGGGACAGCTTTTCTGACTGCATAGGAACGGAGTTCCTCACAGGGGAAATGGGATGTGTACCGGACAGGCTGGGTGAACAAAATTTCGTATGCAGTTGTCCTCCAGTGGACCGGGAGAGGGACCCAGGTCTGGCGAGCACATAGTGTCTCTGGTCCCACACGTTCTGGGGCAGTGTGCTGCCTCAGCTCCCTTACAAGGCTGTGTTGACCTTGAGCCACGTAAGTAGAATAAGCTGCGGAAGTCAGTTTGACGCACATCCCAGGGTAGCCTTGCAGAGTTCCAATCCCAAGCCCTGTGGAGACAGATGGGCCTGAAAGCGTTTCACCCACGACGGCTCTTTGAAAACTCCGGGTCATTCCGAGTGCAGGGAGGACTGCGGTGAAGAGGGCTGTGAGCGTCAGTCGTATCTTTTGTCCACGCCTCCTGGACGTGGAGTGTGGCAAAGCGTGCCCAGGTGGACGGGAGGACAAAGCCTTCCCAAATCAAGTTGCAGGCTGCTGTTGTTACATGGAATCCCGGGCTTTGTTCACTGCCGTGTGCGACAAAGAAATCCTGGCTTCGTGTTTGTTCCTTGAGTGCGGGAAGTCCTCGTAGAGGGAGGCTTGAGGTGTCCAGTGTTCACCCAAATCGCTTCCGATCACAGGACGGAACATCGCACACACTTGTTGGCACTGTGGCCTCAGGTCCATTGCAAAGTAAGCCTTCGCCGAGGCGTGGGAAACGAGTCGCTCCCCAGCTCACAAATGCCCGTGATGAGGTGGGCCGGATGGAAGCATGGGGGGTACCATGCTGCTTTGCCTGCAGGAGAAACATACGACAAGGTTCTAGAACATACTGTTATCTATGGGAGGACTGTGGTGCCCGGGACGCTCGGTGGCTCCAACGAGGGGCGCTAAGGGCTCCTTCTGAAGCCCATACGATGCCAATCGTTTCAACGCACTTTGCTGCTGGCCCACGTGCTGGTTGCCCACCTCTGCAATGTATGGGAATTCAACTCTGTAGCAGGTCTTCCCACCGGGGACGCTAATTTCGTTCACATCCTCGACCCTGAGCCTAGTGGCAGAGGCAAAAGCTGGGTCACTTCAGAGGCTCTTCCGCCAGACGTTCGCAGAGGCGCCTGCCTTGGACTTGAAGCTACACGGAAGCAGGGACCTCAGGCACAGGGCAGACTGAGCGGTGTCCACCCTCACAGCATATAGCATTTCCTCGGGAACAGGGTCACTTTGGTGTCAGCTCTGGGATCCAAGATTTCGTGAGAGTGCTCCTTTGGTGACCAGAATCTATGGCTCACGCGGGACACGTGCAGCGGTTACTTTCGGACTTGCCATCTCAGACACTCTACCTCTGGGGCGTTCGGAAGCTGCGCGAAGGTAACAAAGTGGGCTCAAGTCCAGTACCCGAAAGGTGTCTCATGCCTCTCAACAGATGGCAGGCAGCGTGTCTCCTGCTGCTGCAGAAGGACTGCAGACCTCTGTTTCAGGCTATAGGCTAGAAACGTGGTGCCCGCTGATAGAAATGCCGGCAGTGGCCCGCAGTGAAAGTGTCATGCACCTGGTGGTTTCTTCGACATAAGCAAGCCACACGTACCGGTCACGGACATGTGCCCCTGCGCGGGGCAGGGTGCGTGAAGCCACCTCTTTGGGCAAACCCTACGGGTGGCCTGGCAAATGTGTCCCGTTTATGGGAAACTGTTATATTCCTTTCCGGTTTGATGAAAGGTACGTTACGAGCATTGCCGTTTTCTGGATTTGGAGTTCTGCCATGGAGTGCAACGCAGAGACCCAAGGGTTTGGGGGATAGGGAGCTAGCGCTTTGGCAGAGGCATCGCCATGCTGCCCCGAGCTCTGGGCTCCGTATTCAACTTGGAGTAAAGGCAGCCTGGGGTGCAATGCACGGACCGTCTGGCCCTAGACGGGATGTGCACGTGCAATAGACGAGCTAGAGGAGAGAAATGGGATACCCGCAGTTCTTCGGGATAGGCCAGCTCTCATCCAGCTAGTTGCGAAAGCGGGCTCCGAAAGGCCTGGATGCCTTTGCTCAACACGCCACACACGAGTTCAGTCACGCAGTACTACACTCGGAGTTTCTCAAGGGTACGTGGAGGGACAGCTTTTCTGACTGCATAGGAACGGAGTTCCTCACAGGGGAAATGGGATGTGTACCGGACAGGCTGGGTGAACAAAATTTCGTATGCAGTTGTCCTCCAGTGGAGCGGGAGAGGGACCCAGGTCTGGCGAGCACATAGTGTCTCTGGTCCCACACGTTCTGGGGCAGTGTGCTGCCTCAGCTCCCTTACAAGGCTGTGTTGACCTTGAGCCACGTAAGTAGAATAAGCTGCGGAAGTCAGTTTGACGCACATCCCAGGGTAGCCTTGCAGAGTTCCAATCCCAAGCCCTGTGGAGACAGATGGGCCTGAAAGCGTTTCACCCACGACGGCTCTTTGAAAACTCCGGGTCATTCCGAGTGCAGGGAGGACTGCGGTGAAGAGGGCTGTGAGCGTCAGTCGTATCTTTTGTCCACGCCTCCTGGACGTGGAGTGTGGCAAAGCGTGCCCAGGTGGACGGGAGGACAAAGCCTTCCCAAATCAAGTTGCAGGCTGCTGTTGTTACATGGAATCCCGGGCTTTGTTCACTGCTGTGTGCGACAAAGAAATCCTGGCTTCGTGTTTGTTCCTTGAGTGCGGGAAGTCCTCGTAGAGGGAGGCTTGAGGTGTCCAGTGTTCACCCAAATCGCTTCCGATCACAGGACGGAACATCGCACACACTTGTTGGCACTGTGGCCTCAGGTCCATTGCAAAGTAAGCCTTCGCCGAGGCGTGGGAAACGAGTCGCTCCCCAGCTCACAAATGCCCGTGATGAGGTGGGCCGGATGGAAGCATGGGGGGTACCATGCTGCTTTGCCTGCAGGAGAAACATACGACAAGGTTCTAGAACATACTGTTATCTATGGGAGGACTGTGGTGCCCGGGACGCTCGGTGGCTCCAACGAGGGGCGCTAAGGGCTCCTTCTGAAGCCCATACGATGCCAATCGTTTCAACGCACTTTGCTGCTGGCCCACGTGCTGGTTGCCCACCTCTGCAATGTATGGGAATTCAACTCTGTAGCAGGTCTTCCCACCGGGGACGCTAATTTCGTTCACATCCTCGACCCTGAGCCTAGTGGCAGAGGCAAAAGCTGGGTCACTTCAGAGGCTCTTCCGCCAGACGTTCGCAGAGGCGCCTGCCTTGGACTTGAAGCTACACGGAAGCAGGGACCTCAGGCACAGGGCAGACTGAGCGGTGTCCACCCTCACAGCATATAGCATTTCCTCGGGAACAGGGTCACTTTGGTGTCAGCTCTGGGATCCAAGATTTCGTGAGAGTGCTCCTTTGGTGACCAGAATCTATGGCTCACGCGGGACACGTGCAGCGGTTACTTTCGGACTTGCCATCTCAGACACTCTACCTCTGGGGCGTTCGGAAGCTGCGCGAAGGTAACAAAGTGGGCTCAAGTCCAGTACCCGAAAGGTGTCTCATGCCTCTCAACAGATGGCAGGCAGCGTGTCTCCTGCTGCTGCAGAAGGACTGCAGACGTCTGTTTCAGGCTATAGGCTAGAAACGTGGTGCCCGCTGATAGAAATGCCGGCAGTGGCCCGCAGTGAAAGTGTCATGCACCTGGTGGTTTCTTCGACATAAGCAAGCCACACGTACCGGTCACGGACATGTGCCCCTGCGCGGGGCAGGGTGCGTGAAGCCACCTCTTTGGGCAAACCCTACGGGTGGCCTGGCAAATGTGTCCCGTTTATGGGAAACTGTTATATTCCTTTCCGGTTTGATGAAAGGTACGTTACGAGCATTGCCGTTTTCTGGATTTGGAGTTCTGCCATGGAGTGCAACGCAGAGACCCAAGGGTTTGGGGGATAGGGAGCTAGCGCTTTGGCAGAGGCATCGCCATGCTGCCCCGAGCTCTGGGCTCCGTATTCAACTTGGAGTAAAGGCAGCCTGGGGTGCAATGCACGGACCGTCTGGCCCTAGACGGGATGTGCACGTGCAATAGACGAGCTAGAGGAGAGAAATGGGATACCCGCAGTTCTTCGGGATAGGCCAGCTCTCATCCAGCTAGTTGCGAAAGCGGGCTCCGAAAGGCCTGGATGCCTTTGCTCAACACGCCACACACGAGTTCAGTCACGCAGTACTACACTCGGAGTTTCTCAAGGGTACGTGGAGGGACAGCTTTTCTGACTGCATAGGAACGGAGTTCCTCACAGGGGAAATGGGATGTGTACCGGACAGGCTGGGTGAACAAAATTTCGTATGCAGTTGTCCTCCAGTGGAGCGGGAGAGGGACCCAGGTCTGGCGAGCACATAGTGTCTCTGGTCCCACACGTTCTGGGGCAGTGTGCTGCCTCAGCTCCCTTACAAGGCTGTGTTGACCTTGAGCCACGTAAGTAGAATAAGCTGCGGAAGTCAGTTTGACGCACATCCCAGGGTAGCCTTGCAGAGTTCCAATCCCAAGCCCTGTGGAGACAGATGGGCCTGAAAGCGTTTCACCCACGACGGCTCTTTGAAAACTCCGGGTCATTCCGAGTGCAGGGAGGACTGCGGTGAAGAGGGCTGTGAGCGTCAGTCGTATCTTTTGTCCACGCCTCCTGGACGTGGAGTGTGGCAAAGCGTGCCCAGGTGGACGGGAGGACAAAGCCTTCCCAAATCAAGTTGCAGGCTGCTGTTGTTACATGGAATCCCGGGCTTTGTTCACTGCTGTGTGCGACAAAGAAATCCTGGCTTCGTGTTTGTTCCTTGAGTGCGGGAAGTCCTCGTAGAGGGAGGCTTGAGGTGTCCAGTGTTCACCCAAATCGCTTCCGATCACAGGACGGAACATCGCACACACTTGTTGGCACTGTGGCCTCAGGTCCATTGCAAAGTAAGCCTTCGCCGAGGCGTGGGAAACGAGTCGCTCCCCAGCTCACAAATGCCCGTGATGAGGTGGGCCGGATGGAAGCATGGGGGGTACCATGCTGCTTTGCCTGCAGGAGAAACATACGACAAGGTTCTAGAACATACTGTTATCTATGGGAGGACTGTGGTGCCCGGGACGCTCGGTGGCTCCAACGAGGGGCGCTAAGGGCTCCTTCTGAAGCCCATATGATGCCAATCGTTTCAACGCACTTTGCTGCTGGCCCACGTGCTGGTTGCCCACCTCTGCAATGTATGGGAATTCAACTCTGTAGCAGGTCTTCCCACCGGGGACGCTAATTTCGTTCACATCCTCGACCCTGAGCCTAGTGGCAGAGGCAAAAGCTGGGTCACTTCAGAGGCTCTTCCGCCAGACGTTCGCAGAGGCGCCTGCCTTGGACTTGAAGCTACACGGAAGCAGGGACCTCAGGCACAGGGCAGACTGAGCGGTGTCCACCCTCACAGCATATAGCATTTCCTCGGGAACAGGGTCACTTTGGTGTCAGCTCTGGGATCCAAGATTTCGTGAGAGTGCTCCTTTGGTGACCAGAATCTATGGCTCATGCGGGACACGTGCAGCGGTTACTTTCGGACTTGCCATCTCAGACACTCTACCTCTGGGGCGTTCGGAAGCTGCGCGAAGGTAACAAAGTGGGCTCAAGTCCAGTACCCGAAAGGTGTCTCATGCCTCTCAACAGATGGCAGGCAGCGTGTCTCCTGCTGCTGCAGAAGGACTGCAGACCTCTGTTTCAGGCTATAGGCTAGAAACGTGGTGCCCGCTGATAGAAATGCCGGCAGTGGCCCGCAGTGAAAGTGTCATGCACCTGGTGGTTTCTTCGACATAAGCAAGCCACACGTACCGGTCACGGACATGTGCCCCTGCGCGGGGCAGGGTGCGTGAAGCCACCTCTTTGGGCAAACCCTACGGGTGGCCTGGCAAATGTGTCCCGTTTATGGGAAACTGTTATATTCCTTTCCGGTTTGATGAAAGGTACGTTACGAGCATTGCCGTTTTCTGGATTTGGAGTTCTGCCATGGAGTGCAACGCAGAGACCCAAGGGTTTGGGGGATAGGGAGCTAGCGCTTTGGCAGAGGCATCGCCATGCTGCCCCGAGCTCTGGGCTCCGTATTCAACTTGGAGTAAAGGCAGCCTGGGGTGCAATGCACGGACCGTCTGGCCCTAGACGGGATGTGCACGTGCAATAGACGAGCTAGAGGAGAGAAATGGGATACCCGCAGTTCTTCGGGATAGGCCAGCTCTCATCCAGCTAGTTGCGAAAGCGGGCTCCGAAAGGCCTGGATGCCTTTGCTCAACACGCCACACACGAGTTCAGTCACGCAGTACTACACTCGGAGTTTCTCAAGGGTACGTGGAGGGACAGCTTTTCTGACTGCATAGGAACGGAGTTCCTCACAGGGGAAATGGGATGTGTACCGGACAGGCTGGGTGAACAAAATTTCGTATGCAGTTGTCCTCCAGTGGAGCGGGAGAGGGACCCAGGTCTGGCGAGCACATAGTGTCTCTGGTCCCACACGTTCTGGGGCAGTGTGCTGCCTCAGCTCCCTTACAAGGCTGTGTTGACCTTGAGCCACGTAAGTAGAATAAGCTGCGGAAGTCAGTTTGACGCACATCCCAGGGTAGCCTTGCAGAGTTCCAATCCCAAGCCCTGTGGAGACAGATGGGCCTGAAAGCGTTTCACCCACGACGGCTCTTTGAAAACTCCGGGTCATTCCGAGTGCAGGGAGGACTGCGGTGAAGAGGGCTGTGAGCGTCAGTCGTATCTTTTGTCCACGCCTCCTGGACGTGGAGTGTGGCAAAGCGTGCCCAGGTGGACGGGAGGACAAAGCCTTCCCAAATCAAGTTGCAGGCTGCTGTTGTTACATGGAATCCCGGGCTTTGTTCACTGCCGTGTGCGACAAAGAAATCCTGGCTTCGTGTTTGTTCCTTGAGTGCGGGAAGTCCTCGTAGAGGGAGGCTTGAGGTGTCCAGTGTTCACCCAAATCGCTTCCGATCACAGGACGGAACATCGCACACACTTGTTGGCACTGTGGCCTCAGGTCCATTGCAAAGTAAGCCTTCGCCGAGGCGTGGGAAACGAGTCGCTCCCCAGCTCACAAATGCCCGTGATGAGGTGGGCCGGATGGAAGCATGGGGGGTACCATGCTGCTTTGCCTGCAGGAGAAACATACGACAAGGTTCTAGAACATACTGTTATCTATGGGAGGACTGTGGTGCCCGGGACGCTCGGTGGCTCCAACGAGGGGCGCTAAGGGCTCCTTCTGAAGCCCATACGATGCCAATCGTTTCAACGCACTTTGCTGCTGGCCCACGTGCTGGTTGCCCACCTCTGCAATGTATGGGAATTCAACTCTGTAGCAGGTCTTCCCACCGGGGACGCTAATTTCGTTCACATCCTCGACCCTGAGCCTAGTGGCAGAGGCAAAAGCTGGGTCACTTCAGAGGCTCTTCCGCCAGACGTTCGCAGAGGCGCCTGCCTTGGACTTGAAGCTACACGGAAGCAGGGACCTCAGGCACAGGGCAGACTGAGCGGTGTCCACCCTCACAGCATATAGCATTTCCTCGGGAACAGGGTCACTTTGGTGTCAGCTCTGGGATCCAAGATTTCGTGAGAGTGCTCCTTTGGTGACCAGAATCTATGGCTCACGCGGGACACGTGCAGCGGTTACTTTCGGACTTGCCATCTCAGACACTCTACCTCTGGGGCGTTCGGAAGCTGCGCGAAGGTAACAAAGTGGGCTCAAGTCCAGTACCCGAAAGGTGTCTCATGCCTCTCAACAGATGGCAGGCAGCGTGTCTCCTGCTGCTGCAGAAGGACTGCAGACGTCTGTTTCAGGCTATAGGCTAGAAACGTGGTGCCCGCTGATAGAAATGCCGGCAGTGGCCCGCAGTGAAAGTGTCATGCACCTGGTGGTTTCTTCGACATAAGCAAGCCACACGTACCGGTCACGGACATGTGCCCCTGCGCGGGGCAGGGTGCGTGAAGCCACCTCTTTGGGCAAACCCTACGGGTGGCCTGGCAAATGTGTCCCGTTTATGGGAAACTGTTATATTCCTTTCCGGTTTGATGAAAGGTACGTTACGAGCATTGCCGTTTTCTGGATTTGGAGTTCTGCCATGGAGTGCAACGCAGAGACCCAAGGGTTTGGGGGATAGGGAGCTAGCGCTTTGGCAGAGGCATCGCCATGCTGCCCCGAGCTCTGGGCTCCGTATTCAACTTGGAGTAAAGGCAGCCTGGGGTGCAATGCACGGACCGTCTGGCCCTAGACGGGATGTGCACGTGCAATAGACGAGCTAGAGGAGAGAAATGGGATACCCGCAGTTCTTCGGGATAGGCCAGCTCTCATCCAGCTAGTTGCGAAAGCGGGCTCCGAAAGGCCTGGATGCCTTTGCTCAACACGCCACACACGAGTTCAGTCACGCAGTACTACACTCGGAGTTTCTCAAGGGTACGTGGAGGGACAGCTTTTCTGACTGCATAGGAACGGAGTTCCTCACAGGGGAAATGGGATGTGTACCGGACAGGCTGGGTGAACAAAATTTCGTATGCAGTTGTCCTCCAGTGGACCGGGAGAGGGACCCAGGTCTGGCGAGCACATAGTGTCTCTGGTCCCACACGTTCTGGGGCAGTGTGCTGCCTCAGCTCCCTTACAAGGCTGTGTTGACCTTGAGCCACGTAAGTAGAATAAGCTGCGGAAGTCAGTTTGACGCACATCCCAGGGTAGCCTTGCAGAGTTCCAATCCCAAGCCCTGTGGAGACAGATGGGCCTGAAAGCGTTTCACCCACGACGGCTCTTTGAAAACTCCGGGTCATTCCGAGTGCAGGGAGGACTGCGGTGAAGAGGGCTGTGAGCGTCAGTCGTATCTTTTGTCCACGCCTCCTGGACGTGGAGTGTGGCAAAGCGTGCCCAGGTGGACGGGAGGACAAAGCCTTCCCAAATCAAGTTGCAGGCTGCTGTTGTTACATGGAATCCCGGGCTTTGTTCACTGCCGTGTGCGACAAAGAAATCCTGGCTTCGTGTTTGTTCCTTGAGTGCGGGAAGTCCTCGTAGAGGGAGGCTTGAGGTGTCCAGTGTTCACCCAAATCGCTTCCGATCACAGGACGGAACATCGCACACACTTGTTGGCACTGTGGCCTCAGGTCCATTGCAAAGTAAGCCTTCGCCGAGGCGTGGGAAACGAGTCGCTCCCCAGCTCACAAATGCCCGTGATGAGGTGGGCCGGATGGAAGCATGGGGGGTACCATGCTGCTTTGCCTGCAGGAGAAACATACGACAAGGTTCTAGAACATACTGTTATCTATGGGAGGACTGTGGTGCCCGGGACGCTCGGTGGCTCCAACGAGGGGCGCTAAGGGCTCCTTCTGAAGCCCATACGATGCCAATCGTTTCAACGCACTTTGCTGCTGGCCCACGTGCTGGTTGCCCACCTCTGCAATGTATGGGAATTCAACTCTGTAGCAGGTCTTCCCACCGGGGACGCTAATTTCGTTCACATCCTCGACCCTGAGCCTAGTGGCAGAGGCAAAAGCTGGGTCACTTCAGAGGCTCTTCCGCCAGACGTTCGCAGAGGCGCCTGCCTTGGACTTGAAGCTACACGGAAGCAGGGACCTCAGGCACAGGGCAGACTGAGCGGTGTCCACCCTCACAGCATATAGCATTTCCTCGGGAACAGGGTCACTTTGGTGTCAGCTCTGGGATCCAAGATTTCGTGAGAGTGCTCCTTTGGTGACCAGAATCTATGGCTCACGCGGGACACGTGCAGCGGTTACTTTCGGACTTGCCATCTCAGACACTCTACCTCTGGGGCGTTCGGAAGCTGCGCGAAGGTAACAAAGTGGGCTCAAGTCCAGTACCCGAAAGGTGTCTCATGCCTCTCAACAGATGGCAGGCAGCGTGTCTCCTGCTGCTGCAGAAGGACTGCAGACGTCTGTTTCAGGCTATAGGCTAGAAACGTGGTGCCCGCTGATAGAAATGCCGGCAGTGGCCCGCAGTGAAAGTGTCATGCACCTGGTGGTTTCTTCGACATAAGCAAGCCACACGTACCGGTCACGGACATGTGCCCCTGCGCGGGGCAGGGTGCGTGAAGCCACCTCTTTGGGCAAACCCTACGGGTGGCCTGGCAAATGTGTCCCGTTTATGGGAAACTGTTATATTCCTTTCCGGTTTGATGAAAGGTACGTTACGAGCATTGCCGTTTTCTGGATTTGGAGTTCTGCCATGGAGTGCAACGCAGAGACCCAAGGGTTTGGGGGATAGGGAGCTAGCGCTTTGGCAGAGGCATCGCCATGCTGCCCCGAGCTCTGGGCTCCGTATTCAACTTGGAGTAAAGGCAGCCTGGGGTGCAATGCACGGACCGTCTGGCCCTAGACGGGATGTGCACGTGCAATAGACGAGCTAGAGGAGAGAAATGGGATACCCGCAGTTCTTCGGGATAGGCCAGCTCTCATCCAGCTAGTTGCGAAAGCGGGCTCCGAAAGGCCTGGATGCCTTTGCTCAACACGCCACACACGAGTTCAGTCACGCAGTACTACACTCGGAGTTTCTCAAGGGTACGTGGAGGGACAGCTTTTCTGACTGCATAGGAACGGAGTTCCTCACAGGGGAAATGGGATGTGTACCGGACAGGCTGGGTGAACAAAATTTCGTATGCAGTTGTCCTCCAGTGGACCGGGAGAGGGACCCAGGTCTGGCGAGCACATAGTGTCTCTGGTCCCACACGTTCTGGGGCAGTGTGCTGCCTCAGCTCCCTTACAAGGCTGTGTTGACCTTGAGCCACGTAAGTAGAATAAGCTGCGGAAGTCAGTTTGACGCACATCCCAGGGTAGCCTTGCAGAGTTCCAATCCCAAGCCCTGTGGAGACAGATGGGCCTGAAAGCGTTTCACCCACGACGGCTCTTTGAAAACTCCGGGTCATTCCGAGTGCAGGGAGGACTGCGGTGAAGAGGGCTGTGAGCGTCAGTCGTATCTTTTGTCCACGCCTCCTGGACGTGGAGTGTGGCAAAGCGTGCCCAGGTGGACGGGAGGACAAAGCCTTCCCAAATCAAGTTGCAGGCTGCTGTTGTTACATGGAATCCCGGGCTTTGTTCACTGCCGTGTGCGACAAAGAAATCCTGGCTTCGTGTTTGTTCCTTGAGTGCGGGAAGTCCTCGTAGAGGGAGGCTTGAGGTGTCCAGTGTTCACCCAAATCGCTTCCGATCACAGGACGGAACATCGCACACACTTGTTGGCACTGTGGCCTCAGGTCCATTGCAAAGTAAGCCTTCGCCGAGGCGTGGGAAACGAGTCGCTCCCCAGCTCACAAATGCCCGTGATGAGGTGGGCCGGATGGAAGCATGGGGGGTACCATGCTGCTTTGCCTGCAGGAGAAACATACGACAAGGTTCTAGAACATACTGTTATCTATGGGAGGACTGTGGTGCCCGGGACGCTCGGTGGCTCCAACGAGGGGCGCTAAGGGCTCCTTCTGAAGCCCATACGATGCCAATCGTTTCAACGCACTTTGCTGCTGGCCCACGTGCTGGTTGCCCACCTCTGCAATGTATGGGAATTCAACTCTGTAGCAGGTCTTCCCACCGGGGACGCTAATTTCGTTCACATCCTCGACCCTGAGCCTAGTGGCAGAGGCAAAACCTGGGTCACTTCAGAGGCTCTTCCGCCAGACGTTCGCAGAGGCGCCTGCCTTGGACTTGAAGCTACACGGAAGCAGGGACCTCAGGCACAGGGCAGACTGAGCGGTGTCCACCCTCACAGCATATAGCATTTCCTCGGGAACAGGGTCACTTTGGTGTCAGCTCTGGGATCCAAGATTTCGTGAGAGTGCTCCTTTGGTGACCAGAATCTATGGCTCACGCGGGACACGTGCAGCGGTTACTTTCGGACTTGCCATCTCAGACACTCTACCTCTGGGGCGTTCGGAAGCTGCGCGAAGGTAACAAAGTGGGCTCAAGTCCAGTACCCGAAAGGTGTCTCATGCCTCTCAACAGATGGCAGGCAGCGTGTCTCCTGCTGCTGCAGAAGGACTGCAGACGTCTGTTTCAGGCTATAGGCTAGAAACGTGGTGCCCGCTGATAGAAATGCCGGCAGTGGCCCGCAGTGAAAGTGTCATGCACCTGGTGGTTTCTTCGACATAAGCAAGCCACACGTACCGGTCACGGACATGTGCCCCTGCGCGGGGCAGGGTGCGTGAAGCCACCTCTTTGGGCAAACCCTACGGGTGGCCTGGCAAATGTGTCCCGTTTATGGGAAACTGTTATATTCCTTTCCGGTTTGATGAAAGGTACGTTACGAGCATTGCCGTTTTCTGGATTTGGAGTTCTGCCATGGAGTGCAACGCAGAGACCCAAGGGTTTGGGGGATAGGGAGCTAGCGCTTTGGCAGAGGCATCGCCATGCTGCCCCGAGCTCTGGGCTCCGTATTCAACTTGGAGTAAAGGCAGCCTGGGGTGCAATGCACGGACCGTCTGGCCCTAGACGGGATGTGCACGTGCAATAGACGAGCTAGAGGAGAGAAATGGGATACCCGCAGTTCTTCGGGATAGGCCAGCTCTCATCCAGCTAGTTGCGAAAGCGGGCTCCGAAAGGCCTGGATGCCTTTGCTCAACACGCCACACACGAGTTCAGTCACGCAGTACTACACTCGGAGTTTCTCAAGGGTACGTGGAGGGACAGCTTTTCTGACTGCATAGGAACGGAGTTCCTCACAGGGGAAATGGGATGTGTACCGGACAGGCTGGGTGAACAAAATTTCGTATGCAGTTGTCCTCCAGTGGACCGGGAGAGGGACCCAGGTCTGGCGAGCACATAGTGTCTCTGGTCCCACACGTTCTGGGGCAGTGTGCTGCCTCAGCTCCCTTACAAGGCTGTGTTGACCTTGAGCCACGTAAGTAGAATAAGCTGCGGAAGTCAGTTTGACGCACATCCCAGGGTAGCCTTGCAGAGTTCCAATCCCAAGCCCTGTGGAGACAGATGGGCCTGAAAGCGTTTCACCCACGACGGCTCTTTGAAAACTCCGGGTCATTCCGAGTGCAGGGAGGACTGCGGTGAAGAGGGCTGTGAGCGTCAGTCGTATCTTTTGTCCACGCCTCCTGGACGTGGAGTGTGGCAAAGCGTGCCCAGGTGGACGGGAGGACAAAGCCTTCCCAAATCAAGTTGCAGGCTGCTGTTGTTACATGGAATCCCGGGCTTTGTTCACTGCCGTGTGCGACAAAGAAATCCTGGCTTCGTGTTTGTTCCTTGAGTGCGGGAAGTCCTCGTAGAGGGAGGCTTGAGGTGTCCAGTGTTCACCCAAATCGCTTCCGATCACAGGACGGAACATCGCACACACTTGTTGGCACTGTGGCCTCAGGTCCATTGCAAAGTAAGCCTTCGCCGAGGCGTGGGAAACGAGTCGCTCCCCAGCTCACAAATGCCCGTGATGAGGTGGGCCGGATGGAAGCATGGGGGGTACCATGCTGCTTTGCCTGCAGGAGAAACATACGACAAGGTTCTAGAACATACTGTTATCTATGGGAGGACTGTGGTGCCCGGGACGCTCGGTGGCTCCAACGAGGGGCGCTAAGGGCTCCTTCTGAAGCCCATACGATGCCAATCGTTTCAACGCACTTTGCTGCTGGCCCACGTGCTGGTTGCCCACCTCTGCAATGTATGGGAATTCAACTCTGTAGCAGGTCTTCCCACCGGGGACGCTAATTTCGTTCACATCCTCGACCCTGAGCCTAGTGGCAGAGGCAAAAGCTGGGTCACTTCAGAGGCTCTTCCGCCAGACGTTCGCAGAGGCGCCTGCCTTGGACTTGAAGCTACACGGAAGCAGGGACCTCAGGCACAGGGCAGACTGAGCGGTGTCCACCCTCACAGCATATAGCATTTCCTCGGGAACAGGGTCACTTTGGTGTCAGCTCTGGGATCCAAGATTTCGTGAGAGTGCTCCTTTGGTGACCAGAATCTATGGCTCACGCGGGACACGTGCAGCGGTTACTTTCGGACTTGCCATCTCAGACACTCTACCTCTGGGGCGTTCGGAAGCTGCGCGAAGGTAACAAAGTGGGCTCAAGTCCAGTACCCGAAAGGTGTCTCATGCCTCTCAACAGATGGCAGGCAGCGTGTCTCCTGCTGCTGCAGAAGGACTGCAGACGTCTGTTTCAGGCTATAGGCTAGAAACGTGGTGCCCGCTGATAGAAATGCCGGCAGTGGCCCGCAGTGAAAGTGTCATGCACCTGGTGGTTTCTTCGACATAAGCAAGCCACACGTACCGGTCACGGACATGTGCCCCTGCGCGGGGCAGGGTGCGTGAAGCCACCTCTTTGGGCAAACCCTACGGGTGGCCTGGCAAATGTGTCCCGTTTATGGGAAACTGTTATATTCCTTTCCGGTTTGATGAAAGGTACGTTACGAGCATTGCCGTTTTCTGGATTTGGAGTTCTGCCATGGAGTGCAACGCAGAGACCCAAGGGTTTGGGGGATAGGGAGCTAGCGCTTTGGCAGAGGCATCGCCATGCTGCCCCGAGCTCTGGGCTCCGTATTCAACTTGGAGTAAAGGCAGCCTGGGGTGCAATGCACGGACCGTCTGGCCCTAGACGGGATGTGCACGTGCAATAGACGAGCTAGAGGAGAGAAATGGGATACCCGCAGTTCTTCGGGATAGGCCAGCTCTCATCCAGCTAGTTGCGAAAGCGGGCTCCGAAAGGCCTGGATGCCTTTGCTCAACACGCCACACACGAGTTCAGTCACGCAGTACTACACTCGGAGTTTCTCAAGGGTACGTGGAGGGACAGCTTTTCTGACTGCATAGGAACGGAGTTCCTCACAGGGGAAATGGGATGTGTACCGGACAGGCTGGGTGAACAAAATTTCGTATGCAGTTGTCCTCCAGTGGAGCGGGAGAGGGACCCAGGTCTGGCGAGCACATAGTGTCTCTGGTCCCACACGTTCTGGGGCAGTGTGCTGCCTCAGCTCCCTTACAAGGCTGTGTTGACCTTGAGCCACGTAAGTAGAATAAGCTGCGGAAGTCAGTTTGACGCACATCCCAGGGTAGCCTTGCAGAGTTCCAATCCCAAGCCCTGTGGAGACAGATGGGCCTGAAAGCGTTTCACCCACGACGGCTCTTTGAAAACTCCGGGTCATTCCGAGTGCAGGGAGGACTGCGGTGAAGAGGGCTGTGAGCGTCAGTCGTATCTTTTGTCCACGCCTCCTGGACGTGGAGTGTGGCAAAGCGTGCCCAGGTGGACGGGAGGACAAAGCCTTCCCAAATCAAGTTGCAGGCTGCTGTTGTTACATGGAATCCCGGGCTTTGTTCACTGCCGTGTGCGACAAAGAAATCCTGGCTTCGTGTTTGTTCCTTGAGTGCGGGAAGTCCTCGTAGAGGGAGGCTTGAGGTGTCCAGTGTTCACCCAAATCGCTTCCGATCACAGGACGGAACATCGCACACACTTGTTGGCACTGTGGCCTCAGGTCCATTGCAAAGTAAGCCTTCGCCGAGGCGTGGGAAACGAGTCGCTCCCCAGCTCACAAATGCCCGTGATGAGGTGGGCCGGATGGAAGCATGGGGGGTACCATGCTGCTTTGCCTGCAGGAGAAACATACGACAAGGTTCTAGAACATACTGTTATCTATGGGAGGACTGTGGTGCCCGGGACGCTCGGTGGCTCCAACGAGGGGCGCTAAGGGCTCCTTCTGAAGCCCATACGATGCCAATCGTTTCAACGCACTTTGCTGCTGGCCCACGTGCTGGTTGCCCACCTCTGCAATGTATGGGAATTCAACTCTGTAGCAGGTCTTCCCACCGGGGACGCTAATTTCGTTCACATCCTCGACCCTGAGCCTAGTGGCAGAGGCAAAAGCTGGGTCACTTCAGAGGCTCTTCCGCCAGACGTTCGCAGAGGCGCCTGCCTTGGACTTGAAGCTACACGGAAGCAGGGACCTCAGGCACAGGGCAGACTGAGCGGTGTCCACCCTCACAGCATATAGCATTTCCTCGGGAACAGGGTCACTTTGGTGTCAGCTCTGGGATCCAAGATTTCGTGAGAGTGCTCCTTTGGTGACCAGAATCTATGGCTCACGCGGGACACGTGCAGCGGTTACTTTCGGACTTGCCATCTCAGACACTCTACCTCTGGGGCGTTCGGAAGCTGCGCGAAGGTAACAAAGTGGGCTCAAGTCCAGTACCCGAAAGGTGTCTCATGCCTCTCAACAGATGGCAGGCAGCGTGTCTCCTGCTGCTGCAGAAGGACTGCAGACGTCTGTTTCAGGCTATAGGCTAGAAACGTGGTGCCCGCTGATAGAAATGCCGGCAGTGGCCCGCAGTGAAAGTGTCATGCACCTGGTGGTTTCTTCGACATAAGCAAGCCACACGTACCGGTCACGGACATGTGCCCCTGCGCGGGGCAGGGTGCGTGAAGCCACCTCTTTGGGCAAACCCTACGGGTGGCCTGGCAAATGTGTCCCGTTTATGGGAAACTGTTATATTCCTTTCCGGTTTGATGAAAGGTACGTTACGAGCATTGCCGTTTTCTGGATTTGGAGTTCTGCCATGGAGTGCAACGCAGAGACCCAAGGGTTTGGGGGATAGGGAGCTAGCGCTTTGGCAGAGGCATCGCCATGCTGCCCCGAGCTCTGGGCTCCGTATTCAACTTGGAGTAAAGGCAGCCTGGGGTGCAATGCACGGACCGTCTGGCCCTAGACGGGATGTGCACGTGCAATAGACGAGCTAGAGGAGAGAAATGGGATACCCGCAGTTCTTCGGGATAGGCCAGCTCTCATCCAGCTAGTTGCGAAAGCGGGCTCCGAAAGGCCTGGATGCCTTTGCTCAACACGCCACACACGAGTTCAGTCACGCAGTACTACACTCGGAGTTTCTCAAGGGTACGTGGAGGGACAGCTTTTCTGACTGCATAGGAACGGAGTTCCTCACAGGGGAAATGGGATGTGTACCGGACAGGCTGGGTGAACAAAATTTCGTATGCAGTTGTCCTCCAGTGGAGCGGGAGAGGGACCCAGGTCTGGCGAGCACATAGTGTCTCTGGTCCCACACGTTCTGGGGCAGTGTGCTGCCTCAGCTCCCTTACAAGGCTGTGTTGACCTTGAGCCACGTAAGTAGAATAAGCTGCGGAAGTCAGTTTGACGCACATCCCAGGGTAGCCTTGCAGAGTTCCAATCCCAAGCCCTGTGGAGACAGATGGGCCTGAAAGCGTTTCACCCACGACGGCTCTTTGAAAACTCCGGGTCATTCCGAGTGCAGGGAGGACTGCGGTGAAGAGGGCTGTGAGCGTCAGTCGTATCTTTTGTCCACGCCTCCTGGACGTGGAGTGTGGCAAAGCGTGCCCAGGTGGACGGGAGGACAAAGCCTTCCCAAATCAAGTTGCAGGCTGCTGTTGTTACATGGAATCCCGGGCTTTGTTCACTGCCGTGTGCGACAAAGAAATCCTGGCTTCGTGTTTGTTCCTTGAGTGCGGGAAGTCCTCGTAGAGGGAGGCTTGAGGTGTCCAGTGTTCACCCAAATCGCTTCCGATCACAGGACGGAACATCGCACACACTTGTTGGCACTGTGGCCTCAGGTCCATTGCAAAGTAAGCCTTCGCCGAGGCGTGGGAAACGAGTCGCTCCCCAGCTCACAAATGCCCGTGATGAGGTGGGCCGGATGGAAGCATGGGGGGTACCATGCTGCTTTGCCTGCAGGAGAAACATACGACAAGGTTCTAGAACATACTGTTATCTATGGGAGGACTGTGGTGCCCGGGACGCTCGGTGGCTCCAACGAGGGGCGCTAAGGGCTCCTTCTGAAGCCCATACGATGCCAATCGTTTCAACGCACTTTGCTGCTGGCCCACGTGCTGGTTGCCCACCTCTGCAATGTATGGGAATTCAACTCTGTAGCAGGTCTTCCCACCGGGGACGCTAATTTCGTTCACATCCTCGACCCTGAGCCTAGTGGCAGAGGCAAAAGCTGGGTCACTTCAGAGGCTCTTCCGCCAGACGTTCGCAGAGGCGCCTGCCTTGGACTTGAAGCTACACGGAAGCAGGGACCTCAGGCACAGGGCAGACTGAGCGGTGTCCACCCTCACAGCATATAGCATTTCCTCGGGAACAGGGTCACTTTGGTGTCAGCTCTGGGATCCAAGATTTCGTGAGAGTGCTCCTTTGGTGACCAGAATCTATGGCTCACGCGGGACACGTGCAGCGGTTACTTTCGGACTTGCCATCTCAGACACTCTACCTCTGGGGCGTTCGGAAGCTGCGCGAAGGTAACAAAGTGGGCTCAAGTCCAGTACCCGAAAGGTGTCTCATGCCTCTCAACAGATGGCAGGCAGCGTGTCTCCTGCTGCTGCAGAAGGACTGCAGACGTCTGTTTCAGGCTATAGGCTAGAAACGTGGTGCCCGCTGATAGAAATGCCGGCAGTGGCCCGCAGTGAAAGTGTCATGCACCTGGTGGTTTCTTCGACATAAGCAAGCCACACGTACCGGTCACGGACATGTGCCCCTGCGCGGGGCAGGGTGCGTGAAGCCACCTCTTTGGGCAAACCCTACGGGTGGCCTGGCAAATGTGTCCCGTTTATGGGAAACTGTTATATTCCTTTCCGGTTTGATGAAAGGTACGTTACGAGCATTGCCGTTTTCTGGATTTGGAGTTCTGCCATGGAGTGCAACGCAGAGACCCAAGGGTTTGGGGGATAGGGAGCTAGCGCTTTGGCAGAGGCATCGCCATGCTGCCCCGAGCTCTGGGCTCCGTATTCAACTTGGAGTAAAGGCAGCCTGGGGTGCAATGCACGGACCGTCTGGCCCTAGACGGGATGTGCACGTGCAATAGACGAGCTAGAGGAGAGAAATGGGATACCCGCAGTTCTTCGGGATAGGCCAGCTCTCATCCAGCTAGTTGCGAAAGCGGGCTCCGAAAGGCCTGGATGCCTTTGCTCAACACGCCACACACGAGTTCAGTCACGCAGTACTACACTCGGAGTTTCTCAAGGGTACGTGGAGGGACAGCTTTTCTGACTGCATAGGAACGGAGTTCCTCACAGGGGAAATGGGATGTGTACCGGACAGGCTGGGTGAACAAAATTTCGTATGCAGTTGTCCTCCAGTGGAGCGGGAGAGGGACCCAGGTCTGGCGAGCACATAGTGTCTCTGGTCCCACACGTTCTGGGGCAGTGTGCTGCCTCAGCTCCCTTACAAGGCTGTGTTGACCTTGAGCCACGTAAGTAGAATAAGCTGCGGAAGTCAGTTTGACGCACATCCCAGGGTAGCCTTGCAGAGTTCCAATCCCAAGCCCTGTGGAGACAGATGGGCCTGAAAGCGTTTCACCCACGACGGCTCTTTGAAAACTCCGGGTCATTCCGAGTGCAGGGAGGACTGCGGTGAAGAGGGCTGTGAGCGTCAGTCGTATCTTTTGTCCACGCCTCCTGGACGTGGAGTGTGGCAAAGCGTGCCCAGGTGGACGGGAGGACAAAGCCTTCCCAAATCAAGTTGCAGGCTGCTGTTGTTACATGGAATCCCGGGCTTTGTTCACTGCCGTGTGCGACAAAGAAATCCTGGCTTCGTGTTTGTTCCTTGAGTGCGGGAAGTCCTCGTAGAGGGAGGCTTGAGGTGTCCAGTGTTCACCCAAATCGCTTCCGATCACAGGACGGAACATCGCACACACTTGTTGGCACTGTGGCCTCAGGTCCATTGCAAAGTAAGCCTTCGCCGAGGCGTGGGAAACGAGTCGCTCCCCAGCTCACAAATGCCCGTGATGAGGTGGGCCGGATGGAAGCATGGGGGGTACCATGCTGCTTTGCCTGCAGGAGAAACATACGACAAGGTTCTAGAACATACTGTTATCTATGGGAGGACTGTGGTGCCCGGGACGCTCGGTGGCTCCAACGAGGGGCGCTAAGGGCTCCTTCTGAAGCCCATACGATGCCAATCGTTTCAACGCACTTTGCTGCTGGCCCACGTGCTGGTTGCCCACCTCTGCAATGTATGGGAATTCAACTCTGTAGCAGGTCTTCCCACCGGGGACGCTAATTTCGTTCACATCCTCGACCCTGAGCCTAGTGGCAGAGGCAAAAGCTGGGTCACTTCAGAGGCTCTTCCGCCAGACGTTCGCAGAGGCGCCTGCCTTGGACTTGAAGCTACACGGAAGCAGGGACCTCAGGCACAGGGCAGACTGAGCGGTGTCCACCCTCACAGCATATAGCATTTCCTCGGGAACAGGGTCACTTTGGTGTCAGCTCTGGGATCCAAGATTTCGTGAGAGTGCTCCTTTGGTGACCAGAATCTATGGCTCACGCGGGACACGTGCAGCGGTTACTTTCGGACTTGCCATCTCAGACACTCTACCTCTGGGGCGTTCGGAAGCTGCGCGAAGGTAACAAAGTGGGCTCAAGTCCAGTACCCGAAAGGTGTCTCATGCCTCTCAACAGATGGCAGGCAGCGTGTCTCCTGCTGCTGCAGAAGGACTGCAGACGTCTGTTTCAGGCTATAGGCTAGAAACGTGGTGCCCGCTGATAGAAATGCCGGCAGTGGCCCGCAGTGAAAGTGTCATGCACCTGGTGGTTTCTTCGACATAAGCAAGCCACACGTACCGGTCACGGACATGTGCCCCTGCGCGGGGCAGGGTGCGTGAAGCCACCTCTTTGGGCAAACCCTACGGGTGGCCTGGCAAATGTGTCCCGTTTATGGGAAACTGTTATATTCCTTTCCGGTTTGATGAAAGGTACGTTACGAGCATTGCCGTTTTCTGGATTTGGAGTTCTGCCATGGAGTGCAACGCAGAGACCCAAGGGTTTGGGGGATAGGGAGCTAGCGCTTTGGCAGAGGCATCGCCATGCTGCCCCGAGCTCTGGGCTCCGTATTCAACTTGGAGTAAAGGCAGCCTGGGGTGCAATGCACGGACCGTCTGGCCCTAGACGGGATGTGCACGTGCAATAGACGAGCTAGAGGAGAGAAATGGGATACCCGCAGTTCTTCGGGATAGGCCAGCTCTCATCCAGCTAGTTGCGAAAGCGGGCTCCGAAAGGCCTGGATGCCTTTGCTCAACACGCCACACACGAGTTCAGTCACGCAGTACTACACTCGGAGTTTCTCAAGGGTACGTGGAGGGACAGCTTTTCTGACTGCATAGGAACGGAGTTCCTCACAGGGGAAATGGGATGTGTACCGGACAGGCTGGGTGAACAAAATTTCGTATGCAGTTGTCCTCCAGTGGACCGGGAGAGGGACCCAGGTCTGGCGAGCACATAGTGTCTCTGGTCCCACACGTTCTGGGGCAGTGTGCTGCCTCAGCTCCCTTACAAGGCTGTGTTGACCTTGAGCCACGTAAGTAGAATAAGCTGCGGAAGTCAGTTTGACGCACATCCCAGGGTAGCCTTGCAGAGTTCCAATCCCAAGCCCTGTGGAGACAGATGGGCCTGAAAGCGTTTCACCCACGACGGCTCTTTGAAAACTCCGGGTCATTCCGAGTGCAGGGAGGACTGCGGTGAAGAGGGCTGTGAGCGTCAGTCGTATCTTTTGTCCACGCCTCCTGGACGTGGAGTGTGGCAAAGCGTGCCCAGGTGGACGGGAGGACAAAGCCTTCCCAAATCAAGTTGCAGGCTGCTGTTGTTACATGGAATCCCGGGCTTTGTTCACTGCCGTGTGCGACAAAGAAATCCTGGCTTCGTGTTTGTTCCTTGAGTGCGGGAAGTCCTCGTAGAGGGAGGCTTGAGGTGTCCAGTGTTCACCCAAATCGCTTCCGATCACAGGACGGAACATCGCACACACTTGTTGGCACTGTGGCCTCAGGTCCATTGCAAAGTAAGCCTTCGCCGAGGCGTGGGAAACGAGTCGCTCCCCAGCTCACAAATGCCCGTGATGAGGTGGGCCGGATGGAAGCATGGGGGGTACCATGCTGCTTTGCCTGCAGGAGAAACATACGACAAGGTTCTAGAACATACTGTTATCTATGGGAGGACTGTGGTGCCCGGGACGCTCGGTGGCTCCAACGAGGGGCGCTAAGGGCTCCTTCTGAAGCCCATACGATGCCAATCGTTTCAACGCACTTTGCTGCTGGCCCACGTGCTGGTTGCCCACCTCTGCAATGTATGGGAATTCAACTCTGTAGCAGGTCTTCCCACCGGGGACGCTAATTTCGTTCACATCCTCGACCCTGAGCCTAGTGGCAGAGGCAAAAGCTGGGTCACTTCAGAGGCTCTTCCGCCAGACGTTCGCAGAGGCGCCTGCCTTGGACTTGAAGCTACACGGAAGCAGGGACCTCAGGCACAGGGCAGACTGAGCGGTGTCCACCCTCACAGCATATAGCATTTCCTCGGGAACAGGGTCACTTTGGTGTCAGCTCTGGGATCCAAGATTTCGTGAGAGTGCTCCTTTGGTGACCAGAATCTATGGCTCACGCGGGACACGTGCAGCGGTTACTTTCGGACTTGCCATCTCAGACACTCTACCTCTGGGGCGTTCGGAAGCTGCGCGAAGGTAACAAAGTGGGCTCAAGTCCAGTACCCGAAAGGTGTCTCATGCCTCTCAACAGATGGCAGGCAGCGTGTCTCCTGCTGCTGCAGAAGGACTGCAGACGTCTGTTTCAGGCTATAGGCTAGAAACGTGGTGCCCGCTGATAGAAATGCCGGCAGTGGCCCGCAGTGAAAGTGTCATGCACCTGGTGGTTTCTTCGACATAAGCAAGCCACACGTACCGGTCACGGACATGTGCCCCTGCGCGGGGCAGGGTGCGTGAAGCCACCTCTTTGGGCAAACCCTACGGGTGGCCTGGCAAATGTGTCCCGTTTATGGGAAACTGTTATATTCCTTTCCGGTTTGATGAAAGGTACGTTACGAGCATTGCCGTTTTCTGGATTTGGAGTTCTGCCATGGAGTGCAACGCAGAGACCCAAGGGTTTGGGGGATAGGGAGCTAGCGCTTTGGCAGAGGCATCGCCATGCTGCCCCGAGCTCTGGGCTCCGTATTCAACTTGGAGTAAAGGCAGCCTGGGGTGCAATGCACGGACCGTCTGGCCCTAGACGGGATGTGCACGTGCAATAGACGAGCTAGAGGAGAGAAATGGGATACCCGCAGTTCTTCGGGATAGGCCAGCTCTCATCCAGCTAGTTGCGAAAGCGGGCTCCGAAAGGCCTGGATGCCTTTGCTCAACACGCCACACACGAGTTCAGTCACGCAGTACTACACTCGGAGTTTCTCAAGGGTACGTGGAGGGACAGCTTTTCTGACTGCATAGGAACGGAGTTCCTCACAGGGGAAATGGGATGTGTACCGGACAGGCTGGGTGAACAAAATTTCGTATGCAGTTGTCCTCCAGTGGAGCGGGAGAGGGACCCAGGTCTGGCGAGCACATAGTGTCTCTGGTCCCACACGTTCTGGGGCAGTGTGCTGCCTCAGCTCCCTTACAAGGCTGTGTTGACCTTGAGCCACGTAAGTAGAATAAGCTGCGGAAGTCAGTTTGACGCACATCCCAGGGTAGCCTTGCAGAGTTCCAATCCCAAGCCCTGTGGAGACAGATGGGCCTGAAAGCGTTTCACCCACGACGGCTCTTTGAAAACTCCGGGTCATTCCGAGTGCAGGGAGGACTGCGGTGAAGAGGGCTGTGAGCGTCAGTCGTATCTTTTGTCCACGCCTCCTGGACGTGGAGTGTGGCAAAGCGTGCCCAGGTGGACGGGAGGACAAAGCCTTCCCAAATCAAGTTGCAGGCTGCTGTTGTTACATGGAATCCCGGGCTTTGTTCACTGCCGTGTGCGACAAAGAAATCCTGGCTTCGTGTTTGTTCCTTGAGTGCGGGAAGTCCTCGTAGACGGAGGCTTGAGGTGTCCAGTGTTCACCCAAATCGCTTCCGATCACAGGACGGAACATCGCACACACTTGTTGGCACTGTGGCCTCAGGTCCATTGCAAAGTAAGCCTTCGCCGAGGCGTGGGAAACGAGTCGCTCCCCAGCTCACAAATGCCCGTGATGAGGTGGGCCGGATGGAAGCATGGGGGGTACCATGCTGCTTTGCCTGCAGGAGAAACATACGACAAGGTTCTAGAACATACTGTTATCTATGGGAGGACTGTGGTGCCCGGGACGCTCGGTGGCTCCAACGAGGGGCGCTAAGGGCTCCTTCTGAAGCCCATACGATGCCAATCGTTTCAACGCACTTTGCTGCTGGCCCACGTGCTGGTTGCCCACCTCTGCAATGTATGGGAATTCAACTCTGTAGCAGGTCTTCCCACCGGGGACGCTAATTTCGTTCACATCCTCGACCCTGAGCCTAGTGGCAGAGGCAAAAGCTGGGTCACTTCAGAGGCTCTTCCGCCAGACGTTCGCAGAGGCGCCTGCCTTGGACTTGAAGCTACACGGAAGCAGGGACCTCAGGCACAGGGCAGACTGAGCGGTGTCCACCGTCACAGCATATAGCATTTCCTCGGGAACAGGGTCACTTTGGTGTCAGCTCTGGGATCCAAGATTTCGTGAGAGTGCTCCTTTGGTGACCAGAATCTATGGCTCACGCGGGACACGTGCAGCGGTTACTTTCGGACTTGCCATCTCAGACACTCTACCTCTGGGGCGTTCGGAAGCTGCGCGAAGGTAACAAAGTGGGCTCAAGTCCAGTACCCGAAAGGTGTCTCATGCCTCTCAACAGATGGCAGGCAGCGTGTCTCCTGCTGCTGCAGAAGGACTGCAGACGTCTGTTTCAGGCTATAGGCTAGAAACGTGGTGCCCGCTGATAGAAATGCCGGCAGTGGCCCGCAGTGAAAGTGTCATGCACCTGGTGGTTTCTTCGACATAAGCAAGCCACACGTACCGGTCACGGACATGTGCCCCTGCGCGGGGCAGGGTGCGTGAAGCCACCTCTTTGGGCAAACCCTACGGGTGGCCTGGCAAATGTGTCCCGTTTATGGGAAACTGTTATATTCCTTTCCGGTTTGATGAAAGGTACGTTACGAGCATTGCCGTTTTCTGGATTTGGAGTTCTGCCATGGAGTGCAACGCAGAGACCCAAGGGTTTGGGGGATAGGGAGCTAGCGCTTTGGCAGAGGCATCGCCATGCTGCCCCGAGCTCTGGGCTCCGTATTCAACTTGGAGTAAAGGCAGCCTGGGGTGCAATGCACGGACCGTCTGGCCCTAGACGGGATGTGCACGTGCAATAGACGAGCTAGAGGAGAGAAATGGGATACCCGCAGTTCTTCGGGATAGGCCAGCTCTCATCCAGCTAGTTGCGAAAGCGGGCTCCGAAAGGCCTGGATGCCTTTGCTCAACACGCCACACACGAGTTCAGTCACGCAGTACTACACTCGGAGTTTCTCAAGGGTACGTGGAGGGACAGCTTTTCTGACTGCATAGGAACGGAGTTCCTCACAGGGGAAATGGGATGTGTACCGGACAGGCTGGGTGAACAAAATTTCGTATGCAGTTGTCCTCCAGTGGACCGGGAGAGGGACCCAGGTCTGGCGAGCACATAGTGTCTCTGGTCCCACACGTTCTGGGGCAGTGTGCTGCCTCAGCTCCCTTACAAGGCTGTGTTGACCTTGAGCCACGTAAGTAGAATAAGCTGCGGAAGTCAGTTTGACGCACATCCCAGGGTAGCCTTGCAGAGTTCCAATCCCAAGCCCTGTGGAGACAGATGGGCCTGAAAGCGTTTCACCCACGACGGCTCTTTGAAAACTCCGGGTCATTCCGAGTGCAGGGAGGACTGCGGTGAAGAGGGCTGTGAGCGTCAGTCGTATCTTTTGTCCACGCCTCCTGGACGTGGAGTGTGGCAAAGCGTGCCCAGGTGGACGGGAGGACAAAGCCTTCCCAAATCAAGTTGCAGGCTGCTGTTGTTACATGGAATCCCGGGCTTTGTTCACTGCCGTGTGCGACAAAGAAATCCTGGCTTCGTGTTTGTTCCTTGAGTGCGGGAAGTCCTCGTAGAGGGAGGCTTGAGGTGTCCAGTGTTCACCCAAATCGCTTCCGATCACAGGACGGAACATCGCACACACTTGTTGGCACTGTGGCCTCAGGTCCATTGCAAAGTAAGCCTTCGCCGAGGCGTGGGAAACGAGTCGCTCCCCAGCTCACAAATGCCCGTGATGAGGTGGGCCGGATGGAAGCATGGGGGGTACCATGCTGCTTTGCCTGCAGGAGAAACATACGACAAGGTTCTAGAACATACTGTTATCTATGGGAGGACTGTGGTGCCCGGGACGCTCGGTGGCTCCAACGAGGGGCGCTAAGGGCTCCTTCTGAAGCCCATACGATGCCAATCGTTTCAACGCACTTTGCTGCTGGCCCACGTGCTGGTTGCCCACCTCTGCAATGTATGGGAATTCAACTCTGTAGCAGGTCTTCCCACCGGGGACGCTAATTTCGTTCACATCCTCGACCCTGAGCCTAGTGGCAGAGGCAAAAGCTGGGTCACTTCAGAGGCTCTTCCGCCAGACGTTCGCAGAGGCGCCTGCCTTGGACTTGAAGCTACACGGAAGCAGGGACCTCAGGCACAGGGCAGACTGAGCGGTGTCCACCCTCACAGCATATAGCATTTCCTCGGGAACAGGGTCACTTTGGTGTCAGCTCTGGGATCCAAGATTTCGTGAGAGTGCTCCTTTGGTGACCAGAATCTATGGCTCACGCGGGACACGTGCAGCGGTTACTTTCGGACTTGCCATCTCAGACACTCTACCTCTGGGGCGTTCGGAAGCTGCGCGAAGGTAACAAAGTGGGCTCAAGTCCAGTACCCGAAAGGTGTCTCATGCCTCTCAACAGATGGCAGGCAGCGTGTCTCCTGCTGCTGCAGAAGGACTGCAGACGTCTGTTTCAGGCTATAGGCTAGAAACGTGGTGCCCGCTGATAGAAATGCCGGCAGTGGCCCGCAGTGAAAGTGTCATGCACCTGGTGGTTTCTTCGACATAAGCAAGCCACACGTACCGGTCACGGACATGTGCCCCTGCGCGGGGCAGGGTGCGTGAAGCCACCTCTTTGGGCAAACCCTACGGGTGGCCTGGCAAATGTGTCCCGTTTATGGGAAACTGTTATATTCCTTTCCGGTTTGATGAAAGGTACGTTACGAGCATTGCCGTTTTCTGGATTTGGAGTTCTGCCATGGAGTGCAACGCAGAGACCCAAGGGTTTGGGGGATAGGGAGCTAGCGCTTTGGCAGAGGCATCGCCATGCTGCCCCGAGCTCTGGGCTCCGTATTCAACTTGGAGTAAAGGCAGCCTGGGGTGCAATGCACGGACCGTCTGGCCCTAGACGGGATGTGCACGTGCAATAGACGAGCTAGAGGAGAGAAATGGGATACCCGCAGTTCTTCGGGATAGGCCAGCTCTCATCCAGCTAGTTGCGAAAGCGGGCTCCGAAAGGCCTGGATGCCTTTGCTCAACACGCCACACACGAGTTCAGTCACGCAGTACTACACTCGGAGTTTCTCAAGGGTACGTGGAGGGACAGCTTTTCTGACTGCATAGGAACGGAGTTCCTCACAGGGGAAATGGGATGTGTACCGGACAGGCTGGGTGAACAAAATTTCGTATGCAGTTGTCCTCCAGTGGACCGGGAGAGGGACCCAGGTCTGGCGAGCACATAGTGTCTCTGGTCCCACACGTTCTGGGGCAGTGTGCTGCCTCAGCTCCCTTACAAGGCTGTGTTGACCTTGAGCCACGTAAGTAGAATAAGCTGCGGAAGTCAGTTTGACGCACATCCCAGGGTAGCCTTGCAGAGTTCCAATCCCAAGCCCTGTGGAGACAGATGGGCCTGAAAGCGTTTCACCCACGACGGCTCTTTGAAAACTCCGGGTCATTCCGAGTGCAGGGAGGACTGCGGTGAAGAGGGCTGTGAGCGTCAGTCGTATCTTTTGTCCACGCCTCCTGGACGTGGAGTGTGGCAAAGCGTGCCCAGGTGGACGGGAGGACAAAGCCTTCCCAAATCAAGTTGCAGGCTGCTGTTGTTACATGGAATCCCGGGCTTTGTTCACTGCCGTGTGCGACAAAGAAATCCTGGCTTCGTGTTTGTTCCTTGAGTGCGGGAAGTCCTCGTAGAGGGAGGCTTGAGGTGTCCAGTGTTCACCCAAATCGCTTCCGATCACAGGACGGAACATCGCACACACTTGTTGGCACTGTGGCCTCAGGTCCATTGCAAAGTAAGCCTTCGCCGAGGCGTGGGAAACGAGTCGCTCCCCAGCTCACAAATGCCCGTGATGAGGTGGGCCGGATGGAAGCATGGGGGGTACCATGCTGCTTTGCCTGCAGGAGAAACATACGACAAGGTTCTAGAACATACTGTTATCTATGGGAGGACTGTGGTGCCCGGGACGTTCGGTGGCTCCAACGAGGGGCGCTAAGGGCTCCTTCTGAAGCCCATACGATGCCAATCGTTTCAACGCACTTTGCTGCTGGCCCACGTGCTGGTTGCCCACCTCTGCAATGTATGGGAATTCAACTCTGTAGCAGGTCTTCCCACCGGGGACGCTAATTTCGTTCACATCCTCGACCCTGAGCCTAGTGGCAGAGGCAAAAGCTGGGTCACTTCAGAGGCTCTTCCGCCAGACGTTCGCAGAGGCGCCTGCCTTGGACTTGAAGCTACACGGAAGCAGGGACCTCAGGCACAGGGCAGACTGAGCGGTGTCCACCCTCACAGCATATAACATTTCCTCGGGAACAGGGTCACTTTGGTGTCAGCTCTGGGATCCAAGATTTCGTGAGAGTGCTCCTTTGGTGACCAGAATCTATGGCTCACGCGGGACACGTGCAGCGGTTACTTTCGGACTTGCCATCTCAGACACTCTACCTCTGGGGCGTTCGGAAGCTGCGCGAAGGTAACAAAGTGGGCTCAAGTCCAGTACCCGAAAGGTGTCTCATGCCTCTCAACAGATGGCAGGCAGCGTGTCTCCTGCTGCTGCAGAAGGACTGCAGACGTCTGTTTCAGGCTATAGGCTAGAAACGTGGTGCCCGCTGATAGAAATGCCGGCAGTGGCCCGCAGTGAAAGTGTCATGCACCTGGTGGTTTCTTCGACATAAGCAAGCCACACGTACCGGTCACGGACATGTGCCCCTGCGCGGGGCAGGGTGCGTGAAGCCACCTCTTTGGGCAAACCCTACGGGTGGCCTGGCAAATGTGTCCCGTTTATGGGAAACTGTTATATTCCTTTCCGGTTTGATGAAAGGTACGTTACGAGCATTGCCGTTTTCTGGATTTGGAGTTCTGCCATGGAGTGCAACGCAGAGACCCAAGGGTTTGGGGGATAGGGAGCTAGCGCTTTGGCAGAGGCATCGCCATGCTGCCCCGAGCTCTGGGCTCCGTATTCAACTTGGAGTAAAGGCAGCCTGGGGTGCAATGCACGGACCGTCTGGCCCTAGACGGGATGTGCACGTGCAATAGACGAGCTAGAGGAGAGAAATGGGATACCCGCAGTTCTTCGGGATAGGCCAGCTCTCATCCAGCTAGTTGCGAAAGCGGGCTCCGAAAGGCCTGGATGCCTTTGCTCAACACGCCACACACGAGTTCAGTCACGCAGTACTACACTCGGAGTTTCTCAAGGGTACGTGGAGGGACAGCTTTTCTGACTGCATAGGAACGGAGTTCCTCACAGGGGAAATGGGATGTGTACCGGACAGGCTGGGTGAACAAAATTTCGTATGCAGTTGTCCTCCAGTGGACCGGGAGAGGGACCCAGGTCTGGCGAGCACATAGTGTCTCTGGTCCCACACGTTCTGGGGCAGTGTGCTGCCTCAGCTCCCTTACAAGGCTGTGTTGACCTTGAGCCACGTAAGTAGAATAAGCTGCGGAAGTCAGTTTGACGCACATCCCAGGGTAGCCTTGCAGAGTTCCAATCCCAAGCCCTGTGGAGACAGATGGGCCTGAAAGCGTTTCACCCACGACGGCTCTTTGAAAACTCCGGGTCATTCCAAGTGCAGGGAGGACTGCGGTGAAGAGGGCTGTGAGCGTCAGTCGTATCTTTTGTCCACGCCTCCTGGACGTGGAGTGTGGCAAAGCGTGCCCAGGTGGACGGGAGGACAAAGCCTTCCCAAATCAAGTTGCAGGCTGCTGTTGTTACATGGAATCCCGGGCTTTGTTCACTGCCGTGTGCGACAAAGAAATCCTGGCTTCGTGTTTGTTCCTTGAGTGCGGGAAGTCCTCGTAGAGGGAGGCTTGAGGTGTCCAGTGTTCACCCAAATCGCTTCCGATCACAGGACGGAACATCGCACACACTTGTTGGCACTGTGGCCTCAGGTCCATTGCAAAGTAAGCCTTCGCCGAGGCGTGGGAAACGAGTCGCTCCCCAGCTCACAAATGCCCGTGATGAGGTGGGCCGGATGGAAGCATGGGGGGTACCATGCTGCTTTGCCTGCAGGAGAAACATACGACAAGGTTCTAGAACATACTGTTATCTATGGGAGGACTGTGGTGCCTGGGACGCTCGGTGGCTCCAACGAGGGGCGCTAAGGGCTCCTTCTGAAGCCCATACGATGCCAATCGTTTCAACGCACTTTGCTGCTGGCCCACGTGCTGGTTGCCCACCTCTGCAATGTATGGGAATTCAACTCTGTAGCAGGTCTTCCCACCGGGGACGCTAATTTCGTTCACATCCTCGACCCTGAGCCTAGTGGCAGAGGCAAAACCTGGGTCACTTCAGAGGCTCTTCCGCCAGACGTTCGCAGAGGCGCCTGCCTTGGACTTGAAGCTACACGGAAGCAGGGACCTCAGGCACAGGGCAGACTGAGCGGTGTCCACCCTCACAGCATATAGCATTTCCTCGGGAACAGGGTCACTTTGGTGTCAGCTCTGGGATCCAAGATTTCGTGAGAGTGCTCCTTTGGTGACCAGAATCTATGGCTCACGCGGGACACGTGCAGCGGTTACTTTCGGACTTGCCATCTCAGACACTCTACCTCTGGGGCGTTCGGAAGCTGCGCGAAGGTAACAAAGTGGGCTCAAGTCCAGTACCCGAAAGGTGTCTCATGCCTCTCAACAGATGGCAGGCAGCGTGTCTCCTGCTGCTGCAGAAGGACTGCAGACGTCTGTTTCAGGCTATAGGCTAGAAACGTGGTGCCCGCTGATAGAAATGCCGGCAGTGGCCCGCAGTGAAAGTGTCATGCACCTGGTGGTTTCTTCGACATAAGCAAGCCACACGTACCGGTCACGGACATGTGCCCCTGCGCGGGGCAGGGTGCGTGAAGCCACCTCTTTGGGCAAACCCTACGGGTGGCCTGGCAAATGTGTCCCGTTTATGGGAAACTGTTATATTCCTTTCCGGTTTGATGAAAGGTACGTTACGAGCATTGCCGTTTTCTGGATTTGGAGTTCTGCCATGGAGTGCAACGCAGAGACCCAAGGGTTTGGGGGATAGGGAGCTAGCGCTTTGGCAGAGGCATCGCCATGCTGCCCCGAGCTCTGGGCTCCGTATTCAACTTGGAGTAAAGGCAGCCTGGGGTGCAATGCACGGACCGTCTGGCCCTAGACGGGATGTGCACGTGCAATAGACGAGCTAGAGGAGAGAAATGGGATACCCGCAGTTCTTCGGGATAGGCCAGCTCTCATCCAGCTAGTTGCGAAAGCGGGCTCCGAAAGGCCTGGATGCCTTTGCTCAACACGCCACACACGAGTTCAGTCACGCAGTACTACACTCGGAGTTTCTCAAGGGTACGTGGAGGGACAGCTTTTCTGACTGCATAGGAACGGAGTTCCTCACAGGGGAAATGGGATGTGTACCGGACAGGCTGGGTGAACAAAATTTCGTATGCAGTTGTCCTCCAGTGGACCGGGAGAGGGACCCAGGTCTGGCGAGCACATAGTGTCTCTGGTCCCACACGTTCTGGGGCAGTGTGCTGCCTCAGCTCCCTTACAAGGCTGTGTTGACCTTGAGCCACGTAAGTAGAATAAGCTGCGGAAGTCAGTTTGACGCACATCCCAGGGTAGCCTTGCAGAGTTCCAATCCCAAGCCCTGTGGAGACAGATGGGCCTGAAAGCGTTTCACCCACGACGGCTCTTTGAAAACTCCGGGTCATTCCGAGTGCAGGGAGGACTGCGGTGAAGAGGGCTGTGAGCGTCAGTCGTATCTTTTGTCCACGCCTCCTGGACGTGGAGTGTGGCAAAGCGTGCCCAGGTGGACGGGAGGACAAAGCCTTCCCAAATCAAGTTGCAGGCTGCTGTTGTTACATGGAATCCCGGGCTTTGTTCACTGCCGTGTGCGACAAAGAAATCCTGGCTTCGTGTTTGTTCCTTGAGTGCGGGAAGTCCTCGTAGAGGGAGGCTTGAGGTGTCCAGTGTTCACCCAAATCGCTTCCGATCACAGGACGGAACATCGCACACACTTGTTGGCACTGTGGCCTCAGGTCCATTGCAAAGTAAGCCTTCGCCGAGGCGTGGGAAACGAGTCGCTCCCCAGCTCACAAATGCCCGTGATGAGGTGGGCCGGATGGAAGCATGGGGGGTACCATGCTGCTTTGCCTGCAGGAGAAACATACGACAAGGTTCTAGAACATACTGTTATCTATGGGAGGACTGTGGTGCCCGGGACGCTCGGTGGCTCCAACGAGGGGCGCTAAGGGCTCCTTCTGAAGCCCATACGATGCCAATCGTTTCAACGCACTTTGCTGCTGGCCCACGTGCTGGTTGCCCACCTCTGCAATGTATGGGAATTCAACTCTGTAGCAGGTCTTCCCACCGGGGACGCTAATTTCGTTCACATCCTCGACCCTGAGCCTAGTGGCAGAGGCAAAAGCTGGGTCACTTCAGAGGCTCTTCCGCCAGACGTTCGCAGAGGCGCCTGCCTTGGACTTGAAGCTACACGGAAGCAGGGACCTCAGGCACAGGGCAGACTGAGCGGTGTCCACCCTCACAGCATATAGCATTTCCTCGGGAACAGGGTCACTTTGGTGTCAGCTCTGGGATCCAGGATTTCGTGAGAGTGCTCCTTTGGTGACCAGAATCTATGGCTCACGCGGGACACGTGCAGCGGTTACTTTCGGACTTGCCATCTCAGACACTCTACCTCTGGGGCGTTCGGAAGCTGCGCGAAGGTAACAAAGTGGGCTCAAGTCCAGTACCCGAAAGGTGTCTCATGCCTCTCAACAGATGGCAGGCAGCGTGTCTCCTGCTGCTGCAGAAGGACTGCAGACGTCTGTTTCAGGCTATAGGCTAGAAACGTGGTGCCCGCTGATAGAAATGCCGGCAGTGGCCCGCAGTGAAAGTGTCATGCACCTGGTGGTTTCTTCGACATAAGCAAGCCACACGTACCGGTCACGGACATGTGCCCCTGCGCGGGGCAGGGTGCGTGAAGCCACCTCTTTGGGCAAACCCTACGGGTGGCCTGGCAAATGTGTCCCGTTTATGGGAAACTGTTATATTCCTTTCCGGTTTGATGAAAGGTACGTTACGAGCATTGCCGTTTTCTGGATTTGGAGTTCTGCCATGGAGTGCAACGCAGAGACCCAAGGGTTTGGGGGATAGGGAGCTAGCGCTTTGGCAGAGGCATCGCCATGCTGCCCCGAGCTCTGGGCTCCGTATTCAACTTGGAGTAAAGGCAGCCTGGGGTGCAATGCACGGACCGTCTGGCCCTAGACGGGATGTGCACGTGCAATAGACGAGCTAGAGGAGAGAAATGGGATACCCGCAGTTCTTCGGGATAGGCCAGCTCTCATCCAGCTAGTTGCGAAAGCGGGCTCCGAAAGGCCTGGATGCCTTTGCTCAACACGCCACACACGAGTTCAGTCACGCAGTACTACACTCGGAGTTTCTCAAGGGTACGTGGAGGGACAGCTTTTCTGACTGCATAGGAACGGAGTTCCTCACAGGGGAAATGGGATGTGTACCGGACAGGCTGGGTGAACAAAATTTCGTATGCAGTTGTCCTCCAGTGGACCGGGAGAGGGACCCAGGTCTGGCGAGCACATAGTGTCTCTGGTCCCACACGTTCTGGGGCAGTGTGCTGCCTCAGCTCCCTTACAAGGCTGTGTTGACCTTGAGCCACGTAAGTAGAATAAGCTGCGGAAGTCAGTTTGACGCACATCCCAGGGTAGCCTTGCAGAGTTCCAATCCCAAGCCCTGTGGAGACAGATGGGCCTGAAAGCGTTTCACCCACGACGGCTCTTTGAAAACTCCGGGTCATTCCGAGTGCAGGGAGGACTGCGGTGAAGAGGGCTGTGAGCGTCAGTCGTATCTTTTGTCCACGCCTCCTGGACGTGGAGTGTGGCAAAGCGTGCCCAGGTGGACGGGAGGACAAAGCCTTCCCAAATCAAGTTGCAGGCTGCTGTTGTTACATGGAATCCCGGGCTTTGTTCACTGCCGTGTGCGACAAAGAAATCCTGGCTTCGTGTTTGTTCCTTGAGTGCGGGAAGTCCTCGTAGAGGGAGGCTTGAGGTGTCCAGTGTTCACCCAAATCGCTTCCGATCACAGGACGGAACATCGCACACACTTGTTGGCACTGTGGCCTCAGGTCCATTGCAAAGTAAGCCTTCGCCGAGGCGTGGGAAACGAGTCGCTCCCCAGCTCACAAATGCCCGTGATGAGGTGGGCCGGATGGAAGCATGGGGGGTACCATGCTGCTTTGCCTGCAGGAGAAACATACGACAAGGTTCTAGAACATACTGTTATCTATGGGAGGACTGTGGTGCCCGGGACGCTCGGTGGCTCCAACGAGGGGCGCTAAGGGCTCCTTCTGAAGCCCATACGATGCCAATCGTTTCAACGCACTTTGCTGCTGGCCCACGTGCTGGTTGCCCACCTCTGCAATGTATGGGAATTCAACTCTGTAGCAGGTCTTCCCACCGGGGACGCTAATTTCGTTCACATCCTCGACCCTGAGCCTAGTGGCAGAGGCAAAAGCTGGGTCACTTCAGAGGCTCTTCCGCCAGACGTTCGCAGAGGCGCCTGCCTTGGACTTGAAGCTACACGGAAGCAGGGACCTCAGGCACAGGGCAGACTGAGCGGTGTCCACCCTCACAGCATATAGCATTTCCTCGGGAACAGGGTCACTTTGGTGTCAGCTCTGGGATCCAAGATTTCGTGAGAGTGCTCCTTTGGTGACCAGAATCTATGGCTCACGCGGGACACGTGCAGCGGTTACTTTCGGACTTGCCATCTCAGACACTCTACCTCTGGGGCGTTCGGAAGCTGCGCGAAGGTAACAAAGTGGGCTCAAGTCCAGTACCCGAAAGGTGTCTCATGCCTCTCAACAGATGGCAGGCAGCGTGTCTCCTGCTGCTGCAGAAGGACTGCAGACGTCTGTTTCAGGCTATAGGCTAGAAACGTGGTGCCCGCTGATAGAAATGCCGGCAGTGGCCCGCAGTGAAAGTGTCATGCACCTGGTGGTTTCTTCGACATAAGCAAGCCACACGTACCGGTCACGGACATGTGCCCCTGCGCGGGGCAGGGTGCGTGAAGCCACCTCTTTGGGCAAACCCTACGGGTGGCCTGGCAAATGTGTCCCGTTTATGGGAAACTGTTATATTCCTTTCCGGTTTGATGAAAGGTACGTTACGAGCATTGCCGTTTTCTGGATTTGGAGTTCTGCCATGGAGTGCAACGCAGAGACCCAAGGGTTTGGGGGATAGGGAGCTAGCGCTTTGGCAGAGGCATCGCCATGCTGCCCCGAGCTCTGGGCTCCGTATTCAACTTGGAGTAAAGGCAGCCTGGGGTGCAATGCACGGACCGTCTGGCCCTAGACGGGATGTGCACGTGCAATAGACGAGCTAGAGGAGAGAAATGGGATACCCGCAGTTCTTCGGGATAGGCCAGCTCTCATCCAGCTAGTTGCGAAAGCGGGCTCCGAAAGGCCTGGATGCCTTTGCTCAACACGCCACACACGAGTTCAGTCACGCAGTACTACACTCGGAGTTTCTCAAGGGTACGTGGAGGGACAGCTTTTCTGACTGCATAGGAACGGAGTTCCTCACAGGGGAAATGGGATGTGTACCGGACAGGCTGGGTGAACAAAATTTCGTATGCAGTTGTCCTCCAGTGGACCGGGAGAGGGACCCAGGTCTGGCGAGCACATAGTGTCTCTGGTCCCACACGTTCTGGGGCAGTGTGCTGCCTCAGCTCCCTTACAAGGCTGTGTTGACCTTGAGCCACGTAAGTAGAATAAGCTGCGGAAGTCAGTTTGACGCACATCCCAGGGTAGCCTTGCAGAGTTCCAATCCCAAGCCCTGTGGAGACAGATGGGCCTGAAAGCGTTTCACCCACGACGGCTCTTTGAAAACTCCGGGTCATTCCGAGTGCAGGGAGGACTGCGGTGAAGAGGGCTGTGAGCGTCAGTCGTATCTTTTGTCCACGCCTCCTGGACGTGGAGTGTGGCAAAGCGTGCCCAGGTGGACGGGAGGACAAAGCCTTCCCAAATCAAGTTGCAGGCTGCTGTTGTTACATGGAATCCCGGGCTTTGTTCACTGCCGTGTGCGACAAAGAAATCCTGGCTTCGTGTTTGTTCCTTGAGTGCGGGAAGTCCTCGTAGAGGGAGGCTTGAGGTGTCCAGTGTTCACCCAAATCGCTTCCGATCACAGGACGGAACATCGCACACACTTGTTGGCACTGTGGCCTCAGGTCCATTGCAAAGTAAGCCTTCGCCGAGGCGTGGGAAACGAGTCGCTCCCCAGCTCACAAATGCCCGTGATGAGGTGGGCCGGATGGAAGCATGGGGGGTACCATGCTGCTTTGCCTGCAGGAGAAACATACGACAAGGTTCTAGAACATACTGTTATCTATGGGAGGACTGTGGTGCCCGGGACGCTCGGTGGCTCCAACGAGGGGCGCTAAGGGCTCCTTCTGAAGCCCATACGATGCCAATCGTTTCAACGCACTTTGCTGCTGGCCCACGTGCTGGTTGCCCACCTCTGCAATGTATGGGAATTCAACTCTGTAGCAGGTCTTCCCACCGGGGACGCTAATTTCGTTCACATCCTCGACCCTGAGCCTAGTGGCAGAGGCAAAAGCTGGGTCACTTCAGAGGCTCTTCCGCCAGACGTTCGCAGAGGCGCCTGCCTTGGACTTGAAGCTACACGGAAGCAGGGACCTCAGGCACAGGGCAGACTGAGCGGTGTCCACCCTCACAGCATATAGCATTTCCTCGGGAACAGGGTCACTTTGGTGTCAGCTCTGGGATCCAAGATTTCGTGAGAGTGCTCCTTTGGTGACCAGAATCTATGGCTCACGCGGGACACGTGCAGCGGTTACTTTCGGACTTGCCATCTCAGACACTCTACCTCTGGGGCGTTCGGAAGCTGCGCGAAGGTAACAAAGTGGGCTCAAGTCCAGTACCCGAAAGGTGTCTCATGCCTCTCAACAGATGGCAGGCAGCGTGTCTCCTGCTGCTGCAGAAGGACTGCAGACGTCTGTTTCAGGCTATAGGCTAGAAACGTGGTGCCCGCTGATAGAAATGCCGGCAGTGGCCCGCAGTGAAAGTGTCATGCACCTGGTGGTTTCTTCGACATAAGCAAGCCACACGTACCGGTCACGGACATGTGCCCCTGCGCGGGGCAGGGTGCGTGAAGCCACCTCTTTGGGCAAACCCTACGGGTGGCCTGGCAAATGTGTCCCGTTTATGGGAAACTGTTATATTCCTTTCCGGTTTGATGAAAGGTACGTTACGAGCATTGCCGTTTTCTGGATTTGGAGTTCTGCCATGGAGTGCAACGCAGAGACCCAAGGGTTTGGGGGATAGGGAGCTAGCGCTTTGGCAGAGGCATCGCCATGCTGCCCCGAGCTCTGGGCTCCGTATTCAACTTGGAGTAAAGGCAGCCTGGGGTGCAATGCACGGACCGTCTGGCCCTAGACGGGATGTGCACGTGCAATAGACGAGCTAGAGGAGAGAAATGGGATACCCGCAGTTCTTCGGGATAGGCCAGCTCTCATCCAGCTAGTTGCGAAAGCGGGCTCCGAAAGGCCTGGATGCCTTTGCTCAACACGCCACACACGAGTTCAGTCACGCAGTACTACACTCGGAGTTTCTCAAGGGTACGTGGAGGGACAGCTTTTCTGACTGCATAGGAACGGAGTTCCTCACAGGGGAAATGGGATGTGTACCGGACAGGCTGGGTGAACAAAATTTCGTATGCAGTTGTCCTCCAGTGGAGCGGGAGAGGGACCCAGGTCTGGCGAGCACATAGTGTCTCTGGTCCCACACGTTCTGGGGCAGTGTGCTGCCTCAGCTCCCTTACAAGGCTGTGTTGACCTTGAGCCACGTAAGTAGAATAAGCTGCGGAAGTCAGTTTGACGCACATCCCAGGGTAGCCTTGCAGAGTTCCAATCCCAAGCCCTGTGGAGACAGATGGGCCTGAAAGCGTTTCACCCACGACGGCTCTTTGAAAACTCCGGGTCATTCCGAGTGCAGGGAGGACTGCGGTGAAGAGGGCTGTGAGCGTCAGTCGTATCTTTTGTCCACGCCTCCTGGACGTGGAGTGTGGCAAAGCGTGCCCAGGTGGACGGGAGGACAAAGCCTTCCCAAATCAAGTTGCAGGCTGCTGTTTTTACATGGAATCCCGGGCTTTGTTCACTGCCGTGTGCGACAAAGAAATCCTGGCTTCGTGTTTGTTCCTTGAGTGCGGGAAGTCCTCGTAGAGGGAGGCTTGAGGTGTCCAGTGTTCACCCAAATCGCTTCCGATCACAGGACGGAACATCGCACACACTTGTTGGCACTGTGGCCTCAGGTCCATTGCAAAGTAAGCCTTCGCCGAGGCGTGGGAAACGAGTCGCTCCCCAGCTCACAAATGCCCGTGATGAGGTGGGCCGGATGGAAGCATGGGGGGTACCATGCTGCTTTGCCTGCAGGAGAAACATACGACAAGGTTCTAGAACATACTGTTATCTATGGGAGGACTGTGGTGCCCGGGACGCTCGGTGGCTCCAACGAGGGGCGCTAAGGGCTCCTTCTGAAGCCCATACGATGCCAATCGTTTCAACGCACTTTGCTGCTGGCCCACGTGCTGGTTGCCCACCTCTGCAATGTATGGGAATTCAACTCTGTAGCAGGTCTTCCCACCGGGGACGCTAATTTCGTTCACATCCTCGACCCTGAGCCTAGTGGCAGAGGCAAAAGCTGGGTCACTTCAGAGGCTCTTCCGCCAGACGTTCGCAGAGGCGCCTGCCTTGGACTTGAAGCTACACGGAAGCAGGGACCTCAGGCACAGGGCAGACTGAGCGGTGTCCACCCTCACAGCATATAGCATTTCCTCGGGAACAGGGTCACTTTGGTGTCAGCTCTGGGATCCAAGATTTCGTGAGAGTGCTCCTTTGGTGACCAGAATCTATGGCTCACGCGGGACACGTGCAGCGGTTACTTTCGGACTTGCCATCTCAGACACTCTACCTCTGGGGCGTTCGGAAGCTGCGCGAAGGTAACAAAGTGGGCTCAAGTCCAGTACCCGAAAGGTGTCTCATGCCTCTCAACAGATGGCAGGCAGCGTGTCTCCTGCTGCTGCAGAAGGACTGCAGACGTCTGTTTCAGGCTATAGGCTAGAAACGTGGTGCCCGCTGATAGAAATGCCGGCAGTGGCCCGCAGTGAAAGTGTCATGCACCTGGTGGTTTCTTCGACATAAGCAAGCCACACGTACCGGTCACGGACATGTGCCCCTGCGCGGGGCAGGGTGCGTGAAGCCACCTCTTTGGGCAAACCCTACGGGTGGCCTGGCAAATGTGTCCCGTTTATGGGAAACTGTTATATTCCTTTCCGGTTTGATGAAAGGTACGTTACGAGCATTGCCGTTTTCTGGATTTGGAGTTCTGCCATGGAGTGCAACGCAGAGACCCAAGGGTTTGGGGGATAGGGAGCTAGCGCTTTGGCAGAGGCATTGCCATGCTGCCCCGAGCTCTGGGCTCCGTATTCAACTTGGAGTAAAGGCAGCCTGGGGTGCAATGCACGGACCGTCTGGCCCTAGACGGGATGTGCACGTGCAATAGACGAGCTAGAGGAGAGAAATGGGATACCCGCAGTTCTTCGGGATAGGCCAGCTCTCATCCAGCTAGTTGCGAAAGCGGGCTCCGAAAGGCCTGGATGCCTTTGCTCAACACGCCACACACGAGTTCAGTCACGCAGTACTACACTCGGAGTTTCTCAAGGGTACGTGGAGGGACAGCTTTTCTGACTGCATAGGAACGGAGTTCCTCACAGGGGAAATGGGATGTGTACCGGACAGGCTGGGTGAACAAAATTTCGTATGCAGTTGTCCTCCAGTGGACCGGGAGAGGGACCCAGGTCTGGCGAGCACATAGTGTCTCTGGTCCCACACGTTCTGGGGCAGTGTGCTGCCTCAGCTCCCTTACAAGGCTGTGTTGACCTTGAGCCACGTAAGTAGAATAAGCTGCGGAAGTCAGTTTGACGCACATCCCAGGGTAGCCTTGCAGAGTTCCAATCCCAAGCCCTGTGGAGACAGATGGGCCTGAAAGCGTTTCACCCACGACGGCTCTTTGAAAACTCCGGGTCATTCCGAGTGCAGGGAGGACTGCGGTGAAGAGGGCTGTGAGCGTCAGTCGTATCTTTTGTCCACGCCTCCTGGACGTGGAGTGTGGCAAAGCGTGCCCAGGTGGACGGGAGGACAAAGCCTTCCCAAATCAAGTTGCAGGCTGCTGTTGTTACATGGAATCCCGGGCTTTGTTCACTGCCGTGTGCGACAAAGAAATCCTGGCTTCGTGTTTGTTCCTTGAGTGCGGGAAGTCCTCGTAGAGGGAGGCTTGAGGTGTCCAGTGTTCACCCAAATCGCTTCCGATCACAGGACGGAACATCGCACACACTTGTTGGCACTGTGGCCTCAGGTCCATTGCAAAGTAAGCCTTCGCCGAGGCGTGGGAAACGAGTCGCTCCCCAGCTCACAAATGCCCGTGATGAGGTGGGCCGGATGGAAGCATGGGGGGTACCATGCTGCTTTGCCTGCAGGAGAAACATACGACAAGGTTCTAGAACATACTGTTATCTATGGGAGGACTGTGGTGCCCGGGACGCTCGGTGGCTCCAACGAGGGGCGCTAAGGGCTCCTTCTGAAGCCCATACGATGCCAATCGTTTCAACGCACTTTGCTGCTGGCCCACGTGCTGGTTGCCCACCTCTGCAATGTATGGGAATTCAACTCTGTAGCAGGTCTTCCCACCGGGGACGCTAATTTCGTTCACATCCTCGACCCTGAGCCTAGTGGCAGAGGCAAAAGCTGGGTCACTTCAGAGGCTCTTCCGCCAGACGTTCGCAGAGGCGCCTGCCTTGGACTTGAAGCTACACGGAAGCAGGGACCTCAGGCACAGGGCAGACTGAGCGGTGTCCACCCTCACAGCATATAGCATTTCCTCGGGAACAGGGTCACTTTGGTGTCAGCTCTGGGATCCAAGATTTCGTGAGAGTGCTCCTTTGGTGACCAGAATCTATGGCTCACGCGGGACACGTGCAGCGGTTACTTTCGGACTTGCCATCTCAGACACTCTACCTCTGGGGCGTTCGGAAGCTGCGCGAAGGTAACAAAGTGGGCTCAAGTCCAGTACCCGAAAGGTGTCTCATGCCTCTCAACAGATGGCAGGCAGCGTGTCTCCTGCTGCTGCAGAAGGACTGCAGACGTCTGTTTCAGGCTATAGGCTAGAAACGTGGTGCCCGCTGATAGAAATGCCGGCAGTGGCCCGCAGTGAAAGTGTCATGCACCTGGTGGTTTCTTCGACATAAGCAAGCCACACGTACCGGTCACGGACATGTGCCCCTGCGCGGGGCAGGGTGCGTGAAGCCACCTCTTTGGGCAAACCCTACGGGTGGCCTGGCAAATGTGTCCCGTTTATGGGAAACTGTTATATTCCTTTCCGGTTTGATGAAAGGTACGTTACGAGCATTGCCGTTTTCTGGATTTGGAGTTCTGCCATGGAGTGCAACGCAGAGACCCAAGGGTTTGGGGGATAGGGAGCTAGCGCTTTGGCAGAGGCATCGCCATGCTGCCCCGAGCTCTGGGCTCCGTATTCAACTTGGAGTAAAGGCAGCCTGGGGTGCAATGCACGGACCGTCTGGCCCTAGACGGGATGTGCACGTGCAATAGACGAGCTAGAGGAGAGAAATGGGATACCCGCAGTTCTTCGGGATAGGCCAGCTCTCATCCAGCTAGTTGCGAAAGCGGGCTCCGAAAGGCCTGGATGCCTTTGCTCAACACGCCACACACGAGTTCAGTCACGCAGTACTACACTCGGAGTTTCTCAAGGGTACGTGGAGGGACAGCTTTTCTGACTGCATAGGAACGGAGTTCCTCACAGGGGAAATGGGATGTGTACCGGACAGGCTGGGTGAACAAAATTTCGTATGCAGTTGTCCTCCAGTGGACCGGGAGAGGGACCCAGGTCTGGCGAGCACATAGTGTCTCTGGTCCCACACGTTCTGGGGCAGTGTGCTGCCTCAGCTCCCTTACAAGGCTGTGTTGACCTTGAGCCACGTAAGTAGAATAAGCTGCGGAAGTCAGTTTGACGCACATCCCAGGGTAGCCTTGCAGAGTTCCAATCCCAAGCCCTGTGGAGACAGATGGGCCTGAAAGCGTTTCACCCACGACGGCTCTTTGAAAACTCCGGGTCATTCCGAGTGCAGGGAGGACTGCGGTGAAGAGGGCTGTGAGCGTCAGTCGTATCTTTTGTCCACGCCTCCTGGACGTGGAGTGTGGCAAAGCGTGCCCAGGTGGACGGGAGGACAAAGCCTTCCCAAATCAAGTTGCAGGCTGCTGTTGTTACATGGAATCCCGGGCTTTGTTCACTGCCGTGTGCGACAAAGAAATCCTGGCTTCGTGTTTGTTCCTTGAGTGCGGGAAGTCCTCGTAGAGGGAGGCTTGAGGTGTCCAGTGTTCACCCAAATCGCTTCCGATCACAGGACGGAACATCGCACACACTTGTTGGCACTGTGGCCTCAGGTCCATTGCAAAGTAAGCCTTCGCCGAGGCGTGGGAAACGAGTCGCTCCCCAGCTCACAAATGCCCGTGATGAGGTGGGCCGGATGGAAGCATGGGGGGTACCATGCTGCTTTGCCTGCAGGAGAAACATACGACAAGGTTCTAGAACATACTGTTATCTATGGGAGGACTGTGGTGCCCGGGACGCTCGGTGGCTCCAACGAGGGGCGCTAAGGGCTCCTTCTGAAGCCCATACGATGCCAATCGTTTCAACGCACTTTGCTGCTGGCCCACGTGCTGGTTGCCCACCTCTGCAATGTATGGGAATTCAACTCTGTAGCAGGTCTTCCCACCGGGGACGCTAATTTCGTTCACATCCTCGACCCTGAGCCTAGTGGCAGAGGCAAAAGCTGGGTCACTTCAGAGGCTCTTCCGCCAGACGTTCGCAGAGGCGCCTGCCTTGGACTTGAAGCTACACGGAAGCAGGGACCTCAGGCACAGGGCAGACTGAGCGGTGTCCACCCTCACAGCATATAGCATTTCCTCGGGAACAGGGTCACTTTGGTGTCAGCTCTGGGATCCAAGATTTCGTGAGAGTGCTCCTTTGGTGACCAGAATCTATGGCTCACGCGGGACACGTGCAGCGGTTACTTTCGGACTTGCCATCTCAGACACTCTACCTCTGGGGCGTTCGGAAGCTGCGCGAAGGTAACAAAGTGGGCTCAAGTCCAGTACCCGAAAGGTGTCTCATGCCTCTCAACAGATGGCAGGCAGCGTGTCTCCTGCTGCTGCAGAAGGACTGCAGACGTCTGTTTCAGGCTATAGGCTAGAAACGTGGTGCCCGCTGATAGAAATGCCGGCAGTGGCCCGCAGTGAAAGTGTCATGCACCTGGTGGTTTCTTTGACATAAGCAAGCCACACGTACCGGTCACGGACATGTGCCCCTGCGCGGGGCAGGGTGCGTGAAGCCACCTCTTTGGGCAAACCCTACGGGTGGCCTGGCAAATGTGTCCCGTTTATGGGAAACTGTTATATTCCTTTCCGGTTTGATGAAAGGTACGTTACGAGCATTGCCGTTTTCTGGATTTGGAGTTCTGCCATGGAGTGCAACGCAGAGACCCAAGGGTTTGGGGGATAGGGAGCTAGCGCTTTGGCAGAGGCATCGCCATGCTGCCCCGAGCTCTGGGCTCCGTATTCAACTTGGAGTAAAGGCAGCCTGGGGTGCAATGCACGGACCGTCTGGCCCTAGACGGGATGTGCACGTGCAATAGACGAGCTAGAGGAGAGAAATGGGATACCCGCAGTTCTTCGGGATAGGCCAGCTCTCATCCAGCTAGTTGCGAAAGCGGGCTCCGAAAGGCCTGGATGCCTTTGCTCAACACGCCACACACGAGTTCAGTCACGCAGTACTACACTCGGAGTTTCTCAAGGGTACGTGGAGGGACAGCTTTTCTGACTGCATAGGAACGGAGTTCCTCACAGGGGAAATGGGATGTGTACCGGACAGGCTGGGTGAACAAAATTTCGTATGCAGTTGTCCTCCAGTGGACCGGGAGAGGGACCCAGGTCTGGCGAGCACATAGTGTCTCTGGTCCCACACGTTCTGGGGCAGTGTGCTGCCTCAGCTCCCTTACAAGGCTGTGTTGACCTTGAGCCACGTAAGTAGAATAAGCTGCGGAAGTCAGTTTGACGCACATCCCAGGGTAGCCTTGCAGAGTTCCAATCCCAAGCCCTGTGGAGACAGATGGGCCTGAAAGCGTTTCACCCACGACGGCTCTTTGAAAACTCCGGGTCATTCCGAGTGCAGGGAGGACTGCGGTGAAGAGGGCTGTGAGCGTCAGTCGTATCTTTTGTCCACGCCTCCTGGACGTGGAGTGTGGCAAAGCGTGCCCAGGTGGACGGGAGGACAAAGCCTTCCCAAATCAAGTTGCAGGCTGCTGTTTTTACATGGAATCCCGGGCTTTGTTCACTGCCGTGTGCGACAAAGAAATCCTGGCTTCGTGTTTGTTCCTTGAGTGCGGGAAGTCCTCGTAGAGGGAGGCTTGAGGTGTCCAGTGTTCACCCAAATCGCTTCCGATCACAGGACGGAACATCGCACACACTTGTTGGCACTGTGGCCTCAGGTCCATTGCAAAGTAAGCCTTCGCCGAGGCGTGGGAAACGAGTCGCTCCCCAGCTCACAAATGCCCGTGATGAGGTGGGCCGGATGGAAGCATGGGGGGTACCATGCTGCTTTGCCTGCAGGAGAAACATACGACAAGGTTCTAGAACATACTGTTATCTATGGGAGGACTGTGGTGCCCGGGACGCTCGGTGGCTCCAACGAGGGGCGCTAAGGGCTCCTTCTGAAGCCCATACGATGCCAATCGTTTCAACGCACTTTGCTGCTGGCCCACGTGCTGGTTGCCCACCTCTGCAATGTATGGGAATTCAACTCTGTAGCAGGTCTTCCCACCGGGGACGCTAATTTCGTTCACATCCTCGACCCTGAGCCTAGTGGCAGAGGCAAAAGCTGGGTCACTTCAGAGGCTCTTCCGCCAGACGTTCGCAGAGGCGCCTGCCTTGGACTTGAAGCTACACGGAAGCAGGGACCTCAGGCACAGGGCAGACTGAGCGGTGTCCACCCTCACAGCATATAGCATTTCCTCGGGAACAGGGTCACTTTGGTGTCAGCTCTGGGATCCAAGATTTCGTGAGAGTGCTCCTTTGGTGACCAGAATCTATGGCTCACGCGGGACACGTGCAGCGGTTACTTTCGGACTTGCCATCTCAGACACTCTACCTCTGGGGCGTTCGGAAGCTGCGCGAAGGTAACAAAGTGGGCTCAAGTCCAGTACCCGAAAGGTGTCTCATGCCTCTCAACAGATGGCAGGCAGCGTGTCTCCTGCTGCTGCAGAAGGACTGCAGACGTCTGTTTCAGGCTATAGGCTAGAAACGTGGTGCCCGCTGATAGAAATGCCGGCAGTGGCCCGCAGTGAAAGTGTCATGCACCTGGTGGTTTCTTCGACATAAGCAAGCCACACGTACCGGTCACGGACATGTGCCCCTGCGCGGGGCAGGGTGCGTGAAGCCACCTCTTTGGGCAAACCCTACGGGTGGCCTGGCAAATGTGTCCCGTTTATGGGAAACTGTTATATTCCTTTCCGGTTTGATGAAAGGTACGTTACGAGCATTGCCGTTTTCTGGATTTGGAGTTCTGCCATGGAGTGCAACGCAGAGACCCAAGGGTTTGGGGGATAGGGAGCTAGCGCTTTGGCAGAGGCATCGCCATGCTGCCCCGAGCTCTGGGCTCCGTATTCAACTTGGAGTAAAGGCAGCCTGGGGTGCAATGCACGGACCGTCTGGCCCTAGACGGGATGTGCACGTGCAATAGACGAGCTAGAGGAGAGAAATGGGATACCCGCAGTTCTTCGGGATAGGCCAGCTCTCATCCAGCTAGTTGCGAAAGCGGGCTCCGAAAGGCCTGGATGCCTTTGCTCAACACGCCACACACGAGTTCAGTCACGCAGTACTACACTCGGAGTTTCTCAAGGGTACGTGGAGGGACAGCTTTTCTGACTGCATAGGAACGGAGTTCCTCACAGGGGAAATGGGATGTGTACCGGACAGGCTGGGTGAACAAAATTTCGTATGCAGTTGTCCTCCAGTGGACCGGGAGAGGGACCCAGGTCTGGCGAGCACATAGTGTCTCTGGTCCCACACGTTCTGGGGCAGTGTGCTGCCTCAGCTCCCTTACAAGGCTGTGTTGACCTTGAGCCACGTAAGTAGAATAAGCTGCGGAAGTCAGTTTGACGCACATCCCAGGGTAGCCTTGCAGAGTTCCAATCCCAAGCCCTGTGGAGACAGATGGGCCTGAAAGCGTTTCACCCACGACGGCTCTTTGAAAACTCCGGGTCATTCCGAGTGCAGGGAGGACTGCGGTGAAGAGGGCTGTGAGCGTCAGTCGTATCTTTTGTCCGCGCCTCCTGGACGTGGAGTGTGGCAAAGCGTGCCCAGGTGGACGGGAGGACAAAGCCTTCCCAAATCAAGTTGCAGGCTGCTGTTGTTACATGGAATCCCGGGCTTTGTTCACTGCCGTGTGCGACAAAGAAATCCTGGCTTCGTGTTTGTTCCTTGAGTGCGGGAAGTCCTCGTAGAGGGAGGCTTGAGGTGTCCAGTGTTCACCCAAATCGCTTCCGATCACAGGACGGAACATCGCACACACTTGTTGGCACTGTGGCCTCAGGTCCATTGCAAAGTAAGCCTTCGCCGAGGCGTGGGAAACGAGTCGCTCCCCAGCTCACAAATGCCCGTGATGAGGTGGGCCGGATGGAAGCATGGGGGGTACCATGCTGCTTTGCCTGCAGGAGAAACATACGACAAGGTTCTAGAACATACTGTTATCTATGGGAGGACTGTGGTGCCCGGGACGCTCGGTGGCTCCAACGAGGGGCGCTAAGGGCTCCTTCTGAAGCCCATACGATGCCAATCGTTTCAACGCACTTTGCTGCTGGCCCACGTGCTGGTTGCCCACCTCTGCAATGTATGGGAATTCAACTCTGTAGCAGGTCTTCCCACCGGGGACGCTAATTTCGTTCACATCCTCGACCCTGAGCCTAGTGGCAGAGGCAAAAGCTGGGTCACTTCAGAGGCTCTTCCGCCAGACGTTCGCAGAGGCGCCTGCCTTGGACTTGAAGCTACACGGAAGCAGGGACCTCAGGCACAGGGCAGACTGAGCGGTGTCCACCCTCACAGCATATAGCATTTCCTCGGGAACAGGGTCACTTTGGTGTCAGCTCTGGGATCCAAGATTTCGTGAGAGTGCTCCTTTGGTGACCAGAATCTATGGCTCACGCGGGACACGTGCAGCGGTTACTTTCGGACTTGCCATCTCAGACACTCTACCTCTGGGGCGTTCGGAAGCTGCGCGAAGGTAACAAAGTGGGCTCAAGTCCAGTACCCGAAAGGTGTCTCATGCCTCTCAACAGATGGCAGGCAGCGTGTCTCCTGCTGCTGCAGAAGGACTGCAGACGTCTGTTTCAGGCTATAGGCTAGAAACGTGGTGCCCGCTGATAGAAATGCCGGCAGTGGCCCGCAGTGAAAGTGTCATGCACCTGGTGGTTTCTTCGACATAAGCAAGCCACACGTACCGGTCACGGACATGTGCCCCTGCGCGGGGCAGGGTGCGTGAAGCCACCTCTTTGGGCAAACCCTACGGGTGGCCTGGCAAATGTGTCCCGTTTATGGGAAACTGTTATATTCCTTTCCGGTTTGATGAAAGGTACGTTACGAGCATTGCCGTTTTCTGGATTTGGAGTTCTGCCATGGAGTGCAACGCAGAGACCCAAGGGTTTGGGGGATAGGGAGCTAGCGCTTTGGCAGAGGCATCGCCATGCTGCCCCGAGCTCTGGGCTCCGTATTCAACTTGGAGTAAAGGCAGCCTGGGGTGCAATGCACGGACCGTCTGGCCCTAGACGGGATGTGCACGTGCAATAGACGAGCTAGAGGAGAGAAATGGGATACCCGCAGTTCTTCGGGATAGGCCAGCTCTCATCCAGCTAGTTGCGAAAGCGGGCTCCGAAAGGCCTGGATGCCTTTGCTCAACACGCCACACACGAGTTCAGTCACGCAGTACTACACTCGGAGTTTCTCAAGGGTACGTGGAGGGACAGCTTTTCTGACTGCATAGGAACGGAGTTCCTCACAGGGGAAATGGGATGTGTACCGGACAGGCTGGGTGAACAAAATTTCGTATGCAGTTGTCCTCCAGTGGAGCGGGAGAGGGACCCAGGTCTGGCGAGCACATAGTGTCTCTGGTCCCACACGTTCTGGGGCAGTGTGCTGCCTCAGCTCCCTTACAAGGCTGTGTTGACCTTGAGCCACGTAAGTAGAATAAGCTGCGGAAGTCAGTTTGACGCACATCCCAGGGTAGCCTTGCAGAGTTCCAATCCCAAGCCCTGTGGAGACAGATGGGCCTGAAAGCGTTTCACCCACGACGGCTCTTTGAAAACTCCGGGTCATTCCGAGTGCAGGGAGGACTGCGGTGAAGAGGGCTGTGAGCGTCAGTCGTATCTTTTGTCCGCGCCTCCTGGACGTGGAGTGTGGCAAAGCGTGCCCAGGTGGACGGGAGGACAAAGCCTTCCCAAATCAAGTTGCAGGCTGCTGTTGTTACATGGAATCCCGGGCTTTGTTCACTGCCGTGTGCGACAAAGAAATCCTGGCTTCGTGTTTGTTCCTTGAGTGCGGGAAGTCCTCGTAGAGGGAGGCTTGAGGTGTCCAGTGTTCACCCAAATCGCTTCCGATCACAGGACGGAACATCGCACACACTTGTTGGCACTGTGGCCTCAGGTCCATTGCAAAGTAAGCCTTCGCCGAGGCGTGGGAAACGAGTCGCTCCCCAGCTCACAAATGCCCGTGATGAGGTGGGCCGGATGGAAGCATGGGGGGTACCATGCTGCTTTGCCTGCAGGAGAAACATACGACAAGGTTCTAGAACATACTGTTATCTATGGGAGGACTGTGGTGCCCGGGACGCTCGGTGGCTCCAACGAGGGGCGCTAAGGGCTCCTTCTGAAGCCCATACGATGCCAATCGTTTCAACGCACTTTGCTGCTGGCCCACGTGCTGGTTGCCCACCTCTGCAATGTATGGGAATTCAACTCTGTAGCAGGTCTTCCCACCGGGGACGCTAATTTCGTTCACATCCTCGACCCTGAGCCTAGTGGCAGAGGCAAAAGCTGGGTCACTTCAGAGGCTCTTCCGCCAGACGTTCGCAGAGGCGCCTGCCTTGGACTTGAAGCTACACGGAAGCAGGGACCTCAGGCACAGGGCAGACTGAACGGTGTCCACCCTCACAGCATATAGCATTTCCTCGGGAACAGGGTCACTTTGGTGTCAGCTCTGGGATCCAAGATTTCGTGAGAGTGCTCCTTTGGTGACCAGAATCTATGGCTCACGCGGGACACGTGCAGCGGTTACTTTCGGACTTGCCATCTCAGACACTCTACCTCTGGGGCGTTCGGAAGCTGCGCGAAGGTAACAAAGTGGGCTCAAGTCCAGTACCCGAAAGGTGTCTCATGCCTCTCAACAGATGGCAGGCAGCGTGTCTCCTGCTGCTGCAGAAGGACTGCAGACGTCTGTTTCAGGCTATAGGCTAGAAACGTGGTGCCCGCTGATAGAAATGCCGGCAGTGGCCCGCAGTGAAAGTGTCATGCACCTGGTGGTTTCTTCGACATAAGCAAGCCACACGTACCGGTCACGGACATGTGCCCCTGCGCGGGGCAGGGTGCGTGAAGCCACCTCTTTGGGCAAACCCTACGGGTGGCCTGGCAAATGTGTCCCGTTTATGGGAAACTGTTATATTCCTTTCCGGTTTGATGAAAGGTACGTTACGAGCATTGCCGTTTTCTGGATTTGGAGTTCTGCCATGGAGTGCAACGCAGAGACCCAAGGGTTTGGGGGATAGGGAGCTAGCGCTTTGGCAGAGGCATCGCCATGCTGCCCCGAGCTCTGGGCTCCGTATTCAACTTGGAGTAAAGGCAGCCTGGGGTGCAATGCACGGACCGTCTGGCCCTAGACGGGATGTGCACGTGCAATAGACGAGCTAGAGGAGAGAAATGGGATACCCGCAGTTCTTCGGGATAGGCCAGCTCTCATCCAGCTAGTTGCGAAAGCGGGCTCCGAAAGGCCTGGATGCCTTTGCTCAACACGCCACACACGAGTTCAGTCACGCAGTACTACACTCGGAGTTTCTCAAGGGTACGTGGAGGGACAGCTTTTCTGACTGCATAGGAACGGAGTTCCTCACAGGGGAAATGGGATGTGTACCGGACAGGCTGGGTGAACAAAATTTCGTATGCAGTTGTCCTCCAGTGGACCGGGAGAGGGACCCAGGTCTGGCGAGCACATAGTGTCTCTGGTCCCACACGTTCTGGGGCAGTGTGCTGCCTCAGCTCCCTTACAAGGCTGTGTTGACCTTGAGCCACGTAAGTAGAATAAGCTGCGGAAGTCAGTTTGACGCACATCCCAGGGTAGCCTTGCAGAGTTCCAATCCCAAGCCCTGTGGAGACAGATGGGCCTGAAAGCGTTTCACCCACGACGGCTCTTTGAAAACTCCGGGTCATTCCGAGTGCAGGGAGGACTGCGGTGAAGAGGGCTGTGAGCGTCAGTCGTATCTTTTGTCCGCGCCTCCTGGACGTGGAGTGTGGCAAAGCGTGCCCAGGTGGACGGGAGGACAAAGCCTTCCCAAATCAAGTTGCAGGCTGCTGTTGTTACATGGAATCCCGGGCTTTGTTCACTGCCGTGTGCGACAAAGAAATCCTGGCTTCGTGTTTGTTCCTTGAGTGCGGGAAGTCCTCGTAGACGGAGGCTTGAGGTGTCCAGTGTTCACCCAAATCGCTTCCGATCACAGGACGGAACATCGCACACACTTGTTGGCACTGTGGCCTCAGGTCCATTGCAAAGTAAGCCTTCGCCGAGGCGTGGGAAACGAGTCGCTCCCCAGCTCACAAATGCCCGTGATGAGGTGGGCCGGATGGAAGCATGGGGGGTACCATGCTGCTTTGCCTGCAGGAGAAACATACGACAAGGTTCTAGAACATACTGTTATCTATGGGAGGACTGTGGTGCCCGGGACGCTCGGTGGCTCCAACGAGGGGCGCTAAGGGCTCCTTCTGAAGCCCATACGATGCCAATCGTTTCAACGCACTTTGCTGCTGGCCCACGTGCTGGTTGCCCACCTCTGCAATGTATGGGAATTCAACTCTGTAGCAGGTCTTCCCACCGGGGACGCTAATTTCGTTCACATCCTCGACCCTGAGCCTAGTGGCAGAGGCAAAAGCTGGGTCACTTCAGAGGCTCTTCCGCCAGACGTTCGCAGAGGCGCCTGCCTTGGACTTGAAGCTACACGGAAGCAGGGACCTCAGGCACAGGGCAGACTGAGCGGTGTCCACCCTCACAGCATATAGCATTTCCTCGGGAACAGGGTCACTTTGGTGTCAGCTCTGGGATCCAAGATTTCGTGAGAGTGCTCCTTTGGTGACCAGAATCTATGGCTCACGCGGGACACGTGCAGCGGTTACTTTCGGACTTGCCATCTCAGACACTCTACCTCTGGGGCGTTCGGAAGCTGCGCGAAGGTAACAAAGTGGGCTCAAGTCCAGTACCCGAAAGGTGTCTCATGCCTCTCAACAGATGGCAGGCAGCGTGTCTCCTGCTGCTGCAGAAGGACTGCAGACGTCTGTTTCAGGCTATAGGCTAGAAACGTGGTGCCCGCTGATAGAAATGCCGGCAGTGGCCCGCAGTGAAAGTGTCATGCACCTGGTGGTTTCTTCGACATAAGCAAGCCACACGTACCGGTCACGGACATGTGCCCCTGCGCGGGGCAGGGTGCGTGAAGCCACCTCTTTGGGCAAACCCTACGGGTGGCCTGGCAAATGTGTCCCGTTTATGGGAAACTGTTATATTCCTTTCCGGTTTGATGAAAGGTACGTTACGAGCATTGCCGTTTTCTGGATTTGGAGTTCTGCCATGGAGTGCAACGCAGAGACCCAAGGGTTTGGGGGATAGGGAGCTAGCGCTTTGGCAGAGGCATCGCCATGCTGCCCCGAGCTCTGGGCTCCGTATTCAACTTGGAGTAAAGGCAGCCTGGGGTGCAATGCACGGACCGTCTGGCCCTAGACGGGATGTGCACGTGCAATAGACGAGCTAGAGGAGAGAAATGGGATACCCGCAGTTCTTCGGGATAGGCCAGCTCTCATCCAGCTAGTTGCGAAAGCGGGCTCCGAAAGGCCTGGATGCCTTTGCTCAACACGCCACACACGAGTTCAGTCACGCAGTACTACACTCGGAGTTTCTCAAGGGTACGTGGAGGGACAGCTTTTCTGACTGCATAGGAACGGAGTTCCTCACAGGGGAAATGGGATGTGTACCGGACAGGCTGGGTGAACAAAATTTCGTATGCAGTTGTCCTCCAGTGGACCGGGAGAGGGACCCAGGTCTGGCGAGCACATAGTGTCTCTGGTCCCACACGTTCTGGGGCAGTGTGCTGCCTCAGCTCCCTTACAAGGCTGTGTTGACCTTGAGCCACGTAAGTAGAATAAGCTGCGGAAGTCAGTTTGACGCACATCCCAGGGTAGCCTTGCAGAGTTCCAATCCCAAGCCCTGTGGAGACAGATGGGCCTGAAAGCGTTTCACCCACGACGGCTCTTTGAAAACTCCGGGTCATTCCGAGTGCAGGGAGGACTGCGGTGAAGAGGGCTGTGAGCGTCAGTCGTATCTTTTGTCCGCGCCTCCTGGACGTGGAGTGTGGCAAAGCGTGCCCAGGTGGACGGGAGGACAAAGCCTTCCCAAATCAAGTTGCAGGCTGCTGTTGTTACATGGAATCCCGGGCTTTGTTCACTGCCGTGTGCGACAAAGAAATCCTGGCTTCGTGTTTGTTCCTTGAGTGCGGGAAGTCCTCGTAGAGGGAGGCTTGAGGTGTCCAGTGTTCACCCAAATCGCTTCCGATCACAGGACGGAACATCGCACACACTTGTTGGCACTGTGGCCTCAGGTCCATTGCAAAGTAAGCCTTCGCCGAGGCGTGGGAAACGAGTCGCTCCCCAGCTCACAAATGCCCGTGATGAGGTGGGCCGGATGGAAGCATGGGGGGTACCATGCTGCTTTGCCTGCAGGAGAAACATACGACAAGGTTCTAGAACATACTGTTATCTATGGGAGGACTGTGGTGCCCGGGACGCTCGGTGGCTCCAACGAGGGGCGCTAAGGGCTCCTTCTGAAGCCCATACGATGCCAATCGTTTCAACGCACTTTGCTGCTGGCCCACGTGCTGGTTGCCCACCTCTGCAATGTATGGGAATTCAACTCTGTAGCAGGTCTTCCCACCGGGGACGCTAATTTCGTTCACATCCTCGACCCTGAGCCTAGTGGCAGAGGCAAAAGCTGGGTCACTTCAGAGGCTCTTCCGCCAGACGTTCGCAGAGGCGCCTGCCTTGGACTTGAAGCTACACGGAAGCAGGGACCTCAGGCACAGGGCAGACTGAGCGGTGTCCACCCTCACAGCATATAGCATTTCCTCGGGAACAGGGTCACTTTGGTGTCAGCTCTGGGATCCAAGATTTCGTGAGAGTGCTCCTTTGGTGACCAGAATCTATGGCTCACGCGGGACACGTGCAGCGGTTACTTTCGGACTTGCCATCTCAGACACTCTACCTCTGGGGCGTTCGGAAGCTGCGCGAAGGTAACAAAGTGGGCTCAAGTCCAGTACCCGAAAGGTGTCTCATGCCTCTCAACAGATGGCAGGCAGCGTGTCTCCTGCTGCTGCAGAAGGACTGCAGACGTCTGTTTCAGGCTATAGGCTAGAAACGTGGTGCCCGCTGATAGAAATGCCGGCAGTGGCCCGCAGTGAAAGTGTCATGCACCTGGTGGTTTCTTCGACATAAGCAAGCCACACGTACCGGTAACGGACATGTGCCCCTGCGTGGGGCAGGGTGCGTGAAGCCACCTCTTTGGGCAAACCCTACGGGTGGCCTGGCAAATGTGTCCCGTTTATGGGAAACTGTTATATTCCTTTCCGGTTTGATGAAAGGTACGTTACGAGCATTGCCGTTTTCTGGATTTGGAGTTCTGCCATGGAGTGCAACGCAGAGACCCAAGGGTTTGGGGGATAGGGAGCTAGCGCTTTGGCAGAGGCATCGCCATGCTGCCCCGAGCTCTGGGCTCCGTATTCAACTTGGAGTAAAGGCAGCCTGGGGTGCAATGCACGGACCGTCTGGCCCTAGACGGGATGTGCACGTGCAATAGACGAGCTAGAGGAGAGAAATGGGATACCCGCAGTTCTTCGGGATAGGCCAGCTCTCATCCAGCTAGTTGCGAAAGCGGGCTCCGAAAGGCCTGGATGCCTTTGCTCAACACGCCACACACGAGTTCTGTCACGCAGTACTACACTCGGAGTTTCTCAAGGGTACGTGGAGGGACAGCTTTTCTGACTGCATAGGAACGGAGTTCCTCACAGGGGAAATGGGATGTGTACCGGACAGGCTGGGTGAACAAAATTTCGTATGCAGTTGTCCTCCAGTGGAGCGGGAGAGGGACCCAGGTCTGGCGAGCACATAGTGTCTCTGGTCCCACACGTTCTGGGGCAGTGTGCTGCCTCAGCTCCCTTACAAGGCTGTGTTGACCTTGAGCCACGTAAGTAGAATAAGCTGCGGAAGTCAGTTTGACGCACATCCCAGGGTAGCCTTGCAGAGTTCCAATCCCAAGCCCTGTGGAGACAGATGGGCCTGAAAGCGTTTCACCCACGACGGCTCTTTGAAAACTCCGGGTCATTCCGAGTGCAGGGAGGACTGCGGTGAAGAGGGCTGTGAGCGTCAGTCGTATCTTTTGTCCGCGCCTCCTGGACGTGGAGTGTGGCAAAGCGTGCCCAGGTGGACGGGAGGACAAAGCCTTCCCAAATCAAGTTGCAGGCTGCTGTTGTTACATGGAATCCCGGGCTTTGTTCACTGCCGTGTGCGACAAAGAAATCCTGGCTTCGTGTTTGTTCCTTGAGTGCGGGAAGTCCTCGTAGACGGAGGCTTGAGGTGTCCAGTGTTCACCCAAATCGCTTCCGATCACAGGACGGAACATCGCACACACTTGTTGGCACTGTGGCCTCAGGTCCATTGCAAAGTAAGCCTTCGCCGAGGCGTGGGAAACGAGTCGCTCCCCAGCTCACAAATGCCCGTGATGAGGTGGGCCGGATGGAAGCATGGGGGGTACCATGCTGCTTTGCCTGCAGGAGAAACATACGACAAGGTTCTAGAACATACTGTTATCTATGGGAGGACTGTGGTGCCCGGGACGCTCGGTGGCTCCAACGAGGGGCGCTAAGGGCTCCTTCTGAAGCCCATACGATGCCAATCGTTTCAACGCACTTTGCTGCTGGCCCACGTGCTGGTTGCCCACCTCTGCAATGTATGGGAATTCAACTCTGTAGCAGGTCTTCCCACCGGGGACGCTAATTTCGTTCACATCCTCGACCCTGAGCCTAGTGGCAGAGGCAAAAGCTGGGTCACTTCAGAGGCTCTTCCGCCAGACGTTCGCAGAGGCGCCTGCCTTGGACTTGAAGCTACACGGAAGCAGGGACCTCAGGCACAGGGCAGACTGAGCGGTGTCCACCCTCACAGCATATAGCATTTCCTCGGGAACAGGGTCACTTTGGTGTCAGCTCTGGGATCCAAGATTTCGTGAGAGTGCTCCTTTGGTGACCAGAATCTATGGCTCACGCGGGACACGTGCAGCGGTTACTTTCGGACTTGCCATCTCAGACACTCTACCTCTGGGGCGTTCGGAAGCTGCGCGAAGGTAACAAAGTGGGCTCAAGTCCAGTACCCGAAAGGTGTCTCATGCCTCTCAACAGATGGCAGGCAGCGTGTCTCCTGCTGCTGCAGAAGGACTGCAGACGTCTGTTTCAGGCTATAGGCTAGAAACGTGGTGCCCGCTGATAGAAATGCCGGCAGTGGCCCGCAGTGAAAGTGTCATGCACCTGGTGGTTTCTTCGACATAAGCAAGCCACACGTACCGGTCACGGACATGTGCCCCTGCGCGGGGCAGGGTGCGTGAAGCCACCTCTTTGGGCAAACCCTACGGGTGGCCTGGCAAATGTGTCCCGTTTATGGGAAACTGTTATATTCCTTTCCGGTTTGATGAAAGGTACGTTACGAGCATTGCCGTTTTCTGGATTTGGAGTTCTGCCATGGAGTGCAACGCAGAGACCCAAGGGTTTGGGGGATAGGGAGCTAGCGCTTTGGCAGAGGCATCGCCATGCTGCCCCGAGCTCTGGGCTCCGTATTCAACTTGGAGTAAAGGCAGCCTGGGGTGCAATGCACGGACCGTCTGGCCCTAGACGGGATGTGCACGTGCAATAGACGAGCTAGAGGAGAGAAATGGGATACCCGCAGTTCTTCGGGATAGGCCAGCTCTCATCCAGCTAGTTGCGAAAGCGGGCTCCGAAAGGCCTGGATGCCTTTGCTCAACACGCCACACACGAGTTCAGTCACGCAGTACTACACTCGGAGTTTCTCAAGGGTACGTGGAGGGACAGCTTTTCTGACTGCATAGGAACGGAGTTCCTCACAGGGGAAATGGGATGTGTACCGGACAGGCTGGGTGAACAAAATTTCGTATGCAGTTGTCCTCCAGTGGAGCGGGAGAGGGACCCAGGTCTGGCGAGCACATAGTGTCTCTGGTCCCACACGTTCTGGGGCAGTGTGCTGCCTCAGCTCCCTTACAAGGCTGTGTTGACCTTGAGCCACGTAAGTAGAATAAGCTGCGGAAGTCAGTTTGACGCACATCCCAGGGTAGCCTTGCAGAGTTCCAATCCCAAGCCCTGTGGAGACAGATGGGCCTGAAAGCGTTTCACCCACGACGGCTCTTTGAAAACTCCGGGTCATTCCGAGTGCAGGGAGGACTGCGGTGAAGAGGGCTGTGAGCGTCAGTCGTATCTTTTGTCCGCGCCTCCTGGACGTGGAGTGTGGCAAAGCGTGCCCAGGTGGACGGGAGGACAAAGCCTTCCCAAATCAAGTTGCAGGCTGCTGTTGTTACATGGAATCCCGGGCTTTGTTCACTGCCGTGTGCGACAAAGAAATCCTGGCTTCGTGTTTGTTCCTTGAGTGCGGGAAGTCCTCGTAGACGGAGGCTTGAGGTGTCCAGTGTTCACCCAAATCACTTCCGATCACAGGACGGAACATCGCACACACTTGTTGGCACTGTGGCCTCAGGTCCATTGCAAAGTAAGCCTTCGCCGAGGCGTGGGAAACGAGTCGCTCCCCAGCTCACAAATGCCCGTGATGAGGTGGGCCGGATGGAAGCATGGGGGGTACCATGCTGCTTTGCCTGCAGGAGAAACATACGACAAGGTTCTAGAACATACTGTTATCTATGGGAGGACTGTGGTGCCCGGGACGCTCGGTGGCTCCAACGAGGGGCGCTAAGGGCTCCTTCTGAAGCCCATACGATGCCAATCGTTTCAACGCACTTTGCTGCTGGCCCACGTGCTGGTTGCCCACCTCTGCAATGTATGGGAATTCAACTCTGTAGCAGGTCTTCCCACCGGGGACGCTAATTTCGTTCACATCCTCGACCCTGAGCCTAGTGGCAGAGGCAAAAGCTGGGTCACTTCAGAGGCTCTTCCGCCAGACGTTCGCAGAGGCGCCTGCCTTGGACTTGAAGCTACACGGAAGCAGGGACCTCAGGCACAGGGCAGACTGAGCGGTGTCCACCCTCACAGCATATAGCATTTCCTCGGGAACAGGGTCACTTTGGTGTCAGCTCTGGGATCCAAGATTTCGTGAGAGTGCTCCTTTGGTGACCAGAATCTATGGCTCACGCGGGACACGTGCAGCGGTTACTTTCGGACTTGCCATCTCAGACACTCTACCTCTGGGGCGTTCGGAAGCTGCGCGAAGGTAACAAAGTGGGCTCAAGTCCAGTACCCGAAAGGTGTCTCATGCCTCTCAACAGATGGCAGGCAGCGTGTCTCCTGCTGCTGCAGAAGGACTGCAGACGTCTGTTTCAGGCTATAGGCTAGAAACGTGGTGCCCGCTGATAGAAATGCCGGCAGTGGCCCGCAGTGAAAGTGTCATGCACCTGGTGGTTTCTTCGACATAAGCAAGCCACACGTACCGGTCACGGACATGTGCCCCTGCGCGGGGCAGGGTGCGTGAAGCCACCTCTTTGGGCAAACCCTACGGGTGGCCTGGCAAATGTGTCCCGTTTATGGGAAACTGTTATATTCCTTTCCGGTTTGATGAAAGGTACGTTACGAGCATTGCCGTTTTCTGGATTTGGAGTTCTGCCATGGAGTGCAACGCAGAGACCCAAGGGTTTGGGGGATAGGGAGCTAGCGCTTTGGCAGAGGCATCGCCATGCTGCCCCGAGCTCTGGGCTCCGTATTCAACTTGGAGTAAAGGCAGCCTGGGGTGCAATGCACGGACCGTCTGGCCCTAGACGGGATGTGCACGTGCAATAGACGAGCTAGAGGAGAGAAATGGGATACCCGCAGTTCTTCGGGATAGGCCAGCTCTCATCCAGCTAGTTGCGAAAGCGGGCTCCGAAAGGCCTGGATGCCTTTGCTCAACACGCCACACACGAGTTCAGTCACGCAGTACTACACTCGGAGTTTCTCAAGGGTACGTGGAGGGACAGCTTTTCTGACTGCATAGGAACGGAGTTCCTCACAGGGGAAATGGGATGTGTACCGGACAGGCTGGGTGAACAAAATTTCGTATGCAGTTGTCCTCCAGTGGAGCGGGAGAGGGACCCAGGTCTGGCGAGCACATAGTGTCTCTGGTCCCACACGTTCTGGGGCAGTGTGCTGCCTCAGCTCCCTTACAAGGCTGTGTTGACCTTGAGCCACGTAAGTAGAATAAGCTGCGGAAGTCAGTTTGACGCACATCCCAGGGTAGCCTTGCAGAGTTCCAATCCCAAGCCCTGTGGAGACAGATGGGCCTGAAAGCGTTTCACCCACGACGGCTCTTTGAAAACTCCGGGTCATTCCGAGTCCAGGGAGGACTGCGGTGAAGAGGGCTGTGAGCGTCAGTCGTATCTTTTGTCCACGCCTCCTGGACGTGGAGTGTGGCAAAGCGTGCCCAGGTGGACGGGAGGACAAAGCCTTCCCAAATCAAGTTGCAGGCTGCTGTTGTTACATGGAATCCCGGGCTTTGTTCACTGCCGTGTGCGACAAAGAAATCCTGGCTTCGTGTTTGTTCCTTGAGTGCGGGAAGTCCTCGTAGACGGAGGCTTGAGGTGTCCAGTGTTCACCCAAATCGCTTCCGATCACAGGACGGAACATCGCACACACTTGTTGGCACTGTGGCCTCAGGTCCATTGCAAAGTAAGCCTTCGCCGAGGCGTGGGAAACGAGTCGCTCCCCAGCTCACAAATGCCCGTGATGAGGTGGGCCGGATGGAAGCATGGGGGGTACCATGCTGCTTTGCCTGCAGGAGAAACATACGACAAGGTTCTAGAACATACTGTTATCTATGGGAGGACTGTGGTGCCTGGGACGCTCGGTGGCTCCAACGAGGGGCGCTAAGGGCTCCTTCTGAAGCCCATACGATGCCAATCGTTTCAACGCACTTTGCTGCTGGCCCACGTGCTGGTTGCCCACCTCTGCAATGTATGGGAATTCAACTCTGTAGCAGGTCTTCCCACCGGGGACGCTAATTTCGTTCACATCCTCGACCCTGAGCCTAGTGGCAGAGGCAAAAGCTGGGTCACTTCAGAGGCTCTTCCGCCAGACGTTCGCAGAGGCGCCTGCCTTGGACTTGAAGCTACACGGAAGCAGGGACCTCAGGCACAGGGCAGACTGAGCGGTGTCCACCCTCACAGCATATAGCATTTCCTCGGGAACAGGGTCACTTTGGTGTCAGCTCTGGGATCCAAGATTTCGTGAGAGTGCTCCTTTGGTGACCAGAATCTATGGCTCACGCGGGACACGTGCAGCGGTTACTTTCGGACTTGCCATCTCAGACACTCTACCTCTGGGGCGTTCGGAAGCTGCGCGAAGGTAACAAAGTGGGCTCAAGTCCAGTACCCGAAAGGTGTCTCATGCCTCTCAACAGATGGCAGGCAGCGTGTCTCCTGCTGCTGCAGAAGGACTGCAGACGTCTGTTTCAGGCTATAGGCTAGAAACGTGGTGCCCGCTGATAGAAATGCCGGCAGTGGCCCGCAGTGAAAGTGTCATGCACCTGGTGGTTTCTTCGACATAAGCAAGCCACACGTACCGGTCACGGACATGTGCCCCTGCGCGGGGCAGGGTGCGTGAAGCCACCTCTTTGGGCAAACCCTACGGGTGGCCTGGCAAATGTGTCCCGTTTATGGGAAACTGTTATATTCCTTTCCGGTTTGATGAAAGGTACGTTACGAGCATTGCCGTTTTCTGGATTTGGAGTTCTGCCATGGAGTGCAACGCAGAGACCCAAGGGTTTGGGGGATAGGGAGCTAGCGCTTTGGCAGAGGCATCGCCATGCTGCCCCGAGCTCTGGGCTCCATATTCAACTTGGAGTAAAGGCAGCCTGGGGTGCAATGCACGGACCGTCTGGCCCTAGACGGGATGTGCACGTGCAATAGACGAGCTAGAGGAGAGAAATGGGATACCCGCAGTTCTTCGGGATAGGCCAGCTCTCATCCAGCTAGTTGCGAAAGCGGGCTCCGAAAGGCCTGGATGCCTTTGCTCAACACGCCACACACGAGTTCAGTCACGCAGTACTACACTCGGAGTTTCTCAAGGGTACGTGGAGGGACAGCTTTTCTGACTGCATAGGAACGGAGTTCCTCACAGGGGAAATGGGATGTGTACCGGACAGGCTGGGTGAACAAAATTTCGTATGCAGTTGTCCTCCAGTGGAGCGGGAGAGGGACCCAGGTCTGGCGAGCGCATAGTGTCTCTGGTCCCACACGTTCTGGGGCAGTGTGCTGCCTCAGCTCCCTTACAAGGCTGTGTTGACCTTGAGCCACGTAAGTAGAATAAGCTGCGGAAGTCAGTTTGACGCACATCCCAGGGTAGCCTTGCAGAGTTCCAATCCCAAGCCCTGTGGAGACAGATGGGCCTGAAAGCGTTTCACCCACGACGGCTCTTTGAAAACTCCGGGTCATTCCGAGTGCAGGGAGGACTGCGGTGAAGAGGGCTGTGAGCGTCAGTCGTATCTTTTGTCCGCGCCTCCTGGACGTGGGGTGTGGCAAAGCGTGCCCAGGTGGACGGGAGGACAAAGCCTTCCCAAATCAAGTTGCAGGCTGCTGTTGTTACATGGAATCCCGGGCTTTGTTCACTGCCGTGTGCGACAAAGAAATCCTGGCTTCGTGTTTGTTCCTTGAGTGCGGGAAGTCCTCGTAGACGGAGGCTTGAGGTGTCCAGTGTTCACCCAAATCGCTTCCGATCACAGGACGGAACATCGCACACACTTGTTGGCACTGTGGCCTCAGGTCCATTGCAAAGTAAGCCTTCGCCGAGGCGTGGGAAACGAGTCGCTCCCCAGCTCACAAATGCCCGTGATGAGGTGGGCCGGATGGAAGCATGGGGGGTACCATGCTGCTTTGCCTGCAGGAGAAACATACGACAAGGTTCTAGAACATACTGTTATCTATGGGAGGACTGTGGTGCCCGGGACGCTCGGTGGCTCCAACGAGGGGCGCTAAGGGCTCCTTCTGAAGCCCATACGATGCCAATCGTTTCAACGCACTTTGCTGCTGGCCCACGTGCTGGTTGCCCACCTCTGCAATGTATGGGAATTCAACTCTGTAGCAGGTCTTCCCACCGGGGACGCTAATTTCGTTCACATCCTCGACCCTGAGCCTAGTGGCAGAGGCAAAAGCTGGGTCACTTCAGAGGCTCTTCCGCCAGACGTTCGCAGAGGCGCCTGCCTTGGACTTGAAGCTACACGGAAGCAGGGACCTCAGGCACAGGGCAGACTGAGCGGTGTCCACCCTCACAGCATATAGCATTTCCTCGGGAACAGGGTCACTTTGGTGTCAGCTCTGGGATCCAAGATTTCGTGAGAGTGCTCCTTTGGTGACCAGAATCTATGGCTCACGCGGGACACGTGCAGCGGTTACTTTCGGACTTGCCATCTCAGACACTCTACCTCTGGGGCGTTCGGAAGCTGCGCGAAGGTAACAAAGTGGGCTCAAGTCCAGTACCCGAAAGGTGTCTCATGCCTCTCAACAGATGGCAGGCAGCGTGTCTCCTGCTGCTGCAGAAGGACTGCAGACGTCTGTTTCAGGCTATAGGCTAGAAACGTGGTGCCCGCTGATAGAAATGCCGGCAGTGGCCCGCAGTGAAAGTGTCATGCACCTGGTGGTTTCTTCGACATAAGCAAGCCACACGTACCGGTCACGGACATGTGCCCCTGCGCGGGGCAGGGTGCGTGAAGCCACCTCTTTGGGCAAACCCTACGGGTGGCCTGGCAAATGTGTCCCGTTTATGGGAAACTGTTATATTCCTTTCCGGTTTGATGAAAGGTACGTTACGAGCATTGCCGTTTTCTGGATTTGGAGTTCTGCCATGGAGTGCAACGCAGAGACCCAAGGGTTTGGGGGATAGGGAGCTAGCGCTTTGGCAGAGGCATCGCCATGCTGCCCCGAGCTCTGGGCTCCGTATTCAACTTGGAGTAAAGGCAGCCTGGGGTGCAATGCACGGACCGTCTGGCCCTAGACGGGATGTGCACGTGCAATAGACGAGCTAGAGGAGAGAAATGGGATACCCGCAGTTCTTCGGGATAGGCCAGCTCTCATCCAGCTAGTTGCGAAAGCGGGCTCCGAAAGGCCTGGATGCCTTTGCTCAACACGCCACACACGAGTTCAGTCACGCAGTACTACACTCGGAGTTTCTCAAGGGTACGTGGAGGGACAGCTTTTCTGACTGCATAGGAACGGAGTTCCTCACAGGGGAAATGGGATGTGTACCGGACAGGCTGGGTGAACAAAATTTCGTATGCAGTTGTCCTCCAGTGGAGCGGGAGAGGGACCCAGGTCTGGCGAGCACATAGTGTCTCTGGTCCCACACGTTCTGGGGCAGTGTGCTGCCTCAGCTCCCTTACAAGGCTGTGTTGACCTTGAGCCACGTAAGTAGAATAAGCTGCGGAAGTCAGTTTGACGCACATCCCAGGGTAGCCTTGCAGAGTTCCAATCCCAAGCCCTGTGGAGACAGATGGGCCTGAAAGCGTTTCACCCACGACGGCTCTTTGAAAACTCCGGGTCATTCCGAGTGCAGGGAGGACTGCGGTGAAGAGGGCTGTGAGCGTCAGTCGTATCTTTTGTCCGTGCCTCCTGGACGTTGAGTGTGGCAAAGCGTGCCCAGGTGGACGGGAGGACAAAGCCTTCCCAAATCAAGTTGCAGGCTGCTGTTGTTACATGGAATCCCGGGCTTTGTTCACTGCCGTGTGCGACAAAGAAATCCTGGCTTCGTGTTTGTTCCTTGAGTGCGGGAAGTCCTCGTAGACGGAGGCTTGAGGTGTCCAGTGTTCACCCAAATCGCTTCCGATCACAGGACGGAACATCGCACACACTTGTTGGCACTGTGGCCTCAGGTCCATTGCAAAGTAAGCCTTCGCCGAGGCGTGGGAAACGAGTCGCTCTCCAGCTCACAAATGCCCGTGATGAGGTGGGCCGGATGGAAGCATGGGGGGTACCATGCTGCTTTGCCTGCAGGAGAAACATACGACAAGCTTCTAGAACATACTGTTATCTATGGGAGGACTGTGGTGCCCGGGACGCTCGGTGGCTCCAACGAGGGGCGCTAAGGGCTCCTTCTGAAGCCCATACGATGCCAATCGTTTCAACGCACTTTGCTGCTGGCCCACGTGCTGGTTGCCCACCTCTGCAATGTATGGGAATTCAACTCTGTAGCAGGTCTTCCCACCGGGGACGCTAATTTCGTTCACATCCTCGACCCTGAGCCTAGTGGCAGAGGCAAAAGCTGGGTCACTTCAGAGGCTCTTCCGCCAGACGTTCGCAGAGGCGCCTGCCTTGGACTTGAAGCTACACGGAAGCAGGGACCTCAGGCACAGGGCAGACTGAGCGGTGTCCACCCTCACAGCATATAGCATTTCCTCGGGAACAGGGTCACTTTGGTGTCAGCTCTGGGATCCAAGATTTCGTGAGAGTGCTCCTTTGGTGACCAGAATCTATGGCTCACGCGGGACACGTGCAGCGGTTACTTTCGGACTTGCCATCTCAGACACTCTACCTCTGGGGCGTTCGGAAGCTGCGCGAAGGTAACAAAGTGGGCTCAAGTCCAGTACCCGAAAGGTGTCTCATGCCTCTCAACAGATGGCAGGCAGCGTGTCTCCTGCTGCTGCAGAAGGACTGCAGACGTCTGTTTCAGGCTATAGGCTAGAAACGTGGTGCCCGCTGATAGAAATGCCGGCAGTGGCCCGCAGTGAAAGTGTCATGCACCTGGTGGTTTCTTCGACATAAGCAAGCCACACGTACCGGTCACGGACATGTGCCCCTGCGCGGGGCAGGGTGCGTGAAGCCACCTCTTTGGGCAAACCCTACGGGTGGCCTGGCAAATGTGTCCCGTTTATGGGAAACTGTTATATTCCTTTCCGGTTTGATGAAAGGTACGTTACGAGCATTGCCGTTTTCTGGATTTGGAGTTCTGCCATGGAGTGCAACGCAGAGACCCAAGGGTTTGGGGGATAGGGAGCTAGCGCTTTGGCAGAGGCATCGCCATGCTGCCCCGAGCTCTGGGCTCCGTATTCAACTTGGAGTAAAGGCAGCCTGGGGTGCAATGCACGGACCGTCTGGCCCTAGACGGGATGTGCACGTGCAATAGACGAGCTAGAGGAGAGAAATGGGATACCCGCAGTTCTTCGGGATAGGCCAGCTCTCATCCAGCTAGTTGCGAAAGCGGGCTCCGAAAGGCCTGGATGCCTTTGCTCAACACGCCACACACGAGTTCAGTCACGCAGTACTACACTCGGAGTTTCTCAAGGGTACGTGGAGGGACAGCTTTTCTGACTGCATAGGAACGGAGTTCCTCACAGGGGAAATGGGATGTGTACCGGACAGGCTGGGTGAACAAAATTTCGTATGCAGTTGTCCTCCAGTGGACCGGGAGAGGGACCCAGGTCTGGCGAGCACATAGTGTCTCTGGTCCCACACGTTCTGGGGCAGTGTGCTGCCTCAGCTCCCTTACAAGGCTGTGTTGACCTTGAGCCACGTAAGTAGAATAAGCTGCGGAAGTCAGTTTGACGCACATCCCAGGGTAGCCTTGCAGAGTTCCAATCCCAAGCCCTGTGGAGACAGATGGGCCTGAAAGCGTTTCACCCACGACGGCTCTTTGAAAACTCCGGGTCATTCCGAGTGCAGGGAGGACTGCGGTGAAGAGGGCTGTGAGCGTCAGTCGTATCTTTTGTCCACGCCTCCTGGACGTGGAGTGTGGCAAAGCGTGCCCAGGTGGACGGGAGGACAAAGCCTTCCCAAATCAAGTTGCAGGCTGCTGTTGTTACATGGAATCCCGGGCTTTGTTCACTGCCGTGTGCGACAAAGAAATCCTGGCTTCGTGTTTGTTCCTTGAGTGCGGGAAGTCCTCGTAGACGGAGGCTTGAGGTGTCCAGTGTTCACCCAAATCGCTTCCGATCACAGGACGGAACATCGCACACACTTGTTGGCACTGTGGCCTCAGGTCCATTGCAAAGTAAGCCTTCGCCGAGGCGTGGGAAACGAGTCGCTCCCCAGCTCACAAATGCCCGTGATGAGGTGGGCCGGATGGAAGCATGGGGGGTACCATGCTGCTTTGCCTGCAGGAGAAACATACGACAAGGTTCTAGAACATACTGTTATCTATGGGAGGACTGTGGTGCCCGGGACGCTCGGTGGCTCCAACGAGGGGCGCTAAGGGCTCCTTCTGAAGCCCATACGATGCCAATCGTTTCAACGCACTTTGCTGCTGGCCCACGTGCTGGTTGCCCACCTCTGCAATGTATGGGAATTCAACTCTGTAGCAGGTCTTCCCACCGGGGACGCTAATTTCGTTCACATCCTCGACCCTGAGCCTAGTGGCAGAGGCAAAAGCTGGGTCACTTCAGAGGCTCTTCCGCCAGACGTTCGCAGAGGCGCCTGCCTTGGACTTGAAGCTACACGGAAGCAGGGACCTCAGGCACAGGGCAGACTGAGCGGTGTCCACCCTCACAGCATATAGCATTTCCTCGGGAACAGGGTCACTTTGGTGTCAGCTCTGGGATCCAAGATTTCGTGAGAGTGCTCCTTTGGTGACCAGAATCTATGGCTCACGCGGGACACGTGCAGCGGTTACTTTCGGACTTGCCATCTCAGACACTCTACCTCTGGGGCGTTCGGAAGCTGCGCGAAGGTAACAAAGTGGGCTCAAGTCCAGTACCCGAAAGGTGTCTCATGCCTCTCAACAGATGGCAGGCAGCGTGTCTCCTGCTGCTGCAGAAGGACTGCAGACGTCTGTTTCAGGCTATAGGCTAGAAACGTGGTGCCCGCTGATAGAAATGCCGGCAGTGGCCCGCAGTGAAAGTGTCATGCACCTGGTGGTTTCTTCGACATAAGCAAGCCACACGTACCGGTCACGGACATGTGCCCCTGCGCGGGGCAGGGTGCGTGAAGCCACCTCTTTGGGCAAACCCTACGGGTGGCCTGGCAAATGTGTCCCGTTTATGGGAAACTGTTATATTCCTTTCCGGTTTGATGAAAGGTACGTTACGAGCATTGCCGTTTTCTGGATTTGGAGTTCTGCCATGGAGTGCAACGCAGAGACCCAAGGGTTTGGGGGATAGGGAGCTAGCGCTTTGGCAGAGGCATCGCCATGCTGCCCCGAGCTCTGGGCTCCATATTCAACTTGGAGTAAAGGCAGCCTGGGGTGCAATGCACGGACCGTCTGGCCCTAGACGGGATGTGCACGTGCAATAGACGAGCTAGAGGAGAGAAATGGGATACCCGCAGTTCTTCGGGATAGGCCAGCTCTCATCCAGCTAGTTGCGAAAGCGGGCTCCGAAAGGCCTGGATGCCTTTGCTCAACACGCCACACACGAGTTCAGTCACGCAGTACTACACTCGGAGTTTCTCAAGGGTACGTGGAGGGACAGCTTTTCTGACTGCATAGGAACGGAGTTCCTCACAGGGGAAATGGGATGTGTACCGGACAGGCTGGGTGAACAAAATTTCGTATGCAGTTGTCCTCCAGTGGAGCGGGAGAGGGACCCAGGTCTGGCGAGCGCATAGTGTCTCTGGTCCCACACGTTCTGGGGCAGTGTGCTGCCTCAGCTCCCTTACAAGGCTGTGTTGACCTTGAGCCACGTAAGTAGAATAAGCTGCGGAAGTCAGTTTGACGCACATCCCAGGGTAGCCTTGCAGAGTTCCAATCCCAAGCCCTGTGGAGACAGATGGGCCTGAAAGCGTTTCACCCACGACGGCTCTTTGAAAACTCCGGGTCATTCCGAGTGCAGGGAGGACTGCGGTGAAGAGGGCTGTGAGCGTCAGTCGTATCTTTTGTCCGCGCCTCCTGGACGTGGGGTGTGGCAAAGCGTGCCCAGGTGGACGGGAGGACAAAGCCTTCCCAAATCAAGTTGCAGGCTGCTGTTGTTACATGGAATCCCGGGCTTTGTTCACTGCCGTGTGCGACAAAGAAATCCTGGCTTCGTGTTTGTTCCTTGAGTGCGGGAAGTCCTCGTAGACGGAGGCTTGAGGTGTCCAGTGTTCACCCAAATCGCTTCCGATCACAGGACGGAACATCGCACACACTTGTTGGCACTGTGGCCTCAGGTCCATTGCAAAGTAAGCCTTCGCCGAGGCGTGGGAAACGAGTCGCTCCCCAGCTCACAAATGCCCGTGATGAGGTGGGCCGGATGGAAGCATGGGGGGTACCATGCTGCTTTGCCTGCAGGAGAAACATACGACAAGGTTCTAGAACATACTGTTATCTATGGGAGGACTGTGGTGCCCGGGACGCTCGGTGGCTCCAACGAGGGGCGCTAAGGGCTCCTTCTGAAGCCCATACGATGCCAATCGTTTCAACGCACTTTGCTGCTGGCCCACGTGCTGGTTGCCCACCTCTGCAATGTATGGGAATTCAACTCTGTAGCAGGTCTTCCCACCGGGGACGCTAATTTCGTTCACATCCTCGACCCTGAGCCTAGTGGCAGAGGCAAAAGCTGGGTCACTTCAGAGGCTCTTCCGCCAGACGTTCGCAGAGGCGCCTGCCTTGGACTTGAAGCTACACGGAAGCAGGGACCTCAGGCACAGGGCAGACTGAGCGGTGTCCACCCTCACAGCATATAGCATTTCCTCGGGAACAGGGTCACTTTGGTGTCAGCTCTGGGATCCAAGATTTCGTGAGAGTGCTCCTTTGGTGACCAGAATCTATGGCTCACGCGGGACACGTGCAGCGGTTACTTTCGGACTTGCCATCTCAGACACTCTACCTCTGGGGCGTTCGGAAGCTGCGCGAAGGTAACAAAGTGGGCTCAAGTCCAGTACCCGAAAGGTGTCTCATGCCTCTCAACAGATGGCAGGCAGCGTGTCTCCTGCTGCTGCAGAAGGACTGCAGACGTCTGTTTCAGGCTATAGGCTAGAAACGTGGTGCCCGCTGATAGAAATGCCGGCAGTGGCCCGCAGTGAAAGTGTCATGCACCTGGTGGTTTCTTCGACATAAGCAAGCCACACGTACCGGTCACGGACATGTGCCCCTGCGCGGGGCAGGGTGCGTGAAGCCACCTCTTTGGGCAAACCCTACGGGTGGCCTGGCAAATGTGTCCCGTTTATGGGAAACTGTTATATTCCTTTCCGGTTTGATGAAAGGTACGTTACGAGCATTGCCGTTTTCTGGATTTGGAGTTCTGCCATGGAGTGCAACGCAGAGACCCAAGGGTTTGGGGGATAGGGAGCTAGCGCTTTGGCAGAGGCATCGCCATGCTGCCCCGAGCTCTGGGCTCCGTATTCAACTTGGAGTAAAGGCAGCCTGGGGTGCAATGCACGGACCGTCTGGCCCTAGACGGGATGTGCACGTGCAATAGACGAGCTAGAGGAGAGAAATGGGATACCCGCAGTTCTTCGGGATAGGCCAGCTCTCATCCAGCTAGTTGCGAAAGCGGGCTCCGAAAGGCCTGGATGCCTTTGCTCAACACGCCACACACGAGTTCAGTCACGCAGTACTACACTCGGAGTTTCTCAAGGGTACGTGGAGGGACAGCTTTTCTGACTGCATAGGAACGGAGTTCCTCACAGGGGAAATGGGATGTGTACCGGACAGGCTGGGTGAACAAAATTTCGTATGCAGTTGTCCTCCAGTGGAGCGGGAGAGGGACCCAGGTCTGGCGAGCACATAGTGTCTCTGGTCCCACACGTTCTGGGGCAGTGTGCTGCCTCAGCTCCCTTACAAGGCTGTGTTGACCTTGAGCCACGTAAGTAGAATAAGCTGCGGAAGTCAGTTTGACGCACATCCCAGGGTAGCCTTGCAGAGTTCCAATCCCAAGCCCTGTGGAGACAGATGGGCCTGAAAGCGTTTCACCCACGACGGCTCTTTGAAAACTCCGGGTCATTCCGAGTGCAGGGAGGACTGCGGTGAAGAGGGCTGTGAGCGTCAGTCGTATCTTTTGTCCGTGCCTCCTGGACGTTGAGTGTGGCAAAGCGTGCCCAGGTGGACGGGAGGACAAAGCCTTCCCAAATCAAGTTGCAGGCTGCTGTTGTTACATGGAATCCCGGGCTTTGTTCACTGCCGTGTGCGACAAAGAAATCCTGGCTTCGTGTTTGTTCCTTGAGTGCGGGAAGTCCTCGTAGACGGAGGCTTGAGGTGTCCAGTGTTCACCCAAATCGCTTCCGATCACAGGACGGAACATCGCACACACTTGTTGGCACTGTGGCCTCAGGTCCATTGCAAAGTAAGCCTTCGCCGAGGCGTGGGAAACGAGTCGCTCTCCAGCTCACAAATGCCCGTGATGAGGTGGGCCGGATGGAAGCATGGGGGGTACCATGCTGCTTTGCCTGCAGGAGAAACATACGACAAGCTTCTAGAACATACTGTTATCTATGGGAGGACTGTGGTGCCCGGGACGCTCGGTGGCTCCAACGAGGGGCGCTAAGGGCTCCTTCTGAAGCCCATACGATGCCAATCGTTTCAACGCACTTTGCTGCTGGCCCACGTGCTGGTTGCCCACCTCTGCAATGTATGGGAATTCAACTCTGTAGCAGGTCTTCCCACCGGGGACGCTAATTTCGTTCACATCCTCGACCCTGAGCCTAGTGGCAGAGGCAAAAGCTGGGTCACTTCAGAGGCTCTTCCGCCAGACGTTCGCAGAGGCGCCTGCCTTGGACTTGAAGCTACACGGAAGCAGGGACCTCAGGCACAGGGCAGACTGAGCGGTGTCCACCCTCACAGCATATAGCATTTCCTCGGGAACAGGGTCACTTTGGTGTCAGCTCTGGGATCCAAGATTTCGTGAGAGTGCTCCTTTGGTGACCAGAATCTATGGCTCACGCGGGACACGTGCAGCGGTTACTTTCGGACTTGCCATCTCAGACACTCTACCTCTGGGGCGTTCGGAAGCTGCGCGAAGGTAACAAAGTGGGCTCAAGTCCAGTACCCGAAAGGTGTCTCATGCCTCTCAACAGATGGCAGGCAGCGTGTCTCCTGCTGCTGCAGAAGGACTGCAGACGTCTGTTTCAGGCTATAGGCTAGAAACGTGGTGCCCGCTGATAGAAATGCCGGCAGTGGCCCGCAGTGAAAGTGTCATGCACCTGGTGGTTTCTTCGACATAAGCAAGCCACACGTACCGGTCACGGACATGTGCCCCTGCGCGGGGCAGGGTGCGTGAAGCCACCTCTTTGGGCAAACCCTACGGGTGGCCTGGCAAATGTGTCCCGTTTATGGGAAACTGTTATATTCCTTTCCGGTTTGATGAAAGGTACGTTACGAGCATTGCCGTTTTCTGGATTTGGAGTTCTGCCATGGAGTGCAACGCAGAGACCCAAGGGTTTGGGGGATAGGGAGCTAGCGCTTTGGCAGAGGCATCGCCATGCTGCCCCGAGCTCTGGGCTCCGTATTCAACTTGGAGTAAAGGCAGCCTGGGGTGCAATGCACGGACCGTCTGGCCCTAGACGGGATGTGCACGTGCAATAGACGAGCTAGAGGAGAGAAATGGGATACCCGCAGTTCTTCGGGATAGGCCAGCTCTCATCCAGCTAGTTGCGAAAGCGGGCTCCGAAAGGCCTGGATGCCTTTGCTCAACACGCCACACACGAGTTCAGTCACGCAGTACTACACTCGGAGTTTCTCAAGGGTACGTGGAGGGACAGCTTTTCTGACTGCATAGGAACGGAGTTCCTCACAGGGGAAATGGGATGTGTACCGGACAGGCTGGGTGAACAAAATTTCGTATGCAGTTGTCCTCCAGTGGACCGGGAGAGGGACCCAGGTCTGGCGAGCACATAGTGTCTCTGGTCCCACACGTTCTGGGGCAGTGTGCTGCCTCAGCTCCCTTACAAGGCTGTGTTGACCTTGAGCCACGTAAGTAGAATAAGCTGCGGAAGTCAGTTTGACGCACATCCCAGGGTAGCCTTGCAGAGTTCCAATCCCAAGCCCTGTGGAGACAGATGGGCCTGAAAGCGTTTCACCCACGACGGCTCTTTGAAAACTCCGGGTCATTCCGAGTGCAGGGAGGACTGCGGTGAAGAGGGCTGTGAGCGTCAGTCGTATCTTTTGTCCACGCCTCCTGGACGTGGAGTGTGGCAAAGCGTGCCCAGGTGGACGGGAGGACAAAGCCTTCCCAAATCAAGTTGCAGGCTGCTGTTGTTACATGGAATCCCGGGCTTTGTTCACTGCCGTGTGCGACAAAGAAATCCTGGCTTCGTGTTTGTTCCTTGAGTGCGGGAAGTCCTCGTAGACGGAGGCTTGAGGTGTCCAGTGTTCACCCAAATCGCTTCCGATCACAGGACGGAACATCGCACACACTTGTTGGCACTGTGGCCTCAGGTCCATTGCAAAGTAAGCCTTCGCCGAGGCGTGGGAAACGAGTCGCTCCCCAGCTCACAAATGCCCGTGATGAGGTGGGCCGGATGGAAGCATGGGGGGTACCATGCTGCTTTGCCTGCAGGAGAAACATACGACAAGGTTCTAGAACATACTGTTATCTATGGGAGGACTGTGGTGCCCGGGACGCTCGGTGGCTCCAACGAGGGGCGCTAAGGGCTCCTTCTGAAGCCCATACGATGCCAATCGTTTCAACGCACTTTGCTGCTGGCCCACGTGCTGGTTGCCCACCTCTGCAATGTATGGGAATTCAACTCTGTAGCAGGTCTTCCCACCGGGGACGCTAATTTCGTTCACATCCTCGACCCTGAGCCTAGTGGCAGAGGCAAAAGCTGGGTCACTTCAGAGGCTCTTCCGCCAGACGTTCGCAGAGGCGCCTGCCTTGGACTTGAAGCTACACGGAAGCAGGGACCTCAGGCACAGGGCAGACTGAGCGGTGTCCACCCTCACAGCATATAGCATTTCCTCGGGAACAGGGTCACTTTGGTGTCAGCTCTGGGATCCAAGATTTCGTGAGAGTGCTCCTTTGGTGACCAGAATCTATGGCTCACGCGGGACACGTGCAGCGGTTACTTTCGGACTTGCCATCTCAGACACTCTACCTCTGGGGCGTTCGGAAGCTGCGCGAAGGTAACAAAGTGGGCTCAAGTCCAGTACCCGAAAGGTGTCTCATGCCTCTCAACAGATGGCAGGCAGCGTGTCTCCTGCTGCTGCAGAAGGACTGCAGACGTCTGTTTCAGGCTATAGGCTAGAAACGTGGTGCCCGCTGATAGAAATGCCGGCAGTGGCCCGCAGTGAAAGTGTCATGCACCTGGTGGTTTCTTCGACATAAGCAAGCCACACGTACCGGTCACGGACATGTGCCCCTGCGCGGGGCAGGGTGCGTGAAGCCACCTCTTTGGGCAAACCCTACGGGTGGCCTGGCAAATGTGTCCCGTTTATGGGAAACTGTTATATTCCTTTCCGGTTTGATGAAAGGTACGTTACGAGCATTGCCGTTTTCTGGATTTGGAGTTCTGCCATGGAGTGCAACGCAGAGACCCAAGGGTTTGGGGGATAGGGAGCTAGCGCTTTGGCAGAGGCATCGCCATGCTGCCCCGAGCTCTGGGCTCCGTATTCAACTTGGAGTAAAGGCAGCCTGGGGTGCAATGCACGGACCGTCTGGCCCTAGACGGGATGTGCACGTGCAATAGACGAGCTAGAGGAGAGAAATGGGATACCCGCAGTTCTTCGGGATAGGCCAGCTCTCATCCAGCTAGTTGCGAAAGCGGGCTCCGAAAGGCCTGGATGCCTTTGCTCAACACGCCACACACGAGTTCAGTCACGCAGTACTACACTCGGAGTTTCTCAAGGGTACGTGGAGGGACAGCTTTTCTGACTGCATAGGAACGGAGTTCCTCACAGGGGAAATGGGATGTGTACCGGACAGGCTGGGTGAACAAAATTTCGTATGCAGTTGTCCTCCAGTGGACCGGGAGAGGGACCCAGGTCTGGCGAGCACATAGTGTCTCTGGTCCCACACGTTCTGGGGCAGTGTGCTGCCTCAGCTCCCTTACAAGGCTGTGTTGACCTTGAGCCACGTAAGTAGAATAAGCTGCGGAAGTCAGTTTGACGCACATCCCAGGGTAGCCTTGCAGAGTTCCAATCCCAAGCCCTGTGGAGACAGATGGGCCTGAAAGCGTTTCACCCACGACGGCTCTTTGAAAACTCCGGGTCATTCCGAGTGCAGGGAGGACTGCGGTGAAGAGGGCTGTGAGCGTCAGTCGTATCTTTTGTCCACGCCTCCTGGACGTGGAGTGTGGCAAAGCGTGCCCAGGTGGACGGGAGGACAAAGCCTTCCCAAATCAAGTTGCAGGCTGCTGTTGTTACATGGAATCCCGGGCTTTGTTCACTGCCGTGTGCGACAAAGAAATCCTGGCTTCGTGTTTGTTCCTTGAGTGCGGGAAGTCCTCGTAGAGGGAGGCTTGAGGTGTCCAGTGTTCACCCAAATCGCTTCCGATCACAGGACGGAACATCGCACACACTTGTTGGCACTGTGGCCTCAGGTCCATTGCAAAGTAAGCCTTCGCCGAGGCGTGGGAAACGAGTCGCTCCCCAGCTCACAAATGCCCGTGATGAGGTGGGCCGGATGGAAGCATGGGGGGTACCATGCTGCTTTGCCTGCAGGAGAAACATACGACAAGGTTCTAGAACATACTGTTATCTATGGGAGGACTGTGGTGCCCGGGACGCTCGGTGGCTCCAACGAGGGGCGCTAAGGGCTCCTTCTGAAGCCCATACGATGCCAATCGTTTCAACGCACTTTGCTGCTGGCCCACGTGCTGGTTGCCCACCTCTGCAATGTATGGGAATTCAACTCTGTAGCAGGTCTTCCCACCGGGGACGCTAATTTCGTTCACATCCTCGACCCTGAGCCTAGTGGCAGAGGCAAAAGCTGGGTCACTTCAGAGGCTCTTCCGCCAGACGTTCGCAGAGGCGCCTGCCTTGGACTTGAAGCTACACGGAAGCAGGGACCTCAGGCACAGGGCAGACTGAGCGGTGTCCACCCTCACAGCATATAGCATTTCCTCGGGAACAGGGTCACTTTGGTGTCAGCTCTGGGATCCAAGATTTCGTGAGAGTGCTCCTTTGGTGACCAGAATCTATGGCTCACGCGGGACACGTGCAGCGGTTACTTTCGGACTTGCCATCTCAGACACTCTACCTCTGGGGCGTTCGGAAGCTGCGCGAAGGTAACAAAGTGGGCTCAAGTCCAGTACCCGAAAGGTGTCTCATGCCTCTCAACAGATGGCAGGCAGCGTGTCTCCTGCTGCTGCAGAAGGACTGCAGACGTCTGTTTCAGGCTATAGGCTAGAAACGTGGTGCCCGCTGATAGAAATGCCGGCAGTGGCCCGCAGTGAAAGTGTCATGCACCTGGTGGTTTCTTCGACATAAGCAAGCCACACGTACCGGTCACGGACATGTGCCCCTGCGCGGGGCAGGGTGCGTGAAGCCACCTCTTTGGGCAAACCCTACGGGTGGCCTGGCAAATGTGTCCCGTTTATGGGAAACTGTTATATTCCTTTCCGGTTTGATGAAAGGTACGTTACGAGCATTGCCGTTTTCTGGATTTGGAGTTCTGCCATGGAGTGCAACGCAGAGACCCAAGGGTTTGGGGGATAGGGAGCTAGCGCTTTGGCAGAGGCATCGCCATGCTGCCCCGAGCTCTGGGCTCCGTATTCAACTTGGAGTAAAGGCAGCCTGGGGTGCAATGCACGGACCGTCTGGCCCTAGACGGGATGTGCACGTGCAATAGACGAGCTAGAGGAGAGAAATGGGATACCCGCAGTTCTTCGGGATAGGCCAGCTCTCATCCAGCTAGTTGCGAAAGCGGGCTCCGAAAGGCCTGGATGCCTTTGCTCAACACGCCACACACGAGTTCAGTCACGCAGTACTACACTCGGAGTTTCTCAAGGGTACGTGGAGGGACAGCTTTTCTGACTGCATAGGAACGGAGTTCCTCACAGGGGAAATGGGATGTGTACCGGACAGGCTGGGTGAACAAAATTTCGTATGCAGTTGTCCTCCAGTGGAGCGGGAGAGGGACCCAGGTCTGGCGAGCACATAGTGTCTCTGGTCCCACACGTTCTGGGGCAGTGTGCTGCCTCAGCTCCCTTACAAGGCTGTGTTGACCTTGAGCCACGTAAGTAGAATAAGCTGCGGAAGTCAGTTTGACGCACATCCCAGGGTAGCCTTGCAGAGTTCCAATCCCAAGCCCTGTGGAGACAGATGGGCCTGAAAGCGTTTCACCCACGACGGCTCTTTGAAAACTCCGGGTCATTCCGAGTGCAGGGAGGACTGCGGTGAAGAGGGCTGTGAGCGTCAGTCGTATCTTTTGTCCGCGCCTCCTGGACGTGGAGTGTGGCAAAGCGTGCCCAGGTGGACGGGAGGACAAAGCCTTCCCAAATCAAGTTGCAGGCTGCTGTTGTTACATGGAATCCCGGGCTTTGTTCACTGCCGTGTGCTTCAAAGAAATCCTGGCTTCGTGTTTGTTCCTTGAGTGCGGGAAGTCCTCGTAGAGGGAGGCTTGAGGTGTCCAGTGTTCACCCAAATCGCTTCCGATCACAGGACGGAACATCGCACACACTTGTTGGCACTGTGGCCTCAGGTCCATTGCAAAGTAAGCCTTCGCCGAGGCGTGGGAAACGAGTCGCTCCCCAGCTCACAAATGCCCGTGATGAGGTGGGCCGGATGGAAGCATGGGGGGTACCATGCTGCTTTGCCTGCAGGAGAAACATACGACAAGGTTCTAGAACATACTGTTATCTATGGGAGGACTGTGGTGCCCGGGACGCTCGGTGGCTCCAACGAGGGGCGCTAAGGGCTCCTTCTGAAGCCCATACGATGCCAATCGTTTCAACGCACTTTGCTGCTGGCCCACGTGCTGGTTGCCCACCTCTGCAATGTATGGGAATTCAACTCTGTAGCAGGTCTTCCCACCGGGGACGCTAATTTCGTTCACATCCTCGACCCTGAGCCTAGTGGCAGAGGCAAAAGCTGGGTCACTTCAGAGGCTCTTCCGCCAGACGTTCGCAGAGGCGCCTGCCTTGGACTTGAAGCTACACGGAAGCAGGGACCTCAGGCACAGGGCAGACTGAGCGGTGTCCACCCTCACAGCATATAGCATTTCCTCGGGAACAGGGTCACTTTGGTGTCAGCTCTGGGATCCAAGATTTCGTGAGAGTGCTCCTTTGGTGACCAGAATCTATGGCTCACGCGGGACACGTGCAGCGGTTACTTTCGGACTTGCCATCTCAGACACTCTACCTCTGGGGCGTTCGGAAGCTGCGCGAAGGTAACAAAGTGGGCTCAAGTCCAGTACCCGAAAGGTGTCTCATGCCTCTCAACAGATGGCAGGCAGCGTGTCTCCTGCTGCTGCAGAAGGACTGCAGACGTCTGTTTCAGGCTATAGGCTAGAAACGTGGTGCCCGCTGATAGAAATGCCGGCAGTGGCCCGCAGTGAAAGTGTCATGCACCTGGTGGTTTCTTCGACATAAGCAAGCCACACGTACCGGTCACGGACATGTGCCCCTGCGCGGGGCAGGGTGCGTGAAGCCACCTCTTTGGGCAAACCCTACGGGTGGCCTGGCAAATGTGTCCCGTTTATGGGAAACTGTTATATTCCTTTCCGGTTTGATGAAAGGTACGTTACGAGCATTGCCGTTTTCTGGATTTGGAGTTCTGCCATGGAGTGCAACGCAGAGACCCAAGGGTTTGGGGGATAGGGAGCTAGCGCTTTGGCAGAGGCATCGCCATGCTGCCCCGAGCTCTGGGCTCCGTATTCAACTTGGAGTAAAGGCAGCCTGGGGTGCAATGCACGGACCGTCTGGCCCTAGACGGGATGTGCACGTGCAATAGACGAGCTAGAGGAGAGAAATGGGATACCCGCAGTTCTTCGGGATAGGCCAGCTCTCATCCAGCTAGTTGCGAAAGCGGGCTCCGAAAGGCCTGGATGCCTTTGCTCAACACGCCACACACGAGTTCAGTCACGCAGTACTACACTCGGAGTTTCTCAAGGGTACGTGGAGGGACAGCTTTTCTGACTGCATAGGAACGGAGTTCCTCACAGGGGAAATGGGATGTGTACCGGACAGGCTGGGTGAACAAAATTTCGTATGCAGTTGTCCTCCAGTGGAGCGGGAGAGGGACCCAGGTCTGGCGAGCACATAGTGTCTCTGGTCCCACACGTTCTGGGGCAGTGTGCTGCCTCAGCTCCCTTACAAGGCTGTGTTGACCTTGAGCCACGTAAGTAGAATAAGCTGCGGAAGTCAGTTTGACGCACATCCCAGGGTAGCCTTGCAGAGTTCCAATCCCAAGCCCTGTGGAGACAGATGGGCCTGAAAGCGTTTCACCCACGACGGCTCTTTGAAAACTCCGGGTCATTCCGAGTGCAGGGAGGACTGCGGTGAAGAGGGCTGTGAGCGTCAGTCGTATCTTTTGTCCACGCCTCCTGGACGTGGAGTGTGGCAAAGCGTGCCCAGGTGGACGGGAGGACAAAGCCTTCCCAAATCAAGTTGCAGGCTGCTGTTGTTACATGGAATCCCGGGCTTTGTTCACTGCCGTGTGCGACAAAGAAATCCTGGCTTCGTGTTTGTTCCTTGAGTGCGGGAAGTCCTCGTAGAGGGAGGCTTGAGGTGTCCAGTGTTCACCCAAATCGCTTCCGATCACAGGACGGAACATCGCACACACTTGTTGGCACTGTGGCCTCAGGTCCATTGCAAAGTAAGCCTTCGCCGAGGCGTGGGAAACGAGTCGCTCCCCAGCTCACAAATGCCCGTGATGAGGTGGGCCGGATGGAAGCATGGGGGGTACCATGCTGCTTTGCCTGCAGGAGAAACATACGACAAGGTTCTAGAACATACTGTTATCTATGGGAGGACTGTGGTGCCCGGGACGCTCGGTGGCTCCAACGAGGGGCGCTAAGGGCTCCTTCTGAAGCCCATACGATGCCAATCGTTTCAACGCACTTTGCTGCTGGCCCACGTGCTGGTTGCCCACCTCTGCAATGTATGGGAATTCAACTCTGTAGCAGGTCTTCCCACCGGGGACGCTAATTTCGTTCACATCCTCGACCCTGAGCCTAGTGGCAGAGGCAAAAGCTGGGTCACTTCAGAGGCTCTTCCGCCAGACGTTCGCAGAGGCGCCTGCCTTGGACTTGAAGCTACACGGAAGCAGGGACCTCAGGCACAGGGCAGACTGAGCGGTGTCCACCCTCACAGCATATAGCATTTCCTCGGGAACAGGGTCACTTTGGTGTCAGCTCTGGGATCCAAGATTTCGTGAGAGTGCTCCTTTGGTGACCAGAATCTATGGCTCACGCGGGACACGTGCAGCGGTTACTTTCGGACTTGCCATCTCAGACACTCTACCTCTGGGGCGTTCGGAAGCTGCGCGAAGGTAACAAAGTGGGCTCAAGTCCAGTACCCGAAAGGTGTCTCATGCCTCTCAACAGATGGCAGGCAGCGTGTCTCCTGCTGCTGCAGAAGGACTGCAGACGTCTGTTTCAGGCTATAGGCTAGAAACGTGGTGCCCGCTGATAGAAATGCCGGCAGTGGCCCGCAGTGAAAGTGTCATGCACCTGGTGGTTTCTTCGACATAAGCAAGCCACACGTACCGGTCACGGACATGTGCCCCTGCGCGGGGCAGGGTGCGTGAAGCCACCTCTTTGGGCAAACCCTACGGGTGGCCTGGCAAATGTGTCCCGTTTATGGGAAACTGTTATATTCCTTTCCGGTTTGATGAAAGGTACGTTACGAGCATTGCCGTTTTCTGGATTTGGAGTTCTGCCATGGAGTGCAACGCAGAGACCCAAGGGTTTGGGGGATAGGGAGCTAGCGCTTTGGCAGAGGCATCGCCATGCTGCCCCGAGCTCTGGGCTCCGTATTCAACTTGGAGTAAAGGCAGCCTGGGGTGCAATGCACGGACCGTCTGGCCCTAGACGGGATGTGCACGTGCAATAGACGAGCTAGAGGAGAGAAATGGGATACCCGCAGTTCTTCGGGATAGGCCAGCTCTCATCCAGCTAGTTGTGAAAGCGGGCTCCGAAAGGCCTGGATGCCTTTGCTCAACACGCCACACACGAGTTCAGTCACGCAGTACTACACTCGGAGTTTCTCAAGGGTACGTGGAGGGACAGCTTTTCTGACTGCATAGGAACGGAGTTCCTCACAGGGGAAATGGGATGTGTACCGGACAGGCTGGGTGAACAAAATTTCGTATGCAGTTGTCCTCCAGTGGAGCGGGAGAGGGACCCAGGTCTGGCGAGCACATAGTGTCTCTGGTCCCACACGTTCTGGGGCAGTGTGCTGCCTCAGCTCCCTTACAAGGCTGTGTTGACCTTGAGCCACGTAAGTAGAATAAGCTGCGGAAGTCAGTTTGACGCACATCCCAGGGTAGCCTTGCAGAGTTCCAATCCCAAGCCCTGTGGAGACAGATGGGCCTGAAAGCGTTTCACCCACGACGGCTCTTTGAAAACTCCGGGTCATTCCGAGTGCAGGGAGGACTGCGGTGAAGAGGGCTGTGAGCGTCAATCGTATCTTTTGTCCGTGCCTCCTGGACGTGGAGTGTGGCAAAGCGTGCCCAGGTGGACGGGAGGACAAAGCCTTCCCAAATCAAGTTGCAGGCTGCTGTTGTTACATGGAATCCCGGGCTTTGTTCACTGCCGTGTGCGACAAAGAAATCCTGGCTTCGTGTTTGTTCCTTGAGTGCGGGAAGTCCTCGTAGAGGGAGGCTTGAGGTGTCCAGTGTTCACCCAAATCGCTTCCGATCACAGGACGGAACATCGCACACACTTGTTGGCACTGTGGCCTCAGGTCCATTGCAAAGTAAGCCTTCGCCGAGGCGTGGGAAACGAGTCGCTCCCCAGCTCACAAATGCCCGTGATGAGGTGGGCCGGATGGAAGCATGGGGGGTACCATGCTGCTTTGCCTGCAGGAGAAACATACGACAAGGTTCTAGAACATACTGTTATCTATGGGAGGACTGTGGTGCCCGGGACGCTCGGTGGCTCCAACGAGGGGCGCTAAGGGCTCCTTCTGAAGCCCATACGATGCCAATCGTTTCAACGCACTTTGCTGCTGGCCCACGTGCTGGTTGCCCACCTCTGCAATGTATGGGAATTCAACTCTGTAGCAGGTCTTCCCACCGGGGACGCTAATTTCGTTCACATCCTCGACCCTGAGCCTAGTGGCAGAGGCAAAAGCTGGGTCACTTCAGAGGCTCTTCCGCCAGACGTTCGCAGAGGCGCCTGCCTTGGACTTGAAGCTACACGGAAGCAGGGACCTCAGGCACAGGGCAGACTGAGCGGTGTCCACCCTCACAGCATATAGCATTTCCTCGGGAACAGGGTCACTTTGGTGTCAGCTCTGGGATCCAAGATTTCGTGAGAGTGCTCCTTTGGTGACCAGAATCTATGGCTCACGCGGGACACGTGCAGCGGTTACTTTCGGACTTGCCATCTCAGACACTCTACCTCTGGGGCGTTCGGAAGCTGCGCGAAGGTAACAAAGTGGGCTCAAGTCCAGTACCCGAAAGGTGTCTCATGCCTCTCAACAGATGGCAGGCAGCGTGTCTCCTGCTGCTGCAGAAGGACTGCAGACGTCTGTTTCAGGCTATAGGCTAGAAACGTGGTGCCCGCTGATAGAAATGCCGGCAGTGGCCCGCAGTGAAAGTGTCATGCACCTGGTGGTTTCTTCGACATAAGCAAGCCACACGTACCGGTCACGGACATGTGCCCCTGCGCGGGGCAGGGTGCGTGAAGCCACCTCTTTGGGCAAACCCTACGGGTGGCCTGGCAAATGTGTCCCGTTTATGGGAAACTGTTATATTCCTTTCCGGTTTGATGAAAGGTACGTTACGAGCATTGCCGTTTTCTGGATTTGGAGTTCTGCCATGGAGTGCAACGCAGAGACCCAAGGGTTTGGGGGATAGGGAGCTAGCGCTTTGGCAGAGGCATCGCCATGCTGCCCCGAGCTCTGGGCTCCGTATTCAACTTGGAGTAAAGGCAGCCTGGGGTGCAATGCACGGACCGTCTGGCCCTAGACGGGATGTGCACGTGCAATAGACGAGCTAGAGGAGAGAAATGGGATACCCGCAGTTCTTCGGGATAGGCCAGCTCTCATCCAGCTAGTTGCGAAAGCGGGCTCCGAAAGGCCTGGATGCCTTTGCTCAACACGCCACACACGAGTTCAGTCACGCAGTACTACACTCGGAGTTTCTCAAGGGTACGTGGAGGGACAGCTTTTCTGACTGCATAGGAACGGAGTTCCTCACAGGGGAAATGGGATGTGTACCGGACAGGCTGGGTGAACAAAATTTCGTATGCAGTTGTCCTCCAGTGGAGCGGGAGAGGGACCCAGGTCTGGCGAGCACATAGTGTCTCTGGTCCCACACGTTCTGGGGCAGTGTGCTGCCTCAGCTCCCTTACAAGGCTGTGTTGACCTTGAGCCACGTAAGTAGAATAAGCTGCGGAAGTCAGTTTGACGCACATCCCAGGGTAGCCTTGCAGAGTTCCAATCCCAAGCCCTGTGGAGACAGATGGGCCTGAAAGCGTTTCACCCACGACGGCTCTTTGAAAACTCCGGGTCATTCCGAGTGCAGGGAGGACTGCGGTGAAGAGGGCTGTGAGCGTCAATCGTATCTTTTGTCCGTGCCTCCTGGACGTGGAGTGTGGCAAAGCGTGCCCAGGTGGACGGGAGGACAAAGCCTTCCCAAATCAAGTTGCAGGCTGCTGTTGTTACATGGAATCCCGGGCTTTGTTCACTGCCGTGTGCGACAAAGAAATCCTGGCTTCGTGTTTGTTCCTTGAGTGCGGGAAGTCCTCGTAGAGGGAGGCTTGAGGTGTCCAGTGTTCACCCAAATCGCTTCCGATCACAGGACGGAACATCGCACACACTTGTTGGCACTGTGGCCTCAGGTCCATTGCAAAGTAAGCCTTCGCCGAGGCGTGGGAAACGAGTCGCTCCCCAGCTCACAAATGCCCGTGATGAGGTGGGCCGGATGGAAGCATGGGGGGTACCATGCTGCTTTGCCTGCAGGAGAAACATACGACAAGGTTCTAGAACATACTGTTATCTATGGGAGGACTGTGGTGCCCGGGACGCTCGGTGGCTCCAACGAGGGGCGCTAAGGGCTCCTTCTGAAGCCCATACGATGCCAATCGTTTCAACGCACTTTGCTGCTGGCCCACGTGCTGGTTGCCCACCTCTGCAATGTATGGGAATTCAACTCTGTAGCAGGTCTTCCCACCGGGGACGCTAATTTCGTTCACATCCTCGACCCTGAGCCTAGTGGCAGAGGCAAAAGCTGGGTCACTTCAGAGGCTCTTCCGCCAGACGTTCGCAGAGGCGCCTGCCTTGGACTTGAAGCTACACGGAAGCAGGGACCTCAGGCACAGGGCAGACTGAGCGGTGTCCACCCTCACAGCATATAGCATTTCCTCGGGAACAGGGTCACTTTGGTGTCAGCTCTGGGATCCAAGATTTCGTGAGAGTGCTCCTTTGGTGACCAGAATCTATGGCTCACGCGGGACACGTGCAGCGGTTACTTTCGGACTTGCCATCTCAGACACTCTACCTCTGGGGCGTTCGGAAGCTGCGCGAAGGTAACAAAGTGGGCTCAAGTCCAGTACCCGAAAGGTGTCTCATGCCTCTCAACAGATGGCAGGCAGCGTGTCTCCTGCTGCTGCAGAAGGACTGCAGACGTCTGTTTCAGGCTATAGGCTAGAAACGTGGTGCCCGCTGATAGAAATGCCGGCAGTGGCCCGCAGTGAAAGTGTCATGCACCTGGTGGTTTCTTCGACATAAGCAAGCCACACGTACCGGTCACGGACATGTGCCCCTGCGCGGGGCAGGGTGCGTGAAGCCACCTCTTTGGGCAAACCCTACGGGTGGCCTGGCAAATGTGTCCCGTTTATGGGAAACTGTTATATTCCTTTCCGGTTTGATGAAAGGTACGTTACGAGCATTGCCGTTTTCTGGATTTGGAGTTCTGCCATGGAGTGCAACGCAGAGACCCAAGGGTTTGGGGGATAGGGAGCTAGCGCTTTGGCAGAGGCATCGCCATGCTGCCCCGAGCTCTGGGCTCCGTATTCAACTTGGAGTAAAGGCAGCCTGGGGTGCAATGCACGGACCGTCTGGCCCTAGACGGGATGTGCACGTGCAATAGACGAGCTAGAGGAGAGAAATGGGATACCCGCAGTTCTTCGGGATAGGCCAGCTCTCATCCAGCTAGTTGCGAAAGCGGGCTCCGAAAGGCCTGGATGCCTTTGCTCAACACGCCACACACGAGTTCAGTCACGCAGTACTACACTCGGAGTTTCTCAAGGGTACGTGGAGGGACAGCTTTTCTGACTGCATAGGAACGGAGTTCCTCACAGGGGAAATGGGATGTGTACCGGACAGGCTGGGTGAACAAAATTTCGTATGCAGTTGTCCTCCAGTGGACCGGGAGAGGGACCCAGGTCTGGCGAGCACATAGTGTCTCTGGTCCCACACGTTCTGGGGCAGTGTGCTGCCTCAGCTCCCTTACAAGGCTGTGTTGACCTTGAGCCACGTAAGTAGAATAAGCTGCGGAAGTCAGTTTGACGCACATCCCAGGGTAGCCTTGCAGAGTTCCAATCCCAAGCCCTGTGGAGACAGATGGGCCTGAAAGCGTTTCACCCACGACGGCTCTTTGAAAACTCCGGGTCATTCCGAGTGCAGGGAGGACTGCGGTGAAGAGGGCTGTGAGCGTCAGTCGTATCTTTTGTCCACGCCTCCTGGACGTGGAGTGTGGCAAAGCGTGCCCAGGTGGACGGGAGGACAAAGCCTTCCCAAATCAAGTTGCAGGCTGCTGTTGTTACATGGAATCCCGGGCTTTGTTCACTGCCGTGTGCGACAAAGAAATCCTGGCTTCGTGTTTGTTCCTTGAGTGCGGGAAGTCCTCGTAGAGGGAGGCTTGAGGTGTCCAGTGTTCACCCAAATCGCTTCCGATCACAGGACGGAACATCGCACACACTTGTTGGCACTGTGGCCTCAGGTCCATTGCAAAGTAAGCCTTCGCCGAGGCGTGGGAAACGAGTCGCTCCCCAGCTCACAAATGCCCGTGATGAGGTGGGCCGGATGGAAGCATGGGGGGTACCATGCTGCTTTGCCTGCAGGAGAAACATACGACAAGGTTCTAGAACATACTGTTATCTATGGGAGGACTGTGGTGCCCGGGACGCTCGGTGGCTCCAACGAGGGGCGCTAAGGGCTCCTTCTGAAGCCCATACGATGCCAATCGTTTCAACGCACTTTGCTGCTGGCCCACGTGCTGGTTGCCCACCTCTGCAATGTATGGGAATTCAACTCTGTAGCAGGTCTTCCCACCGGGGACGCTAATTTCGTTCACATCCTCGACCCTGAGCCTAGTGGCAGAGGCAAAAGCTGGGTCACTTCAGAGGCTCTTCCGCCAGACGTTCGCAGAGGCGCCTGCCTTGGACTTGAAGCTACACGGAAGCAGGGACCTCAGGCACAGGGCAGACTGAGCGGTGTCCACCCTCACAGCATATAGCATTTCCTCGGGAACAGGGTCACTTTGGTGTCAGCTCTGGGATCCAAGATTTCGTGAGAGTGCTCCTTTGGTGACCAGAATCTATGGCTCACGCGGGACACGTGCAGCGGTTACTTTCGGACTTGCCATCTCAGACACTCTACCTCTGGGGCGTTCGGAAGCTGCGCGAAGGTAACAAAGTGGGCTCAAGTCCAGTACCCGAAAGGTGTCTCATGCCTCTCAACAGATGGCAGGCAGCGTGTCTCCTGCTGCTGCAGAAGGACTGCAGACGTCTGTTTCAGGCTATAGGCTAGAAACGTGGTGCCCGCTGATAGAAATGCCGGCAGTGGCCCGCAGTGAAAGTGTCATGCACCTGGTGGTTTCTTCGACATAAGCAAGCCACACGTACCGGTCACGGACATGTGCCCCTGCGCGGGGCAGGGTGCGTGAAGCCACCTCTTTGGGCAAACCCTACGGGTGGCCTGGCAAATGTGTCCCGTTTATGGGAAACTGTTATATTCCTTTCCGGTTTGATGAAAGGTACGTTACGAGCATTGCCGTTTTCTGGATTTGGAGTTCTGCCATGGAGTGCAACGCAGAGACCCAAGGGTTTGGGGGATAGGGAGCTAGCGCTTTGGCAGAGGCATCGCCATGCTGCCCCGAGCTCTGGGCTCCGTATTCAACTTGGAGTAAAGGCAGCCTGGGGTGCAATGCACGGACCGTCTGGCCCTAGACGGGATGTGCACGTGCAATAGACGAGCTAGAGGAGAGAAATGGGATACCCGCAGTTCTTCGGGATAGGCCAGCTCTCATCCAGCTAGTTGCGAAAGCGGGCTCCGAAAGGCCTGGATGCCTTTGCTCAACACGCCACACACGAGTTCAGTCACGCAGTACTACACTCGGAGTTTCTCAAGGGTACGTGGAGGGACAGCTTTTCTGACTGCATAGGAACGGAGTTCCTCACAGGGGAAATGGGATGTGTACCGGACAGGCTGGGTGAACAAAATTTCGTATGCAGTTGTCCTCCAGTGGAGCGGGAGAGGGACCCAGGTCTGGCGAGCACATAGTGTCTCTGGTCCCACACGTTCTGGGGCAGTGTGCTGCCTCAGCTCCCTTACAAGGCTGTGTTGACCTTGAGCCACGTAAGTAGAATAAGCTGCGGAAGTCAGTTTGACGCACATCCCAGGGTAGCCTTGCAGAGTTCCAATCCCAAGCCCTGTGGAGACAGATGGGCCTGAAAGCGTTTCACCCACGACGGCTCTTTGAAAACTCCGGGTCATTCCGAGTGCAGGGAGGACTGCGGTGAAGAGGGCTGTGAGCGTCAGTCGTATCTTTTGTCCGCGCCTCCTGGACGTGGAGTGTGGCAAAGCGTGCCCAGGTGGACGGGAGGACAAAGCCTTCCCAAATCAAGTTGCAGGCTGCTGTTGTTACATGGAATCCCGGGCTTTGTTCACTGCCGTGTGCTTCAAAGAAATCCTGGCTTCGTGTTTGTTCCTTGAGTGCGGGAAGTCCTCGTAGAGGGAGGCTTGAGGTGTCCAGTGTTCACCCAAATCGCTTCCGATCACAGGACGGAACATCGCACACACTTGTTGGCACTGTGGCCTCAGGTCCATTGCAAAGTAAGCCTTCGCCGAGGCGTGGGAAACGAGTCGCTCCCCAGCTCACAAATGCCCGTGATGAGGTGGGCCGGATGGAAGCATGGGGGGTACCATGCTGCTTTGCCTGCAGGAGAAACATACGACAAGGTTCTAGAACATACTGTTATCTATGGGAGGACTGTGGTGCCCGGGACGCTCGGTGGCTCCAACGAGGGGCGCTAAGGGCTCCTTCTGAAGCCCATACGATGCCAATCGTTTCAACGCACTTTGCTGCTGGCCCACGTGCTGGTTGCCCACCTCTGCAATGTATGGGAATTCAACTCTGTAGCAGGTCTTCCCACCGGGGACGCTAATTTCGTTCACATCCTCGACCCTGAGCCTAGTGGCAGAGGCAAAAGCTGGGTCACTTCAGAGGCTCTTCCGCCAGACGTTCGCAGAGGCGCCTGCCTTGGACTTGAAGCTACACGGAAGCAGGGACCTCAGGCACAGGGCAGACTGAGCGGTGTCCACCCTCACAGCATATAGCATTTCCTCGGGAACAGGGTCACTTTGGTGTCAGCTCTGGGATCCAAGATTTCGTGAGAGTGCTCCTTTGGTGACCAGAATCTATGGCTCACGCGGGACACGTGCAGCGGTTACTTTCGGACTTGCCATCTCAGACACTCTACCTCTGGGGCGTTCGGAAGCTGCGCGAAGGTAACAAAGTGGGCTCAAGTCCAGTACCCGAAAGGTGTCTCATGCCTCTCAACAGATGGCAGGCAGCGTGTCTCCTGCTGCTGCAGAAGGACTGCAGACGTCTGTTTCAGGCTATAGGCTAGAAACGTGGTGCCCGCTGATAGAAATGCCGGCAGTGGCCCGCAGTGAAAGTGTCATGCACCTGGTGGTTTCTTCGACATAAGCAAGCCACACGTACCGGTCACGGACATGTGCCCCTGCGCGGGGCAGGGTGCGTGAAGCCACCTCTTTGGGCAAACCCTACGGGTGGCCTGGCAAATGTGTCCCGTTTATGGGAAACTGTTATATTCCTTTCCGGTTTGATGAAAGGTACGTTACGAGCATTGCCGTTTTCTGGATTTGGAGTTCTGCCATGGAGTGCAACGCAGAGACCCAAGGGTTTGGGGGATAGGGAGCTAGCGCTTTGGCAGAGGCATCGCCATGCTGCCCCGAGCTCTGGGCTCCGTATTCAACTTGGAGTAAAGGCAGCCTGGGGTGCAATGCACGGACCGTCTGGCCCTAGACGGGATGTGCACGTGCAATAGACGAGCTAGAGGAGAGAAATGGGATACCCGCAGTTCTTCGGGATAGGCCAGCTCTCATCCAGCTAGTTGCGAAAGCGGGCTCCGAAAGGCCTGGATGCCTTTGCTCAACACGCCACACACGAGTTCAGTCACGCAGTACTACACTCGGAGTTTCTCAAGGGTACGTGGAGGGACAGCTTTTCTGACTGCATAGGAACGGAGTTCCTCACAGGGGAAATGGGATGTGTACCGGACAGGCTGGGTGAACAAAATTTCGTATGCAGTTGTCCTCCAGTGGACCGGGAGAGGGACCCAGGTCTGGCGAGCACATAGTGTCTCTGGTCCCACACGTTCTGGGGCAGTGTGCTGCCTCAGCTCCCTTACAAGGCTGTGTTGACCTTGAGCCACGTAAGTAGAATAAGCTGCGGAAGTCAGTTTGACGCACATCCCAGGGTAGCCTTGCAGAGTTCCAATCCCAAGCCCTGTGGAGACAGATGGGCCTGAAAGCGTTTCACCCACGACGGCTCTTTGAAAACTCCGGGTCATTCCGAGTGCAGGGAGGACTGCGGTGAAGAGGGCTGTGAGCGTCAGTCGTATCTTTTGTCCACGCCTCCTGGACGTGGAGTGTGGCAAAGCGTGCCCAGGTGGACGGGAGGACAAAGCCTTCCCAAATCAAGTTGCAGGCTGCTGTTGTTACATGGAATCCCGGGCTTTGTTCACTGCCGTGTGCGACAAAGAAATCCTGGCTTCGTGTTTGTTCCTTGAGTGCGGGAAGTCCTCGTAGAGGGAGGCTTGAGGTGTCCAGTGTTCACCCAAATCGCTTCCGATCACAGGACGGAACATCGCACACACTTGTTGGCACTGTGGCCTCAGGTCCATTGCAAAGTAAGCCTTCGCCGAGGCGTGGGAAACGAGTCGCTCCCCAGCTCACAAATGCCCGTGATGAGGTGGGCCGGATGGAAGCATGGGGGGTACCATGCTGCTTTGCCTGCAGGAGAAACATACGACAAGGTTCTAGAACATACTGTTATCTATGGGAGGACTGTGGTGCCCGGGACGCTCGGTGGCTCCAACGAGGGGCGCTAAGGGCTCCTTCTGAAGCCCATACGATGCCAATCGTTTCAACGCACTTTGCTGCTGGCCCACGTGCTGGTTGCCCACCTCTGCAATGTATGGGAATTCAACTCTGTAGCAGGTCTTCCCACCGGGGACGCTAATTTCGTTCACATCCTCGACCCTGAGCCTAGTGGCAGAGGCAAAAGCTGGGTCACTTCAGAGGCTCTTCCGCCAGACGTTCGCAGAGGCGCCTGCCTTGGACTTGAAGCTACACGGAAGCAGGGACCTCAGGCACAGGGCAGACTGAGCGGTGTCCACCCTCACAGCATATAGCATTTCCTCGGGAACAGGGTCACTTTGGTGTCAGCTCTGGGATCCAAGATTTCGTGAGAGTGCTCCTTTGGTGACCAGAATCTATGGCTCACGCGGGACACGTGCAGCGGTTACTTTCGGACTTGCCATCTCAGACACTCTACCTCTGGGGCGTTCGGAAGCTGCGCGAAGGTAACAAAGTGGGCTCAAGTCCAGTACCCGAAAGGTGTCTCATGCCTCTCAACAGATGGCAGGCAGCGTGTCTCCTGCTGCTGCAGAAGGACTGCAGACGTCTGTTTCAGGCTATAGGCTAGAAACGTGGTGCCCGCTGATAGAAATGCCGGCAGTGGCCCGCAGTGAAAGTGTCATGCACCTGGTGGTTTCTTCGACATAAGCAAGCCACACGTACCGGTCACGGACATGTGCCCCTGCGCGGGGCAGGGTGCGTGAAGCCACCTCTTTGGGCAAACCCTACGGGTGGCCTGGCAAATGTGTCCCGTTTATGGGAAACTGTTATATTCCTTTCCGGTTTGATGAAAGGTACGTTACGAGCATTGCCGTTTTCTGGATTTGGAGTTCTGCCATGGAGTGCAACGCAGAGACCCAAGGGTTTGGGGGATAGGGAGCTAGCGCTTTGGCAGAGGCATCGCCATGCTGCCCCGAGCTCTGGGCTCCGTATTCAACTTGGAGTAAAGGCAGCCTGGGGTGCAATGCACGGACCGTCTGGCCCTAGACGGGATGTGCACGTGCAATAGACGAGCTAGAGGAGAGAAATGGGATACCCGCAGTTCTTCGGGATAGGCCAGCTCTCATCCAGCTAGTTGCGAAAGCGGGCTCCGAAAGGCCTGGATGCCTTTGCTCAACACGCCACACACGAGTTCAGTCACGCAGTACTACACTCGGAGTTTCTCAAGGGTACGTGGAGGGACAGCTTTTCTGACTGCATAGGAACGGAGTTCCTCACAGGGGAAATGGGATGTGTACCGGACAGGCTGGGTGAACAAAATTTCGTATGCAGTTGTCCTCCAGTGGACCGGGAGAGGGACCCAGGTCTGGCGAGCACATAGTGTCTCTGGTCCCACACGTTCTGGGGCAGTGTGCTGCCTCAGCTCCCTTACAAGGCTGTGTTGACCTTGAGCCACGTAAGTAGAATAAGCTGCGGAAGTCAGTTTGACGCACATCCCAGGGTAGCCTTGCAGAGTTCCAATCCCAAGCCCTGTGGAGACAGATGGGCCTGAAAGCGTTTCACCCACGACGGCTCTTTGAAAACTCCGGGTCATTCCGAGTGCAGGGAGGACTGCGGTGAAGAGGGCTGTGAGCGTCAATCGTATCTTTTGTCCGTGCCTCCTGGACGTGGAGTGTGGCAAAGCGTGCCCAGGTGGACGGGAGGACAAAGCCTTCCCAAATCAAGTTGCAGGCTGCTGTTGTTACATGGAATCCCGGGCTTTGTTCACTGCCGTGTGCGACAAAGAAATCCTGGCTTCGTGTTTGTTCCTTGAGTGCGGGAAGTCCTCGTAGAGGGAGGCTTGAGGTGTCCAGTGTTCACCCAAATCGCTTCCGATCACAGGACGGAACATCGCACACACTTGTTGGCACTGTGGCCTCAGGTCCATTGCAAAGTAAGCCTTCGCCGAGGCGTGGGAAACGAGTCGCTCCCCAGCTCACAAATGCCCGTGATGAGGTGGGCCGGATGGAAGCATGGGGGGTACCATGCTGCTTTGCCTGCAGGAGAAACATACGACAAGGTTCTAGAACATACTGTTATCTATGGGAGGACTGTGGTGCCCGGGACGCTCGGTGGCTCCAACGAGGGGCGCTAAGGGCTCCTTCTGAAGCCCATACGATGCCAATCGTTTCAACGCACTTTGCTGCTGGCCCACGTGCTGGTTGCCCACCTCTGCAATGTATGGGAATTCAACTCTGTAGCAGGTCTTCCCACCGGGGACGCTAATTTCGTTCACATCCTCGACCCTGAGCCTAGTGGCAGAGGCAAAAGCTGGGTCACTTCAGAGGCTCTTCCGCCAGACGTTCGCAGAGGCGCCTGCCTTGGACTTGAAGCTACACGGAAGCAGGGACCTCAGGCACAGGGCAGACTGAGCGGTGTCCACCCTCACAGCATATAGCATTTCCTCGGGAACAGGGTCACTTTGGTGTCAGCTCTGGGATCCAAGATTTCGTGAGAGTGCTCCTTTGGTGACCAGAATCTATGGCTCACGCGGGACACGTGCAGCGGTTACTTTCGGACTTGCCATCTCAGACACTCTACCTCTGGGGCGTTCGGAAGCTGCGCGAAGGTAACAAAGTGGGCTCAAGTCCAGTACCCGAAAGGTGTCTCATGCCTCTCAACAGATGGCAGGCAGCGTGTCTCCTGCTGCTGCAGAAGGACTGCAGACGTCTGTTTCAGGCTATAGGCTAGAAACGTGGTGCCCGCTGATAGAAATGCCGGCAGTGGCCCGCAGTGAAAGTGTCATGCACCTGGTGGTTTCTTCGACATAAGCAAGCCACACGTACCGGTCACGGACATGTGCCCCTGCGCGGGGCAGGGTGCGTGAAGCCACCTCTTTGGGCAAACCCTACGGGTGGCCTGGCAAATGTGTCCCGTTTATGGGAAACTGTTATATTCCTTTCCGGTTTGATGAAAGGTACGTTACGAGCATTGCCGTTTTCTGGATTTGGAGTTCTGCCATGGAGTGCAACGCAGAGACCCAAGGGTTTGGGGGATAGGGAGCTAGCGCTTTGGCAGAGGCATCGCCATGCTGCCCCGAGCTCTGGGCTCCGTATTCAACTTGGAGTAAAGGCAGCCTGGGGTGCAATGCACGGACCGTCTGGCCCTAGACGGGATGTGCACGTGCAATAGACGAGCTAGAGGAGAGAAATGGGATACCCGCAGTTCTTCGGGATAGGCCAGCTCTCATCCAGCTAGTTGCGAAAGCGGGCTCCGAAAGGCCTGGATGCCTTTGCTCAACACGCCACACACGAGTTCAGTCACGCAGTACTACACTCGGAGTTTCTCAAGGGTACGTGGAGGGACAGCTTTTCTGACTGCATAGGAACGGAGTTCCTCACAGGGGAAATGGGATGTGTACCGGACAGGCTGGGTGAACAAAATTTCGTATGCAGTTGTCCTCCAGTGGAGCGGGAGAGGGACCCAGGTCTGGCGAGCACATAGTGTCTCTGGTCCCACACGTTCTGGGGCAGTGTGCTGCCTCAGCTCCCTTACAAGGCTGTGTTGACCTTGAGCCACGTAAGTAGAATAAGCTGCGGAAGTCAGTTTGACGCACATCCCAGGGTAGCCTTGCAGAGTTCCAATCCCAAGCCCTGTGGAGACAGATGGGCCTGAAAGCGTTTCACCCACGACGGCTCTTTGAAAACTCCGGGTCATTCCGAGTGCAGGGAGGACTGCGGTGAAGAGGGCTGTGAGCGTCAGTCGTATCTTTTGTCCACGCCTCCTGGACGTGGAGTGTGGCAAAGCGTGCCCAGGTGGACGGGAGGACAAAGCCTTCCCAAATCAAGTTGCAGGCTGCTGTTGTTACATGGAATCCCGGGCTTTGTTCACTGCCGTGTGCGACAAAGAAATCCTGGCTTCGTGTTTGTTCCTTGAGTGCGGGAAGTCCTCGTAGAGGGAGGCTTGAGGTGTCCAGTGTTCACCCAAATCGCTTCCGATCACAGGACGGAACATCGCACACACTTGTTGGCACTGTGGCCTCAGGTCCATTGCAAAGTAAGCCTTCGCCGAGGCGTGGGAAACGAGTCGCTCCCCAGCTCACAAATGCCCGTGATGAGGTGGGCCGGATGGAAGCATGGGGGGTACCATGCTGCTTTGCCTGCAGGAGAAACATACGACAAGGTTCTAGAACATACTGTTATCTATGGGAGGACTGTGGTGCCCGGGACGCTCGGTGGCTCCAACGAGGGGCGCTAAGGGCTCCTTCTGAAGCCCATATGATGCCAATCGTTTCAACGCACTTTGCTGCTGGCCCACGTGCTGGTTGCCCACCTCTGCAATGTATGGGAATTCAACTCTGTAGCAGGTCTTCCCACCGGGGACGCTAATTTCGTTCACATCCTCGACCCTGAGCCTAGTGGCAGAGGCAAAAGCTGGGTCACTTCAGAGGCTCTTCCACCAGACGTTCGCAGAGGCGCCTGCCTTGGACTTGAAGCTACACGGAAGCAGGGACCTCAGGCACAGGGCAGACTGAGCGGTGTCCACCCTCACAGCATATAGCATTTCCTCGGGAACAGGGTCACTTTGGTGTCAGCTCTGGGATCCAAGATTTCGTGAGAGTGCTCCTTTGGTGACCAGAATCTATGGCTCACGCGGGACACGTGCAGCGGTTACTTTCGGACTTGCCATCTCAGACACTCTACCTCTGGGGCGTTCGGAAGCTGCGCGAAGGTAACAAAGTGGGCTCAAGTCCAGTACCCGAAAGGTGTCTCATGCCTCTCAACAGATGGCAGGCAGCGTGTCTCCTGCTGCTGCAGAAGGACTGCAGACGTCTGTTTCAGGCTATAGGCTAGAAACGTGGTGCCCGCTGATAGAAATGCCGGCAGTGGCCCGCAGTGAAAGTGTCATGCACCTGGTGGTTTCTTCGACATAAGCAAGCCACACGTACCGGTCACGGACATGTGCCCCTGCGCGGGGCAGGGTGCGTGAAGCCACCTCTTTGGGCAAACCCTACGGGTGGCCTGGCAAATGTGTCCCGTTTATGGGAAACTGTTATATTCCTTTCCGGTTTGATGAAAGGTACGTTACGAGCATTGCCGTTTTCTGGATTTGGAGTTCTGCCATGGAGTGCAACGCAGAGACCCAAGGGTTTGGGGGATAGGGAGCTAGCGCTTTGGCAGAGGCATCGCCATGCTGCCCCGAGCTCTGGGCTCCGTATTCAACTTGGAGTAAAGGCAGCCTGGGGTGCAATGCACGGACCGTCTGGCCCTAGACGGGATGTGCACGTGCAATAGACGAGCTAGAGGAGAGAAATGGGATACCCGCAGTTCTTCGGGATAGGCCAGCTCTCATCCAGCTAGTTGCGAAAGCGGGCTCCGAAAGGCCTGGATGCCTTTGCTCAACACGCCACACACGAGTTCAGTCACGCAGTACTACACTCGGAGTTTCTCAAGGGTACGTGGAGGGACAGCTTTTCTGACTGCATAGGAACGGAGTTCCTCACAGGGGAAATGGGATGTGTACCGGACAGGCTGGGTGAACAAAATTTCGTATGCAGTTGTCCTCCAGTGGAGCGGGAGAGGGACCCAGGTCTGGCGAGCACATAGTGTCTCTGGTCCCACACGTTCTGGGGCAGTGTGCTGCCTCAGCTCCCTTACAAGGCTGTGTTGACCTTGAGCCACGTAAGTAGAATAAGCTGCGGAAGTCAGTTTGACGCACATCCCAGGGTAGCCTTGCAGAGTTCCAATCCCAAGCCCTGTGGAGACAGATGGGCCTGAAAGCGTTTCACCCACGACGGCTCTTTGAAAACTCCGGGTCATTCCGAGTGCAGGGAGGACTGCGGTGAAGAGGGCTGTGAGCGTCAGTCGTATCTTTTGTCCACGCCTCCTGGACGTGGAGTGTGGCAAAGCGTGCCCAGGTGGACGGGAGGACAAAGCCTTCCCAAATCAAGTTGCAGGCTGCTGTTGTTACATGGAATCCCGGGCTTTGTTCACTGCCGTGTGCGACAAAGAAATCCTGGCTTCGTGTTTGTTCCTTGAGTGCGGGAAGTCCTCGTAGAGGGAGGCTTGAGGTGTCCAGTGTTCACCCAAATCGCTTCCGATCACAGGACGGAACATCGCACACACTTGTTGGCACTGTGGCCTCAGGTCCATTGCAAAGTAAGCCTTCGCCGAGGCGTGGGAAACGAGTCGCTCCCCAGCTCACAAATGCCCGTGATGAGGTGGGCCGGATGGAAGCATGGGGGGTACCATGCTGCTTTGCCTGCAGGAGAAACATACGACAAGGTTCTAGAACATACTGTTATCTATGGGAGGACTGTGGTGCCCGGGACGCTCGGTGGCTCCAACGAGGGGCGCTAAGGGCTCCTTCTGAAGCCCATACGATGCCAATCGTTTCAACGCACTTTGCTGCTGGCCCACGTGCTGGTTGCCCACCTCTGCAATGTATGGGAATTCAACTCTGTAGCAGGTCTTCCCACCGGGGACGCTAATTTCGTTCACATCCTCGACCCTGAGCCTAGTGGCAGAGGCAAAAGCTGGGTCACTTCAGAGGCTCTTCCACCAGACGTTCGCAGAGGCGCCTGCCTTGGACTTGAAGCTACACGGAAGCAGGGACCTCAGGCACAGGGCAGACTGAGCGGTGTCCACCCTCACAGCATATAGCATTTCCTCGGGAACAGGGTCACTTTGGTGTCAGCTCTGGGATCCAAGATTTCGTGAGAGTGCTCCTTTGGTGACCAGAATCTATGGCTCACGCGGGACACTTGCAGCGGTTACTTTCGGACTTGCCATCTCAGACACTCTACCTCTGGGGCGTTCGGAAGCTGCGCGAAGGTAACAAAGTGGGCTCAAGTCCAGTACCCGAAAGGTGTCTCATGCCTCTCAACAGATGGCAGGCAGCGTGTCTCCTGCTGCTGCAGAAGGACTGCAGACGTCTGTTTCAGGCTATAGGCTAGAAACGTGGTGCCCGCTGATAGAAATGCCGGCAGTGGCCCGCAGTGAAAGTGTCACGCACCTGGTGGTTTCTTCGACATAAGCAAGCCACACGTACCGGTCATGGACATGTGCCCCTGCGCGGGGCAGGGTGCGTGAAGCCACCTCTTTGGGCAAACCCTACGGGTGGCCTGGCAAATGTGTCCCGTTTATGGGAAACTGTTATATTCCTTTCCGGTTTGATGAAAGGTACGTTACGAGCATTGCCGTTTTCTGGATTTGGAGTTCTGCCATGGAGTGCAACGCAGAGACCCAAGGGTTTGGGGGATAGGGAGCTAGCGCTTTGGCAGAGGCATCGCCATGCTGCCCCGAGCTCTGGGCTCCGTATTCAACTTGGAGTAAAGGCAGCCTGGGGTGCAATGCACGGACCGTCTGGCCCTAGACGGGATGTGCACGTGCAATAGACGAGCTAGAGGAGAGAAATGGGATACCCGCAGTTCTTCGGGATAGGCCAGCTCTCATCCAGCTAGTTGCGAAAGCGGGCTCCGAAAGGCCTGGATGCCTTTGCTCAACACGCCACACACGAGTTCAGTCACGCAGTACTACACTCGGAGTTTCTCAAGGGTACGTGGAGGGACAGCTTTTCTGACTGCATAGGAACGGAGTTCCTCACAGGGGAAATGGGATGTGTACCGGACAGGCTGGGTGAACAAAATTTCGTATGCAGTTGTCCTCCAGTGGAGCGGGAGAGGGACCCAGGTCTGGCGAGCACATAGTGTCTCTGGTCCCACACGTTCTGGGGCAGTGTGCTGCCTCAGCTCCCTTACAAGGCTGTGTTGACCTTGAGCCACGTAAGTAGAATAAGCTGCGGAAGTCAGTTTGACGCACATCCCAGGGTAGCCTTGCAGAGTTCCAATCCCAAGCCCTGTGGAGACAGATGGGCCTGAAAGCGTTTCACCCACGACGGCTCTTTGAAAACTCCGGGTCATTCCGAGTGCAGGGAGGACTGCGGTGAAGAGGGCTGTGAGCGTCAGTCGTATCTTTTGTCCACGCCTCCTGGACGTGGAGTGTGGCAAAGCGTGCCCAGGTGGACGGGAGGACAAAGCCTTCCCAAATCAAGTTGCAGGCTGCTGTTGTTACATGGAATCCCGGGCTTTGTTCACTGCCGTGTGCGACAAAGAAATCCTGGCTTCGTGTTTGTTCCTTGAGTGCGGGAAGTCCTCGTAGAGGGAGGCTTGAGGTGTCCAGTGTTCACCCAAATCGCTTCCGATCACAGGACGGAACATCGCACACACTTGTTGGCACTGTGGCCTCAGGTCCATTGCAAAGTAAGCCTTCGCCGAGGCGTGGGAAACGAGTCGCTCCCCAGCTCACAAATGCCCGTGATGAGGTGGGCCGGATGGAAGCATGGGGGGTACCATGCTGCTTTGCCTGCAGGAGAAACATACGACAAGGTTCTAGAACATACTGTTATCTATGGGAGGACTGTGGTGCCCGGGACGCTCGGTGGCTCCAACGAGGGGCGCTAAGGGCTCCTTCTGAAGCCCATATGATGCCAATCGTTTCAACGCACTTTGCTGCTGGCCCACGTGCTGGTTGCCCACCTCTGCAATGTATGGGAATTCAACTCTGTAGCAGGTCTTCCCACCGGGGACGCTAATTTCGTTCACATCCTCGACCCTGAGCCTAGTGGCAGAGGCAAAAGCTGGGTCACTTCAGAGGCTCTTCCACCAGACGTTCGCAGAGGCGCCTGCCTTGGACTTGAAGCTACACGGAAGCAGGGACCTCAGGCACAGGGCAGACTGAGCGGTGTCCACCCTCACAGCATATAGCATTTCCTCGGGAACAGGGTCACTTTGGTGTCAGCTCTGGGATCCAAGATTTCGTGAGAGTGCTCCTTTGGTGACCAGAATCTATGGCTCACGCGGGACACGTGCAGCGGTTACTTTCGGACTTGCCATCTCAGACACTCTACCTCTGGGGCGTTCGGAAGCTGCGCGAAGGTAACAAAGTGGGCTCAAGTCCAGTACCCGAAAGGTGTCTCATGCCTCTCAACAGATGGCAGGCAGCGTGTCTCCTGCTGCTGCAGAAGGACTGCAGACGTCTGTTTCAGGCTATAGGCTAGAAACGTGGTGCCCGCTGATAGAAATGCCGGCAGTGGCCCACAGTGAAAGTGTCACGCACCTGGTGGTTTCTTCGACATAAGCAAGCCACACGTACCGGTCACGGACATGTGCCCCTGCGCGGGGCAGGGTGCGTGAAGCCACCTCTTTGGGCAAACCCTACGGGTGGCCTGGCAAATGTGTCCCGTTTATGGGAAACTGTTATATTCCTTTCCGGTTTGATGAAAGGTACGTTACGAGCATTGCCGTTTTCTGGATTTGGAGTTCTGCCATGGAGTGCAACGCAGAGACCCAAGGGTTTGGGGGATAGGGAGCTAGCGCTTTGGCAGAGGCATCGCCATGCTGCCCCGAGCTCTGGGCTCCGTATTCAACTTGGAGTAAAGGCAGCCTGGGGTGCAATGCACGGACCGTCTGGCCCTAGACGGGATGTGCACGTGCAATAGACGAGCTAGAGGAGAGAAATGGGATACCCGCAGTTCTTCGGGATAGGCCAGCTCTCATCCAGCTAGTTGCGAAAGCGGGCTCCGAAAGGCCTGGATGCCTTTGCTCAACACGCCACACACGAGTTCAGTCACGCAGTACTACACTCGGAGTTTCTCAAGGGTACGTGGAGGGACAGCTTTTCTGACTGCATAGGAACGGAGTTCCTCACAGGGGAAATGGGATGTGTACCGGACAGGCTGGGTGAACAAAATTTCGTATGCAGTTGTCCTCCAGTGGAGCGGGAGAGGGACCCAGGTCTGGCGAGCACATAGTGTCTCTGGTCCCACACGTTCTGGGGCAGTGTGCTGCCTCAGCTCCCTTACAAGGCTGTGTTGACCTTGAGCCACGTAAGTAGAATAAGCTGCAGAAGTCAGTTTGACGCACATCCCAGGGTAGCCTTGCAGAGTTCCAATCCCAAGCCCTGTGGAGACAGATGGGCCTGAAAGCGTTTCACCCACGACGGCTCTTTGAAAACTCCGGGTCATTCCGAGTGCAGGGAGGACTGCGGTGAAGAGGGCTGTGAGCGTCAGTCGTATCTTTTGTCCACGCCTCCTGGACGTGGAGTGTGGCAAAGCGTGCCCAGGTGGACGGGAGGACAAAGCCTTCCCAAATCAAGTTGCAGGCTGCTGTTGTTACATGGAATCCCGGGCTTTGTTCACTGCCGTGTGCGACAAAGAAATCCTGGCTTCGTGTTTGTTCCTTGAGTGCGGGAAGTCCTCGTAGACGGAGGCTTGAGGTGTCCAGTGTTCACCCAAATCGCTTCCGATCACAGGACGGAACATCGCACACACTTGTTGGCACTGTGGCCTCAGGTCCATTGCAAAGTAAGCCTTCGCCGAGGCGTGGGAAACGAGTCGCTCCCCAGCTCACAAATGCCCGTGATGAGGTGGGCCGGATGGAAGCATGGGGGGTACCATGCTGCTTTGCCTGCAGGAGAAACATACGACAAGGTTCTAGAACATACTGTTATCTATGGGAGGACTGTGGTGCCCGGGACGCTCGGTGGCTCCAACGAGGGGCGCTAAGGGCTCCTTCTGAAGCCCATACGATGCCAATCGTTTCAACGCACTTTGCTGCTGGCCCACGTGCTGGTTGCCCACCTCTGCAATGTATGGGAATTCAACTCTGTAGCAGGTCTTCCCACCGGGGACGCTAATTTCGTTCACATCCTCGACCCTGAGCCTAGTGGCAGAGGCAAAAGCTGGGTCACTTCAGAGGCTCTTCCACCAGACGTTCGCAGAGGCGCCTGCCTTGGACTTGAAGCTACACGGAAGCAGGGACCTCAGGCACAGGGCAGACTGAGCGGTGTCCACCCTCACAGCATATAGCATTTCCTCGGGAACAGGGTCACTTTGGTGTCAGCTCTGGGATCCAAGATTTCGTGAGAGTGCTCCTTTGGTGACCAGAATCTATGGCTCACGCGGGACACGTGCAGCGGTTACTTTCGGACTTGCCATCTCAGACACTCTACCTCTGGGGCGTTCGGAAGCTGCGCGAAGGTAACAAAGTGGGCTCAAGTCCAGTACCCGAAAGGTGTCTCATGCCTCTCAACAGATGGCAGGCAGCGTGTCTCCTGCTGCTGCAGAAGGACTGCAGACGTCTGTTTCAGGCTATAGGCTAGAAACGTGGTGCCCGCTGATAGAAATGCCGGCAGTGGCCCGCAGTGAAAGTGTCACGCACCTGGTGGTTTCTTCGACATAAGCAAGCCACACGTACCGGTCATGGACATGTGCCCCTGCGCGGGGCAGGGTGCGTGAAGCCACCTCTTTGGGCAAACCCTACGGGTGGCCTGGCAAATGTGTCCCGTTTATGGGAAACTGTTATATTCCTTTCCGGTTTGATGAAAGGTACGTTACGAGCATTGCCGTTTTCTGGATTTGGAGTTCTGCCATGGAGTGCAACGCAGAGACCCAAGGGTTTGGGGGATAGGGAGCTAGCGCTTTGGCAGAGGCATCGCCATGCTGCCCCGAGCTCTGGGCTCCGTATTCAACTTGGAGTAAAGGCAGCCTGGGGTGCAATGCACGGACCGTCTGGCCCTAGACGGGATGTGCACGTGCAATAGACGAGTTAGAGGAGAGAAATGGGATACCCGCAGTTCTTCGGGATAGGCCAGCTCTCATCCAGCTAGTTGCGAAAGCGGGCTCCGAAAGGCCTGGATGCCTTTGCTCAACACGCCACACACGAGTTCAGTCACGCAGTACTACACTCGGAGTTTCTCAAGGGTACGTGGAGGGACAGCTTTTCTGACTGCATAGGAACGGAGTTCCTCACAGGGGAAATGGGATGTGTACCGGACAGGCTGGGTGAACAAAATTTCGTATGCAGTTGTCCTCCAGTGGAGCGGGAGAGGGACCCAGGTCTGGGGAGCACATAGTGTCTCTGGTCCCACACGTTCTGGGGCAGTGTGCTGCCTCAGCTCCCTTACAAGGCTGTGTTGACCTTGAGCCACGTAAGTAGAATAAGCTGCGGAAGTCAGTTTGACGCACATCCCAGGGTAGCCTTGCAGAGTTCCAATCCCAAGCCCTGTGGAGACAGATGGGCCTGAAAGCGTTTCACCCACGACGGCTCTTTGAAAACTCCGGGTCATTCCGAGTGCAGGGAGGACTGCGGTGAAGAGGGCTGTGAGCGTCAGTCGTATCTTTTGTCCACGCCTCCTGGACGTGGAGTGTGGCAAAGCGTGCCCAGGTGGACGGGAGGACAAAGCCTTCCCAAATCAAGTTGCAGGCTGCTGTTGTTACATGGAATCCCGGGCTTTGTTCACTGCTGTGTGCGACAAAGAAATCCTGGCTTCGTGTTTGTTCCTTGAGTGCGGGAAGTCCTCGTAGAGGGAGGCTTGAGGTGTCCAGTGTTCACCCAAATCGCTTCCGATCACAGGACGGAACATCGCACACACTTGTTGGCACTGTGGCCTCAGGTCCATTGCAAAGTAAGCCTTCGCCGAGGCGTGGGAAACGAGTCGCTCCCCAGCTCACAAATGCCCGTGATGAGGTGGGCCGGATGGAAGCATGGGGGGTACCATGCTGCTTTGCCTGCAGGAGAAACATACGACAAGGTTCTAGAACATACTGTTATCTATGGGAGGACTGTGGTGCCCGGGACGCTCGGTGGCTCCAACGAGGGGCGCTAAGGGCTCCTTCTGAAGCCCATACGATGCCAATCGTTTCAACGCACTTTGCTGCTGGCCCACGTGCTGGTTGCCCACCTCTGCAATGTATGGGAATTCAACTCTGTAGCAGGTCTTCCCACCGGGGACGCTAATTTCGTTCACATCCTCGACCCTGAGCCTAGTGGCAGAGGCAAAAGCTGGGTCACTTCAGAGGCTCTTCCACCAGACGTTCGCAGAGGTGCCTGCCTTGGACTTGAAGCTACACGGAAGCAGGGACCTCAGGCACAGGGCAGACTGAGCGGTGTCCACCCTCACAGCATATAGCATTTCCTCGGGAACAGGGTCACTTTGGTGTCAGCTCTGGGATCCAAGATTTCGTGAGAGTGCTCCTTTGGTGACCAGAATCTATGGCTCACGCGGGACACGTGCAGCGGTTACTTTCGGACTTGCCATCTCAGACACTCTACCTCTGGGGCGTTCGGAAGCTGCGCGAAGGTAACAAAGTGGGCTCAAGTCCAGTACCCGAAAGGTGTCTCATGCCTCTCAACAGATGGCAGGCAGCGTGTCTCCTGCTGCTGCAGAAGGACTGCAGACGTCTGTTTCAGGCTATAGGCTAGAAACGTGGTGCCCGCTGATAGAAATGCCGGCAGTGGCCCGCAGTGAAAGTGTCATGCACCTGGTGGTTTCTTCGACATAAGCAAGCCACACGTACCGGTCACGGACATGTGCCCCTGCGCGGGGCAGGGTGCGTGAAGCCACCTCTTTGGGCAAACCCTACGGGTGGCCTGGCAAATGTGTCCCGTTTATGGGAAACTGTTATATTCCTTTCCGGTTTGATGAAAGGTACGTTACGAGCATTGCCGTTTTCTGGATTTGGAGTTCTGCCATGGAGTGCAACGCAGAGACCCAAGGGTTTGGGGGATAGGGAGCTAGCGCTTTGGCAGAGGCATCGCCATGCTGCCCCGAGCTCTGGGCTCCGTATTCAACTTGGAGTAAAGGCAGCCTGGGGTGCAATGCACGGACCGTCTGGCCCTAGACGGGATGTGCACGTGCAATAGACGAGCTAGAGGAGAGAAATGGGATACCCGCAGTTCTTCGGGATAGGCCAGCTCTCATCCAGCTAGTTGCGAAAGCGGGCTCCGAAAGGCCTGGATGCCTTTGCTCAACACGCCACACACGAGTTCAGTCACGCAGTACTACACTCGGAGTTTCTCAAGGGTACGTGGAGGGACAGCTTTTCTGACTGCATAGGAACGGAGTTCCTCACAGGGGAAATGGGATGTGTACCGGACAGGCTGGGTGAACAAAATTTCGTATGCAGTTGTCCTCCAGTGGACCGGGAGAGGGACCCAGGTCTGGCGAGCACATAGTGTCTCTGGTCCCACACGTTCTGGGGCAGTGTGCTGCCTCAGCTCCCTTACAAGGCTGTGTTGACCTTGAGCCACGTAAGTAGAATAAGCTGCGGAAGTCAGTTTGACGCACATCCCAGGGTAGCCTTGCAGAGTTCCAATCCCAAGCCCTGTGGAGACAGATGGGCCTGAAAGCGTTTCACCCACGACGGCTCTTTGAAAACTCCGGGTCATTCCGTGTGCAGGGAGGACTGCGGTGAAGAGGGCTGTGAGCGTCAATCGTATCTTTTGTCCACGCCTCCTGGACGTGGAGTGTGGCAAAGCGTGCCCAGGTGGACGGGAGGACAAAGCCTTCCCAAATCAAGTTGCAGGCTGCTGTTGTTACATGGAATCCCGGGCTTTGTTCACTGCCATGTGCGACAAAGAAATCCTGGCTTCGTGTTTGTTCCTTGAGTGCGGGAAGTCCTCGTAGAGGGAGGCTTGAGGTGTCCAGTGTTCACCCAAATCGCTTCCGATCACAGGACGGAACATCGCACACACTTGTTGGCACTGTGGCCTCAGGTCCATTGCAAAGTAAGCCTTCGCCGAGGCGTGGGAAACGAGTCGCTCCCCAGCTCACAAATGCCCGTGATGAGGTGGGCCGGATGGAAGCATGGGGGGTACCATGCTGCTTTGCCTGCAGGAGAAACATACGACAAGGTTCTAGAACATACTGTTATCTATGGGAAGACTGTGGTGCCCGGGACGCTCGGTGGCTCCAACGAGGGGCGCTAAGGGCTCCTTCTGAAGCCCATACGATGCCAATCGTTTCAACGCACTTTGCTGCTGGCCCACGTGCTGGTTGCCCACCTCTGCAATGTATGGGAATTCAACTCTGTAGCAGGTCTTCCCACCGGGGACGCTAATTTCGTTCACATCCTCGACCCTGAGCCTAGTGGCAGAGGCAAAAGCTGGGTCACTTCAGAGGCTCTTCCACCAGACGTTCGCAGAGGCGCCTGCCTTGGACTTGAAGCTACACGGAAGCAGGGACCTCAGGCACAGGGCAGACTGAGCGGTGTCCACCCTCACAGCATATAGCATTTCCTCGGGAACAGGGTCACTTTGGTGTCAGCTCTGGGATCCAAGATTTCGTGAGAGTGCTCCTTTGGTGACCAGAATCTATGGCTCACGCGGGACACGTGCAGCGGTTACTTTCGGACTTGCCATCTCAGACACTCTACCTCTGGGGCGTTCGGAAGCTGCGCGAAGGTAACAAAGTGGGCTCAAGTCCAGTACCCGAAAGGTGTCTCATGCCTCTCAACAGATGGCAGGCAGCGTGTCTCCTGCTGCTGCAGAAGGACTGCAGACGTCTGTTTCAGGCTATAGGCTAGAAACGTGGTGCCCGCTGATAGAAATGCCGGCAGTGGCCCGCAGTGAAAGTGTCATGCACCTGGTGGTTTCTTCGACATAAGCAAGCCACACGTACCGGTCATGGACATGTGCCCCTGCGCGGGGCAGGGTGCGTGAAGCCACCTCTTTGGGCAAACCCTACGGGTGGCCTGGCAAATGTGTCCCGTTTATGGGAAACTGTTATATTCCTTTCCGGTTTGATGAAAGGTACGTTACGAGCATTGCCGTTTTCTGGATTTGGAGTTCTGCCATGGAGTGCAACGCAGAGACCCAAGGGTTTGGGGGATAGGGAGCTAGCGCTTTGGCAGAGGCATCGCCATGCTGCCCCGAGCTCTGGGCTCCGTATTCAACTTGGAGTAAAGGCAGCCTGGGGTGCAATGCACGGACCGTCTGGCCCTAGACGGGATGTGCACGTGCAATAGACGAGTTAGAGGAGAGAAATGGGATACCCGCAGTTCTTCGGGATAGGCCAGCTCTCATCCAGCTAGTTGCGAAAGCGGGCTCCGAAAGGCCTGGATGCCTTTGCTCAACACGCCACACACGAGTTCAGTCACGCAGTACTACACTCGGAGTTTCTCAAGGGTACGTGGAGGGACAGCTTTTCTGACTGCATAGGAACGGAGTTCCTCACAGGGGAAATGGGATGTGTACCGGACAGGCTGGGTGAACAAAATTTCGTATGCAGTTGTCCTCCAGTGGAGCGGGAGAGGGACCCAGGTCTGGCGAGCACATAGTGTCTCTGGTCCCACACGTTCTGGGGCAGTGTGCTGCCTCAGCTCCCTTACAAGGCTGTGTTGACCTTGAGCCACGTAAGTAGAATAAGCTGCGGAAGTCAGTTTGACGCACATCCCAGGGTAGCCTTGCAGAGTTCCAATCCCAAGCCCTGTGGAGACAGATGGGCCTGAAAGCGTTTCACCCACGACGGCTCTTTGAAAACTCCGGGTCATTCCGAGTGCAGGGAGGACTGCGGTGAAGAGGGCTGTGAGCGTCAGTCGTATCTTTTGTCCACGCCTCCTGGACGTGGAGTGTGGCAAAGCGTGCCCAGGTGGACGGGAGGACAAAGCCTTCCCAAATCAAGTTGCAGGCTGCTGTTGTTACATGGAATCCCGGGCTTTGTTCACTGCTGTGTGCGACAAAGAAATCCTGGCTTCGTGTTTGTTCCTTGAGTGCGGGAAGTCCTCGTAGAGGGAGGCTTGAGGTGTCCAGTGTTCACCCAAATCGCTTCCGATCACAGGACGGAACATCGCACACACTTGTTGGCACTGTGGCCTCAGGTCCATTGCAAAGTAAGCCTTCGCCGAGGCGTGGGAAACGAGTCGCTCCCCAGCTCACAAATGCCCGTGATGAGGTGGGCCGGATGGAAGCATGGGGGGTACCATGCTGCTTTGCCTGCAGGAGAAACATACGACAAGGTTCTAGAACATACTGTTATCTATGGGAGGACTGTGGTGCCCGGGACGCTCGGTGGCTCCAACGAGGGGCGCTAAGGGCTCCTTCTGAAGCCCATACGATGCCAATCGTTTCAACGCACTTTGCTGCTGGCCCACGTGCTGGTTGCCCACCTCTGCAATGTATGGGAATTCAACTCTGTAGCAGATCTTCCCACCGGGGACGCTAATTTCGTTCACATCCTCGACCCTGAGCCTAGTGGCAGAGGCAAAAGCTGGGTCACTTCAGAGGCTCTTCCACCAGACGTTCGCAGAGGTGCCTGCCTTGGACTTGAAGCTACACGGAAGCAGGGACCTCAGGCACAGGGCAGACTGAGCGGTGTCCACCCTCACAGCATATAGCATTTCCTCGGGAACAGGGTCACTTTGGTGTCAGCTCTGGGATCCAAGATTTCGTGAGAGTGCTCCTTTGGTGACCAGAATCTATGGCTCACGCGGGACACGTGCAGCGGTTACTTTCGGACTTGCCATCTCAGACACTCTACCTCTGGGGCGTTCGGAAGCTGCGCGAAGGTAACAAAGTGGGCTCAAGTCCAGTACCCGAAAGGTGTCTCATGCCTCTCAACAGATGGCAGGCAGCGTGTCTCCTGCTGCTGCAGAAGGACTGCAGACGTCTGTTTCAGGCTATAGGCTAGAAACGTGGTGCCCGCTGATAGAAATGCCGGCAGTGGCCCGCAGTGAAAGTGTCACGCACCTGGTGGTTTCTTCGACATAAGCAAGCCACACGTACCGGTCATGGACATGTGCCCCTGCGCGGGGCAGGGTGCGTGAAGCCACCTCTTTGGGCAAACCCTACGGGTGGCCTGGCAAATGTGTCCCGTTTATGGGAAACTGTTATATTCCTTTCCGGTTTGATGAAAGGTACGTTACGAGCATTGCCGTTTTCTGGATTTGGAGTTCTGCCATGGAGTGCAACGCAGAGACCCAAGGGTTTGGGGGATAGGGAGCTAGCGCTTTGGCAGAGGCATCGCCATGCTGCCCCGAGCTCTGGGCTCCGTATTCAACTTGGAGTAAAGGCAGCCTGGGGTGCAATGCACGGACCGTCTGGCCCTAGACGGGATGTGCACGTGCAATAGACGAGCTAGAGGAGAGAAATGGGATACCCGCAGTTCTTCGGGATAGGCCAGCTCTCATCCAGCTAGTTGCGAAAGCGGGCTCCGAAAGGCCTGGATGCCTTTGCTCAACACGCCACACACGAGTTCAGTCACGCAGTACTACACTCGGAGTTTCTCAAGGGTACGTGGAGGGACAGCTTTTCTGACTGCATAGGAACGGAGTTCCTCACAGGGGAAATGGGATGTGTACCGGACAGGCTGGGTGAACAAAATTTCGTATGCAGTTGTCCTCCAGTGGACCGGGAGAGGGACCCAGGTCTGGCGAGCACATAGTGTCTCTGGTCCCACACGTTCTGGGGCAGTGTGCTGCCTCAGCTCCCTTACAAGGCTGTGTTGACCTTGAGCCACGTAAGTAGAATACGCTGCGGAAGTCAGTTTGACGCACATCCCAGGGTAGCCTTGCAGAGTTCCAATCCCAAGCCCTGTGGAGACAGATGGGCCTGAAAGCGTTTCACCCACGACGGCTCTTTGAAAACTCCGGGTCATTCCGAGTGCAGGGAGGACTGCGGTGAAGAGGGCTGTGAGCGTCAGTCGTATCTTTTGTCCACGCCTCCTGGACGTGGAGTGTGGCAAAGCGTGCCCAGGTGGACGGGAGGACAAAGCCTTCCCAAATCAAGTTGCAGGCTGCTGTTGTTACATGGAATCCCGGGCTTTGTTCACTGCTGTGTGCGACAAAGAAATCCTGGCTTCGTGTTTGTTCCTTGAGTGCGGGAAGTCCTCGTAGAGGGAGGCTTGAGGTGTCCAGTGTTCACCCAAATCGCTTCCGATCACAGGACGGAACATCGCACACACTTGTTGGCACTGTGGCCTCAGGTCCATTGCAAAGTAAGCCTTCGCCGAGGCGTGGGAAACGAGTCGCTCCCCAGCTCACAAATGCCCGTGATGAGGTGGGCCGGATGGAAGCATGGGGGGTACCATGCTGCTTTGCCTGCAGGAGAAACATACGACAAGGTTCTAGAACATACTGTTATCTATGGGAGGACTGTGGTGCCCGGGACGCTCGGTGGCTCCAACGAGGGGCGCTAAGGGCTCCTTCTGAAGCCCATACTATGCCAATCGTTTCAACGCACTTTGCTGCTGGCCCACGTGCTGGTTGCCCACCTCTGCAATGTATGGGAATTCAACTCTGTAGCAGGTCTTCCCACCGGGGACGCTAATTTCGTTCACATCCTCGACCCTGAGCCTAGTGGCAGAGGCAAAAGCTGGGTCACTTCAGAGGCTCTTCCGCCAGACGTTCGCAGAGGCGCCTGCCTTGGACTTGAAGCTACACGGAAGCAGGGACCTCAGGCACAGGGCAGACTGAGCGGTGTCCACCCTCACAGCATATAGCATTTCCTCGGGAACAGGGTCACTTTGGTGTCAGCTCTGGGATCCAAGATTTCGTGAGAGTGCTCCTTTGGTGACCAGAATCTATGGCTCACGCGGGACACGTGCAGCGGTTACTTTCGGACTTGCCATCTCAGACACTCTACCTCTGGGGCGTTCGGAAGCTGCGCGAAGGTAACAAAGTGGGCTCAAGTCCAGTACCCGAAAGGTGTCTCATGCCTCTCAACAGATGGCAGGCAGCGTGTCTCCTGCTGCTGCAGAAGGACTGCAGACGTCTGTTTCAGGCTATAGGCTAGAAACGTGGTGCCCGCTGATAGAAATGCCGGCAGTGGCCCGCAGTGAAAGTGTCACGTACCTGGTGGTTTCTTCGACATAAGCAAGCCACACGTACCGGTCATGGACATGTGCCCCTGCGCGGGGCAGGGTGCGTGAAGCCACCTCTTTGGGCAAACCCTACGGGTGGCCTGGCAAATGTGTCCCGTTTATGGGAAACTGTTATATTCCTTTCCGGTTTGATGAAAGGTACGTTACGAGCATTGCCGTTTTCTGGATTTGGAGTTCTGCCATGGAGTGCAACGCAGAGACCCAAGGGTTTGGGGGATAGGGAGCTAGCGCTTTGGCAGAGGCATCGCCATGCTGCCCCGAGCTCTGGGCTCCGTATTCAACTTGGAGTAAAGGCAGCCTGGGGTGCAATGCACGGACCGTCTGGCCCTAGACGGGATGTGCACGTGCAATAGACGAGCTAGAGGAGAGAAATGGGATACCCGCAGTTCTTCGGGATAGGCCAGCTCTCATCCAGCTAGTTGCGAAAGCGGGCTCCGAAAGGCCTGGATGCCTTTGCTCAACACGCCACACACGAGTTCAGTCACGCAGTACTACACTCGGAGTTTCTCAAGGGTACGTGGAGGGACAGCTTTTCTGACTGCATAGGAACGGAGTTCCTCACAGGGGAAATGGGATGTGTACCGGACAGGCTGGGTGAACAAAATTTCGTATGCAGTTGTCCTCCAGTGGAGCGGGAGAGGGACCCAGGTCTGGCGAGCACATAGTGTCTCTGGTCCCACACGTTCTGGGGCAGTGTGCTGCCTCAGCTCCCTTACAAGGCTGTGTTGACCTTGAGCCACGTAAGTAGAATAAGCTGCGGAAGTCAGTTTGACGCACATCCCAGGGTAGCCTTGCAGAGTTCCAATCCCAAGCCCTGTGGAGACAGATGGGCCTGAAAGCGTTTCACCCACGACGGCTCTTTGAAAACTCCGGGTCATTCCGAGTGCAGGGAGGACTGCGGTGAAGAGGGCTGTGAGCGTCAGTCGTATCTTTTGTCCACGCCTCCTGGACGTGGAGTGTGGCAAAGCGTGCCCAGGTGGACGGGAGGACAAAGCCTTCCCAAATCAAGTTGCAGGCTGCTGTTGTTACATGGAATCCCGGGCTTTGTTCACTGCCGTGTGCGACAAAGAAATCCTGGCTTCGTGTTTGTTCCTTGAGTGCGGGAAGTCCTCGTAGAGGGAGGCTTGAGGTGTCCAGTGTTCACCCAAATCGCTTCCGATCACAGGACGGAACATCGCACACACTTGTTGGCACTGTGGCCTCAGGTCCATTGCAAAGTAAGCCTTCGCCGAGGCGTGGGAAACGAGTCGCTCCCCAGCTCACAAATGCCCGTGATGAGGTGGGCCGGATGGAAGCATGGGGGGTACCATGCTGCTTTGCCTGCAGGAGAAACATACGACAAGGTTCTAGAACATACTGTTATCTATGGGAGGACTGTGGTGCCCGGGACGCTCGGTGGCTCCAACGAGGGGCGCTAAGGGCTCCTTCTGAAGCCCATACGATGCCAATCGTTTCAACGCACTTTGCTGCTGGCCCACGTGCTGGTTGCCCACCTCTGCAATGTATGGGAATTCAACTCTGTAGCAGGTCTTCCCACCGGGGACGCTAATTTCGTTCACATCCTCGACCCTGAGCCTAGTGGCAGAGGCAAAAGCTGGGTCACTTCAGAGGCTCTTCCACCAGACGTTCGCAGAGGCGCCTGCCTTGGACTTGAAGCTACACGGAAGCAGGGACCTCAGGCACAGGGCAGACTGAGCGGTGTCCACCCTCACAGCATATAGCATTTCCTCGGGAACAGGGTCACTTTGGTGTCAGCTCTGGGATCCAAGATTTCGTGAGAGTGCTCCTTTGGTGACCAGAATCTATGGCTCACGCGGGACACTTGCAGCGGTTACTTTCGGACTTGCCATCTCAGACACTCTACCTCTGGGGCGTTCGGAAGCTGCGCGAAGGTAACAAAGTGGGCTCAAGTCCAGTACCCGAAAGGTGTCTCATGCCTCTCAACAGATGGCAGGCAGCGTGTCTCCTGCTGCTGCAGAAGGACTGCAGACGTCTGTTTCAGGCTATAGGCTAGAAACGTGGTGCCCGCTGATAGAAATGCCGGCAGTGGCCCGCAGTGAAAGTGTCACGCACCTGGTGGTTTCTTCGACATAAGCAAGCCACACGTACCGGTCATGGACATGTGCCCCTGCGCGGGGCAGGGTGCGTGAAGCCACCTCTTTGGGCAAACCCTACGGGTGGCCTGGCAAATGTGTCCCGTTTATGGGAAACTGTTATATTCCTTTCCGGTTTGATGAAAGGTACGTTACGAGCATTGCCGTTTTCTGGATTTGGAGTTCTGCCATGGAGTGCAACGCAGAGACCCAAGGGTTTGGGGGATAGGGAGCTAGCGCTTTGGCAGAGGCATCGCCATGCTGCCCCGAGCTCTGGGCTCCGTATTCAACTTGGAGTAAAGGCAGCCTGGGGTGCAATGCACGGACCGTCTGGCCCTAGACGGGATGTGCACGTGCAATAGACGAGCTAGAGGAGAGAAATGGGATACCCGCAGTTCTTCGGGATAGGCCAGCTCTCATCCAGCTAGTTGCGAAAGCGGGCTCCGAAAGGCCTGGATGCCTTTGCTCAACACGCCACACACGAGTTCAGTCACGCAGTACTACACTCGGAGTTTCTCAAGGGTACGTGGAGGAACAGCTTTTCTGACTGCATAGGAACGGAGTTCCTCACAGGGGAAATGGGATGTGTACCGGACAGGCTGGGTGAACAAAATTTCGTATGCAGTTGTCCTCCAGTGGACCGGGAGAGGGACCCAGGTCTGGCGAGCACATAGTGTCTCTGGTCCCACACGTTCTGGGGCAGTGTGCTGCCTCAGCTCCCTTACAAGGCTGTGTTGACCTTGAGCCACGTAAGTAGAATAAGCTGCGGAAGTCAGTTTGACGCACATCCCAGGGTAGCCTTGCAGAGTTCCAATCCCAAGCCCTGTGGAGACAGATGGGCCTGAAAGCGTTTCACCCACGACGGCTCTTTGAAAACTCCGGGTCATTCCGAGTGCAGGGAGGACTGCGGTGAAGAGGGCTGTGAGCGTCAGTCGTATCTTTTGTCCACGCCTCCTGGACGTGGAGTGTGGCAAAGCGTGCCCAGGTGGACGGGAGGACAAAGCCTTCCCAAATCAAGTTGCAGGCTGCTGTTGTTACATGGAATCCCGGGCTTTGTTCACTGCCGTGTGCGACAAAGAAATCCTGGCTTCGTGTTTGTTCCTTGAGTGCGGGAAGTCCTCGTAGAGGGAGGCTTGAGGTGTCCAGTGTTCACCCAAATCGCTTCCGATCACAGGACGGAACATCGCACACACTTGTTGGCACTGTGGCCTCAGGTCCATTGCAAAGTAAGCCTTCGCCGAGGCGTGGGAAACGAGTCGCTCCCCAGCTCACAAATGCCCGTGATGAGGTGGGCCGGATGGAAGCATGGGGGGTACCATGCTGCTTTGCCTGCAGGAGAAACATACCACAAGGTTCTAGAACATACTGTTATCTATGGGAGGACTGTGGTGCCCGGGACGCTCGGTGGCTCCAACGAGGGGCGCTAAGGGCTCCTTCTGAAGCCCATACGATGCCAATCGTTTCAACGCACTTTGCTGCTGGCCCACGTGCTGGTTGCCCACCTCTGCAATGTATGGGAATTCAACTCTGTAGCAGGTCTTCCCACCGGGGACGCTAATTTCGTTCACATCCTCGACCCTGAGCCTAGTGGCAGAGGCAAAAGCTGGGTCACTTCAGAGGCTCTTCCACCAGACGTTCGCAGAGGCGCCTGCCTTGGACTTGAAGCTACACGGAAGCAGGGACCTCAGGCACAGGGCAGACTGAGCGGTGTCCACCCTCACAGCATATAGCATTTCCTCGGGAACAGGGTCACTTTGGTGTCAGCTCTGGGATCCAAGATTTCGTGAGAGTGCTCCTTTGGTGACCAGAATCTATGGCTCACGCGGGACACTTGCAGCGGTTACTTTCGGACTTGCCATCTCAGACACTCTACCTCTGGGGCGTTCGGAAGCTGCGCGAAGGTAACAAAGTGGGCTCAAGTCCAGTACCCGAAAGGTGTCTCATGCCTCTCAACAGATGGCAGGCAGCGTGTCTCCTGCTGCTGCAGAAGGACTGCAGACGTCTGTTTCAGGCTATAGGCTAGAAACGTGGTGCCCGCTGATAGAAATGCCGGCAGTGGCCCGCAGTGAAAGTGTCACGCACCTGGTGGTTTCTTCGACATAAGCAAGCCACACGTACCGGTCATGGACATGTGCCCCTGCGCGGGGCAGGGTGCGTGAAGCCACCTCTTTGGGCAAACCCTACGGGTGGCCTGGCAAATGTGTCCCGTTTATGGGAAACTGTTATATTCCTTTCCGGTTTGATGAAAGGTACGTTACGAGCATTGCCGTTTTCTGGATTTGGAGTTCTGCCATGGAGTGCAACGCAGAGACCCAAGGGTTTGGGGGATAGGGAGCTAGCGCTTTGGCAGAGGCATTGCCATGCTGCCCCGAGCTCTGGGCTCCGTATTCAACTTGGAGTAAAGGCAGCCTGGGGTGCAATGCACGGACCGTCTGGCCCTAGACGGGATGTGCACGTGCAATAGACGAGCTAGAGGAGAGAAATGGGATACCCGCAGTTCTTCGGGATAGGCCAGCTCTCATCCAGCTAGTTGCGAAAGCGGGCTCCGAAAGGCCTGGATGCCTTTGCTCAACACGCCACACACGAGTTCAGTCACGCAGTACTACACTCGGAGTTTCTCAAGGGTACGTGGAGGGACAGCTTTTCTGACTGCATAGGAACGGAGTTCCTCACAGGGGAAATGGGATGTGTACCGGACAGGCTGGGTGAACAAAATTTCGTATGCAGTTGTCCTCCAGTGGAGCGGGAGAGGGACCCAGGTCTGGCGAGCACATAGTGTCTCTGGTCCCACACGTTCTGGGGCAGTGTGCTGCCTCAGCTCCCTTACAAGGCTGTGTTGACCTTGAGCCACGTAAGTAGAATAAGCTGCGGAAGTCAGTTTGACGCACATCCCATGGTAGCCTTGCAGAGTTCCAATCCCAAGCCCTGTGGAGACAGATGGGCCTGAAAGCGTTTCACCCACGACGGCTCTTTGAAAACTCCGGGTCATTCCGAGTGCAGGGAGGACTGCGGTGAAGAGGGCTGTGAGCGTCAATCGTATCTTTTGTCCACGCCTCCTGGACGTGGAGTGTGGCAAAGCGTGCCCAGGTGGACGGGAGGACAAAGCCTTCCCAAATCAAGTTGCAGGCTGCTGTTGTTACATGGAATCCCGGGCTTTGTTCACTGCCGTGTGCGACAAAGAAATCCTGGCTTCGTGTTTGTTCCTTGAGTGCGGGAAGTCCTCGTAGAGGGAGGCTTGAGGTGTCCAGTGTTCACCCAAATCGCTTCCGATCACAGGACGGAACATCGCACACACTTGTTGGCACTGTGGCCTCAGGTCCATTGCAAAGTAAGCCTTCGCCGAGGCGTGGGAAACGAGTCGCTCCCCAGCTCACAAATGCCCGTGATGAGGTGGGCCGGATGGAAGCATGGGGGGTACCATGCTGCTTTGCCTGCAGGAGAAACATACGACAAGGTTCTAGAACATACTGTTATCTATGGGAGGACTGTGGTGCCCGGGACGCTCGGTGGCTCCAACGAGGGGCGCTAAGGGCTCCTTCTGAAGCCCATACGATGCCAATCGTTTCAACGCACTTTGCTGCTGGCCCACGTGCTGGTTGCCCACCTCTGCAATGTATGGGAATTCAACTCTGTAGCAGGTCTTCCCACCGGGGACGCTAATTTCGTTCACATCCTCGACCCTGAGCCTAGTGGCAGAGGCAAAAGCTGGGTCACTTCAGAGGCTCTTCCACCAGACGTTCGCAGAGGCGCCTGCCTTGGACTTGAAGCTACACGGAAGCAGGGACCTCAGGCACAGGGCAGACTGAGCGGTGTCCACCCTCACAGCATATAGCATTTCCTCGGGAACAGGGTCACTTTGGTGTCAGCTCTGGGATCCAAGATTTCGTGAGAGTGCTCCTTTGGTGACCAGAATCTATGGCTCACGCGGGACACTTGCAGCGGTTACTTTCGGACTTGCCATCTCAGACACTCTACCTCTGGGGCGTTCGGAAGCTGCGCGAAGGTAACAAAGTGGGCTCAAGTCCAGTACCCGAAAGGTGTCTCATGCCTCTCAACAGATGGCAGGCAGCGTGTCTCCTGCTGCTGCAGAAGGACTGCAGACGTCTGTTTCAGGCTATAGGCTAGAAACGTGGTGCCCGCTGATAGAAATGCCGGCAGTGGCCCGCAGTGAAAGTTTCACGCACCTGGTGGTTTCTTCGACATAAGCAAGCCACACGTACCGGTCATGGACATGTGCCCCTGCGCGGGGCAGGGTGCGTGAAGCCACCTCTTTGGGCAAACCCTACGGGTGGCCTGGCAAATGTGTCCCGTTTATGGGAAACTGTTATATTCCTTTCCGGTTTGATGAAAGGTACGTTACGAGCATTGCCGTTTTCTGGATTTGGAGTTCTGCCATGGAGTGCAACGCAGAGACCCAAGGGTTTGGGGGATAGGGAGCTAGCGCTTTGGCAGAGGCATCGCCATGCTGCCCCGAGCTCTGGGCTCCGTATTCAACTTGGAGTAAAGGCAGCCTGGGGTGCAATGCACGGACCGTCTGGCCCTAGACGGGATGTGCACGTGCAATAGACGAGCTAGAGGAGAGAAATGGGATACCCGCAGTTCTTCGGGATAGGCCAGCTCTCATCCAGCTAGTTGCGAAAGCGGGCTCCGAAAGGCCTGGATGCCTTTGCTCAACACGCCACACACGAGTTCAGTCACGCAGTACTACACTCGGAGTTTCTCAAGGGTACGTGGAGGGACAGCTTTTCTGACTGCATAGGAACGGAGTTCCTCACAGGGGAAATGGGATGTGTACCGGACAGGCTGGGTGAACAAAATTTCGTATGCAGTTGTCCTCCAGTGGACCGGGAGAGGGACCCAGGTCTGGCGAGCACATAGTGTCTCTGGTCCCACACGTTCTGGGGCAGTGTGCTGCCTCAGCTCCCTTACAAGGCTGTGTTGACCTTGAGCCACGTAAGTAGAATAAGCTGCGGAAGTCAGTTTGACGCACATCCCATGGTAGCCTTGCAGAGTTCCAATCCCAAGCCCTGTGGAGACAGATGGGCCTGAAAGCGTTTCACCCACGACGGCTCTTTGAAAACTCCGGGTCATTCCGAGTGCAGGGAGGACTGCGGTGAAGAGGGCTGTGAGCGTCAATCGTATCTTTTGTCCACGCCTGCTGGACGTGGAGTGTGGCAAAGCGTGCCCAGGTGGACGGGAGGACAAAGCCTTCCCAAATCAAGTTGCAGGCTGCTGTTGTTACATGGAATCCCGGGCTTTGTTCACTGCCGTGTGCGACAAAGAAATCCTGGCTTCGTGTTTGTTCCTTGAGTGCGGGAAGTCCTCGTAGAGGGAGGCTTGAGGTGTCCAGTGTTCACCCAAATCGCTTCCGATCACAGGACGGAACATCGCACACACTTGTTGGCACTGTGGCCTCAGGTCCATTGCAAAGTAAGCCTTCGCCGAGGCGTGGGAAACGAGTCGCTCCCCAGCTCACAAATGCCCGTGATGAGGTGGGCCGGATGGAAGCATGGGGGGTACCATGCTGCTTTGCCTGCAGGAGAAACATACGACAAGGTTCTAGAACATACTGTTATCTATGGGAGGACTGTGGTGCCCGGGACGCTCGGTGGCTCCAACGAGGGGCGCTAAGGGCTCCTTCTGAAGCCCATACGATGCCAATCGTTTCAACGCACTTTGCTGCTGGCCCACGTGCTGGTTGCCCACCTCTGCAATGTATGGGAATTCAACTCTGTAGCAGGTCTTCCCACCGGGGACGCTAATTTCGTTCACATCCTCGACCCTGAGCCTAGTGGCAGAGGCAAAAGCTGGGTCACTTCAGAGGCTCTTCCACCAGACGTTCGCAGAGGCGCCTGCCTTGGACTTGAAGCTACACGGAAGCAGGGACCTCAGGCACAGGGCAGACTGAGCGGTGTCCACCCTCACAGCATATAGCATTTCCTCGGGAACAGGGTCACTTTGGTGTCAGCTCTGGGATCCAAGATTTCGTGAGAGTGCTCCTTTGGTGACCAGAATCTATGGCTCACGCGGGACACGTGCAGCGGTTACTTTCGGACTTGCCATCTCAGACACTCTACCTCTGGGGCGTTCGGAAGCTGCGCGAAGGTAACAAAGTGGGCTCAAGTCCAGTACCCGAAAGGTGTCTCATGCCTCTCAACAGATGGCAGGCAGCGTGTCTCCTGCTGCTGCAGAAGGACTGCAGACGTCTGTTTCAGGCTATAGGCTAGAAACGTGGTGCCCGCTGATAGAAATGCCGGCAGTGGCCCGCAGTGAAAGTGTCATGCACCTGGTGGTTTCTTCGACATAAGCAAGCCACACGTACCGGTCACGGACATGTGCCCCTGCGCGGGGCAGGGTGCGTGAAGCCACCTCTTTGGGCAAACCCTACGGGTGGCCTGGCAAATGTGTCCCGTTTATGGGAAACTGTTATATTCCTTTCCGGTTTGATGAAAGGTACGTTACGAGCATTGCCGTTTTCTGGATTTGGAGTTCTGCCATGGAGTGCAACGCAGAGACCCAAGGGTTTGGGGGATAGGGAGCTAGCGCTTTGGCAGAGGCATCGCCATGCTGCCCCGAGCTCTGGGCTCCGTATTCAACTTGGAGTAAAGGCAGCCTGGGGTGCAATGCACGGACCGTCTGGCCCTAGACGGGATGTGCACGTGCAATAGACGAGCTAGAGGAGAGAAATGGGATACCCGCAGTTCTTCGGGATAGGCCAGCTCTCATCCAGCTAGTTGCGAAAGCGGGCTCCGAAAGGCCTGGATGCCTTTGCTCAACACGCCACACACGAGTTCAGTCACGCAGTACTACACTCGGAGTTTCTCAAGGGTACGTGGAGGGACAGCTTTTCTGACTGCATAGGAACGGAGTTCCTCACAGGGGAAATGGGATGTGTACCGGACAGGCTGGGTGAACAAAATTTCGTATGCAGTTGTCCTCCAGTGGACCGGGAGAGGGACCCAGGTCTGGCGAGCACATAGTGTCTCTGGTCCCACACGTTCTGGGGCAGTGTGCTGCCTCAGCTCCCTTACAAGGCTGTGTTGACCTTGAGCCACGTAAGTAGAATAAGCTGCGGAAGTCAGTTTGACGCACATCCCAGGGTAGCCTTGCAGAGTTCCAATCCCAAGCCCTGTGGAGACAGATGGGCCTGAAAGCGTTTCACCCACGACGGCTCTTTGAAAACTCCGGGTCATTCCGTGTGCAGGGAGGACTGCGGTGAAGAGGGCTGTGAGCGTCAATCGTATCTTTTGTCCACGCCTCCTGGACGTGGAGTGTGGCAAAGCGTGCCCAGGTGGACGGGAGGACAAAGCCTTCCCAAATCAAGTTGCAGGCTGCTGTTGTTACATGGAATCCCGGGCTTTGTTCACTGCCGTGTGCGACAAAGAAATCCTGGCTTCGTGTTTGTTCCTTGAGTGCGGGAAGTCCTCGTAGAGGGAGGCTTGAGGTGTCCAGTGTTCACCCAAATCGCTTCCGATCACAGGACGGAACATCGCACACACTTGTTGGCACTGTGGCCTCAGGTCCATTGCAAAGTAAGCCTTCGCCGAGGCGTGGGAAACGAGTCGCTCCCCAGCTCACAAATGCCCGTGATGAGGTGGGCCGGATGGAAGCATGGGGGGTACCATGCTGCTTTGCCTGCAGGAGAAACATACGACAAGGTTCTAGAACATACTGTTATCTATGGGAAGACTGTGGTGCCCGGGACGCTCGGTGGCTCCAACGAGGGGCGCTAAGGGCTCCTTCTGAAGCCCATACGATGCCAATCGTTTCAACGCACTTTGCTGCTGGCCCACGTGCTGGTTGCCCACCTCTGCAATGTATGGGAATTCAACTCTGTAGCAGGTCTTCCCACCGGGGACGCTAATTTCGTTCACATCCTCGACCCTGAGCCTAGTGGCAGAGGCAAAAGCTGGGTCACTTCAGAGGCTCTTCCACCAGACGTTCGCAGAGGCGCCTGCCTTGGACTTGAAGCTACACGGAAGCAGGGACCTCAGGCACAGGGCAGACTGAGCGGTGTCCACCCTCACAGCATATAGCATTTCCTCGGGAACAGGGTCACTTTGGTGTCAGCTCTGGGATCCAAGATTTCGTGAGAGTGCTCCTTTGGTGACCAGAATCTATGGCTCACGCGGGACACGTGCAGCGGTTACTTTCGGACTTGCCATCTCAGACACTCTACCTCTGGGGCGTTCGGAAGCTGCGCGAAGGTAACAAAGTGGGCTCAAGTCCAGTACCCGAAAGGTGTCTCATGCCTCTCAACAGATGGCAGGCAGCGTGTCTCCTGCTGCTGCAGAAGGACTGCAGACGTCTGTTTCAGGCTATAGGCTAGAAACGTGGTGCCCGCTGATAGAAATGCCGGCAGTGGCCCGCAGTGAAAGTGTCATGCACCTGGTGGTTTCTTCGACATAAGCAAGCCACACGTACCGGTCACGGACATGTGCCCCTGCGCGGGGCAGGGTGCGTGAAGCCACCTCTTTGGGCAAACCCTACGGGTGGCCTGGCAAATGTGTCCCGTTTATGGGAAACTGTTATATTCCTTTCCGGTTTGATGAAAGGTACGTTACGAGCATTGCCGTTTTCTGGATTTGGAGTTCTGCCATGGAGTGCAACGCAGAGACCCAAGGGTTTGGGGGATAGGGAGCTAGCGCTTTGGCAGAGGCATCGCCATGCTGCCCCGAGCTCTGGGCTCCGTATTCAACTTGGAGTAAAGGCAGCCTGGGGTGCAATGCACGGACCGTCTGGCCCTAGACGGGATGTGCACGTGCAATAGACGAGCTAGAGGAGAGAAATGGGATACCCGCAGTTCTTCGGGATAGGCCAGCTCTCATCCAGCTAGTTGCGAAAGCGGGCTCCGAAAGGCCTGGATGCCTTTGCTCAACACGCCACACACGAGTTCAGTCACGCAGTACTACACTCGGAGTTTCTCAAGGGTACGTGGAGGGACAGCTTTTCTGACTGCATAGGAACGGAGTTCCTCACAGGGGAAATGGGATGTGTACCGGACAGGCTGGGTGAACAAAATTTCGTATGCAGTTGTCCTCCAGTGGAGCGGGAGAGGGACCCAGGTCTGGCGAGCACATAGTGTCTCTGGTCCCACACGTTCTGGGGCAGTGTGCTGCCTCAGCTCCCTTACAAGGCTGTGTTGACCTTGAGCCACGTAAGTAGAATAAGCTGCGGAAGTCAGTTTGACGCACATCCCATGGTAGCCTTGCAGAGTTCCAATCCCAAGCCCTGTGGAGACAGATGGGCCTGAAAGCGTTTCACCCACGACGGCTCTTTGAAAACTCCGGGTCATTCCGAGTGCAGGGAGGACTGCGGTGAAGAGGGCTGTGAGCGTCAATCGTATCTTTTGTCCACGCCTGCTGGACGTGGAGTGTGGCAAAGCGTGCCCAGGTGGACGGGAGGACAAAGCCTTCCCAAATCAAGTTGCAGGCTGCTGTTGTTACATGGAATCCCGGGCTTTGTTCACTGCCGTGTGCGACAAAGAAATCCTGGCTTCGTGTTTGTTCCTTGAGTGCGGGAAGTCCTCGTAGAGGGAGGCTTGAGGTGTCCAGTGTTCACCCAAATCGCTTCCGATCACAGGACGGAACATCGCACACACTTGTTGGCACTGTGGCCTCAGGTCCATTGCAAAGTAAGCCTTCGCCGAGGCGTGGGAAACGAGTCGCTCCCCAGCTCACAAATGCCCGTGATGAGGTGGGCCGGATGGAAGCATGGGGGGTACCATGCTGCTTTGCCTGCAGGAGAAACATACGACAAGGTTCTAGAACATACTGTTATCTATGGGAGGACTGTGGTGCCCGGGACGCTCGGTGGCTCCAACGAGGGGCGCTAAGGGCTCCTTCTGAAGCCCATACGATGCCAATCGTTTCAACGCACTTTGCTGCTGGCCCACGTGCTGGTTGCCCACCTCTGCAATGTATGGGAATTCAACTCTGTAGCAGGTCTTCCCACCGGGGACGCTAATTTCGTTCACATCCTCGACCCTGAGCCTAGTGGCAGAGGCAAAAGCTGGGTCACTTCAGAGGCTCTTCCACCAGACGTTCGCAGAGGCGCCTGCCTTGGACTTGAAGCTACACGGAAGCAGGGACCTCAGGCACAGGGCAGACTGAGCGGTGTCCACCCTCACAGCATATAGCATTTCCTCGGGAACAGGGTCACTTTGGTGTCAGCTCTGGGATCCAAGATTTCGTGAGAGTGCTCCTTTGGTGACCAGAATCTATGGCTCACGCGGGACACGTGCAGCGGTTACTTTCGGACTTGCCATCTCAGACACTCTACCTCTGGGGCGTTCGGAAGCTGCGCGAAGGTAACAAAGTGGGCTCAAGTCCAGTACCCGAAAGGTGTCTCATGCCTCTCAACAGATGGCAGGCAGCGTGTCTCCTGCTGCTGCAGAAGGACTGCAGACGTCTGTTTCAGGCTATAGGCTAGAAACGTGGTGCCCGCTGATAGAAATGCCGGCAGTGGCCCGCAGTGAAAGTGTCATGCACCTGGTGGTTTCTTCGACATAAGCAAGCCACACGTACCGGTCACGGACATGTGCCCCTGCGCGGGGCAGGGTGCGTGAAGCCACCTCTTTGGGCAAACCCTACGGGTGGCCTGGCAAATGTGTCCCGTTTATGGGAAACTGTTATATTCCTTTCCGGTTTGATGAAAGGTACGTTACGAGCATTGCCGTTTTCTGGATTTGGAGTTCTGCCATGGAGTGCAACGCAGAGACCCAAGGGTTTGGGGGATAGGGAGCTAGCGCTTTGGCAGAGGCATCGCCATGCTGCCCCGAGCTCTGGGCTCCGTATTCAACTTGGAGTAAAGGCAGCCTGGGGTGCAATGCACGGACCGTCTGGCCCTAGACGGGATGTGCACGTGCAATAGACGAGCTAGAGGAGAGAAATGGGATACCCGCAGTTCTTCGGGATAGGCCAGCTCTCATCCAGCTAGTTGCGAAAGCGGGCTCCGAAAGGCCTGGATGCCTTTGCTCAACACGCCACACACGAGTTCAGTCACGCAGTACTACACTCGGAGTTTCTCAAGGGTACGTGGAGGGACAGCTTTTCTGACTGCATAGGAACGGAGTTCCTCACAGGGGAAATGGGATGTGTACCGGACAGGCTGGGTGAACAAAATTTCGTATGCAGTTGTCCTCCAGTGGACCGGGAGAGGGACCCAGGTCTGGCGAGCACATAGTGTCTCTGGTCCCACACGTTCTGGGGCAGTGTGCTGCCTCAGCTCCCTTACAAGGCTGTGTTGACCTTGAGCCACGTAAGTAGAATAAGCTGCGGAAGTCAGTTTGACGCACATCCCAGGGTAGCCTTGCAGAGTTCCAATCCCAAGCCCTGTGGAGACAGATGGGCCTGAAAGCGTTTCACCCACGACGGCTCTTTGAAAACTCCGGGTCATTCCGTGTGCAGGGAGGACTGCGGTGAAGAGGGCTGTGAGCGTCAATCGTATCTTTTGTCCACGCCTCCTGGACGTGGAGTGTGGCAAAGCGTGCCCAGGTGGACGGGAGGACAAAGCCTTCCCAAATCAAGTTGCAGGCTGCTGTTGTTACATGGAATCCCGGGCTTTGTTCACTGCCGTGTGCGACAAAGAAATCCTGGCTTCGTGTTTGTTCCTTGAGTGCGGGAAGTCCTCGTAGAGGGAGGCTTGAGGTGTCCAGTGTTCACCCAAATCGCTTCCGATCACAGGACGGAACATCGCACACACTTGTTGGCACTGTGGCCTCAGGTCCATTGCAAAGTAAGCCTTCGCCGAGGCGTGGGAAACGAGTCGCTCCCCAGCTCACAAATGCCCGTGATGAGGTGGGCCGGATGGAAGCATGGGGGGTACCATGCTGCTTTGCCTGCAGGAGAAACATACGACAAGGTTCTAGAACATACTGTTATCTATGGGAAGACTGTGGTGCCCGGGACGCTCGGTGGCTCCAACGAGGGGCGCTAAGGGCTCCTTCTGAAGCCCATACGATGCCAATCGTTTCAACGCACTTTGCTGCTGGCCCACGTGCTGGTTGCCCACCTCTGCAATGTATGGGAATTCAACTCTGTAGCAGGTCTTCCCACCGGGGACGCTAATTTCGTTCACATCCTCGACCCTGAGCCTAGTGGCAGAGGCAAAAGCTGGGTCACTTCAGAGGCTCTTCCACCAGACGTTCGCAGAGGCGCCTGCCTTGGACTTGAAGCTACACGGAAGCAGGGACCTCAGGCACAGGGCAGACTGAGCGGTGTCCACCCTCACAGCATATAGCATTTCCTCGGGAACAGGGTCACTTTGGTGTCAGCTCTGGGATCCAAGATTTCGTGAGAGTGCTCCTTTGGTGACCAGAATCTATGGCTCACGCGGGACACGTGCAGCGGTTACTTTCGGACTTGCCATCTCAGACACTCTACCTCTGGGGCGTTCGGAAGCTGCGCGAAGGTAACAAAGTGGGCTCAAGTCCAGTACCCGAAAGGTGTCTCATGCCTCTCAACAGATGGCAGGCAGCGTGTCTCCTGCTGCTGCAGAAGGACTGCAGACGTCTGTTTCAGGCTATAGGCTAGAAACGTGGTGCCCGCTGATAGAAATGCCGGCAGTGGCCCGCAGTGAAAGTGTCATGCACCTGGTGGTTTCTTCGACATAAGCAAGCCACACGTACCGGTCACGGACATGTGCCCCTGCGCGGGGCAGGGTGCGTGAAGCCACCTCTTTGGGCAAACCCTACGGGTGGCCTGGCAAATGTGTCCCGTTTATGGGAAACTGTTATATTCCTTTCCGGTTTGATGAAAGGTACGTTACGAGCATTGCCGTTTTCTGGATTTGGAGTTCTGCCATGGAGTGCAACGCAGAGACCCAAGGGTTTGGGGGATAGGGAGCTAGCGCTTTGGCAGAGGCATCGCCATGCTGCCCCGAGCTCTGGGCTCCGTATTCAACTTGGAGTAAAGGCAGCCTGGGGTGCAATGCACGGACCGTCTGGCCCTAGACGGGATGTGCACGTGCAATAGACGAGCTAGAGGAGAGAAATGGGATACCCGCAGTTCTTCGGGATAGGCCAGCTCTCATCCAGCTAGTTGCGAAAGCGGGCTCCGAAAGGCCTGGATGCCTTTGCTCAACACGCCACACACGAGTTCAGTCACGCAGTACTACACTCGGAGTTTCTCAAGGGTACGTGGAGGGACAGCTTTTCTGACTGCATAGGAACGGAGTTCCTCACAGGGGAAATGGGATGTGTACCGGACAGGCTGGGTGAACAAAATTTCGTATGCAGTTGTCCTCCAGTGGACCGGGAGAGGGACCCAGGTCTGGCGAGCACATAGTGTCTCTGGTCCCACACGTTCTGGGGCAGTGTGCTGCCTCAGCTCCCTTACAAGGCTGTGTTGACCTTGAGCCACGTAAGTAGAATAAGCTGCGGAAGTCAGTTTGACGCACATCCCAGGGTAGCCTTGCAGAGTTCCAATCCCAAGCCCTGTGGAGACAGATGGGCCTGAAAGCGTTTCACCCACGACGGCTCTTTGAAAACTCCGGGTCATTCCGTGTGCAGGGAGGACTGCGGTGAAGAGGGCTGTGAGCGTCAATCGTATCTTTTGTCCACGCCTCCTGGACGTGGAGTGTGGCAAAGCGTGCCCAGGTGGACGGGAGGACAAAGCCTTCCCAAATCAAGTTGCAGGCTGCTGTTGTTACATGGAATCCCGGGCTTTGTTCACTGCCGTGTGCGACAAAGAAATCCTGGCTTCGTGTTTGTTCCTTGAGTGCGGGAAGTCCTCGTAGAGGGAGGCTTGAGGTGTCCAGTGTTCACCCAAATCGCTTCCGATCACAGGACGGAACATCGCACACACTTGTTGGCACTGTGGCCTCAGGTCCATTGCAAAGTAAGCCTTCGCCGAGGCGTGGGAAACGAGTCGCTCCCCAGCTCACAAATGCCCGTGATGAGGTGGGCCGGATGGAAGCATGGGGGGTACCATGCTGCTTTGCCTGCAGGAGAAACATACGACAAGGTTCTAGAACATACTGTTATCTATGGGAAGACTGTGGTGCCCGGGACGCTCGGTGGCTCCAACGAGGGGCGCTAAGGGCTCCTTCTGAAGCCCATACGATGCCAATCGTTTCAACGCACTTTGCTGCTGGCCCACGTGCTGGTTGCCCACCTCTGCAATGTATGGGAATTCAACTCTGTAGCAGGTCTTCCCACCGGGGACGCTAATTTCGTTCACATCCTCGACCCTGAGCCTAGTGGCAGAGGCAAAAGCTGGGTCACTTCAGAGGCTCTTCCACCAGACGTTCGCAGAGGCGCCTGCCTTGGACTTGAAGCTACACGGAAGCAGGGACCTCAGGCACAGGGCAGACTGAGCGGTGTCCACCCTCACAGCATATAGCATTTCCTCGGGAACAGGGTCACTTTGGTGTCAGCTCTGGGATCCAAGATTTCGTGAGAGTGCTCCTTTGGTGACCAGAATCTATGGCTCACGCGGGACACGTGCAGCGGTTACTTTCGGACTTGCCATCTCAGACACTCTACCTCTGGGGCGTTCGGAAGCTGCGCGAAGGTAACAAAGTGGGCTCAAGTCCAGTACCCGAAAGGTGTCTCATGCCTCTCAACAGATGGCAGGCAGCGTGTCTCCTGCTGCTGCAGAAGGACTGCAGACGTCTGTTTCAGGCTATAGGCTAGAAACGTGGTGCCCGCTGATAGAAATGCCGGCAGTGGCCCGCAGTGAAAGTGTCATGCACCTGGTGGTTTCTTCGACATAAGCAAGCCACACGTACCGGTCACGGACATGTGCCCCTGCGCGGGGCAGGGTGCGTGAAGCCACCTCTTTGGGCAAACCCTACGGGTGGCCTGGCAAATGTGTCCCGTTTATGGGAAACTGTTATATTCCTTTCCGGTTTGATGAAAGGTACGTTACGAGCATTGCCGTTTTCTGGATTTGGAGTTCTGCCATGGAGTGCAACGCAGAGACCCAAGGGTTTGGGGGATAGGGAGCTAGCGCTTTGGCAGAGGCATCGCCATGCTGCCCCGAGCTCTGGGCTCCGTATTCAACTTGGAGTAAAGGCAGCCTGGGGTGCAATGCACGGACCGTCTGGCCCTAGACGGGATGTGCACGTGCAATAGACGAGCTAGAGGAGAGAAATGGGATACCCGCAGTTCTTCGGGATAGGCCAGCTCTCATCCAGCTAGTTGCGAAAGCGGGCTCCGAAAGGCCTGGATGCCTTTGCTCAACACGCCACACACGAGTTCAGTCACGCAGTACTACACTCGGAGTTTCTCAAGGGTACGTGGAGGGACAGCTTTTCTGACTGCATAGGAACGGAGTTCCTCACAGGGGAAATGGGATGTGTACCGGACAGGCTGGGTGAACAAAATTTCGTATGCAGTTGTCCTCCAGTGGACCGGGAGAGGGACCCAGGTCTGGCGAGCACATAGTGTCTCTGGTCCCACACGTTCTGGGGCAGTGTGCTGCCTCAGCTCCCTTACAAGGCTGTGTTGACCTTGAGCCACGTAAGTAGAATAAGCTGCGGAAGTCAGTTTGACGCACATCCCAGGGTAGCCTTGCAGAGTTCCAATCCCAAGCCCTGTGGAGACAGATGGGCCTGAAAGCGTTTCACCCACGACGGCTCTTTGAAAACTCCGGGTCATTCCGAGTGCAGGGAGGACTGCGGTGAAGAGGGCTGTGAGCGTCAGTCGTATCTTTTGTCCACGCCTCCTGGACGTGGAGTGTGGCAAAGCGTGCCCAGGTGGACGGGAGGACAAAGCCTTCCCAAATCAAGTTGCAGGCTGCTGTTGTTACATGGAATCCCGGGCTTTGTTCACTGCCGTGTGCGACAAAGAAATCCTGGCTTCGTGTTTGTTCCTTGAGTGCGGGAAGTCCTCGTAGACGGAGGCTTGAGGTGTCCAGTGTTCACCCAAATCGCTTCCGATCACAGGACGGAACATCGCACACACTTGTTGGCACTGTGGCCTCAGGTCCATTGCAAAGTAAGCCTTCGCCGAGGCGTGGGAAACGAGTCGCTCCCCAGCTCACAAATGCCCGTGATGAGGTGGGCCGGATGGAAGTATGGGGGGTACCATGCTGCTTTGCCTGCAGGAGAAACATACGACAAGGTTCTAGAACATACTGTTATCTATGGGAGGACTGTGGTGCCCGGGACGCTCGGTGGCTCCAACGAGGGGCGCTAAGGGCTCCTTCTGAAGCCCATACGATGCCAATCGTTTCAACGCACTTTGCTGCTGGCCCACGTGCTGGTTGCCCACCTCTGCAATGTATGGGAATTCAACTCTGTAGCAGGTCTTCCCACCGGGGACGCTAACTTCGTTCACATCCTCGACCCTGAGCCTAGTGGCAGAGGCAAAAGCTGGGTCACTTCAGAGGCTCTTCCACCAGACGTTCGCAGAGGCGCCTGCCTTGGACTTGAAGCTACACGGAAGCAGGGACCTCAGGCACAGGGCAGACTGAGCGGTGTCCACCCTCACAGCATATAGCATTTCCTCGGGAACAGGGTCACTTTGGTGTCAGCTCTGGGATCCAAGATTTCGTGAGAGTGCTCCTTTGGTGACCAGAATCTATGGCTCACGCGGGACACGTGCAGCGGTTACTTTCGGACTTGCCATCTCAGACACTCTACCTCTGGGGCGTTCGGAAGCTGCGCGAAGGTAACAAAGTGGGCTCAAGTCCAGTACCCGAAAGGTGTCTCATGCCTCTCAACAGATGGCAGGCAGCGTGTCTCCTGCTGCTGCAGAAGGACTGCAGACGTCTGTTTCAGGCTATAGGCTAGAAACGTGGTGCCCGCTGATAGAAATGCCGGCAGTGGCCCGCAGTGAAAGTGTCATGCACCTGGTGGTTTCTTCGACATAAGCAAGCCACACGTACCGGTCACGGACATGTGCCCCTGCGCGGGGCAGGGTGCGTGAAGCCACCTCTTTGGGCAAACCCTACGGGTGGCCTGGCAAATGTGTCCCGTTTATGGGAAACTGTTATATTCCTTTCCGGTTTGATGAAAGGTACGTTACGAGCATTGCCGTTTTCTGGATTTGGAGTTCTGCCATGGAGTGCAACGCAGAGACCCAAGGGTTTGGGGGATAGGGAGCTAGCGCTTTGGCAGAGGCATCGCCATGCTGCCCCGAGCTCTGGGCTCCGTATTCAACTTGGAGTAAAGGCAGCCTGGGGTGCAATGCACGGACCGTCTGGCCCTAGACGGGATGTGCACGTGCAATAGACGAGCTAGAGGAGAGAAATGGGATACCCGCAGTTCTTCGGGATAGGCCAGCTCTCATCCAGCTAGTTGCGAAAGCGGGCTCCGAAAGGCCTGGATGCCTTTGCTCAACACGCCACACACGAGTTCAGTCACGCAGTACTACACTCGGAGTTTCTCAAGGGTACGTGGAGGGACAGCTTTTCTGACTGCATAGGAACGGAGTTCCTCACAGGGGAAATGGGATGTGTACCGGACAGGCTGGGTGAACAAAATTTCGTATGCAGTTGTCCTCCAGTGGACCGGGAGAGGGACCCAGGTCTGGCGAGCACATAGTGTCTCTGGTCCCACACGTTCTGGGGCAGTGTGCTGCCTCAGCTCCCTTACAAGGCTGTGTTGACCTTGAGCCACGTAAGTAGAATAAGCTGCGGAAGTCAGTTTGACGCACATCCCAGGGTAGCCTTGCAGAGTTCCAATCCCAAGCCCTGTGGAGACAGATGGGCCTGAAAGCGTTTCACCCACGACGGCTCTTTGAAAACTCCGGGTCATTCCGAGTGCAGGGAGGACTGCGGTGAAGAGGGCTGTGAGCGTCAGTCGTATCTTTTGTCCACGCCTCCTGGACGTGGAGTGTGGCAAAGCGTGCCCAGGTGGACGGGAGGACAAAGCCTTCCCAAATCAAGTTGCAGGCTGCTGTTGTTACATGGAATCCCGGGCTTTGTTCACTGCCGTGTGCGACAAAGAAATCCTGGCTTCGTGTTTGTTCCTTGAGTGCGGGAAGTCCTCGTAGACGGAGGCTTGAGGTGTCCAGTGTTCACCCAAATCGCTTCCGATCACAGGACGGAACATCGCACACACTTGTTGGCACTGTGGCCTCAGGTCCATTGCAAAGTAAGCCTTCGCCGAGGCGTGGGAAACGAGTCGCTCCCCAGCTCACAAATGCCCGTGATGAGGTGGGCCGGATGGAAGCATGGGGGTACCATGCTGCTTTGCCTGCAGGAGAAACATACGACAAGGTTCTAGAACATACTGTTATCTATGGGAGGACTGTGGTGCCCGGGACGCTCGGTGGCTCCAACGAGGGGCGCTAAGGGCTCCTTCTGAAGCCCATACGATGCCAATCGTTTCAACGCACTTTGCTGCTGGCCCACGTGCTGGTTGCCCACCTCTGCAATGTATGGGAATTCAACTCTGTAGCAGGTCTTCCCACCGGGGACGCTAACTTCGTTCACATCCTCGACCCTGAGCCTAGTGGCAGAGGCAAAAGCTGGGTCACTTCAGAGGCTCTTCCACCAGACGTTTGCAGAGGCGCCTGCCTTGGACTTGAAGCTACACGGAAGCAGGGACCTCAGGCACAGGGCAGACTGAGCGGTGTCCACCCTCACAGCATATAGCATTTCCTCGGGAACAGGGTCACTTTGGTGTCAGCTCTGGGATCCAAGATTTCGTGAGAGTGCTCCTTTGGTGACCAGAATCTATGGCTCACGTGGGACACGTGCAGCGGTTACTTTCGGACTTGCCATCTCAGACACTCTACCTCTGGGGCGTTCGGAAGCTGCGCGAAGGTAACAAAGTGGGCTCAAGTCCAGTACCCGAAAGGTGTCTCATGCCTCTCAACAGATGGCAGGCAGCGTGTCTCCTGCTGCTGCAGAAGGACTGCAGACGTCTGTTTCAGGCTATAGGCTAGAAACGTGGTGCCCGCTGATAGAAATGCCGGCAGTGGCCCGCAGTGAAAGTGTCACGCACCTGGTGGTTTCTTCGACATAAGCAAGCCACACGTACCGGTCACGGACATGTGCCCCTGCGCGGGGCAGGGTGCGTGAAGCCACCTCTTTGGGCAAACCCTACGGGTGGCCTGGCAAATGTGTCCCGTTTATGGGAAACTGTTATATTCCTTTCCGGTTTGATGAAAGGTACGTTACGAGCATTGCCGTTTTCTGGATTTGGAGTTCTGCCATGGAGTGCAACGCAGAGACCCAAGGGTTTGGGGGATAGGGAGCTAGCGCTTTGGCAGAGGCATCGCCATGCTGCCCCGAGCTCTGGGCTCCGTATTCAACTTGGAGTAAAGGCAGCCTGGGGTGCAATGCACGGACCGTCTGGCCCTAGACGGGATGTGCACGTGCAATAGACGAGCTAGAGGAGAGAAATGGGATACCCGCAGTTCTTCGGGATAGGCCAGCTCTCATCCAGCTAGTTGCGAAAGCGGGCTCCGAAAGGCCTGGATGCCTTTGCTCAACACGCCACACACGAGTTCAGTCACGCAGTACTACACTCGGAGTTTCTCAAGGGTACGTGGAGGGACAGCTTTTCTGACTGCATAGGAACGGAGTTCCTCACAGGGGAAATGGGATGTGTACCGGACAGGCTGGGTGAACAAAATTTCGTATGCAGTTGTCCTCCAGTGGACCGGGAGAGGGACCCAGGTCTGGCGAGCACATAGTGTCTCTGGTCCCACACGTTCTGGGGCAGTGTGCTGCCTCAGCTCCCTTACAAGGCTGTGTTGACCTTGAGCCACGTAAGTAGAATAAGCTGCGGAAGTCAGTTTGACGCACATCCCAGGGTAGCCTTGCAGAGTTCCAATCCCAAGCCCTGTGGAGACAGATGGGCCTGAAAGCGTTTCACCCACGACGGCTCTTTGAAAACTCCGGGTCATTCCGAGTGCAGGGAGGACTGCGGTGAAGAGGGCTGTGAGCGTCAGTCGTATCTTTTGTCCACGCCTCCTGGACGTGGAGTGTGGCAAAGCGTGCCCAGGTGGACGGGAGGACAAAGCCTTCCCAAATCAAGTTGCAGGCTGCTGTTGTTACATGGAATCCCGGGCTTTGTTCACTGCCGTGTGCGACAAAGAAATCCTGGCTTCGTGTTTGTTCCTTGAGTGCGGGAAGTCCTCGTAGACGGAGGCTTGAGGTGTCCAGTGTTCACCCAAATCGCTTCCGATCACAGGACGGAACATCGCACACACTTGTTGGCACTGTGGCCTCAGGTCCATTGCAAAGTAAGCCTTCGCCGAGGCGTGGGAAACGAGTCGCTCCCCAGCTCACAAATGCCCGTGATGAGGTGGGCCGGATGGAAGCATGGGGGGTACCATGCTGCTTTGCCTGCAGGAGAAACATACGACAAGGTTCTAGAACATACTGTTATCTATGGGAGGACTGTGGTGCCCGGGACGCTCGGTGGCTCCAACGAGGGGCGCTAAGGGCTCCTTCTGAAGCCCATATGATGCCAATCGTTTCAACGCACTTTGCTGCTGGCCCACGTGCTTGTTGCCCACCTCTGCAATGTATGGGAATTCAACTCTGTAGCAGGTCTTCCCACCGGGGACGCTAATTTCGTTCACATCCTCGACCCTGAGCCTAGTGGCAGAGGCAAAAGCTGGGTCACTTCAGAGGCTCTTCCACCAGACGTTCGCAGAGGCGCCTGCCTTGGACTTGAAGCTACACGGAAGCAGGGACCTCAGGCACAGGGCAGACTGAGCGGTGTCCACCCTCACAGCATATAGCATTTCCTCGGGAACAGGGTCACTTTGGTGTCAGCTCTGGGATCCAAGATTTCGTGAGAGTGCTCCTTTGGTGACCAGAATCTATGGCTCACGCGGGACACGTGCAGCGGTTACTTTCGGACTTGCCATCTCAGACACTCTACCTCTGGGGCGTTCGGAAGCTGCGCGAAGGTAACAAAGTGGGCTCAAGTCCAGTACCCGAAAGGTGTCTCATGCCTCTCAACAGATGGCAGGCAGCGTGTCTCCTGCTGCTGCAGAAGGACTGCAGACGTCTGTTTCAGGCTATAGGCTAGAAACGTGGTGCCCGCTGATAGAAATGCCGGCAGTGGCCCGCAGTGAAAGTGTCATGCACCTGGTGGTTTCTTCGACATAAGCAAGCCACACGTACCGGTCACGGACATGTGCCCCTGCGCGGGGCAGGGTGCGTGAAGCCACCTCTTTGGGCAAACCCTACGGGTGGCCTGGCAAATGTGTCCCGTTTATGGGAAACTGTTATATTCCTTTCCGGTTTGATGAAAGGTACGTTACGAGCATTGCCGTTTTCTGGATTTGGAGTTCTGCCATGGAGTGCAACGCAGAGACCCAAGGGTTTGGGGGATAGGGAGCTAGCGCTTTGGCAGAGGCATCGCCATGCTGCCCCGAGCTCTGGGCTCCGTATTCAACTTGGAGTAAAGGCAGCCTGGGGTGCAATGCACGGACCGTCTGGCCCTAGACGGGATGTGCACGTGCAATAGACGAGCTAGAGGAGAGAAATGGGATACCCGCAGTTCTTCGGGATAGGCCAGCTCTCATCCAGCTAGTTGCGAAAGCGGGCTCCGAAAGGCCTGGATGCCTTTGCTCAACACGCCACACACGAGTTCAGTCACGCAGTACTACACTCGGAGTTTCTCAAGGGTACGTGGAGGGACAGCTTTTCTGACTGCATAGGAACGGAGTTCCTCACAGGGGAAATGGGATGTGTACCGGACAGGCTGGGTGAACAAAATTTCGTATGCAGTTGTCCTCCAGTGGACCGGGAGAGGGACCCAGGTCTGGCGAGCACATAGTGTCTCTGGTCCCACACGTTCTGGGGCAGTGTGCTGCCTCAGCTCCCTTACAAGGCTGTGTTGACCTTGAGCCACGTAAGTAGAATAAGCTGCGGAAGTCAGTTTGACGCACATCCCAGGGTAGCCTTGCAGAGTTCCAATCCCAAGCCCTGTGGAGACAGATGGGCCTGAAAGCGTTTCACCCACGACGGCTCTTTGAAAACTCCGGGTCATTCCGAGTGCAGGGAGGACTGCGGTGAAGAGGGCTGTGAGCGTCAGTCGTATCTTTTGTCCACGCCTCCTGGACGTGGAGTGTGGCAAAGCGTGCCCAGGTGGACGGGAGGACAAAGCCTTCCCAAATCAAGTTGCAGGCTGCTGTTGTTACATGGAATCCCGGGCTTTGTTCACTGCCGTGTGCGACAAAGAAATCCTGGCTTCGTGTTTGTTCCTTGAGTGCGGGAAGTCCTCGTAGAGGGAGGCTTGAGGTGTCCAGTGTTCACCCAAATCGCTTCCGATCACAGGACGGAACATCGCACACACTTGTTGGCACTGTGGCCTCAGGTCCATTGCAAAGTAAGCCTTCGCCGAGGCGTGGGAAACGAGTCGCTCCCCAGCTCACAAATGCCCGTGATGAGGTGGGCCGGATGGAAGCATGGGGGGTACCATGCTGCTTTGCCTGCAGGAGAAACATACGACAAGGTTCTAGAACATACTGTTATCTATGGGAGGACTGTGGTGCCCGGGACGCTCGGTGGCTCCAACGAGGGGCGCTAAGGGCTCCTTCTGAAGCCCATATGATGCCAATCGTTTCAACGCACTTTGCTGCTGGCCCACGTGCTTGTTGCCCACCTCTGCAATGTATGGGAATTCAACTCTGTAGCAGGTCTTCCCACCGGGGACGCTAATTTCGTTCACATCCTCGACCCTGAGCCTAGTGGCAGAGGCAAAAGCTGGGTCACTTCAGAGGCTCTTCCACCAGACGTTCGCAGAGGCGCCTGCCTTGGACTTGAAGCTACACGGAAGCAGGGACCTCAGGCACAGGGCAGACTGAGCGGTGTCCACCCTCACAGCATATAGCATTTCCTCGGGAACAGGGTCACTTTGGTGTCAGCTCTGGGATCCAAGATTTCGTGAGAGTGCTCCTTTGGTGACCAGAATCTATGGCTCACGCGGGACACGTGCAGCGGTTACTTTCGGACTTGCCATCTCAGACACTCTACCTCTGGGGCGTTCGGAAGCTGCGCGAAGGTAACAAAGTGGGCTCAAGTCCAGTACCCGAAAGGTGTCTCATGCCTCTCAACAGATGGCAGGCAGCGTGTCTCCTGCTGCTGCAGAAGGACTGCAGACGTCTGTTTCAGGCTATAGGCTAGAAACGTGGTGCCCGCTGATAGAAATGCCGGCAGTGGCCCGCAGTGAAAGTGTCATGCACCTGGTGGTTTCTTCGACATAAGCAAGCCACACGTACCGGTCACGGACATGTGCCCCTGCGCGGGGCAGGGTGCGTGAAGCCACCTCTTTGGGCAAACCCTACGGGTGGCCTGGCAAATGTGTCCCGTTTATGGGAAACTGTTATATTCCTTTCCGGTTTGATGAAAGGTACGTTACGAGCATTGCCGTTTTCTGGATTTGGAGTTCTGCCATGGAGTGCAACGCAGAGACCCAAGGGTTTGGGGGATAGGGAGCTAGCGCTTTGGCAGAGGCATCGCCATGCTGCCCCGAGCTCTGGGCTCCGTATTCAACTTGGAGTAAAGGCAGCCTGGGGTGCAATGCACGGACCGTCTGGCCCTAGACGGGATGTGCACGTGCAATAGACGAGCTAGAGGAGAGAAATGGGATACCCGCAGTTCTTCGGGATAGGCCAGCTCTCATCCAGCTAGTTGCGAAAGCGGGCTCCGAAAGGCCTGGATGCCTTTGCTCAACACGCCACACACGAGTTCAGTCACGCAGTACTACACTCGGAGTTTCTCAAGGGTACGTGGAGGGACAGCTTTTCTGACTGCATAGGAACGGAGTTCCTCACAGGGGAAATGGGATGTGTACCGGACAGGCTGGGTGAACAAAATTTCGTATGCAGTTGTCCTCCAGTGGACCGGGAGAGGGACCCAGGTCTGGCGAGCACATAGTGTCTCTGGTCCCACACGTTCTGGGGCAGTGTGCTGCCTCAGCTCCCTTACAAGGCTGTGTTGACCTTGAGCCACGTAAGTAGAATAAGCTGCGGAAGTCAGTTTGACGCACATCCCAGGGTAGCCTTGCAGAGTTCCAATCCCAAGCCCTGTGGAGACAGATGGGCCTGAAAGCGTTTCACCCACGACGGCTCTTTGAAAACTCCGGGTCATTCCGAGTGCAGGGAGGACTGCGGTGAAGAGGGCTGTGAGCGTCAGTCGTATCTTTTGTCCACGCCTCCTGGACGTGGAGTGTGGCAAAGCGTGCCCAGGTGGACGGGAGGACAAAGCCTTCCCAAATCAAGTTGCAGGCTGCTGTTGTTACATGGAATCCCGGGCTTTGTTCACTGCCGTGTGCGACAAAGAAATCCTGGCTTCGTGTTTGTTCCTTGAGTGCGGGAAGTCCTCGTAGAGGGAGGCTTGAGGTGTCCAGTGTTCACCCAAATCGCTTCCGATCACAGGACGGAACATCGCACACACTTGTTGGCACTGTGGCCTCAGGTCCATTGCAAAGTAAGCCTTCGCCGAGGCGTGGGAAACGAGTCGCTCCCCAGCTCACAAATGCCCGTGATGAGGTGGGCCGGATGGAAGCATGGGGGGTACCATGCTGCTTTGCCTGCAGGAGAAACATACGACAAGGTTCTAGAACATACTGTTATCTATGGGAGGACTGTGGTGCCCGGGACGCTCGGTGGCTCCAACGAGGGGCGCTAAGGGCTCCTTCTGAAGCCCATACGATGCCAATCGTTTCAACGCACTTTGCTGCTGGCCCACGTGCTGGTTGCCCACCTCTGCAATGTATGGGAATTCAACTCTGTAGCAGGTCTTCCCACCGGGGACGCTAATTTCGTTCACATCCTCGACCCTGAGCCTAGTGGCAGAGGCAAAAGCTGGGTCACTTCAGAGGCTCTTCCACCAGACGTTCGCAGAGGCGCCTGCCTTGGACTTGAAGCTACACGGAAGCAGGGACCTCAGGCACAGGGCAGACTGAGCGGTGTCCACCCTCACAGCATATAGCATTTCCTCGGGAACAGGGTCACTTTGGTGTCAGCTCTGGGATCCAAGATTTCGTGAGAGTGCTCCTTTGGTGACCAGAATCTATGGCTCACGCGGGACACGTGCAGCGGTTACTTTCAGACTTGCCATCTCAGACACTCTACCTCTGGGGCGTTCGGAAGCTGCGCGAAGGTAACAAAGTGGGCTCAAGTCCAGTACCCGAAAGGTGTCTCATGCCTCTCAACAGATGGCAGGCAGCGTGTCTCCTGCTGCTGCAGAAGGACTGCAGACGTCTGTTTCAGGCTATAGGCTAGAAACGTGGTGCCCGCTGATAGAAATGCCGGCAGTGGCCCGCAGTGAAAGTGTCACGCACCTGGTGGTTTCTTCGACATAAGCAAGCCACACGTACCGGTCATGGACATGTGCCCCTGCGCGGGGCAGTGTGCGTGAAGCCACCTCTTTGGGCAAACCCTACGGGTGGCCTGGCAAATGTGTCCCGTTTATGGGAAACTGTTATATTCCTTTCCGGTTTGATGAAAGGTACGTTACGAGCATTGCCGTTTTCTGGATTTGGAGTTCTGCCATGGAGTGCAACGCAGAGACCCAAGGGTTTGGGGGATAGGGAGCTAGCGCTTTGGCAGAGGCATCGCCATGCTGCCCCGAGCTCTGGGCTCCGTATTCAACTTGGAGTAAAGGCAGCCTGGGGTGCAATGCACGGACCGTCTGGCCCTAGACGGGATGTGCACGTGCAATAGACGAGCTAGAGGAGAGAAATGGGATACCCGCAGTTCTTCGGGATAGGCCAGCTCTCATCCAGCTAGTTGCGAAAGCGGGCTCCGAAAGGCCTGGATGCCTTTGCTCAACACGCCACACACGAGTTCAGTCACGCAGTACTACACTCGGAGTTTCTCAAGGGTACGTGGAGGGACAGCTTTTCTGACTGCATAGGAACGGAGTTCCTCACAGGGGAAATGGGATGTGTACCGGACAGGCTGGGTGAACAAAATTTCGTATGCAGTTGTCCTCCAGTGGACCGGGAGAGGGACCCAGGTCTGGCGAGCACATAGTGTCTCTGGTCCCACACGTTCTGGGGCAGTGTGCTGCCTCAGCTCCCTTACAAGGCTGTGTTGACCTTGAGCCACGTAAGTAGAATAAGCTGCGGAAGTCAGTTTGACGCACATCCCAGGGTAGCCTTGCAGAGTTCCAATCCCAAGCCCTGTGGAGACAGATGGGCCTGAAAGCGTTTCACCCACGACGGCTCTTTGAAAACTCCGGGTCATTCCGAGTGCAGGGAGGACTGCGGTGAAGAGGGCTGTGAGCGTCAGTCGTATCTTTTGTCCACGCCTCCTGGACGTGGAGTGTGGCAAAGCGTGCCCAGGTGGACGGGAGGACAAAGCCTTCCCAAATCAAGTTGCAGGCTGCTGTTGTTACATGGAATCCCGGGCTTTGTTCACTGCCGTGTGCGACAAAGAAATCCTGGCTTCGTGTTTGTTCCTTGAGTGCGGGAAGTCCTCGTAGACGGAGGCTTGAGGTGTCCAGTGTTCACCCAAATCGCTTCCGATCACAGGACGGAACATCGCACACACTTGTTGGCACTGTGGCCTCAGGTCCATTGCAAAGTAAGCCTTCGCCGAGGCGTGGGAAACGAGTCGCTCCCCAGCTCACAAATGCCCGTGATGAGGTGGGCCGGATGGAAGCATGGGGGGTACCATGCTGCTTTGCCTGCAGGAGAAACATACGACAAGGTTCTAGAACATACTGTTATCTATGGGAGGACTGTGGTGCCCGGGACGCTCGGTGGCTCCAACGAGGGGCGCTAAGGGCTCCTTCTGAAGCCCATATGATGCCAATCGTTTCAACGCACTTTGCTGCTGGCCCACGTGCTTGTTGCCCACCTCTGCAATGTATGGGAATTCAACTCTGTAGCAGGTCTTCCCACCGGGGACGCTAATTTCGTTCACATCCTCGACCCTGAGCCTAGTGGCAGAGGCAAAAGCTGGGTCACTTCAGAGGCTCTTCCACCAGACGTTCGCAGAGGCGCCTGCCTTGGACTTGAAGCTACACGGAAGCAGGGACCTCAGGCACAGGGCAGACTGAGCGGTGTCCACCCTCACAGCATATAGCATTTCCTCGGGAACAGGGTCACTTTGGTGTCAGCTCTGGGATCCAAGATTTCGTGAGAGTGCTCCTTTGGTGACCAGAATCTATGGCTCACGCGGGACACGTGCAGCGGTTACTTTCGGACTTGCCATCTCAGACACTCTACCTCTGGGGCGTTCGGAAGCTGCGCGAAGGTAACAAAGTGGGCTCAAGTCCAGTACCCGAAAGGTGTCTCATGCCTCTCAACAGATGGCAGGCAGCGTGTCTCCTGCTGCTGCAGAAGGACTGCAGACGTCTGTTTCAGGCTATAGGCTAGAAACGTGGTGCCCGCTGATAGAAATGCCGGCAGTGGCCCACAGTGAAAGTGTCATGCACCTGGTGGTTTCTTCGACATAAGCAAGCCACACGTACCGGTCACGGACATGTGCCCCTGCGCGGGGCAGGGTGCGTGAAGCCACCTCTTTGGGCAAACCCTACGGGTGGCCTGGCAAATGTGTCCCGTTTATGGGAAACTGTTATATTCCTTTCCGGTTTGATGAAAGGTACGTTACGAGCATTGCCGTTTTCTGGATTTGGAGTTCTGCCATGGAGTGCAACGCAGAGACCCAAGGGTTTGGGGGATAGGGAGCTAGCGCTTTGGCAGAGGCATCGCCATGCTGCCCCGAGCTCTGGGCTCCGTATTCAACTTGGAGTAAAGGCAGCCTGGGGTGCAATGCACGGACCGTCTGGCCCTAGACGGGATGTGCACGTGCAATAGACGAGCTAGAGGAGAGAAATGGGATACCCGCAGTTCTTCGGGATAGGCCAGCTCTCATCCAGCTAGTTGCGAAAGCGGGCTCCGAAAGGCCTGGATGCCTTTGCTCAACACGCCACACACGAGTTCAGTCACGCAGTACTACACTCGGAGTTTCTCAAGGGTACGTGGAGGGACAGCTTTTCTGACTGCATAGGAACGGAGTTCCTCACAGGGGAAATGGGATGTGTACCGGACAGGCTGGGTGAACAAAATTTCGTATGCAGTTGTCCTCCAGTGGACCGGGAGAGGGACCCAGGTCTGGCGAGCACATAGTGTCTCTGGTCCCACACGTTCTGGGGCAGTGTGCTGCCTCAGCTCCCTTACAAGGCTGTGTTGACCTTGAGCCACGTAAGTAGAATAAGCTGCGGAAGTCAGTTTGACGCACATCCCAGGGTAGCCTTGCAGAGTTCCAATCCCAAGCCCTGTGGAGACAGATGGGCCTGAAAGCGTTTCACCCACGACGGCTCTTTGAAAACTCCGGGTCATTCCGAGTGCAGGGAGGACTGCGGTGAAGAGGGCTGTGAGCGTCAGTCGTATCTTTTGTCCACGCCTCCTGGACGTGGAGTGTGGCAAAGCGTGCCCAGGTGGACGGGAGGACAAAGCCTTCCCAAATCAAGTTGCAGGCTGCTGTTGTTACATGGAATCCCGGGCTTTGTTCACTGCCGTGTGCGACAAAGAAATCCTGGCTTCGTGTTTGTTCCTTGAGTGCGGGAAGTCCTCGTAGAGGGAGGCTTGAGGTGTCCAGTGTTCACCCAAATCGCTTCCGATCACAGGACGGAACATCGCACACACTTGTTGGCACTGTGGCCTCAGGTCCATTGCAAAGTAAGCCTTCGCCGAGGCGTGGGAAACGAGTCGCTCCCCAGCTCACAAATGCCCGTGATGAGGTGGGCCGGATGGAAGCATGGGGGGTACCATGCTGCTTTGCCTGCAGGAGAAACATACGACAAGGTTCTAGAACATACTGTTATCTATGGGAGGACTGTGGTGCCCGGGACGCTCGGTGGCTCCAACGAGGGGCGCTAAGGGCTCCTTCTGAAGCCCATACGATGCCAATCGTTTCAACGCACTTTGCTGCTGGCCCACGTGCTGGTTGCCCACCTCTGCAATGTATGGGAATTCAACTCTGTAGCAGGTCTTCCCACCGGGGACGCTAATTTCGTTCACATCCTCGACCCTGAGCCTAGTGGCAGAGGCAAAAGCTGGGTCACTTCAGAGGCTCTTCCACCAGACGTTCGCAGAGGCGCCTGCCTTGGACTTGAAGCTACACGGAAGCAGGGACCTCAGGCACAGGGCAGACTGAGCGGTGTCCACCCTCACAGCATATAGCATTTCCTCGGGAACAGGGTCACTTTGGTGTCAGCTCTGGGATCCAAGATTTCGTGAGAGTGCTCCTTTGGTGACCAGAATCTATGGCTCACGCGGGACACGTGCAGCGGTTACTTTCAGACTTGCCATCTCAGACACTCTACCTCTGGGGCGTTCGGAAGCTGCGCGAAGGTAACAAAGTGGGCTCAAGTCCAGTACCCGAAAGGTGTCTCATGCCTCTCAACAGATGGCAGGCAGCGTGTCTCCTGCTGCTGCAGAAGGACTGCAGACGTCTGTTTCAGGCTATAGGCTAGAAACGTGGTGCCCGCTGATAGAAATGCCGGCAGTGGCCCGCAGTGAAAGTGTCACGCACCTGGTGGTTTCTTCGACATAAGCAAGCCACACGTACCGGTCATGGACATGTGCCCCTGCGCGGGGCAGTGTGCGTGAAGCCACCTCTTTGGGCAAACCCTACGGGTGGCCTGGCAAATGTGTCCCGTTTATGGGAAACTGTTATATTCCTTTCCGGTTTGATGAAAGGTACGTTACGAGCATTGCCGTTTTCTGGATTTGGAGTTCTGCCATGGAGTGCAACGCAGAGACCCAAGGGTTTGGGGGATAGGGAGCTAGCGCTTTGGCAGAGGCATCGCCATGCTGCCCCGAGCTCTGGGCTCCGTATTCAACTTGGAGTAAAGGCAGCCTGGGGTGCAATGCACGGACCGTCTGGCCCTAGACGGGATGTGCACGTGCAATAGACGAGCTAGAGGAGAGAAATGGGATACCCGCAGTTCTTCGGGATAGGCCAGCTCTCATCCAGCTAGTTGCGAAAGCGGGCTCCGAAAGGCCTGGATGCCTTTGCTCAACACGCCACACACGAGTTCAGTCACGCAGTACTACACTCGGAGTTTCTCAAGGGTACGTGGAGGGACAGCTTTTCTGACTGCATAGGAACGGAGTTCCTCACAGGGGAAATGGGATGTGTACCGGACAGGCTGGGTGAACAAAATTTCGTATGCAGTTGTCCTCCAGTGGACCGGGAGAGGGACCCAGGTCTGGCGAGCACATAGTGTCTCTGGTCCCACACGTTCTGGGGCAGTGTGCTGCCTCAGCTCCCTTACAAGGCTGTGTTGACCTTGAGCCACGTAAGTAGAATAAGCTGCGGAAGTCAGTTTGACGCACATCCCATGGTAGCCTTGCAGAGTTCCAATCCCAAGCCCTGTGGAGACAGATGGGCCTGAAAGCGTTTCACCCACGACGGCTCTTTGAAAACTCCGGGTCATTCCGAGTGCAGGGAGGACTGCGGTGAAGAGGGCTGTGAGCGTCTGTCGTTTCTTTTGTCCACGCCTGCTGGACGTGGAGTGTGGCAAAGCGTGCCCAGGTGGACGGGAGGACAAAGCCTTCCCAAATCAAGTTGCAGGCTGCTGTTGTTACATGGAATCCCGGGCTTTGTTCACTGCCGTGTGCGACAAAGAAATTCTGGCTTCGTGTTTGTTCCTTGAGTGCGGGAAGTCCTCGTAGAGGGAGGCTTGAGGTGTCCAGTGTTCACCCAAATCGCTTCCGATCACAGGACGGAACATCGCACACACTTGTTGGCACTGTGGCCTCAGGTCCATTGCAAAGTAAGCCTTCGCCGAGGCGTGGGAAACGAGTCGCTCCCCAGCTCACAAATGCCCGTGATGAGGTGGGCCGGATGGAAGCATGGGGGGTACCATGCTGCTTTGCCTGCAGGAGAAACATACGACAAGGTTCTAGAACATACTGTTATCTATGGGAGGACTGTGGTGCCCGGGACGCTCGGTGGCTCCAACGAGGGGCGCTAAGGGCTCCTTCTGAAGCCCATACGATGCCAATCGTTTCAACGCACTTTGCTGCTGGCCCACGTGCTGGTTGCCCACCTCTGCAATGTATGGGAATTCAACTCTGTAGCAGGTCTTCCCACCGGGGACGCTAATTTCGTTCACATCCTCGACCCTGAGCCTAGTGGCAGAGGCAAAAGCTGGGTCACTTCAGAGGCTCTTCCACCAGACGTTCGCAGAGGCGCCTGCCTTGGACTTGAAGCTACACGGAAGCAGGGACCTCAGGCACAGGGCAGACTGAGCGGTGTCCACCCTCACAGCATATAGCATTTCCTCGGGAACAGGGTCACTTTGGTGTCAGCTCTGGGATCCAAGATTTCGTGAGAGTGCTCCTTTGGTGACCAGAATCTATGGCTCACGCGGGACACGTGCAGCGGTTACTTTCGGACTTGCCATCTCAGACACTCTACCTCTGGGGCGTTCGGAAGCTGCGCGAAGGTAACAAAGTGGGCTCAAGTCCAGTACCCGAAAGGTGTCTCATGCCTCTCAACAGATGGCAGGCAGCGTGTCTCCTGCTGCTGCAGAAGGACTGCAGACGTCTGTTTCAGGCTATAGGCTAGAAACGTGGTGCCCGCTGATAGAAATGCCGGCAGTGGCCCGCAGTGAAAGTGTCATGCACCTGGTGGTTTCTTCGACATAAGCAAGCCACACGTACCGGTCACGGACATGTGCCCCTGCGCGGGGCAGGGTGCGTGAAGCCACCTCTTTGGGCAAACCCTACGGGTGGCCTGGCAAATGTGTCCCGTTTATGGGAAACTGTTATATTCCTTTCCGGTTTGATGAAAGGTACGTTACGAGCATTGCCGTTTTCTGGATTTGGAGTTCTGCCATGGAGTGCAACGCAGAGACCCAAGGGTTTGGGGGATAGGGAGCTAGCGCTTTGGCAGAGGCATCGCCATGCTGCCCCGAGCTCTGGGCTCCGTATTCAACTTGGAGTAAAGGCAGCCTGGGGTGCAATGCACGGACCGTCTGGCCCTAGACGGGATGTGCACGTGCAATAGACGAGCTAGAGGAGAGAAATGGGATACCCGCAGTTCTTCGGGATAGGCCAGCTCTCATCCAGCTAGTTGCGAAAGCAGGCTCCGAAAGGCCTGGATGCCTTTGCTCAACACGCCACACACGAGTTCTGTCACGCAGTACTACATTCGGAGTTTCTCAAGGGTACGTGGAGGGACAGCTTTTCTGACTGCATAGGAACGGAGTTCCTCACAGGGGAAATGGGATGTGTACCGGACAGGCTGGGTGAACAAAATTTCGTATGCAGTTGTCCTCCAGTGGACCGGGAGAGGGACCCAGGTCTGGCGAGCACATAGTGTCTCTGGTCCCACACGTTCTGGGGCAGTGTGCTGCCTCAGCTCCCTTACAAGGCTGTGTTGACCTTGAGCCACGTAAGTAGAATAAGCTGCGGAAGTCAGTTTGACGCACATCCCAGGGTAGCCTTGCAGAGTTCCAATCCCAAGCCCTGTGGAGACAGATGGGCCTGAAAGCGTTTCACCCACGACGGCTCTTTGAAAACTCCGGGTCATTCCGAGTGCAGGGAGGACTGCGGTGAAGAGGGCTGTGAGCGTCAGTCGTATCTTTTGTCCACGCCTCCTGGACGTGGAGTGTGGCAAAGCGTGCCCAGGTGGACGGGAGGACAAAGCCTTCCCAAATCAAGTTGCAGGCTGCTGTTGTTACATGGAATCCCGGGCTTTGTTCACTGCCGTGTGCGACAAAGAAATCCTGGCTTCGTGTTTGTTCCTTGAGTGCGGGAAGTCCTCGTAGAGGGAGGCTTGAGGTGTCCAGTGTTCACCCAAATCGCTTCCGATCACAGGACGGAACATCGCACACACTTGTTGGCACTGTGGCCTCAGGTCCATTGCAAAGTAAGCCTTCGCCGAGGCGTGGGAAACGAGTCGCTCCCCAGCTCACAAATGCCCGTGATGAGGTGGGCCGGATGGAAGCATGGGGGGTACCATGCTGCTTTGCCTGCAGGAGAAACATACGACAAGGTTCTAGAACATACTGTTATCTATGGGAGGACTGTGGTGCCCGGGACGCTCGGTGGCTCCAACGAGGGGCGCTAAGGGCTCCTTCTGAAGCCCATACGATGCCAATCGTTTCAACGCACTTTGCTGCTGGCCCACGTGCTGGTTGCCCACCTCTGCAATGTATGGGAATTCAACTCTGTAGCAGGTCTTCCCACCGGGGACGCTAATTTCGTTCACATCCTCGACCCTGAGCCTAGTGGCAGAGGCAAAAGCTGGGTCACTTCAGAGGCTCTTCCACCAGACGTTCGCAGAGGCGCCTGCCTTGGACTTGAAGCTACACGGAAGCAGGGACCTCAGGCACAGGGCAGACTGAGCGGTGTCCACCCTCACAGCATATAGCATTTCCTCGGGAACAGGGTCACTTTGGTGTCAGCTCTGGGATCCAAGATTTCGTGAGAGTGCTCCTTTGGTGACCAGAATCTATGGCTCACGCGGGACACGTGCAGCGGTTACTTTCGGACTTGCCATCTCAGACACTCTACCTCTGGGGCGTTCGGAAGCTGCGCGAAGGTAACAAAGTGGGCTCAAGTCCAGTACCCGAAAAGTGTCTCATGCCTCTCAACAGATGGCAGGCAGCGTGTCTCCTGCTGCTGCAGAAGGACTGCAGACGTCTGTTTCAGGCTATAGGCTAGAAACGTGGTGCCCGCTGATAGAAATGCCGGCAGTGGCCCGCAGTGAAAGTGTCATGCACCTGGTGGTTTCTTCGACATAAGCAAGCCACACGTACCGGTCACGGACATGTGCCCCTGTGCGGGGCAGGGTGCGTGAAGCCACCTCTTTGGGCAAACCCTACGGGTGGCCTGGCAAATGTGTCCCGTTTATGGGAAACTGTTATATTCCTTTCCGGTTTGATGAAAGGTAAGTTACGAGCATTGCCGTTTTCTGGATTTGGAGTTCTGCCATGGAGTGCAACGCAGAGACCCAAGGGTTTGGGGGATAGGGAGCTAGCGCTTTGGCAGAGGCATCGCCATGCTGCCCCGAGCTCTGGGCTCCGTATTCAACTTGGAGTAAAGGCAGCCTGGGGTGCAATGCACGGACCGTCTGGCCCTAGACGGGATGTGCACGTGCAATAGACGAGCTAGAGGAGAGAAATGGGATACCCGCAGTTCTTCGGGATAGGCCAGCTCTCATCCAGCTAGTTGCGAAAGCAGGCTCCGAAAGGCCTGGATGCCTTTGCTCAACACGCCACACACGAGTTCTGTCACGCAGTACTACATTCGGAGTTTCTCAAGGGTACGTGGAGGGACAGCTTTTCTGACTGCATAGGAACGGAGTTCCTCACAGGGGAAATGGGATGTGTACCGGACAGGCTGGGTGAACAAAATTTCGTATGCAGTTGTCCTCCAGTGGACCGGGAGAGGGACCCAGGTCTGGCGAGCACATAGTGTCTCTGGTCCCACACGTTCTGGGGCAGTGTGCTGCCTCAGCTCCCTTACAAGGCTGTGTTGACCTTGAGCCACGTAAGTAGAATAAGCTGCGGAAGTCAGTTTGACGCACATCCCAGGGTAGCCTTGCAGAGTTCCAATCCCAAGCCCTGTGGAGACAGATGGGCCTGAAAGCGTTTCACCCACGACGGCTCTTTGAAAACTCCGGGTCATTCCGAGTGCAGGGAGGACTGCGGTGAAGAGGGCTGTGAGCGTCAGTCGTATATTTTGTCCACGCCTCCTGGACGTGGAGTGTGGCAAAGCGTGCCCAGGTGGACGGGAGGACAAAGCCTTCCCAAATCAAGTTGCAGGCTGCTGTTGTTACATGGAATCCCGGGCTTTGTTCACTGCCGTGTGCGACAAAGAAATCCTGGCTTCGTGTTTGTTCCTTGAGTGCGGGAAGTCCTCGTAGAGGGAGGCTTGAGGTGTCCAGTGTTCACCCAAATCGCTTCCGATCACAGGACGGAACATCGCACACACTTGTTGGCACTGTGGCCTCAGGTCCATTGCAAAGTAAGCCTTCGCCGAGGCGTGGGAAACGAGTCGCTCCCCAGCTCACAAATGCCCGTGATGAGGTGGGCCGGATGGAAGCATGGGGGGTACCATGCTGCTTTGCCTGCAGGAGAAACATACGACAAGGTTCTAGAACATACTGTTATCTATGGGAGGACTGTGGTGCCCGGGACGCTCGGTGGCTCCAACGAGGGGCGCTAAGGGCTCCTTCTGAAGCCCATACGATGCCAATCGTTTCAACGCACTTTGCTGCTGGCCCACGTGCTGGTTGCCCACCTCTGCAATGTATGGGAATTCAACTCTGTAGCAGGTCTTCCCACCGGGGACGCTAATTTCGTTCACATCCTCGACCCTGAGCCTAGTGGCAGAGGCAAAAGCTGGGTCACTTCAGAGGCTCTTCCACCAGACGTTCGCAGAGGCGCCTGCCTTGGACTTGAAGCTACACGGAAGCAGGGACCTCAGGCACAGGGCAGACTGAGCGGTGTCCACCCTCACAGCATATAGCATTTCCTCGGGAACAGGGTCACTTTGGTGTCAGCTCTGGGATCCAAGATTTCGTGAGAGTGCTCCTTTGGTGACCAGAATCTATGGCTCACGCGGGACACGTGCAGCGGTTACTTTCGGACTTGCCATCTCAGACACTCTACCTCTGGGGCGTTCGGAAGCTGCGCGAAGGTAACAAAGTGGGCTCAAGTCCAGTACCCGAAAAGTGTCTCATGCCTCTCAACAGATGGCAGGCAGCGTGTCTCCTGCTGCTGCAGAAGGACTGCAGACGTCTGTTTCAGGCTATAGGCTAGAAACGTGGTGCCCGCTGATAGAAATGCCGGCAGTGGCCCGCAGTGAAAGTGTCATGCACCTGGTGGTTTCTTCGACATAAGCAAGCCACACGTACCGGTCACGGACATGTGCCCCTGCGCGGGGCAGGGTGCGTGAAGCCACCTCTTTGGGCAAACTCTACGGGTGGCCTGGCAAATGTGTCCCGTTTATGGGAAACTGTTATATTCCTTTCCGGTTTGATGAAAGGTACGTTACGAGCATTGCCGTTTTCTGGATTTGGAGTTCTGCCATGGAGTGCAACGCAGAGACCCAAGGGTTTGGGGGATAGGGAGCTAGCGCTTTGGCAGAGGCATCGCCATGCTGCCCCGAGCTCTGGGCTCCGTATTCAACTTGGAGTAAAGGCAGCCTGGGGTGCAATGCACGGACCGTCTGGCCCTAGACGGGATGTGCACGTGCAATAGACGAGCTAGAGGAGAGAAATGGGATACCCGCAGTTCTTCGGGATAGGCCAGCTCTCATCCAGCTAGTTGCGAAAGCGGGCTCCGAAAGGCCTGGATGCCTTTGCTCAACACGCCACACACGAGTTCAGTCACGCAGTACTACACTCGGAGTTTCTCAAGGGTACGTGGAGGGACAGCTTTTCTGACTGCATAGGAACGGAGTTCCTCACAGGGGAAATGGGATGTGTACCGGACAGGCTGGGTGAACAAAATTTCGTATGCAGTTGTCCTCCAGTGGACCGGGAGAGGGACCCAGGTCTGGCGAGCACATAGTGTCTCTGGTCCCACACGTTCTGGGGCAGTGTGCTGCCTCAGCTCCCTTACAAGGCTGTGTTGACCTTGAGCCACGTAAGTAGAATAAGCTGCGGAAGTCAGTTTGACGCACATCCCAGGGTAGCCTTGCAGAGTTCCAATCCCAAGCCCTGTGGAGACAGATGGGCCTGAAAGCGTTTCACCCACGACGGCTCTTTGAAAACTCCGGGTCATTCCGAGTGCAGGGAGGACTGCAGTGAAGAGGGCTGTGAGCGTCAGTCGTATCTTTTGTCCACGCCTCCTGGACGTGGAGTGTGGCAAAGCGTGCCCAGGTGGACGGGAGGACAAAGCCTTCCCAAATCAAGTTGCAGGCTGCTGTTGTTACATGGAATCCCGGGCTTTGTTCACTGCCGTGTGCGACAAAGAAATCCTGGCTTCGTGTTTGTTCCTTGAGTGCGGGAAGTCCTCGTAGACGGAGGCTTGAGGTGTCCAGTGTTCACCCAAATCGCTTCCGATCACAGGACGGAACATCGCACACACTTGTTGGCACTGTGGCCTCAGGTCCATTGCAAAGTAAGCCTTCGCCGAGGCGTGGGAAACGAGTCGCTCCCCAGCTCACAAATGCCCGTGATGAGGTGGGCCGGATGGAAGCATGGGGGGTACCATGCTGCTTTGCCTGCAGGAGAAACATACGACAAGGTTCTAGAACATACTGTTATCTATGGGAGGACTGTGGTGCCCGGGACGCTCGGTGGCTCCAACGAGGGGCGCTAAGGGCTCCTTCTGAAGCCCATACGATGCCAATCGTTTCAATGCACTTTGCTGCTGGCCCACGTGCTGGTTGCCCACCTCTGCAATGTATGGGAATTCAACTCTGTAGCAGGTCTTCCCACCGGGGACGCTAATTTCGTTCACATCCTCGACCCTGAGCCTAGTGGCAGAGGCAAAAGCTGGGTCACTTCAGAGGCTCTTCCACCAGACGTTCGCAGAGGCGCCTGCCTTGGACTTGAAGCTACACGGAAGCAGGGACCTCAGGCACAGGGCAGACTGAGCGGTGTCCACCCTCACAGCATATAGCATTTCCTCGGGAACAGGGTCACTTTGGTGTCAGCTCTGGGATCCAAGATTTCGTGAGAGTGCTCCTTTGGTGACCAGAATCTATGGCTCACGCGGGACACTTGCAGCGGTTACTTTCGGACTTGCCATCTCAGACACTCTACCTCTGGGGCGTTCGGAAGCTGCGCGAAGGTAACAAAGTGGGCTCAAGTCCAGTACCCGAAAGGTGTCTCATGCCTCTCAACAGATGGCAGGCAGCGTGTCTCCTGCTGCTGCAGAAGGACTGCAGACGTCTGTTTCAGGCTATAGGCTAGAAACGTGGTGCCCGCTGATAGAAATGCCGGCAGTGGCCCGCAGTGAAAGTGTCATGCACCTGGTGGTTTCTTCGACATAAGCAAGCCACACGTACCGGTCATGGACATGTGCCCCTGCACGGGGCAGGGTGCGTGAAGCCACCTCTTTGGGCAAACCCTACGTGTGGCCTGGCAAATGTGTCCCGTTTATGGGAAACTGTTATATTCCTTTCCGGTTTGATGAAAGGTACGTTACGAGCATTGCCGTTTTCTGGATTTGGAGTTCTGCCATGGAGTGCAACGCAGAGACCCAAGGGTTTGGGGGATAGGGAGCTAGCGCTTTGGCAGAGGCATCGCCATGCTGCCCCGAGCTCTGGGCTCTGTATTCAACTTGGAGTAAAGGCAGCCTGGGGTGCAATGCACGGACCGTCTGGCCCTAGACGGGATGTGCACGTGCAATAGACGAGCTAGAGGAGAGAAATGGGATACCCGCAGTTCTTCGGGATAGGCCAGCTCTCATCCAGCTAGTTGCGAAAGCGGGCTCCGAAAGGCCTGGATGCCTTTGCTCAACACGCCACACACGAGTTCAGTCACGCAGTACTACACTCGGAGTTTCTCAAGGGTACGTGGAGGGACAGCTTTTCAGACTGCATAGGAACGGAGTTCCTCACAGGGGAAATGGGATGTGTACCGGACAGGCTGGGTGAACAAAATTTCGTATGCAGTTGTCCTCCAGTGGACCGGGAGAGGGACCCAGGTCTGGCGAGCACATAGTGTCTCTGGTCCCACACGTTCTGGGGCAGTGTGCTGCCTCAGCTCCCTTACAAGGCTGTGTTGACCTTGAGCCACGTAAGTAGAATAAGCTGCGGAAGTCAGTTTGACGCACATCCCAGGGTAGCCTTGCAGAGTTCCAATCCCAAGCCCTGTGGAGACAGATGGGCCTGAAAGCGTTTCACCCACGACGGCTCTTTGAAAACTCCGGGTCATTCTGAGTGCAGGGAGGACTGCAGTGAAGAGGGCTGTGAGCGTCAGTCGTATCTTTTGTCCACGCCTCCTGGACGTGGAGTGTGGCAAAGCGTGCCCAGGTGGACGGGAGGACAAAGCCTTCCCAAATCAAGTTGCAGGCTGCTGTTGTTACATGGAATCCCGGGCTTTGTTCACTGCTGTGTGCGACAAAGAAATCCTGGCTTCGTGTTTGTTCCTTGAGTGCGGGAAGTCCTCGTAGACGGAGGCTTGAGGTGTCCAGTGTTCACCCAAATCGCTTCCGATCACAGGACGGAACATCGCACACACTTGTTGGCACTGTGGCCTCAGGTCCATTGCAAAGTAAGCCTTCGCCGAGGCGTGGGAAACGAGTCGCTCCCCAGCTCACAAATGCCCGTGATGAGGTGGGCCGGATGGAAGCATGGGGGGTACCATGCTGCTTTGCCTGCAGGAGAAACATACGACAAGGTTCTAGAACATACTGTTATCTATGGGAGGACTGTGGTGCCCGGGACGCTCGGTGGCTCCAACGAGGGGCGCTAAGGGCTCCTTCTGAAGCCCATACGATGCCAATCGTCTCAACGCACTTTGCTGCTGGCCCACGTGCTGGTTGCCCACCTCTGCAATGTATGGGAATTCAACTCTGTAGCAGGTCTTCCCACCGGGGACGCTAATTTCGTTCACATCCTCGACCCTGAGCCTAGTGGCAGAGGCAAAAGCTGGGTCACTTCAGAGGCTCTTCCACCAGACGTTCGCAGAGGCGCCTGCCTTGGACATGAAGCTACACGGAAGCAGGGACCTCAGGCACAGGGCAGACTGAGCGGTGTCCACCCTCACAGCATATAGCATTTCCTCGGGAACAGGGTCACTTTGGTGTCAGCTCTGGGATCCAAGATTTCGTGAGAGTGCTCCTTTGGTGACCAGAATCTATGGCTCACGCGGGACACTTGCAGCGGTTACTTTCGGACTTGCCATCTCAGACACTCTACCTCTGGGGCGTTCGGAAGCTGCGCGAAGGTAACAAAGTGGGCTCAAGTCCAGTACCCGAAAGGTGTCTCATGCCTCTCAACAGATGGCAGGCAGCGTGTCTCCTGCTGCTGCAGAAGGACTGCAGACGTCTGTTTCAGGCTATAGGCTAGAAACGTGGTGCCCGCTGATAGAAATGCCGGCAGTGGCCCGCAGTGAAAGTGTCACGCACCTGGTGGTTTCTTCGACATAAGCAAGCCACACGTACCGGTCATGGACATGTGCCCCTGCGCGGGGCAGGGTGCGTGAAGCCACCTCTTTGGGCAAACCCTACGGGTGGCCTGGCAAATGTGTCCCGTTTATGGGAAACTGTTATATTCCTTTCCGGTTTGATGAAAGGTACGTTACGAGCATTGCCGTTTTCTGGATTTGGAGTTCTGCCATGGAGTGCAACGCAGAGACCCAAGGGTTTGGGGGATAGGGAGCTAGCGCTTTGGCAGAGGCATCGCCATGCTGCCCCGAGCTCTGGGCTCCGTATTCAACTTGGAGTAAAGGCAGCCTGGGGTGCAATGCACGGACCGTCTGGCCCTAGACGGGATGTGCACGTGCAATAGACGAGCTAGAGGAGAGAAATGGGATACCCGCAGTTCTTCGGGATAGGCCAGCTCTCATCCAGCTAGTTGCGAAAGCGGGCTCCGAAAGGCCTGGATGCCTTTGCTCAACACGCCACACACGAGTTCAGTCACGCAGTACTACACTCGGAGTTTCTCAAGGGTACGTGGAGGGACAGCTTTTCTGACTGCATAGGAACGGAGTTCCTCACAGGGGAAATGGGATGTGTACCGGACAGGCTGGGTGAACAAAATTTCGTATGCAGTTGTCCTCCAGTGGACCGGGAGAGGGACCCAGGTCTGGCGAGCACATAGTGTCTCTGGTCCCACACGTTCTGGGGCAGTGTGCTGCCTCAGCTCCCTTACAAGGCTGTGTTGACCTTGAGCCACGTAAGTAGAATAAGCTGCGGAAGTCAGTTTGACGCAAATCCCAGGGTAGCCTTGCAGAGTTCCAATCCCAAGCCCTGTGGAGACAGATGGGCCTGAAAGCGTTTCACCCACGACGGCTCTTTGAAAACTCCGGGTCATTCCGAGTGCAGGGAGGACTGCGGTGAAGAGGGCTGTGAGCGTCAGTCGTATCTTTTGTCCACGCCTCCTGGACGTGGAGTGTGGCAAAGCGTGCCCAGGTGGACGGGAGGACAAAGCCTTCCCAAATCAAGTTGCAGGCTGCTGTTGTTACATGGAATCCCGGGCTTTGTTCACTGCCGTGTGCGACAAAGAAATCCTGGCTTCGTGTTTGTTCCTTGAGTGCGGGAAGTCCTCGTAGACGGAGGCTTGAGGTGTCCAGTGTTCACCCAAATCGCTTCCGATCACAGGACGGAACATCGCACACACTTGTTGGCACTGTGGCCTCAGGTCCATTGCAAAGTAAGCCTTCGCCGAGGCGTGGGAAACGAGTCGCTCCCCAGCTCACAAATGCCCGTGATGAGGTGGGCCGGATGGAAGCATGGGGGGTACCATGCTGCTTTGCCTGCAGGAGAAACATACGACAAGGTTCTAGAACATACTGTTATCTATGGGAGGACTGTGGTGCCCGGGACGCTCGGTGGCTCCAACGAGGGGCGCTAAGGGCTCCTTCTGAAGCCCATACGATGCCAATCGTTTCAACGCACTTTGCTGCTGGCCCACGTGCTGGTTGCCCACCTCTGCAATGTATGGGAATTCAACTCTGTAGCAGGTCTTCCCACCGGGGACGCTAATTTCGTTCACATCCTCGACCCTGAGCCTAGTGGCAGAGGCAAAAGCTGGGTCACTTCAGAGGCTCTTCCACCAGACGTTCGCAGAGGCGCCTGCCTTGGACTTGAAGCTACACGGAAGCAGGGACCTCAGGCACAGGGCAGACTGAGCGGTGTCCACCCTCACAGCATATAGCATTTCCTCGGGAACAGGGTCACTTTGGTGTCAGCTCTGGGATCCAAGATTTCGTGAGAGTGCTCCTTTGGTGACCAGAATCTATGGCTCACGCGGGACACGTGCAGCGGTTACTTTCGGACTTGCCATCTCAGACACTCTACCTCTGGGGCGTTCGGAAGCTGCGCGAAGGTAACAAAGTGGGCTCAAGTCCAGTACCCGAAAGGTGTCTCATGCCTCTCAACAGATGGCAGGCAGCGTGTCTCCTGCTGCTGCAGAAGGACTGCAGACGTCTGTTTCAGGCTATAGGCTAGAAACGTGGTGCCCGCTGATAGAAATGCCGGCAGTGGCCCGCAGTGAAAGTGTCACGCACCTGGTGGTTTCTTCGACATAAGCAAGCCACACGTACCGGTCACGGACATGTGCCCCTGCGCGGGGCAGGGTGCGTGAAGCCACCTCTTTGGGCAAACCCTACGGGTGGCCTGGCAAATGTGTCCCGTTTATGGGAAACTGTTATATTCCTTTCCGGTTTGATGAAAGGTACGTTACGAGCATTGCCGTTTTCTGGATTTGGAGTTCTGCCATGGAGTGCAACGCAGAGACCCAAGGGTTTGGGGGATAGGGAGCTAGCGCTTTGGCAGAGGCATCGCCATGCTGCCCCGAGCTCTGGGCTCCGTATTCAACTTGGAGTAAAGGCAGCCTGGGGTGCAATGCACGGACCGTCTGGCCCTAGACGGGATGTGCACGTGCAATAGACGAGCTAGAGGAGAGAAATGGGATACCCGCAGTTCTTCGGGATAGGCCAGCTCTCATCCAGCTAGTTGCGAAAGCGGGCTCCGAAAGGCCTGGATGCCTTTGCTCAACACGCCACACACGAGTTCAGTCACGCAGTACTACACTCGGAGTTTCTCAAGGGTACGTGGAGGGACAGCTTTTCTGACTGCATAGGAACGGAGTTCCTCACAGGGGAAATGGGATGTGTACCGGACAGGCTGGGTGAACAAAATTTCGTATGCAGTTGTCCTCCAGTGGACCGGGAGAGGGACCCAGGTCTGGCGAGCACATAGTGTCTCTGGTCCCACACGTTCTGGGGCAGTGTGCTGCCTCAGCTCCCTTACAAGGCTGTGTTGACCTTGAGCCACGTAAGTAGAATAAGCTGCGGAAGTCAGTTTGACGCACATCCCAGGGTAGCCTTGCAGAGTTCCAATCCCAAGCCCTGTGGAGACAGATGGGCCTGAAAGCGTTTCACCCACGACGGCTCTTTGAAAACTCCGGGTCATTCCGAGTGCAGGGAGGACTGCGGTGAAGAGGGCTGTGAGCGTCAGTCGTATCTTTTGTCCACGCCTCCTGGACGTGGAGTGTGGCAAAGCGTGCCCAGGTGGACGGGAGGACAAAGCCTTCCCAAATCAAGTTGCAGGCTGCTGTTGTTACATGGAATCCCGGGCTTTGTTCACTGCCGTGTGCGACAAAGAAATCCTGGCTTCGTGTTTGTTCCTTGAGTGCGGGAAGTCCTCGTAGAGGGAGGCTTGAGGTGTCCAGTGTTCACCCAAATCGCTTCCGATCACAGGACGGAACATCGCACACACTTGTTGGCACTGTGGCCTCAGGTCCATTGCAAAGTAAGCCTTCGCCGAGGCGTGGGAAACGAGTCGCTCCCCAGCTCACAAATGCCCGTGATGAGGTGGGCCGGATGGAAGCATGGGGGGTACCATGCTGCTTTGCCTGCAGGAGAAACATACGACAAGGTTCTAGAACATACTGTTATCTATGGGAGGACTGTGGTGCCCGGGACGCTCGGTGGCTCCAACGAGGGGCGCTAAGGGCTCCTTCTGAAGCCCATACGATGCCAATCGTTTCAACGCACTTTGCTACTGGCCCACGTGCTGGTTGCCCACCTCTGCAATGTATGGGAATTCAACTCTGTAGCAGGTCTTCCCACCGGGGACGCTAATTTCGTTCACATCCTCGACCCTGAGCCTAGTGGCAGAGGCAAAAGCTGGGTCACTTCAGAGGCTCTTCCGCCAGACGTTCGCAGAGGCGCCTGCCTTGGACTTGAAGCTACACGGAAGCAGGGACCTCAGGCACAGGGCAGACTGAGCGGTGTCCACCCTCACAGCATATAGCATTTCCTCGGGAACAGGGTCACTTTGGTGTCAGCTCTGGGATCCAAGATTTCGTGAGAGTGCTCCTTTGGTGACCAGAATCTATGGCTCACGCGGGACACGTGCAGCGGTTACTTTCGGACTTGCCATCTCAGACACTCTACCTCTGGGGCGTTCGGAAGCTGCGCGAAGGTAACAAAGTGGGCTCAAGTCCAGTACCCGAAAGGTGTCTCATGCCTCTCAACAGATGGCAGGCAGCGTGTCTCCTGCTGCTGCAGGAGGACTGCAGACGTCTGTTTCAGGCTATAGGCTAGAAACGTGGTGCCCGCTGATAGAAATGCCGGCAGTGGCCCGCAGTGAAAGTGTCATGCACCTGGTGGTTTCTTCGACATAAGCAAGCCACACGTACCGGTCACGGACATGTGCCCCTGCGCGGGGCAGGGTGCGTGAAGCCACCTCTTTGGGCAAACCCTACGGGTGGCCTGGCAAATGTGTCCCGTTTATGGGAAACTGTTATATTCCTTTCCGGTTTGATGAAAGGTACGTTACGAGCATTGCCGTTTTCTGGATTTGGAGTTCTGCCATGGAGTGCAACGCAGAGACCCAAGGGTTTGGGGGATAGGGAGCTAGCGCTTTGGCAGAGGCATCGCCATGCTGCCCCGAGCTCTGGGCTCCGTATTCAACTTGGAGTAAAGGCAGCCTGGGGTGCAATGCACAGACCGTCTGGCCCTAGACGGGATGTGCACGTGCAATAGACGAGCTAGAGGAGAGAAATGGGATACCCGCAGTTCTTCGGGATAGGCCAGCTCTCATCCAGCTAGTTGCGAAAGCGGGCTCCGAAAGGCCTGGATGCCTTTGCTCAACACGCCACACACGAGTTCAGTCACGCAGTACTACACTCGGAGTTTCTCAAGGGTACGTGGAGGGACAGCTTTTCTGACTGCATAGGAACGGAGTTCCTCACAGGGGAAATGGGATGTGTACCGGACAGGCTGGGTGAACAAAATTTCGTATGCAGTTGTCCTCCAGTGGACCGGGAGAGGGACCCAGGTCTGGCGAGCACATAGTGTCTCTGGTCCCACACGTTCTGGGGCAGTGTGCTGCCTCAGCTCCCTTACAAGGCTGTGTTGACCTTGAGCCACGTAAGTAGAATAAGCTGCGGAAGTCAGTTTGACGCACATCCCAGGGTAGCCTTGCAGAGTTCCAATCCCAAGCCCTGTGGAGACAGATGGGCCTGAAAGCGTTTCACCCACGACGGCTCTTTGAAAACTCCGGGTCATTCCGAGTGCAGGGAGGACTGCGGTGAAGAGGGCTGTGAGCGTCAGTCGTATCTTTTGTCCGTGCCTCCTGGACGTGGAGTGTGGCAAAGCGTGCCCAGGTGGACGGGAGGACAAAGCCTTCCCAAATCAAGTTGCAGGCTGCTGTTGTTACATGGAATCCCGGGCTTTGTTCACTGCCGTGTGCGACAAAGAAATCCTGGCTTCGTGTTTGTTCCTTGAGTGCGGGAAGTCCTCGTAGATGGAGGCTTGAGGTGTCCAGTGTTCACCCAAATCGCTTCCGATCACAGGACGGAACATCGCACACACTTGTTGGCACTGTGGCCTCAGGTCCATTGCAAAGTAAGCCTTCGCCGAGGCGTGGGAAACGAGTCGCTCCCCAGCTCACAAATGCCCGTGATGAGGTGGGCCGGATGGAAGCATGGGGGGTACCATGCTGCTTTGCCTGCAGGAGAAACATACGACAAGGTTCTAGAACATACTGTTATCTATGGGAGGACTGTGGTGCCCGGGACGCTCGGTGGCTCCAACGAGGGGCGCTAAGGGCTCCTTCTGAAGCCCATACGATGCCAATCGTTTCAACGCACTTTGCTGCTGGCCCACGTGCTGGTTGCCCACCTCTGCAATGTATGGGAATTCAACTCTGTAGCAGGTCTTCCCACCGGGGACGCTAATTTCGTTCACATCCTCGACCCTGAGCCTAGTGGCAGAGGCAAAAGCTGGGTCACTTCAGAGGCTCTTCCGCCAGACGTTCGCAGAGGCGCCTGCCTTGGACTTGAAGCTACACGGAAGCAGGGACCTCAGGCACAGGGCAGACTGAGCGGTGTCCACCCTCACAGCATATAGCATTTCCTCGGGAACAGGGTCACTTTGGTGTCAGCTCTGGGATCCAAGATTTCGTGAGAGTGCTCCTTTGGTGACCAGAATCTATGGCTCACGCGGGACACTTGCAGCGGTTACTTTCGGACTTGCCATCTCAGACACTCTACCTCTGGGGCGTTCGGAAGCTGCGCGAAGGTAACAAAGTGGGCTCAAGTCCAGTACCCGAAAGGTGTCTCATGCCTCTCAACAGATGGCAGGCAGCGTGTCTCCTGCTGCTGCAGAAGGACTGCAGACGTCTGTTTCAGGCTATAGGCTAGAAACGTGGTGCCCGCTGATAGAAATGCCGGCAGTGGCCCGCAGTGAAAGTGTCATGCACCTGGTGGTTTCTTCGACATAAGCAAGCCACACGTACCGGTCACGGACATGTGCCCCTGCGCGGGGCAGGGTGCGTGAAGCCACCTCTTTGGGCAAACCCTACGGGTGGCCTGGCAAATGTGTCCCGTTTATGGGAAACTGTTATATTCCTTTCCGGTTTGATGAAAGGTACGTTACGAGCATTGCCGTTTTCTGGATTTGGAGTTCTGCCATGGAGTGCAACGCAGAGACCCAAGGGTTTGGGGGATAGGGAGCTAGCGCTTTGGCAGAGGCATCGCCATGCTGCCCCGAGCTCTGGGCTCCGTATTCAACTTGGAGTAAAGGCAGCCTGGGGTGCAATGCACGGACCGTCTGGCCCTAGACGGGATGTGCACGTGCAATAGACGAGCTAGAGGAGAGAAATGGGATACCCGCAGTTCTTCGGGATAGGCCAGCTCTCATCCAGCTAGTTGCGAAAGCGGGCTCCGAAAGGCCTGGATGCCTTTGCTCAACACGCCACACACGAGTTCAGTCACGCAGTACTACACTCGGAGTTTCTCAAGGGTACGTGGAGGGACAGCTTTTCTGACTGCATAGGAACGGAGTTCCTCACAGGGGAAATGGGATGTGTACCGGACAGGCTGGGTGAACAAAATTTCGTATGCAGTTGTCCTCCAGTGGACCGGGAGAGGGACCCAGGTCTGGCGAGCACATAGTGTCTCTGGTCCCACACGTTCTGGGGCAGTGTGCTGCCTCAGCTCCCTTACAAGGCTGTGTTGACCTTGAGCCACGTAAGTAGAATAAGCTGCGGAAGTCAGTTTGACGCACATCCCAGGGTAGCCTTGCAGAGTTCCAATCCCAAGCCCTGTGGAGACAGATGGGCCTGAAAGCGTTTCACCCACGACGGCTCTTTGAAAACTCCGGGTCATTCCGAGTGCAGGGAGGACTGCGGTGAAGAGGGCTGTGAGCGTCAGTCGTATCTTTTGTCCGTGCCTCCTGGACGTGGAGTGTGGCAAAGCGTGCCCAGGTGGACGGGAGGACAAAGCCTTCCCAAATCAAGTTGCAGGCTGCTGTTGTTACATGGAATCCCGGGCTTTGTTCACTGCCGTGTGCGACAAAGAAATCCTGGCTTCGTGTTTGTTCCTTGAGTGCGGGAAGTCCTCGTAGATGGAGGCTTGAGGTGTCCAGTGTTCACCCAAATCGCTTCCGATCACAGGACGGAACATCGCACACACTTGTTGGCACTGTGGCCTCAGGTCCATTGCAAAGTAAGCCTTCGCCGAGGCGTGGGAAACGAGTCGCTCCCCAGCTCACAAATGCCCGTGATGAGGTGGGCCGGATGGAAGCATGGGGGGTACCATGCTGCTTTGCCTGCAGGAGAAACATACGACAAGGTTCTAGAACATACTGTTATCTATGGGAGGACTGTGGTGCCCGGGACGCTCGGTGGCTCCAACGAGGGGCGCTAAGGGCTCCTTCTGAAGCCCATACGATGCCAATCGTTTCAACGCACTTTGCTGCTGGCCCACGTGCTGGTTGCCCACCTCTGCAATGTATGGGAATTCAACTCTGTAGCAGGTCTTCCCACCGGGGACGCTAATTTCGTTCACATCCTCGACCCTGAGCCTAGTGGCAGAGGCAAAAGCTGGGTCACTTCAGAGGCTCTTCCGCCAGACGTTCGCAGAGGCGCCTGCCTTGGACTTGAAGCTACACGGAAGCAGGGACCTCAGGCACAGGGCAGACTGAGCGGTGTCCACCCTCACAGCATATAGCATTTCCTCGGGAACAGGGTCACTTTGGTGTCAGCTCTGGGATCCAAGATTTCGTGAGAGTGCTCCTTTGGTGACCAGAATCTATGGCTCACGCGGGACACTTGCAGCGGTTACTTTCGGACTTGCCATCTCAGACACTCTACCTCTGGGGCGTTCGGAAGCTGCGCGAAGGTAACAAAGTGGGCTCAAGTCCAGTACCCGAAAGGTGTCTCATGCCTCTCAACAGATGGCAGGCAGCGTGTCTCCTGCTGCTGCAGAAGGACTGCAGACGTCTGTTTCAGGCTATAGGCTAGAAACGTGGTGCCCGCTGATAGAAATGCCGGCAGTGGCCCGCAGTGAAAGTGTCATGCACCTGGTGGTTTCTTCGACATAAGCAAGCCACACGTACCGGTCACGGACATGTGCCCCTGCGCGGGGCAGGGTGCGTGAAGCCACCTCTTTGGGCAAACCCTACGGGTGGCCTGGCAAATGTGTCCCGTTTATGGGAAACTGTTATATTCCTTTCCGGTTTGATGAAAGGTACGTTACGAGCATTGCCGTTTTCTGGATTTGGAGTTCTGCCATGGAGTGCAACGCAGAGACCCAAGGGTTTGGGGGATAGGGAGCTAGCGCTTTGGCAGAGGCATCGCCATGCTGCCCCGAGCTCTGGGCTCCGTATTCAACTTGGAGTAAAGGCAGCCTGGGGTGCAATGCACGGACCGTCTGGCCCTAGACGGGATGTGCACGTGCAATAGACGAGCTAGAGGAGAGAAATGGGATACCCGCAGTTCTTCGGGATAGGCCAGCTCTCATCCAGCTAGTTGCGAAAGCGGGCTCCGAAAGGCCTGGATGCCTTTGCTCAACACGCCACACACGAGTTCAGTCACGCAGTACTACACTCGGAGTTTCTCAAGGGTACGTGGAGGGACAGCTTTTCTGACTGCATAGGAACGGAGTTCCTCACAGGGGAAATGGGATGTGTACCGGACAGGCTGGGTGAACAAAATTTCGTATGCAGTTGTCCTCCAGTGGACCGGGAGAGGGACCCAGGTCTGGCGAGCACATAGTGTCTCTGGTCCCACACGTTCTGGGGCAGTGTGCTGCCTCAGCTCCCTTACAAGGCTGTGTTGACCTTGAGCCACGTAAGTAGAATAAGCTGCGGAAGTCAGTTTGACGCACATCCCAGGGTAGCCTTGCAGAGTTCCAATCCCAAGCCCTGTGGAGACAGATGGGCCTGAAAGCGTTTCACCCACGACGGCTCTTTGAAAACTCCGGGTCATTCCGAGTGCAGGGAGGACTGCGGTGAAGAGGGCTGTGAGCGTCAGTCGTATCTTTTGTCCGTGCCTCCTGGACGTGGAGTGTGGCAAAGCGTGCCCAGGTGGACGGGAGGACAAAGCCTTCCCAAATCAAGTTGCAGGCTGCTGTTGTTACATGGAATCCCGGGCTTTGTTCACTGCCGTGTGCGACAAAGAAATTCTGGCTTCGTGTTTGTTCCTTGAGTGCGGGAAGTCCTCGTAGAGGGAGGCTTGAGGTGTCCAGTGTTCACCCAAATCGCTTCCGATCACAGGACGGAACATCGCACACACTTGTTGGCACTGTGGCCTCAGGTCCATTGCAAAGTAAGCCTTCGCCGAGGCGTGGGAAACGAGTCGCTCCCCAGCTCACAAATGCCCGTGATGAGGTGGGCCGGATGGAAGCATGGGGGGTACCATGCTGCTTTGCCTGCAGGAGAAACATACGACAAGGTTCTAGAACATACTGTTATCTATGGGAGGACTGTGGTGCCCGGGACGCTCGGTGGCTCCAACGAGGGGCGCTAAGGGCTCCTTCTGAAGCCCATACGATGCCAATCGTTTCAACGCACTTTGCTGCTGGCCCACGTGCTGGTTGCCCACCTCTGCAATGTATGGGAATTCAACTCTGTAGCAGGTCTTCCCACCGGGGACGCTAATTTCGTTCACATCCTCGACCCTGAGCCTAGTGGCAGAGGCAAAAGCTGGGTCACTTCAGAGGCTCTTCCACCAGACGTTCGCAGAGGCGCCTGCCTTGGACTTGAAGCTACACGGAAGCAGGGACCTCAGGCACAGGGCAGACTGAGCGGTGTCCACCCTCACAGCATATGGCATTTCCTCGGGAACAGGGTCACTTTGGTGTCAGCTCTGGGATCCAAGATTTCGTGAGAGTGCTCCTTTGGTGACCAGAATCTATGGCTCACGCGGGACACGTGCAGCGGTTACTTTCGGACTTGCCATCTCAGACACTCTACCTCTGGGGCGTTCGGAAGCTGCGCGAAGGTAACAAAGTGGGCTCAAGTCCAGTACCCGAAAGGTGTCTCATGCCTCTCAACAGATGGCAGGCAGCGTGTCTCCTGCTGCTGCAGAAGGACTGCAGACGTCTGTTTCAGGCTATAGGCTAGAAACGTGGTGCCCGCTGATAGAAATGCCGGCAGTGGCCCGCAGTGAAAGTGTCACGCACCTGGTGGTTTCTTCGACATAAGCAAGCCACACGTACCGGTCACGGACATGTGCCCCTGCGCGGGGCAGGGTGCGTGAAGCCACCTCTTTGGGCAAACCCTACGGGTGGCCTGGCAAATGTGTCCCGTTTATGGGAAACTGTTATATTCCTTTCCGGTTTGATGAAAGGTACGTTACGAGCATTGCCGTTTTCTGGATTTGGAGTTCTGCCATGGAGTGCAACGCAGAGACCCAAGGGTTTGGGGGATAGGGAGCTAGCGCTTTGGCAGAGGCATCGCCATGCTGCCCCGAGCTCTGGGCTCCGTATTCAACTTGGAGTAAAGGCAGCCTGGGGTGCAATGCACGGACCGTCTGGCCCTAGACGGGATGTGCACGTGCAATAGACGAGCTAGAGGAGAGAAATGGGATACCCGCAGTTCTTCGGGATAGGCCAGCTCTCATCCAGCTAGTTGCGAAAGCGGGCTCCGAAAGGCCTGGATGCCTTTGCTCAACACGCCACACACGAGTTCAGTCACGCAGTACTACACTCGGAGTTTCTCAAGGGTACGTGGAGGGACAGCTTTTCTGACTGCATAGGAACGGAGTTCCTCACAGGGGAAATGGGATGTGTACCGGACAGGCTGGGTGAACAAAATTTCGTATGCAGTTGTCCTCCAGTGGACCGGGAGAGGGACCCAGGTCTGGCGAGCACATAGTGTCTCTGGTCCCACACGTTCTGGGGCAGTGTGCTGCCTCAGCTCCCTTACAAGGCTGTGTTGACCTTGAGCCACGTAAGTAGAATAAGCTGCGGAAGTCAGTTTGACGCACATCCCAGGGTAGCCTTGCAGAGTTCCAATCCCAAGCCCTGTGGAGACAGATGGGCCTGAAAGCGTTTCACCCACGACGGCTCTTTGAAAACTCCGGGTCATTCCGAGTGCAGGGAGGACTGCGGTGAAGAGGGCTGTGAGCGTCAATCGTATCTTTTGTCCGTGCCTCCTGGACGTGGAGTGTGGCAAAGCGTGCCCAGGTGGACGGGAGGACAAAGCCTTCCCAAATCAAGTTGCAGGCTGCTGTTGTTACATGGAATCCCGGGCTTTGTTCACTGCCGTGTGCGACAAAGAAATCCTGGCTTCGTGTTTGTTCCTTGAGTGCGGGAAGTCCTCGTAGACGGAGGCTTGAGGTGTCCAGTGTTCACCCAAATCGCTTCCGATCACAGGACGGAACATCGCACACACTTGTTGGCACTGTGGCCTCAGGTCCATTGCAAAGTAAGCCTTCGCCGAGGCGTGGGAAACGAGTCGCTCCCCAGCTCACAAATGCCCGTGATGAGGTGGGCCGGATGGAAGCATGGGGGGTACCATGCTGCTTTGCCTGCAGGAGAAACATACGACAAGGTTCTAGAACATACTGTTATCTATGGGAGGACTGTGGTGCCCGGGACGCTCGGTGGCTCCAACGAGGGGCGCTAAGGGCTCCTTCTGAAGCCCATACGATGGCAATCGTTTCAACGCACTTTGCTGCTGGCCCACGTGCTGGTTGCCCACCTCTGCAATGTATGGGAATTCAACTCTGTAGCAGGTCTTCCCACCGGGGACGCTAATTTCGTTCACATCCTCGACCCTGAGCCTAGTGGCAGAGGCAAAAGCTGGGTCACTTCAGAGGCTCTTCCGCCAGACGTTCGCAGAGGCGCCTGCCTTGGACTTGAAGCTACACGGAAGCAGGGACCTCAGGCACAGGGCAGACTGAGCGGTGTCCACCCTCACAGCATATAGCATTTCCTCGGGAACAGGGTCACTTTGGTGTCAGCTCTGGGATCCAAGATTTCGTGAGAGTGCTCCTTTGGTGACCAGAATCTATGGCTCACGCGGGACACGTGCAGCGGTTACTTTCGGACTTGCCATCTCAGACACTCTACCTCTGGGGCGTTCGGAAGCTGCGCGAAGGTAACAAAGTGGGCTCAAGTCCAGTACCCGAAAGGTGTCTCATGCCTCTCAACAGATGGCAGGCAGCGTGTCTCCTGCTGCTGCAGAAGGACTGCAGACGTCTGTTTCAGGCTATAGGCTAGAAACGTGGTGCCCGCTGATAGAAATGCCGGCAGTGGCCCGCAGTGAAAGTGTCACTCACCTGGTGGTTTCTTCGACATAAGCAAGCCACACGTACCGGTCACGGACATGTGCCCCTGCGCGGGGCAGGGTGCGTGAAGCCACCTCTTTGGGCAAACCCTACGGGTGGCCTGGCAAATGTGTCCCGTTTATGGGAAACTGTTATATTCCTTTCCGGTTTGATGAAAGGTACGTTACGAGCATTGCCGTTTTCTGGATTTGGAGTTCTGCCATGGAGTGCAACGCAGAGACCCAAGGGTTTGGGGGATAGGGAGCTAGCGCTTTGGCAGAGGCATCGCCATGCTGCCCCGAGCTCTGGGCTCCGTATTCAACTTGGAGTAAAGGCAGCCTGGGGTGCAATGCACGGACCGTCTGGCCCTAGACGGGATGTGCACGTGCAATAGACGAGCTAGAGGAGAGAAATGGGATACCCGCAGTTCTTCGGGATAGGCCAGCTCTCATCCAGCTAGTTGCGAAAGCGGGCTCCGAAAGGCCTGGATGCCTTTGCTCAACACGCCACACACGAGTTCAGTCACGCAGTACTACACTCGGAGTTTCTCAAGGGTACGTGGAGGGACAGCTTTTCTGACTGCATAGGAACGGAGTTCCTCACAGGGGAAATGGGATGTGTACCGGACAGGCTGGGTGAACAAAATTTCGTATGCAGTTGTCCTCCAGTGGACCGGGAGAGGGACCCAGGTCTGGCGAGCACATAGTGTCTCTGGTCCCACACGTTCTGGGGCAGTGTGCTGCCTCAGCTCCCTTACAAGGCTGTGTTGACCTTGAGCCACGTAAGTAGAATAAGCTGCGGAAGTCAGTTTGACGCACATCCCAGGGTAGCCTTGCAGAGTTCCAATCCCAAGCCCTGTGGAGACAGATGGGCCTGAAAGCGTTTCACCCACGACGGCTCTTTGAAAACTCCGGGTCATTCCGAGTGCAGGGAGGACTGCGGTGAAGAGGGCTGTGAGCGTCAATCGTATCTTTTGTCCGTGCCTCCTGGACGTGGAGTGTGGCAAAGCGTGCCCAGGTGGACGGGAGGACAAAGCCTTCCCAAATCAAGTTGCAGGCTGCTGTTGTTACATGGAATCCCGGGCTTTGTTCACTGCCGTGTGCGACAAAGAAATCCTGGCTTCGTGTTTGTTCCTTGAGTGCGGGAAGTCCTCGTAGAGGGAGGCTTGAGGTGTCCAGTGTTCACCCAAATCGCTTCCGATCACAGGACGGAACATCGCACACACTTGTTGGCACTGTGGCCTCAGGTCCATTGCAAAGTAAGCCTTCGCCGAGGCGTGGGAAACGAGTCGCTCCCCAGCTCACAAATGCCCGTGATGAGGTGGGCCGGATGGAAGCATGGGGGGTACCATGCTGCTTTGCCTGCAGGAGAAACATACGACAAGGTTCTAGAACATACTGTTATCTATGGGAGGACTGTGGTGCCCGGGACGCTCGGTGGCTCCAACGAGGGGCGCTAAGGGCTCCTTCTGAAGCCCATACGATGCCAATCGTTTCAACGCACTTTGCTGCTGGCCCACGTGCTGGTTGCCCACCTCTGCAATGTATGGGAATTCAACTCTGTAGCAGGTCTTCCCACCGGGGACGCTAATTTCGTTCACATCCTCGACCCTGAGCCTAGTGGCAGAGGCAAAAGCTGGGTCACTTCAGAGGCTCTTCCGCCAGACGTTCGCAGAGGCGCCTGCCTTGGACTTGAAGCTACACGGAAGCAGGGACCTCAGGCACAGGGCAGACTGAGCGGTGTCCACCCTCACAGCATATAGCATTTCCTCGGGAACAGGGTCACTTTGGTGTCAGCTCTGGGATCCAAGATTTCGTGAGAGTGCTCCTTTGGTGACCAGAATCTATGGCTCACGCGGGACACGTGCAGCGGTTACTTTCGGACTTGCCATCTCAGACACTCTACCTCTGGGGCGTTCGGAAGCTGCGCGAAGGTAACAAAGTGGGCTCAAGTCCAGTACCCGAAAGGTGTCTCATGCCTCTCAACAGATGGCAGGCAGCGTGTCTCCTGCTGCTGCAGAAGGACTGCAGACGTCTGTTTCAGGCTATAGGCTAGAAACGTGGTGCCCGCTGATAGAAATGCCGGCAGTGGCCCGCAGTGAAAGTGTCATGCACCTGGTGGTTTCTTCGACATAAGCAAGCCACACGTACCGGTCACGGACATGTGCCCCTGCGCGGGGCAGGGTGCGTGAAGCCACCTCTTTGGGCAAACCCTACGGGTGGCCTGGCAAATGTGTCCCGTTTATGGGAAACTGTTATATTCCTTTCCGGTTTGATGAAAGGTACGTTACGAGCATTGCCGTTTTCTGGATTTGGAGTTCTGCCATGGAGTGCAACGCAGAGACCCAAGGGTTTGGGGGATAGGGAGCTAGCGCTTTGGCAGAGGCATCGCCATGCTGCCCCGAGCTCTGGGCTCCGTATTCAACTTGGAGTAAAGGCAGCCTGGGGTGCAATGCACGGACCGTCTGGCCCTAGACGGGATGTGCACGTGCAATAGACGAGCTAGAGGAGAGAAATGGGATACCCGCAGTTCTTCGGGATAGGCCAGCTCTCATCCAGCTAGTTGCGAAAGCGGGCTCCGAAAGGCCTGGATGCCTTTGCTCAACACGCCACACACGAGTTCAGTCACGCAGTACTACACTCGGAGTTTCTCAAGGGTACGTGGAGGGACAGCTTTTCTGACTGCATAGGAACGGAGTTCCTCACAGGGGAAATGGGATGTGTACCGGACAGGCTGGGTGAACAAAATTTCGTATGCAGTTGTCCTCCAGTGGACCGGGAGAGGGACCCAGGTCTGGCGAGCACATAGTGTCTCTGGTCCCACACGTTCTGGGGCAGTGTGCTGCCTCAGCTCCCTTACAAGGCTGTGTTGACCTTGAGCCACGTAAGTAGAATAAGCTGCGGAAGTCAGTTTGACGCACATCCCAGGGTAGCCTTGCAGAGTTCCAATCCCAAGCCCTGTGGAGACAGATGGGCCTGAAAGCGTTTCACCCACGACGGCTCTTTGAAAACTCCGGGTCATTCCGAGTGCAGGGAGGACTGCGGTGAAGAGGGCTGTGAGCGTCAGTCGTATCTTTTGTCCACGCCTCCTGGACGTGGAGTGTGGCAAAGCGTGCCCAGGTGGACGGGAGGACAAAGCCTTCCCAAATCAAGTTGCAGGCTGCTGTTTTTACATGGAATCCCGGGCTTTGTTCACTGCCGTGTGCGACAAAGAAATCCTGGCTTCGTGTTTGTTCCTTGAGTGCGGGAAGTCCTCGTAGAGGGAGGCTTGAGGTGTCCAGTGTTCACCCAAATCGCTTCCGATCACAGGACGGAACATCGCACACACTTGTTGGCACTGTGGCCTCAGGTCCATTGCAAAGTAAGCCTTCGCCGAGGCGTGGGAAACGAGTCGCTCCCCAGCTCACAAATGCCCGTGATGAGGTGGGCCGGATGGAAGCATGGGGGGTACCATGCTGCTTTGCCTGCAGGAGAAACATACGACAAGGTTCTAGAACATACTGTTATCTATGGGAGGACTGTGGTGCCCGGGACGCTCGGTGGCTCCAACGAGGGGCGCTAAGGGCTCCTTCTGAAGCCCATACGATGCCAATCGTTTCAACGCACTTTGCTGCTGGCCCACGTGCTGGTTGCCCACCTCTGCAATGTATGGGAATTCAACTCTGTAGCAGGTCTTCCCACCGGGGACGCTAATTTCGTTCACATCCTCGACCCTGAGCCTAGTGGCAGAGGCAAAAGCTGGGTCACTTCAGAGGCTCTTCCACCAGACGTTCGCAGAGGCGCCTGCCTTGGACTTGAAGCTACACGGAAGCAGGGACCTCAGGCACAGGGCAGACTGAGCGGTGTCCACCCTCACAGCATATAGCATTTCCTCGGGAACAGGGTCACTTTGGTGTCAGCTCTGGGATCCAAGATTTCGTGAGAGTGCTCCTTTGGTGACCAGAATCTATGGCTCACGCGGGACACGTGCAGCGGTTACTTTCGGACTTGCCATCTCAGACACTCTACCTCTGGGGCGTTCGGAAGCTGTGCGAAGGTAACAAAGTGGGCTCAAGTCCAGTACCCGAAAGGTGTCTCATGCCTCTCAACAGATGGCAGGCAGCGTGTCTCCTGCTGCTGCAGAAGGACTGCAGACGTCTGTTTCAGGCTATAGGCTAGAAACGTGGTGCCCGCTGATAGAAATGCCGGCAGTGGCCCGCAGTGAAAGTGTCACGCACCTGGTGGTTTCTTCGACATAAGCAAGCCACACGTACCGGTCACGGACATGTGCCCCTGCGCGGGGCAGGGTGCGTGAAGCCACCTCTTTGGGCAAACCCTACGGGTGGCCTGGCAAATGTGTCCCGTTTATGGGAAACCGTTATATTCCTTTCCGGTTTGATGAAAGGTACGTTACGAGCATTGCCGTTTTCTGGATTTGGAGTTCTGCCATGGAGTGCAACGCAGAGACCCAAGGGTTTGGGGGATAGGGAGCTAGCGCTTTGGCAGAGGCATCGCCATGCTGCCCCGAGCTCTGGGCTCCGTATTCAACTTGGAGTAAAGGCAGCCTGGGGTGCAATGCACGGACCGTCTGGCCCTAGACGGGATGTGCACGTGCAATAGACGAGCTAGAGGAGAGAAATGGGATACCCGCAGTTCTTCGGGATAGGCCAGCTCTCATCCAGCTAGTTGCGAAAGCGGGCTCCGAAAGGCCTGGATGCCTTTGCTCAACACGCCACACACGAGTTCAGTCACGCAGTACTACACTCGGAGTTTCTCAAGGGTACGTGGAGGGACAGCTTTTCTGACTGCATAGGAACGGAGTTCCTCACAGGGGAAATGGGATGTGTACCGGACAGGCTGGGTGAACAAAATTTCGTATGCAGTTGTCCTCCAGTGGACCGGGAGAGGGACCCAGGTCTGGCGAGCACATAGTGTCTCTGGTCCCACACGTTCTGGGGCAGTGTGCTGCCTCAGCTCCCTTACAAGGCTGTGTTGACCTTGAGCCACGTAAGTAGAATAAGCTGCGGAAGTCAGTTTGACGCACATCCCAGGGTAGCCTTGCAGAGTTCCAATCCCAAGCCCTGTGGAGACAGATGGGCCTGAAAGCGTTTCACCCACGACGGCTCTTTGAAAACTCCGGGTCATTCCGAGTGCAGGGAGGACTGCGGTGAAGAGGGCTGTGAGCGTCAGTCGTATCTTTTGTCCGCGCCTCCTGGACGTGGAGTGTGGCAAAGCGTGCCCAGGTGGACGGGAGGACAAAGCCTTCCCAAATCAAGTTGCAGGCTGCTGTTTTTACATGGAATCCCGGGCTTTGTTCACTGCCGTGTGCGACAAAGAAATCCTGGCTTCGTGTTTGTTCCTTGAGTGCGGGAAGTCCTCGTAGACGGAGGCTTGAGGTGTCCAGTGTTCACCCAAATCGCTTCCGATCACAGGACGGAACATCGCACACACTTGTTGGCACTGTGGCCTCAGGTCCATTGCAAAGTAAGCCTTCGCCGAGGCGTGGGAAACGAGTCGCTCCCCAGCTCACAAATGCCCGTGATGAGGTGGGCCGGATGGAAGCATGGGGGGTACCATGCTGCTTTGCCTGCAGGAGAAACATACGACAAGGTTCTAGAACATACTGTTATCTATGGGAGGACTGTGGTGCCCGGGACGCTCGGTGGCTCCAACGAGGGGCGCTAAGGGCTCCTTCTGAAGCCCATACGATGCCAATCGTTTCAACGCACTTTGCTGCTGGCCCACGTGCTGGTTGCCCACCTCTGCAATGTATGGGAATTCAACTCTGTAGCAGGTCTTCCCACCGGGGACGCTAATTTCGTTCACATCCTCGACCCTGAGCCTAGTGGCAGAGGCAAAAGCTGGGTCACTTCAGAGGCTCTTCCGCCAGACGTTCGCAGAGGCGCCTGCCTTGGACTTGAAGCTACACGGAAGCAGGGACCTCAGGCACAGGGCAGACTGAGCGGTGTCCACCCTCACAGCATATAGCATTTCCTCGGGAACAGGGTCACTTTGGTGTCAGCTCTGGGATCCAAGATTTCGTGAGAGTGCTCCTTTGGTGACCAGAATCTATGGCTCACGCGGGACACGTGCAGCGGTTACTTTCGGACTTGCCATCTCAGACACTCTACCTCTGGGGCGTTCGGAAGCTGCGCGAAGGTAACAAAGTGGGCTCAAGTCCAGTACCCGAAAGGTGTCTCATGCCTCTCAACAGATGGCAGGCAGCGTGTCTCCTGCTGCTGCAGAAGGACTGCAGACGTCTGTTTCAGGCTATAGGCTAGAAACGTGGTGCCCGCTGATAGAAATGCCGGCAGTGGCCCGCAGTGAAAGTGTCATGCACCTGGTGGTTTCTTCGACATAAGCAAGCCACACGTACCGGTCACGGACATGTGCCCCTGCGCGGGGCAGGGTGCGTGAAGCCACCTCTTTGGGCAAACCCTACGGGTGGCCTGGCAAATGTGTCCCGTTTATGGGAAACCGTTATATTCCTTTCCGGTTTGATGAAAGGTACGTTACGAGCATTGCCGTTTTCTGGATTTGGAGTTCTGCCATGGAGTGCAACGCAGAGACCCAAGGGTTTGGGGGATAGGGAGCTAGCGCTTTGGCAGAGGCATCGCCATGCTGCCCCGAGCTCTGGGCTCCGTATTCAACTTGGAGTAAAGGCAGCCTGGGGTGCAATGCACGGACCGTCTGGCCCTAGACGGGATGTGCACGTGCAATAGACGAGCTAGAGGAGAGAAATGGGATACCCGCAGTTCTTCGGGATAGGCCAGCTCTCATCCAGCTAGTTGCGAAAGCGGGCTCCGAAAGGCCTGGATGCCTTTGCTCAACACGCCACACACGAGTTCAGTCACGCAGTACTACACTCGGAGTTTCTCAAGGGTACGTGGAGGGACAGCTTTTCTGACTGCATAGGAACGGAGTTCCTCACAGGGGAAATGGGATGTGTACCGGACAGGCTGGGTGAACAAAATTTCGTATGCAGTTGTCCTCCAGTGGACCGGGAGAGGGACCCAGGTCTGGCGAGCACATAGTGTCTCTGGTCCCACACGTTCTGGGGCAGTGTGCTGCCTCAGCTCCCTTACAAGGCTGTGTTGACCTTGAGCCACGTAAGTAGAATAAGCTGCGGAAGTCAGTTTGACGCACATCCCAGGGTAGCCTTGCAGAGTTCCAATCCCAAGCCCTGTGGAGACAGATGGGCCTGAAAGCGTTTCACCCACGACGGCTCTTTGAAAACTCCGGGTCATTCCGAGTGCAGGGAGGACTGCGGTGAAGAGGGCTGTGAGCGTCAGTCGTATCTTTTGTCCGCGCCTCCTGGACGTGGAGTGTGGCAAAGCGTGCCCAGGTGGACGGGAGGACAAAGCCTTCCCAAATCAAGTTGCAGGCTGCTGTTGTTACATGGAATCCCGGGCTTTGTTCACTGCCGTGTGCGACAAAGAAATCCTGGCTTCGTGTTTGTTCCTTGAGTGCGGGAAGTCCTCGTAGAGGGAGGCTTGAGGTGTCCAGTGTTCACCCAAATCGCTTCCGATCACAGGACGGAACATCGCACACACTTGTTGGCACTGTGGCCTCAGGTCCATTGCAAAGTAAGCCTTCGCCGAGGCGTGGGAAACGAGTCGCTCCCCAGCTCACAAATGCCCGTGATGAGGTGGGCCGGATGGAAGCATGGGGGGTACCATGCTGCTTTGCCTGCAGGAGAAACATACGACAAGGTTCTAGAACATACTGTTATCTATGGGAGGACTGTGGTGCCCGGGACGCTCGGTGGCTCCAACGAGGGGCGCTAAGGGCTCCTTCTGAAGCCCATACGATGCCAATCGTTTCAACGCACTTTGCTGCTGGCCCACGTGCTGGTTGCCCACCTCTGCAATGTATGGGAATTCAACTCTGTAGCAGGTCTTCCCACCGGGGACGCTAATTTCGTTCACATCCTCGACCCTGAGCCTAGTGGCAGAGGCAAAAGCTGGGTCACTTCAGAGGCTCTTCCGCCAGACGTTCGCAGAGGCGCCTGCCTTGGACTTGAAGCTACACGGAAGCAGGGACCTCAGGCACAGGGCAGACTGAGCAGTGTCCACCCTCACAGCATATAGCATTTCCTCGGGAACAGGGTCACTTTGGTGTCAGCTCTGGGATCCAAGATTTCGTGAGAGTGCTCCTTTGGTGACCAGAATCTATGGCTCACGCGGGACACGTGCAGCGGTTACTTTCGGACTTGCCATCTCAGACACTCTACCTCTGGGGCGTTCGGAAGCTGCGCGAAGGTAACAAAGTGGGCTCAAGTCCAGTACCCGAAAGGTGTCTCATGCCTCTCAACAGATGGCAGGCAGCGTGTCTCCTGCTGCTGCAGAAGGACTGCAGACGTCTGTTTCAGGCTATAGGCTAGAAACGTGGTGCCCGCTGATAGAAATGCCGGCAGTGGCCCGCAGTGAAAGTGTCATGCACCTGGTGGTTTCTTCGACATAAGCAAGCCACACGTACCGGTCACGGACATGTGCCCCTGCGCGGGGCAGGGTGCGTGAAGCCACCTCTTTGGGCAAACCCTACGGGTGGCCTGGCAAATGTGTCCCGTTTATGGGAAACTGTTATATTCCTTTCCGGTTTGATGAAAGGTACGTTACGAGCATTGCCGTTTTCTGGATTTGGAGTTCTGCCATGGAGTGCAACGCAGAGACCCAAGGGTTTGGGGGATAGGGAGCTAGCGCTTTGGCAGAGGCATCGCCATGCTGCCCCGAGCTCTGGGCTCCGTATTCAACTTGGAGTAAAGGCAGCCTGGGGTGCAATGCACGGACCGTCTGGCCCTAGACGGGATGTGCACGTGCAATAGACGAGCTAGAGGAGAGAAATGGGATACCCGCAGTTCTTCGGGATAGGCCAGCTCTCATCCAGCTAGTTGCGAAAGCGGGCTCCGAAAGGCCTGGATGCCTTTGCTCAACACGCCACACACGAGTTCAGTCACGCAGTACTACACTCGGAGTTTCTCAAGGGTACGTGGAGGGACAGCTTTTCTGACTGCATAGGAACGGAGTTCCTCACAGGGGAAATGGGATGTGTACCGGACAGGCTGGGTGAACAAAATTTCGTATGCAGTTGTCCTCCAGTGGACCGGGAGAGGGACCCAGGTCTGGCGAGCACATAGTGTCTCTGGTCCCACACGTTCTGGGGCAGTGTGCTGCCTCAGCTCCCTTACAAGGCTGTGTTGACCTTGAGCCACGTAAGTAGAATAAGCTGCGGAAGTCAGTTTGACGCACATCCCAGGGTAGCCTTGCAGAGTTCCAATCCCAAGCCCTGTGGAGACAGATGGGCCTGAAAGCGTTTCACCCACGACGGCTCTTTGAAAACTCCGGGTCATTCCGAGTGCAGGGAGGACTGCGGTGAAGAGGGCTGTGAGCGTCAGTCGTATCTTTTGTCCGCGCCTCCTGGACGTGGAGTGTGGCAAAGCGTGCCCAGGTGGACGGGAGGACAAAGCCTTCCCAAATCAAGTTGCAGGCTGCTGTTGTTACATGGAATCCCGGGCTTTGTTCACTGCCGTGTGCGACAAAGAAATCCTGGCTTCGTGTTTGTTCCTTGAGTGCGGGAAGTCCTCGTAGAGGGAGGCTTGAGGTGTCCAGTGTTCACCCAAATCGCTTCCGATCACAGGACGGAACATCGCACACACTTGTTGGCACTGTGGCCTCAGGTCCATTGCAAAGTAAGCCTTCGCCGAGGCGTGGGAAACGAGTCGCTCCCCAGCTCACAAATGCCCGTGATGAGGTGGGCCGGATGGAAGCATGGGGGGTACCATGCTGCTTTGCCTGCAGGAGAAACATACGACAAGGTTCTAGAACATACTGTTATCTATGGGAGGACTGTGGTGCCCGGGACGCTCGGTGGCTCCAACGAGGGGCGCTAAGGGCTCCTTCTGAAGCCCATACGATGCCAATCGTTTCAACGCACTTTGCTGCTGGCCCACGTGCTGGTTGCCCACCTCTGCAATGTATGGGAATTCAACTCTGTAGCAGGTCTTCCCACCGGGGACGCTAATTTCGTTCACATCCTCGACCCTGAGCCTAGTGGCAGAGGCAAAAGCTGGGTCACTTCAGAGGCTCTTCCGCCAGACGTTCGCAGAGGCGCCTGCCTTGGACTTGAAGCTACACGGAAGCAGGGACCTCAGGCACAGGGCAGACTGAGCGGTGTCCACCCTCACAGCATATAGCATTTCCTCGGGAACAGGGTCACTTTGGTGTCAGCTCTGGGATCCAAGATTTCGTGAGAGTGCTCCTTTGGTGACCAGAATCTATGGCTCACGCGGGACACGTGCAGCGGTTACTTTCGGACTTGCCATCTCAGACACTCTACCTCTGGGGCGTTCGGAAGCTGCGCGAAGGTAACAAAGTGGGCTCAAGTCCAGTACCCGAAAGGTGTCTCATGCCTCTCAACAGATGGCAGGCAGCGTGTCTCCTGCTGCTGCAGAAGGACTGCAGACGTCTGTTTCAGGCTATAGGCTAGAAACGTGGTGCCCGCTGATAGAAATGCCGGCAGTGGCCCGCAGTGAAAGTGTCATGCACCTGGTGGTTTCTTCGACATAAGCAAGCCACACGTACCGGTCACGGACATGTGCCCCTGCGCGGGGCAGGGTGCGTGAAGCCACCTCTTTGGGCAAACCCTACGGGTGGCCTGGCAAATGTGTCCCGTTTATGGGAAACCGTTATATTCCTTTCCGGTTTGATGAAAGGTACGTTACGAGCATTGCCGTTTTCTGGATTTGGAGTTCTGCCATGGAGTGCAACGCAGAGACCCAAGGGTTTGGGGGATAGGGAGCTAGCGCTTTGGCAGAGGCATCGCCATGCTGCCCCGAGCTCTGGGCTCCGTATTCAACTTGGAGTAAAGGCAGCCTGGGGTGCAATGCACGGACCGTCTGGCCCTAGACGGGATGTGCACGTGCAATAGACGAGCTAGAGGAGAGAAATGGGATACCCGCAGTTCTTCGGGATAGGCCAGCTCTCATCCAGCTAGTTGCGAAAGCGGGCTCCGAAAGGCCTGGATGCCTTTGCTCAACACGCCACACACGAGTTCAGTCACGCAGTACTACACTCGGAGTTTCTCAAGGGTACGTGGAGGGACAGCTTTTCTGACTGCATAGGAACGGAGTTCCTCACAGGGGAAATGGGATGTGTACCGGACAGGCTGGGTGAACAAAATTTCGTATGCAGTTGTCCTCCAGTGGACCGGGAGAGGGACCCAGGTCTGGCGAGCACATAGTGTCTCTGGTCCCACACGTTCTGGGGCAGTGTGCTGCCTCAGCTCCCTTACAAGGCTGTGTTGACCTTGAGCCACGTAAGTAGAATAAGCTGCGGAAGTCAGTTTGACGCACATCCCAGGGTAGCCTTGCAGAGTTCCAATCCCAAGCCCTGTGGAGACAGATGGGCCTGAAAGCGTTTCACCCACGACGGCTCTTTGAAAACTCCGGGTCATTCCGAGTGCAGGGAGGACTGCGGTGAAGAGGGCTGTGAGCGTCAGTCGTATCTTTTGTCCGCGCCTCCTGGACGTGGAGTGTGGCAAAGCGTGCCCAGGTGGACGGGAGGACAAAGCCTTCCCAAATCAAGTTGCAGGCTGCTGTTGTTACATGGAATCCCGGGCTTTGTTCACTGCCGTGTGCGACAAAGAAATCCTGGCTTCGTGTTTGTTCCTTGAGTGCGGGAAGTCCTCGTAGAGGGAGGCTTGAGGTGTCCAGTGTTCACCCAAATCGCTTCCGATCACAGGACGGAACATCGCACACACTTGTTGGCACTGTGGCCTCAGGTCCATTGCAAAGTAAGCCTTCGCCGAGGCGTGGGAAACGAGTCGCTCCCCAGCTCACAAATGCCCGTGATGAGGTGGGCCGGATGGAAGCATGGGGGGTACCATGCTGCTTTGCCTGCAGGAGAAACATACGACAAGGTTCTAGAACATACTGTTATCTATGGGAGGACTGTGGTGCCCGGGACGCTCGGTGGCTCCAACGAGGGGCGCTAAGGGCTCCTTCTGAAGCCCATACGATGCCAATCGTTTCAACGCACTTTGCTGCTGGCCCACGTGCTGGTTGCCCACCTCTGCAATGTATGGGAATTCAACTCTGTAGCAGGTCTTCCCACCGGGGACGCTAATTTCGTTCACATCCTCGACCCTGAGCCTAGTGGCAGAGGCAAAAGCTGGGTCACTTCAGAGGCTCTTCCGCCAGACGTTCGCAGAGGCGCCTGCCTTGGACTTGAAGCTACACGGAAGCAGGGACCTCAGGCACAGGGCAGACTGAGCGGTGTCCACCCTCACAGCATATAGCATTTCCTCGGGAACAGGGTCACTTTGGTGTCAGCTCTGGGATCCAAGATTTCGTGAGAGTGCTCCTTTGGTGACCAGAATCTATGGCTCACGCGGGACACGTGCAGCGGTTACTTTCGGACTTGCCATCTCAGACACTCTACCTCTGGGGCGTTCGGAAGCTGCGCGAAGGTAACAAAGTGGGCTCAAGTCCAGTACCCGAAAGGTGTCTCATGCCTCTCAACAGATGGCAGGCAGCGTGTCTCCTGCTGCTGCAGAAGGACTGCAGACGTCTGTTTCAGGCTATAGGCTAGAAACGTGGTGCCCGCTGATAGAAATGCCGGCAGTGGCCCGCAGTGAAAGTGTCATGCACCTGGTGGTTTCTTCGACATAAGCAAGCCACACGTACCGGTCACGGACATGTGCCCCTGCGCGGGGCAGGGTGCGTGAAGCCACCTCTTTGGGCAAACCCTACGGGTGGCCTGGCAAATGTGTCCCATTTATGGGAAACTGTTATATTCCTTTCCGGTTTGATGAAAGGTACGTTACGAGCATTGCCGTTTTCTGGATTTGGAGTTCTGCCATGGAGTGCAACGCAGAGACCCAAGGGTTTGGGGGATAGGGAGCTAGCGCTTTGGCAGAGGCATCGCCATGCTGCCCCGAGCTCTGGGCTCCGTATTCAACTTGGAGTAAAGGCAGCCTGGGGTGCAATGCACGGACCGTCTGGCCCTAGACGGGATGTGCACGTGCAATAGACGAGCTAGAGGAGAGAAATGGGATACCCGCAGTTCTTCGGGATAGGCCAGCTCTCATCCAGCTAGTTGCGAAAGCGGGCTCCGAAAGGCCTGGATGCCTTTGCTCAACACGCCACACACGAGTTCAGTCACGCAGTACTACACTCGGAGTTTCTCAAGGGTACGTGGAGGGACAGCTTTTCTGACTGCATAGGAACGGAGTTCCTCACAGGGGAAATGGGATGTGTACCGGACAGGCTGGGTGAACAAAATTTCGTATGCAGTTGTCCTCCAGTGGACCGGGAGAGGGACCCAGGTCTGGCGAGCACATAGTGTCTCTGGTCCCACACGTTCTGGGGCAGTGTGCTGCCTCAGCTCCCTTACAAGGCTGTGTTGACCTTGAGCCACGTAAGTAGAATAAGCTGCGGAAGTCAGTTTGACGCACATCCCAGGGTAGCCTTGCAGAGTTCCAATCCCAAGCCCTGTGGAGACAGATGGGCCTGAAAGCGTTTCACCCACGACGGCTCTTTGAAAACTCCGGGTCATTCCGAGTGCAGGGAGGACTGCGGTGAAGAGGGCTGTGAGCGTCAGTCGTATCTTTTGTCCGCGCCTCCTGGACGTGGAGTGTGGCAAAGCGTGCCCAGGTGGACGGGAGGACAAAGCCTTCCCAAATCAAGTTGCAGGCTGCTGTTGTTACATGGAATCCCGGGCTTTGTTCACTGCCGTGTGCGACAAAGAAATCCTGGCTTCGTGTTTGTTCCTTGAGTGCGGGAAGTCCTCGTAGAGGGAGGCTTGAGGTGTCCAGTGTTCACCCAAATCGCTTCCGATCACAGGACGGAACATCGCACACACTTGTTGGCACTGTGGCCTCAGGTCCATTGCAAAGTAAGCCTTCGCCGAGGCGTGGGAAACGAGTCGCTCCCCAGCTCACAAATGCCCGTGATGAGGTGGGCCGGATGGAAGCATGGGGGGTACCATGCTGCTTTGCCTGCAGGAGAAACATACGACAAGGTTCTAGAACATACTGTTATCTATGGGAGGACTGTGGTGCCCGGGACGCTCGGTGGCTCCAACGAGGGGCGCTAAGGGCTCCTTCTGAAGCCCATACGATGCCAATCGTTTCAACGCACTTTGCTGCTGGCCCACGTGCTGGTTGCCCACCTCTGCAATGTATGGGAATTCAACTCTGTAGCAGGTCTTCCCACCGGGGACGCTAATTTCGTTCACATCCTCGACCCTGAGCCTAGTGGCAGAGGCAAAAGCTGGGTCACTTCAGAGGCTCTTCCGCCAGACGTTCGCAGAGGCGCCTGCCTTGGACTTGAAGCTACACGGAAGCAGGGACCTCAGGCACAGGGCAGACTGAGCGGTGTCCACCCTCACAGCATATAGCATTTCCTCGGGAACAGGGTCACTTTGGTGTCAGCTCTGGGATCCAAGATTTCGTGAGAGTGCTCCTTTGGTGACCAGAATCTATGGCTCACGCGGGACACGTGCAGCGGTTACTTTCGGACTTGCCATCTCAGACACTCTACCTCTGGGGCGTTCGGAAGCTGCGCGAAGGTAACAAAGTGGGCTCAAGTCCAGTACCCGAAAGGTGTCTCATGCCTCTCAACAGATGGCAGGCAGCGTGTCTCCTGCTGCTGCAGAAGGACTGCAGACGTCTGTTTCAGGCTATAGGCTAGAAACGTGGTGCCCGCTGATAGAAATGCCGGCAGTGGCCCGCAGTGAAAGTGTCATGCACCTGGTGGTTTCTTCGACATAAGCAAGCCACACGTACCGGTCACGGACATGTGCCCCTGCGCGGGGCAGGGTGCGTGAAGCCACCTCTTTGGGCAAACCCTACGGGTGGCCTGGCAAATGTGTCCCGTTTATGGGAAACTGTTATATTCCTTTCCGGTTTGATGAAAGGTACGTTACGAGCATTGCCGTTTTCTGGATTTGGAGTTCTGCCATGGAGTGCAACGCAGAGACCCAAGGGTTTGGGGGATAGGGAGCTAGCGCTTTGGCAGAGGCATCGCCATGCTGCCCCGAGCTCTGGGCTCCGTATTCAACTTGGAGTAAAGGCAGCCTGGGGTGCAATGCACGGACCGTCTGGCCCTAGACGGGATGTGCACGTGCAATAGACGAGCTAGAGGAGAGAAATGGGATACCCGCAGTTCTTCGGGATAGGCCAGCTCTCATCCAGCTAGTTGCGAAAGCGGGCTCCGAAAGGCCTGGATGCCTTTGCTCAACACGCCACACACGAGTTCAGTCACGCAGTACTACACTCGGAGTTTCTCAAGGGTACGTGGAGGGACAGCTTTTCTGACTGCATAGGAACGGAGTTCCTCACAGGGGAAATGGGATGTGTACCGGACAGGCTGGGTGAACAAAATTTCGTATGCAGTTGTCCTCCAGTGGACCAGGAGAGGGACCCAGGTCTGGCGAGCACATAGTGTCTCTGGTCCCACACGTTCTGGGGCAGTGTGCTGCCTCAGCTCCCTTACAAGGCTGTGTTGACCTTGAGCCACGTAAGTAGAATAAGCTGCGGAAGTCAGTTTGACGCACATCCCAGGGTAGCCTTGCAGAGTTCCAATCCCAAGCCCTGTGGAGACAGATGGGCCTGAAAGCGTTTCACCCACGACGGCTCTTTGAAAACTCCGGGTCATTCCGAGTGCAGGGAGGACTGCGGTGAAGAGGGCTGTGAGCGTCAGTCGTATCTTTTGTCCGCGCCTCCTGGACGTGGAGTGTGGCAAAGCGTGCCCAGGTGGACGGGAGGACAAAGCCTTCCCAAATCAAGTTGCAGGCTGCTGTTGTTACATGGAATCCCGGGCTTTGTTCACTGCCGTGTGCGACAAAGAAATCCTGGCTTCGTGTTTGTTCCTTGAGTGCGGGAAGTCCTCGTAGAGGGAGGCTTGAGGTGTCCAGTGTTCACCCAAATCGCTTCCGATCACAGGACGGAACATCGCACACACTTGTTGGCACTGTGGCCTCAGGTCCATTGCAAAGTAAGCCTTCGCCGAGGCGTGGGAAACGAGTCGCTCCCCAGCTCACAAATGCCCGTGATGAGGTGGGCCGGATGGAAGCATGGGGGGTACCATGCTGCTTTGCCTGCAGGAGAAACATACGACAAGGTTCTAGAACATACTGTTATCTATGGGAGGACTGTGGTGCCCGGGACGCTCGGTGGCTCCAACGAGGGGCGCTAAGGGCTCCTTCTGAAGCCCATACGATGCCAATCGTTTCAACGCACTTTGCTGCTGGCCCACGTGCTGGTTGCCCACCTCTGCAATGTATGGGAATTCAACTCTGTAGCAGGTCTTCCCACCGGGGACGCTAATTTCGTTCACATCCTCGACCCTGAGCCTAGTGGCAGAGGCAAAAGCTGGGTCACTTCAGAGGCTCTTCCGCCAGACGTTCGCAGAGGCGCCTGCCTTGGACTTGAAGCTACACGGAAGCAGGGACCTCAGGCACAGGGCAGACTGAGCGGTGTCCACCCTCACAGCATATAGCATTTCCTCGGGAACAGGGTCACTTTGGTGTCAGCTCTGGGATCCAAGATTTCGTGAGAGTGCTCCTTTGGTGACCAGAATCTATGGCTCACGCGGGACACGTGCAGCGGTTACTTTCGGACTTGCCATCTCAGACACTCTACCTCTGGGGCGTTCGGAAGCTGCGCGAAGGTAACAAAGTGGGCTCAAGTCCAGTACCCGAAAGGTGTCTCATGCCTCTCAACAGATGGCAGGCAGCGTGTCTCCTGCTGCTGCAGAAGGACTGCAGACGTCTGTTTCAGGCTATAGGCTAGAAACGTGGTGCCCGCTGATAGAAATGCCGGCAGTGGCCCGCAGTGAAAGTGTCATGCACCTGGTGGTTTCTTCGACATAAGCAAGCCACACGTACCGGTCACGGACATGTGCCCCTGCGCGGGGCAGGGTGCGTGAAGCCACCTCTTTGGGCAAACCCTACGGGTGGCCTGGCAAATGTGTCCCGTTTATGGGAAACTGTTATATTCCTTTCCGGTTTGATGAAAGGTACGTTACGAGCATTGCCGTTTTCTGGATTTGGAGTTCTGCCATGGAGTGCAACGCAGAGACCCAAGGGTTTGGGGGATAGGGAGCTAGCGCTTTGGCAGAGGCATCGCCATGCTGCCCCGAGCTCTGGGCTCCGTATTCAACTTGGAGTAAAGGCAGCCTGGGGTGCAATGCACGGACCGTCTGGCCCTAGACGGGATGTGCACGTGCAATAGACGAGCTAGAGGAGAGAAATGGGATACCCGCAGTTCTTCGGGATAGGCCAGCTCTCATCCAGCTAGTTGCGAAAGCGGGCTCCGAAAGGCCTGGATGCCTTTGCTCAACACGCCACACACGAGTTCAGTCACGCAGTACTACACTCGGAGTTTCTCAAGGGTACGTGGAGGGACAGCTTTTCTGACTGCATAGGAACGGAGTTCCTCACAGGGGAAATGGGATGTGTACCGGACAGGCTGGGTGAACAAAATTTCGTATGCAGTTGTCCTCCAGTGGACCGGGAGAGGGACCCAGGTCTGGCGAGCACATAGTGTCTCTGGTCCCACACGTTCTGGGGCAGTGTGCTGCCTCAGCTCCCTTACAAGGCTGTGTTGACCTTGAGCCACGTAAGTAGAATAAGCTGCGGAAGTCAGTTTGACGCACATCCCAGGGTAGCCTTGCAGAGTTCCAATCCCAAGCCCTGTGGAGACAGATGGGCCTGAAAGCGTTTCACCCACGACGGCTCTTTGAAAACTCCGGGTCATTCCGAGTGCAGGGAGGACTGCGGTGAAGAGGGCTGTGAGCGTCAGTCGTATCTTTTGTCCGCGCCTCCTGGACGTGGAGTGTGGCAAAGCGTGCCCAGGTGGACGGGAGGACAAAGCCTTCCCAAATCAAGTTGCAGGCTGCTGTTGTTACATGGAATCCCGGGCTTTGTTCACTGCCGTGTGCGACAAAGAAATCCTGGCTTCGTGTTTGTTCCTTGAGTGCGGGAAGTCCTCGTAGAGGGAGGCTTGAGGTGTCCAGTGTTCACCCAAATCGCTTCCGATCACAGGACGGAACATCGCACACACTTGTTGGCACTGTGGCCTCAGGTCCATTGCAAAGTAAGCCTTCGCCGAGGCGTGGGAAACGAGTCGCTCCCCAGCTCACAAATGCCCGTGATGAGGTGGGCCGGATGGAAGCATGGGGGGTACCATGCTGCTTTGCCTGCAGGAGAAACATACGACAAGGTTCTAGAACATACTGTTATCTATGGGAGGACTGTGGTGCCCGGGACGCTCGGTGGCTCCAACGAGGGGCGCTAAGGGCTCCTTCTGAAGCCCATACGATGCCAATCGTTTCAACGCACTTTGCTGCTGGCCCACGTGCTGGTTGCCCACCTCTGCAATGTATGGGAATTCAACTCTGTAGCAGGTCTTCCCACCGGGGACGCTAATTTCGTTCACATCCTCGACCCTGAGCCTAGTGGCAGAGGCAAAAGCTGGGTCACTTCAGAGGCTCTTCCGCCAGACGTTCGCAGAGGCGCCTGCCTTGGACTTGAAGCTACACGGAAGCAGGGACCTCAGGCACAGGGCAGACTGAGCGGTGTCCACCCTCACAGCATATAGCATTTCCTCGGGAACAGGGTCACTTTGGTGTCAGCTCTGGGATCCAAGATTTCGTGAGAGTGCTCCTTTGGTGACCAGAATCTATGGCTCACGCGGGACACGTGCAGCGGTTACTTTCGGACTTGCCATCTCAGACACTCTACCTCTGGGGCGTTCGGAAGCTGCGCGAAGGTAACAAAGTGGGCTCAAGTCCAGTACCCGAAAGGTGTCTCATGCCTCTCAACAGATGGCAGGCAGCGTGTCTCCTGCTGCTGCAGAAGGACTGCAGACGTCTGTTTCAGGCTATAGGCTAGAAACGTGGTGCCCGCTGATAGAAATGCCGGCAGTGGCCCGCAGTGAAAGTGTCATGCACCTGGTGGTTTCTTCGACATAAGCAAGCCACACGTACCGGTCACGGACATGTGCCCCTGCGCGGGGCAGGGTGCGTGAAGCCACCTCTTTGGGCAAACCCTACGGGTGGCCTGGCAAATGTGTCCCGTTTATGGGAAACTGTTATATTCCTTTCCGGTTTGATGAAAGGTACGTTACGAGCATTGCCGTTTTCTGGATTTGGAGTTCTGCCATGGAGTGCAACGCAGAGACCCAAGGGTTTGGGGGATAGGGAGCTAGCGCTTTGGCAGAGGCATCGCCATGCTGCCCCGAGCTCTGGGCTCCGTATTCAACTTGGAGTAAAGGCAGCCTGGGGTGCAATGCACGGACCGTCTGGCCCTAGACGGGATGTGCACGTGCAATAGACGAGCTAGAGGAGAGAAATGGGATACCCGCAGTTCTTCGGGATAGGCCAGCTCTCATCCAGCTAGTTGCGAAAGCGGGCTCCGAAAGGCCTGGATGCCTTTGCTCAACACGCCACACACGAGTTCAGTCACGCAGTACTACACTCGGAGTTTCTCAAGGGTACGTGGAGGGACAGCTTTTCTGACTGCATAGGAACGGAGTTCCTCACAGGGGAAATGGGATGTGTACCGGACAGGCTGGGTGAACAAAATTTCGTATGCAGTTGTCCTCCAGTGGACCGGGAGAGGGACCCAGGTCTGGCGAGCACATAGTGTCTCTGGTCCCACACGTTCTGGGGCAGTGTGCTGCCTCAGCTCCCTTACAAGGCTGTGTTGACCTTGAGCCACGTAAGTAGAATAAGCTGCGGAAGTCAGTTTGACGCACATCCCAGGGTAGCCTTGCAGAGTTCCAATCCCAAGCCCTGTGGAGACAGATGGGCCTGAAAGCGTTTCACCCACGACGGCTCTTTGAAAACTCCGGGTCATTCCGAGTGCAGGGAGGACTGCGGTGAAGAGGGCTGTGAGCGTCAGTCGTATCTTTTGTCCGCGCCTCCTGGACGTGGAGTGTGGCAAAGCGTGCCCAGGTGGACGGGAGGACAAAGCCTTCCCAAATCAAGTTGCAGGCTGCTGTTGTTACATGGAATCCCGGGCTTTGTTCACTGCCGTGTGCGACAAAGAAATCCTGGCTTCGTGTTTGTTCCTTGAGTGCGGGAAGTCCTCGTAGAGGGAGGCTTGAGGTGTCCAGTGTTCACCCAAATCGCTTCCGATCACAGGACGGAACATCGCACACACTTGTTGGCACTGTGGCCTCAGGTCCATTGCAAAGTAAGCCTTCGCCGAGGCGTGGGAAACGAGTCGCTCCCCAGCTCACAAATGCCCGTGATGAGGTGGGCCGGATGGAAGCATGGGGGGTACCATGCTGCTTTGCCTGCAGGAGAAACATACGACAAGGTTCTAGAACATACTGTTATCTATGGGAGGACTGTGGTGCCCGGGACGCTCGGTGGCTCCAACGAGGGGCGCTAAGGGCTCCTTCTGAAGCCCATACGATGCCAATCGTTTCAACGCACTTTGCTGCTGGCCCACGTGCTGGTTGCCCACCTCTGCAATGTATGGGAATTCAACTCTGTAGCAGGTCTTCCCACCGGGGACGCTAATTTCGTTCACATCCTCGACCCTGAGCCTAGTGGCAGAGGCAAAAGCTGGGTCACTTCAGAGGCTCTTCCGCCAGACGTTCGCAGAGGCGCCTGCCTTGGACTTGAAGCTACACGGAAGCAGGGACCTCAGGCACAGGGCAGACTGAGCGGTGTCCACCCTCACAGCATATAGCATTTCCTCGGGAACAGGGTCACTTTGGTGTCAGCTCTGGGATCCAAGATTTCGTGAGAGTGCTCCTTTGGTGACCAGAATCTATGGCTCACGCGGGACACGTGCAGCGGTTACTTTCGGACTTGCCATCTCAGACACTCTACCTCTGGGGCGTTCGGAAGCTGCGCGAAGGTAACAAAGTGGGCTCAAGTCCAGTACCCGAAAGGTGTCTCATGCCTCTCAACAGATGGCAGGCAGCGTGTCTCCTGCTGCTGCAGAAGGACTGCAGACGTCTGTTTCAGGCTATAGGCTAGAAACGTGGTGCCCGCTGATAGAAATGCCGGCAGTGGCCCGCAGTGAAAGTGTCATGCACCTGGTGGTTTCTTCGACATAAGCAAGCCACACGTACCGGTCACGGACATGTGCCCCTGCGCGGGGCAGGGTGCGTGAAGCCACCTCTTTGGGCAAACCCTACGGGTGGCCTGGCAAATGTGTCCCGTTTATGGGAAACTGTTATATTCCTTTCCGGTTTGATGAAAGGTACGTTACGAGCATTGCCGTTTTCTGGATTTGGAGTTCTGCCATGGAGTGCAACGCAGAGACCCAAGGGTTTGGGGGATAGGGAGCTAGCGCTTTGGCAGAGGCATCGCCATGCTGCCCCGAGCTCTGGGCTCCGTATTCAACTTGGAGTAAAGGCAGCCTGGGGTGCAATGCACGGACCGTCTGGCCCTAGACGGGATGTGCACGTGCAATAGACGAGCTAGAGGAGAGAAATGGGATACCCGCAGTTCTTCGGGATAGGCCAGCTCTCATCCAGCTAGTTGCGAAAGCGGGCTCCGAAAGGCCTGGATGCCTTTGCTCAACACGCCACACACGAGTTCTGTCACGCAGTACTACACTCGGAGTTTCTCAAGGGTACGTGGAGGGACAGCTTTTCTGACTGCATAGGAACGGAGTTCCTCACAGGGGAAATGGGATGTGTACCGGACAGGCTGGGTGAACAAAATTTCGTATGCAGTTGTCCTCCAGTGGACCGGGAGAGGGACCCAGGTCTGGCGAGCACATAGTGTCTCTGGTCCCACACGTTCTGGGGCAGTGTGCTGCCTCAGCTCCCTTACAAGGCTGTGTTGACCTTGAGCCACGTAAGTAGAATAAGCTGCGGAAGTCAGTTTGACGCACATCCCAGGGTAGCCTTGCAGAGTTCCAATCCCAAGCCCTGTGGAGACAGATGGGCCTGAAAGCGTTTCACCCACGACGGCTCTTTGAAAACTCCGGGTCATTCCGAGTGCAGGGAGGACTGCGGTGAAGAGGGCTGTGAGCGTCAGTCGTATCTTTTGTCCGCGCCTCCTGGACGTGGAGTGTGGCAAAGCGTGCCCAGGTGGACGGGAGGACAAAGCCTTCCCAAATCAAGTTGCAGGCTGCTGTTGTTACATGGAATCCCGGGCTTTGTTCACTGCCGTGTGCGACAAAGAAATCCTGGCTTCGTGTTTGTTCCTTGAGTGCGGGAAGTCCTCGTAGAGGGAGGCTTGAGGTGTCCAGTGTTCACCCAAATCGCTTCCGATCACAGGACGGAACATCGCACACACTTGTTGGCACTGTGGCCTCAGGTCCATTGCAAAGTAAGCCTTCGCCGAGGCGTGGGAAACGAGTCGCTCCCCAGCTCACAAATGCCCGTGATGAGGTGGGCCGGATGGAAGCATGGGGGGTACCATGCTGCTTTGCCTGCAGGAGAAACATACGACAAGGTTCTAGAACATACTGTTATCTATGGGAGGACTGTGGTGCCCGGGACGCTCGGTGGCTCCAACGAGGGGCGCTAAGGGCTCCTTCTGAAGCCCATACGATGCCAATCGTTTCAACGCACTTTGCTGCTGGCCCACGTGCTGGTTGCCCACCTCTGCAATGTATGGGAATTCAACTCTGTAGCAGGTCTTCCCACCGGGGACGCTAATTTCGTTCACATCCTCGACCCTGAGCCTAGTGGCAGAGGCAAAAGCTGGGTCACTTCAGAGGCTCTTCCGCCAGACGTTCGCAGAGGCGCCTGCCTTGGACTTGAAGCTACACGGAAGCAGGGACCTCAGGCACAGGGCAGACTGAGCGGTGTCCACCCTCACAGCATATAGCATTTCCTCGGGAACAGGGTCACTTTGGTGTCAGCTCTGGGATCCAAGATTTCGTGAGAGTGCTCCTTTGGTGACCAGAATCTATGGCTCACGCGGGACACGTGCAGCGGTTACTTTCGGACTTGCCATCTCAGACACTCTACCTCTGGGGCGTTCGGAAGCTGCGCGAAGGTAACAAAGTGGGCTCAAGTCCAGTACCCGAAAGGTGTCTCATGCCTCTCAACAGATGGCAGGCAGCGTGTCTCCTGCTGCTGCAGAAGGACTGCAGACGTCTGTTTCAGGCTATAGGCTAGAAACGTGGTGCCCGCTGATAGAAATGCCGGCAGTGGCCCGCAGTGAAAGTGTCATGCACCTGGTGGTTTCTTCGACATAAGCAAGCCACACGTACCGGTCACGGACATGTGCCCCTGCGCGGGGCAGGGTGCGTGAAGCCACCTCTTTGGGCAAACCCTACGGGTGGCCTGGCAAATGTGTCCCGTTTATGGGAAACTGTTATATTCCTTTCCGGTTTGATGAAAGGTACGTTACGAGCATTGCCGTTTTCTGGATTTGGAGTTCTGCCATGGAGTGCAACGCAGAGACCCAAGGGTTTGGGGGATAGGGAGCTAGCGCTTTGGCAGAGGCATCGCCATGCTGCCCCGAGCTCTGGGCTCCGTATTCAACTTGGAGTAAAGGCAGCCTGGGGTGCAATGCACGGACCGTCTGGCCCTAGACGGGATGTGCACGTGCAATAGACGAGCTAGAGGAGAGAAATGGGATACCCGCAGTTCTTCGGGATAGGCCAGCTCTCATCCAGCTAGTTGCGAAAGCGGGCTCCGAAAGGCCTGGATGCCTTTGCTCAACACGCCACACACGAGTTCAGTCACGCAGTACTACACTCGGAGTTTCTCAAGGGTACGTGGAGGGACAGCTTTTCTGACTGCATAGGAACGGAGTTCCTCACAGGGGAAATGGGATGTGTACCGGACAGGCTGGGTGAACAAAATTTCGTATGCAGTTGTCCTCCAGTGGACCGGGAGAGGGACCCAGGTCTGGCGAGCACATAGTGTCTCTGGTCCCACACGTTCTGGGGCAGTGTGCTGCCTCAGCTCCCTTACAAGGCTGTGTTGACCTTGAGCCACGTAAGTAGAATAAGCTGCGGAAGTCAGTTTGACGCACATCCCAGGGTAGCCTTGCAGAGTTCCAATCCCAAGCCCTGTGGAGACAGATGGGCCTGAAAGCGTTTCACCCACGACGGCTCTTTGAAAACTCCGGGTCATTCCGAGTGCAGGGAGGACTGCGGTGAAGAGGGCTGTGAGCGTCAGTCGTATCTTTTGTCCGCGCCTCCTGGACGTGGAGTGTGGCAAAGCGTGCCCAGGTGGACGGGAGGACAAAGCCTTCCCAAATCAAGTTGCAGGCTGCTGTTGTTACATGGAATCCCGGGCTTTGTTCACTGCCGTGTGCGACAAAGAAATCCTGGCTTCGTGTTTGTTCCTTGAGTGCGGGAAGTCCTCGTAGAGGGAGGCTTGAGGTGTCCAGTGTTCACCCAAATCGCTTCCGATCACAGGACGGAACATCGCACACACTTGTTGGCACTGTGGCCTCAGGTCCATTGCAAAGTAAGCCTTCGCCGAGGCGTGGGAAACGAGTCGCTCCCCAGCTCACAAATGCCCGTGATGAGGTGGGCCGGATGGAAGCATGGGGGGTACCATGCTGCTTTGCCTGCAGGAGAAACATACGACAAGGTTCTAGAACATACTGTTATCTATGGGAGGACTGTGGTGCCCGGGACGCTCGGTGGCTCCAACGAGGGGCGCTAAGGGCTCCTTCTGAAGCCCATACGATGCCAATCGTTTCAACGCACTTTGCTGCTGGCCCACGTGCTGGTTGCCCACCTCTGCAATGTATGGGAATTCAACTCTGTAGCAGGTCTTCCCACCGGGGACGCTAATTTCGTTCACATCCTCGACCCTGAGCCTAGTGGCAGAGGCAAAAGCTGGGTCACTTCAGAGGCTCTTCCGCCAGACGTTCGCAGAGGCGCCTGCCTTGGACTTGAAGCTACACGGAAGCAGGGACCTCAGGCACAGGGCAGACTGAGCGGTGTCCACCCTCACAGCATATAGCATTTCCTCGGGAACAGGGTCACTTTGGTGTCAGCTCTGGGATCCAAGATTTCGTGAGAGTGCTCCTTTGGTGACCAGAATCTATGGCTCACGCGGGACACGTGCAGCGGTTACTTTCGGACTTGCCATCTCAGACACTCTACCTCTGGGGCGTTCGGAAGCTGCGCGAAGGTAACAAAGTGGGCTCAAGTCCAGTACCCGAAAGGTGTCTCATGCCTCTCAACAGATGGCAGGCAGCGTGTCTCCTGCTGCTGCAGAAGGACTGCAGACGTCTGTTTCAGGCTATAGGCTAGAAACGTGGTGCCCGCTGATAGAAATGCCGGCAGTGGCCCGCAGTGAAAGTGTCATGCACCTGGTGGTTTCTTCGACATAAGCAAGCCACACGTACCGGTCACGGACATGTGCCCCTGCGCGGGGCAGGGTGCGTGAAGCCACCTCTTTGGGCAAACCCTACGGGTGGCCTGGCAAATGTGTCCCGTTTATGGGAAACTGTTATATTCCTTTCCGGTTTGATGAAAGGTACGTTACGAGCATTGCCGTTTTCTGGATTTGGAGTTCTGCCATGGAGTGCAACGCAGAGACCCAAGGGTTTGGGGGATAGGGAGCTAGCGCTTTGGCAGAGGCATCGCCATGCTGCCCCGAGCTCTGGGCTCCGTATTCAACTTGGAGTAAAGGCAGCCTGGGGTGCAATGCACGGACCGTCTGGCCCTAGACGGGATGTGCACGTGCAATAGACGAGCTAGAGGAGAGAAATGGGATACCCGCAGTTCTTCGGGATAGGCCAGCTCTCATCCAGCTAGTTGCGAAAGCGGGCTCCGAAAGGCCTGGATGCCTTTGCTCAACACGCCACACACGAGTTCAGTCACGCAGTACTACACTCGGAGTTTCTCAAGGGTACGTGGAGGGACAGCTTTTCTGACTGCATAGGAACGGAGTTCCTCACAGGGGAAATGGGATGTGTACCGGACAGGCTGGGTGAACAAAATTTCGTATGCAGTTGTCCTCCAGTGGACCGGGAGAGGGACCCAGGTCTGGCGAGCACATAGTGTCTCTGGTCCCACACGTTCTGGGGCAGTGTGCTGCCTCAGCTCCCTTACAAGGCTGTGTTGACCTTGAGCCACGTAAGTAGAATAAGCTGCGGAAGTCAGTTTGACGCACATCCCAGGGTAGCCTTGCAGAGTTCCAATCCCAAGCCCTGTGGAGACAGATGGGCCTGAAAGCGTTTCACCCACGACGGCTCTTTGAAAACTCCGGGTCATTCCGAGTGCAGGGAGGACTGCGGTGAAGAGGGCTGTGAGCGTCAGTCGTATCTTTTGTCCGCGCCTCCTGGACGTGGAGTGTGGCAAAGCGTGCCCAGGTGGACGGGAGGACAAAGCCTTCCCAAATCAAGTTGCAGGCTGCTGTTGTTACATGGAATCCCGGGCTTTGTTCACTGCCGTGTGCGACAAAGAAATCCTGGCTTCGTGTTTGTTCCTTGAGTGCGGGAAGTCCTCGTAGAGGGAGGCTTGAGGTGTCCAGTGTTCACCCAAATCGCTTCCGATCACAGGACGGAACATCGCACACACTTGTTGGCACTGTGGCCTCAGGTCCATTGCAAAGTAAGCCTTCGCCGAGGCGTGGGAAACGAGTCGCTCCCCAGCTCACAAATGCCCGTGATGAGGTGGGCCGGATGGAAGCATGGGGGGTACCATGCTGCTTTGCCTGCAGGAGAAACATACGACAAGGTTCTAGAACATACTGTTATCTATGGGAGGACTGTGGTGCCCGGGACGCTCGGTGGCTCCAACGAGGGGCGCTAAGGGCTCCTTCTGAAGCCCATACGATGCCAATCGTTTCAACGCACTTTGCTGCTGGCCCACGTGCTGGTTGCCCACCTCTGCAATGTATGGGAATTCAACTCTGTAGCAGGTCTTCCCACCGGGGACGCTAATTTCGTTCACATCCTCGACCCTGAGCCTAGTGGCAGAGGCAAAAGCTGGGTCACTTCAGAGGCTCTTCCGCCAGACGTTCGCAGAGGCGCCTGCCTTGGACTTGAAGCTACACGGAAGCAGGGACCTCAGGCACAGGGCAGACTGAGCGGTGTCCACCCTCACAGCATATAGCATTTCCTCGGGAACAGGGTCACTTTGGTGTCAGCTCTGGGATCCAAGATTTCGTGAGAGTGCTCCTTTGGTGACCAGAATCTATGGCTCACGCGGGACACGTGCAGCGGTTACTTTCGGACTTGCCATCTCAGACACTCTACCTCTGGGGCGTTCGGAAGCTGCGCGAAGGTAACAAAGTGGGCTCAAGTCCAGTACCCGAAAGGTGTCTCATGCCTCTCAACAGATGGCAGGCAGCGTGTCTCCTGCTGCTGCAGAAGGACTGCAGACGTCTGTTTCAGGCTATAGGCTAGAAACGTGGTGCCCGCTGATAGAAATGCCGGCAGTGGCCCGCAGTGAAAGTGTCATGCACCTGGTGGTTTCTTCGACATAAGCAAGCCACACGTACCGGTCACGGACATGTGCCCCTGCGCGGGGCAGGGTGCGTGAAGCCACCTCTTTGGGCAAACCCTACGGGTGGCCTGGCAAATGTGTCCCGTTTATGGGAAACTGTTATATTCCTTTCCGGTTTGATGAAAGGTACGTTACGAGCATTGCCGTTTTCTGGATTTGGAGTTCTGCCATGGAGTGCAACGCAGAGACCCAAGGGTTTGGGGGATAGGGAGCTAGCGCTTTGGCAGAGGCATCGCCATGCTGCCCCGAGCTCTGGGCTCCGTATTCAACTTGGAGTAAAGGCAGCCTGGGGTGCAATGCACGGACCGTCTGGCCCTAGACGGGATGTGCACGTGCAATAGACGAGCTAGAGGAGAGAAATGGGATACCCGCAGTTCTTCGGGATAGGCCAGCTCTCATCCAGCTAGTTGCGAAAGCGGGCTCCGAAAGGCCTGGATGCCTTTGCTCAACACGCCACACACGAGTTCAGTCACGCAGTACTACACTCGGAGTTTCTCAAGGGTACGTGGAGGGACAGCTTTTCTGACTGCATAGGAACGGAGTTCCTCACAGGGGAAATGGGATGTGTACCGGACAGGCTGGGTGAACAAAATTTCGTATGCAGTTGTCCTCCAGTGGACCGGGAGAGGGACCCAGGTCTGGCGAGCACATAGTGTCTCTGGTCCCACACGTTCTGGGGCAGTGTGCTGCCTCAGCTCCCTTACAAGGCTGTGTTGACCTTGAGCCACGTAAGTAGAATAAGCTGCGGAAGTCAGTTTGACGCACATCCCAGGGTAGCCTTGCAGAGTTCCAATCCCAAGCCCTGTGGAGACAGATGGGCCTGAAAGCGTTTCACCCACGACGGCTCTTTGAAAACTCCGGGTCATTCCGAGTGCAGGGAGGACTGCGGTGAAGAGGGCTGTGAGCGTCAGTCGTATCTTTTGTCCGCGCCTCCTGGACGTGGAGTGTGGCAAAGCGTGCCCAGGTGGACGGGAGGACAAAGCCTTCCCAAATCAAGTTGCAGGCTGCTGTTGTTACATGGAATCCCGGGCTTTGTTCACTGCCGTGTGCGACAAAGAAATCCTGGCTTCGTGTTTGTTCCTTGAGTGCGGGAAGTCCTCGTAGAGGGAGGCTTGAGGTGTCCAGTGTTCACCCAAATCGCTTCCGATCACAGGACGGAACATCGCACACACTTGTTGGCACTGTGGCCTCAGGTCCATTGCAAAGTAAGCCTTCGCCGAGGCGTGGGAAACGAGTCGCTCCCCAGCTCACAAATGCCCGTGATGAGGTGGGCCGGATGGAAGCATGGGGGGTACCATGCTGCTTTGCCTGCAGGAGAAACATACGACAAGGTTCTAGAACATACTGTTATCTATGGGAGGACTGTGGTGCCCGGGACGCTCGGTGGCTCCAACGAGGGGCGCTAAGGGCTCCTTCTGAAGCCCATACGATGCCAATCGTTTCAACGCACTTTGCTGCTGGCCCACGTGCTGGTTGCCCACCTCTGCAATGTATGGGAATTCAACTCTGTAGCAGGTCTTCCCACCGGGGACGCTAATTTCGTTCACATCCTCGACCCTGAGCCTAGTGGCAGAGGCAAAAGCTGGGTCACTTCAGAGGCTCTTCCGCCAGACGTTCGCAGAGGCGCCTGCCTTGGACTTGAAGCTACACGGAAGCAGGGACCTCAGGCACAGGGCAGACTGAGCGGTGTCCACCCTCACAGCATATAGCATTTCCTCGGGAACAGGGTCACTTTGGTGTCAGCTCTGGGATCCAAGATTTCGTGAGAGTGCTCCTTTGGTGACCAGAATCTATGGCTCACGCGGGACACGTGCAGCGGTTACTTTCGGACTTGCCATCTCAGACACTCTACCTCTGGGGCGTTCGGAAGCTGCGCGAAGGTAACAAAGTGGGCTCAAGTCCAGTACCCGAAAGGTGTCTCATGCCTCTCAACAGATGGCAGGCAGCGTGTCTCCTGCTGCTGCAGAAGGACTGCAGACGTCTGTTTCAGGCTATAGGCTAGAAACGTGGTGCCCGCTGATAGAAATGCCGGCAGTGGCCCGCAGTGAAAGTGTCATGCACCTGGTGGTTTCTTCGACATAAGCAAGCCACACGTACCGGTCACGGACATGTGCCCCTGCGCGGGGCAGGGTGCGTGAAGCCACCTCTTTGGGCAAACCCTACGGGTGGCCTGGCAAATGTGTCCCGTTTATGGGAAACTGTTATATTCCTTTCCGGTTTGATGAAAGGTACGTTACGAGCATTGCCGTTTTCTGGATTTGGAGTTCTGCCATGGAGTGCAACGCAGAGACCCAAGGGTTTGGGGGATAGGGAGCTAGCGCTTTGGCAGAGGCATCGCCATGCTGCCCCGAGCTCTGGGCTCCGTATTCAACTTGGAGTAAAGGCAGCCTGGGGTGCAATGCACGGACCGTCTGGCCCTAGACGGGATGTGCACGTGCAATAGACGAGCTAGAGGAGAGAAATGGGATACCCGCAGTTCTTCGGGATAGGCCAGCTCTCATCCAGCTAGTTGCGAAAGCGGGCTCCGAAAGGCCTGGATGCCTTTGCTCAACACGCCACACACGAGTTCAGTCACGCAGTACTACACTCGGAGTTTCTCAAGGGTACGTGGAGGGACAGCTTTTCTGACTGCATAGGAACGGAGTTCCTCACAGGGGAAATGGGATGTGTACCGGACAGGCTGGGTGAACAAAATTTCGTATGCAGTTGTCCTCCAGTGGACCGGGAGAGGGACCCAGGTCTGGCGAGCACATAGTGTCTCTGGTCCCACACGTTCTGGGGCAGTGTGCTGCCTCAGCTCCCTTACAAGGCTGTGTTGACCTTGAGCCACGTAAGTAGAATAAGCTGCGGAAGTCAGTTTGACGCACATCCCAGGGTAGCCTTGCAGAGTTCCAATCCCAAGCCCTGTGGAGACAGATGGGCCTGAAAGCGTTTCACCCACGACGGCTCTTTGAAAACTCCGGGTCATTCCGAGTGCAGGGAGGACTGCGGTGAAGAGGGCTGTGAGCGTCAGTCGTATCTTTTGTCCGCGCCTCCTGGACGTGGAGTGTGGCAAAGCGTGCCCAGGTGGACGGGAGGACAAAGCCTTCCCAAATCAAGTTGCAGGCTGCTGTTGTTACATGGAATCCCGGGCTTTGTTCACTGCCGTGTGCGACAAAGAAATCCTGGCTTCGTGTTTGTTCCTTGAGTGCGGGAAGTCCTCGTAGAGGGAGGCTTGAGGTGTCCAGTGTTCACCCAAATCGCTTCCGATCACAGGACGGAACATCGCACACACTTGTTGGCACTGTGGCCTCAGGTCCATTGCAAAGTAAGCCTTCGCCGAGGCGTGGGAAACGAGTCGCTCCCCAGCTCACAAATGCCCGTGATGAGGTGGGCCGGATGGAAGCATGGGGGGTACCATGCTGCTTTGCCTGCAGGAGAAACATACGACAAGGTTCTAGAACATACTGTTATCTATGGGAGGACTGTGGTGCCCGGGACGCTCGGTGGCTCCAACGAGGGGCGCTAAGGGCTCCTTCTGAAGCCCATACGATGCCAATCGTTTCAACGCACTTTGCTGCTGGCCCACGTGCTGGTTGCCCACCTCTGCAATGTATGGGAATTCAACTCTGTAGCAGGTCTTCCCACCGGGGACGCTAATTTCGTTCACATCCTCGACCCTGAGCCTAGTGGCAGAGGCAAAAGCTGGGTCACTTCAGAGGCTCTTCCGCCAGACGTTCGCAGAGGCGCCTGCCTTGGACTTGAAGCTACACGGAAGCAGGGACCTCAGGCACAGGGCAGACTGAGCGGTGTCCACCCTCACAGCATATAGCATTTCCTCGGGAACAGGGTCACTTTGGTGTCAGCTCTGGGATCCAAGATTTCGTGAGAGTGCTCCTTTGGTGACCAGAATCTATGGCTCACGCGGGACACGTGCAGCGGTTACTTTCGGACTTGCCATCTCAGACACTCTACCTCTGGGGCGTTCGGAAGCTGCGCGAAGGTAACAAAGTGGGCTCAAGTCCAGTACCCGAAAGGTGTCTCATGCCTCTCAACAGATGGCAGGCAGCGTGTCTCCTGCTGCTGCAGAAGGACTGCAGACGTCTGTTTCAGGCTATAGGCTAGAAACGTGGTGCCCGCTGATAGAAATGCCGGCAGTGGCCCGCAGTGAAAGTGTCATGCACCTGGTGGTTTCTTCGACATAAGCAAGCCACACGTACCGGTCACGGACATGTGCCCCTGCGCGGGGCAGGGTGCGTGAAGCCACCTCTTTGGGCAAACCCTACGGGTGGCCTGGCAAATGTGTCCCGTTTATGGGAAACTGTTATATTCCTTTCCGGTTTGATGAAAGGTACGTTACGAGCATTGCCGTTTTCTGGATTTGGAGTTCTGCCATGGAGTGCAACGCAGAGACCCAAGGGTTTGGGGGATAGGGAGCTAGCGCTTTGGCAGAGGCATCGCCATGCTGCCCCGAGCTCTGGGCTCCGTATTCAACTTGGAGTAAAGGCAGCCTGGGGTGCAATGCACGGACCGTCTGGCCCTAGACGGGATGTGCACGTGCAATAGACGAGCTAGAGGAGAGAAATGGGATACCCGCAGTTCTTCGGGATAGGCCAGCTCTCATCCAGCTAGTTGCGAAAGCGGGCTCCGAAAGGCCTGGATGCCTTTGCTCAACACGCCACACACGAGTTCTGTCACGCAGTACTACACTCGGAGTTTCTCAAGGGTACGTGGAGGGACAGCTTTTCTGACTGCATAGGAACGGAGTTCCTCACAGGGGAAATGGGATGTGTACCGGACAGGCTGGGTGAACAAAATTTCGTATGCAGTTGTCCTCCAGTGGACCGGGAGAGGGACCCAGGTCTGGCGAGCACATAGTGTCTCTGGTCCCACACGTTCTGGGGCAGTGTGCTGCCTCAGCTCCCTTACAAGGCTGTGTTGACCTTGAGCCACGTAAGTAGAATAAGCTGCGGAAGTCAGTTTGACGCACATCCCAGGGTAGCCTTGCAGAGTTCCAATCCCAAGCCCTGTGGAGACAGATGGGCCTGAAAGCGTTTCACCCACGACGGCTCTTTGAAAACTCCGGGTCATTCCGAGTGCAGGGAGGACTGCGGTGAAGAGGGCTGTGAGCGTCAGTCGTATCTTTTGTCCGCGCCTCCTGGACGTGGAGTGTGGCAAAGCGTGCCCAGGTGGACGGGAGGACAAAGCCTTCCCAAATCAAGTTGCAGGCTGCTGTTGTTACATGGAATCCCGGGCTTTGTTCACTGCCGTGTGCGACAAAGAAATCCTGGCTTCGTGTTTGTTCCTTGAGTGCGGGAAGTCCTCGTAGAGGGAGGCTTGAGGTGTCCAGTGTTCACCCAAATCGCTTCCGATCACAGGACGGAACATCGCACACACTTGTTGGCACTGTGGCCTCAGGTCCATTGCAAAGTAAGCCTTCGCCGAGGCGTGGGAAACGAGTCGCTCCCCAGCTCACAAATGCCCGTGATGAGGTGGGCCGGATGGAAGCATGGGGGGTACCATGCTGCTTTGCCTGCAGGAGAAACATACGACAAGGTTCTAGAACATACTGTTATCTATGGGAGGACTGTGGTGCCCGGGACGCTCGGTGGCTCCAACGAGGGGCGCTAAGGGCTCCTTCTGAAGCCCATACGATGCCAATCGTTTCAACGCACTTTGCTGCTGGCCCACGTGCTGGTTGCCCACCTCTGCAATGTATGGGAATTCAACTCTGTAGCAGGTCTTCCCACCGGGGACGCTAATTTCGTTCACATCCTCGACCCTGAGCCTAGTGGCAGAGGCAAAAGCTGGGTCACTTCAGAGGCTCTTCCGCCAGACGTTCGCAGAGGCGCCTGCCTTGGACTTGAAGCTACACGGAAGCAGGGACCTCAGGCACAGGGCAGACTGAGCGGTGTCCACCCTCACAGCATATAGCATTTCCTCGGGAACAGGGTCACTTTGGTGTCAGCTCTGGGATCCAAGATTTCGTGAGAGTGCTCCTTTGGTGACCAGAATCTATGGCTCACGCGGGACACGTGCAGCGGTTACTTTCGGACTTGCCATCTCAGACACTCTACCTCTGGGGCGTTCGGAAGCTGCGCGAAGGTAACAAAGTGGGCTCAAGTCCAGTACCCGAAAGGTGTCTCATGCCTCTCAACAGATGGCAGGCAGCGTGTCTCCTGCTGCTGCAGAAGGACTGCAGACGTCTGTTTCAGGCTATAGGCTAGAAACGTGGTGCCCGCTGATAGAAATGCCGGCAGTGGCCCGCAGTGAAAGTGTCATGCACCTGGTGGTTTCTTCGACATAAGCAAGCCACACGTACCGGTCACGGACATGTGCCCCTGCGCGGGGCAGGGTGCGTGAAGCCACCTCTTTGGGCAAACCCTACGGGTGGCCTGGCAAATGTGTCCCGTTTATGGGAAACTGTTATATTCCTTTCCGGTTTGATGAAAGGTACGTTACGAGCATTGCCGTTTTCTGGATTTGGAGTTCTGCCATGGAGTGCAACGCAGAGACCCAAGGGTTTGGGGGATAGGGAGCTAGCGCTTTGGCAGAGGCATCGCCATGCTGCCCCGAGCTCTGGGCTCCGTATTCAACTTGGAGTAAAGGCAGCCTGGGGTGCAATGCACGGACCGTCTGGCCCTAGACGGGATGTGCACGTGCAATAGACGAGCTAGAGGAGAGAAATGGGATACCCGCAGTTCTTCGGGATAGGCCAGCTCTCATCCAGCTAGTTGCGAAAGCGGGCTCCGAAAGGCCTGGATGCCTTTGCTCAACACGCCACACACGAGTTCAGTCACGCAGTACTACACTCGGAGTTTCTCAAGGGTACGTGGAGGGACAGCTTTTCTGACTGCATAGGAACGGAGTTCCTCACAGGGGAAATGGGATGTGTACCGGACAGGCTGGGTGAACAAAATTTCGTATGCAGTTGTCCTCCAGTGGACCGGGAGAGGGACCCAGGTCTGGCGAGCACATAGTGTCTCTGGTCCCACACGTTCTGGGGCAGTGTGCTGCCTCAGCTCCCTTACAAGGCTGTGTTGACCTTGAGCCACGTAAGTAGAATAAGCTGCGGAAGTCAGTTTGACGCACATCCCAGGGTAGCCTTGCAGAGTTCCAATCCCAAGCCCTGTGGAGACAGATGGGCCTGAAAGCGTTTCACCCACGACGGCTCTTTGAAAACTCCGGGTCATTCCGAGTGCAGGGAGGACTGCGGTGAAGAGGGCTGTGAGCGTCAGTCGTATCTTTTGTCCGCGCCTCCTGGACGTGGAGTGTGGCAAAGCGTGCCCAGGTGGACGGGAGGACAAAGCCTTCCCAAATCAAGTTGCAGGCTGCTGTTGTTACATGGAATCCCGGGCTTTGTTCACTGCCGTGTGCGACAAAGAAATCCTGGCTTCGTGTTTGTTCCTTGAGTGCGGGAAGTCCTCGTAGAGGGAGGCTTGAGGTGTCCAGTGTTCACCCAAATCGCTTCCGATCACAGGACGGAACATCGCACACACTTGTTGGCACTGTGGCCTCAGGTCCATTGCAAAGTAAGCCTTCGCCGAGGCGTGGGAAACGAGTCGCTCCCCAGCTCACAAATGCCCGTGATGAGGTGGGCCGGATGGAAGCATGGGGGGTACCATGCTGCTTTGCCTGCAGGAGAAACATACGACAAGGTTCTAGAACATACTGTTATCTATGGGAGGACTGTGGTGCCCGGGACGCTCGGTGGCTCCAACGAGGGGCGCTAAGGGCTCCTTCTGAAGCCCATACGATGCCAATCGTTTCAACGCACTTTGCTGCTGGCCCACGTGCTGGTTGCCCACCTCTGCAATGTATGGGAATTCAACTCTGTAGCAGGTCTTCCCACCGGGGACGCTAATTTCGTTCACATCCTCGACCCTGAGCCTAGTGGCAGAGGCAAAAGCTGGGTCACTTCAGAGGCTCTTCCGCCAGACGTTCGCAGAGGCGCCTGCCTTGGACTTGAAGCTACACGGAAGCAGGGACCTCAGGCACAGGGCAGACTGAGCGGTGTCCACCCTCACAGCATATAGCATTTCCTCGGGAACAGGGTCACTTTGGTGTCAGCTCTGGGATCCAAGATTTCGTGAGAGTGCTCCTTTGGTGACCAGAATCTATGGCTCACGCGGGACACGTGCAGCGGTTACTTTCGGACTTGCCATCTCAGACACTCTACCTCTGGGGCGTTCGGAAGCTGCGCGAAGGTAACAAAGTGGGCTCAAGTCCAGTACCCGAAAGGTGTCTCATGCCTCTCAACAGATGGCAGGCAGCGTGTCTCCTGCTGCTGCAGAAGGACTGCAGACGTCTGTTTCAGGCTATAGGCTAGAAACGTGGTGCCCGCTGATAGAAATGCCGGCAGTGGCCCGCAGTGAAAGTGTCATGCACCTGGTGGTTTCTTCGACATAAGCAAGCCACACGTACCGGTCACGGACATGTGCCCCTGCGCGGGGCAGGGTGCGTGAAGCCACCTCTTTGGGCAAACCCTACGGGTGGCCTGGCAAATGTGTCCCGTTTATGGGAAACTGTTATATTCCTTTCCGGTTTGATGAAAGGTACGTTACGAGCATTGCCGTTTTCTGGATTTGGAGTTCTGCCATGGAGTGCAACGCAGAGACCCAAGGGTTTGGGGGATAGGGAGCTAGCGCTTTGGCAGAGGCATCGCCATGCTGCCCCGAGCTCTGGGCTCCGTATTCAACTTGGAGTAAAGGCAGCCTGGGGTGCAATGCACGGACCGTCTGGACCTAGACGGGATGTGCACGTGCAATAGACGAGCTAGAGGAGAGAAATGGGATACCCGCAGTTCTTCGGGATAGGCCAGCTCTCATCCAGCTAGTTGCGAAAGCGGGCTCCGAAAGGCCTGGATGCCTTTGCTCAACACGCCACACACGAGTTCAGTCACGCAGTACTACACTCGGAGTTTCTCAAGGGTACGTGGAGGGACAGCTTTTCTGACTGCATAGGAACGGAGTTCCTCACAGGGGAAATGGGATGTGTACCGGACAGGCTGGGTGAACAAAATTTCGTATGCAGTTGTCCTCCAGTGGACCGGGAGAGGGACCCAGGTCTGGCGAGCACATAGTGTCTCTGGTCCCACACGTTCTGGGGCAGTGTGCTGCCTCAGCTCCCTTACAAGGCTGTGTTGACCTTGAGCCACGTAAGTAGAATAAGCTGCGGAAGTCAGTTTGACGCACATCCCAGGGTAGCCTTGCAGAGTTCCAATCCCAAGCCCTGTGGAGACAGATGGGCCTGAAAGCGTTTCACCCACGACGGCTCTTTGAAAACTCCGGGTCATTCCGAGTGCAGGGAGGACTGCGGTGAAGAGGGCTGTGAGCGTCAGTCGTATCTTTTGTCCGCGCCTCCTGGACGTGGAGTGTGGCAAAGCGTGCCCAGGTGGACGGGAGGACAAAGCCTTCCCAAATCAAGTTGCAGGCTGCTGTTGTTACATGGAATCCCGGGCTTTGTTCACTGCCGTGTGCGACAAAGAAATCCTGGCTTCGTGTTTGTTCCTTGAGTGCGGGAAGTCCTCGTAGAGGGAGGCTTGAGGTGTCCAGTGTTCACCCAAATCGCTTCCGATCACAGGACGGAACATCGCACACACTTGTTGGCACTGTGGCCTCAGGTCCATTGCAAAGTAAGCCTTCGCCGAGGCGTGGGAAACGAGTCGCTCCCCAGCTCACAAATGCCCGTGATGAGGTGGGCCGGATGGAAGCATGGGGGGTACCATGCTGCTTTGCCTGCAGGAGAAACATACGACAAGGTTCTAGAACATACTGTTATCTATGGGAGGACTGTGGTGCCCGGGACGCTCGGTGGCTCCAACGAGGGGCGCTAAGGGCTCCTTCTGAAGCCCATACGATGCCAATCGTTTCAACGCACTTTGCTGCTGGCCCACGTGCTGGTTGCCCACCTCTGCAATGTATGGGAATTCAACTCTGTAGCAGGTCTTCCCACCGGGGACGCTAATTTCGTTCACATCCTCGACCCTGAGCCTAGTGGCAGAGGCAAAAGCTGGGTCACTTCAGAGGCTCTTCCGCCAGACGTTCGCAGAGGCGCCTGCCTTGGACTTGAAGCTACACGGAAGCAGGGACCTCAGGCACAGGGCAGACTGAGCGGTGTCCACCCTCACAGCATATAGCATTTCCTCGGGAACAGGGTCACTTTGGTGTCAGCTCTGGGATCCAAGATTTCGTGAGAGTGCTCCTTTGGTGACCAGAATCTATGGCTCACGCGGGACACGTGCAGCGGTTACTTTCGGACTTGCCATCTCAGACACTCTACCTCTGGGGCGTTCGGAAGCTGCGCGAAGGTAACAAAGTGGGCTCAAGTCCAGTACCCGAAAGGTGTCTCATGCCTCTCAACAGATGGCAGGCAGCGTGTCTCCTGCTGCTGCAGAAGGACTGCAGACGTCTGTTTCAGGCTATAGGCTAGAAACGTGGTGCCCGCTGATAGAAATGCCGGCAGTGGCCCGCAGTGAAAGTGTCATGCACCTGGTGGTTTCTTCGACATAAGCAAGCCACACGTACCGGTCACGGACATGTGCCCCTGCGCGGGGCAGGGTGCGTGAAGCCACCTCTTTGGGCAAACCCTACGGGTGGCCTGGCAAATGTGTCCCGTTTATGGGAAACTGTTATATTCCTTTCCGGTTTGATGAAAGGTACGTTACGAGCATTGCCGTTTTCTGGATTTGGAGTTCTGCCATGGAGTGCAACGCAGAGACCCAAGGGTTTGGGGGATAGGGAGCTAGCGCTTTGGCAGAGGCATCGCCATGCTGCCCCGAGCTCTGGGCTCCGTATTCAACTTGGAGTAAAGGCAGCCTGGGGTGCAATGCACGGACCGTCTGGCCCTAGACGGGATGTGCACGTGCAATAGACGAGCTAGAGGAGAGAAATGGGATACCCGCAGTTCTTCGGGATAGGCCAGCTCTCATCCAGCTAGTTGCGAAAGCGGGCTCCGAAAGGCCTGGATGCCTTTGCTCAACACGCCACACACGAGTTCAGTCACGCAGTACTACACTCGGAGTTTCTCAAGGGTACGTGGAGGGACAGCTTTTCTGACTGCATAGGAACGGAGTTCCTCACAGGGGAAATGGGATGTGTACCGGACAGGCTGGGTGAACAAAATTTCGTATGCAGTTGTCCTCCAGTGGACCGGGAGAGGGACCCAGGTCTGGCGAGCACATAGTGTCTCTGGTCCCACACGTTCTGGGGCAGTGTGCTGCCTCAGCTCCCTTACAAGGCTGTGTTGACCTTGAGCCACGTAAGTAGAATAAGCTGCGGAAGTCAGTTTGACGCACATCCCAGGGTAGCCTTGCAGAGTTCCAATCCCAAGCCCTGTGGAGACAGATGGGCCTGAAAGCGTTTCACCCACGACGGCTCTTTGAAAACTCCGGGTCATTCCGAGTGCAGGGAGGACTGCGGTGAAGAGGGCTGTGAGCGTCAGTCGTATCTTTTGTCCGCGCCTCCTGGACGTGGAGTGTGGCAAAGCGTGCCCAGGTGGACGGGAGGACAAAGCCTTCCCAAATCAAGTTGCAGGCTGCTGTTGTTACATGGAATCCCGGGCTTTGTTCACTGCCGTGTGCGACAAAGAAATCCTGGCTTCGTGTTTGTTCCTTGAGTGCGGGAAGTCCTCGTAGAGGGAGGCTTGAGGTGTCCAGTGTTCACCCAAATCGCTTCCGATCACAGGACGGAACATCGCACACACTTGTTGGCACTGTGGCCTCAGGTCCATTGCAAAGTAAGCCTTCGCCGAGGCGTGGGAAACGAGTCGCTCCCCAGCTCACAAATGCCCGTGATGAGGTGGGCCGGATGGAAGCATGGGGGGTACCATGCTGCTTTGCCTGCAGGAGAAACATACGACAAGGTTCTAGAACATACTGTTATCTATGGGAGGACTGTGGTGCCCGGGACGCTCGGTGGCTCCAACGAGGGGCGCTAAGGGCTCCTTCTGAAGCCCATACGATGCCAATCGTTTCAACGCACTTTGCTGCTGGCCCACGTGCTGGTTGCCCACCTCTGCAATGTATGGGAATTCAACTCTGTAGCAGGTCTTCCCACCGGGGACGCTAATTTCGTTCACATCCTCGACCCTGAGCCTAGTGGCAGAGGCAAAAGCTGGGTCACTTCAGAGGCTCTTCCGCCAGACGTTCGCAGAGGCGCCTGCCTTGGACTTGAAGCTACACGGAAGCAGGGACCTCAGGCACAGGGCAGACTGAGCGGTGTCCACCCTCACAGCATATAGCATTTCCTCGGGAACAGGGTCACTTTGGTGTCAGCTCTGGGATCCAAGATTTCGTGAGAGTGCTCCTTTGGTGACCAGAATCTATGGCTCACGCGGGACACGTGCAGCGGTTACTTTCGGACTTGCCATCTCAGACACTCTACCTCTGGGGCGTTCGGAAGCTGCGCGAAGGTAACAAAGTGGGCTCAAGTCCAGTACCCGAAAGGTGTCTCATGCCTCTCAACAGATGGCAGGCAGCGTGTCTCCTGCTGCTGCAGAAGGACTGCAGACGTCTGTTTCAGGCTATAGGCTAGAAACGTGGTGCCCGCTGATAGAAATGCCGGCAGTGGCCCGCAGTGAAAGTGTCATGCACCTGGTGGTTTCTTCGACATAAGCAAGCCACACGTACCGGTCACGGACATGTGCCCCTGCGCGGGGCAGGGTGCGTGAAGCCACCTCTTTGGGCAAACCCTACGGGTGGCCTGGCAAATGTGTCCCGTTTATGGGAAACCGTTATATTCCTTTCCGGTTTGATGAAAGGTACGTTACGAGCATTGCCGTTTTCTGGATTTGGAGTTCTGCCATGGAGTGCAACGCAGAGACCCAAGGGTTTGGGGGATAGGGAGCTAGCGCTTTGGCAGAGGCATCGCCATGCTGCCCCGAGCTCTGGGCTCCGTATTCAACTTGGAGTAAAGGCAGCCTGGGGTGCAATGCACGGACCGTCTGGCCCTAGACGGGATGTGCACGTGCAATAGACGAGCTAGAGGAGAGAAATGGGATACCCGCAGTTCTTCGGGATAGGCCAGCTCTCATCCAGCTAGTTGCGAAAGCGGGCTCCGAAAGGCCTGGATGCCTTTGCTCAACACGCCACACACGAGTTCAGTCACGCAGTACTACACTCGGAGTTTCTCAAGGGTACGTGGAGGGACAGCTTTTCTGACTGCATAGGAACGGAGTTCCTCACAGGGGAAATGGGATGTGTACCGGACAGGCTGGGTGAACAAAATTTCGTATGCAGTTGTCCTCCAGTGGACCGGGAGAGGGACCCAGGTCTGGCGAGCACATAGTGTCTCTGGTCCCACACGTTCTGGGGCAGTGTGCTGCCTCAGCTCCCTTACAAGGCTGTGTTGACCTTGAGCCACGTAAGTAGAATAAGCTGCGGAAGTCAGTTTGACGCACATCCCAGGGTAGCCTTGCAGAGTTCCAATCCCAAGCCCTGTGGAGACAGATGGGCCTGAAAGCGTTTCACCCACGACGGCTCTTTGAAAACTCCGGGTCATTCCGAGTGCAGGGAGGACTGCGGTGAAGAGGGCTGTGAGCGTCAGTCGTATCTTTTGTCCGCGCCTCCTGGACGTGGAGTGTGGCAAAGCGTGCCCAGGTGGACGGGAGGACAAAGCCTTCCCAAATCAAGTTGCAGGCTGCTGTTGTTACATGGAATCCCGGGCTTTGTTCACTGCCGTGTGCGACAAAGAAATCCTGGCTTCGTGTTTGTTCCTTGAGTGCGGGAAGTCCTCGTAGAGGGAGGCTTGAGGTGTCCAGTGTTCACCCAAATCGCTTCCGATCACAGGACGGAACATCGCACACACTTGTTGGCACTGTGGCCTCAGGTCCATTGCAAAGTAAGCCTTCGCCGAGGCGTGGGAAACGAGTCGCTCCCCAGCTCACAAATGCCCGTGATGAGGTGGGCCGGATGGAAGCATGGGGGGTACCATGCTGCTTTGCCTGCAGGAGAAACATACGACAAGGTTCTAGAACATACTGTTATCTATGGGAGGACTGTGGTGCCCGGGACGCTCGGTGGCTCCAACGAGGGGCGCTAAGGGCTCCTTCTGAAGCCCATACGATGCCAATCGTTTCAACGCACTTTGCTGCTGGCCCACGTGCTGGTTGCCCACCTCTGCAATGTATGGGAATTCAACTCTGTAGCAGGTCTTCCCACCGGGGACGCTAATTTCGTTCACATCCTCGACCCTGAGCCTAGTGGCAGAGGCAAAAGCTGGGTCACTTCAGAGGCTCTTCCGCCAGACGTTCGCAGAGGCGCCTGCCTTGGACTTGAAGCTACACGGAAGCAGGGACCTCAGGCACAGGGCAGACTGAGCGGTGTCCACCCTCACAGCATATAGCATTTCCTCGGGAACAGGGTCACTTTGGTGTCAGCTCTGGGATCCAAGATTTCGTGAGAGTGCTCCTTTGGTGACCAGAATCTATGGCTCACGCGGGACACGTGCAGCGGTTACTTTCGGACTTGCCATCTCAGACACTCTACCTCTGGGGCGTTCGGAAGCTGCGCGAAGGTAACAAAGTGGGCTCAAGTCCAGTACCCGAAAGGTGTCTCATGCCTCTCAACAGATGGCAGGCAGCGTGTCTCCTGCTGCTGCAGAAGGACTGCAGACGTCTGTTTCAGGCTATAGGCTAGAAACGTGGTGCCCGCTGATAGAAATGCCGGCAGTGGCCCGCAGTGAAAGTGTCATGCACCTGGTGGTTTCTTCGACATAAGCAAGCCACACGTACCGGTCACGGACATGTGCCCCTGCGCGGGGCAGGGTGCGTGAAGCCACCTCTTTGGGCAAACCCTACGGGTGGCCTGGCAAATGTGTCCCGTTTATGGGAAACCGTTATATTCCTTTCCGGTTTGATGAAAGGTACGTTACGAGCATTGCCGTTTTCTGGATTTGGAGTTCTGCCATGGAGTGCAACGCAGAGACCCAAGGGTTTGGGGGATAGGGAGCTAGCGCTTTGGCAGAGGCATCGCCATGCTGCCCCGAGCTCTGGGCTCCGTATTCAACTTGGAGTAAAGGCAGCCTGGGGTGCAATGCACGGACCGTCTGGCCCTAGACGGGATGTGCACGTGCAATAGACGAGCTAGAGGAGAGAAATGGGATACCCGCAGTTCTTCGGGATAGGCCAGCTCTCATCCAGCTAGTTGCGAAAGCGGGCTCCGAAAGGCCTGGATGCCTTTGCTCAACACGCCACACACGAGTTCAGTCACGCAGTACTACACTCGGAGTTTCTCAAGGGTACGTGGAGGGACAGCTTTTCTGACTGCATAGGAACGGAGTTCCTCACAGGGGAAATGGGATGTGTACCGGACAGGCTGGGTGAACAAAATTTCGTATGCAGTTGTCCTCCAGTGGACCGGGAGAGGGACCCAGGTCTGGCGAGCACATAGTGTCTCTGGTCCCACACGTTCTGGGGCAGTGTGCTGCCTCAGCTCCCTTACAAGGCTGTGTTGACCTTGAGCCACGTAAGTAGAATAAGCTGCGGAAGTCAGTTTGACGCACATCCCAGGGTAGCCTTGCAGAGTTCCAATCCCAAGCCCTGTGGAGACAGATGGGCCTGAAAGCGTTTCACCCACGACGGCTCTTTGAAAACTCCGGGTCATTCCGAGTGCAGGGAGGACTGCGGTGAAGAGGGCTGTGAGCGTCAGTCGTATCTTTTGTCCGCGCCTCCTGGACGTGGAGTGTGGCAAAGCGTGCCCAGGTGGACGGGAGGACAAAGCCTTCCCAAATCAAGTTGCAGGCTGCTGTTGTTACATGGAATCCCGGGCTTTGTTCACTGCCGTGTGCGACAAAGAAATCCTGGCTTCGTGTTTGTTCCTTGAGTGCGGGAAGTCCTCGTAGAGGGAGGCTTGAGGTGTCCAGTGTTCACCCAAATCGCTTCCGATCACAGGACGGAACATCGCACACACTTGTTGGCACTGTGGCCTCAGGTCCATTGCAAAGTAAGCCTTCGCCGAGGCGTGGGAAACGAGTCGCTCCCCAGCTCACAAATGCCCGTGATGAGGTGGGCCGGATGGAAGCATGGGGGGTACCATGCTGCTTTGCCTGCAGGAGAAACATACGACAAGGTTCTAGAACATACTGTTATCTATGGGAGGACTGTGGTGCCCGGGACGCTCGGTGGCTCCAACGAGGGGCGCTAAGGGCTCCTTCTGAAGCCCATACGATGCCAATCGTTTCAACGCACTTTGCTGCTGGCCCACGTGCTGGTTGCCCACCTCTGCAATGTATGGGAATTCAACTCTGTAGCAGGTCTTCCCACCGGGGACGCTAATTTCGTTCACATCCTCGACCCTGAGCCTAGTGGCAGAGGCAAAAGCTGGGTCACTTCAGAGGCTCTTCCGCCAGACGTTCGCAGAGGCGCCTGCCTTGGACTTGAAGCTACACGGAAGCAGGGACCTCAGGCACAGGGCAGACTGAGCGGTGTCCACCCTCACAGCATATAGCATTTCCTCGGGAACAGGGTCACTTTGGTGTCAGCTCTGGGATCCAAGATTTCGTGAGAGTGCTCCTTTGGTGACCAGAATCTATGGCTCACGCGGGACACGTGCAGCGGTTACTTTCGGACTTGCCATCTCAGACACTCTACCTCTGGGGCGTTCGGAAGCTGCGCGAAGGTAACAAAGTGGGCTCAAGTCCAGTACCCGAAAGGTGTCTCATGCCTCTCAACAGATGGCAGGCAGCGTGTCTCCTGCTGCTGCAGAAGGACTGCAGACGTCTGTTTCAGGCTATAGGCTAGAAACGTGGTGCCCGCTGATAGAAATGCCGGCAGTGGCCCGCAGTGAAAGTGTCATGCACCTGGTGGTTTCTTCGACATAAGCAAGCCACACGTACCGGTCATGGACATGTGCCCCTGCGCGGGGCAGGGTGCGTGAAGCCACCTCTTTGGGCAAACCCTACGGGTGGCCTGGCAAATGTGTCCCGTTTATGGGAAACTGTTATATTCCTTTCTGGTTTGATGAAAGGTACGTTACGAGCATTGCCGTTTTCTGGATTTGGAGTTCTGCCATGGAGTGCAACGCAGAGACCCAAGGGTTTGGGGGATAGGGAGCTAGCGCTTTGGCAGAGGCATCGCCATGCTGCCCCGAGCTCTGGGCTCCGTATTCAACTTGGAGTAAAGGCAGCCTGGGGTGCAATGCACGGACCGTCTGGCCCTAGACGGGATGTGCACGTGCAATAGACGAGCTAGAGGAGAGAAATGGGATACCCGCAGTTCTTCGGGATAGGCCAGCTCTCATCCAGCTAGTTGCGAAAGCGGGCTCCGAAAGGCCTGGATGCCTTTGCTCAACACGCCACACACGAGTTCAGTCACGCAGTACTACACTCGGAGTTTCTCAAGGGTACGTGGAGGGACAGCTTTTCTGACTGCATAGGAACGGAGTTCCTCACAGGGGAAATGGGATGTGTACCGGACAGGCTGGGTGAACAAAATTTCGTATGCAGTTGTCCTCCAGTGGACCGGGAGAGGGACCCAGGTCTGGCGAGCACATAGTGTCTCTGGTCCCACACGTTCTGGGGCAGTGTGCTGCCTCAGCTCCCTTACAAGGCTGTGTTGACCTTGAGCCACGTAAGTAGAATAAGCTGCGGAAGTCAGTTTGACGCACATCCCAGGGTAGCCTTGCAGAGTTCCAATCCCAAGCCCTGTGGAGACAGATGGGCCTGAAAGCGTTTCACCCACGACGGCTCTTTGAAAACTCCGGGTCATTCCGAGTGCAGGGAGGACTGCGGTGAAGAGGGCTGTGAGCGTCAGTCGTATCTTTTGTCCGCGCCTCCTGGACGTGGAGTGTGGCAAAGCGTGCCCAGGTGGACGGGAGGACAAAGCCTTCCCAAATCAAGTTGCAGGCTGCTGTTGTTACATGGAATCCCGGGCTTTGTTCACTGCCGTGTGCGACAAAGAAATCCTGGCTTCGTGTTTGTTCCTTGAGTGCGGGAAGTCCTCGTAGAGGGAGGCTTGAGGTGTCCAGTGTTCACCCAAATCGCTTCCGATCACAGGACGGAACATCGCACACACTTGTTGGCACTGTGGCCTCAGGTCCATTGCAAAGTAAGCCTTCGCCGAGGCGTGGGAAACGAGTCGCTCCCCAGCTCACAAATGCCCGTGATGAGGTGGGCCGGATGGAAGCATGGGGGGTACCATGCTGCTTTGCCTGCAGGAGAAACATACGACAAGGTTCTAGAACATACTGTTATCTATGGGAGGACTGTGGTGCCCGGGACGCTCGGTGGCTCCAACGAGGGGCGCTAAGGGCTCCTTCTGAAGCCCATACGATGCCAATCGTTTCAACGCACTTTGCTGCTGGCCCACGTGCTGGTTGCCCACCTCTGCAATGTATGGGAATTCAACTCTGTAGCAGGTCTTCCCACCGGGGACGCTAATTTCGTTCACATCCTCGACCCTGAGCCTAGTGGCAGAGGCAAAAGCTGGGTCACTTCAGAGGCTCTTCCGCCAGACGTTCGCAGAGGCGCCTGCCTTGGACTTGAAGCTACACGGAAGCAGGGACCTCAGGCACAGGGCAGACTGAGCGGTGTCCACCCTCACAGCATATAGCATTTCCTCGGGAACAGGGTCACTTTGGTGTCAGCTCTGGGATCCAAGATTTCGTGAGAGTGCTCCTTTGGTGACCAGAATCTATGGCTCACGCGGGACACGTGCAGCGGTTACTTTCGGACTTGCCATCTCAGACACTCTACCTCTGGGGCGTTCGGAAGCTGCGCGAAGGTAACAAAGTGGGCTCAAGTCCAGTACCCGAAAGGTGTCTCATGCCTCTCAACAGATGGCAGGCAGCGTGTCTCCTGCTGCTGCAGAAGGACTGCAGACGTCTGTTTCAGGCTATAGGCTAGAAACGTGGTGCCCGCTGATAGAAATGCCGGCAGTGGCCCGCAGTGAAAGTGTCATGCACCTGGTGGTTTCTTCGACATAAGCAAGCCACACGTACCGGTCACGGACATGTGCCCCTGCGCGGGGCAGGGTGCGTGAAGCCACCTCTTTGGGCAAACCCTACGGGTGGCCTGGCAAATGTGTCCCGTTTATGGGAAACTGTTATATTCCTTTCTGGTTTGATGAAAGGTACGTTACGAGCATTGCCGTTTTCTGGATTTGGAGTTCTGCCATGGAGTGCAACGCAGAGACCCAAGGGTTTGGGGGATAGGGAGCTAGCGCTTTGGCAGAGGCATCGCCATGCTGCCCCGAGCTCTGGGCTCCGTATTCAACTTGGAGTAAAGGCAGCCTGGGGTGCAATGCACGGACCGTCTGGCCCTAGACGGGATGTGCACGTGCAATAGACGAGCTAGAGGAGAGAAATGGGATACCCGCAGTTCTTCGGGATAGGCCAGCTCTCATCCAGCTAGTTGCGAAAGCGGGCTCCGAAAGGCCTGGATGCCTTTGCTCAACACGCCACACACGAGTTCAGTCACGCAGTACTACACTCGGAGTTTCTCAAGGGTACGTGGAGGGACAGCTTTTCTGACTGCATAGGAACGGAGTTCCTCACAGGGGAAATGGGATGTGTACCGGACAGGCTGGGTGAACAAAATTTCGTATGCAGTTGTCCTCCAGTGGACCGGGAGAGGGACCCAGGTCTGGCGAGCACATAGTGTCTCTGGTCCCACACGTTCTGGGGCAGTGTGCTGCCTCAGCTCCCTTACAAGGCTGTGTTGACCTTGAGCCACGTAAGTAGAATAAGCTGCGGAAGTCAGTTTGACGCACATCCCAGGGTAGCCTTGCAGAGTTCCAATCCCAAGCCCTGTGGAGACAGATGGGCCTGAAAGCGTTTCACCCACGACGGCTCTTTGAAAACTCCGGGTCATTCCGAGTGCAGGGAGGACTGCGGTGAAGAGGGCTGTGAGCGTCAGTCGTATCTTTTGTCCGCGCCTCCTGGACGTGGAGTGTGGCAAAGCGTGCCCAGGTGGACGGGAGGACAAAGCCTTCCCAAATCAAGTTGCAGGCTGCTGTTGTTACATGGAATCCCGGGCTTTGTTCACTGCCGTGTGCGACAAAGAAATCCTGGCTTCGTGTTTGTTCCTTGAGTGCGGGAAGTCCTCGTAGAGGGAGGCTTGAGGTGTCCAGTGTTCACCCAAATCGCTTCCGATCACAGGACGGAACATCGCACACACTTGTTGGCACTGTGGCCTCAGGTCCATTGCAAAGTAAGCCTTCGCCGAGGCGTGGGAAACGAGTCGCTCCCCAGCTCACAAATGCCCGTGATGAGGTGGGCCGGATGGAAGCATGGGGGGTACCATGCTGCTTTGCCTGCAGGAGAAACATACGACAAGGTTCTAGAACATACTGTTATCTATGGGAGGACTGTGGTGCCCGGGACGCTCGGTGGCTCCAACGAGGGGCGCTAAGGGCTCCTTCTGAAGCCCATACGATGCCAATCGTTTCAACGCACTTTGCTGCTGGCCCACGTGCTGGTTGCCCACCTCTGCAATGTATGGGAATTCAACTCTGTAGCAGGTCTTCCCAACGGGGACGCTAATTTCGTTCACATCCTCGACCCTGAGCCTAGTGGCAGAGGCAAAAGCTGGGTCACTTCAGAGGCTCTTCCGCCAGACGTTCGCAGAGGCGCCTGCCTTGGACTTGAAGCTACACGGAAGCAGGGACCTCAGGCACAGGGCAGACTGAGCGGTGTCCACCCTCACAGCATATAGCATTTCCTCGGGAACAGGGTCACTTTGGTGTCAGCTCTGGGATCCAAGATTTCGTGAGAGTGCTCCTTTGGTGACCAGAATCTATGGCTCACGCGGGACACGTGCAGCGGTTACTTTCGGACTTGCCATCTCAGACACTCTACCTCTGGGGCGTTCGGAAGCTGCGCGAAGGTAACAAAGTGGGCTCAAGTCCAGTACCCGAAAGGTGTCTCATGCCTCTCAACAGATGGCAGGCAGCGTGTCTCCTGCTGCTGCAGAAGGACTGCAGACGTCTGTTTCAGGCTATAGGCTAGAAACGTGGTGCCCGCTGATAGAAATGCCGGCAGTGGCCCGCAGTGAAAGTGTCATGCACCTGGTGGTTTCTTCGACATAAGCAAGCCACACGTACCGGTCACGGACATGTGCCCCTGCGCGGGGCAGGGTGCGTGAAGCCACCTCTTTGGGCAAACCCTACGGGTGGCCTGGCAAATGTGTCCCGTTTATGGGAAACCGTTATATTCCTTTCCGGTTTGATGAAAGGTACGTTACGAGCATTGCCGTTTTCTGGATTTGGAGTTCTGCCATGGAGTGCAACGCAGAGACCCAAGGGTTTGGGGGATAGGGAGCTAGCGCTTTGGCAGAGGCATCGCCATGCTGCCCCGAGCTCTGGGCTCCGTATTCAACTTGGAGTAAAGGCAGCCTGGGGTGCAATGCACGGACCGTCTGGCCCTAGACGGGATGTGCACGTGCAATAGACGAGCTAGAGGAGAGAAATGGGATACCCGCAGTTCTTCGGGATAGGCCAGCTCTCATCCAGCTAGTTGCGAAAGCGGGCTCCGAAAGGCCTGGATGCCTTTGCTCAACACGCCACACACGAGTTCAGTCACGCAGTACTACACTCGGAGTTTCTCAAGGGTACGTGGAGGGACAGCTTTTCTGACTGCATAGGAACGGAGTTCCTCACAGGGGAAATGGGATGTGTACCGGACAGGCTGGGTGAACAAAATTTCGTATGCAGTTGTCCTCCAGTGGACCGGGAGAGGGACCCAGGTCTGGCGAGCACATAGTGTCTCTGGTCCCACACGTTCTGGGGCAGTGTGCTGCCTCAGCTCCCTTACAAGGCTGTGTTGACCTTGAGCCACGTAAGTAGAATAAGCTGCGGAAGTCAGTTTGACGCACATCCCAGGGTAGCCTTGCAGAGTTCCAATCCCAAGCCCTGTGGAGACAGATGGGCCTGAAAGCGTTTCACCCACGACGGCTCTTTGAAAACTCCGGGTCATTCCGAGTGCAGGGAGGACTGCGGTGAAGAGGGCTGTGAGCGTCAGTCGTATCTTTTGTCCGCGCCTCCTGGACGTGGAGTGTGGCAAAGCGTGCCCAGGTGGACGGGAGGACAAAGCCTTCCCAAATCAAGTTGCAGGCTGCTGTTGTTACATGGAATCCCGGGCTTTGTTCACTGCCGTGTGCGACAAAGAAATCCTGGCTTCGTGTTTGTTCCTTGAGTGCGGGAAGTCCTCGTAGAGGGAGGCTTGAGGTGTCCAGTGTTCACCCAAATCGCTTCCGATCACAGGACGGAACATCGCACACACTTGTTGGCACTGTGGCCTCAGGTCCATTGCAAAGTAAGCCTTCGCCGAGGCGTGGGAAACGAGTCGCTCCCCAGCTCACAAATGCCCGTGATGAGGTGGGCCGGATGGAAGCATGGGGGGTACCATGCTGCTTTGCCTGCAGGAGAAACATACGACAAGGTTCTAGAACATACTGTTATCTATGGGAGGACTGTGGTGCCCGGGACGCTCGGTGGCTCCAACGAGGGGCGCTAAGGGCTCCTTCTGAAGCCCATACGATGCCAATCGTTTCAACGCACTTTGCTGCTGGCCCACGTGCTGGTTGCCCACCTCTGCAATGTATGGGAATTCAACTCTGTAGCAGGTCTTCCCACCGGGGACGCTAATTTCGTTCACATCCTCGACCCTGAGCCTAGTGGCAGAGGCAAAAGCTGGGTCACTTCAGAGGCTCTTCCGCCAGACGTTCGCAGAGGCGCCTGCCTTGGACTTGAAGCTACACGGAAGCAGGGACCTCAGGCACAGGGCAGACTGAGCGGTGTCCACCCTCACAGCATATAGCATTTCCTCGGGAACAGGGTCACTTTGGTGTCAGCTCTGGGATCCAAGATTTCGTGAGAGTGCTCCTTTGGTGACCAGAATCTATGGCTCACGCGGGACACGTGCAGCGGTTACTTTCGGACTTGCCATCTCAGACACTCTACCTCTGGGGCGTTCGGAAGCTGCGCGAAGGTAACAAAGTGGGCTCAAGTCCAGTACCCGAAAGGTGTCTCATGCCTCTCAACAGATGGCAGGCAGCGTGTCTCCTGCTGCTGCAGAAGGACTGCAGACGTCTGTTTCAGGCTATAGGCTAGAAACGTGGTGCCCGCTGATAGAAATGCCGGCAGTGGCCCGCAGTGAAAGTGTCATGCACCTGGTGGTTTCTTCGACATAAGCAAGCCACACGTACCGGTCACGGACATGTGCCCCTGCGCGGGGCAGGGTGCGTGAAGCCACCTCTTTGGGCAAACCCTACGGGTGGCCTGGCAAATGTGTCCCGTTTATGGGAAACTGTTATATTCCTTTCTGGTTTGATGAAAGGTACGTTACGAGCATTGCCGTTTTCTGGATTTGGAGTTCTGCCATGGAGTGCAACGCAGAGACCCAAGGGTTTGGGGGATAGGGAGCTAGCGCTTTGGCAGAGGCATCGCCATGCTGCCCCGAGCTCTGGGCTCCGTATTCAACTTGGAGTAAAGGCAGCCTGGGGTGCAATGCACGGACCGTCTGGCCCTAGACGGGATGTGCACGTGCAATAGACGAGCTAGAGGAGAGAAATGGGATACCCGCAGTTCTTCGGGATAGGCCAGCTCTCATCCAGCTAGTTGCGAAAGCGGGCTCCGAAAGGCCTGGATGCCTTTGCTCAACACGCCACACACGAGTTCAGTCACGCAGTACTACACTCGGAGTTTCTCAAGGGTACGTGGAGGGACAGCTTTTCTGACTGCATAGGAACGGAGTTCCTCACAGGGGAAATGGGATGTGTACCGGACAGGCTGGGTGAACAAAATTTCGTATGCAGTTGTCCTCCAGTGGACCGGGAGAGGGACCCAGGTCTGGCGAGCACATAGTGTCTCTGGTCCCACACGTTCTGGGGCAGTGTGCTGCCTCAGCTCCCTTACAAGGCTGTGTTGACCTTGAGCCACGTAAGTAGAATAAGCTGCGGAAGTCAGTTTGACGCACATCCCAGGGTAGCCTTGCAGAGTTCCAATCCCAAGCCCTGTGGAGACAGATGGGCCTGAAAGCGTTTCACCCACGACGGCTCTTTGAAAACTCCGGGTCATTCCGAGTGCAGGGAGGACTGCGGTGAAGAGGGCTGTGAGCGTCAGTCGTATCTTTTGTCCGCGCCTCCTGGACGTGGAGTGTGGCAAAGCGTGCCCAGGTGGACGGGAGGACAAAGCCTTCCCAAATCAAGTTGCAGGCTGCTGTTGTTACATGGAATCCCGGGCTTTGTTCACTGCCGTGTGCGACAAAGAAATCCTGGCTTCGTGTTTGTTCCTTGAGTGCGGGAAGTCCTCGTAGAGGGAGGCTTGAGGTGTCCAGTGTTCACCCAAATCGCTTCCGATCACAGGACGGAACATCGCACACACTTGTTGGCACTGTGGCCTCAGGTCCATTGCAAAGTAAGCCTTCGCCGAGGCGTGGGAAACGAGTCGCTCCCCAGCTCACAAATGCCCGTGATGAGGTGGGCCGGATGGAAGCATGGGGGGTACCATGCTGCTTTGCCTGCAGGAGAAACATACGACAAGGTTCTAGAACATACTGTTATCTATGGGAGGACTGTGGTGCCCGGGACGCTCGGTGGCTCCAACGAGGGGCGCTAAGGGCTCCTTCTGAAGCCCATACGATGCCAATCGTTTCAACGCACTTTGCTGCTGGCCCACGTGCTGGTTGCCCACCTCTGCAATGTATGGGAATTCAACTCTGTAGCAGGTCTTCCCACCGGGGACGCTAATTTCGTTCACATCCTCGACCCTGAGCCTAGTGGCAGAGGCAAAAGCTGGGTCACTTCAGAGGCTCTTCCGCCAGACGTTCGCAGAGGCGCCTGCCTTGGACTTGAAGCTACACGGAAGCAGGGACCTCAGGCACAGGGCAGACTGAGCGGTGTCCACCCTCACAGCATATAGCATTTCCTCGGGAACAGGGTCACTTTGGTGTCAGCTCTGGGATCCAAGATTTCGTGAGAGTGCTCCTTTGGTGACCAGAATCTATGGCTCACGCGGGACACGTGCAGCGGTTACTTTCGGACTTGCCATCTCAGACACTCTACCTCTGGGGCGTTCGGAAGCTGCGCGAAGGTAACAAAGTGGGCTCAAGTCCAGTACCCGAAAGGTGTCTCATGCCTCTCAACAGATGGCAGGCAGCGTGTCTCCTGCTGCTGCAGAAGGACTGCAGACGTCTGTTTCAGGCTATAGGCTAGAAACGTGGTGCCCGCTGATAGAAATGCCGGCAGTGGCCCGCAGTGAAAGTGTCATGCACCTGGTGGTTTCTTCGACATAAGCAAGCCACACGTACCGGTCACGGACATGTGCCCCTGCGCGGGGCAGGGTGCGTGAAGCCACCTCTTTGGGCAAACCCTACGGGTGGCCTGGCAAATGTGTCCCGTTTATGGGAAACCGTTATATTCCTTTCCGGTTTGATGAAAGGTACGTTACGAGCATTGCCGTTTTCTGGATTTGGAGTTCTGCCATGGAGTGCAACGCAGAGACCCAAGGGTTTGGGGGATAGGGAGCTAGCGCTTTGGCAGAGGCATCGCCATGCTGCCCCGAGCTCTGGGCTCCGTATTCAACTTGGAGTAAAGGCAGCCTGGGGTGCAATGCACGGACCGTCTGGCCCTAGACGGGATGTGCACGTGCAATAGACGAGCTAGAGGAGAGAAATGGGATACCCGCAGTTCTTCGGGATAGGCCAGCTCTCATCCAGCTAGTTGCGAAAGCGGGCTCCGAAAGGCCTGGATGCCTTTGCTCAACACGCCACACACGAGTTCAGTCACGCAGTACTACACTCGGAGTTTCTCAAGGGTACGTGGAGGGACAGCTTTTCTGACTGCATAGGAACGGAGTTCCTCACAGGGGAAATGGGATGTGTACCGGACAGGCTGGGTGAACAAAATTTCGTATGCAGTTGTCCTCCAGTGGACCGGGAGAGGGACCCAGGTCTGGCGAGCACATAGTGTCTCTGGTCCCACACGTTCTGGGGCAGTGTGCTGCCTCAGCTCCCTTACAAGGCTGTGTTGACCTTGAGCCACGTAAGTAGAATAAGCTGCGGAAGTCAGTTTGACGCACATCCCAGGGTAGCCTTGCAGAGTTCCAATCCCAAGCCCTGTGGAGACAGATGGGCCTGAAAGCGTTTCACCCACGACGGCTCTTTGAAAACTCCGGGTCATTCCGAGTGCAGGGAGGACTGCGGTGAAGAGGGCTGTGAGCGTCAGTCGTATCTTTTGTCCGCGCCTCCTGGACGTGGAGTGTGGCAAAGCGTGCCCAGGTGGACGGGAGGACAAAGCCTTCCCAAATCAAGTTGCAGGCTGCTGTTGTTACATGGAATCCCGGGCTTTGTTCACTGCCGTGTGCGACAAAGAAATCCTGGCTTCGTGTTTGTTCCTTGAGTGCGGGAAGTCCTCGTAGAGGGAGGCTTGAGGTGTCCAGTGTTCACCCAAATCGCTTCCGATCACAGGACGGAACATCGCACACACTTGTTGGCACTGTGGCCTCAGGTCCATTGCAAAGTAAGCCTTCGCCGAGGCGTGGGAAACGAGTCGCTCCCCAGCTCACAAATGCCCGTGATGAGGTGGGCCGGATGGAAGCATGGGGGGTACCATGCTGCTTTGCCTGCAGGAGAAACATACGACAAGGTTCTAGAACATACTGTTATCTATGGGAGGACTGTGGTGCCCGGGACGCTCGGTGGCTCCAACGAGGGGCGCTAAGGGCTCCTTCTGAAGCCCATACGATGCCAATCGTTTCAACGCACTTTGCTGCTGGCCCACGTGCTGGTTGCCCACCTCTGCAATGTATGGGAATTCAACTCTGTAGCAGGTCTTCCCACCGGGGACGCTAATTTCGTTCACATCCTCGACCCTGAGCCTAGTGGCAGAGGCAAAAGCTGGGTCACTTCAGAGGCTCTTCCGCCAGACGTTCGCAGAGGCGCCTGCCTTGGACTTGAAGCTACACGGAAGCAGGGACCTCAGGCACAGGGCAGACTGAGCGGTGTCCACCCTCACAGCATATAGCATTTCCTCGGGAACAGGGTCACTTTGGTGTCAGCTCTGGGATCCAAGATTTCGTGAGAGTGCTCCTTTGGTGACCAGAATCTATGGCTCACGCGGGACACGTGCAGCGGTTACTTTCGGACTTGCCATCTCAGACACTCTACCTCTGGGGCGTTCGGAAGCTGCGCGAAGGTAACAAAGTGGGCTCAAGTCCAGTACCCGAAAGGTGTCTCATGCCTCTCAACAGATGGCAGGCAGCGTGTCTCCTGCTGCTGCAGAAGGACTGCAGACGTCTGTTTCAGGCTATAGGCTAGAAACGTGGTGCCCGCTGATAGAAATGCCGGCAGTGGCCCGCAGTGAAAGTGTCATGCACCTGGTGGTTTCTTCGACATAAGCAAGCCACACGTACCGGTCACGGACATGTGCCCCTGCGCGGGGCAGGGTGCGTGAAGCCACCTCTTTGGGCAAACCCTACGGGTGGCCTGGCAAATGTGTCCCGTTTATGGGAAACCGTTATATTCCTTTCCGGTTTGATGAAAGGTACGTTACGAGCATTGCCGTTTTCTGGATTTGGAGTTCTGCCATGGAGTGCAACGCAGAGACCCAAGGGTTTGGGGGATAGGGAGCTAGCGCTTTGGCAGAGGCATCGCCATGCTGCCCCGAGCTCTGGGCTCCGTATTCAACTTGGAGTAAAGGCAGCCTGGGGTGCAATGCACGGACCGTCTGGCCCTAGACGGGATGTGCACGTGCAATAGACGAGCTAGAGGAGAGAAATGGGATACCCGCAGTTCTTCGGGATAGGCCAGCTCTCATCCAGCTAGTTGCGAAAGCGGGCTCCGAAAGGCCTGGATGCCTTTGCTCAACACGCCACACACGAGTTCAGTCACGCAGTACTACACTCGGAGTTTCTCAAGGGTACGTGGAGGGACAGCTTTTCTGACTGCATAGGAACGGAGTTCCTCACAGGGGAAATGGGATGTGTACCGGACAGGCTGGGTGAACAAAATTTCGTATGCAGTTGTCCTCCAGTGGACCGGGAGAGGGACCCAGGTCTGGCGAGCACATAGTGTCTCTGGTCCCACACGTTCTGGGGCAGTGTGCTGCCTCAGCTCCCTTACAAGGCTGTGTTGACCTTGAGCCACGTAAGTAGAATAAGCTGCGGAAGTCAGTTTGACGCACATCCCAGGGTAGCCTTGCAGAGTTCCAATCCCAAGCCCTGTGGAGACAGATGGGCCTGAAAGCGTTTCACCCACGACGGCTCTTTGAAAACTCCGGGTCATTCCGAGTGCAGGGAGGACTGCGGTGAAGAGGGCTGTGAGCGTCAGTCGTATCTTTTGTCCGCGCCTCCTGGACGTGGAGTGTGGCAAAGCGTGCCCAGGTGGACGGGAGGACAAAGCCTTCCCAAATCAAGTTGCAGGCTGCTGTTGTTACATGGAATCCCGGGCTTTGTTCACTGCCGTGTGCGACAAAGAAATCCTGGCTTCGTGTTTGTTCCTTGAGTGCGGGAAGTCCTCGTAGAGGGAGGCTTGAGGTGTCCAGTGTTCACCCAAATCGCTTCCGATCACAGGACGGAACATCGCACACACTTGTTGGCACTGTGGCCTCAGGTCCATTGCAAAGTAAGCCTTCGCCGAGGCGTGGGAAACGAGTCGCTCCCCAGCTCACAAATGCCCGTGATGAGGTGGGCCGGATGGAAGCATGGGGGGTACCATGCTGCTTTGCCTGCAGGAGAAACATACGACAAGGTTCTAGAACATACTGTTATCTATGGGAGGACTGTGGTGCCCGGGACGCTCGGTGGCTCCAACGAGGGGCGCTAAGGGCTCCTTCTGAAGCCCATACGATGCCAATCGTTTCAACGCACTTTGCTGCTGGCCCACGTGCTGGTTGCCCACCTCTGCAATGTATGGGAATTCAACTCTGTAGCAGGTCTTCCCACCGGGGACGCTAATTTCGTTCACATCCTCGACCCTGAGCCTAGTGGCAGAGGCAAAAGCTGGGTCACTTCAGAGGCTCTTCCGCCAGACGTTCGCAGAGGCGCCTGCCTTGGACTTGAAGCTACACGGAAGCAGGGACCTCAGGCACAGGGCAGACTGAGCGGTGTCCACCCTCACAGCATATAGCATTTCCTCGGGAACAGGGTCACTTTGGTGTCAGCTCTGGGATCCAAGATTTCGTGAGAGTGCTCCTTTGGTGACCAGAATCTATGGCTCACGCGGGACACGTGCAGCGGTTACTTTCGGACTTGCCATCTCAGACACTCTACCTCTGGGGCGTTCGGAAGCTGCGCGAAGGTAACAAAGTGGGCTCAAGTCCAGTACCCGAAAGGTGTCTCATGCCTCTCAACAGATGGCAGGCAGCGTGTCTCCTGCTGCTGCAGAAGGACTGCAGACGTCTGTTTCAGGCTATAGGCTAGAAACGTGGTGCCCGCTGATAGAAATGCCGGCAGTGGCCCGCAGTGAAAGTGTCATGCACCTGGTGGTTTCTTCGACATAAGCAAGCCACACGTACCGGTCACGGACATGTGCCCCTGCGCGGGGCAGGGTGCGTGAAGCCACCTCTTTGGGCAAACCCTACGGGTGGCCTGGCAAATGTGTCCCGTTTATGGGAAACCGTTATATTCCTTTCCGGTTTGATGAAAGGTACGTTACGAGCATTGCCGTTTTCTGGATTTGGAGTTCTGCCATGGAGTGCAACGCAGAGACCCAAGGGTTTGGGGGATAGGGAGCTAGCGCTTTGGCAGAGGCATCGCCATGCTGCCCCGAGCTCTGGGCTCCGTATTCAACTTGGAGTAAAGGCAGCCTGGGGTGCAATGCACGGACCGTCTGGCCCTAGACGGGATGTGCACGTGCAATAGACGAGCTAGAGGAGAGAAATGGGATACCCGCAGTTCTTCGGGATAGGCCAGCTCTCATCCAGCTAGTTGCGAAAGCGGGCTCCGAAAGGCCTGGATGCCTTTGCTCAACACGCCACACACGAGTTCAGTCACGCAGTACTACACTCGGAGTTTCTCAAGGGTACGTGGAGGGACAGCTTTTCTGACTGCATAGGAACGGAGTTCCTCACAGGGGAAATGGGATGTGTACCGGACAGGCTGGGTGAACAAAATTTCGTATGCAGTTGTCCTCCAGTGGACCGGGAGAGGGACCCAGGTCTGGCGAGCGCATAGTGTCTCTGGTCCCACACGTTCTGGGGCAGTGTGCTGCCTCAGCTCCCTTACAAGGCTGTGTTGACCTTGAGCCACGTAAGTAGAATAAGCTGCGGAAGTCAGTTTGACGCACATCCCAGGGTAGCCTTGCAGAGTTCCAATCCCAAGCCCTGTGGAGACAGATGGGCCTGAAAGCGTTTCACCCACGACGGCTCTTTGAAAACTCCGGGTCATTCCGAGTGCAGGGAGGACTGCGGTGAAGAGGGCTGTGAGCGTCAGTCGTATCTTTTGTCCACGCCTCCTGGACGTGGAGTGTGGCAAAGCGTGCCCAGGTGGACGGGAGGACAAAGCCTTCCCAAATCAAGTTGCAGGCTGCTGTTGTTACATGGAATCCCGGGCTTTGTTCACTGCCGTGTGCGACAAAGAAATCCTGGCTTCGTGTTTGTTCCTTGAGTGCGGGAAGTCCTCGTAGAGGGAGGCTTGAGGTGTCCAGTGTTCACCCAAATCGCTTCCGATCACAGGACGGAACATCGCACACACTTGTTGGCACTGTGGCCTCAGGTCCATTGCAAAGTAAGCCTTCGCCGAGGCGTGGGAAACGAGTCGCTCCCCAGCTCACAAATGCCCGTGATGAGGTGGGCCGGATGGAAGCATGGGGGGTACCATGCTGCTTTGCCTGCAGGAGAAACATACGACAAGGTTCTAGAACATACTGTTATCTATGGGAGGACTGTGGTGCCCGGGACGCTCGGTGGCTCCAACGAGGGGCGCTAAGGGCTCCTTCTGAAGCCCATACGATGCCAATCGTTTCAACGCACTTTGCTGCTGGCCCACGTGCTGGTTGCCCACCTCTGCAATGTATGGGAATTCAACTCTGTAGCAGGTCTTCCCACCGGGGACGCTAATTTCGTTCACATCCTCGACCCTGAGCCTAGTGGCAGAGGCAAAAGCTGGGTCACTTCAGAGGCTCTTCCGCCAGACGTTCGCAGAGGCGCCTGCCTTGGACTTGAAGCTACACGGAAGCAGGGACCTCAGGCACAGGGCAGACTGAGCGGTGTCCACCCTCACAGCATATAGCATTTCCTCGGGAACAGGGTCACTTTGGTGTCAGCTCTGGGATCCAAGATTTCGTGAGAGTGCTCCTTTGGTGACCAGAATCTATGGCTCACGCGGGACACGTGCAGCGGTTACTTTCGGACTTGCCATCTCAGACACTCTACCTCTGGGGCGTTCGGAAGCTGCGCGAAGGTAACAAAGTGGGCTCAAGTCCAGTACCCGAAAGGTGTCTCATGCCTCTCAACAGATGGCAGGCAGCGTGTCTCCTGCTGCTGCAGAAGGACTGCAGACGTCTGTTTCAGGCTATAGGCTAGAAACGTGGTGCCCGCTGATAGAAATGCCGGCAGTGGCCCGCAGTGAAAGTGTCATGCACCTGGTGGTTTCTTCGACATAAGCAAGCCACACGTACCGGTCACGGACATGTGCCCCTGCGCGGGGCAGGGTGCGTGAAGCCACCTCTTTGGGCAAACCCTACGGGTGGCCTGGCAAATGTGTCCCGTTTATGGGAAACCGTTATATTCCTTTCCGGTTTGATGAAAGGTACGTTACGAGCATTGCCGTTTTCTGGATTTGGAGTTCTGCCATGGAGTGCAACGCAGAGACCCAAGGGTTTGGGGGATAGGGAGCTAGCGCTTTGGCAGAGGCATCGCCATGCTGCCCCGAGCTCTGGGCTCCGTATTCAACTTGGAGTAAAGGCAGCCTGGGGTGCAATGCACGGACCGTCTGGCCCTAGACGGGATGTGCACGTGCAATAGACGAGCTAGAGGAGAGAAATGGGATACCCGCAGTTCTTCGGGATAGGCCAGCTCTCATCCAGCTAGTTGCGAAAGCGGGCTCCGAAAGGCCTGGATGCCTTTGCTCAACACGCCACACACGAGTTCTGTCACGCAGTACTACACTCGGAGTTTCTCAAGGGTACGTGGAGGGACAGCTTTTCTGACTGCATAGGAACGGAGTTCCTCACAGGGGAAATGGGATGTGTACCGGACAGGCTGGGTGAACAAAATTTCGTATGCAGTTGTCCTCCAGTGGACCGGGAGAGGGACCCAGGTCTGGCGAGCGCATAGTGTCTCTGGTCCCACACGTTCTGGGGCAGTGTGCTGCCTCAGCTCCCTTACAAGGCTGTGTTGACCTTGAGCCACGTAAGTAGAATAAGCTGCGGAAGTCAGTTTGACGCACATCCCAGGGTAGCCTTGCAGAGTTCCAATCCCAAGCCCTGTGGAGACAGATGGGCCTGAAAGCGTTTCACCCACGACGGCTCTTTGAAAACTCCGGGTCATTCCGAGTGCAGGGAGGACTGCGGTGAAGAGGGCTGTGAGCGTCAGTCGTATCTTTTGTCCGCGCCTCCTGGACGTGGAGTGTGGCAAAGCGTGCCCAGGTGGACGGGAGGACAAAGCCTTCCCAAATCAAGTTGCAGGCTGCTGTTGTTACATGGAATCCCGGGCTTTGTTCACTGCCGTGTGCGACAAAGAAATCCTGGCTTCGTGTTTGTTCCTTGAGTGCGGGAAGTCCTCGTAGAGGGAGGCTTGAGGTGTCCAGTGTTCACCCAAATCGCTTCCGATCACAGGACGGAACATCGCACACACTTGTTGGCACTGTGGCCTCAGGTCCATTGCAAAGTAAGCCTTCGCCGAGGCGTGGGAAACGAGTCGCTCCCCAGCTCACAAATGCCCGTGATGAGGTGGGCCGGATGGAAGCATGGGGGGTACCATGCTGCTTTGCCTGCAGGAGAAACATACGACAAGGTTCTAGAACATACTGTTATCTATGGGAGGACTGTGGTGCCCGGGACGCTCGGTGGCTCCAACGAGGGGCGCTAAGGGCTCCTTCTGAAGCCCATACGATGCCAATCGTTTCAACGCACTTTGCTGCTGGCCCACGTGCTGGTTGCCCACCTCTGCAATGTATGGGAATTCAACTCTGTAGCAGGTCTTCCCACCGGGGACGCTAATTTCGTTCACATCCTCGACCCTGAGCCTAGTGGCAGAGGCAAAAGCTGGGTCACTTCAGAGGCTCTTCCGCCAGACGTTCGCAGAGGCGCCTGCCTTGGACTTGAAGCTACACGGAAGCAGGGACCTCAGGCACAGGGCAGACTGAGCGGTGTCCACCCTCACAGCATATAGCATTTCCTCGGGAACAGGGTCACTTTGGTGTCAGCTCTGGGATCCAAGATTTCGTGAGAGTGCTCCTTTGGTGACCAGAATCTATGGCTCACGCGGGACACGTGCAGCGGTTACTTTCGGACTTGCCATCTCAGACACTCTACCTCTGGGGCGTTCGGAAGCTGCGCGAAGGTAACAAAGTGGGCTCAAGTCCAGTACCCGAAAGGTGTCTCATGCCTCTCAACAGATGGCAGGCAGCGTGTCTCCTGCTGCTGCAGAAGGACTGCAGACGTCTGTTTCAGGCTATAGGCTAGAAACGTGGTGCCCGCTGATAGAAATGCCGGCAGTGGCCCGCAGTGAAAGTGTCATGCACCTGGTGGTTTCTTCGACATAAGCAAGCCACACGTACCGGTCACGGACATGTGCCCCTGCGCGGGGCAGGGTGCGTGAAGCCACCTCTTTGGGCAAACCCTACGGGTGGCCTGGCAAATGTGTCCCGTTTATGGGAAACCGTTATATTCCTTTCCGGTTTGATGAAAGGTACGTTACGAGCATTGCCGTTTTCTGGATTTGGAGTTCTGCCATGGAGTGCAACGCAGAGACCCAAGGGTTTGGGGGATAGGGAGCTAGCGCTTTGGCAGAGGCATCGCCATGCTGCCCCGAGCTCTGGGCTCCGTATTCAACTTGGAGTAAAGGCAGCCTGGGGTGCAATGCACGGACCGTCTGGCCCTAGACGGGATGTGCACGTGCAATAGACGAGCTAGAGGAGAGAAATGGGATACCCGCAGTTCTTCGGGATAGGCCAGCTCTCATCCAGCTAGTTGCGAAAGCGGGCTCCGAAAGGCCTGGATGCCTTTGCTCAACACGCCACACACGAGTTCAGTCACGCAGTACTACACTCGGAGTTTCTCAAGGGTACGTGGAGGGACAGCTTTTCTGACTGCATAGGAACGGAGTTCCTCACAGGGGAAATGGGATGTGTACCGGACAGGCTGGGTGAACAAAATTTCGTATGCAGTTGTCCTCCAGTGGACCGGGAGAGGGACCCAGGTCTGGCGAGCGCATAGTGTCTCTGGTCCCACACGTTCTGGGGCAGTGTGCTGCCTCAGCTCCCTTACAAGGCTGTGTTGACCTTGAGCCACGTAAGTAGAATAAGCTGCGGAAGTCAGTTTGACGCACATCCCAGGGTAGCCTTGCAGAGTTCCAATCCCAAGCCCTGTGGAGACAGATGGGCCTGAAAGCGTTTCACCCACGACGGCTCTTTGAAAACTCCGGGTCATTCCGAGTGCAGGGAGGACTGCGGTGAAGAGGGCTGTGAGCGTCAGTCGTATCTTTTGTCCGCGCCTCCTGGACGTGGAGTGTGGCAAAGCGTGCCCAGGTGGACGGGAGGACAAAGCCTTCCCAAATCAAGTTGCAGGCTGCTGTTGTTACATGGAATCCCGGGCTTTGTTCACTGCCGTGTGCGACAAAGAAATCCTGGCTTCGTGTTTGTTCCTTGAGTGCGGGAAGTCCTCGTAGACGGAGGCTTGAGGTGTCCAGTGTTCACCCAAATCGCTTCCGATCACAGGACGGAACATCGCACACACTTGTTGGCACTGTGGCCTCAGGTCCATTGCAAAGTAAGCCTTCGCCGAGGCGTGGGAAACGAGTCGCTCCCCAGCTCACAAATGCCCGTGATGAGGTGGGCCGGATGGAAGCATGGGGGGTACCATGCTGCTTTGCCTGCAGGAGAAACATACGACAAGGTTCTAGAACATACTGTTATCTATGGGAGGACTGTGGTGCCCGGGACGCTCGGTGGCTCCAACGAGGGGCGCTAAGGGCTCCTTCTGAAGCCCATATGATGCCAATCGTTTCAACGCACTTTGCTGCTGGCCCACGTGCTGGTTGCCCACCTCTGCAATGTATGGGAATTCAACTCTGTAGCAGGTCTTCCCACCGGGGACGCTAATTTCGTTCACATCCTCGACCCTGAGCCTAGTGGCAGAGGCAAAAGCTGGGTCACTTCAGAGGCTCTTCCGCCAGACGTTCGCAGAGGCGCCTGCCTTGGACTTGAAGCTACACGGAAGCAGGGACCTCAGGCACAGGGCAGACTGAGCGGTGTCCACCCTCACAGCATATAGCATTTCCTCGGGAACAGGGTCACTTTGGTGTCAGCTCTGGGATCCAAGATTTCGTGAGAGTGCTCCTTTGGTGACCAGAATCTATGGCTCACGCGGGACACGTGCAGCGGTTACTTTCGGACTTGCCATCTCAGACACTCTACCTCTGGGGCGTTCGGAAGCTGCGCGAAGGTAACAAAGTGGGCTCAAGTCCAGTACCCGAAAGGTGTCTCATGCCTCTCAACAGATGGCAGGCAGCGTGTCTCCTGCTGCTGCAGAAGGACTGCAGACGTCTGTTTCAGGCTATAGGCTAGAAACGTGGTGCCCGCTGATAGAAATGCCGGCAGTGGCCCGCAGTGAAAGTGTCATGCACCTGGTGGTTTCTTCGACATAAGCAAGCCACACGTACCGGTCACGGACATGTGCCCCTGCGCGGGGCAGGGTGCGTGAAGCCACCTCTTTGGGCAAACCCTACGGGTGGCCTGGCAAATGTGTCCCGTTTATGGGAAACCGTTATATTCCTTTCCGGTTTGATGAAAGGTACGTTACGAGCATTGCCGTTTTCTGGATTTGGAGTTCTGCCATGGAGTGCAACGCAGAGACCCAAGGGTTTGGGGGATAGGGAGCTAGCGCTTTGGCAGAGGCATCGCCATGCTGCCCCGAGCTCTGGGCTCCGTATTCAACTTGGAGTAAAGGCAGCCTGGGGTGCAATGCACGGACCGTCTGGCCCTAGACGGGATGTGCACGTGCAATAGACGAGCTAGAGGAGAGAAATGGGATACCCGCAGTTCTTCGGGATAGGCCAGCTCTCATCCAGCTAGTTGCGAAAGCGGGCTCCGAAAGGCCTGGATGCCTTTGCTCAACACGCCACACACGAGTTCAGTCACGCAGTACTACACTCGGAGTTTCTCAAGGGTACGTGGAGGGACAGCTTTTCTGACTGCATAGGAACGGAGTTCCTCACAGGGGAAATGGGATGTGTACCGGACAGGCTGGGTGAACAAAATTTCGTATGCAGTTGTCCTCCAGTGGACCGGGAGAGGGACCCAGGTCTGGCGAGCGCATAGTGTCTCTGGTCCCACACGTTCTGGGGCAGTGTGCTGCCTCAGCTCCCTTACAAGGCTGTGTTGACCTTGAGCCACGTAAGTAGAATAAGCTGCGGAAGTCAGTTTGACGCACATCCCAGGGTAGCCTTGCAGAGTTCCAATCCCAAGCCCTGTGGAGACAGATGGGCCTGAAAGCGTTTCACCCACGACGGCTCTTTGAAAACTCCGGGTCATTCCGAGTGCAGGGAGGACTGCGGTGAAGAGGGCTGTGAGCGTCAGTCGTATCTTTTGTCCGCGCCTCCTGGACGTGGAGTGTGGCAAAGCGTGCCCAGGTGGACGGGAGGACAAAGCCTTCCCAAATCAAGTTGCAGGCTGCTGTTGTTACATGGAATCCCGGGCTTTGTTCACTGCCGTGTGCGACAAAGAAATCCTGGCTTCGTGTTTGTTCCTTGAGTGCGGGAAGTCCTCGTAGAGGGAGGCTTGAGGTGTCCAGTGTTCACCCAAATCGCTTCCGATCACAGGACGGAACATCGCACACACTTGTTGGCACTGTGGCCTCAGGTCCATTGCAAAGTAAGCCTTCGCCGAGGCGTGGGAAACGAGTCGCTCCCCAGCTCACAAATGCCCGTGATGAGGTGGGCCGGATGGAAGCATGGGGGGTACCATGCTGCTTTGCCTGCAGGAGAAACATACGACAAGGTTCTAGAACATACTGTTATCTATGGGAGGACTGTGGTGCCCGGGACGCTCGGTGGCTCCAACGAGGGGCGCTAAGGGCTCCTTCTGAAGCCCATACGATGCCAATCGTTTCAACGCACTTTGCTGCTGGCCCACGTGCTGGTTGCCCACCTCTGCAATGTATGGGAATTCAACTCTGTAGCAGGTCTTCCCACCGGGGACGCTAATTTCGTTCACATCCTCGACCCTGAGCCTAGTGGCAGAGGCAAAAGCTGGGTCACTTCAGAGGCTCTTCCGCCAGACGTTCGCAGAGGCGCCTGCCTTGGACTTGAAGCTACACGGAAGCAGGGACCTCAGGCACAGGGCAGACTGAGCGGTGTCCACCCTCACAGCATATAGCATTTCCTCGGGAACAGGGTCACTTTGGTGTCAGCTCTGGGATCCAAGATTTCGTGAGAGTGCTCCTTTGGTGACCAGAATCTATGGCTCACGCGGGACACGTGCAGCGGTTACTTTCGGACTTGCCATCTCAGACACTCTACCTCTGGGGCGTTCGGAAGCTGCGCGAAGGTAACAAAGTGGGCTCAAGTCCAGTACCCGAAAGGTGTCTCATGCCTCTCAACAGATGGCAGGCAGCGTGTCTCCTGCTGCTGCAGAAGGACTGCAGACGTCTGTTTCAGGCTATAGGCTAGAAACGTGGTGCCCGCTGATAGAAATGCCGGCAGTGGCCCGCAGTGAAAGTGTCATGCACCTGGTGGTTTCTTCGACATAAGCAAGCCACACGTACCGGTCACGGACATGTGCCCCTGCGCGGGGCAGGGTGCGTGAAGCCACCTCTTTGGGCAAACCCTACGGGTGGCCTGGCAAATGTGTCCCGTTTATGGGAAACTGTTATATTCCTTTCCGGTTTGATGAAAGGTACGTTACGAGCATTGCCGTTTTCTGGATTTGGAGTTCTGCCATGGAGTGCAACGCAGAGACCCAAGGGTTTGGGGGATAGGGAGCTAGCGCTTTGGCAGAGGCATCGCCATGCTGCCCCGAGCTCTGGGCTCCGTATTCAACTTGGAGTAAAGGCAGCCTGGGGTGCAATGCACGGACCGTCTGGCCCTAGACGGGATGTGCACGTGCAATAGACGAGCTAGAGGAGAGAAATGGGATACCCGCAGTTCTTCGGGATAGGCCAGCTCTCATCCAGCTAGTTGCGAAAGCGGGCTCCGAAAGGCCTGGATGCCTTTGCTCAACACGCCACACACGAGTTCAGTCACGCAGTACTACACTCGGAGTTTCTCAAGGGTACGTGGAGGGACAGCTTTTCTGACTGCATAGGAACGGAGTTCCTCACAGGGGAAATGGGATGTGTACCGGACAGGCTGGGTGAACAAAATTTCGTATGCAGTTGTCCTCCAGTGGACCGGGAGAGGGACCCAGGTCTGGCGAGCGCATAGTGTCTCTGGTCCCACACGTTCTGGGGCAGTGTGCTGCCTCAGCTCCCTTACAAGGCTGTGTTGACCTTGAGCCACGTAAGTAGAATAAGCTGCGGAAGTCAGTTTGACGCACATCCCAGGGTAGCCTTGCAGAGTTCCAATCCCAAGCCCTGTGGAGACAGATGGGCCTGAAAGCGTTTCACCCACGACGGCTCTTTGAAAACTCCGGGTCATTCCGAGTGCAGGGAGGACTGCGGTGAAGAGGGCTGTGAGCGTCAGTCGTATCTTTTGTCCGCGCCTCCTGGACGTGGAGTGTGGCAAAGCGTGCCCAGGTGGACGGGAGGACAAAGCCTTCCCAAATCAAGTTGCAGGCTGCTGTTGTTACATGGAATCCCGGGCTTTGTTCACTGCCGTGTGCGACAAAGAAATCCTGGCTTCGTGTTTGTTCCTTGAGTGCGGGAAGTCCTCGTAGACGGAGGCTTGAGGTGTCCAGTGTTCACCCAAATCGCTTCCGATCACAGGACGGAACATCGCACACACTTGTTGGCACTGTGGCCTCAGGTCCATTGCAAAGTAAGCCTTCGCCGAGGCGTGGGAAACGAGTCGCTCCCCAGCTCACAAATGCCCGTGATGAGGTGGGCCGGATGGAAGCATGGGGGGTACCATGCTGCTTTGCCTGCAGGAGAAACATACGACAAGGTTCTAGAACATACTGTTATCTATGGGAGGACTGTGGTGCCCGGGACGCTCGGTGGCTCCAACGAGGGGCGCTAAGGGCTCCTTCTGAAGCCCATACGATGCCAATCGTTTCAACGCACTTTGCTGCTGGCCCACGTGCTGGTTGCCCACCTCTGCAATGTATGGGAATTCAACTCTGTAGCAGGTCTTCCCACCGGGGACGCTAATTTCGTTCACATCCTCGACCCTGAGCCTAGTGGCAGAGGCAAAAGCTGGGTCACTTCAGAGGCTCTTCCGCCAGACGTTCGCAGAGGCGCCTGCCTTGGACTTGAAGCTACACGGAAGCAGGGACCTCAGGCACAGGGCAGACTGAGCGGTGTCCACCCTCACAGCATATAGCATTTCCTCGGGAACAGGGTCACTTTGGTGTCAGCTCTGGGATCCAAGATTTCGTGAGAGTGCTCCTTTGGTGACCAGAATCTATGGCTCACGCGGGACACGTGCAGCGGTTACTTTCGGACTTGCCATCTCAGACACTCTACCTCTGGGGCGTTCGGAAGCTGCGCGAAGGTAACAAAGTGGGCTCAAGTCCAGTACCCGAAAGGTGTCTCATGCCTCTCAACAGATGGCAGGCAGCGTGTCTCCTGCTGCTGCAGAAGGACTGCAGACGTCTGTTTCAGGCTATAGGCTAGAAACGTGGTGCCCGCTGATAGAAATGCCGGCAGTGGCCCGCAGTGAAAGTGTCATGCACCTGGTGGTTTCTTCGACATAAGCAAGCCACACGTACCGGTCACGGACATGTGCCCCTGCGCGGGGCAGGGTGCGTGAAGCCACCTCTTTGGGCAAACCCTACGGGTGGCCTGGCAAATGTGTCCCGTTTATGGGAAACTGTTATATTCCTTTCCGGTTTGATGAAAGGTACGTTACGAGCATTGCCGTTTTCTGGATTTGGAGTTCTGCCATGGAGTGCAACGCAGAGACCCAAGGGTTTGGGGGATAGGGAGCTAGCGCTTTGGCAGAGGCATCGCCATGCTGCCCCGAGCTCTGGGCTCCGTATTCAACTTGGAGTAAAGGCAGCCTGGGGTGCAATGCACGGACCGTCTGGCCCTAGACGGGATGTGCAAGTGCAATAGACGAGCTAGAGGAGAGAAATGGGATACCCGCAGTTCTTCGGGATAGGCCAGCTCTCATCCAGCTAGTTGCGAAAGCGGGCTCCGAAAGGCCTGGATGCCTTTGCTCAACACGCCACACACGAGTTCAGTCACGCAGTACTACACTCGGAGTTTCTCAAGGGTACGTGGAGGGACAGCTTTTCTGACTGCATAGGAACGGAGTTCCTCACAGGGGAAATGGGATGTGTACCGGACAGGCTGGGTGAACAAAATTTCGTATGCAGTTGTCCTCCAGTGGACCGGGAGAGGGACCCAGGTCTGGCGAGCGCATAGTGTCTCTGGTCCCACACGTTCTGGGGCAGTGTGCTGCCTCAGCTCCCTTACAAGGCTGTGTTGACCTTGAGCCACGTAAGTAGAATAAGCTGCGGAAGTCAGTTTGACGCACATCCCAGGGTAGCCTTGCAGAGTTCCAATCCCAAGCCCTGTGGAGACAGATGGGCCTGAAAGCGTTTCACCCACGACGGCTCTTTGAAAACTCCGGGTCATTCCGAGTGCAGGGAGGACTGCGGTGAAGAGGGCTGTGAGCGTCAGTCGTATCTTTTGTCCGCGCCTCCTGGACGTGGAGTGTGGCAAAGCGTGCCCAGGTGGACGGGAGGACAAAGCCTTCCCAAATCAAGTTGCAGGCTGCTGTTGTTACATGGAATCCCGGGCTTTGTTCACTGCCGTGTGCGACAAAGAAATCCTGGCTTCGTGTTTGTTCCTTGAGTGCGGGAAGTCCTCGTAGAGGGAGGCTTGAGGTGTCCAGTGTTCACCCAAATCGCTTCCGATCACAGGACGGAACATCGCACACACTTGTTGGCACTGTGGCCTCAGGTCCATTGCAAAGTAAGCCTTCGCCGAGGCGTGGGAAACGAGTCGCTCCCCAGCTCACAAATGCCCGTGATGAGGTGGGCCGGATGGAAGCATGGGGGGTACCATGCTGCTTTGCCTGCAGGAGAAACATACGACAAGGTTCTAGAACATACTGTTATCTATGGGAGGACTGTGGTGCCCGGGACACTCGGTGGCTCCAACGAGGGGCGCTAAGGGCTCCTTCTGAAGCCCATACGATGCCAATCGTTTCAACGCACTTTGCTGCTGGCCCACGTGCTGGTTGCCCACCTCTGCAATGTATGGGAATTCAACTCTGTAGCAGGTCTTCCCACCGGGGACGCTAATTTCGTTCACATCCTCGACCCTGAGCCTAGTGGCAGAGGCAAAAGCTGGGTCACTTCAGAGGCTCTTCCGCCAGACGTTCGCAGAGGCGCCTGCCTTGGACTTGAAGCTACACGGAAGCAGGGACCTCAGGCACAGGGCAGACTGAGCGGTGTCCACCCTCACAGCATATAGCATTTCCTCGGGAACAGGGTCACTTTGGTGTCAGCTCTGGGATCCAAGATTTCGTGAGAGTGCTCCTTTGGTGACCAGAATCTATGGCTCACGCGGGACACGTGCAGCGGTTACTTTCGGACTTGCCATCTCAGACACTCTACCTCTGGGGCGTTCGGAAGCTGCGCGAAGGTAACAAAGTGGGCTCAAGTCCAGTACCCGAAAGGTGTCTCATGCCTCTCAACAGATGGCAGGCAGCGTGTCTCCTGCTGCTGCAGAAGGACTGCAGACGTCTGTTTCAGGCTATAGGCTAGAAACGTGGTGCCCGCTGATAGAAATGCCGGCAGTGGCCCGCAGTGAAAGTGTCATGCACCTGGTGGTTTCTTCGACATAAGCAAGCCACACGTACCGGTCACGGACATGTGCCCCTGCGCGGGGCAGGGTGCGTGAAGCCACCTCTTTGGGCAAACCCTACGGGTGGCCTGGCAAATGTGTCCCGTTTATGGGAAACTGTTATATTCCTTTCCGGTTTGATGAAAGGTACGTTACGAGCATTGCCGTTTTCTGGATTTGGAGTTCTGCCATGGAGTGCAACGCAGAGACCCAAGGGTTTGGGGGATAGGGAGCTAGCGCTTTGGCAGAGGCATCGCCATGCTGCCCCGAGCTCTGGGCTCCGTATTCAACTTGGAGTAAAGGCAGCCTGGGGTGCAATGCACGGACCGTCTGGCCCTAGACGGGATGTGCACGTGCAATAGACGAGCTAGAGGAGAGAAATGGGATACCCGCAGTTCTTCGGGATAGGCCAGCTCTCATCCAGCTAGTTGCGAAAGCGGGCTCCGAAAGGCCTGGATGCCTTTGCTCAACACGCCACACACGAGTTCAGTCACGCAGTACTACACTCGGAGTTTCTCAAGGGTACGTGGAGGGACAGCTTTTCTGACTGCATAGGAACGGAGTTCCTCACAGGGGAAATGGGATGTGTACCGGACAGGCTGGGTGAACAAAATTTCGTATGCAGTTGTCCTCCAGTGGAGCGGGAGAGGGACCCAGGTCTGGCGAGCGCATAGTGTCTCTGGTCCCACACGTTCTGGGGCAGTGTGCTGCCTCAGCTCCCTTACAAGGCTGTGTTGACCTTGAGCCACGTAAGTAGAATAAGCTGCGGAAGTCAGTTTGACGCACATCCCAGGGTAGCCTTGCAGAGTTCCAATCCCAAGCCCTGTGGAGACAGATGGGCCTGAAAGCGTTTCACCCACGACGGCTCTTTGAAAACTCCGGGTCATTCCGAGTGCAGGGAGGACTGCGGTGAAGAGGGCTGTGAGCGTCAGTCGTATCTTTTGTCCGCGCCTCCTGGACGTGGAGTGTGGCAAAGCGTGCCCAGGTGGACGGGAGGACAAAGCCTTCCCAAATCAAGTTGCAGGCTGCTGTTGTTACATGGAATCCCGGGCTTTGTTCACTGCCGTGTGCGACAAAGAAATCCTGGCTTCGTGTTTGTTCCTTGAGTGCGGGAAGTCCTCGTAGACGGAGGCTTGAGGTGTCCAGTGTTCACCCAAATCGCTTCCGATCACAGGACGGAACATCGCACACACTTGTTGGCACTGTGGCCTCAGGTCCATTGCAAAGTAAGCCTTCGCCGAGGCGTGGGAAACGAGTCGCTCCCCAGCTCACAAATGCCCGTGATGAGGTGGGCCGGATGGAAGCATGGGGGGTACCATGCTGCTTTGCCTGCAGGAGAAACATACGACAAGGTTCTAGAACATACTGTTATCTATGGGAGGACTGTGGTGCCCGGGACGCTCGGTGGCTCCAACGAGGGGCGCTAAGGGCTCCTTCTGAAGCCCATACGATGCCAATCGTTTCAACGCACTTTGCTGCTGGCCCACGTGCTGGTTGCCCACCTCTGCAATGTATGGGAATTCAACTCTGTAGCAGGTCTTCCCACCGGGGACGCTAATTTCGTTCACATCCTCGACCCTGAGCCTAGTGGCAGAGGCAAAAGCTGGGTCACTTCAGAGGCTCTTCCGCCAGACGTTCGCAGAGGCGCCTGCCTTGGACTTGAAGCTACACGGAAGCAGGGACCTCAGGCACAGGGCAGACTGAGCGGTGTCCACCCTCACAGCATATAGCATTTCCTCGGGAACAGGGTCACTTTGGTGTCAGCTCTGGGATCCAAGATTTCGTGAGAGTGCTCCTTTGGTGACCAGAATCTATGGCTCACGCGGGACACGTGCAGCGGTTACTTTCGGACTTGCCATCTCAGACACTCTACCTCTGGGGCGTTCGGAAGCTGCGCGAAGGTAACAAAGTGGGCTCAAGTCCAGTACCCGAAAGGTGTCTCATGCCTCTCAACAGATGGCAGGCAGCGTGTCTCCTGCTGCTGCAGAAGGACTGCAGACGTCTGTTTCAGGCTATAGGCTAGAAACGTGGTGCCCGCTGATAGAAATGCCGGCAGTGGCCCGCAGTGAAAGTGTCATGCACCTGGTGGTTTCTTCGACATAAGCAAGCCACACGTACCGGTCACGGACATGTGCCCCTGCGCGGGGCAGGGTGCGTGAAGCCACCTCTTTGGGCAAACCCTACGGGTGGCCTGGCAAATGTGTCCCGTTTATGGGAAACTGTTATATTCCTTTCCGGTTTGATGAAAGGTACGTTACGAGCATTGCCGTTTTCTGGATTTGGAGTTCTGCCATGGAGTGCAACGCAGAGACCCAAGGGTTTGGGGGATAGGGAGCTAGCGCTTTGGCAGAGGCATCGCCATGCTGCCCCGAGCTCTGGGCTCCGTATTCAACTTGGAGTAAAGGCAGCCTGGGGTGCAATGCACGGACCGTCTGGCCCTAGACGGGATGTGCACGTGCAATAGACGAGCTAGAGGAGAGAAATGGGATACCCGCAGTTCTTCGGGATAGGCCAGCTCTCATCCAGCTAGTTGCGAAAGCGGGCTCCGAAAGGCCTGGATGCCTTTGCTCAACACGCCACACACGAGTTCAGTCACGCAGTACTACACTCGGAGTTTCTCAAGGGTACGTGGAGGGACAGCTTTTCTGACTGCATAGGAACGGAGTTCCTCACAGGGGAAATGGGATGTGTACCGGACAGGCTGGGTGAACAAAATTTCGTATGCAGTTGTCCTCCAGTGGACCGGGAGAGGGACCCAGGTCTGGCGAGCACATAGTGTCTCTGGTCCCACACGTTCTGGGGCAGTGTGCTGCCTCAGCTCCCTTACAAGGCTGTGTTGACCTTGAGCCACGTAAGTAGAATAAGCTGCGGAAGTCAGTTTGACGCACATCCCAGGGTAGCCTTGCAGAGTTCCAATCCCAAGCCCTGTGGAGACAGATGGGCCTGAAAGCGTTTCACCCACGACGGCTCTTTGAAAACTCCGGGTCATTCCGAGTGCAGGGAGGACTGCGGTGAAGAGGGCTGTGAGCGTCAGTCGTATCTTTTGTCCGCGCCTCCTGGACGTGGAGTGTGGCAAAGCGTGCCCAGGTGGACGGGAGGACAAAGCCTTCCCAAATCAAGTTGCAGGCTGCTGTTGTTACATGGAATCCCGGGCTTTGTTCACTGCCGTGTGCGACAAAGAAATCCTGGCTTCGTGTTTGTTCCTTGAGTGCGGGAAGTCCTCGTAGACGGAGGCTTGAGGTGTCCAGTGTTCACCCAAATCGCTTCCGATCACAGGACGGAACATCGCACACACTTGTTGGCACTGTGGCCTCAGGTCCATTGCAAAGTAAGCCTTCGCCGAGGCGTGGGAAACGAGTCGCTCCCCAGCTCACAAATGCCCGTGATGAGGTGGGCCGGATGGAAGCATGGGGGGTACCATGCTGCTTTGCCTGCAGGAGAAACATACGACAAGGTTCTAGAACATACTGTTATCTATGGGAGGACTGTGGTGCCCGGGACGCTCGGTGGCTCCAACGAGGGGCGCTAAGGGCTCCTTCTGAAGCCCATACGATGCCAATCGTTTCAACGCACTTTGCTGCTGGCCCACGTGCTGGTTGCCCACCTCTGCAATGTATGGGAATTCAACTCTGTAGCAGGTCTTCCCACCGGGGACGCTAATTTCGTTCACATCCTCGACCCTGAGCCTAGTGGCAGAGGCAAAAGCTGGGTCACTTCAGAGGCTCTTCCGCCAGACGTTCGCAGAGGCGCCTGCCTTGGACTTGAAGCTACACGGAAGCAGGGACCTCAGGCACAGGGCAGACTGAGCGGTGTCCACCCTCACAGCATATAGCATTTCCTCGGGAACAGGGTCACTTTGGTGTCAGCTCTGGGATCCAAGATTTCGTGAGAGTGCTCCTTTGGTGACCAGAATCTATGGCTCACGCGGGACACGTGCAGCGGTTACTTTCGGACTTGCCATCTCAGACACTCTACCTCTGGGGCGTTCGGAAGCTGCGCGAAGGTAACAAAGTGGGCTCAAGTCCAGTACCCGAAAGGTGTCTCATGCCTCTCAACAGATGGCAGGCAGCGTGTCTCCTGCTGCTGCAGAAGGACTGCAGACGTCTGTTTCAGGCTATAGGCTAGAAACGTGGTGCCCGCTGATAGAAATGCCGGCAGTGGCCCGCAGTGAAAGTGTCATGCACCTGGTGGTTTCTTCGACATAAGCAAGCCACACGTACCGGTCACGGACATGTGCCCCTGCGCGGGGCAGGGTGCGTGAAGCCACCTCTTTGGGCAAACCCTACGGGTGGCCTGGCAAATGTGTCCCGTTTATGGGAAACTGTTATATTCCTTTCCGGTTTGATGAAAGGTACGTTACGAGCATTGCCGTTTTCTGGATTTGGAGTTCTGCCATGGAGTGCAACGCAGAGACCCAAGGGTTTGGGGGATAGGGAGCTAGCGCTTTGGCAGAGGCATCGCCATGCTGCCCCGAGCTCTGGGCTCCGTATTCAACTTGGAGTAAAGGCAGCCTGGGGTGCAATGCACGGACCGTCTGGCCCTAGACGGGATGTGCACGTGCAATAGACGAGCTAGAGGAGAGAAATGGGATACCCACAGTTCTTCGGGATAGGCCAGCTCTCATCCAGCTAGTTGCGAAAGCGGGCTCCGAAAGGCCTGGATGCCTTTGCTCAACACGCCACACACGAGTTCAGTCACGCAGTACTACACTCGGAGTTTCTCAAGGGTACGTGGAGGGACAGCTTTTCTGACTGCATAGGAACGGAGTTCCTCACAGGGGAAATGGGATGTGTACCGGACAGGCTGGGTGAACAAAATTTCGTATGCAGTTGTCCTCCAGTGGAGCGGGAGAGGGACCCAGGTCTGGCGAGCACATAGTGTCTCTGGTCCCACACGTTCTGGGGCAGTGTGCTGCCTCAGCTCCCTTACAAGGCTGTGTTGACCTTGAGCCACGTAAGTAGAATAAGCTGCGGAAGTCAGTTTGACGCACATCCCAGGGTAGCCTTGCAGAGTTCCAATCCCAAGCCCTGTGGAGACAGATGGGCCTGAAAGCGTTTCACCCACGACGGCTCTTTGAAAACTCCGGGTCATTCCGAGTGCAGGGAGGACTGCGGTGAAGAGGGCTGTGAGCGTCAGTCGTATCTTTTGTCCGCGCCTCCTGGACGTGGAGTGTGGCAAAGCGTGCCCAGGTGGACGGGAGGACAAAGCCTTCCCAAATCAAGTTGCAGGCTGCTGTTGTTACATGGAATCCCGGGCTTTGTTCACTGCCGTGTGCGACAAAGAAATCCTGGCTTCGTGTTTGTTCCTTGAGTGCGGGAAGTCCTCGTAGAGGGAGGCTTGAGGTGTCCAGTGTTCACCCAAATCGCTTCCGATCACAGGACGGAACATCGCACACACTTGTTGGCACTGTGGCCTCAGGTCCATTGCAAAGTAAGCCTTCGCCGAGGCGTGGGAAACGAGTCGCTCCCCAGCTCACAAATGCCCGTGATGAGGTGGGCCGGATGGAAGCATGGGGGGTACCATGCTGCTTTGCCTGCAGGAGAAACATACGACAAGGTTCTAGAACATACTGTTATCTATGGGAGGACTGTGGTGCCCGGGACGCTCGGTGGCTCCAACGAGGGGCGCTAAGGGCTCCTTCTGAAGCCCATACGATGCCAATCGTTTCAACGCACTTTGCTGCTGGCCCACGTGCTGGTTGCCCACCTCTGCAATGTATGGGAATTCAACTCTGTAGCAGGTCTTCCCACCGGGGACGCTAATTTCGTTCACATCCTCGACCCTGAGCCTAGTGGCAGAGGCAAAAGCTGGGTCACTTCAGAGGCTCTTCCGCCAGACGTTCGCAGAGGCGCCTGCCTTGGACTTGAAGCTACACGGAAGCAGGGACCTCAGGCACAGGGCAGACTGAGCGGTGTCCACCCTCACAGCATATAGCATTTCCTCGGGAACAGGGTCACTTTGGTGTCAGCTCTGGGATCCAAGATTTCATGAGAGTGCTCCTTTGGTGACCAGAATCTATGGCTCACGCGGGACACGTGCAGCGGTTACTTTCGGACTTGCCATCTCAGACACTCTACCTCTGGGGCGTTCGGAAGCTGCGCGAAGGTAACAAAGTGGGCTCAAGTCCAGTACCCGAAAGGTGTCTCATGCCTCTCAACAGATGGCAGGCAGCGTGTCTCCTGCTGCTGCAGAAGGACTGCAGACGTCTGTTTCAGGCTATAGGCTAGAAACGTGGTGCCCGCTGATAGAAATGCCGGCAGTGGCCCGCAGTGAAAGTGTCATGCACCTGGTGGTTTCTTCGACATAAGCAAGCCACACGTACCGGTCACGGACATGTGCCCCTGCGCGGGGCAGGGTGCGTGAAGCCACCTCTTTGGGCAAACCCTACGGGTGGCCTGGCAAATGTGTCCCGTTTATGGGAAACTGTTATATTCCTTTCCGGTTTGATGAAAGGTACGTTACGAGCATTGCCGTTTTCTGGATTTGGAGTTCTGCCATGGAGTGCAACGCAGAGACCCAAGGGTTTGGGGGATAGGGAGCTAGCGCTTTGGCAGAGGCATCGCCATGCTGCCCCGAGCTCTGGGCTCCGTATTCAACTTGGAGTAAAGGCAGCCTGGGGTGCAATGCACGGACCGTCTGGCCCTAGACGGGATGTGCACGTGCAATAGACGAGCTAGAGGAGAGAAATGGGATACCCGCAGTTCTTCGGGATAGGCCAGCTCTCATCCAGCTAGTTGCGAAAGCGGGCTCCGAAAGGCCTGGATGCCTTTGCTCAACACGCCACACACGAGTTCAGTCACGCAGTACTACACTCGGAGTTTCTCAAGGGTACGTGGAGGGACAGCTTTTCTGACTGCATAGGAACGGAGTTCCTCACAGGGGAAATGGGATGTGTACCGGACAGGCTGGGTGAACAAAATTTCGTATGCAGTTGTCCTCCAGTGGACCGGGAGAGGGACCCAGGTCTGGCGAGCGCATAGTGTCTCTGGTCCCACACGTTCTGGGGCAGTGTGCTGCCTCAGCTCCCTTACAAGGCTGTGTTGACCTTGAGCCACGTAAGTAGAATAAGCTGCGGAAGTCAGTTTGACGCACATCCCAGGGTAGCCTTGCAGAGTTCCAATCCCAAGCCCTGTGGAGACAGATGGGCCTGAAAGCGTTTCACCCACGACGGCTCTTTGAAAACTCCGGGTCATTCCGAGTGCAGGGAGGACTGCGGTGAAGAGGGCTGTGAGCGTCAGTCGTATCTTTTGTCCGCGCCTCCTGGACGTGGAGTGTGGCAAAGCGTGCCCAGGTGGACGGGAGGACAAAGCCTTCCCAAATCAAGTTGCAGGCTGCTGTTGTTACATGGAATCCCGGGCTTTGTTCACTGCCGTGTGCGACAAAGAAATCCTGGCTTCGTGTTTGTTCCTTGAGTGCGGGAAGTCCTCGTAGACGGAGGCTTGAGGTGTCCAGTGTTCACCCAAATCGCTTCCGATCACAGGACGGAACATCGCACACACTTGTTGGCACTGTGGCCTCAGGTCCATTGCAAAGTAAGCCTTCGCCGAGGCGTGGGAAACGAGTCGCTCCCCAGCTCACAAATGCCCGTGATGAGGTGGGCCGGATGGAAGCATGGGGGGTACCATGCTGCTTTGCCTGCAGGAGAAACATACGACAAGGTTCTAGAACATACTGTTATCTATGGGAGGACTGTGGTGCCCGGGACGCTCGGTGGCTCCAACGAGGGGCGCTAAGGGCTCCTTCTGAAGCCCATACGATGCCAATCGTTTCAACGCACTTTGCTGCTGGCCCACGTGCTGGTTGCCCACCTCTGCAATGTATGGGAATTCAACTCTGTAGCAGGTCTTCCCACCGGGGACGCTAATTTCGTTCACATCCTCGACCCTGAGCCTAGTGGCAGAGGCAAAAGCTGGGTCACTTCAGAGGCTCTTCCGCCAGACGTTCGCAGAGGCGCCTGCCTTGGACTTGAAGCTACACGGAAGCAGGGACCTCAGGCACAGGGCAGACTGAGCGGTGTCCACCCTCACAGCATATAGCATTTCCTCGGGAACAGGGTCACTTTGGTGTCAGCTCTGGGATCCAAGATTTCGTGAGAGTGCTCCTTTGGTGACCAGAATCTATGGCTCACGCGGGACACGTGCAGCGGTTACTTTCGGACTTGCCATCTCAGACACTCTACCTCTGGGGCGTTCGGAAGCTGCGCGAAGGTAACAAAGTGGGCTCAAGTCCAGTACCCGAAAGGTGTCTCATGCCTCTCAACAGATGGCAGGCAGCGTGTCTCCTGCTGCTGCAGAAGGACTGCAGACGTCTGTTTCAGGCTATAGGCTAGAAACGTGGTGCCCGCTGATAGAAATGCCGGCAGTGGCCCGCAGTGAAAGTGTCATGCACCTGGTGGTTTCTTCGACATAAGCAAGCCACACGTACCGGTCACGGACATGTGCCCCTGCGCGGGGCAGGGTGCGTGAAGCCACCTCTTTGGGCAAACCCTACGGGTGGCCTGGCAAATGTGTCCCGTTTATGGGAAACTGTTATATTCCTTTCCGGTTTGATGAAAGGTACGTTACGAGCATTGCCGTTTTCTGGATTTGGAGTTCTGCCATGGAGTGCAACGCAGAGACCCAAGGGTTTGGGGGATAGGGAGCTAGCGCTTTGGCAGAGGCATCGCCATGCTGCCCCGAGCTCTGGGCTCCGTATTCAACTTGGAGTAAAGGCAGCCTGGGGTGCAATGCACGGACCGTCTGGCCCTAGACGGGATGTGCACGTGCAATAGACGAGCTAGAGGAGAGAAATGGGATACCCACAGTTCTTCGGGATAGGCCAGCTCTCATCCAGCTAGTTGCGAAAGCGGGCTCCGAAAGGCCTGGATGCCTTTGCTCAACACGCCACACACGAGTTCAGTCACGCAGTACTACACTCGGAGTTTCTCAAGGGTACGTGGAGGGACAGCTTTTCTGACTGCATAGGAACGGAGTTCCTCACAGGGGAAATGGGATGTGTACCGGACAGGCTGGGTGAACAAAATTTCGTATGCAGTTGTCCTCCAGTGGACCGGGAGAGGGACCCAGGTCTGGCGAGCACATAGTGTCTCTGGTCCCACACGTTCTGGGGCAGTGTGCTGCCTCAGCTCCCTTACAAGGCTGTGTTGACCTTGAGCCACGTAAGTAGAATAAGCTGCGGAAGTCAGTTTGACGCACATCCCAGGGTAGCCTTGCAGAGTTCCAATCCCAAGCCCTGTGGAGACAGATGGGCCTGAAAGCGTTTCACCCACGACGGCTCTTTGAAAACTCCGGGTCATTCCGAGTGCAGGGAGGACTGCGGTGAAGAGGGCTGTGAGCGTCAGTCGTATCTTTTGTCCGCGCCTCCTGGACGTGGAGTGTGGCAAAGCGTGCCCAGGTGGACGGGAGGACAAAGCCTTCCCAAATCAAGTTGCAGGCTGCTGTTGTTACATGGAATCCCGGGCTTTGTTCACTGCCGTGTGCGACAAAGAAATCCTGGCTTCGTGTTTGTTCCTTGAGTGCGGGAAGTCCTCGTAGAGGGAGGCTTGAGGTGTCCAGTGTTCACCCAAATCGCTTCCGATCACAGGACGGAACATCGCACACACTTGTTGGCACTGTGGCCTCAGGTCCATTGCAAAGTAAGCCTTCGCCGAGGCGTGGGAAACGAGTCGCTCCCCAGCTCACAAATGCCCGTGATGAGGTGGGCCGGATGGAAGCATGGGGGGTACCATGCTGCTTTGCCTGCAGGAGAAACATACGACAAGGTTCTAGAACATACTGTTATCTATGGGAGGACTGTGGTGCCCGGGACGCTCGGTGGCTCCAACGAGGGGCGCTAAGGGCTCCTTCTGAAGCCCATACGATGCCAATCGTTTCAACGCACTTTGCTGCTGGCCCACGTGCTGGTTGCCCACCTCTGCAATGTATGGGAATTCAACTCTGTAGCAGGTCTTCCCACCGGGGACGCTAATTTCGTTCACATCCTCGACCCTGAGCCTAGTGGCAGAGGCAAAAGCTGGGTCACTTCAGAGGCTCTTCCGCCAGACGTTCGCAGAGGCGCCTGCCTTGGACTTGAAGCTACACGGAAGCAGGGACCTCAGGCACAGGGCAGACTGAGCGGTGTCCACCCTCACAGCATATAGCATTTCCTCGGGAACAGGGTCACTTTGGTGTCAGCTCTGGGATCCAAGATTTCATGAGAGTGCTCCTTTGGTGACCAGAATCTATGGCTCACGCGGGACACGTGCAGCGGTTACTTTCGGACTTGCCATCTCAGACACTCTACCTCTGGGGCGTTCGGAAGCTGCGCGAAGGTAACAAAGTGGGCTCAAGTCCAGTACCCGAAAGGTGTCTCATGCCTCTCAACAGATGGCAGGCAGCGTGTCTCCTGCTGCTGCAGAAGGACTGCAGACGTCTGTTTCAGGCTATAGGCTAGAAACGTGGTGCCCGCTGATAGAAATGCCGGCAGTGGCCCGCAGTGAAAGTGTCATGCACCTGGTGGTTTCTTCGACATAAGCAAGCCACACGTACCGGTCACGGACATGTGCCCCTGCGCGGGGCAGGGTGCGTGAAGCCACCTCTTTGGGCAAACCCTACGGGTGGCCTGGCAAATGTGTCCCGTTTATGGGAAACTGTTATATTCCTTTCCGGTTTGATGAAAGGTACGTTACGAGCATTGCCGTTTTCTGGATTTGGAGTTCTGCCATGGAGTGCAACGCAGAGACCCAAGGGTTTGGGGGATAGGGAGCTAGCGCTTTGGCAGAGGCATCGCCATGCTGCCCCGAGCTCTGGGCTCCGTATTCAACTTGGAGTAAAGGCAGCCTGGGGTGCAATGCACGGACCGTCTGGCCCTAGACGGGATGTGCACGTGCAATAGACGAGCTAGAGGAGAGAAATGGGATACCCGCAGTTCTTCGGGATAGGCCAGCTCTCATCCAGCTAGTTGCGAAAGCGGGCTCCGAAAGGCCTGGATGCCTTTGCTCAACACGCCACACACGAGTTCAGTCACGCAGTACTACACTCGGAGTTTCTCAAGGGTACGTGGAGGGACAGCTTTTCTGACTGCATAGGAACGGAGTTCCTCACAGGGGAAATGGGATGTGTACCGGACAGGCTGGGTGAACAAAATTTCGTATGCAGTTGTCCTCCAGTGGACCGGGAGAGGGACCCAGGTCTGGCGAGCGCATAGTGTCTCTGGTCCCACACGTTCTGGGGCAGTGTGCTGCCTCAGCTCCCTTACAAGGCTGTGTTGACCTTGAGCCACGTAAGTAGAATAAGCTGCGGAAGTCAGTTTGACGCACATCCCAGGGTAGCCTTGCAGAGTTCCAATCCCAAGCCCTGTGGAGACAGATGGGCCTGAAAGCGTTTCACCCACGACGGCTCTTTGAAAACTCCGGGTCATTCCGAGTGCAGGGAGGACTGCGGTGAAGAGGGCTGTGAGCGTCAGTCGTATCTTTTGTCCGCGCCTCCTGGACGTGGAGTGTGGCAAAGCGTGCCCAGGTGGACGGGAGGACAAAGCCTTCCCAAATCAAGTTGCAGGCTGCTGTTGTTACATGGAATCCCGGGCTTTGTTCACTGCCGTGTGCGACAAAGAAATCCTGGCTTCGTGTTTGTTCCTTGAGTGCGGGAAGTCCTCGTAGAGGGAGGCTTGAGGTGTCCAGTGTTCACCCAAATCGCTTCCGATCACAGGACGGAACATCGCACACACTTGTTGGCACTGTGGCCTCAGGTCCATTGCAAAGTAAGCCTTCGCCGAGGCGTGGGAAACGAGTCGCTCCCCAGCTCACAAATGCCCGTGATGAGGTGGGCCGGATGGAAGCATGGGGGGTACCATGCTGCTTTGCCTGCAGGAGAAACATACGACAAGGTTCTAGAACATACTGTTATCTATGGGAGGACTGTGGTGCCCGGGACGCTCGGTGGCTCCAACGAGGGGCGCTAAGGGCTCCTTCTGAAGCCCATACGATGCCAATCGTTTCAACGCACTTTGCTGCTGGCCCACGTGCTGGTTGCCCACCTCTGCAATGTATGGGAATTCAACTCTGTAGCAGGTCTTCCCACCGGGGACGCTAATTTCGTTCACATCCTCGACCCTGAGCCTAGTGGCAGAGGCAAAAGCTGGGTCACTTCAGAGGCTCTTCCGCCAGACGTTCGCAGAGGCGCCTGCCTTGGACTTGAAGCTACACGGAAGCAGGGACCTCAGGCACAGGGCAGACTGAGCGGTGTCCACCCTCACAGCATATAGCATTTCCTCGGGAACAGGGTCACTTTGGTGTCAGCTCTGGGATCCAAGATTTCGTGAGAGTGCTCCTTTGGTGACCAGAATCTATGGCTCACGCGGGACACGTGCAGCGGTTACTTTCGGACTTGCCATCTCAGACACTCTACCTCTGGGGCGTTCGGAAGCTGCGCGAAGGTAACAAAGTGGGCTCAAGTCCAGTACCCGAAAGGTGTCTCATGCCTCTCAACAGATGGCAGGCAGCGTGTCTCCTGCTGCTGCAGAAGGACTGCAGACGTCTGTTTCAGGCTATAGGCTAGAAACGTGGTGCCCGCTGATAGAAATGCCGGCAGTGGCCCGCAGTGAAAGTGTCATGCACCTGGTGGTTTCTTCGACATAAGCAAGCCACACGTACCGGTCACGGACATGTGCCCCTGCGCGGGGCAGGGTGCGTGAAGCCACCTCTTTGGGCAAACCCTACGGGTGGCCTGGCAAATGTGTCCCGTTTATGGGAAACTGTTATATTCCTTTCCGGTTTGATGAAAGGTACGTTACGAGCATTGCCGTTTTCTGGATTTGGAGTTCTGCCATGGAGTGCAACGCAGAGACCCAAGGGTTTGGGGGATAGGGAGCTAGCGCTTTGGCAGAGGCATCGCCATGCTGCCCCGAGCTCTGGGCTCCGTATTCAACTTGGAGTAAAGGCAGCCTGGGGTGCAATGCACGGACCGTCTGGCCCTAGACGGGATGTGCACGTGCAATAGACGAGCTAGAGGAGAGAAATGGGATACCCGCAGTTCTTCGGGATAGGCCAGCTCTCATCCAGCTAGTTGCGAAAGCGGGCTCCGAAAGGCCTGGATGCCTTTGCTCAACACGCCACACACGAGTTCAGTCACGCAGTACTACACTCGGAGTTTCTCAAGGGTACGTGGAGGGACAGCTTTTCTGACTGCATAGGAACGGAGTTCCTCACAGGGGAAATGGGATGTGTACCGGACAGGCTGGGTGAACAAAATTTCGTATGCAGTTGTCCTCCAGTGGACCGGGAGAGGGACCCAGGTCTGGCGAGCGCATAGTGTCTCTGGTCCCACACGTTCTGGGGCAGTGTGCTGCCTCAGCTCCCTTACAAGGCTGTGTTGACCTTGAGCCACGTAAGTAGAATAAGCTGCGGAAGTCAGTTTGACGCACATCCCAGGGTAGCCTTGCAGAGTTCCAATCCCAAGCCCTGTGGAGACAGATGGGCCTGAAAGCGTTTCACCCACGACGGCTCTTTGAAAACTCCGGGTCATTCCGAGTGCAGGGAGGACTGCGGTGAAGAGGGCTGTGAGCGTCAGTCGTATCTTTTGTCCGCGCCTCCTGGACGTGGAGTGTGGCAAAGCGTGCCCAGGTGGACGGGAGGACAAAGCCTTCCCAAATCAAGTTGCAGGCTGCTGTTGTTACATGGAATCCCGGGCTTTGTTCACTGCCGTGTGCGACAAAGAAATCCTGGCTTCGTGTTTGTTCCTTGAGTGCGGGAAGTCCTCGTAGAGGGAGGCTTGAGGTGTCCAGTGTTCACCCAAATCGCTTCCGATCACAGGACGGAACATCGCACACACTTGTTGGCACTGTGGCCTCAGGTCCATTGCAAAGTAAGCCTTCGCCGAGGCGTGGGAAACGAGTCGCTCCCCAGCTCACAAATGCCCGTGATGAGGTGGGCCGGATGGAAGCATGGGGGGTACCATGCTGCTTTGTCTGCAGGAGAAACATACGACAAGGTTCTAGAACATACTGTTATCTATGGGAGGACTGTGGTGCCCGGGACGCTCGGTGGCTCCAACGAGGGGCGCTAAGGGCTCCTTCTGAAGCCCATACGATGCCAATCGTTTCAACGCACTTTGCTGCTGGCCCACGTGCTGGTTGCCCACCTCTGCAATGTATGGGAATTCAACTCTGTAGCAGGTCTTCCCACCGGGGACGCTAATTTCGTTCACATCCTCGACCCTGAGCCTAGTGGCAGAGGCAAAAGCTGGGTCACTTCAGAGGCTCTTCCGCCAGACGTTCGCAGAGGCGCCTGCTTTGGACTTGAAGCTACACGGAAGCAGGGACCTCAGGCACAGGGCAGACTGAGCGGTGTCCACCCTCACAGCATATAGCATTTCCTCGGGAACAGGGTCACTTTGGTGTCAGCTCTGGGATCCAAGATTTCGTGAGAGTGCTCCTTTGGTGACCAGAATCTATGGCTCACGCGGGACACGTGCAGCGGTTACTTTCGGACTTGCCATCTCAGACACTCTACCTCTGGGGCGTTCGGAAGCTGCGCGAAGGTAACAAAGTGGGCTCAAGTCCAGTACCCGAAAGGTGTCTCATGCCTCTCAACAGATGGCAGGCAGCGTGTCTCCTGCTGCTGCAGAAGGACTGCAGACGTCTGTTTCAGGCTATAGGCTAGAAACGTGGTGCCCGCTGATAGAAATGCCGGCAGTGGCCCGCAGTGAAAGTGTCATGCACCTGGTGGTTTCTTCGACATAAGCAAGCCACACGTACCGGTCACGGACATGTGCCCCTGCGCGGGGCAGGGTGCGTGAAGCCACCTCTTTGGGCAAACCCTACGGGTGGCCTGGCAAATGTGTCCCGTTTATGGGAAACTGTTATATTCCTTTCCGGTTTGATGAAAGGTACGTTACGAGCATTGCCGTTTTCTGGATTTGGAGTTCTGCCATGGAGTGCAACGCAGAGACCCAAGGGTTTGGGGGATAGGGAGCTAGCGCTTTGGCAGAGGCATCGCCATGCTGCCCCGAGCTCTGGGCTCCGTATTCAACTTGGAGTAAAGGCAGCCTGGGGTGCAATGCACGGACCGTCTGGCCCTAGACGGGATGTGCACGTGCAATAGACGAGCTAGAGGAGAGAAATGGGATACCCGCAGTTCTTCGGGATAGGCCAGCTCTCATCCAGCTAGTTGCGAAAGCGGGCTCCGAAAGGCCTGGATGCCTTTGCTCAACACGCCACACACGAGTTCAGTCACGCAGTACTACACTCGGAGTTTCTCAAGGGTACGTGGAGGGACAGCTTTTCTGACTGCATAGGAACGGAGTTCCTCACAGGGGAAATGGGATGTGTACCGGACAGGCTGGGTGAACAAAATTTCGTATGCAGTTGTCCTCCAGTGGAGCGGGAGAGGGACCCAGGTCTGGCGAGCGCATAGTGTCTCTGGTCCCACACGTTCTGGGGCAGTGTGCTGCCTCAGCTCCCTTACAAGGCTGTGTTGACCTTGAGCCACGTAAGTAGAATAAGCTGCGGAAGTCAGTTTGACGCACATCCCAGGGTAGCCTTGCAGAGTTCCAATCCCAAGCCCTGTGGAGACAGATGGGCCTGAAAGCGTTTCACCCACGACGGCTCTTTGAAAACTCCGGGTCATTCCGAGTGCAGGGAGGACTGCGGTGAAGAGGGCTGTGAGCGTCAGTCGTATCTTTTGTCCGCGCCTCCTGGACGTGGAGTGTGGCAAAGCGTGCCCAGGTGGACGGGAGGACAAAGCCTTCCCAAATCAAGTTGCAGGCTGCTGTTGTTACATGGAATCCCGGGCTTTGTTCACTGCCGTGTGCGACAAAGAAATCCTGGCTTCGTGTTTGTTCCTTGAGTGCGGGAAGTCCTCGTAGAGGGAGGTTTGAGGTGTCCAGTGTTCACCCAAATCGCTTCCGATCACAGGACGGAACATCGCACACACTTGTTGGCACTGTGGCCTCAGGTCCATTGCAAAGTAAGCCTTCGCCGAGGCGTGGGAAACGAGTCGCTCCCCAGCTCACAAATGCCCGTGATGAGGTGGGCCGGATGGAAGCATGGGGGGTACCATGCTGCTTTGCCTGCAGGAGAAACATACGACAAGGTTCTAGAACATACTGTTATCTATGGGAGGACTGTGGTGCCCGGGACGCTCGGTGGCTCCAACGAGGGGCGCTAAGGGCTCCTTCTGAAGCCCATACGATGCCAATCGTTTCAACGCACTTTGCTGCTGGCCCACGTGCTGGTTGCCCACCTCTGCAATGTATGGGAATTCAACTCTGTAGCAGGTCTTCCCACCGGGGACGCTAATTTCGTTCACATCCTCGACCCTGAGCCTAGTGGCAGAGGCAAAAGCTGGGTCACTTCAGAGGCTCTTCCGCCAGACGTTCGCAGAGGCGCCTGCCTTGGACTTGAAGCTACACGGAAGCAGGGACCTCAGGCACAGGGCAGACTGAGCGGTGTCCACCCTCACAGCATATAGCATTTCCTCGGGAACAGGGTCACTTTGGTGTCAGCTCTGGGATCCAAGATTTCGTGAGAGTGCTCCTTTGGTGACCAGAATCTATGGCTCACGCGGGACACGTGCAGCGGTTACTTTCGGACTTGCCATCTCAGACACTCTACCTCTGGGGCGTTCGGAAGCTGCGCGAAGGTAACAAAGTGGGCTCAAGTCCAGTACCCGAAAGGTGTCTCATGCCTCTCAACAGATGGCAGGCAGCGTGTCTCCTGCTGCTGCAGAAGGACTGCAGACGTCTGTTTCAGGCTATAGGCTAGAAACGTGGTGCCCGCTGATAGAAATGCCGGCAGTGGCCCGCAGTGAAAGTGTCATGCACCTGGTGGTTTCTTCGACATAAGCAAGCCACACGTACCGGTCACGGACATGTGCCCCTGCGCGGGGCAGGGTGCGTGAAGCCACCTCTTTGGGCAAACCCTACGGGTGGCCTGGCAAATGTGTCCCGTTTATGGGAAACTGTTATATTCCTTTCCGGTTTGATGAAAGGTACGTTACGAGCATTGCCGTTTTCTGGATTTGGAGTTCTGCCATGGAGTGCAACGCAGAGACCCAAGGGTTTGGGGGATAGGGAGCTAGCGCTTTGGCAGAGGCATCGCCATGCTGCCCCGAGCTCTGGGCTCCGTATTCAACTTGGAGTAAAGGCAGCCTGGGGTGCAATGCACGGACCGTCTGGCCCTAGACGGGATGTGCACGTGCAATAGACGAGCTAGAGGAGAGAAATGGGATACCCGCAGTTCTTCGGGATAGGCCAGCTCTCATCCAGCTAGTTGCGAAAGCGGGCTCCGAAAGGCCTGGATGCCTTTGCTCAACACGCCACACACGAGTTCAGTCACGCAGTACTACACTCGGAGTTTCTCAAGGGTACGTGGAGGGACAGCTTTTCTGACTGCATAGGAACGGAGTTCCTCACAGGGGAAATGGGATGTGTACCGGACAGGCTGGGTGAACAAAATTTCGTATGCAGTTGTCCTCCAGTGGAGCGGGAGAGGGACCCAGGTCTGGCGAGCGCATAGTGTCTCTGGTCCCACACGTTCTGGGGCAGTGTGCTGCCTCAGCTCCCTTACAAGGCTGTGTTGACCTTGAGCCACGTAAGTAGAATAAGCTGCGGAAGTCAGTTTGACGCACATCCCAGGGTAGCCTTGCAGAGTTCCAATCCCAAGCCCTGTGGAGACAGATGGGCCTGAAAGCGTTTCACCCACGACGGCTCTTTGAAAACTCCGGGTCATTCCGAGTGCAGGGAGGACTGCGGTGAAGAGGGCTGTGAGCGTCAGTCGTATCTTTTGTCCGCGCCTCCTGGACGTGGAGTGTGGCAAAGCGTGCCCAGGTGGACGGGAGGACAAAGCCTTCCCAAATCAAGTTGCAGGCTGCTGTTGTTACATGGAATCCCGGGCTTTGTTCACTGCCGTGTGCGACAAAGAAATCCTGGCTTCGTGTTTGTTCCTTGAGTGCGGGAAGTCCTCGTAGACGGAGGCTTGAGGTGTCCAGTGTTCACCCAAATCGCTTCCGATCACAGGACGGAACATCGCACACACTTGTTGGCACTGTGGCCTCAGGTCCATTGCAAAGTAAGCCTTCGCCGAGGCGTGGGAAACGAGTCGCTCCCCAGCTCACAAATGCCCGTGATGAGGTGGGCCGGATGGAAGCATGGGGGGTACCATGCTGCTTTGCCTGCAGGAGAAACATACGACAAGGTTCTAGAACATACTGTTATCTATGGGAGGACTGTGGTGCCCGGGACGCTCGGTGGCTCCAACGAGGGGCGCTAAGGGCTCCTTCTGAAGCCCATACGATGCCAATCGTTTCAACGCACTTTGCTGCTGGCCCACGTGCTGGTTGCCCACCTCTGCAATGTATGGGAATTCAACTCTGTAGCAGGTCTTCCCACCGGGGACGCTAATTTCGTTCACATCCTCGACCCTGAGCCTAGTGGCAGAGGCAAAAGCTGGGTCACTTCAGAGGCTCTTCCGCCAGACGTTCGCAGAGGCGCCTGCCTTGGACTTGAAGCTACACGGAAGCAGGGACCTCAGGCACAGGGCAGACTGAGCGGTGTCCACCCTCACAGCATATAGCATTTCCTCGGGAACAGGGTCACTTTGGTGTCAGCTCTGGGATCCAAGATTTCGTGAGAGTGCTCCTTTGGTGACCAGAATCTATGGCTCACGCGGGACACGTGCAGCGGTTACTTTCGGACTTGCCATCTCAGACACTCTACCTCTGGGGCGTTCGGAAGCTGCGCGAAGGTAACAAAGTGGGCTCAAGTCCAGTACCCGAAAGGTGTCTCATGCCTCTCAACAGATGGCAGGCAGCGTGTCTCCTGCTGCTGCAGAAGGACTGCAGACGTCTGTTTCAGGCTATAGGCTAGAAACGTGGTGCCCGCTGATAGAAATGCCGGCAGTGGCCCGCAGTGAAAGTGTCATGCACCTGGTGGTTTCTTCGACATAAGCAAGCCACACGTACCGGTCACGGACATGTGCCCCTGCGCGGGGCAGGGTGCGTGAAGCCACCTCTTTGGGCAAACCCTACGGGTGGCCTGGCAAATGTGTCCCGTTTATGGGAAACTGTTATATTCCTTTCCGGTTTGATGAAAGGTACGTTACGAGCATTGCCGTTTTCTGGATTTGGAGTTCTGCCATGGAGTGCAACGCAGAGACCCAAGGGTTTGGGGGATAGGGAGCTAGCGCTTTGGCAGAGGCATCGCCATGCTGCCCCGAGCTCTGGGCTCCGTATTCAACTTGGAGTAAAGGCAGCCTGGGGTGCAATGCACGGACCGTCTGGCCCTAGACGGGATGTGCACGTGCAATAGACGAGCTAGAGGAGAGAAATGGGATACCCGCAGTTCTTCGGGATAGGCCAGCTCTCATCCAGCTAGTTGCGAAAGCGGGCTCCGAAAGGCCTGGATGCCTTTGCTCAACACGCCACACACGAGTTCAGTCACGCAGTACTACACTCGGAGTTTCTCAAGGGTACGTGGAGGGACAGCTTTTCTGACTGCATAGGAACGGAGTTCCTCACAGGGGAAATGGGATGTGTACCGGACAGGCTGGGTGAACAAAATTTCGTATGCAGTTGTCCTCCAGTGGAGCGGGAGAGGGACCCAGGTCTGGCGAGCGCATAGTGTCTCTGGTCCCACACGTTCTGGGGCAGTGTGCTGCCTCAGCTCCCTTACAAGGCTGTGTTGACCTTGAGCCACGTAAGTAGAATAAGCTGCGGAAGTCAGTTTGACGCACATCCCAGGGTAGCCTTGCAGAGTTCCAATCCCAAGCCCTGTGGAGACAGATGGGCCTGAAAGCGTTTCACCCACGACGGCTCTTTGAAAACTCCGGGTCATTCCGAGTGCAGGGAGGACTGCGGTGAAGAGGGCTGTGAGCGTCAGTCGTATCTTTTGTCCGCGCCTCCTGGACGTGGAGTGTGGCAAAGCGTGCCCAGGTGGACGGGAGGACAAAGCCTTCCCAAATCAAGTTGCAGGCTGCTGTTGTTACATGGAATCCCGGGCTTTGTTCACTGCCGTGTGCGACAAAGAAATCCTGGCTTCGTGTTTGTTCCTTGAGTGCGGGAAGTCCTCGTAGAGGGAGGCTTGAGGTGTCCAGTGTTCACCCAAATCGCTTCCGATCACAGGACGGAACATCGCACACACTTGTTGGCACTGTGGCCTCAGGTCCATTGCAAAGTAAGCCTTCGCCGAGGCGTGGGAAACGAGTCGCTCCCCAGCTCACAAATGCCCGTGATGAGGTGGGCCGGATGGAAGCATGGGGGGTACCATGCTGCTTTGCCTGCAGGAGAAACATACGACAAGGTTCTAGAACATACTGTTATCTATGGGAGGACTGTGGTGCCCGGGACGCTCGGTGGCTCCAACGAGGGGCGCTAAGGGCTCCTTCTGAAGCCCATACGATGCCAATCGTTTCAACGCACTTTGCTGCTGGCCCACGTGCTGGTTGCCCACCTCTGCAATGTATGGGAATTCAACTCTGTAGCAGGTCTTCCCACCGGGGACGCTAATTTCGTTCACATCCTCGACCCTGAGCCTAGTGGCAGAGGCAAAAGCTGGGTCACTTCAGAGGCTCTTCCGCCAGACGTTCGCAGAGGCGCCTGCCTTGGACTTGAAGCTACACGGAAGCAGGGACCTCAGGCACAGGGCAGACTGAGCGGTGTCCACCCTCACAGCATATAGCATTTCCTCGGGAACAGGGTCACTTTGGTGTCAGCTCTGGGATCCAAGATTTCGTGAGAGTGCTCCTTTGGTGACCAGAATCTATGGCTCACGCGGGACACGTGCAGCGGTTACTTTCGGACTTGCCATCTCAGACACTCTACCTCTGGGGCGTTCGGAAGCTGCGCGAAGGTAACAAAGTGGGCTCAAGTCCAGTACCCGAAAGGTGTCTCATGCCTCTCAACAGATGGCAGGCAGCGTGTCTCCTGCTGCTGCAGAAGGACTGCAGACGTCTGTTTCAGGCTATAGGCTAGAAACGTGGTGCCCGCTGATAGAAATGCCGGCAGTGGCCCGCAGTGAAAGTGTCATGCACCTGGTGGTTTCTTCGACATAAGCAAGCCACACGTACCGGTCACGGACATGTGCCCCTGCGCGGGGCAGGGTGCGTGAAGCCACCTCTTTGGGCAAACCCTACGGGTGGCCTGGCAAATGTGTCCCGTTTATGGGAAACTGTTATATTCCTTTCCGGTTTGATGAAAGGTACGTTACGAGCATTGCCGTTTTCTGGATTTGGAGTTCTGCCATGGAGTGCAACGCAGAGACCCAAGGGTTTGGGGGATAGGGAGCTAGCGCTTTGGCAGAGGCATCGCCATGCTGCCCCGAGCTCTGGGCTCCGTATTCAACTTGGAGTAAAGGCAGCCTGGGGTGCAATGCACGGACCGTCTGGCCCTAGACGGGATGTGCACGTGCAATAGACGAGCTAGAGGAGAGAAATGGGATACCCGCAGTTCTTCGGGATAGGCCAGCTCTCATCCAGCTAGTTGCGAAAGCGGGCTCCGAAAGGCCTGGATGCCTTTGCTCAACACGCCACACACGAGTTCAGTCACGCAGTACTACACTCGGAGTTTCTCAAGGGTACGTGGAGGGACAGCTTTTCTGACTGCATAGGAACGGAGTTCCTCACAGGGGAAATGGGATGTGTACCGGACAGGCTGGGTGAACAAAATTTCGTATGCAGTTGTCCTCCAGTGGAGCGGGAGAGGGACCCAGGTCTGGCGAGCGCATAGTGTCTCTGGTCCCACACGTTCTGGGGCAGTGTGCTGCCTCAGCTCCCTTACAAGGCTGTGTTGACCTTGAGCCACGTAAGTAGAATAAGCTGCGGAAGTCAGTTTGACGCACATCCCAGGGTAGCCTTGCAGAGTTCCAATCCCAAGCCCTGTGGAGACAGATGGGCCTGAAAGCGTTTCACCCACGACGGCTCTTTGAAAACTCCGGGTCATTCCGAGTGCAGGGAGGACTGCGGTGAAGAGGGCTGTGAGCGTCAGTCGTATCTTTTGTCCGCGCCTCCTGGACGTGGAGTGTGGCAAAGCGTGCCCAGGTGGACGGGAGGACAAAGCCTTCCCAAATCAAGTTGCAGGCTGCTGTTGTTACATGGAATCCCGGGCTTTGTTCACTGCCGTGTGCGACAAAGAAATCCTGGCTTCGTGTTTGTTCCTTGAGTGCGGGAAGTCCTCGTAGAGGGAGGCTTGAGGTGTCCAGTGTTCACCCAAATCGCTTCCGATCACAGGACGGAACATCGCACACACTTGTTGGCACTGTGGCCTCAGGTCCATTGCAAAGTAAGCCTTCGCCGAGGCGTGGGAAACGAGTCGCTCCCCAGCTCACAAATGCCCGTGATGAGGTGGGCCGGATGGAAGCATGGGGGGTACCATGCTGCTTTGCCTGCAGGAGAAACATACGACAAGGTTCTAGAACATACTGTTATCTATGGGAGGACTGTGGTGCCCGGGACGCTCGGTGGCTCCAACGAGGGGCGCTAAGGGCTCCTTCTGAAGCCCATACGATGCCAATCGTTTCAACGCACTTTGCTGCTGGCCCACGTGCTGGTTGCCCACCTCTGCAATGTATGGGAATTCAACTCTGTAGCAGGTCTTCCCACCGGGGACGCTAATTTCGTTCACATCCTCGACCCTGAGCCTAGTGGCAGAGGCAAAAGCTGGGTCACTTCAGAGGCTCTTCCGCCAGACGTTCGCAGAGGCGCCTGCCTTGGACTTGAAGCTACACGGAAGCAGGGACCTCAGGCACAGGGCAGACTGAGCGGTGTCCACCCTCACAGCATATAGCATTTCCTCGGGAACAGGGTCACTTTGGTGTCAGCTCTGGGATCCAAGATTTCGTGAGAGTGCTCCTTTGGTGACCAGAATCTATGGCTCACGCGGGACACGTGCAGCGGTTACTTTCGGACTTGCCATCTCAGACACTCTACCTCTGGGGCGTTCGGAAGCTGCGCGAAGGTAGCAAAGTGGGCTCAAGTCCAGTACCCGAAAGGTGTCTCATGCCTCTCAACAGATGGCAGGCAGCGTGTCTCCTGCTGCTGCAGAAGGACTGCAGACGTCTGTTTCAGGCTATAGGCTAGAAACGTGGTGCCCGCTGATAGAAATGCCGGCAGTGGCCCGCAGTGAAAGTGTCATGCACCTGGTGGTTTCTTCGACATAAGCAAGCCACACGTACCGGTCACGGACATGTGCCCCTGCGCGGGGCAGGGTGCGTGAAGCCACCTCTTTGGGCAAACCCTACGGGTGGCCTGGCAAATGTGTCCCGTTTATGGGAAACTGTTATATTCCTTTCCGGTTTGATGAAAGGTACGTTACGAGCATTGCCGTTTTCTGGATTTGGAGTTCTGCCATGGAGTGCAACGCAGAGACCCAAGGGTTTGGGGGATAGGGAGCTAGCGCTTTGGCAGAGGCATCGCCATGCTGCCCCGAGCTCTGGGCTCCGTATTCAACTTGGAGTAAAGGCAGCCTGGGGTGCAATGCACGGACCGTCTGGCCCTAGACGGGATGTGCACGTGCAATAGACGAGCTAGAGGAGAGAAATGGGATACCCGCAGTTCTTCGGGATAGGCCAGCTCTCATCCAGCTAGTTGCGAAAGCGGGCTCCGAAAGGCCTGGATGCCTTTGCTCAACACGCCACACACGAGTTCAGTCACGCAGTACTACACTCGGAGTTTCTCAAGGGTACGTGGAGGGACAGCTTTTCTGACTGCATAGGAACGGAGTTCCTCACAGGGGAAATGGGATGTGTACCGGACAGGCTGGGTGAACAAAATTTCGTATGCAGTTGTCCTCCAGTGGAGCGGGAGAGGGACCCAGGTCTGGCGAGCACATAGTGTCTCTGGTCCCACACGTTCTGGGGCAGTGTGCTGCCTCAGCTCCCTTACAAGGCTGTGTTGACCTTGAGCCACGTAAGTAGAATAAGCTGCGGAAGTCAGTTTGACGCACATCCCAGGGTAGCCTTGCAGAGTTCCAATCCCAAGCCCTGTGGAGACAGATGGGCCTGAAAGCGTTTCACCCACGACGGCTCTTTGAAAACTCCGGGTCATTCCGAGTGCAGGGAGGACTGCGGTGAAGAGGGCTGTGAGCGTCAGTCGTATCTTTTGTCCACGCCTCCTGGACGTGGAGTGTGGCAAAGCGTGCCCAGGTGGACGGGAGGACAAAGCCTTCCCAAATCAAGTTGCAGGCTGCTGTTGTTACATGGAATCCCGGGCTTTGTTCACTGCCGTGTGCGACAAAGAAATCCTGGCTTCGTGTTTGTTCCTTGAGTGCGGGAAGTCCTCGTAGAGGGAGGCTTGAGGTGTCCAGTGTTCACCCAAATCGCTTCCGATCACAGGACGGAACATCGCACACACTTGTTGGCACTGTGGCCTCAGGTCCATTGCAAAGTAAGCCTTCGCCGAGGCGTGGGAAACGAGTCGCTCCCCAGCTCACAAATGCCCGTGATGAGGTGGGCCGGATGGAAGCATGGGGGGTACCATGCTGCTTTGCCTGCAGGAGAAACATACGACAAGGTTCTAGAACATACTGTTATCTATGGGAGGACTGTGGTGCCCGGGACGCTCGGTGGCTCCAACGAGGGGCGCTAAGGGCTCCTTCTGAAGCCCATACGATGCCAATCGTTTCAACGCACTTTGCTGCTGGCCCACGTGCTGGTTGCCCACCTCTGCAATGTATGGGAATTCAACTCTGTAGCAGGTCTTCCCACCGGGGACGCTAATTTCGTTCACATCCTCGACCCTGAGCCTAGTGGCAGAGGCAAAAGCTGGGTCACTTCAGAGGCTCTTCCGCCAGACGTTCGCAGAGGCGCCTGCCTTGGACTTGAAGCTACACGGAAGCAGGGACCTCAGGCACAGGGCAGACTGAGCGGTGTCCACCCTCACAGCATATAGCATTTCCTCGGGAACAGGGTCACTTTGGTGTCAGCTCTGGGATCCAAGATTTCGTGAGAGTGCTCCTTTGGTGACCAGAATCTATGGCTCACGCGGGACACGTGCAGCGGTTACTTTCGGACTTGCCATCTCAGACACTCTACCTCTGGGGCGTTCGGAAGCTGCGCGAAGGTAACAAAGTGGGCTCAAGTCCAGTACCCGAAAGGTGTCTCATGCCTCTCAACAGATGGCAGGCAGCGTGTCTCCTGCTGCTGCAGAAGGACTGCAGACGTCTGTTTCAGGCTATAGGCTAGAAACGTGGTGCCCGCTGATAGAAATGCCGGCAGTGGCCCGCAGTGAAAGTGTCATGCACCTGGTGGTTTCTTCGACATAAGCAAGCCACACGTACCGGTCACGGACATGTGCCCCTGCGCGGGGCAGGGTGCGTGAAGCCACCTCTTTGGGCAAACCCTACGGGTGGCCTGGCAAATGTGTCCCGTTTATGGGAAACTGTTATATTCCTTTCCGGTTTGATGAAAGGTACGTTACGAGCATTGCCGTTTTCTGGATTTGGAGTTCTGCCATGGAGTGCAACGCAGAGACCCAAGGGTTTGGGGGATAGGGAGCTAGCGCTTTGGCAGAGGCATCGCCATGCTGCCCCGAGCTCTGGGCTCCGTATTCAACTTGGAGTAAAGGCAGCCTGGGGTGCAATGCACGGACCGTCTGGCCCTAGACGGGATGTGCACGTGCAATAGACGAGCTAGAGGAGAGAAATGGGATACCCGCAGTTCTTCGGGATAGGCCAGCTCTCATCCAGCTAGTTGCGAAAGCGGGCTCCGAAAGGCCTGGATGCCTTTGCTCAACACGCCACACACGAGTTCAGTCACGCAGTACTACACTCGGAGTTTCTCAAGGGTACGTGGAGGGACAGCTTTTCTGACTGCATAGGAACGGAGTTCCTCACAGGGGAAATGGGATGTGTACCGGACAGGCTGGGTGAACAAAATTTCGTATGCAGTTGTCCTCCAGTGGAGCGGGAGAGGGACCCAGGTCTGGCGAGCACATAGTGTCTCTGGTCCCACACGTTCTGGGGCAGTGTGCTGCCTCAGCTCCCTTACAAGGCTGTGTTGACCTTGAGCCACGTAAGTAGAATAAGCTGCGGAAGTCAGTTTGACGCACATCCCAGGGTAGCCTTGCAGAGTTCCAATCCCAAGCCCTGTGGAGACAGATGGGCCTGAAAGCGTTTCACCCACGACGGCTCTTTGAAAACTCCGGGTCATTCCGAGTGCAGGGAGGACTGCGGTGAAGAGGGCTGTGAGCGTCAGTCGTATCTTTTGTCCACGCCTCCTGGACGTGGAGTGTGGCAAAGCGTGCCCAGGTGGACGGGAGGACAAAGCCTTCCCAAATCAAGTTGCAGGCTGCTGTTGTTACATGGAATCCCGGGCTTTGTTCACTGCCGTGTGCGACAAAGAAATCCTGGCTTCGTGTTTGTTCCTTGAGTGCGGGAAGTCCTCGTAGAGGGAGGCTTGAGGTGTCCAGTGTTCACCCAAATCGCTTCCGATCACAGGACGGAACATCGCACACACTTGTTGGCACTGTGGCCTCAGGTCCATTGCAAAGTAAGCCTTCGCCGAGGCGTGGGAAACGAGTCGCTCCCCAGCTCACAAATGCCCGTGATGAGGTGGGCCGGATGGAAGCATGGGGGGTACCATGCTGCTTTGCCTGCAGGAGAAACATACGACAAGGTTCTAGAACATACTGTTATCTATGGGAGGACTGTGGTGCCCGGGACGCTCGGTGGCTCCAACGAGGGGCGCTAAGGGCTCCTTCTGAAGCCCATACGATGCCAATCGTTTCAACGCACTTTGCTGCTGGCCCACGTGCTGGTTGCCCACCTCTGCAATGTATGGGAATTCAACTCTGTAGCAGGTCTTCCCACCGGGGACGCTAATTTCGTTCACATCCTCGACCCTGAGCCTAGTGGCAGAGGCAAAAGCTGGGTCACTTCAGAGGCTCTTCCGCCAGACGTTCGCAGAGGCGCCTGCCTTGGACTTGAAGCTACACGGAAGCAGGGACCTCAGGCACAGGGCAGACTGAGCGGTGTCCACCCTCACAGCATATAGCATTTCCTCGGGAACAGGGTCACTTTGGTGTCAGCTCTGGGATCCAAGATTTCGTGAGAGTGCTCCTTTGGTGACCAGAATCTATGGCTCACGCGGGACACGTGCAGCGGTTACTTTCGGACTTGCCATCTCAGACACTCTACCTCTGGGGCGTTCGGAAGCTGCGCGAAGGTAGCAAAGTGGGCTCAAGTCCAGTACCCGAAAGGTGTCTCATGCCTCTCAACAGATGGCAGGCAGCGTGTCTCCTGCTGCTGCAGAAGGACTGCAGACGTCTGTTTCAGGCTATAGGCTAGAAACGTGGTGCCCGCTGATAGAAATGCCGGCAGTGGCCCGCAGTGAAAGTGTCATGCACCTGGTGGTTTCTTCGACATAAGCAAGCCACACGTACCGGTCACGGACATGTGCCCCTGCGCGGGGCAGGGTGCGTGAAGCCACCTCTTTGGGCAAACCCTACGGGTGGCCTGGCAAATGTGTCCCGTTTATGGGAAACTGTTATATTCCTTTCCGGTTTGATGAAAGGTACGTTACGAGCATTGCCGTTTTCTGGATTTGGAGTTCTGCCATGGAGTGCAACGCAGAGACCCAAGGGTTTGGGGGATAGGGAGCTAGCGCTTTGGCAGAGGCATCGCCATGCTGCCCCGAGCTCTGGGCTCCGTATTCAACTTGGAGTAAAGGCAGCCTGGGGTGCAATGCACGGACCGTCTGGCCCTAGACGGGATGTGCACGTGCAATAGACGAGCTAGAGGAGAGAAATGGGATACCCGCAGTTCTTCGGGATAGGCCAGCTCTCATCCAGCTAGTTGCGAAAGCGGGCTCCGAAAGGCCTGGATGCCTTTGCTCAACACGCCACACACGAGTTCAGTCACGCAGTACTACACTCGGAGTTTCTCAAGGGTACGTGGAGGGACAGCTTTTCTGACTGCATAGGAACGGAGTTCCTCACAGGGGAAATGGGATGTGTACCGGACAGGCTGGGTGAACAAAATTTCGTATGCAGTTGTCCTCCAGTGGAGCGGGAGAGGGACCCAGGTCTGGCGAGCACATAGTGTCTCTGGTCCCACACGTTCTGGGGCAGTGTGCTGCCTCAGCTCCCTTACAAGGCTGTGTTGACCTTGAGCCACGTAAGTAGAATAAGCTGCGGAAGTCAGTTTGACGCACATCCCAGGGTAGCCTTGCAGAGTTCCAATCCCAAGCCCTGTGGAGACAGATGGGCCTGAAAGCGTTTCACCCACGACGGCTCTTTGAAAACTCCGGGTCATTCCGAGTGCAGGGAGGACTGCGGTGAAGAGGGCTGTGAGCGTCAGTCGTATCTTTTGTCCACGCCTCCTGGACGTGGAGTGTGGCAAAGCGTGCCCAGGTGGACGGGAGGACAAAGCCTTCCCAAATCAAGTTGCAGGCTGCTGTTGTTACATGGAATCCCGGGCTTTGTTCACTGCCGTGTGCGACAAAGAAATCCTGGCTTCGTGTTTGTTCCTTGAGTGCGGGAAGTCCTCGTAGAGGGAGGCTTGAGGTGTCCAGTGTTCACCCAAATCGCTTCCGATCACAGGACGGAACATCGCACACACTTGTTGGCACTGTGGCCTCAGGTCCATTGCAAAGTAAGCCTTCGCCGAGGCGTGGGAAACGAGTCGCTCCCCAGCTCACAAATGCCCGTGATGAGGTGGGCCGGATGGAAGCATGGGGGGTACCATGCTGCTTTGCCTGCAGGAGAAACATACGACAAGGTTCTAGAACATACTGTTATCTATGGGAGGACTGTGGTGCCCGGGACGCTCGGTGGCTCCAACGAGGGGCGCTAAGGGCTCCTTCTGAAGCCCATACGATGCCAATCGTTTCAACGCACTTTGCTGCTGGCCCACGTGCTGGTTGCCCACCTCTGCAATGTATGGGAATTCAACTCTGTAGCAGGTCTTCCCACCGGGGACGCTAATTTCGTTCACATCCTCGACCCTGAGCCTAGTGGCAGAGGCAAAAGCTGGGTCACTTCAGAGGCTCTTCCGCCAGACGTTCGCAGAGGCGCCTGCCTTGGACTTGAAGCTACACGGAAGCAGGGACCTCAGGCACAGGGCAGACTGAGCGGTGTCCACCCTCACAGCATATAGCATTTCCTCGGGAACAGGGTCACTTTGGTGTCAGCTCTGGGATCCAAGATTTCGTGAGAGTGCTCCTTTGGTGACCAGAATCTATGGCTCACGCGGGACACGTGCAGCGGTTACTTTCGGACTTGCCATCTCAGACACTCTACCTCTGGGGCGTTCGGAAGCTGCGCGAAGGTAACAAAGTGGGCTCAAGTCCAGTACCCGAAAGGTGTCTCATGCCTCTCAACAGATGGCAGGCAGCGTGTCTCCTGCTGCTGCAGAAGGACTGCAGACGTCTGTTTCAGGCTATAGGCTAGAAACGTGGTGCCCGCTGATAGAAATGCCGGCAGTGGCCCGCAGTGAAAGTGTCATGCACCTGGTGGTTTCTTCGACATAAGCAAGCCACACGTACCGGTCACGGACATGTGCCCCTGCGCGGGGCAGGGTGCGTGAAGCCACCTCTTTGGGCAAACCCTACGGGTGGCCTGGCAAATGTGTCCCGTTTATGGGAAACTGTTATATTCCTTTCCGGTTTGATGAAAGGTACGTTACGAGCATTGCCGTTTTCTGGATTTGGAGTTCTGCCATGGAGTGCAACGCAGAGACCCAAGGGTTTGGGGGATAGGGAGCTAGCGCTTTGGCAGAGGCATCGCCATGCTGCCCCGAGCTCTGGGCTCCGTATTCAACTTGGAGTAAAGGCAGCCTGGGGTGCAATGCACGGACCGTCTGGCCCTAGACGGGATGTGCACGTGCAATAGACGAGCTAGAGGAGAGAAATGGGATACCCGCAGTTCTTCGGGATAGGCCAGCTCTCATCCAGCTAGTTGCGAAAGCGGGCTCCGAAAGGCCTGGATGCCTTTGCTCAACACGCCACACACGAGTTCAGTCACGCAGTACTACACTCGGAGTTTCTCAAGGGTACGTGGAGGGACAGCTTTTCTGACTGCATAGGAACGGAGTTCCTCACAGGGGAAATGGGATGTGTACCGGACAGGCTGGGTGAACAAAATTTCGTATGCAGTTGTCCTCCAGTGGAGCGGGAGAGGGACCCAGGTCTGGCGAGCACATAGTGTCTCTGGTCCCACACGTTCTGGGGCAGTGTGCTGCCTCAGCTCCCTTACAAGGCTGTGTTGACCTTGAGCCACGTAAGTAGAATAAGCTGCGGAAGTCAGTTTGACGCACATCCCAGGGTAGCCTTGCAGAGTTCCAATCCCAAGCCCTGTGGAGACAGATGGGCCTGAAAGCGTTTCACCCACGACGGCTCTTTGAAAACTCCGGGTCATTCCGAGTGCAGGGAGGACTGCGGTGAAGAGGGCTGTGAGCGTCAGTCGTATCTTTTGTCCACGCCTCCTGGACGTGGAGTGTGGCAAAGCGTGCCCAGGTGGACGGGAGGACAAAGCCTTCCCAAATCAAGTTGCAGGCTGCTGTTGTTACATGGAATCCCGGGCTTTGTTCACTGCCGTGTGCGACAAAGAAATCCTGGCTTCGTGTTTGTTCCTTGAGTGCGGGAAGTCCTCGTAGAGGGAGGCTTGAGGTGTCCAGTGTTCACCCAAATCGCTTCCGATCACAGGACGGAACATCGCACACACTTGTTGGCACTGTGGCCTCAGGTCCATTGCAAAGTAAGCCTTCGCCGAGGCGTGGGAAACGAGTCGCTCCCCAGCTCACAAATGCCCGTGATGAGGTGGGCCGGATGGAAGCATGGGGGGTACCATGCTGCTTTGCCTGCAGGAGAAACATACGACAAGGTTCTAGAACATACTGTTATCTATGGGAGGACTGTGGTGCCCGGGACGCTCGGTGGCTCCAACGAGGGGCGCTAAGGGCTCCTTCTGAAGCCCATACGATGCCAATCGTTTCAACGCACTTTGCTGCTGGCCCACGTGCTGGTTGCCCACCTCTGCAATGTATGGGAATTCAACTCTGTAGCAGGTCTTCCCACCGGGGACGCTAATTTCGTTCACATCCTCGACCCTGAGCCTAGTGGCAGAGGCAAAAGCTGGGTCACTTCAGAGGCTCTTCCGCCAGACGTTCGCAGAGGCGCCTGCCTTGGACTTGAAGCTACACGGAAGCAGGGACCTCAGGCACAGGGCAGACTGAGCGGTGTCCACCCTCACAGCATATAGCATTTCCTCGGGAACAGGGTCACTTTGGTGTCAGCTCTGGGATCCAAGATTTCGTGAGAGTGCTCCTTTGGTGACCAGAATCTATGGCTCACGCGGGACACGTGCAGCGGTTACTTTCGGACTTGCCATCTCAGACACTCTACCTCTGGGGCGTTCGGAAGCTGCGCGAAGGTAACAAAGTGGGCTCAAGTCCAGTACCCGAAAGGTGTCTCATGCCTCTCAACAGATGGCAGGCAGCGTGTCTCCTGCTGCTGCAGAAGGACTGCAGACGTCTGTTTCAGGCTATAGGCTAGAAACGTGGTGCCCGCTGATAGAAATGCCGGCAGTGGCCCGCAGTGAAAGTGTCATGCACCTGGTGGTTTCTTCGACATAAGCAAGCCACACGTACCGGTCACGGACATGTGCCCCTGCGCGGGGCAGGGTGCGTGAAGCCACCTCTTTGGGCAAACCCTACGGGTGGCCTGGCAAATGTGTCCCGTTTATGGGAAACTGTTATATTCCTTTCCGGTTTGATGAAAGGTACGTTACGAGCATTGCCGTTTTCTGGATTTGGAGTTCTGCCATGGAGTGCAACGCAGAGACCCAAGGGTTTGGGGGATAGGGAGCTAGCGCTTTGGCAGAGGCATCGCCATGCTGCCCCGAGCTCTGGGCTCCGTATTCAACTTGGAGTAAAGGCAGCCTGGGGTGCAATGCACGGACCGTCTGGCCCTAGACGGGATGTGCACGTGCAATAGACGAGCTAGAGGAGAGAAATGGGATACCCGCAGTTCTTCGGGATAGGCCAGCTCTCATCCAGCTAGTTGCGAAAGCGGGCTCCGAAAGGCCTGGATGCCTTTGCTCAACACGCCACACACGAGTTCAGTCACGCAGTACTACACTCGGAGTTTCTCAAGGGTACGTGGAGGGACAGCTTTTCTGACTGCATAGGAACGGAGTTCCTCACAGGGGAAATGGGATGTGTACCGGACAGGCTGGGTGAACAAAATTTCGTATGCAGTTGTCCTCCAGTGGAGCGGGAGAGGGACCCAGGTCTGGCGAGCACATAGTGTCTCTGGTCCCACACGTTCTGGGGCAGTGTGCTGCCTCAGCTCCCTTACAAGGCTGTGTTGACCTTGAGCCACGTAAGTAGAATAAGCTGCGGAAGTCAGTTTGACGCACATCCCAGGGTAGCCTTGCAGAGTTCCAATCCCAAGCCCTGTGGAGACAGATGGGCCTGAAAGCGTTTCACCCACGACGGCTCTTTGAAAACTCCGGGTCATTCCGAGTGCAGGGAGGACTGCGGTGAAGAGGGCTGTGAGCGTCAGTCGTATCTTTTGTCCACGCCTCCTGGACGTGGAGTGTGGCAAAGCGTGCCCAGGTGGACGGGAGGACAAAGCCTTCCCAAATCAAGTTGCAGGCTGCTGTTGTTACATGGAATCCCGGGCTTTGTTCACTGCCGTGTGCGACAAAGAAATCCTGGCTTCGTGTTTGTTCCTTGAGTGCGGGAAGTCCTCGTAGAGGGAGGCTTGAGGTGTCCAGTGTTCACCCAAATCGCTTCCGATCACAGGACGGAACATCGCACACACTTGTTGGCACTGTGGCCTCAGGTCCATTGCAAAGTAAGCCTTCGCCGAGGCGTGGGAAACGAGTCGCTCCCCAGCTCACAAATGCCCGTGATGAGGTGGGCCGGATGGAAGCATGGGGGGTACCATGCTGCTTTGCCTGCAGGAGAAACATACGACAAGGTTCTAGAACATACTGTTATCTATGGGAGGACTGTGGTGCCCGGGACGCTCGGTGGCTCCAACGAGGGGCGCTAAGGGCTCCTTCTGAAGCCCATACGATGCCAATCGTTTCAACGCACTTTGCTGCTGGCCCACGTGCTGGTTGCCCACCTCTGCAATGTATGGGAATTCAACTCTGTAGCAGGTCTTCCCACCGGGGACGCTAATTTCGTTCACATCCTCGACCCTGAGCCTAGTGGCAGAGGCAAAAGCTGGGTCACTTCAGAGGCTCTTCCGCCAGACGTTCGCAGAGGCGCCTGCCTTGGACTTGAAGCTACACGGAAGCAGGGACCTCAGGCACAGGGCAGACTGAGCGGTGTCCACCCTCACAGCATATAGCATTTCCTCGGGAACAGGGTCACTTTGGTGTCAGCTCTGGGATCCAAGATTTCGTGAGAGTGCTCCTTTGGTGACCAGAATCTATGGCTCACGCGGGACACGTGCAGCGGTTACTTTCGGACTTGCCATCTCAGACACTCTACCTCTGGGGCGTTCGGAAGCTGCGCGAAGGTAACAAAGTGGGCTCAAGTCCAGTACCCGAAAGGTGTCTCATGCCTCTCAACAGATGGCAGGCAGCGTGTCTCCTGCTGCTGCAGAAGGACTGCAGACGTCTGTTTCAGGCTATAGGCTAGAAACGTGGTGCCCGCTGATAGAAATGCCGGCAGTGGCCCGCAGTGAAAGTGTCATGCACCTGGTGGTTTCTTCGACATAAGCAAGCCACACGTACCGGTCACGGACATGTGCCCCTGCGCGGGGCAGGGTGCGTGAAGCCACCTCTTTGGGCAAACCCTACGGGTGGCCTGGCAAATGTGTCCCGTTTATGGGAAACTGTTATATTCCTTTCCGGTTTGATGAAAGGTACGTTACGAGCATTGCCGTTTTCTGGATTTGGAGTTCTGCCATGGAGTGCAACGCAGAGACCCAAGGGTTTGGGGGATAGGGAGCTAGCGCTTTGGCAGAGGCATCGCCATGCTGCCCCGAGCTCTGGGCTCCGTATTCAACTTGGAGTAAAGGCAGCCTGGGGTGCAATGCACGGACCGTCTGGCCCTAGACGGGATGTGCACGTGCAATAGACGAGCTAGAGGAGAGAAATGGGATGCCCGCAGTTCTTCGGGATAGGCCAGCTCTCATCCAGCTAGTTGCGAAAGCGGGCTCCGAAAGGCCTGGATGCCTTTGCTCAACACGCCACACACGAGTTCAGTCACGCAGTACTACACTCGGAGTTTCTCAAGGGTACGTGGAGGGACAGCTTTTCTGACTGCATAGGAACGGAGTTCCTCACAGGGGAAATGGGATGTGTACCGGACAGGCTGGGTGAACAAAATTTCGTATGCAGTTGTCCTCCAGTGGAGCGGGAGAGGGACCCAGGTCTGGCGAGCACATAGTGTCTCTGGTCCCACACGTTCTGGGGCAGTGTGCTGCCTCAGCTCCCTTACAAGGCTGTGTTGACCTTGAGCCACGTAAGTAGAATAAGCTGCGGAAGTCAGTTTGACGCACATCCCAGGGTAGCCTTGCAGAGTTCCAATCCCAAGCCCTGTGGAGACAGATGGGCCTGAAAGCGTTTCACCCACGACGGCTCTTTGAAAACTCCGGGTCATTCCGAGTGCAGGGAGGACTGCGGTGAAGAGGGCTGTGAGCGTCAGTCGTATCTTTTGTCCACGCCTCCTGGACGTGGAGTGTGGCAAAGCGTGCCCAGGTGGACGGGAGGACAAAGCCTTCCCAAATCAAGTTGCAGGCTGCTGTTGTTACATGGAATCCCGGGCTTTGTTCACTGCCGTGTGCGACAAAGAAATCCTGGCTTCGTGTTTGTTCCTTGAGTGCGGGAAGTCCTCGTAGAGGGAGGCTTGAGGTGTCCAGTGTTCACCCAAATCGCTTCCGATCACAGGACGGAACATCGCACACACTTGTTGGCACTGTGGCCTCAGGTCCATTGCAAAGTAAGCCTTCGCCGAGGCGTGGGAAACGAGTCGCTCCCCAGCTCACAAATGCCCGTGATGAGGTGGGCCGGATGGAAGCATGGGGGGTACCATGCTGCTTTGCCTGCAGGAGAAACATACGACAAGGTTCTAGAACATACTGTTATCTATGGGAGGACTGTGGTGCCCGGGACGCTCGGTGGCTCCAACGAGGGGCGCTAAGGGCTCCTTCTGAAGCCCATACGATGCCAATCGTTTCAACGCACTTTGCTGCTGGCCCACGTGCTGGTTGCCCACCTCTGCAATGTATGGGAATTCAACTCTGTAGCAGGTCTTCCCACCGGGGACGCTAATTTCGTTCACATCCTCGACCCTGAGCCTAGTGGCAGAGGCAAAAGCTGGGTCACTTCAGAGGCTCTTCCGCCAGACGTTCGCAGAGGCGCCTGCCTTGGACTTGAAGCTACACGGAAGCAGGGACCTCAGGCACAGGGCAGACTGAGCGGTGTCCACCCTCACAGCATATAGCATTTCCTCGGGAACAGGGTCACTTTGGTGTCAGCTCTGGGATCCAAGATTTCGTGAGAGTGCTCCTTTGGTGACCAGAAACTATGGCTCACGCGGGACACGTGCAGCGGTTACTTTCGGACTTGCCATCTCAGACACTCTACCTCTGGGGCGTTCGGAAGCTGCGCGAAGGTAACAAAGTGGGCTCAAGTCCAGTACCCGAAAGGTGTCTCATGCCTCTCAACAGATGGCAGGCAGCGTGTCTCCTGCTGCTGCAGAAGGACTGCAGACGTCTGTTTCAGGCTATAGGCTAGAAACGTGGTGCCCGCTGATAGAAATGCCGGCAGTGGCCCGCAGTGAAAGTGTCATGCACCTGGTGGTTTCTTCGACATAAGCAAGCCACACGTACCGGTCACGGACATGTGCCCCTGCGCGGGGCAGGGTGCGTGAAGCCACCTCTTTGGGCAAACCCTACGGGTGGCCTGGCAAATGTGTCCCGTTTATGGGAAACTGTTATATTCCTTTCCGGTTTGATGAAAGGTACGTTACGAGCATTGCCGTTTTCTGGATTTGGAGTTCTGCCATGGAGTGCAACGCAGAGACCCAAGGGTTTGGGGGATAGGGAGCTAGCGCTTTGGCAGAGGCATCGCCATGCTGCCCCGAGCTCTGGGCTCCATATTCAACTTGGAGTAAAGGCAGCCTGGGGTGCAATGCACGGACCGTCTGGCCCTAGACGGGATGTGCACGTGCAATAGACGAGCTAGAGGAGAGAAATGGGATACCCGCAGTTCTTCGGGATAGGCCAGCTCTCATCCAGCTAGTTGCGAAAGCGGGCTCCGAAAGGCCTGGATGCCTTTGCTCAACACGCCACACACGAGTTCAGTCACGCAGTACTACACTCGGAGTTTCTCAAGGGTACGTGGAGGGACAGCTTTTCTGACTGCATAGGAACGGAGTTCCTCACAGGGGAAATGGGATGTGTACCGGACAGGCTGGGTGAACAAAATTTCGTATGCAGTTGTCCTCCAGTGGAGCGGGAGAGGGACCCAGGTCTGGCGAGCACATAGTGTCTCTGGTCCCACACGTTCTGGGGCAGTGTGCTGCCTCAGCTCCCTTACAAGGCTGTGTTGACCTTGAGCCACGTAAGTAGAATAAGCTGCGGAAGTCAGTTTGACGCACATCCCAGGGTAGCCTTGCAGAGTTCCAATCCCAAGCCCTGTGGAGACAGATGGGCCTGAAAGCGTTTCACCCACGACGGCTCTTTGAAAACTCCGGGTCATTCCGAGTGCAGGGAGGACTGCGGTGAAGAGGGCTGTGAGCGTCAGTCGTATCTTTTGTCCACGCCTCCTGGACGTGGAGTGTGGCAAAGCGTGCCCAGGTGGACGGGAGGACAAAGCCTTCCCAAATCAAGTTGCAGGCTGCTGTTGTTACATGGAATCCCGGGCTTTGTTCACTGCCGTGTGCGACAAAGAAATCCTGGCTTCGTGTTTGTTCCTTGAGTGCGGGAAGTCCTCGTAGAGGGAGGCTTGAGGTGTCCAGTGTTCACCCAAATCGCTTCCGATCACAGGACGGAACATCGCACACACTTGTTGGCACTGTGGCCTCAGGTCCATTGCAAAGTAAGCCTTCGCCGAGGCGTGGGAAACGAGTCGCTCCCCAGCTCACAAATGCCCGTGATGAGGTGGGCCGGATGGAAGCATGGGGGGTACCATGCTGCTTTGCCTGCAGGAGAAACATACGACAAGGTTCTAGAACATACTGTTATCTATGGGAGGACTGTGGTGCCCGGGACGCTCGGTGGCTCCAACGAGGGGCGCTAAGGGCTCCTTCTGAAGCCCATACGATGCCAATCGTTTCAACGCACTTTGCTGCTGGCCCACGTGCTGGTTGCCCACCTCTGCAATGTATGGGAATTCAACTCTGTAGCAGGTCTTCCCACCGGGGACGCTAATTTCGTTCACATCCTCGACCCTGAGCCTAGTGGCAGAGGCAAAAGCTGGGTCACTTCAGAGGCTCTTCCGCCAGACGTTCGCAGAGGCGCCTGCCTTGGACTTGAAGCTACACGGAAGCAGGGACCTCAGGCACAGGGCAGACTGAGCGGTGTCCACCCTCACAGCATATAGCATTTCCTCGGGAACAGGGTCACTTTGGTGTCAGCTCTGGGATCCAAGATTTCGTGAGAGTGCTCCTTTGGTGACCAGAATCTATGGCTCACGCGGGACACGTGCAGCGGTTACTTTCGGACTTGCCATCTCAGACACTCTACCTCTGGGGCGTTCGGAAGCTGCGCGAAGGTAACAAAGTGGGCTCAAGTCCAGTACCCGAAAGGTGTCTCATGCCTCTCAACAGATGGCAGGCAGCGTGTCTCCTGCTGCTGCAGAAGGACTGCAGACGTCTGTTTCAGGCTATAGGCTAGAAACGTGGTGCCCGCTGATAGAAATGCCGGCAGTGGCCCGCAGTGAAAGTGTCATGCACCTGGTGGTTTCTTCGACATAAGCAAGCCACACGTACCGGTCACGGACATGTGCCCCTGCGCGGGGCAGGGTGCGTGAAGCCACCTCTTTGGGCAAACCCTACGGGTGGCCTGGCAAATGTGTCCCGTTTATGGGAAACTGTTATATTCCTTTCCGGTTTGATGAAAGGTACGTTACGAGCATTGCCGTTTTCTGGATTTGGAGTTCTGCCATGGAGTGCAACGCAGAGACCCAAGGGTTTGGGGGATAGGGAGCTAGCGCTTTGGCAGAGGCATCGCCATGCTGCCCCGAGCTCTGGGCTCCGTATTCAACTTGGAGTAAAGGCAGCCTGGGGTGCAATGCACGGACCGTCTGGCCCTAGACGGGATGTGCACGTGCAATAGACGAGCTAGAGGAGAGAAATGGGATACCCGCAGTTCTTCGGGATAGGCCAGCTCTCATCCAGCTAGTTGCGAAAGCGGGCTCCGAAAGGCCTGGATGCCTTTGCTCAACACGCCACACACGAGTTCAGTCACGCAGTACTACACTCGGAGTTTCTCAAGGGTACGTGGAGGGACAGCTTTTCTGACTGCATAGGAACGGAGTTCCTCACAGGGGAAATGGGATGTGTACCGGACAGGCTGGGTGAACAAAATTTCGTATGCAGTTGTCCTCCAGTGGACCGGGAGAGGGACCCAGGTCTGGCGAGCACATAGTGTCTCTGGTCCCACACGTTCTGGGGCAGTGTGCTGCCTCAGCTCCCTTACAAGGCTGTGTTGACCTTGAGCCACGTAAGTAGAATAAGCTGCGGAAGTCAGTTTGACGCACATCCCAGGGTAGCCTTGCAGAGTTCCAATCCCAAGCCCTGTGGAGACAGATGGGCCTGAAAGCGTTTCACCCACGACGGCTCTTTGAAAACTCCGGGTCATTCCGAGTGCAGGGAGGACTGCGGTGAAGAGGGCTGTGAGCGTCAGTCGTATCTTTTGTCCACGCCTCCTGGACGTGGAGTGTGGCAAAGCGTGCCCAGGTGGACGGGAGGACAAAGCCTTCCCAAATCAAGTTGCAGGCTGCTGTTGTTACATGGAATCCCGGGCTTTGTTCACTGCCGTGTGCGACAAAGAAATCCTGGCTTCGTGTTTGTTCCTTGAGTGCGGGAAGTCCTCGTAGAGGGAGGCTTGAGGTGTCCAGTGTTCACCCAAATCGCTTCCGATCACAGGACGGAACATCGCACACACTTGTTGGCACTGTGGCCTCAGGTCCATTGCAAAGTAAGCCTTCGCCGAGGCGTGGGAAACGAGTCGCTCCCCAGCTCACAAATGCCCGTGATGAGGTGGGCCGGATGGAAGCATGGGGGGTACCATGCTGCTTTGCCTGCAGGAGAAACATACGACAAGGTTCTAGAACATACTGTTATCTATGGGAGGACTGTGGTGCCCGGGACGCTCGGTGGCTCCAACGAGGGGCGCTAAGGGCTCCTTCTGAAGCCCATACGATGCCAATCGTTTCAACGCACTTTGCTGCTGGCCCACGTGCTGGTTGCCCACCTCTGCAATGTATGGGAATTCAACTCTGTAGCAGGTCTTCCCACCGGGGACGCTAATTTCGTTCACATCCTCGACCCTGAGCCTAGTGGCAGAGGCAAAAGCTGGGTCACTTCAGAGGCTCTTCCGCCAGACGTTCGCAGAGGCGCCTGCCTTGGACTTGAAGCTACACGGAAGCAGGGACCTCAGGCACAGGGCAGACTGAGCGGTGTCCACCCTCACAGCATATAGCATTTCCTCGGGAACAGGGTCACTTTGGTGTCAGCTCTGGGATCCAAGATTTCGTGAGAGTGCTCCTTTGGTGACCAGAATCTATGGCTCACGCGGGACACGTGCAGCGGTTACTTTCGGACTTGCCATCTCAGACACTCTACCTCTGGGGCGTTCGGAAGCTGCGCGAAGGTAACAAAGTGGGCTCAAGTCCAGTACCCGAAAGGTGTCTCATGCCTCTCAACAGATGGCAGGCAGCGTGTCTCCTGCTGCTGCAGAAGGACTGCAGACGTCTGTTTCAGGCTATAGGCTAGAAACGTGGTGCCCGCTGATAGAAATGCCGGCAGTGGCCCGCAGTGAAAGTGTCATGCACCTGGTGGTTTCTTCGACATAAGCAAGCCACACGTACCGGTCACGGACATGTGCCCCTGCGCGGGGCAGGGTGCGTGAAGCCACCTCTTTGGGCAAACCCTACGGGTGGCCTGGCAAATGTGTCCCGTTTATGGGAAACTGTTATATTCCTTTCCGGTTTGATGAAAGGTACGTTACGAGCATTGCCGTTTTCTGGATTTGGAGTTCTGCCATGGAGTGCAACGCAGAGACCCAAGGGTTTGGGGGATAGGGAGCTAGCGCTTTGGCAGAGGCATCGCCATGCTGCCCCGAGCTCTGGGCTCCGTATTCAACTTGGAGTAAAGGCAGCCTGGGGTGCAATGCACGGACCGTCTGGCCCTAGACGGGATGTGCACGTGCAATAGACGAGCTAGAGGAGAGAAATGGGATGCCCGCAGTTCTTCGGGATAGGCCAGCTCTCATCCAGCTAGTTGCGAAAGCGGGCTCCGAAAGGCCTGGATGCCTTTGCTCAACACGCCACACACGAGTTCAGTCACGCAGTACTACACTCGGAGTTTCTCAAGGGTACGTGGAGGGACAGCTTTTCTGACTGCATAGGAACGGAGTTCCTCACAGGGGAAATGGGATGTGTACCGGACAGGCTGGGTGAACAAAATTTCGTATGCAGTTGTCCTCCAGTGGAGCGGGAGAGGGACCCAGGTCTGGCGAGCACATAGTGTCTCTGGTCCCACACGTTCTGGGGCAGTGTGCTGCCTCAGCTCCCTTACAAGGCTGTGTTGACCTTGAGCCACGTAAGTAGAATAAGCTGCGGAAGTCAGTTTGACGCACATCCCAGGGTAGCCTTGCAGAGTTCCAATCCCAAGCCCTGTGGAGACAGATGGGCCTGAAAGCGTTTCACCCACGACGGCTCTTTGAAAACTCCGGGTCATTCCGAGTGCAGGGAGGACTGCGGTGAAGAGGGCTGTGAGCGTCAGTCGTATCTTTTGTCCACGCCTCCTGGACGTGGAGTGTGGCAAAGCGTGCCCAGGTGGACGGGAGGACAAAGCCTTCCCAAATCAAGTTGCAGGCTGCTGTTGTTACATGGAATCCCGGGCTTTGTTCACTGCCGTGTGCGACAAAGAAATCCTGGCTTCGTGTTTGTTCCTTGAGTGCGGGAAGTCCTCGTAGAGGGAGGCTTGAGGTGTCCAGTGTTCACCCAAATCGCTTCCGATCACAGGACGGAACATCGCACACACTTGTTGGCACTGTGGCCTCAGGTCCATTGCAAAGTAAGCCTTCGCCGAGGCGTGGGAAACGAGTCGCTCCCCAGCTCACAAATGCCCGTGATGAGGTGGGCCGGATGGAAGCATGGGGGGTACCATGCTGCTTTGCCTGCAGGAGAAACATACGACAAGGTTCTAGAACATACTGTTATCTATGGGAGGACTGTGGTGCCCGGGACGCTCGGTGGCTCCAACGAGGGGCGCTAAGGGCTCCTTCTGAAGCCCATACGATGCCAATCGTTTCAACGCACTTTGCTGCTGGCCCACGTGCTGGTTGCCCACCTCTGCAATGTATGGGAATTCAACTCTGTAGCAGGTCTTCCCACCGGGGACGCTAATTTCGTTCACATCCTCGACCCTGAGCCTAGTGGCAGAGGCAAAAGCTGGGTCACTTCAGAGGCTCTTCCGCCAGACGTTCGCAGAGGCGCCTGCCTTGGACTTGAAGCTACACGGAAGCAGGGACCTCAGGCACAGGGCAGACTGAGCGGTGTCCACCCTCACAGCATATAGCATTTCCTCGGGAACAGGGTCACTTTGGTGTCAGCTCTGGGATCCAAGATTTCGTGAGAGTGCTCCTTTGGTGACCAGAATCTATGGCTCACGCGGGACACGTGCAGCGGTTACTTTCGGACTTGCCATCTCAGACACTCTACCTCTGGGGCGTTCGGAAGCTGCGCGAAGGTAACAAAGTGGGCTCAAGTCCAGTACCCGAAAGGTGTCTCATGCCTCTCAACAGATGGCAGGCAGCGTGTCTCCTGCTGCTGCAGAAGGACTGCAGACGTCTGTTTCAGGCTATAGGCTAGAAACGTGGTGCCCGCTGATAGAAATGCCGGCAGTGGCCCGCAGTGAAAGTGTCATGCACCTGGTGGTTTCTTCGACATAAGCAAGCCACACGTACCGGTCACGGACATGTGCCCCTGCGCGGGGCAGGGTGCGTGAAGCCACCTCTTTGGGCAAACCCTACGGGTGGCCTGGCAAATGTGTCCCGTTTATGGGAAACTGTTATATTCCTTTCCGGTTTGATGAAAGGTACGTTACGAGCATTGCCGTTTTCTGGATTTGGAGTTCTGCCATGGAGTGCAACGCAGAGACCCAAGGGTTTGGGGGATAGGGAGCTAGCGCTTTGGCAGAGGCATCGCCATGCTGCCCCGAGCTCTGGGCTCCGTATTCAACTTGGAGTAAAGGCAGCCTGGGGTGCAATGCACGGACCGTCTGGCCCTAGACGGGATGTGCACGTGCAATAGACGAGCTAGAGGAGAGAAATGGGATACCCGCAGTTCTTCGGGATAGGCCAGCTCTCATCCAGCTAGTTGCGAAAGCGGGCTCCGAAAGGCCTGGATGCCTTTGCTCAACACGCCACACACGAGTTCAGTCACGCAGTACTACACTCGGAGTTTCTCAAGGGTACGTGGAGGGACAGCTTTTCTGACTGCATAGGAACGGAGTTCCTCACAGGGGAAATGGGATGTGTACCGGACAGGCTGGGTGAACAAAATTTCGTATGCAGTTGTCCTCCAGTGGAGCGGGAGAGGGACCCAGGTCTGGCGAGCACATAGTGTCTCTGGTCCCACACGTTCTGGGGCAGTGTGCTGCCTCAGCTCCCTTACAAGGCTGTGTTGACCTTGAGCCACGTAAGTAGAATAAGCTGCGGAAGTCAGTTTGACGCACATCCCAGGGTAGCCTTGCAGAGTTCCAATCCCAAGCCCTGTGGAGACAGATGGGCCTGAAAGCGTTTCACCCACGACGGCTCTTTGAAAACTCCGGGTCATTCCGAGTGCAGGGAGGACTGCGGTGAAGAGGGCTGTGAGCGTCAGTCGTATCTTTTGTCCACGCCTCCTGGACGTGGAGTGTGGCAAAGCGTGCCCAGGTGGACGGGAGGACAAAGCCTTCCCAAATCAAGTTGCAGGCTGCTGTTGTTACATGGAATCCCGGGCTTTGTTCACTGCCGTGTGCGACAAAGAAATCCTGGCTTCGTGTTTGTTCCTTGAGTGCGGGAAGTCCTCGTAGAGGGAGGCTTGAGGTGTCCAGTGTTCACCCAAATCGCTTCCGATCACAGGACGGAACATCGCACACACTTGTTGGCACTGTGGCCTCAGGTCCATTGCAAAGTAAGCCTTCGCCGAGGCGTGGGAAACGAGTCGCTCCCCAGCTCACAAATGCCCGTGATGAGGTGGGCCGGATGGAAGCATGGGGGGTACCATGCTGCTTTGCCTGCAGGAGAAACATACGACAAGGTTCTAGAACATACTGTTATCTATGGGAGGACTGTGGTGCCCGGGACGCTCGGTGGCTCCAACGAGGGGCGCTAAGGGCTCCTTCTGAAGCCCATACGATGCCAATCGTTTCAACGCACTTTGCTGCTGGCCCACGTGCTGGTTGCCCACCTCTGCAATGTATGGGAATTCAACTCTGTAGCAGGTCTTCCCACCGGGGACGCTAATTTCGTTCACATCCTCGACCCTGAGCCTAGTGGCAGAGGCAAAAGCTGGGTCACTTCAGAGGCTCTTCCGCCAGACGTTCGCAGAGGCGCCTGCCTTGGACTTGAAGCTACACGGAAGCAGGGACCTCAGGCACAGGGCAGACTGAGCGGTGTCCACCCTCACAGCATATAGCATTTCCTCGGGAACAGGGTCACTTTGGTGTCAGCTCTGGGATCCAAGATTTCGTGAGAGTGCTCCTTTGGTGACCAGAATCTATGGCTCACGCGGGACACGTGCAGCGGTTACTTTCGGACTTGCCATCTCAGACACTCTACCTCTGGGGCGTTCGGAAGCTGCGCGAAGGTAACAAAGTGGGCTCAAGTCCAGTACCCGAAAGGTGTCTCATGCCTCTCAACAGATGGCAGGCAGCGTGTCTCCTGCTGCTGCAGAAGGACTGCAGACGTCTGTTTCAGGCTATAGGCTAGAAACGTGGTGCCCGCTGATAGAAATGCCGGCAGTGGCCCGCAGTGAAAGTGTCATGCACCTGGTGGTTTCTTCGACATAAGCAAGCCACACGTACCGGTCACGGACATGTGCCCCTGCGCGGGGCAGGGTGCGTGAAGCCACCTCTTTGGGCAAACCCTACGGGTGGCCTGGCAAATGTGTCCCGTTTATGGGAAACTGTTATATTCCTTTCCGGTTTGATGAAAGGTACGTTACGAGCATTGCCGTTTTCTGGATTTGGAGTTCTGCCATGGAGTGCAACGCAGAGACCCAAGGGTTTGGGGGATAGGGAGCTAGCGCTTTGGCAGAGGCATCGCCATGCTGCCCCGAGCTCTGGGCTCCGTATTCAACTTGGAGTAAAGGCAGCCTGGGGTGCAATGCACGGACCGTCTGGCCCTAGACGGGATGTGCACGTGCAATAGACGAGCTAGAGGAGAGAAATGGGATACCCGCAGTTCTTCGGGATAGGCCAGCTCTCATCCAGCTAGTTGCGAAAGCGGGCTCCGAAAGGCCTGGATGCCTTTGCTCAACACGCCACACACGAGTTCAGTCACGCAGTACTACACTCGGAGTTTCTCAAGGGTACGTGGAGGGACAGCTTTTCTGACTGCATAGGAACGGAGTTCCTCACAGGGGAAATGGGATGTGTACCGGACAGGCTGGGTGAACAAAATTTCGTATGCAGTTGTCCTCCAGTGGACCGGGAGAGGGACCCAGGTCTGGCGAGCACATAGTGTCTCTGGTCCCACACGTTCTGGGGCAGTGTGCTGCCTCAGCTCCCTTACAAGGCTGTGTTGACCTTGAGCCACGTAAGTAGAATAAGCTGCGGAAGTCAGTTTGACGCACATCCCAGGGTAGCCTTGCAGAGTTCCAATCCCAAGCCCTGTGGAGACAGATGGGCCTGAAAGCGTTTCACCCACGACGGCTCTTTGAAAACTCCGGGTCATTCCGAGTGCAGGGAGGACTGCGGTGAAGAGGGCTGTGAGCGTCAGTCGTATCTTTTGTCCACGCCTCCTGGACGTGGAGTGTGGCAAAGCGTGCCCAGGTGGACGGGAGGACAAAGCCTTCCCAAATCAAGTTGCAGGCTGCTGTTGTTACATGGAATCCCGGGCTTTGTTCACTGCCGTGTGCGACAAAGAAATCCTGGCTTCGTGTTTGTTCCTTGAGTGCGGGAAGTCCTCGTAGAGGGAGGCTTGAGGTGTCCAGTGTTCACCCAAATCGCTTCCGATCACAGGACGGAACATCGCACACACTTGTTGGCACTGTGGCCTCAGGTCCATTGCAAAGTAAGCCTTCGCCGAGGCGTGGGAAACGAGTCGCTCCCCAGCTCACAAATGCCCGTGATGAGGTGGGCCGGATGGAAGCATGGGGGGTACCATGCTGCTTTGCCTGCAGGAGAAACATACGACAAGGTTCTAGAACATACTGTTATCTATGGGAGGACTGTGGTGCCCGGGACGCTCGGTGGCTCCAACGAGGGGCGCTAAGGGCTCCTTCTGAAGCCCATACGATGCCAATCGTTTCAACGCACTTTGCTGCTGGCCCACGTGCTGGTTGCCCACCTCTGCAATGTATGGGAATTCAACTCTGTAGCAGGTCTTCCCACCGGGGACGCTAATTTCGTTCACATCCTCGACCCTGAGCCTAGTGGCAGAGGCAAAAGCTGGGTCACTTCAGAGGCTCTTCCGCCAGACGTTCGCAGAGGCGCCTGCCTTGGACTTGAAGCTACACGGAAGCAGGGACCTCAGGCACAGGGCAGACTGAGCGGTGTCCACCCTCACAGCATATAGCATTTCCTCGGGAACAGGGTCACTTTGGTGTCAGCTCTGGGATCCAAGATTTCGTGAGAGTGCTCCTTTGGTGACCAGAATCTATGGCTCACGCGGGACACGTGCAGCGGTTACTTTCGGACTTGCCATCTCAGACACTCTACCTCTGGGGCGTTCGGAAGCTGCGCGAAGGTAACAAAGTGGGCTCAAGTCCAGTACCCGAAAGGTGTCTCATGCCTCTCAACAGATGGCAGGCAGCGTGTCTCCTGCTGCTGCAGAAGGACTGCAGACGTCTGTTTCAGGCTATAGGCTAGAAACGTGGTGCCCGCTGATAGAAATGCCGGCAGTGGCCCGCAGTGAAAGTGTCATGCACCTGGTGGTTTCTTCGACATAAGCAAGCCACACGTACCGGTCACGGACATGTGCCCCTGCGCGGGGCAGGGTGCGTGAAGCCACCTCTTTGGGCAAACCCTACGGGTGGCCTGGCAAATGTGTCCCGTTTATGGGAAACTGTTATATTCCTTTCCGGTTTGATGAAAGGTACGTTACGAGCATTGCCGTTTTCTGGATTTGGAGTTCTGCCATGGAGTGCAACGCAGAGACCCAAGGGTTTGGGGGATAGGGAGCTAGCGCTTTGGCAGAGGCATCGCCATGCTGCCCCGAGCTCTGGGCTCCGTATTCAACTTGGAGTAAAGGCAGCCTGGGGTGCAATGCACGGACCGTCTGGCCCTAGACGGGATGTGCACGTGCAATAGACGAGCTAGAGGAGAGAAATGGGATACCCGCAGTTCTTCGGGATAGGCCAGCTCTCATCCAGCTAGTTGCGAAAGCGGGCTCCGAAAGGCCTGGATGCCTTTGCTCAACACGCCACACACGAGTTCAGTCACGCAGTACTACACTCGGAGTTTCTCAAGGGTACGTGGAGGGACAGCTTTTCTGACTGCATAGGAACGGAGTTCCTCACAGGGGAAATGGGATGTGTACCGGACAGGCTGGGTGAACAAAATTTCGTATGCAGTTGTCCTCCAGTGGACCGGGAGAGGGACCCAGGTCTGGCGAGCACATAGTGTCTCTGGTCCCACACGTTCTGGGGCAGTGTGCTGCCTCAGCTCCCTTACAAGGCTGTGTTGACCTTGAGCCACGTAAGTAGAATAAGCTGCGGAAGTCAGTTTGACGCACATCCCAGGGTAGCCTTGCAGAGTTCCAATCCCAAGCCCTGTGGAGACAGATGGGCCTGAAAGCGTTTCACCCACGACGGCTCTTTGAAAACTCCGGGTCATTCCGAGTGCAGGGAGGACTGCGGTGAAGAGGGCTGTGAGCGTCAGTCGTATCTTTTGTCCACGCCTCCTGGACGTGGAGTGTGGCAAAGCGTGCCCAGGTGGACGGGAGGACAAAGCCTTCCCAAATCAAGTTGCAGGCTGCTGTTGTTACATGGAATCCCGGGCTTTGTTCACTGCCGTGTGCGACAAAGAAATCCTGGCTTCGTGTTTGTTCCTTGAGTGCGGGAAGTCCTCGTAGAGGGAGGCTTGAGGTGTCCAGTGTTCACCCAAATCGCTTCCGATCACAGGACGGAACATCGCACACACTTGTTGGCACTGTGGCCTCAGGTCCATTGCAAAGTAAGCCTTCGCCGAGGCGTGGGAAACGAGTCGCTCCCCAGCTCACAAATGCCCGTGATGAGGTGGGCCGGATGGAAGCATGGGGGGTACCATGCTGCTTTGCCTGCAGGAGAAACATACGACAAGGTTCTAGAACATACTGTTATCTATGGGAGGACTGTGGTGCCCGGGACGCTCGGTGGCTCCAACGAGGGGCGCTAAGGGCTCCTTCTGAAGCCCATACGATGCCAATCGTTTCAACGCACTTTGCTGCTGGCCCACGTGCTGGTTGCCCACCTCTGCAATGTATGGGAATTCAACTCTGTAGCAGGTCTTCCCACCGGGGACGCTAATTTCGTTCACATCCTCGACCCTGAGCCTAGTGGCAGAGGCAAAAGCTGGGTCACTTCAGAGGCTCTTCCGCCAGACGTTCGCAGAGGCGCCTGCCTTGGACTTGAAGCTACACGGAAGCAGGGACCTCAGGCACAGGGCAGACTGAGCGGTGTCCACCCTCACAGCATATAGCATTTCCTCGGGAACAGGGTCACTTTGGTGTCAGCTCTGGGATCCAAGATTTCGTGAGAGTGCTCCTTTGGTGACCAGAATCTATGGCTCACGCGGGACACGTGCAGCGGTTACTTTCGGACTTGCCATCTCAGACACTCTACCTCTGGGGCGTTCGGAAGCTGCGCGAAGGTAACAAAGTGGGCTCAAGTCCAGTACCCGAAAGGTGTCTCATGCCTCTCAACAGATGGCAGGCAGCGTGTCTCCTGCTGCTGCAGAAGGACTGCAGACGTCTGTTTCAGGCTATAGGCTAGAAACGTGGTGCCCGCTGATAGAAATGCCGGCAGTGGCCCGCAGTGAAAGTGTCATGCACCTGGTGGTTTCTTCGACATAAGCAAGCCACACGTACCGGTCACGGACATGTGCCCCTGCGCGGGGCAGGGTGCGTGAAGCCACCTCTTTGGGCAAACCCTACGGGTGGCCTGGCAAATGTGTCCCGTTTATGGGAAACTGTTATATTCCTTTCCGGTTTGATGAAAGGTACGTTACGAGCATTGCCGTTTTCTGGATTTGGAGTTCTGCCATGGAGTGCAACGCAGAGACCCAAGGGTTTGGGGGATAGGGAGCTAGCGCTTTGGCAGAGGCATCGCCATGCTGCCCCGAGCTCTGGGCTCCGTATTCAACTTGGAGTAAAGGCAGCCTGGGGTGCAATGCACGGACCGTCTGGCCCTAGACGGGATGTGCACGTGCAATAGACGAGCTAGAGGAGAGAAATGGGATACCCGCAGTTCTTCGGGATAGGCCAGCTCTCATCCAGCTAGTTGCGAAAGCGGGCTCCGAAAGGCCTGGATGCCTTTGCTCAACACGCCACACACGAGTTCAGTCACGCAGTACTACACTCGGAGTTTCTCAAGGGTACGTGGAGGGACAGCTTTTCTGACTGCATAGGAACGGAGTTCCTCACAGGGGAAATGGGATGTGTACCGGACAGGCTGGGTGAACAAAATTTCGTATGCAGTTGTCCTCCAGTGGAGCGGGAGAGGGACCCAGGTCTGGCGAGCACATAGTGTCTCTGGTCCCACACGTTCTGGGGCAGTGTGCTGCCTCAGCTCCCTTACAAGGCTGTGTTGACCTTGAGCCACGTAAGTAGAATAAGCTGCGGAAGTCAGTTTGACGCACATCCCAGGGTAGCCTTGCAGAGTTCCAATCCCAAGCCCTGTGGAGACAGATGGGCCTGAAAGCGTTTCACCCACGACGGCTCTTTGAAAACTCCGGGTCATTCCGAGTGCAGGGAGGACTGCGGTGAAGAGGGCTGTGAGCGTCAGTCGTATCTTTTGTCCACGCCTCCTGGACGTGGAGTGTGGCAAAGCGTGCCCAGGTGGACGGGAGGACAAAGCCTTCCCAAATCAAGTTGCAGGCTGCTGTTGTTACATGGAATCCCGGGCTTTGTTCACTGCCGTGTGCGACAAAGAAATCCTGGCTTCGTGTTTGTTCCTTGAGTGCGGGAAGTCCTCGTAGAGGGAGGCTTGAGGTGTCCAGTGTTCACCCAAATCGCTTCCGATCACAGGACGGAACATCGCACACACTTGTTGGCACTGTGGCCTCAGGTCCATTGCAAAGTAAGCCTTCGCCGAGGCGTGGGAAACGAGTCGCTCCCCAGCTCACAAATGCCCGTGATGAGGTGGGCCGGATGGAAGCATGGGGGGTACCATGCTGCTTTGCCTGCAGGAGAAACATACGACAAGGTTCTAGAACATACTGTTATCTATGGGAGGACTGTGGTGCCCGGGACGCTCGGTGGCTCCAACGAGGGGCGCTAAGGGCTCCTTCTGAAGCCCATACGATGCCAATCGTTTCAACGCACTTTGCTGCTGGCCCACGTGCTGGTTGCCCACCTCTGCAATGTATGGGAATTCAACTCTGTAGCAGGTCTTCCCACCGGGGACGCTAATTTCGTTCACATCCTCGACCCTGAGCCTAGTGGCAGAGGCAAAAGCTGGGTCACTTCAGAGGCTCTTCCGCCAGACGTTCGCAGAGGCGCCTGCCTTGGACTTGAAGCTACACGGAAGCAGGGACCTCAAGCACAGGGCAGACTGAGCGGTGTCCACCCTCACAGCATATAGCATTTCCTCGGGAACAGGGTCACTTTGGTGTCAGCTCTGGGATCCAAGATTTCGTGAGAGTGCTCCTTTGGTGACCAGAATCTATGGCTCACGCGGGACACGTGCAGCGGTTACTTTCGGACTTGCCATCTCAGACACTCTACCTCTGGGGCGTTCGGAAGCTGCGCGAAGGTAACAAAGTGGGCTCAAGTCCAGTACCCGAAAGGTGTCTCATGCCTCTCAACAGATGGCAGGCAGCGTGTCTCCTGCTGCTGCAGAAGGACTGCAGACGTCTGTTTCAGGCTATAGGCTAGAAACGTGGTGCCCGCTGATAGAAATGCCGGCAGTGGCCCGCAGTGAAAGTGTCATGCACCTGGTGGTTTCTTCGACATAAGCAAGCCACACGTACCGGTCACGGACATGTGCCCCTGCGCGGGGCAGGGTGCGTGAAGCCACCTCTTTGGGCAAACCCTACGGGTGGCCTGGCAAATGTGTCCCGTTTATGGGAAACTGTTATATTCCTTTCCGGTTTGATGAAAGGTACGTTACGAGCATTGCCGTTTTCTGGATTTGGAGTTCTGCCATGGAGCGCAACGCAGAGACCCAAGGGTTTGGGGGATAGGGAGCTAGCGCTTTGGCAGAGGCATCGCCATGCTGCCCCGAGCTCTGGGCTCCGTATTCAACTTGGAGTAAAGGCAGCCTGGGGTGCAATGCACGGACCGTCTGGCCCTAGACGGGATGTGCACGTGCAATAGACGAGCTAGAGGAGAGAAATGGGATACCCGCAGTTCTTCGGGATAGGCCAGCTCTCATCCAGCTAGTTGCGAAAGCGGGCTCCGAAAGGCCTGGATGCCTTTGCTCAACACGCCACACACGAGTTCAGTCACGCAGTACTACACTCGGAGTTTCTCAAGGGTACGTGGAGGGACAGCTTTTCTGACTGCATAGGAACGGAGTTCCTCACAGGGGAAATGGGATGTGTACCGGACAGGCTGGGTGAACAAAATTTCGTATGCAGTTGTCCTCCAGTGGACCGGGAGAGGGACCCAGGTCTGGCGAGCACATAGTGTCTCTGGTCCCACACGTTCTGGGGCAGTGTGCTGCCTCAGCTCCCTTACAAGGCTGTGTTGACCTTGAGCCACGTAAGTAGAATAAGCTGCGGAAGTCAGTTTGACGCACATCCCAGGGTAGCCTTGCAGAGTTCCAATCCCAAGCCCTGTGGAGACAGGTGGGCCTGAAAGCGTTTCACCCACGACGGCTCTTTGAAAACTCCGGGTCATTCCGAGTGCAGGGAGGACTGCGGTGAAGAGGGCTGTGAGCGTCAGTCGTATCTTTTGTCCGCGCCTCCTGGACGTGGAGTGTGGCAAAGCGTGCCCAGGTGGACGGGAGGACAAAGCCTTCCCAAATCAAGTTGCAGGCTGCTGTTGTTACATGGAATCCCGGGCTTTGTTCACTGCCGTGTGCGACAAAGAAATCCTGGCTTCGTGTTTGTTCCTTGAGTGCGGGAAGTCCTCGTAGAGGGAGGCTTGAGGTGTCCAGTGTTCACCCAAATCGCTTCCGATCACAGGACGGAACATCGCACACACTTGTTGGCACTGTGGCCTCAGGTCCATTGCAAAGTAAGCCTTCGCCGAGGCGTGGGAAACGAGTCGCTCCCCAGCTCACAAATGCCCGTGATGAGGTGGGCCGGATGGAAGCATGGGGGGTACCATGCTGCTTTGCCTGCAGGAGAAACATACGACAAGGTTCTAGAACATACTGTTATCTATGGGAGGACTGTGGTACCCGGGACGCTCGGTGGCTCCAACGAGGGGCGCTAAGGGCTCCTTCTGAAGCCCATACGATGCCAATCGTTTCAACGCACTTTGCTGCTGGCCCACGTGCTGGTTGCCCACCTCTGCAATGTATGGGAATTCAACTCTGTAGCAGGTCTTCCCACCGGGGACGCTAATTTCGTTCACATCCTCGACCCTGAGCCTAGTGGCAGAGGCAAAAGCTGGGTCACTTCAGAGGCTCTTCCGCCAGACGTTCGCAGAGGCGCCTGCCTTGGACTTGAAGCTACACGGAAGCAGGGACCTCAGGCACAGGGCAGACTGAGCGGTGTCCACCCTCACAGCATATAGCATTTCCTCGGGAACAGGGTCACTTTGGTGTCAGCTCTGGGATCCAAGATTTCGTGAGAGTGCTCCTTTGGTGACCAGAATCTATGGCTCACGCGGGACACGTGCAGCGGTTACTTTCGGACTTGCCATCTCAGACACTCTACCTCTGGGGCGTTCGGAAGCTGCGCGAAGGTAACAAAGTGGGCTCAAGTCCAGTACCCGAAAGGTGTCTCATGCCTCTCAACAGATGGCAGGCAGCGTGTCTCCTGCTGCTGCAGAAGGACTGCAGACGTCTGTTTCAGGCTATAGGCTAGAAACGTGGTGCCCGCTGATAGAAATGCCGGCAGTGGCCCGCAGTGAAAGTGTCATGCACCTGGTGGTTTCTTCGACATAAGCAAGCCACACGTACCGGTCACGGACATGTGCCCCTGCGCGGGGCAGGGTGCGTGAAGCCACCTCTTTGGGCAAACCCTACGGGTGGCCTGGCAAATGTGTCCCGTTTATGGGAAACTGTTATATTCCTTTCCGGTTTGATGAAAGGTACGTTACGAGCATTGCCGTTTTCTGGATTTGGAGTTCTGCCATGGAGCGCAACGCAGAGACCCAAGGGTTTGGGGGATAGGGAGCTAGCGCTTTGGCAGAGGCATCGCCATGCTGCCCCGAGCTCTGGGCTCCGTATTCAACTTGGAGTAAAGGCAGCCTGGGGTGCAATGCACGGACCGTCTGGCCCTAGACGGGATGTGCACGTGCAATAGACGAGCTAGAGGAGAGAAATGGGATACCCGCAGTTCTTCGGGATAGGCCAGCTCTCATCCAGCTAGTTGCGAAAGCGGGCTCCGAAAGGCCTGGATGCCTTTGCTCAACACGCCACACACGAGTTCAGTCACGCAGTACTACACTCGGAGTTTCTCAAGGGTACGTGGAGGGACAGCTTTTCTGACTGCATAGGAACGGAGTTCCTCACAGGGGAAATGGGATGTGTACCGGACAGGCTGGGTGAACAAAATTTCGTATGCAGTTGTCCTCCAGTGGACCGGGAGAGGGACCCAGGTCTGGCGAGCACATAGTGTCTCTGGTCCCACACGTTCTGGGGCAGTGTGCTGCCTCAGCTCCCTTACAAGGCTGTGTTGACCTTGAGCCACGTAAGTAGAATAAGCTGCGGAAGTCAGTTTGACGCACATCCCAGGGTAGCCTTGCAGAGTTCCAATCCCAAGCCCTGTGGAGACAGATGGGCCTGAAAGCGTTTCACCCACGACGGCTCTTTGAAAACTCCGGGTCATTCCGAGTGCAGGGAGGACTGCGGTGAAGAGGGCTGTGAGCGTCAGTCGTATCTTTTGTCCGCGCCTCCTGGACGTGGAGTGTGGCAAAGCGTGCCCAGGTGGACGGGAGGACAAAGCCTTCCCAAATCAAGTTGCAGGCTGCTGTTGTTACATGGAATCCCGGGCTTTGTTCACTGCCGTGTGCGACAAAGAAATCCTGGCTTCGTGTTTGTTCCTTGAGTGCGGGAAGTCCTCGTAGAGGGAGGCTTGAGGTGTCCAGTGTTCACCCAAATCGCTTCCGATCACAGGACGGAACATCGCACACACTTGTTGGCACTGTGGCCTCAGGTCCATTGCAAAGTAAGCCTTCGCCGAGGCGTGGGAAACGAGTCGCTCCCCAGCTCACAAATGCCCGTGATGAGGTGGGCCGGATGGAAGCATGGGGGGTACCATGCTGCTTTGCCTGCAGGAGAAACATACGACAAGGTTCTAGAACATACTGTTATCTATGGGAGGACTGTGGTACCCGGGACGCTCGGTGGCTCCAACGAGGGGCGCTAAGGGCTCCTTCTGAAGCCCATACGATGCCAATCGTTTCAACGCACTTTGCTGCTGGCCCACGTGCTGGTTGCCCACCTCTGCAATGTATGGGAATTCAACTCTGTAGCAGGTCTTCCCACCGGGGACGCTAATTTCGTTCACATCCTCGACCCTGAGCCTAGTGGCAGAGGCAAAAGCTGGGTCACTTCAGAGGCTCTTCCGCCAGACGTTCGCAGAGGCGCCTGCCTTGGACTTGAAGCTACACGGAAGCAGGGACCTCAGGCACAGGGCAGACTGAGCGGTGTCCACCCTCACAGCATATAGCATTTCCTCGGGAACAGGGTCACTTTGGTGTCAGCTCTGGGATCCAAGATTTCGTGAGAGTGCTCCTTTGGTGACCAGAATCTATGGCTCACGCGGGACACGTGCAGCGGTTACTTTCGGACTTGCCATCTCAGACACTCTACCTCTGGGGCGTTCGGAAGCTGCGCGAAGGTAACAAAGTGGGCTCAAGTCCAGTACCCGAAAGGTGTCTCATGCCTCTCAACAGATGGCAGGCAGCGTGTCTCCTGCTGCTGCAGAAGGACTGCAGACGTCTGTTTCAGGCTATAGGCTAGAAACGTGGTGCCCGCTGATAGAAATGCCGGCAGTGGCCCGCAGTGAAAGTGTCATGCACCTGGTGGTTTCTTCGACATAAGCAAGCCACACGTACCGGTCACGGACATGTGCCCCTGCGCGGGGCAGGGTGCGTGAAGCCACCTCTTTGGGCAAACCCTACGGGTGGCCTGGCAAATGTGTCCCGTTTATGGGAAACTGTTATATTCCTTTCCGGTTTGATGAAAGGTACGTTACGAGCATTGCCGTTTTCTGGATTTGGAGTTCTGCCATGGAGCGCAACGCAGAGACCCAAGGGTTTGGGGGATAGGGAGCTAGCGCTTTGGCAGAGGCATCGCCATGCTGCCCCGAGCTCTGGGCTCCGTATTCAACTTGGAGTAAAGGCAGCCTGGGGTGCAATGCACGGACCGTCTGGCCCTAGACGGGATGTGCACGTGCAATAGACGAGCTAGAGGAGAGAAATGGGATACCCGCAGTTCTTCGGGATAGGCCAGCTCTCATCCAGCTAGTTGCGAAAGCGGGCTCCGAAAGGCCTGGATGCCTTTGCTCAACACGCCACACACGAGTTCAGTCACGCAGTACTACACTCGGAGTTTCTCAAGGGTACGTGGAGGGACAGCTTTTCTGACTGCATAGGAACGGAGTTCCTCACAGGGGAAATGGGATGTGTACCGGACAGGCTGGGTGAACAAAATTTCGTATGCAGTTGTCCTCCAGTGGACCGGGAGAGGGACCCAGGTCTGGCGAGCACATAGTGTCTCTGGTCCCACACGTTCTGGGGCAGTGTGCTGCCTCAGCTCCCTTACAAGGCTGTGTTGACCTTGAGCCACGTAAGTAGAATAAGCTGCGGAAGTCAGTTTGACGCACATCCCAGGGTAGCCTTGCAGAGTTCCAATCCCAAGCCCTGTGGAGACAGATGGGCCTGAAAGCGTTTCACCCACGACGGCTCTTTGAAAACTCCGGGTCATTCCGAGTGCAGGGAGGACTGCGGTGAAGAGGGCTGTGAGCGTCAGTCGTATCTTTTGTCCGCGCCTCCTGGACGTGGAGTGTGGCAAAGCGTGCCCAGGTGGACGGGAGGACAAAGCCTTCCCAAATCAAGTTGCAGGCTGCTGTTGTTACATGGAATCCCGGGCTTTGTTCACTGCCGTGTGCGACAAAGAAATCCTGGCTTCGTGTTTGTTCCTTGAGTGCGGGAAGTCCTCGTAGAGGGAGGCTTGAGGTGTCCAGTGTTCACCCAAATCGCTTCCGATCACAGGACGGAACATCGCACACACTTGTTGGCACTGTGGCCTCAGGTCCATTGCAAAGTAAGCCTTCGCCGAGGCGTGGGAAACGAGTCGCTCCCCAGCTCACAAATGCCCGTGATGAGGTGGGCCGGATGGAAGCATGGGGGGTACCATGCTGCTTTGCCTGCAGGAGAAACATACGACAAGGTTCTAGAACATACTGTTATCTATGGGAGGACTGTGGTACCCGGGACGCTCGGTGGCTCCAACGAGGGGCGCTAAGGGCTCCTTCTGAAGCCCATACGATGCCAATCGTTTCAACGCACTTTGCTGCTGGCCCACGTGCTGGTTGCCCACCTCTGCAATGTATGGGAATTCAACTCTGTAGCAGGTCTTCCCACCGGGGACGCTAATTTCGTTCACATCCTCGACCCTGAGCCTAGTGGCAGAGGCAAAAGCTGGGTCACTTCAGAGGCTCTTCCGCCAGACGTTCGCAGAGGCGCCTGCCTTGGACTTGAAGCTACACGGAAGCAGGGACCTCAGGCACAGGGCAGACTGAGCGGTGTCCACCCTCACAGCATATAGCATTTCCTCGGGAACAGGGTCACTTTGGTGTCAGCTCTGGGATCCAAGATTTCGTGAGAGTGCTCCTTTGGTGACCAGAATCTATGGCTCACGCGGGACACGTGCAGCGGTTACTTTCGGACTTGCCATCTCAGACACTCTACCTCTGGGGCGTTCGGAAGCTGCGCGAAGGTAACAAAGTGGGCTCAAGTCCAGTACCCGAAAGGTGTCTCATGCCTCTCAACAGATGGCAGGCAGCGTGTCTCCTGCTGCTGCAGAAGGACTGCAGACGTCTGTTTCAGGCTATAGGCTAGAAACGTGGTGCCCGCTGATAGAAATGCCGGCAGTGGCCCGCAGTGAAAGTGTCATGCACCTGGTGGTTTCTTCGACATAAGCAAGCCACACGTACCGGTCACGGACATGTGCCCCTGCGCGGGGCAGGGTGCGTGAAGCCACCTCTTTGGGCAAACCCTACGGGTGGCCTGGCAAATGTGTCCCGTTTATGGGAAACTGTTATATTCCTTTCCGGTTTGATGAAAGGTACGTTACGAGCATTGCCGTTTTCTGGATTTGGAGTTCTGCCATGGAGTGCAACGCAGAGACCCAAGGGTTTGGGGGATAGGGAGCTAGCGCTTTGGCAGAGGCATCGCCATGCTGCCCCGAGCTCTGGGCTCCGTATTCAACTTGGAGTAAAGGCAGCCTGGGGTGCAATGCACGGACCGTCTGGCCCTAGACGGGATGTGCACGTGCAATAGACGAGCTAGAGGAGAGAAATGGGATACCCGCAGTTCTTCGGGATAGGCCAGCTCTCATCCAGCTAGTTGCGAAAGCGGGCTCCGAAAGGCCTGGATGCCTTTGCTCAACACGCCACACACGAGTTCAGTCACGCAGTACTACACTCGGAGTTTCTCAAGGGTACGTGGAGGGACAGCTTTTCTGACTGCATAGGAACGGAGTTCCTCACAGGGGAAATGGGATGTGTACCGGACAGGCTGGGTGAACAAAATTTCGTATGCAGTTGTCCTCCAGTGGAGCGGGAGAGGGACCCAGGTCTGGCGAGCACATAGTGTCTCTGGTCCCACACGTTCTGGGGCAGTGTGCTGCCTCAGCTCCCTTACAAGGCTGTGTTGACCTTGAGCCACGTAAGTAGAATAAGCTGCGGAAGTCAGTTTGACGCACATCCCAGGGTAGCCTTGCAGAGTTCCAATCCCAAGCCCTGTGGAGACAGATGGGCCTGAAAGCGTTTCACCCACGACGGCTCTTTGAAAACTCCGGGTCATTCCGAGTGCAGGGAGGACTGCGGTGAAGAGGGCTGTGAGCGTCAGTCGTATCTTTTGTCCACGCCTCCTGGACGTGGAGTGTGGCAAAGCGTGCCCAGGTGGACGGGAGGACAAAGCCTTCCCAAATCAAGTTGCAGGCTGCTGTTGTTACATGGAATCCCGGGCTTTGTTCACTGCCGTGTGCGACAAAGAAATCCTGGCTTCGTGTTTGTTCCTTGAGTGCGGGAAGTCCTCGTAGAGGGAGGCTTGAGGTGTCCAGTGTTCACCCAAATCGCTTCCGATCACAGGACGGAACATCGCACACACTTGTTGGCACTGTGGCCTCAGGTCCATTGCAAAGTAAGCCTTCGCCGAGGCGTGGGAAACGAGTCGCTCCCCAGCTCACAAATGCCCGTGATGAGGTGGGCCGGATGGAAGCATGGGGGGTACCATGCTGCTTTGCCTGCAGGAGAAACATACGACAAGGTTCTAGAACATACTGTTATCTATGGGAGGACTGTGGTGCCCGGGACGCTCGGTGGCTCCAACGAGGGGCGCTAAGGGCTCCTTCTGAAGCCCATACGATGCCAATCGTTTCAACGCACTTTGCTGCTGGCCCACGTGCTGGTTGCCCACCTCTGCAATGTATGGGAATTCAACTCTGTAGCAGGTCTTCCCACCGGGGACGCTAATTTCGTTCACATCCTCGACCCTGAGCCTAGTGGCAGAGGCAAAAGCTGGGTCACTTCAGAGGCTCTTCCGCCAGACGTTCGCAGAGGCGCCTGCCTTGGACTTGAAGCTACACGGAAGCAGGGACCTCAGGCACAGGGCAGACTGAGCGGTGTCCACCCTCACAGCATATAGCATTTCCTCGGGAACAGGGTCACTTTGGTGTCAGCTCTGGGATCCAAGATTTCGTGAGAGTGCTCCTTTGGTGACCAGAATCTATGGCTCACGCGGGACACGTGCAGCGGTTACTTTCGGACTTGCCATCTCAGACACTCTACCTCTGGGGCGTTCGGAAGCTGCGCGAAGGTAACAAAGTGGGCTCAAGTCCAGTACCCGAAAGGTGTCTCATGCCTCTCAACAGATGGCAGGCAGCGTGTCTCCTGCTGCTGCAGAAGGACTGCAGACGTCTGTTTCAGGCTATAGGCTAGAAACGTGGTGCCCGCTGATAGAAATGCCGGCAGTGGCCCGCAGTGAAAGTGTCATGCACCTGGTGGTTTCTTCGACATAAGCAAGCCACACGTACCGGTCACGGACATGTGCCCCTGCGCGGGGCAGGGTGCGTGAAGCCACCTCTTTGGGCAAACCCTACGGGTGGCCTGGCAAATGTGTCCCGTTTATGGGAAACTGTTATATTCCTTTCCGGTTTGATGAAAGGTACGTTACGAGCATTGCCGTTTTCTGGATTTGGAGTTCTGCCATGGAGCGCAACGCAGAGACCCAAGGGTTTGGGGGATAGGGAGCTAGCGCTTTGGCAGAGGCATCGCCATGCTGCCCCGAGCTCTGGGCTCCGTATTCAACTTGGAGTAAAGGCAGCCTGGGGTGCAATGCACGGACCGTCTGGCCCTAGACGGGATGTGCACGTGCAATAGACGAGCTAGAGGAGAGAAATGGGATACCCGCAGTTCTTCGGGATAGGCCAGCTCTCATCCAGCTAGTTGCGAAAGCGGGCTCCGAAAGGCCTGGATGCCTTTGCTCAACACGCCACACACGAGTTCAGTCACGCAGTACTACACTCGGAGTTTCTCAAGGGTACGTGGAGGGACAGCTTTTCTGACTGCATAGGAACGGAGTTCCTCACAGGGGAAATGGGATGTGTACCGGACAGGCTGGGTGAACAAAATTTCGTATGCAGTTGTCCTCCAGTGGACCGGGAGAGGGACCCAGGTCTGGCGAGCACATAGTGTCTCTGGTCCCACACGTTCTGGGGCAGTGTGCTGCCTCAGCTCCCTTACAAGGCTGTGTTGACCTTGAGCCACGTAAGTAGAATAAGCTGCGGAAGTCAGTTTGACGCACATCCCAGGGTAGCCTTGCAGAGTTCCAATCCCAAGCCCTGTGGAGACAGGTGGGCCTGAAAGCGTTTCACCCACGACGGCTCTTTGAAAACTCCGGGTCATTCCGAGTGCAGGGAGGACTGCGGTGAAGAGGGCTGTGAGCGTCAGTCGTATCTTTTGTCCGCGCCTCCTGGACGTGGAGTGTGGCAAAGCGTGCCCAGGTGGACGGGAGGACAAAGCCTTCCCAAATCAAGTTGCAGGCTGCTGTTGTTACATGGAATCCCGGGCTTTGTTCACTGCCGTGTGCGACAAAGAAATCCTGGCTTCGTGTTTGTTCCTTGAGTGCGGGAAGTCCTCGTAGAGGGAGGCTTGAGGTGTCCAGTGTTCACCCAAATCGCTTCCGATCACAGGACGGAACATCGCACACACTTGTTGGCACTGTGGCCTCAGGTCCATTGCAAAGTAAGCCTTCGCCGAGGCGTGGGAAACGAGTCGCTCCCCAGCTCACAAATGCCCGTGATGAGGTGGGCCGGATGGAAGCATGGGGGGTACCATGCTGCTTTGCCTGCAGGAGAAACATACGACAAGGTTCTAGAACATACTGTTATCTATGGGAGGACTGTGGTACCCGGGACGCTCGGTGGCTCCAACGAGGGGCGCTAAGGGCTCCTTCTGAAGCCCATACGATGCCAATCGTTTCAACGCACTTTGCTGCTGGCCCACGTGCTGGTTGCCCACCTCTGCAATGTATGGGAATTCAACTCTGTAGCAGGTCTTCCCACCGGGGACGCTAATTTCGTTCACATCCTCGACCCTGAGCCTAGTGGCAGAGGCAAAAGCTGGGTCACTTCAGAGGCTCTTCCGCCAGACGTTCGCAGAGGCGCCTGCCTTGGACTTGAAGCTACACGGAAGCAGGGACCTCAGGCACAGGGCAGACTGAGCGGTGTCCACCCTCACAGCATATAGCATTTCCTCGGGAACAGGGTCACTTTGGTGTCAGCTCTGGGATCCAAGATTTCGTGAGAGTGCTCCTTTGGTGACCAGAATCTATGGCTCACGCGGGACACGTGCAGCGGTTACTTTCGGACTTGCCATCTCAGACACTCTACCTCTGGGGCGTTCGGAAGCTGCGCGAAGGTAACAAAGTGGGCTCAAGTCCAGTACCCGAAAGGTGTCTCATGCCTCTCAACAGATGGCAGGCAGCGTGTCTCCTGCTGCTGCAGAAGGACTGCAGACGTCTGTTTCAGGCTATAGGCTAGAAACGTGGTGCCCGCTGATAGAAATGCCGGCAGTGGCCCGCAGTGAAAGTGTCATGCACCTGGTGGTTTCTTCGACATAAGCAAGCCACACGTACCGGTCACGGACATGTGCCCCTGCGCGGGGCAGGGTGCGTGAAGCCACCTCTTTGGGCAAACCCTACGGGTGGCCTGGCAAATGTGTCCCGTTTATGGGAAACTGTTATATTCCTTTCCGGTTTGATGAAAGGTACGTTACGAGCATTGCCGTTTTCTGGATTTGGAGTTCTGCCATGGAGCGCAACGCAGAGACCCAAGGGTTTGGGGGATAGGGAGCTAGCGCTTTGGCAGAGGCATCGCCATGCTGCCCCGAGCTCTGGGCTCCGTATTCAACTTGGAGTAAAGGCAGCCTGGGGTGCAATGCACGGACCGTCTGGCCCTAGACGGGATGTGCACGTGCAATAGACGAGCTAGAGGAGAGAAATGGGATACCCGCAGTTCTTCGGGATAGGCCAGCTCTCATCCAGCTAGTTGCGAAAGCGGGCTCCGAAAGGCCTGGATGCCTTTGCTCAACACGCCACACACGAGTTCAGTCACGCAGTACTACACTCGGAGTTTCTCAAGGGTACGTGGAGGGACAGCTTTTCTGACTGCATAGGAACGGAGTTCCTCACAGGGGAAATGGGATGTGTACCGGACAGGCTGGGTGAACAAAATTTCGTATGCAGTTGTCCTCCAGTGGACCGGGAGAGGGACCCAGGTCTGGCGAGCACATAGTGTCTCTGGTCCCACACGTTCTGGGGCAGTGTGCTGCCTCAGCTCCCTTACAAGGCTGTGTTGACCTTGAGCCACGTAAGTAGAATAAGCTGCGGAAGTCAGTTTGACGCACATCCCAGGGTAGCCTTGCAGAGTTCCAATCCCAAGCCCTGTGGAGACAGATGGGCCTGAAAGCGTTTCACCCACGACGGCTCTTTGAAAACTCCGGGTCATTCCGAGTGCAGGGAGGACTGCGGTGAAGAGGGCTGTGAGCGTCAGTCGTATCTTTTGTCCGCGCCTCCTGGACGTGGAGTGTGGCAAAGCGTGCCCAGGTGGACGGGAGGACAAAGCCTTCCCAAATCAAGTTGCAGGCTGCTGTTGTTACATGGAATCCCGGGCTTTGTTCACTGCCGTGTGCGACAAAGAAATCCTGGCTTCGTGTTTGTTCCTTGAGTGCGGGAAGTCCTCGTAGAGGGAGGCTTGAGGTGTCCAGTGTTCACCCAAATCGCTTCCGATCACAGGACGGAACATCGCACACACTTGTTGGCACTGTGGCCTCAGGTCCATTGCAAAGTAAGCCTTCGCCGAGGCGTGGGAAACGAGTCGCTCCCCAGCTCACAAATGCCCGTGATGAGGTGGGCCGGATGGAAGCATGGGGGGTACCATGCTGCTTTGCCTGCAGGAGAAACATACGACAAGGTTCTAGAACATACTGTTATCTATGGGAGGACTGTGGTACCCGGGACGCTCGGTGGCTCCAACGAGGGGCGCTAAGGGCTCCTTCTGAAGCCCATACGATGCCAATCGTTTCAACGCACTTTGCTGCTGGCCCACGTGCTGGTTGCCCACCTCTGCAATGTATGGGAATTCAACTCTGTAGCAGGTCTTCCCACCGGGGACGCTAATTTCGTTCACATCCTCGACCCTGAGCCTAGTGGCAGAGGCAAAAGCTGGGTCACTTCAGAGGCTCTTCCGCCAGACGTTCGCAGAGGCGCCTGCCTTGGACTTGAAGCTACACGGAAGCAGGGACCTCAGGCACAGGGCAGACTGAGCGGTGTCCACCCTCACAGCATATAGCATTTCCTCGGGAACAGGGTCACTTTGGTGTCAGCTCTGGGATCCAAGATTTCGTGAGAGTGCTCCTTTGGTGACCAGAATCTATGGCTCACGCGGGACACGTGCAGCGGTTACTTTCGGACTTGCCATCTCAGACACTCTACCTCTGGGGCGTTCGGAAGCTGCGCGAAGGTAACAAAGTGGGCTCAAGTCCAGTACCCGAAAGGTGTCTCATGCCTCTCAACAGATGGCAGGCAGCGTGTCTCCTGCTGCTGCAGAAGGACTGCAGACGTCTGTTTCAGGCTATAGGCTAGAAACGTGGTGCCCGCTGATAGAAATGCCGGCAGTGGCCCGCAGTGAAAGTGTCATGCACCTGGTGGTTTCTTCGACATAAGCAAGCCACACGTACCGGTCACGGACATGTGCCCCTGCGCGGGGCAGGGTGCGTGAAGCCACCTCTTTGGGCAAACCCTACGGGTGGCCTGGCAAATGTGTCCCGTTTATGGGAAACTGTTATATTCCTTTCCGGTTTGATGAAAGGTACGTTACGAGCATTGCCGTTTTCTGGATTTGGAGTTCTGCCATGGAGCGCAACGCAGAGACCCAAGGGTTTGGGGGATAGGGAGCTAGCGCTTTGGCAGAGGCATCGCCATGCTGCCCCGAGCTCTGGGCTCCGTATTCAACTTGGAGTAAAGGCAGCCTGGGGTGCAATGCACGGACCGTCTGGCCCTAGACGGGATGTGCACGTGCAATAGACGAGCTAGAGGAGAGAAATGGGATACCCGCAGTTCTTCGGGATAGGCCAGCTCTCATCCAGCTAGTTGCGAAAGCGGGCTCCGAAAGGCCTGGATGCCTTTGCTCAACACGCCACACACGAGTTCAGTCACGCAGTACTACACTCGGAGTTTCTCAAGGGTACGTGGAGGGACAGCTTTTCTGACTGCATAGGAACGGAGTTCCTCACAGGGGAAATGGGATGTGTACCGGACAGGCTGGGTGAACAAAATTTCGTATGCAGTTGTCCTCCAGTGGACCGGGAGAGGGACCCAGGTCTGGCGAGCACATAGTGTCTCTGGTCCCACACGTTCTGGGGCAGTGTGCTGCCTCAGCTCCCTTACAAGGCTGTGTTGACCTTGAGCCACGTAAGTAGAATAAGCTGCGGAAGTCAGTTTGACGCACATCCCAGGGTAGCCTTGCAGAGTTCCAATCCCAAGCCCTGTGGAGACAGATGGGCCTGAAAGCGTTTCACCCACGACGGCTCTTTGAAAACTCCGGGTCATTCCGAGTGCAGGGAGGACTGCGGTGAAGAGGGCTGTGAGCGTCAGTCGTATCTTTTGTCCGCGCCTCCTGGACGTGGAGTGTGGCAAAGCGTGCCCAGGTGGACGGGAGGACAAAGCCTTCCCAAATCAAGTTGCAGGCTGCTGTTGTTACATGGAATCCCGGGCTTTGTTCACTGCCGTGTGCGACAAAGAAATCCTGGCTTCGTGTTTGTTCCTTGAGTGCGGGAAGTCCTCGTAGAGGGAGGCTTGAGGTGTCCAGTGTTCACCCAAATCGCTTCCGATCACAGGACGGAACATCGCACACACTTGTTGGCACTGTGGCCTCAGGTCCATTGCAAAGTAAGCCTTCGCCGAGGCGTGGGAAACGAGTCGCTCCCCAGCTCACAAATGCCCGTGATGAGGTGGGCCGGATGGAAGCATGGGGGGTACCATGCTGCTTTGCCTGCAGGAGAAACATACGACAAGGTTCTAGAACATACTGTTATCTATGGGAGGACTGTGGTACCCGGGACGCTCGGTGGCTCCAACGAGGGGCGCTAAGGGCTCCTTCTGAAGCCCATACGATGCCAATCGTTTCAACGCACTTTGCTGCTGGCCCACGTGCTGGTTGCCCACCTCTGCAATGTATGGGAATTCAACTCTGTAGCAGGTCTTCCCACCGGGGACGCTAATTTCGTTCACATCCTCGACCCTGAGCCTAGTGGCAGAGGCAAAAGCTGGGTCACTTCAGAGGCTCTTCCGCCAGACGTTCGCAGAGGCGCCTGCCTTGGACTTGAAGCTACACGGAAGCAGGGACCTCAGGCACAGGGCAGACTGAGCGGTGTCCACCCTCACAGCATATAGCATTTCCTCGGGAACAGGGTCACTTTGGTGTCAGCTCTGGGATCCAAGATTTCGTGAGAGTGCTCCTTTGGTGACCAGAATCTATGGCTCACGCGGGACACGTGCAGCGGTTACTTTCGGACTTGCCATCTCAGACACTCTACCTCTGGGGCGTTCGGAAGCTGCGCGAAGGTAACAAAGTGGGCTCAAGTCCAGTACCCGAAAGGTGTCTCATGCCTCTCAACAGATGGCAGGCAGCGTGTCTCCTGCTGCTGCAGAAGGACTGCAGACGTCTGTTTCAGGCTATAGGCTAGAAACGTGGTGCCCGCTGATAGAAATGCCGGCAGTGGCCCGCAGTGAAAGTGTCATGCACCTGGTGGTTTCTTCGACATAAGCAAGCCACACGTACCGGTCACGGACATGTGCCCCTGCGCGGGGCAGGGTGCGTGAAGCCACCTCTTTGGGCAAACCCTACGGGTGGCCTGGCAAATGTGTCCCGTTTATGGGAAACTGTTATATTCCTTTCCGGTTTGATGAAAGGTACGTTACGAGCATTGCCGTTTTCTGGATTTGGAGTTCTGCCATGGAGCGCAACGCAGAGACCCAAGGGTTTGGGGGATAGGGAGCTAGCGCTTTGGCAGAGGCATCGCCATGCTGCCCCGAGCTCTGGGCTCCGTATTCAACTTGGAGTAAAGGCAGCCTGGGGTGCAATGCACGGACCGTCTGGCCCTAGACGGGATGTGCACGTGCAATAGACGAGCTAGAGGAGAGAAATGGGATACCCGCAGTTCTTCGGGATAGGCCAGCTCTCATCCAGCTAGTTGCGAAAGCGGGCTCCGAAAGGCCTGGATGCCTTTGCTCAACACGCCACACACGAGTTCAGTCACGCAGTACTACACTCGGAGTTTCTCAAGGGTACGTGGAGGGACAGCTTTTCTGACTGCATAGGAACGGAGTTCCTCACAGGGGAAATGGGATGTGTACCGGACAGGCTGGGTGAACAAAATTTCGTATGCAGTTGTCCTCCAGTGGACCGGGAGAGGGACCCAGGTCTGGCGAGCACATAGTGTCTCTGGTCCCACACGTTCTGGGGCAGTGTGCTGCCTCAGCTCCCTTACAAGGCTGTGTTGACCTTGAGCCACGTAAGTAGAATAAGCTGCGGAAGTCAGTTTGACGCACATCCCAGGGTAGCCTTGCAGAGTTCCAATCCCAAGCCCTGTGGAGACAGATGGGCCTGAAAGCGTTTCACCCACGACGGCTCTTTGAAAACTCCGGGTCATTCCGAGTGCAGGGAGGACTGCGGTGAAGAGGGCTGTGAGCGTCAGTCGTATCTTTTGTCCGCGCCTCCTGGACGTGGAGTGTGGCAAAGCGTGCCCAGGTGGACGGGAGGACAAAGCCTTCCCAAATCAAGTTGCAGGCTGCTGTTGTTACATGGAATCCCGGGCTTTGTTCACTGCCGTGTGCGACAAAGAAATCCTGGCTTCGTGTTTGTTCCTTGAGTGCGGGAAGTCCTCGTAGAGGGAGGCTTGAGGTGTCCAGTGTTCACCCAAATCGCTTCCGATCACAGGACGGAACATCGCACACACTTGTTGGCACTGTGGCCTCAGGTCCATTGCAAAGTAAGCCTTCGCCGAGGCGTGGGAAACGAGTCGCTCCCCAGCTCACAAATGCCCGTGATGAGGTGGGCCGGATGGAAGCATGGGGGGTACCATGCTGCTTTGCCTGCAGGAGAAACATACGACAAGGTTCTAGAACATACTGTTATCTATGGGAGGACTGTGGTACCCGGGACGCTCGGTGGCTCCAACGAGGGGCGCTAAGGGCTCCTTCTGAAGCCCATACGATGCCAATCGTTTCAACGCACTTTGCTGCTGGCCCACGTGCTGGTTGCCCACCTCTGCAATGTATGGGAATTCAACTCTGTAGCAGGTCTTCCCACCGGGGACGCTAATTTCGTTCACATCCTCGACCCTGAGCCTAGTGGCAGAGGCAAAAGCTGGGTCACTTCAGAGGCTCTTCCGCCAGACGTTCGCAGAGGCGCCTGCCTTGGACTTGAAGCTACACGGAAGCAGGGACCTCAGGCACAGGGCAGACTGAGCGGTGTCCACCCTCACAGCATATAGCATTTCCTCGGGAACAGGGTCACTTTGGTGTCAGCTCTGGGATCCAAGATTTCGTGAGAGTGCTCCTTTGGTGACCAGAATCTATGGCTCACGCGGGACACGTGCAGCGGTTACTTTCGGACTTGCCATCTCAGACACTCTACCTCTGGGGCGTTCGGAAGCTGCGCGAAGGTAACAAAGTGGGCTCAAGTCCAGTACCCGAAAGGTGTCTCATGCCTCTCAACAGATGGCAGGCAGCGTGTCTCCTGCTGCTGCAGAAGGACTGCAGACGTCTGTTTCAGGCTATAGGCTAGAAACGTGGTGCCCGCTGATAGAAATGCCGGCAGTGGCCCGCAGTGAAAGTGTCATGCACCTGGTGGTTTCTTCGACATAAGCAAGCCACACGTACCGGTCACGGACATGTGCCCCTGCGCGGGGCAGGGTGCGTGAAGCCACCTCTTTGGGCAAACCCTACGGGTGGCCTGGCAAATGTGTCCCGTTTATGGGAAACTGTTATATTCCTTTCCGGTTTGATGAAAGGTACGTTACGAGCATTGCCGTTTTCTGGATTTGGAGTTCTGCCATGGAGCGCAACGCAGAGACCCAAGGGTTTGGGGGATAGGGAGCTAGCGCTTTGGCAGAGGCATCGCCATGCTGCCCCGAGCTCTGGGCTCCGTATTCAACTTGGAGTAAAGGCAGCCTGGGGTGCAATGCACGGACCGTCTGGCCCTAGACGGGATGTGCACGTGCAATAGACGAGCTAGAGGAGAGAAATGGGATACCCGCAGTTCTTCGGGATAGGCCAGCTCTCATCCAGCTAGTTGCGAAAGCGGGCTCCGAAAGGCCTGGATGCCTTTGCTCAACACGCCACACACGAGTTCAGTCACGCAGTACTACACTCGGAGTTTCTCAAGGGTACGTGGAGGGACAGCTTTTCTGACTGCATAGGAACGGAGTTCCTCACAGGGGAAATGGGATGTGTACCGGACAGGCTGGGTGAACAAAATTTCGTATGCAGTTGTCCTCCAGTGGAGCGGGAGAGGGACCCAGGTCTGGCGAGCACATAGTGTCTCTGGTCCCACACGTTCTGGGGCAGTGTGCTGCCTCAGCTCCCTTACAAGGCTGTGTTGACCTTGAGCTACGTAAGTAGAATAAGCTGCGGAAGTCAGTTTGACGCACATCCCAGGGTAGCCTTGCAGAGTTCCAATCCCAAGCCCTGTGGAGACAGATGGGCCTGAAAGCGTTTCACCCACGACGGCTCTTTGAAAACTCCGGGTCATTCCGAGTGCAGGGAGGACTGCGGTGAAGAGGGCTGTGAGCGTCAGTCGTATCTTTTGTCCGCGCCTCCTGGACGTGGAGTGTGGCAAAGCGTGCCCAGGTGGACGGGAGGACAAAGCCTTCCCAAATCAAGTTGCAGGCTGCTGTTGTTACATGGAATCCCGGGCTTTGTTCACTGCCGTGTGCGACAAAGAAATCCTGGCTTCGTGTTTGTTCCTTGAGTGCGGGAAGTCCTCGTAGAGGGAGGCTTGAGGTGTCCAGTGTTCACCCAAATCGCTTCCGATCACAGGACGGAACATCGCACACACTTGTTGGCACTGTGGCCTCAGGTCCATTGCAAAGTAAGCCTTCGCCGAGGCGTGGGAAACGAGTCGCTCCCCAGCTCACAAATGCCCGTGATGAGGTGGGCCGGATGGAAGCATGGGGGGTACCATGCTGCTTTGCCTGCAGGAGAAACATACGACAAGGTTCTAGAACATACTGTTATCTATGGGAGGACTGTGGTACCCGGGACGCTCGGTGGCTCCAACGAGGGGCGCTAAGGGCTCCTTCTGAAGCCCATACGATGCCAATCGTTTCAACGCACTTTGCTGCTGGCCCACGTGCTGGTTGCCCACCTCTGCAATGTATGGGAATTCAACTCTGTAGCAGGTCTTCCCACCGGGGACGCTAATTTCGTTCACATCCTCGACCCTGAGCCTAGTGGCAGAGGCAAAAGCTGGGTCACTTCAGAGGCTCTTCCGCCAGACGTTCGCAGAGGCGCCTGCCTTGGACTTGAAGCTACACGGAAGCAGGGACCTCAGGCACAGGGCAGACTGAGCGGTGTCCACCCTCACAGCATATAGCATTTCCTCGGGAACAGGGTCACTTTGGTGTCAGCTCTGGGATCCAAGATTTCGTGAGAGTGCTCCTTTGGTGACCAGAATCTATGGCTCACGCGGGACACGTGCAGCGGTTACTTTCGGACTTGCCATCTCAGACACTCTACCTCTGGGGCGTTCGGAAGCTGCGCGAAGGTAACAAAGTGGGCTCAAGTCCAGTACCCGAAAGGTGTCTCATGCCTCTCAACAGATGGCAGGCAGCGTGTCTCCTGCTGCTGCAGAAGGACTGCAGACGTCTGTTTCAGGCTATAGGCTAGAAACGTGGTGCCCGCTGATAGAAATGCCGGCAGTGGCCCGCAGTGAAAGTGTCATGCACCTGGTGGTTTCTTCGACATAAGCAAGCCACACGTACCGGTCACGGACATGTGCCCCTGCGCGGGGCAGGGTGCGTGAAGCCACCTCTTTGGGCAAACCCTACGGGTGGCCTGGCAAATGTGTCCCGTTTATGGGAAACTGTTATATTCCTTTCCGGTTTGATGAAAGGTACGTTACGAGCATTGCCGTTTTCTGGATTTGGAGTTCTGCCATGGAGCGCAACGCAGAGACCCAAGGGTTTGGGGGATAGGGAGCTAGCGCTTTGGCAGAGGCATCGCCATGCTGCCCCGAGCTCTGGGCTCCGTATTCAACTTGGAGTAAAGGCAGCCTGGGGTGCAATGCACGGACCGTCTGGCCCTAGACGGGATGTGCACGTGCAATAGACGAGCTAGAGGAGAGAAATGGGATACCCGCAGTTCTTCGGGATAGGCCAGCTCTCATCCAGCTAGTTGCGAAAGCGGGCTCCGAAAGGCCTGGATGCCTTTGCTCAACACGCCACACACGAGTTCAGTCACGCAGTACTACACTCGGAGTTTCTCAAGGGTACGTGGAGGGACAGCTTTTCTGACTGCATAGGAACGGAGTTCCTCACAGGGGAAATGGGATGTGTACCGGACAGGCTGGGTGAACAAAATTTCGTATGCAGTTGTCCTCCAGTGGACCGGGAGAGGGACCCAGGTCTGGCGAGCACATAGTGTCTCTGGTCCCACACGTTCTGGGGCAGTGTGCTGCCTCAGCTCCCTTACAAGGCTGTGTTGACCTTGAGCCACGTAAGTAGAATAAGCTGCGGAAGTCAGTTTGACGCACATCCCAGGGTAGCCTTGCAGAGTTCCAATCCCAAGCCCTGTGGAGACAGATGGGCCTGAAAGCGTTTCACCCACGACGGCTCTTTGAAAACTCCGGGTCATTCCGAGTGCAGGGAGGACTGCGGTGAAGAGGGCTGTGAGCGTCAGTCGTATCTTTTGTCCGCGCCTCCTGGACGTGGAGTGTGGCAAAGCGTGCCCAGGTGGACGGGAGGACAAAGCCTTCCCAAATCAAGTTGCAGGCTGCTGTTGTTACATGGAATCCCGGGCTTTGTTCACTGCCGTGTGCGACAAAGAAATCCTGGCTTCGTGTTTGTTCCTTGAGTGCGGGAAGTCCTCGTAGAGGGAGGCTTGAGGTGTCCAGTGTTCACCCAAATCGCTTCCGATCACAGGACGGAACATCGCACACACTTGTTGGCACTGTGGCCTCAGGTCCATTGCAAAGTAAGCCTTCGCCGAGGCGTGGGAAACGAGTCGCTCCCCAGCTCACAAATGCCCGTGATGAGGTGGGCCGGATGGAAGCATGGGGGGTACCATGCTGCTTTGCCTGCAGGAGAAACATACGACAAGGTTCTAGAACATACTGTTATCTATGGGAGGACTGTGGTACCCGGGACGCTCGGTGGCTCCAACGAGGGGCGCTAAGGGCTCCTTCTGAAGCCCATACGATGCCAATCGTTTCAACGCACTTTGCTGCTGGCCCACGTGCTGGTTGCCCACCTCTGCAATGTATGGGAATTCAACTCTGTAGCAGGTCTTCCCACCGGGGACGCTAATTTCGTTCACATCCTCGACCCTGAGCCTAGTGGCAGAGGCAAAAGCTGGGTCACTTCAGAGGCTCTTCCGCCAGACGTTCGCAGAGGCGCCTGCCTTGGACTTGAAGCTACACGGAAGCAGGGACCTCAGGCACAGGGCAGACTGAGCGGTGTCCACCCTCACAGCATATAGCATTTCCTCGGGAACAGGGTCACTTTGGTGTCAGCTCTGGGATCCAAGATTTCGTGAGAGTGCTCCTTTGGTGACCAGAATCTATGGCTCACGCGGGACACGTGCAGCGGTTACTTTCGGACTTGCCATCTCAGACACTCTACCTCTGGGGCGTTCGGAAGCTGCGCGAAGGTAACAAAGTGGGCTCAAGTCCAGTACCCGAAAGGTGTCTCATGCCTCTCAACAGATGGCAGGCAGCGTGTCTCCTGCTGCTGCAGAAGGACTGCAGACGTCTGTTTCAGGCTATAGGCTAGAAACGTGGTGCTCGCTGATAGAAATGCCGGCAGTGGCCCGCAGTGAAAGTGTCATGCACCTGGTGGTTTCTTCGACATAAGCAAGCCACACGTACCGGTCACGGACATGTGCCCCTGCGCGGGGCAGGGTGCGTGAAGCCACCTCTTTGGGCAAACCCTACGGGTGGCCTGGCAAATGTGTCCCGTTTATGGGAAACTGTTATATTCCTTTCCGGTTTGATGAAAGGTACGTTACGAGCAGTGCCGTTTTCTGGATTTGGAGTTCTGCCATGGAGCGCAACGCAGAGACCCAAGGGTTTGGGGGATAGGGAACTAGCGCTTTGGCAGAGGCATCGCCATGCTGCCCCGAGCTCTGGGCTCCGTATTCAACTTGGAGTCAAGGCAGCCTGGGGTGCAATGCACGGACCGTCTGGCCCTAGACGGGATGTGCACGTGCAACAGACGAGCTAGAGGAGAGAAATGGGATACCCGCAGTTCTTCGGGATAAGCCAGCTCTCATCCAGCTAGTTGCGAAAGCAGGCTCCGAAAGGCCTGGATGCCTTTGCTCAACACGCCACACACGAGTTCGGTCACGCAGTACTACACTCGGAGTTTCTCAAGGGTACGTGGAGGGACAGCTTTTCTGACTGCATAGGAACGGAGTTCCTCACAGGGGAAATGGGATGTGTACCGGACAGGCTGGGTGAACAAAATTTCGTATGCAGTTGTCCTCCAGTGGACCGGGAGAGGGACCCAGGTCTGGCGAGCGCATAGTGTCTCTGGTCCCACATGTTCTGGGGCAGTGTGCTGCCTCAGCTCCCTTAAAAGGCTGTGTTGACATTGAGCCACGTAAGTAGAATACGCTGCGGAAGTCAGTTTGACGCACATCCCAGGGTAGCCTTGCAGAGTTCCAATCCCAAGCCCTGTGGAGACAGATGGGCCTGAAAGCGTTTCACCCACGACGGCTCTTTGAAAACTCCGGGTCATTCCGAGTGCAGGGAGGACTGCGGTGAAGAGGGCTGTGAGCGTCAGTCGTATCTTTTGTCCATGCCTCCTGGACGTGGAGTGTGGCAAAGCGTGCCCCAGGTGGACGGGAGGACAAAGCCTTCCCAAATCAAGTTGCAGGCTGCTGTTGTTACATGGAATCCCGGGCTTTGTTCACTGCTGTGTGCGACAAAGAAATCCTGGCTTCGTGTTTGTTCCTTGAGTGCGGGAAGTCCTCGTAGAGGGAGGCTTGAGGTGTCCAGTGTTCACCCAAATCGCTTCCGATCACAGGACGGAACATCGCACACACTTGTTGGCACTGTGGCCTCAGGTCCATTGCAGAGTGATGTGAGCGTAAAACATATCGTTTGTCCATGTTTCTTGGACGTGCAGGGTGGCAAAGCATGCCCAAGTGGACGGGAAGACAAAGCCTTCCCAAATCAAGTTGCAGGGTTCTGTTGTTGCATGGAATTCCGGGGTTTGTTCAGTGCTGTGTGCGAAAGTAAATCCTGGGTTCGTGTTTGTTCTGTGAGTGCGCATGTACCTACTGAGTGAGCCTTGAGGTGTCCAATGTTCGCACAAATCGATTCCTATCACTGGAGGGAACATTGCAAATTCTCTTTGGCACTGTGGCCTAAAGTCCATTGCAAATGAGGCATTTGCCAAGGTGTGGGAAACGAGTTGCTCCCCAGCTCAGAAATGCTCATGATGAGGTGGGCGTTATGGATGCATGGGTATACCATGTTGCTTTCTCTGCTGGAATCACATAGTCCAAGGTTCTAGAACATTGTGTAATCTGTGCGAGGACTGTGGTATCCGGTTTGCTCTGGGGCTCCATTTAGTGGCATAGTTCTGGCTTAATTCTGGCTTGGTTCTGAATCCCATATGATGCATATCTTTTAAATGTGCCTGGCTACGGCTGGTTGCCCACCTCAGCAAAGGGATGTGTCCCCCTTATGGGATATGGGTATGTGTCCTTCTACCTAGGTGAAATGTATGTAAGAGAATAAATGTAGTAAGCAGGTTGACGCACATCACAACGAAACCTTGCAGATTTCCAACACCAAGCCCTGTGGAGACCGATGTGTCTGCCAGCGTTTTGCTCAAGGGGGTTGCTTGGTTCAACTCGAGGTCATACCGAGTGCAGTGATGCCTGTGGTGAAGAGTGCTGTGTGTGAAAAACATATCATTTGTACATGCATATTGAAAATGGACTGGGACATAATGTGCTCACGTGGACAAAATGAGAAATTCTTCCCCCGAAAAGTTGCAGGGTGCTCCTCCTACATGGAATTCCAGGGTTTGTTCATTGCTGTGTGCAAGAAAGGAATCCTCGGTTCGTGTTTCTTCCTTGAGTACGGGAAGTCCTTATTGAGTGAGGGTTGAGGAGACCCCTGTTCACACAAATCCTGTCGGATCACAGGAGGAACATTGCAAACACTTTTTTGCACTGTATCCTCAAGTCCATGGCAAGGGAGGACTTTCCTGTGCCATGGGAAATGAGTTGCTCCCCAGCTCAAAACATGCATTGACTCAGGTGGGCCGACAGAAGCATGGGTGTACCATGTTGCTTAACCTGCAGGAAATACATAGTCTAAGGTTCTCAAAGTTATGGCAATCTGTGCGAGAAGTGTGATACCCGGTTTTCACAAGGTCTACCATATGTCCCGCTAAGGGCTTGGATCTGAAGCCCATATGATGCAAATCTTTTACAGGCACTTGACTGCATTCTGCTTGTACACCTCTGCAAAATTTGGTTAGTTCACTCTGTACGGGGTCGTCCCACTGGGAACAAAAATTTCGTTCACACTTTCACCGCTGAGCCTATTGGCAAAAGGAAAAGCTGGGTCATTTCAGAGGATTCTCCACCAAATGTTTGGAGAAGCACCTGCCTTTCACTTGAAACTCCACCCAAGCTAGGACCTCAGGCCCAGGGTCTATTTTTTTTGGTGTCTCCACACTCATACCATAAATAATTTCCTAAGAAAAGTGATCCCTTTGTTGTCAGCTCTCGGAACCAAGGATTTCTGAGAGTGCTCCTTTGGTAACCAGAAGCTATCCCTAACGTGGGACACATGAAACAATTATTTTATAACTTTCCAAACCCAGACACTTTATCTCTCTGGTTGTTGGAAGGTAAGTGAAGCTAACAATGTGGGCCAAGTCCCATGGGCGATAAGAGGCTCATGCTTCTCAACAGATGGCATGATGTAACCTGTTGCTCTTAGAAGGAGTTCAGAAGTCTGTTACGGGCTATAGGATAGAAACGTGATGCATGCTGATAGAAATCCCTAGAGTGCTCCCATACTGAAACTGTCATGCAATGGGTGGTTTTTTCTACATAACCGAACCACACGTATCAGTAATGGACATGTGCCTCTGTGGCTGGCAGCGTGTGTGAAGCCACGTGCTCGGCAAAACCTGATGACGTGGCAAATGTGTCCCCCTTATGGGAAATGTGTATATGCCCTTCTAGCTAGGTGAAAAGTATATAAAGCACTTAGCCCTTTCTGGATTTGGAGTTATGCCATGAGTTCAATATAAGGAACCACTTATTTTGAGACAAGGAAATAGGAATTTCACAGAGGTGCCTTAGTGGCAACATGAGGTCTGTGTTCCATGTTCGAAATGGAATAAAAGAAGCCTTGGCCAGATGCATGCGCAGGCTCATCACAGACGGGATGTGCACCTGCAACTGACGAGCTAGAGGAAAGCAGTGTGATACACAAAATTCTTTCGGGATTGGCCAGTTCTCATCAAGCTTGTTCCAAGCAGGTTCAGAAAGGTTTGCACATCCTTTCTCAACACGACAAGCCGGAGTTTGCTCACACAGTACTACACTCCATGTTTCTCAAGGTGATTTGTAATGACAGCCTTTCAGAATGCAGAGGAAAGGAGTTTCTCACAGTGTAAATGGGATGCATACCTGACAGGCCAGATGAAGAATATTTCATATGAAGTTGTCATTCAGTGTTTTGGGAACAGGACCCAGGTCGGGTTAACACTTATGGCTTTGGTGCCAGACATCCTCTTGCACTGCAGTGCATCGGCTCACTTCAAACCCTTTGCTAACATACAGCCACATAAAAAGAATAGCAGTAGAATGCAGGTTGACACACATCACGACGAAACCTTGCAGATTTCCAACACCAGGCCCTGTGGAGACAGATGTGTCTGCAAGCGTTTCATCCAAGGGGGTTCTTTCAACACTAGAGGTCATACTGAGTGCAGTGATGCCTGCGGTGAAGAGTGCTGTGTGTGAAAAACGTATCATCTGTACATGTTTATTGAAAGTGGAGTGGGGCAAAGGATACTCAAGTGGATGGAACGAGACATCCTTCCCCCCAAAAATTGTAGGGTGCTGCTCCTACATGGAATTCTGGAGTTTGTTCATAGCTGTGTGTGAGAAAGAAATCCTGTGTTTGTTCCTTGAGTGTGTGACGTCCTTATTGAATGAGGTTTGAAGTGACCTGTGTTCACACATATCAGTTCTGATCACAGGAGGGAATATTGCCAACACTTCTTGGCACTGTGGCCTCAAGTCCATTGCAAAGGAAGCCTTTGCCGAGGCATGGGAAACGAGTTGCTCCGCAGCTAAGGAACACTCATGATGGGTGGACCGGATGGAAGCATGGTTCTACCATGTTTCTTTCCCTGCAGGAAACACATAGTCCTAGGTACTAGAAGACAGCGAATCTATGTGAAAACTCTGATACCCCGTTTGCACAGGGGCTTCCATTAGTGGTGCTAATGTCTCGGTTCTGAAGCTCATACGATGAAAATCTTTTAAAGGCCCTTGGCCACGTGCTGGTTGCCCACCTCTGCAAAGTATGGTAATTTCACTCTGTAGGGGTCCTTCCAACGGGGAACAAAAATTTTGTTCACATTTTCGCCTCTGAGCCTAGTGGCAGAGAATCAAGCTGGGTCATTTAAGAGATTTCTCCACCGAATTTTTGAAGGGGCCCTTGCTTTTGACTTGAAGATCCACACAAGCAGGGACCTCACGCCCAAGGCAGACTGTGGTGTCTCCACCCTTATACCACGAAGAATTTCATGAGGAACGGGATTCCTTTGATGTCAGCTCTCAGAACCAATGTTTTCCAAGAGTGCTCCTTTAGTGACCAGAATCTATCCCTCATGTGGGACACATGAAGCGATTACTTGCAAACCTTCCAAACCCAGACACTCTATCTCTTTGATCTTTGGAATCTGAGCTAAGTTAATAAAGTGGGCTCAAGTCTCATAGGCAAAAAGAGGCTCATGCCTCTCAACAGAGGGCGGTTTGTGACGTGTTCCTGCTAGAAGGAATGCAGAAGTCTTTTGTGCTATAGGAAAGAAACGTGATGCACGGTGATAGAAGTCCCGGGAGTGTTCCCATAGTTAAAGTGTCATGCACCGGGTGGTTTCTTCTACAAAACCAAACTGCATGTATCAGTAATGAACATCTGCCCCTGCACCTGGCACGGTGTGTGAAGCCACGTGATTGGCAAAACCTTAATGATTTCCTGGCATATGTCTCCCTCTCCCAAGAAACGTGAAATGTAAGTGACTAAGGGAAATGTATGTTACGCACTTGCCATTTTGGATTTAAGGTCTTGCCACGGAGTTCAGTAAATGAGCCAATTATTTTGGACACCTGAAAATACCACTTTCGGCAAGATGCCTTCATGATGCTCCGAGCTGCGTATTCTGTATTCAAAATGTAGTAAAAGAAGACTTGGGCAGAATGCACGGCCGGGCTGGCACCAGACTGTATGTGCTCATGTGTGACCAGCTAGAGGAGACCAATGTGATAACCACAAATTTTGGGGGCTTGGCCAGTTCTCATCCAGCTTGTTCCAAGCAGGTTTTGAAAGGTTTGCGCCCCTCTTCTCAACACGGGAACCACGAGTTCATTCACACAGTGCTACACTCTGTGTTTCTCTATGTGATTTGGAATAACAGCCTTTCTGACTGCATAGGAAGCGAGTTTCTTAGAGGGTAAGTGGGATGTGTACGTGACAGGCTAGATAAAGAAAATTCCATAAATACTAAAGATGCTACCAGAAAACTACTAGAGCTAAAAAATGAATTTGGTAAAGTTGCAGGATACAAAATTGCTACACAGAAATCTCTGGCATTCCTATACAGTAATGATGAAAAATCTGAAAGTGAAATCAAGAAAACACTCCCATTTACCATTGCAACAAAAGAATAAACTATCTAGGAATAAACCTACCTAAGGAGACAAAAGACCTGTATGCAGAAAATTATGACACTGATGAAAGAAATTAAAGATGATACAAATAAATGGAGAGATATACCATGTTCTTGGATTGGAAGAATCAACATTGTGAAAATGACTACTACCCAAAGCAATCTATAGATTCAATGCAATCCCTATCAAACTACCACTGGCATTTTTCACAGAACTACAACAAAAAATTTCACAATTTGTATGGAAACACAAAAGACCCCGAATAGCCAAAGCAATCTTGAGAACGAAAAAAGGAGCTGGAGGAATCAGGCTCCCTGACTTCAGACTATACTACAAAGCTACAGTAATCAAGACGGTATGATACTGGCACAAAAACAGAAAGACAGATCAATGGAACAGGATAGAAAGCCCAGAGATAAACCCACGCACATATGGTCACCTTATCTTTCATAAAGGAGGCAGAAATGTACAGTGGAGAAAGGACAGCCTCTTCATTAAGTGGCGCTGGGAAAACTGGACAGGTACATGCAAAAGTATGAGATTAGATCACTCCTTAACACCATACACAAAAATAAGCTCAATATGGATTAAAGACCTAAATGTAAGGCCAGAAACTATCAACCTCTTAGAGGAAAACATAGGCAGAACACTCTATGACAAAAATCACAGCAAGATCCTTTTTGACCCACCTCCTAGAGAAATGGAAATAAAAACAAAAATAAACAAATGGGACCTAATGAAACTTCAAAGCTTTTGCACAGCAAAGGACACCATAAAGAAGACCAAAAGACAACCCTCAGAATGGGAGAAAATATTTGCAAATAAAGCAACTGACAAAGGATTAATCTCCAAAATTTACAAGCAGTTCAATAACAAAAAAAACCCAAACAACCCAATCCAAAAATGGGCAGAAGACCTAAACAGGCATTTCTCCAAAGAAGATATACAGATTGCCAACAAGCACATGATAGAATGCTCAACATCATTAATCATTAGAGAAATGCAAATCAAAACTACAATGAGATATCATCTCACACCAGTCAGAATGGCCATCATCAAAAAATCTAGAAACAATAAATGCTGGAGAGGGTGTGGAGAAAAGGGAACACTCTTGCACTGCTGGTGGGAATGTGAATTGGTTCAGCCACTATGGAGAACAGTATGGAGGTTCCTTAAAAAACTACAAATAGAACTACCATATGACATAGAAATCCCACTACTGGGCATATACCCTGAGAAAACCATAATTCAAAAAGAGTCATGTACCAAAATGTTCATTGCAGCTCTATTTACAATAGTCAGGAGATGGAAACAACTTAAATATCCATTGAATGAATGGATAAAGAATATGTGGCACATATATACAATGGAATATTACTCAGCCATAAAAAGAAACGAAATTGAGCTATTTGTAATGAGGTGGATAGACCTAGAGTCTGTCATACAGAGTGAAGTAAGTCAGAAAGAGAAAGACAAATACCGTATGCTAACACATATATATGGAATTTAAGAAAAAAATGTTATGAAGAACCTAGGGGTAAGACAGGAATAGACACAAACCTACTAGAGAATGGGTTTGAGGATATGGGGAGTGGGAATGGTGAGGTGTGACAAAGCGAGAGAGAGGCATGGACATATATACAGTACCAAATGTAAGGTAGATAGCTAATGGGCAGCAGCCGCATAGCACAGGGAGATCAGCTCTGTGTTTTGTGACATCCTGGAAGGGTGGGATAGGGAGAGTGGGAGGGAAGGAGACCAAGAGGGAAGAGATATGGGAAGATATGTATATGTATAACTGATTCACTTTGTTATAAAGCAGAAACTAACACACCATTGTAAAGGAATTATACCCCAATGAAGATGTTAAAAAATTCCATATGCAGTTGTCATTCAGTGTATTGGGAACAGGACACAGGTCGGGCAAGCACCTAGTGTCTTTGGACCCAAACATCTTCTGGCACTTTTGTGCATCAGCTCCCTTAAAAGGCTTTGTTAACATAGAGCCACATAAAGAGAATAGCAGTAGGAAGCAGGTTGACGCACATCACAAAGAAACCTTGAAGAGGTCCAATACCATGCTCTGTGGAGACAGATGTGTCTGCAAGCTTTTCTCCTCAGAGGGTTCCTTCAACACTAGAGGTCATACCGAGTGCAGTGACGCCTGCAGTGAAGACTGCTGTGAGTGAAAAACCTATCATTTGTACATGCTTCTTGGAAGTAGTGTGTGGCAAAAGATGCTCAAGTGGACGGGACGAGGAAGCTTTCCCAAAACGAGTTGCAGGGTGCTGCACCTACATGGAATTCTGGTTTGTTCATTGCTGTGTGCAAGAAAGAATTCATGGGTTCAAGTTTTGCCTTGAGTGCTGGAAGTCTTTACTGAGTGAGGCTTGATTTGACCTGTGTTCACACAAACCGGTTCCAATCAATTGAGGGAACATTTGCAAACACTTCTTGCACTGGCCGCAAATCCGTTGCCGAGGCATGGGAAACGAGTTGCTCTCCAGCTCAACAATATTCATGACGAGGTGGGCCCGATGGAAGCATGGGTATACAATGTTGCTTTACCTGCAGGAAACACATAGCCTAAGCTTCTAAAATATAGTGTAATCTATGCGAGATCTGTAGTACCCGGTTTGCACAGGGGCTCCCATAAGTGGTGCTAAGCGCTCGGTTCTGAAGCCTATAGGATGCAAATCTTTAAATGCACTTGGCCATGTGCTGGTTGCCCACCTTTGAAAAGTATTGTAATTTCACTCTGCAGGGGGTCCTCCCACTGGAAACACAAATTTCGTTCACACGTTCGCCCCTGAGCCTAGTGGCAGAAGCAAAAGCTGGGTCATTTCAGAGGCTTCTCGGCCGAAGTTTTGGAGAGGCACCTGCCTTTGACTTGAAGCTCTGCACTAGCAGGGACCTCGGGCCCAGGGCAGACTGTGGTGTCTCCACCCTCATAACATGAAGTATTTCTTAAGGAACGGGATCACTTTGATGTCAGTTCTTGGAATCATGGTTTCCCGACAGTGTTCGTTTAGTGACTAGAAGGTATCTCTCATGTGGGACACATGAAGTGATTACTATTGAAACTTCCAAACACAGACACTCTATTTCTTTGGTCTTTGAATGGTGAATGAAGATAAAAACATGGGCTCAAATGCAGTGGATGAAAAGAAGGTCATGCCTCTCAACAGAGGGCATTTTGTAGCGTTTTGCTGCTGGAAGGATTCGGAAGTCTGTCTCTGGCTATAGGTTAGAAACGTTATGGACGCTGATAGAAATCCCTGGAGTGGTACCAGAGTGAAAGTGTCATGCACCGTGAGGTTTCTTCTACATAACTGAACCATGTGTATCGGTAATGGACATGTGCTCCTGTGCCTGGCAGGATGTGTGAAGCCACGTGTTTGGCAAAACGCTACTGATGGCCTGGCTAACGTGTCCCCCTTATGGAAAATGTTTATGTGCCCTTCTAGCTAGGTGAATGTATGTTATGCACTTTGCGATTGCTGGATTTGGAGTTTTGCCATGGAGTTCAAGACAAGGAGCCAATTATTTTGGGTATCTGGAAATAGCACTTTTGCAGAGGTGCCTTCATGCTGCCCTGATCTCTGTATTTCGTATTTGAAATGGAGTAAATTAAGCCTTGGGTGGAAAACTCTGCCAGGTTGGCCCCAGATGGGATGAGCACATACAACTGACAAGATAGAGGAAAGCAATGTGATACCCACAATTCTTTGGGATTGAACAGTTTTCATCCAGCTTGTTCCGAGCAGGTTATGAAAGGTTTGAGCACCTTTTCTCAACAGGCCAACCACGAGTTCGTTCACACAGTGCTATGCTCCTTGTTTCTCAACGTGATTTGGAATGACACCGTTCAGACTGCATGGGAAGGCAGTTTCTCACAGGGTAAGTGGGACGTGTACCTGACAGGTTGGATGAAGAAAATTTCATATACAGTTGTCATGCAGTGTATTGGGAACAGGACGCAGGTCAGATGAGCATTTAGTGGCTTTGTTCCCAGACATCCTCTGCCACTGTGGGGCATCAGCTCTCTTAAAACACTTTGCTAACATAGAGCCACATAAAAGAAAAACTGTAGGAGGAGCTTCCAGATGACAGAAGAATGAGACGTGAAGATCACCTTCCTCCCCACAAATACAGAAGAATGAGACGTGAAGATCACCTTCCTCCCCACAAATACATCAGAAATAGATGTACATGTGGAAAAACTCCTACAGAACACATAGGAGTTCACTGAATGAACACTGAATGCAGGAAGAAGTCCTCAGACCTCCCCAAAGGGAAGAAATTCCCCATGTACCTGGGTAGGGTAAAAGAAAAAAGAAAAACACAGAAAAATAATAGGGACGGCGGGTTTCCCTGGTGGCGCAGTGGTTGAGAGTCCGCCTGCTGAGGCAGGGGACACGGGTTCGTGCCCTGGTCCAGGAAGATCCCACATGCCACGGAGCGGCTGGGCCCGTGAACCATGGCCACTGAGCTTGCGCGTCCGGAGCCTGTGTTCCGCGAAGGGAGAGGCCACAACAGTGAGAGGCCCGCGTACCGAAAAAAAATAAAAATAAAAAAAATAATAGGGACGGGACCTGCACCAGTGAGAGGAAGCTGTGAAAGAGGCAAGGTTTCCACACACTAGGAAACACCTTCATGGCAGAGACTGCTGATGGTGGAGGGTGGGAGCTTAGGAGCCAGAGGACAACGCAGCAACAGGGGTTTTGAGGGAAAAGCAGAGAGCTTCCCGCACAGAGGATCTGTGCCGACAAGCACTCACCAGCCGGAGAGGCTTGTCTGCACACCCTCCGGGACAGGTGTGGGTTGGGAGCTTAGACTCCAGCTTCATTCGGATCCAAGGGAGAGGACTGGGGTTGGTTGTGTGAACACAGCCTGAAGGGACTAGTGCGCCATAGTTAGCTGGGAGGGAGTCCGGGAAAACTCCGGAGCTGCTGAAGAGACAAGAGACGTATTCTTACCTCTTGTTTCCTGCTGCACTTGGAGAGGGGATTAAGAACTCTGATTAAAGGAGATCCAGAGACGGGCGTGAGCTGGGGCTATCAGCGTGGATCCCAGAGAGGGGCATGAAATGCTAAGGCTGCTGCTGCAGCCACCAAGTAGACTGTGTGCAAGTACATGTCACTATCCACACCTCCCCTCCTGGGAGCCTGTGCAGTCCGCCACTGCCAGGTCCCGTGATCCAGGGGGAATTTCCCTGGGAGAAAACACAGAGCGCCTCAGGCTCTTGCAACGTCACGTGGGCCTCTGCCACCACAGTCTCGCCCCACATCCGTACCGCTACCTCCCCAGACCAAATCAGCTGCTCCTTTATCCCCGTCCTGTGTGAGTGAGGAACAGACGCTTTCAGGTGACCTACACGCAGGGGTGTAACCAAATCCAAAGCTGAACCCTGGAAATTGTGTGAAGAAAGAAGAGAAAGGGAAATTTCTCCCAGCAGCTTGACAAGCAGTGGATTAAATCTCCAAAACCAACTTAATGTACGCTTCATCTGTTGAATACATGAATAGACAATGAATCATCCGCAATTGAGGAGGTGGACTTTGGGAGCAATGATATATATATATTTTCCCCACTTTTTCTCTTTTTGTGAGTGTGTATGTATATGCTTCTGTGTGTGATTTGTCTGTATAGATTTGCTTTTACCATTTATCCTAGGATTCTGTACGTCGGTGTTTCTTTTTTGGTTTGTTTGTTTTTACTTAAAAATTTATTTTAATAATTATTTTTATTTTAATAATTTTATGTTATTTTTTATATTTTATTTTATCTTCTTTCCTTCTTTCTTTTTTTTCTCCCTTTTCTTCTGAGACATTTGGAGGAAAGACTTTTGGTGCTCCATCCAGGTATGACGGTTGTGCCACTGAGGTGGGAGAACCAAATTCAGGACACTGGTCCACAAGAGACCTCCCAGCTCCATGTAATATCAAAGGGCGAAAATCTCCCAGCGATCTCTATCTCAACAAGACCCAGATCCACTCAAAGACCAGCAATCGACACTGCTGGACACCCTATGCCAAACAACTAGCAAGACAGGAACACAAACCCATCCATTAGCACAGAAGCTGCCTAAAATAATAATAAGTCCACAGACACCCCAAAACACACCAACAGACGTGTACCTGCCCATCAGAAAGACAAGATCCAGCCTCATCCACCAGAACACAGGCACTACTCCCATCCACCAGGAAGCCTACACAACACACTGAACCAACCTTAGCCTTTGAGGATAGACACACAAAAAAAGAATCTATGAACCTGCAGCCCAGGAGACCCCAAGCACAGCAAGTTAAGCAAAATGAGAAGACAAACACACAGCAGATGAAGGAGCAAGGCAAAAACCCAACAGACCTAACAGATGAAGAGGAAATAGGCATTCTACCTGAAAAAGAATTCCGAATAATGATAGTAAAGATGATCCAAAATCTTGGAGAGAATGGAGAAAATACAAAAAACATTTAACAAGGATCTATAAGAACTACAGAGTAAACAAAGAGAGATGAACAACACAATAAATGAAATTGAAATTTCTCTAGAAGGGAACACTAGCAGAATAATTGAGGCATAAGAACGGATAAGTGACCTGGAAGATAAAATATTGGAAATAACTACTGCAGAAGAAGAATAAATAAAAAAGATTAAAAAGAATTGAGGACAGTCTCAGAGACCTCTGGGACAAGGTTAAACATACCAACTCTCAAATTAAGGGGTCCCAGAAGAAGAACAGTAAAAGAAAGGGATTGAGAAAATATTTGAAGAGATTACAGTTGAAAATTTCCCTAATATGAGAAAGGAATTAAGTCGAGGAAGAACAGAGAGTCCCATACAGGATAAATCCAAGGAGAAATACGCCAAGACACATATTAATCAAACTGTCAAAAATTAAATATAAAGAAAACATATTAAAAGCAGCAAGGGAAAAACAACAAATAACACACAAGGGAATCCCCATATGGTTAACAGCTGATCTTTCAGCAGAAACTCTACAAACCAGAAGGGAATGGCAGGACATATTTAAAGTGATGAAAGAGAAAAACCTACTTTCAAGATTCCTCTACCCAGTAAGGATCTCATTCTGATTTGATGGAAAAATTAAAACGTTTAGAGACAATCAAAGGCTAAGAGAATTCAGCACCAAAACACCAGCTTTACAACAAAATTTAAAGGAGCTTCTCTAGGCGGGAAACACAAAAGAAGGAAACGGCCTACATTAATTAACCCCAAACAATTCAGAAAATTGTAATAAGAATACACATATAGATAATTACCTTAAATGTAAATGGATTAAATGCTCCAATTGAAAGCCATAGACTGGCTGAATGTATACAAAAACAACACCCGTATATAATGCTGTCTACACGAGACCCACTTCAGACCTAGGGACACATAAAGACTGAAAGTGAAGGGATGGAAAAAGATATTCCATGCAAATGGAAATCAAAAAAAGCTGGAGTAGCAATTCTCATATCAGACAAAATAGACTTTAAAACGAAGACTATTATAGGAGACAAAGAAGTACACTACATAATGATCAAGGGATCAATCCAACAAGAAGATACAACAATTGTAAATATTTATGCACCCAACATTGCAGCACAATATATAAGGCAAATACTAACAGCCATGAAAGGGGTAATTGACAGTAACACATTCATAGTAGAGGAATTTAACACCCCACTTTCACCAATGGACAGATCATCCAAAGTGAAAATATATAAGGAAAAAAAGCTTTAAATGATACACTAAACAAGATGGACTTAGTTGATATTTATAGGACATCCCATCCAAAAACTACAGAATACACATTCTTCTCAAGTGCTCATGGAACATTCTCCAGGATAGATCATATCTTAGGTCACAAATCAAGCCTTGGTAAATTTAAGAAAATTGAAATTGTATCAGGTATCTTTTCCGACCACAATGCTATGAGACTAGATATCAATTACAGGAAAAAAATATGTAAGAAATACAAACACATGGAGGCTAAACAACACACTACTTAATAACCAAGACATCACTGAAGAAATCAAAGAGGAAATCAAAAAATACCTAGAAACAAAGGAAAATGAAAACACAATGACCCAAAACCTATGGGATGCAGCAAAAGCAGTTCTAAGAGGGCAGTTTATAGATATACAAGCTTACCTTAAGAAATAAGAAACATATCAAATAGAAAACCTATCCTTACACTTAAAATGTTTAGGGAAAGAAGAACTAAAAAACCCTGAAGATAGCAGAAGGAAAGAAATCATAAAGGTCAGGTCACAAAAAAATTAAAGGAAATGAAGGAAATGATAGCAAAGATGAACAAAATTAAAAGCTGGTTCTTTGAGAAGATAAACAAAATTGATAAACCATTAGCCAGATTACGATGAAAAACAGGGAGAAGACTCAAATCAATGAAATTAGAAATGAAAAAGGAAAAGTAACATCTGACGCTGCAGAAATAACAAATATCATGAGAGACTACTAAAAGAAACTATATGCCAAAAAATGGACAACCTGGAAGAAATGGACAAATTCTTAGAAGTGCACAACTTTCGAGACTGAACCAGGAAGAAATAAATAATATGAACAGACCAATCACAAGCACTGAAAACGAAACTGTGAATAAAAATCTTCCAACAAAAAAAAGCCCAGGACCAGATGGCTTCACAGGGGTGAATTCTATGCAACATTTAGACAAGAGCTAACATCTATCTATCTCAATCTGTTCCAGAATAAAGCAGAGGAATGAACACTCTCAATCTCATTCTACGAAGCCACCATCACACTGATACAAAAACCAGACAAAGCTGTCCCAAAGAAAGAAATCTACAGCCAATATCACTGATGAATATAGATGAAAATCCTCAACAAAATACTAGGAAACATAATCCAGCAGCACATTAAAAGGATCATACATAATGATCAAGTGGGGTTTATCCCAGGAATTCAAGGATTGTTCAATATACACAAATCAATCAATGTGATACACCGTATTAACAAATTGCAGAAGAAAAACCATAAGATCATCTCAATAGATGCAGAGAGGGCTTCCCTGGTGGCGCAGTGGTTGAGAGTCTGCCTGCCAATGCAGCGGAGGTAGGTTCATGCTCTGGTCTGGGAAGATCCCACATGCCACAGAGCGGCTAGGCCTGTGAGCCATGGACACTGAGCCTTCGCATCCAGAGCCTGTGCTGTGCAACAGGAGAGTCCACAACGAGAGGCTCACGTACCGCAGAAAAAAAAAAAAACCATGCAGAGAAAGCTTTTGACAAAATTCAACACCAATTTATGGTAAAAACCCTCCAGAAAGTAGGCATGGAGGGAACTGTCCTCAACATAATAAAGGCTATTATGACAAACCCACATCCAACATCGTCCTCAGTGGTGAAAACTGAAACCATTTCCATTAAGATCAGGAACAAGACAAGGTTGCCCACTCTCACAACTATTTTTCAACATAGCTTTGGAAGTTTTAGCCACAGCAATCAGAGAAGAAAAAGAAATAAAAGGAATCCATATTGGAAAAGAAGAAGTAAAGATGCTACCATAAAACTACTAGAGCTAATCAATGAATTTGGTAAACTAGTGGGATATAAAATTAAAGCACAGGAATCTCTTGCATTCCTATACACTAATGATGAAAAATCTGAAAGTGATATTAAGAAAACCCTCCCATTTACCACTGCAACCAAAAGAATAAAATATCTATGAATAAACTTACCGAAGGAGACAAAAGACCTATATGCAGAAAATTATAAGACACTAATGAAAGAAATTAAAATGATACCAGCAGATGGAGAGATATACCATGTTTTTGGATTGGAAGAATCAACTTTGTGAAAATGACTATACTACCCAAAGCCATCTAAGGATTCAATGCAATCCCTACCAAACTATAACCGGCATTTTGCACAGAACTGAAACAGAAAAAATTCACAATTTGTATGGAAACAGAAAAGACCATGAATACTGAAAACCATCTTGAGAAAGACAAATGGAGCTGGAGAAATCAGGCTCCCTGACTTCAGACTATACTACAAAGCTACAGTAATCAAGACAGTACGGTACTGGAACAAAAACAGAAATATAGATCAATGGAACAGGATAGAAAGCACGGAGATATACACACACACATTTGGTCACCTAATCTTTGATAAAGGAGGCAAGAATATACAGTGGAGAGGAGACAGCCTCTTCAATAAGTGGTGCTGGGACAACTGGACAGCGACATGTAAAAGAATGAAATTAGAACATTCCCTAAAACCATACACAAAAATAAACTCAAAATGGATTAAAGACCTAAATGTAAGGCCAGACACCATAAAATTCTTAGAGGAAATCATATGCGGGACACTCTATGACATAAATCACAGCAAGGTCCTTTTTGACCCACCTCCTAGAGAAATGGAAATAAAAAGAAAAATAAACAAATGGGACCAACAAATCTTAAAGCTTTCGAACATCAAAGGAAACCATAAACAAGATGGAAAACAACTTTATAAAGGGAGAAAATATTTGCAAATAAAGCAACTCCCTAAGAATTAATATCCAATACATACAAGCAACTCATGCAGCTCAATATAAAAAAAACAAACAACCCAATCCAAAAGTTGGAAGAAGACCTAAGTAGACATTTCTCCACAGAAGATATACAGATTGCCAGCAAACACATGAAAGAATGCTCAACATCATTAATCATTAGAGAAATGCAAATCAAAACTACAATGAGATATCATCTCACACCGGTCAGAATGGACATCATCAAAAAATCTACAAAGAATAAATGCTGGGGAGGGTGTGGAGTAAAAGCAACCCTCTTGCACTGTTGATGGGAATGTAAATTGACACAGCCACTACGGAGAACTGTATGGAGTTTCCTTAAAAAACTAAAAGTAGAACTACCATATGACCCAGCAATCCTACTACTGGGCATATACCCTGAGAAGACCATAATTCAAAAAGCATCATGTACCGAAACGTTCATTGCATCTCTATTTACAATATTCAGGACATGGAAGCAACGTAAGTGTCCATCAACAGATGAATGTATAAAGAAGATGTGGCACATATATACAATGGAATATTTCTCAGCCATAAAAAGGTATGAAACTGAGTTATTTGTAGTGAGGTTGATGGACTTAGGTAGGGACTGTCATACAGAGTGAAGTAAGTCAGAAAGAGAAAAATAAATACCATATGCTAAAACATATATATGGAACCTAACAAAAGAAAGAAAGAAAAGAAAATGGTCAGGAGAACCTAGGGGCAAGATGGGAATAAAGATGCAGACCTACTGGGGCTTCCCTGGTGGTGCAGTGGTTGAGCGTCCACCTGCCGATGCAGGGGACACGGGTTCGTGCCCCTGTCCGGGAGGATCCCACATGCCGCAGAGCGGCTGGGCCCGTGAGCCATGGCCGCTGAGCCTGCGCGTCTGGAGCCTGTGGTCCACAACGAGAGAGGCCACAGCAGTAAGAGGCCCACGTACCGCAAAAAAAAAAAAAAAAAAAAAAAAAAAAAAGATGCAGACCTACTAGAGAATGGACTTGAGGATACGGTGAGGGTTCCCCCTCACCGTAAGCTGGGACAAAGTGAGAGCGTGACATGGACATATATACACTACCAAACGTAAAATAGATCACTAGTGGGAAGCAGCCACATAGCACAGGGAAATCAGCTCGGTGCTTTGTGAACACCTAGAAGGGTGGGAGGGAGGGAGATGCAAGAAGGTAGAGGTATGGGGACATATGTATATGTATACCTGATTCACTTTGTTATAAGGCAGAAACTGACACACCATTGTAAAGCAATTATACTCTAATAAAGATGTTTAAAAATTATATATATATAAAAAAGAATAGCTGTAGAAAGCAGGTTGACGCACATCACAAAGAAGCCTTGCAGATTTACCAAGCCCTGAGGAGACAGATGGGTCTGTAAGCGTTTCCCCCAAGAGGGTTCCTTCAACACTAGATGCCCTACCATGTGCAGTGGCACCTGCGGTGAAGAGCGCTGTGTGTGAAAAACGTATAATTTCTACTTGCATCTTGGAAATGGAGTGTGGCAAAAGTGGTCAAGTGGACCGGACCAGAAAGCCTCCCCAAAACAAGCTGCAGGGTGCTGTTCTTACATGGAATTCAGGGGTTTGTTCATTGCTGTGTGCAAGAAAGAAATCCTGGTTTCCTCTTTGTTCTTTGCGTGCGAGAAGTCCTTATTGAGTGAGGCTTCAGGTGATCTGTGTTCACATAAATCTGTTCCCATCACAGGAGGGAACACTGCAAACACTTCTTGGCTTTGTGGCCTCAAGTCCTTTGCAAAGGAGGCCTTTGCCAAGGCATGGGAAATGAGTTTCTCCCCAGCTCAGAAATGCTCATGACGAGGTGGGCCACATGGAATCATGGGTATACCATGTTGCTTTCCCTGCAGGAAACACATAGTCCAAGGTTGTAGAACATATTGTAATCTGCAAGAACTGTGGTATCTGGTTTGCACAGGAGCTCCCATAAATGACGCTAAGGGCTCGGGTCTGAAGCCTAAATGATGCAAATCTTTTAAACGCGCTTGGCCATGGGCTGCTTGTCCACCTCTGCAAAAGTATGGTAATTTCACTCTGTAGGGGGTCGTCCCACTGGGAACACAAATTTCATTCACACTTCGCCCCTGAGCCTAGTGGCAGAGGCAGAAGCTGCGTCTTTTCAGAGGCTTCTCCACCAAATTTTTGTAAAGGTGCCTGCCTTTGACTTGAAGATCCACACAAGCAGGTACCATAGACCCAGGGCAGACTGTGGTGTCTCCACCCTCATACCATGAAGAATTTTCTAAGGAACAGGATCCTTTTGATGTCAGTTATTGGAACCAAGGTTTCCTGAGGGTGTTCCTTTAGTGACCAAAATCTGTCCCTCATGTGGGCCACAAGAAGCGACTAATTTCAAAACTTCTAAACTCAGACACTCATCTCTTTGGTGTTTAGAAGCTGAGTGAAGCTAACAAAGTGGCTTCAAGTCCCATGGGCAAATAGAGGCTCATGCCTCTCAACAGAGTTCATGTTGAAACTGTTGTTCCTAGAAGTAATGCAGAAATCCATTTTGGGTTACTGGATACAAATGTGATGAATGCTGATAAAAATGCCTGGAGTGGTCCCATACTGAAAGTGTCATGCACCAGGTGGTTTCATCTACATAACCGAACCTCACGAATCTCTAACGGACATGTGCTCCTGGCCCTGGCAGTGTGTGATGCCACGTGTTTGGCAAAACCTTACTGGTGGCCTGGCTAATATGTCCCCCTTTTGGGAAATGGTCATGTGACCTTCTAGATAGCTGAAAGGTATGTTACGTTTTTGTCCTTTCTGGATTTGGAGTTTTGTGATGGAGTTCAAGGGAAGGAGTCAATTATTTTCGAGACCTGAAGATAGCACCTTTGCAGAGGTGCCTTCATCCTGTCCCGAGCTATGTGTTCCATATTCTCAATGGACTAAAAAAAGCCTTGTGCAAAAGCTCAGCCAGCCTGGCCTTAGATGGGATGTGCACGTGCAACTGATGAGCTAGAGGAGAGCAGTGTTATACCCACAATTCTTTCCGGATTGGCAAGGTCTCATCCGGCTTGTTCCAAGCATGTTTTGAAATGTTGCACCCCTTTTCTCAACATGCCATCCACGAGTTCGTTCAAACAATGCTATGCTCCCTGTTTCTCAAGGCGATATGTTATGAAACTTTTCGACTGCATAGGAAAGTCATCTCTCACAGCATAAATAGGATGTGTACATGACGGGCAAATGGGAGAAAATTTCATATGCAGTTGTCATTCAGTGTATTGGGAACATGACCCAGGTCGAGAGAACACATAGTGTCTTTGGTCCCAGACATCCTCTGGCACTGTGGTGCATTGGTTCCCTGAAAAAACTTTGCTAAGTAGAGCTCCAAGATGGGGGAAGATTAAGATGAGGAGATCACCTTTCTCCCCACAAATGCATCAGAAATACATCTACATGTGGGACAACTCCTACAGAACACCTACTGAATGTTGGCAGAAGAGCTCAGACCTCGCAAAAGGCAAGAAACTCCCCACGTACATGGGTAGGGCAAAAGAAAACAGAAAAAAACAGAGACAAAAGAAAAGACATGGGACCTGCACAAGTGGAAGGGAGCTGTGAAGGAGGAAATGTTTCCACACACAAGGAATTCCCTTCGCAGGCTGAGACTGTGTGTGGTGGAGTGGGGAAGCTTCAGAGCCATGGAGGAGAGCACAGCAACAGGGGTGCAGAGGGCAGAGCAGAGAGACTGCCACACAGAGGATCAGTTCTGACCAGCACTCACCAGCCCGAGAGGCTTGTCTGCTCAACCGCCAGGGCGAGTGGTGGCTGGGAGCTGAGGCTCGGGCTTCGGAGGTCAGATTCCAGGAAGAGGACTGGGGTTGGCTGCCTGAACACAGCCTGAAGGGGGTTAGTGCACCACGGCTAGCTGGAGGGAGACTGGGGAAAACTCTGGGGCTGCCGAAGGAGCAAGAGACATTTTATTCCCTCTTTGTTTCCTGGTGTGCGAGGAGAGGAGATTAAGAGTGCCGCTTAAAAGAGCTCCAGAGATGGGCGTGGCCGCGGCTATCAACAGGGATCCCAGAGACGGGCATGAGATGCTAAGACTGCTGCTGCAGCCACTAAGAAGCCTGTGTGCAAGCACGGGTCACTATCCACACCACCCCTCCCAGCAGCCTCTGCAGTCTGCCACTGCCAGGGTCTCGTGATCCAGGGACAAATTCCCCGGAAGAAAACATGGCATACCTCAGGCTGATGCAACGCTACACCAGGCTCTGCCACCGCAGGCTCCCACTGCACCCTGTACCCCTCCCTCCCCCTAGCCTGAGTTAGACAGAGCCGCAGAATAAGCTGCTCCTTTAACCCCATCCTGTCTGAGGGAAAAAGACATGCCCTCAGGCGACCTACACGCAGAGGTTTGTCTAAATCCAAAGCTGAACCCAGGAGCTTTGCGAAGAAGGAAGAGAAAGGGAAATTTCTCCCAGCAGCCTCAGGAGCAGCGGATTAAGTCTCCACAATCAACTTAATGTACCCTGCATCTGAGGAATACCTGAATAGAAAAGAAATCATCCCACATTGAGGAGGTGGACATTGGGAGCAAAGATATATACATAAATTATTTTCCCTTTTTCTCTTTTTGTGAGCGTGTATGTGGACATTTCTGTGTGTGATTTTGTCTGTATAGCTTTGATTTTACCATTTGTCCTACGGTTCTGTTTCTCCATTTGTTTGTTTGCATAGTTTTTAGCACTTGTTATCATTGGTGGATTTGTTTTTTGGTTTGGCTGCTCTCTCTTTTCTTTCTTTCTTATTTTAAAAATAATTTAAATTTTTAAAAATAATAACTATTTTTTTTTTTGCATCTCAGCCCTGCTTTTTTTTTACATCTTTATTGGAATATAATTGCTTTACAATGGTGTGTTAGTTTCTGCTTTATAACAAAGTGAATCAGTTATACATATATATATGTTCCCATCTCTCTACCCTCTTGCATATCCCTCCTTCCCTGCCCCCCATCCCACCCCTCCAGGCGGTCACAAAGCACCGAGCTGAATTCCCCGTGCTATGCGGCTGCTTCCCACTAGCTATCTACCTTAAGTTTGGTAGCGTATAAATGTCCATGACTCTCTCTCGCTTTGCCACAGCTTACCCTTTCCCCTCCCCATATCCTCAAGTCCATTCGCTAGTAGGTCTGTGTCTTTACTCCTGTCTTACCCCTAGGTTCTTCATGACATTTTTTTTCTTAAATTCCATATACATGTGTTAGCATACGGTATTTGTCTTTCTCTTTCTGACTTACTTCACTCTGTATGACAGACTCTAGGTCCATGCACCTCATTACAAATAGCTCAATTTCGTTTCTTTTTATGGCTGAGTAATATTCCATTGTATATATGTGCCACATCTTCTTTATCCATTCATCCAATGATGGACACTTAGTTTGATTCCATCTCTGGGCTACTGTAAATAGAGCTGCAATGAACATTTTGGTACATGACTCTTTGAATTATGGTTTTCTCAGGGTACATGCCCAGTAGTAGGACTGCTGGGTCATATGGTAGTTTTATTTGTAGTTTTTTAAGGAACCTCCATACTGTTCTCCATAGTGGCTGTACCAATATACATTCCCGCCAGCAGTGCAAGAGTGTTCCATTTTCTCTACATCCTCTCCAGCATTTATTGTTTCTAGATTTTCTGATGATGACCATTCTGACTGGTGTGAGATATCTCATTGTAGTTTTCATTTGCGTTTCTCTAATGATTAATGATGTCGAGCATTCTTTCATGTGTTTGTTGAAACTCTGTATATCTTCTTTGGAGAAATGTCTATTTAAGTCTTCTGCCCATTTTTGGATTAGGTTGTTGGTTGTTTTGTTATTGAGCTGCATGAGCCGCTTGTACATTTTGGAAATTTATCCTTTGTCAGTTGCTTCATTTCCAAATATTTTCTCCCATTCTGAAGGTTGTCTTTTGATCTTGTTTATGGTTCCCTTTGCTGTGCAAAAGCTTTGAAGTTTCATTAGGTCCCATGTGTTTATTTTTGTTTTTATTTCCATTTCTCTAGGAGGTGGGTCAAAAAAGATCGTGCTGTGATTTATGTCATAGTGTGTTCTGCCTATGTTTTCCTCTAAGAGTTGATACTTTCTGGCCTTACATTTAGGTCTTTAATCCATTTTGAACTTATTTTTTGTGTATGGTGTTAGGGAGTGATCTAATTTCATAATTTTATATGTACCTGTCCGGTTTTCCCAGCACCATTTATTGAAGAGGCTGTCCTTTCTCCACTGTACGTTCCTGCCTCCTTTATCAAAGATAAGGTGACCATATGTGAGTGGATTTATCCCTGGGCTTTCTATCTGGTTCCATTTATCTATCTTTCTGTTTTTGTGCCAGTACCATACTGTCTTGATTACTGTAGCTTTGGAGTATAGTCTGAAGTCAGGGAGCCTGATTCCTGCAGCTCCGTGTTTCGTTCTGAAGATTGCTTTGGCTATTCGGGGTCTTTTGTGTTTCCATACAAATTGTGAGATTCTTTGTTGTAGTTCTGTGAAAAATGCCAGATGTAGTTTGACAGGTATTACATTGGAACTGTAGGTTGCTTTGGGTGGTAGTGTCATTCTCACAAAGTTGATTCTTCCAATCCAAGAACAAGGCATTTCTCTCCATCAATTTGTATCATCTTTAATTTCTTTCATCAGTGTCTTATAATTTTCTGCATACAGGTTTCTTGTCTCCTTAGGTAGATTTATTCCTAGATATTTTATTCTTCTTGTTGCAATGGTAAATTGGAGTGTTTTCTTGATTTCTCTTGCAGATTTTTCATCATTAGTATATAGGAATGCCAGAGATATCTGTGCATTAATTTTGTATCCTGCTACTTTACCAAATTCACTGATTATCTCTAGTAGCTTTCTGGTAGCATCTTTAGGATTCTCTATGTATAGTATCATGTCATCTGCAAACAGTGACATCTTTACTTCTTTTCCTATTTGGATTCCATTTATTTCCTTTTCTTCTCTGATTGCTGTGGCTCAAACTTCCAAAACTGTGTCGAATAAGAGTGGTGAGAGTGGGCAACTTTGTCTTGTTCCTGATCTTAGTGGAAATGCTTTCAGTTTTTCACCATTGAGGATGATGTTGGCTGTGGGTTTGTTATATATAGCCTTTATTATGTTGAGGTAGGTTCCCTCTATGCCTACTTTCTACAGGATTTTTATCATAAATGGGTGCTGAATTTTGTGGAAAGTTTTCTCTGCATCTATTGAGATGATCATATGGTTTTTCTCCTTCAATTTGTTAATATGGTGTATCTCGTTAATTGATTTGCATATATTGAAGAATGCTTGCATTCCTGGCAGAAAACCCACTTGATCATGGTGTATGATCCTTTTAATGTGCTGTTGGATTCTGTTTGCTAGTATTTTGTTCAGGATTTTTGCATCTATGTTCATCAGTGATATTGGCATATAGCTATCTTTTGACATCCTTGTCTGGTTTTGGTATCAGGGTGATGGTGGGCTTGTAGAATGAGTTTGGGAGTGTTCCTCCCTTTACCCTATTTTGGAAGAGTTTGCAAAGGATAGGTGTTAGCTCTCTTCTAAAAGTTTGATAGAATTTGCCTTTGAAGCCATCTGGTCCTTGGCTTTTTGTTGGAAGATTTTTAATCACAGTTGCAATTTCAGTGCTTGTGATTGGTCTGTTCATACTTTCTATTCCTTCCTGATTCAGCTTGGCAGTTTGTGCATTTCTAAGAATTTGTCCATTTCTTCCAGGTTGTCCATTTTACAGGCATAGAGTTGCTTATAGTAATCTCTCATGATCTTTTGTATTTCTGCAGTGTCAGTTGTTACTTCTCCTTTTTCATTTCTAGTTCTATTGATTTGAGTCTTCTCCATTTTGTTCTTGATGAGTCTGGCTAATGGTTTATCAATTTTGTTTATTTTCTCAAAGAACCAGCTTTTAGTTTTATTGATCTTTGCTATTGTTACCTTCATTTCTTTTTCACTTATTTCTCATCTGACCTTTATGATTTCTTTCCTTTTGCTAACTTTGGGGATTATTTGTTCTTCTTTCTCTAATTGATTTAGGTACAAGGTTAGGTTGTTTATTCGAGATGTTTCCTGTTTCTTAAGGTACGATTGTATTGCTATAAACTTCCCTCTTACAACTCTTTTTGCTGCATCCCATAGGTTTTGGGTCCCCGTGTCTCCATTGTCATTTGTTTCTAGGTATCTTTTAATTTCCTGTTTGATTTCTTCAGTGATCACTTCATTATTAAGTAGTGTATTGTTTAGCCTCCATGTGTTTGTATGTTTTACAGATATTTTCTTGTAATTGATATCTAGTCTCATAGTGTTGTGGTCAGAAAAGAAATTTCAATTTTCTTAAATTTACCAAGGCTTGATTTGTGACCCAAGAAATGATCTATCCTGGAGAATGTTCCATGAGCACTTGAGAAAAATGTGTATTCTGTTGTTTTTGGATGGAATGTCCTATAAATATCAATTAAGTCCATCTTGTTTAATGTATCATTTAAAGCTTGTGTTTCCTTAATTATTTTCATTTTGGATGATCCGTCCATTTGTGAAAGTGGCGTGTTAAAGTCCCGTACTGTGAATGTGTTGCTGTCGGTTTCCCCTTTTATGGCTGTTAGTATTTTTCTTATGTACTGAGGTGCTCGTATGTTGGGTGCATAAATATGTACAATTGTTATATCTTCTTCTTGGATCGATCCCTTGATCATTATGTAGTGTCTTTCTTTGTCTCTTCTAATAGTCTTTATTTTAAAGACTATTTTGTCTGATATGAGAACTACTCCAGCTTTATTTTGGCTTCCATTTGCATGGAATATCTTTTTCCATCCCCTCACTTGCAGTCTGTATCTGTAGGTCTGAAGTAGTTCTCTTGTAGATAGCATATATCTTGCTGTCTTGGTTTTGTATCAATTCACCCAATCTGTGTCTTTTGGGGGGAGCATTTAGTCCATTTACATTTAAGGTAATTATTGATATGTATGTTCCTATTCCCATTTTCATAATTGTTTTGGGTTCGTTATTGTAGGTCTTTTCCTTCTCTTGTGTTTCTTGCCTAGAGAAGTTCCTTTAGCATTTGTTGTAAAGTTGGTTTGGTGGTGCTAAATTCTCTCAGCTTTTGCTTGTATGTAAAGGTTTTAATTTCCCCCTCAAATCTGAATGAGACCATACTGGGTACGATAATCTTGGTTGCAGGTTTTTCTCCTTCCTCACTTTAAATATGTCCTGCCAGTCCCTTCTGGTTTGTAGAGTTTCTGCTGAAAGGTCAGCGGTTAACCTTATGGGGATTCACTTGTGTGTTATTTTTCCCTTGTTACTTTTAATATGTTTTTTTGTATTTAATTTTTGACAGTTTGATTAATATGTGTCTTGGCGTATTTCTTCTTGGATTTATCCTGTATCGGACTCTCTGTGTTCCCTGGACTTGATAAGTATTTGCTTTCCCATATTATGGAAGTTTTCAACTATAATCTCTTCAAATATTTTCTCAGTCCCTTTGTTTTTCTCTTCTTCTTCTGGAATCCCTATAATTTGAATGTTGGTGTGTTTAATTTTGTCCCAGAGGTCTCTGAGACTGTCCTCAATTCTTTTTGTTCTTTTTTCTTTATTCTGCTCTGCAGTAGTTATTTCCACTATTTTATATTCCAGGTCAGTTATCCGTTATTCTGCCTCAGTTATTCTGCTATTGATCCCATCGAGAGTAATATTAATTTCATTTGTTGTGTTGTTCATCATTGCTTGTTTCATCTTTCATTCTTCTATGTCCTTGTTAAATGTTTCATGCGTTTTGTCTCTTCTATTTCCAAGATTTTGTATCATGTTTACTATCATTATTCTGAATTCTTTTTCAGGTAGACTGCCTCTTTCCTCTTCCTTTGTTAGGTCTGGGTTTTTTTTAATCTTGCTCCATCAACTGCTGTGTGTTTTTCTGTCTTCTGATTTTGCTTAGCTTACTGTGTTTGCCGTCTCCTTTTTGCAGGCTGCTGGTTTGTAGTTCCCGTTGTTTTTGCTGTCTGTCCCCTTTTGCTGAGGTTGGTTCAGTGGGTTGTGTAGGCTTCCTGGATGAGGAGACTAGTGCCGGTGTTCTGGTGGATGAGGTTGGATCTTGTCTTTCTGGTGGGCAAGTCCACGTCTCTTGGGATGTTTTGGGGTGTCTGTGGATTTATTATGATTTTAAGCAGCCTCCTTGCTAATGGGTGGGGTTGTGTTCCTGTTTTTCTAGTTGTTTGGCATAGGGTGTCCAGCACTGTAGCTTGCTGGTCGTTGAGTGAAGCTGAGTGCTGGTGTTGAGATGGAGATCTCTTGGAGATTTTTGTCATTGATATTATATGGAGCTCGGAGGTAACTTGCGGACCAGTGTCCTGAAGTTGTCTCTCCCACTTCAGAGGCAGAGCGCTGACTCCTGGCTGCAGCACCAAGAGCCTTTCATCCACACAGCTCAGAATAAAAGGGAGAAAAAGTAGAAAGAAACAATTAGTTGAAGAAGAAAGAAAGAAAGAAAGAAAGAAAGAAAGAAAGAAAGAAAGAAAGAAAGAAAGAAAGAAAGGAGGGAGAGAAGAAGGGAGGGAGGGAAGAAGGAAGGAAGGAAAGAAATAAAAAAGATAAAATAAAATAAAATAATTAAGAAAAAATTTAAAAAAACGGATGGCTAGAACCCTAGGACAAATGGTGGACGCAAAGCTATACAGACAAAAATCTCTTACCGAAGCATACACATACACACTCACAAAAAGAGGAAAAGGGGAAAAATTCATTAATCTTGCTCTCAAAGTCCTCCTCCTCAATTTGGGATGATTCATTGTCTATTCATATATTCCACAGATGCTGGGTACATCAAGTTGATTATGGAGCTTTAATCCGATGCTTCTGAGGCTGCTGGGAGAGATTTCCCTTTCTCTTCTTCTCACAGATCCTGGGGCTCTGCTTTGGATTTGGCCCCGCCTCTGCATGTAGGTCGCCGGATCGCGTCTGTTCTTCCCTCAGAAAGGACAGGGTTAAAGGAGCAGCTGCTTTGGGGACTCTGGCTCACTCAGGCCGGGAGGGGGAGGGAGGGGCATGGAATGCATGGCGAGGCTGCGGCGGCAGAGGCCAGCTGGACATTACTCCAGCCTGAGGTGTGCTGTGCCTTCTCCTGGGGAAGTTGTCCCTGGATCTCGTGACCCTGGTAGTGGTGGGCTGCACAGACTCCCAGGAAGGGGGGTGTGTGGATAGTGACCTGTGCTTGCACACAGGCTTCTTGCTGGCAGCTGCAACAGCCTTAGCATCTTAAGCCTGTCTCTGGGGTCCGCACTTTTAGCTGCAGCTTGTGTCCGTCTCTGGAGCTCCCTTAAACAGTGCTTTTAATCTCATCTCCTCGTGCACCAGGAAACAAAGAGGGAAGAACAAGTCTCTTGCCTCTTCGGCACATCCAGAGTTTTCCCCGGACTCACTCCCGGCTAGCCCTGGTGCACTGACCCTCTGCAGGTTGTGTTCATGCTGCCAGCACGAGTCCTCTCCCTGCGCTCCAACCGAAGCCTGAGCCTCAGCTCCCAGCCCCGCCCACCCTGGCGGCTGAGCAGACAATCCTCTTGGGCTCGTTAGTGTCAGTCGGCACCAATCCTCTGTGCGGGAATCTCTCCTCTCTGCCGTCCACACCCCTGTTGCTGTGCTCTCCTCCGCGGCTCCAAATCTTCCCCCATCCGCCACCCATATTCTCTGCCTACAAAAGGGCTTCCTAGTGTGTGGAAACCTTTCCTCCTTCACAACTCCCTCCCACTGGTGCAGGTCCTGTCCCTATCCTTTTGTCTTTCTTTATTCTTCTTTCTTTTGCTCTACCCTGGTACGTGGGGAGTTCTTGCCTTTTGGGAGGTCTGAGGTCTTCTGCCAGCATTCAGTAGGTGTTCTGTAGGCATTGTTCCACATGTAGATGTATTTCTGGTGTATCTGTGGGGAGGGAGGTGATCTCTGCGTCTTACTCTTCTGCCATCTTCCCGGAAGCCCAATAATTACTTTTTATTCTAAACTTTATTTTATTTTACTTTATTTTATTTTATCTTCTTCTTTCTTTCTCTCATTTGTTTCTCACTTTTATTCTGAACCTTGTGGCTAAAATGCTCTTGATGCTCCAGCCAGGTGTCAAGGCCATGCCTCTGAAGTGGGAAACCCAAGTTCAGGACACGGGTCCACAAGAGACCTCCAAGCTCCACATAATATCAAATGGTGAAAATCTCCCAGAGATCTCCATTTCAACGCCAAGATCCAGGGACAACTTCCTCTGGAGAAAACATGGTGTGCCTCCCAGAGATCTGTATTTTAATGCCAAGACCTAGCTCCACTAAACGACCAGCAAGCTACCGTACTGGAAACCCTAGGCCAAACAACTAGCAAGACAGGAACACAACTTCATCCATTAGCAGGGATGGTGCCTAAATTCATAAGACCACAGATACCCGAAAACACACCACCAGATGTGGACCTGCTCAACAGAGAGACAAGATCCAGCCTCATCTACCAGGACACAGACAATATTCCCCTCCACCAGAAAGCCTACACCAACCAGTGACCAAACCTTAACCACTGGGGACAGACAACAAAAACAATGGCAAGTACGAACCTGCAGCCTGCAAAAAGGAGACCTGAAACACAGTAAGATAAGCCAAATGAGAAGACAGATAATCACACAGCAGATGAAGGAGCAAGCCAAAACCCACCAGACCTAACAAATGAAGAAGCAATAGGCAGTCTGCCTGAAAAAGAATTCAGAATAAAGAGAGTAAAGATGCTCCAAAATTTTGGAAAGGACAAAATACAAGAAAGCTTTAACAAGGACCTAGAAGAACTAAAGAGCAAACAAATAGTGATGAACAGCACAATAAATGAAATTAAAGACATCAATAGCAGAATCACTGAGGCAGAAGAACGGACGCAGAGCAAGCTTCCGACAAAGTTCAACACCCATTTATGATAAAAAGCCTCCAGAGAGTAGACATGAAGGGAACTTTCCTCAACATAATAAAGGCCATACAGGGCAAACCCACAGCCAACATCGTCGTCAATGGTGAATATTGAAACCATTTCCACTCAGATCAGAAAGAAGAAAATGTTGCCCACTCTCACCACTATTATTCAACATAGATTTGGAAGTTTTAGCCACAGCAATCAGAGAAAACAAAGCAATAAAAGAATTCCAAATAGGAAAAGAAGAAATAAATCTGTCACTGTTTGCAGGTGACATAATACTATACATAGAGAATCCTAACGATGTTACCAGAAAACTATTAGAACTAATCAATGTATTTGGTAAAGTAGCAGGATACAAAATGAATGCACAGAAATCTCTTGCATTCCTATACACAAATGATGAAAAATCTGAAAGTGAAATTAAGAGAACACTCCCATTTAGCATTGCAACAAAAAGAATATAATACCTAGGAATAAACATATCTAAGGAGACAGAAAACTTGTATGCAGAAAATTATAAGATACTATTGAAATTAATTAACGATGATACAAATAGATGGAGAGTTATACCATGTTCTTAAATTGGAAGAATCAACATTGTGAAAATGACTCTACTACCCAAAGCAATCTACAGATTCAATGCAATCCCTATCAAACTACTACTGGCATTTTTCACAAAACTAGAACAAAAAATTTCACAATTTTTATGGAAATATAAGAAACCCTGAATAGACAAAGAAAACTTGAAGAAAAACGGAGCTAAAGGAATCTGTCTCCCTGACTTCAGAATATACTACAAAGCTACAGTAACCCAGACAGCATGGTACTTGCAGAAAACCAGAAATATAGATCAATGGAACAGGGCACAAAGCCCAGAGATACATCCACGCATATACTGTCACCTTATCTTTGATAAAGCAGGCAATAATATACAGTGGAACAAAGACAGACACTTCAGTGTGTGGTGCTGGGAAAAGTGGACAGCTACATGTAAAAGAATGAAATTAGAACACTCCCTAACACCATACACAAAAATAAACTCAAAATAGATTAAAGACCTAAATGTAAGGCCAGACACTATCAAACAATTAGAGGAAAACATAGGCAGAACACTCTATGACATAAACCACAGCAAGATCCTTTTTGACCCACCTCCTAGAGAAATGGCTAGAGAAACAAAAATAAATTTGACCTAATGAAACTTAAAACTTTTGCACAGCAAAGGAAACCACAAATAAGACGAAAAGACAACATTCAGAATGGGAGAAAATATTTGCAAATGAAGCAACTGACAAAGGATTAATCTCCAAATTTTACAAGCAGCTCAATAACAAATAAAAACAAACAACCCAATCCAAAAATGGGCAGAAGACCAAAGTAGACATTTCCCCAAAGAAGATATACAGACTGCCAACAAACAAATGAAAGAATGCTCAACATCATTAATCATTAGAGAAATGCAAATCAAAACTACAATGAGATATCGTCTCACACTGGTCAGAATGGCCATCATCAAAAATCAACAAACAATAAATGCTGGAGAGGGTGTGGAGAAAAGAAAACTCTCTTGCAATGTAGGTGGGAATGCAAATTGATAGAGTCACTATGGAGAACAGTACGGAGCTTCCTTAAATCTAAAAATAGAACTACCATACCACCCAGCAATCCCACTACTGGGCATATACCATGAGAAAACCATAGTTCAAAAAGAGTCATGTACCAAAATGTTCATTGCAGCTCTGTTTACAATAGCCAGGACATGGAAACAACCTGATTGTCCATCAACAGATGAATGGATAAAGAAGATGTGGCACATATATACAATGGAATATTCCTCAGCCATAAAAAGAAATGAAATTGAGTTATTTGTATTGAGGTGGATGGACCTAGAGACTGTTATACAGAGTGAAGTAAGTCAGAAAGAGAAAACAAAATATTGTACACTGCCACATATATATGGAAGCTAAAAAAAAAATCATGAAGAACCTAGGGACAATACGGGAATAAAGACAAAGACCTACTAGGGAATGGACTTGTGGATACGGGGAAGGGGAAGGGGAAGCTGGGAAAAAGTGAGAGAGTGGCATGGACATATATACACTACCAACCGTAAAATATATAGTTGGTGGGAAGCAGCCGCATAGCACCAGGAGATCAGCTGTTTTGACCACCTAGAGGTGTGGGATACGGAGGGTGGGAGGGAGGGAGACACAAGAGGGAAGAGATATGGGGACATATGTATATGTATAACTGATTTACTTTGTTATAATGCAGAAACTAACAAACCATTGTAAAGCAATTACAGTTCAATAAAGATGTTAGAAAAAAAAAGCTTTGCTAACATAGAGCCATATAAAGAGAATAGGAGAAGAAAGCAGTTTGACGCACATCAAAAGAAGCCTTGCAGTTTTCCAGTACCAAGCCCTATGGAGACAGATGTGTCAGCAATCGTTTCACTCAAGAGTGTGTTCCTTCAACACTAGTCATCATACCAAGCGCAGTGACACCTGCACTGAAGAGTGCTGTGAGTTAAAAAATGTATCATTTGTACATGGTTCTTGGAAATGAAGCATAGCAAAGCGTGTTCAAGTGGATGGGACGAGGAAGCCTTCCCAAAACTAGTTGCTGGGTTCTTTCTGCTCCTACATGGAATTCTGGGGTTTGTTCATTGCTGTGAGCGAGAAAGAAATATTGGGTTCTTGTACGTTCCTTGAGTTCGGGAAATCCTTACTGAGTGACGCTTGAGGTGACCTGTGTCCACACAATTTGGTTCCGATCACAGGAAGAAACATTGCAAACACTTTTTGGCACTGTGGCTTCAATTCCATTGCAAAGTAGGCCTTTCCCTTGGAATGGGAGAAGAGTTGCTCACCAGATCAGAAATGCTCATGGCTGCGGTGGGCCAGACGGAAGCATGGGTATACCATGTTGCTTTCCCTGAAGGGAACAGATAATCCCAGCTTATAGAACATAGTGTAATATATGTGAGAACTTGGTACCAGTTTGCCCAGTGTCTCCGATAAGTCGCCCTAAAGGCTCGGCTCTGAAGACCATACGGTTAAAAATATTTTAAAGCCACTTGGCCACATGGTAGTTGCCCACTTCTGCAAAGTATGGTAAATTCACTCTGTAGGGGATCGTCCCACTGGGAACACAAATGTCGTTTACACTTTCGCCCCTGTGCCTAGTGGCAGAGGCCAAACCTGGGTCATTTCAGAGGATTCTCCACTGAATTTTTGGAGAGGCGCCTGCCTTTGACTTGAAGCTCCACACAAGCTGGGACCTCAGACTAATGGCAGGTTGTTCTTTCTCCACCCTTATACCATGAAGAATTTCTTAAGGAACAGGATCCTTTTGATGTGAGCTATAGGAAGCAAGGTTTCCCGAGAGTGCTCCTTTACTGACCAGAAGCTATCCCTCATGTGGAACACATGAAGTGATTACTTTTGAAGCTTGCAAACCCAGACACTCTATCTCTTTGGCCTTTGGAAGCTGAGTGAAACTAACAAAGTGGGTTCAAGACCCATGGATGAAAAGATGTTCATGCCTCCCAACAAAGGGTATGTTGAAACGTGTTGCTCATCCAAGTGCAGAAGTCCGTTACGGGCCATAGGATAGAAACGTGATGCCTGCCTATAGAAATCTCTGGAGTGGTCCGTACTGAAAGTGTCATGCACCAGGTGGTTTCTTCTCCATAACCAAATGGCATGCATTGGTAATGGATATGTGCTCCAGCGCCTAGCAGTGTGTGTGAAGCCATGTGTTTGGCAAAACTTTATTGATGGGCTGGCAAATGTTTCCCCGTTATGGGAAATGGGTATGTGCGTATGTGCCCTTCTAGCTAGGTGAAATGTATGTTACGCACTTTGCCCCTTCTGGATTTTGAGTTTTGCCAGAGTTCAAGACAAGGAGCCAATTATTTTGGAGACCTGGAAATAGCACTTTCACAGAGGTGGCTTCATGCTACCCCGTGTTCGCCGTATTTCATATTCGAAATGGACTAAAAGAAGCCTTGGGTGGAAAGCACTGGCAGGCTCGCCACAGATGGGATGTGTACCTGCAACTGATTAAGTAGAGAACAGCAATGTGATACCCAGTAATCATTTGGGAATGGCCTGTTCTCATCCAGCTTGTTCCAAGCAGGTTTTGAAAGGTTGGCGCACCTTTCCTCAACACACCAACCACGAGTTCATTCTCACATGCTATGCTCCGTGTTTCTCAAGGTGATATGGAATGAACGCCTTTCAGACTGCATAAGAAGGGAGTTTCTCACAGGGTAAATGTCATGTGTACTGACAGGCTAGCTGAAGATAATTTTTTTTTTTTTTTTTGCTGTACGCGGGCCTCTCACTGTTGTGGCCTCTTCCGTTGCAGAGCACAGGCACCGGACGCACAGGTCCAGCGGCCATGGCTCACGGGCCCAGCCACTCCGCGGCATGTGGGATCCTCCCGGACCGGGGCACGAATCCGTGTCCCTTGCATCAGCAAGCGGACTCTCAACCACTGCGCCACCAGGGAAGCCCGAAGATAATTTCTTATACAGTTGTCGTTCAGTGTATTGGGAACGGGACTCAGGTCGTGCGAGCACAGTGTCTTTGGTCTGAGGTATCCTCTGTCACTGTGCTGCATCAGCTCCCTTAAAATGGTGTGCTAACATAGAGCCACAAAAAGAGAATAGTCGGAGAAAGCAGGTTGATGCACATCACGAAGAACCCTTGCAGATTTCCAATACCAAGCCCTGTGTAGACAGCTGGCTCTCCAAGTGTTTCGCCCAAGTGGGTTCCTTCAACACTAGAGGTCACACCGAGTTCAGTGACCCCTGAATTGAAGAGGGCTGTGAGTTATAAACGTATCATTTGTACATGCTTCTTGGAAGTGGAGTGTAGCAACGGGTGCTCAAGGGCACGGGACGAGAAAGCCTTCCCAAAACAGGTTGCAGGGTGCTGCTCCTACATGGAATTCCCGTGTTTGTTCATTGCTGTGTGCGAGAAAGCCTATGTTCGTGTTTGTTCCCTCAGTGTGGGAAGTCCTTATTGAGTGAGGCTTCTGGTGACTTACGTTCACAAAAATCGTTCCGATCACAGGAGGGAACATTACGAACACTTCTGGGCACAGTGGCCTCAAGTCCTTTGCAAAGGATGGCTTTCCCGTTGCAGGGGATACAAGTTGCTCCCCAGCTCAGAAATGCTCATGAGTGAGGTGGGCTAGACGGAAGCATGGGTATACCATGTTCCTTTCCCTGCAGGAAACACATGGCGCAAGGTTCCAAAATATAGTGTAATCCCTGCGAGAACTGGGGTACCCGGTTTGCACAGGAGTTCCCATAATTCGCGCTAAGGGCTCTATCTGATGCCGACAAGGTGCAAAAGTTTTAAATGCACTTGGCTACGTGCTGGTTGCCCACCTCTGCAAAGTATGGTAATTTCACTCTGTAAGGGTTCTTCCCACTGGGAACACAAATTTCATTCACACTTTCGCCTCTGCGACTAGAGGCAGAGGCAAAACCTGGGTCATTTCATAGGCTTCTCCCCTGAGAATTTGGAGAGGCGCCTGCCTTTGACTTGATGCTGCAAAGAAGCAGAGACCTCAGGCCCAGGGCAGACTGTGCTGTGTCCACCCTCATACCATGGAATCAAAGATTCCTTTGATGTCAGCTCTCGCAACAAAGGTTTCCCGAGACTGTTCCTTTAGTGACCCAAAGCTAACCCTCATTTGGGACACATAAAGAGATTACTTTGAACCTTCCAAACCCAGATACTCCATCTCTTTGGTCTTTGGTAGCTTAGCAAAGCTAACAAAGTGGGCTCAAGTCCCATGGGCGAAAGGAGGCTCATACCTCTCAACAGAGGGCAGGATGAAACGTGTTTCTCCTAGAAGGAGTGCGGAAGTCCGTTACAGGCTACAGGATAGAAACGTGATGCACACTGATAGAAATCTGTGGATTGGTCCCATACTGAAAGTGTCATGGACGGGGTGGTTTCTTCTATATACCCGAACTGCCAGTATCAATAATGAACATGTGCCCCTGTGCCTGGCAGTGTGTGTGAAGCCACGTGTTTGGCAAAACCTTACTGATGGCCTGGCAAAAGTATTCCTGTTGATTGAAATGTGTATGTGCCCTTCAATTTAGGTGAAAGGTATGTTATGCATTTTGCCCGTTTTGGATTTGCAGTTTAGCCACGGAGTTTAAGAAAAGGAACCAATTATTTTAGAGACATGGAAATAGCACTTTCACAGAGGTACATTCATAGTGCCCCGAGTTCTGTGTTCCATATTCGAAATGGAATAAATGAAGCCTTGGGCGGAAAGCACAGCAAGGCTAGTTCTCCACACGGGACGTGCACGTGCAATTGACAAGCTAGGGGACAGCAATGTGCTACCCATGATCCTTTCGGGATTGGCCAGTTCTCATCCAACTTGTTCCGAGCAGGTTCAGAAAGGTTTGCGCCCCTTTTCCCAACACGTCAACCACGAGTTCATTCAAACAGTGCTATGCTGCATTTTTCTCAAAGTGATAGCGAATGACAGCCTCTCAGACTGCATAGGAAGTGATTTTCTCACAGGGTAAATGGGATGTTTACCTGACAGGCTAGATGAAGAAAATTTCATATGCAGTTGTCATTCAGTGTATTGGGAACAGGACCCTTGTCATGGTAGCACATAGTGTCTTTGGTCCCAGACATCCCCTTGCACAGTGGTGCATCAGCTCCCTTTGAACGCTTTGCTAACATTGAGCCATCTAAGGGGAATAGCAGGAGAAAGCAGGTTGGCGAGCATCACAAAAAGCCTTGGAGATTTCCAGTACCAAGCCCTGTGGAGACAGAGAGATCTGAAAGCATTTCACCCAAGAGGGTTCCTTCAACACTAAAGGTCATACTGAGTGCAGTGAAACCTGCAGTGAAGAGTGATGTGACTGAAAAACGTATCATTTGCACCTGCTTCTTGGAAGTGGAGAATAGGAAATGGTGCTCAAGTGGATGGAAAGAAAAAGTTTTCCCACCGAAAGTTGCAACGTGTTGCTACTACATTGATTTCCGGGGTTTGTTCATTGTTGTGTGAGAGAAAGACATCCTGGGTTTGTGTTTGTTCATTGAGTGCCTGAAGTCCTTACTGAGTGAGGCTTGATGTAACCTGTATTCACACTGATCAGTTATGACAACAAGAGGGAACATTTCAATCACTTACTGGCACTGTGGGCTCTAGTCCAGTTCAAGGGAGGCTTTTCCCGTAGCATGGGAAGAGTTAGTCCCCATTTCATGAATGCTTATGACTGAGGTGGGCCTGACGGAAACATGATATACCATGTTGCTTTCCCTGCAGGAAACAAATAGTCCAAGTTCTAGAAGATAGTGTAATCTATGCAAAAACTGTGTTATCCAGTTTGCCAGGGGCTCCCATACGTTGTGCTAAGGGCTTGGTTCTGAAGCCCACATGGTGCAAAAGCTTTTTAAGGCACTTGGCCATGTGCTCATTTTCCACAACTGCAGTGTATGGTAATTTCACTCTGTAGGTGGATGACGCTCAGGGAACAGAAATTTCGTTCACCCCTTTACCCCTGAGCATAGTGTCAGAGGCAAACATGGGTCATTTTAGAGGCTTCTCCACCGAAGTTTTGGATAACTGCCTACCTTTGACTTGAAGCTGCACACAAGCCTTGAACTCAGGCCCAGGGCCACTTTGTGCTTTCTCTTCCCTCATACCATGCAGACTTTTCTAAGGAATGGTATCACGTTGATACCAGCTCTCAGAACTAATGTTTTCCAAGAGTGCTCCTTTAGTGCCCAGAATCCATCCCTCATGTGGGACACATGCAGTGATTAGTTTCAAACCTTCCAAATGCAGAAACTCCATGTCTTAGGTCTTGGAAGCTGAGTGAACCTAACAAAGTGGGCTCAAGTCCCTTGGACAAAAAGAGGCTGATGCTGCTCAAAAGAGGACATGTTGAAACGTGTTGTTCTTAAAAGGAGTACAGACATCCATTACATTCTACATGATAAAAAAGTAAATCAGGCTGATACATACCGCTGGAGTGGTCCCGTACTGAGAGTGACATGCACTGGGTCGTTTCTTCTACATACTCGAACCCAACGTATCTATAACGGACATGTGCCCCTGCGCCTGGTGGAGTTGTGAAGCCACGTGTTTGACAAAGCATTACTGATGGATTGGCAAAACTGTTCCCCTTATGGGACATATGTATGGGCCCTTTAAGCTAGGTGAAATTTATGTTACCCATTAGGCCTTCCTGGATTTGGATTTTAGCCACAGAATTCCATAGAAAGAGCCAGTATTTAGGAGACCCAGAAATAGCACTTTTTCAGAGGTGCCTTCATGTTGCCCTGAGCTCTGTGTTCTGTATTCAAAAATGGAATAAACGAAGTCTTGTGCAGAAACATGGCAAGGTTCGTTCCCCAGACGGGATGTGCATGTGCAACTGACGAGATAGAAGAAAACAATGTGATACACACGATTCTTTGTGGATTGGCCAGTTTAAGCCAGCTCGCTCCAACCAGGTTCTGAAATTTTGCGCCCCTTTGCCCACACGCCAACCACGTGTTTAAACCAACCATGCTATGCACTGGGTTTCTCAAAGTGATATGGAATGACAGCCTTTCAGACAGAATAAGAAGGGAGTTTCTCACAGGGCAAATGGGATGTGTACCTCACAGGCTAGATGAAGAAAATTTCATATGCAGTTTTCGTTCAGTGTATAGGGAACAGGACACAGGTTGGGCGAGCACATAGTGTCTTTTGTCAAAACAATCTCCGGCACTGTGATGCATCGGCTCACTTAAAAGGTTTTGCACCCATACAGCCATCTAAAGAGAATAGCAGGAGAAAGGAGGTTGACGAACATCACAACGAAGCCTTGCAGATTTCCAATACGAAGCCCTGTGGAGACAGATGTGTCTGCAAGCCTTTCACGAGTGTTCCTTTAACAATAGAAAGTCATACCGAGTGCAGTGACACCTACGGTGATGAGTTCTGTGAGTTAAAACGTATCATTTGTACATGCTTCTTGGAAGTGGAACACAGCAAATGGTGCTCAAGAGGACGGGTTGAGAAAGCCTTGCAAAAACATGTGCAAGGTGCTGCTCCTTAATCGGAAGGCAGGGGTTTGTTCATTGCAATATGCGAGAAAGAAATCCTGTGTTCGTTTGTTCCTTGAGGGAGGAAAGTCCTTATTGAGTGAGGCTTGAGGTGACCTGGATTCACACACAGAGGATCCGGTCACAAGAGCAAACATTGCAATCTCTTCGTGGCACTCTGACCTCACGTCCATTAAACGGACACCTTCTCATGGCATAGGTAACAAGTTCCTGCGCAGTTCAGAAATGCACATGACTGAGGTGGAACTGAGTAAAGAAGTGGTAAATCCATGTTATTTCGGTGCAGGAAAAACATACGCCAAGGTTCTAGAATGTAGTTAAACCTATGCGAGAACTGTGGTACCTGGTCTGCATAGGGGCTCCCATAACTCACGCTACGGTCTCAGTCTAAAACCCACATGGTGCAAAAGCTTTTAAAGGCACTTGGCCACGTGCTGGTTGCTCACCACTGCAAAGTATGGTAATTTCACTCGGTAGGTGGACAGACCATCTGGAGCACAAATTTCGTTCCCTCCTTGAAAACTGAGCCTAGTGGCAGACCAAAAGCTGGGTCATATCAGAGGCTTCTCCACCGAGCTTTTGGAGAGGTGCCTATGACTTGAAGCAGCACACAAGCAGGGATCTCAGGTCCAGGTGAAGCTTATTTCTACTCTCACAGCATGAAAACTGTCATAAGGATCGGGATCACTTTGATGTCAGCTCTCGGAACCACGGATTCCCGAGAGGGCTTCTTTAGTGACCAGAAGCTATTCCTCTTGTGGGAAACATGCAGCAATTAATTTCGAAATTTCCAAACCCAGACAATCTATCTCTTAGGTCTTTGGAAGCTGAGCAAAGCTAACAAAGTGGGCTCAAATCCAACGGGCGAAAAGAGGCTCCTTTCTCTCCACAGAGGGCATGATGAGACGCGTTGCTCCTAGAAGGAGTGCAGAAGTCCCTTACGGGTTATAGGATAGAATCGTGATGGAGACTTATAGAAATGCCTGAATTGGTCCCATACTGAAAGTGTTATGCACTGGGTGGTTTCTTCTGCATAACTGAAATGCACATATCGATAACAGACATGTGTCCGTGCCCCTGGTGTTATGTGTGAAGCCACGAGTTTGCCAAAACCTTACTGATGGCCTGGCAAAAGTGTCCACCTTATGGGAAATTGGTATGTGCCCTTCAAGCTTGGTGAAAGGTATGTTAAGAATTTGGCTCCTTCTGGTTTGAGAGTTTAGCCATGGTGTTCCAGACAAAGAGCAAATTATTTGGGACACCTGGAAATCCAACTCTCGCTGAGGTGACTTCATGCTTACCCAAGCGCTGTGTTTAATATTTGAAATGCAATAAAAGAAGCTTTGTGCAGAAAGCACAGCCAAGCTCGTTCCCCACATGGGTTGTGTACCTGCTTTTGACATGCTGAAGGAAAGCAATGTGATACCCACGATTCTTTCTGGATTGACCAATTCTCATCCAGCTTGTTCAAAGCAGGTTCTGAAAGATTTGACCCCCTTTTCCCAACACACCAACCACCAGTTCTTTCAAACAGTTCTACCCATTGTTTTTCTCAAGGTTATATGGAATGACAGCCCTTCAGACTGCATAGGAAAGAAGTTGCTCACAGGGCAAAAGGGATTTGCATCTGAAAGGATAGAGAAAAAAATTTCATATGCAGATTTTGTTCACTGTATGGGTAGAGGAACTAGGTCGGGTGACCACATAGTGTATTTTGCCACAGATATCCTGTGGCTATATGGTGCATCGGCTCCCCTAAAACGTTTTGCTCACATAGAGCCATCTAAAGAGAATAGCAAGAGATAGCAGGTTGACGCACATCACACAGAAGCCTTGCATATTTCTAATACGAAGGCCTGTGGAGACAGATGTGTCCGCAAGCATTTTGCCCAAGAGTGTTCCTTCAAAAATAAAAGTCATACCGAGTTCAGTGACACCTGCGTTGATTAGTGCTGTGAGTTAAAAATGTATCATATTTACATGTTTCTTGGAATTGTACCATAGCAAAGGGTGCTCAAGTGGACAGGAGGAGAAAGCCTTTCAAAAACAAGTTGTAAGGTGCTGCTCCTACATTGCAGGCAGGGGTTGGTTCATTGCTGAGTGCCGGAAAGAAATCCTGGCTTTCTTTTTTTTGTCCCTTGGCTGTGGGAGGTCCTTATTGAAAGAGGCTTGAGGTGACCTGTGTTCACACAGAGCTGTTCCGATCACAGGAGGGAACATTGCAAAATCTACTTGGCACTGTGTCCTCAAGTCCATTGCAAAAGAGGCCATTCCTGTGGCATGAGAAACGAGTTGCTCCCCAACTCAGAAATGCTGATGGCTGAGGTGGGCTGGAAGGAAGCATGGTTACACTATGCTGTTTTTCCTGCAGGAAATACATGGCCCAAGGTTCTAGAACGTAGTATAATCTATGAGAGAACTGTGGTTCCCGGTTTGCATAGGGGCTCCCATAATTCACGGTGAGGGATCAGTTCTGAAGCCCACACGGTGCTAAAGCTTTTAAAGGCACTTGGCCACGTACTGTTTGCCCACCTTTGCAAAGTATGGTAATTTCACTCTGTAGGTGGTCGTCCCACTGGGAACACAAATTTCGCTCACACTTTCGCCCCTCAGCCTAGTGCCAGAGGCAAAAGCTGTGTCATCTCAGAGGCTTCTCCACCGAACTTGAGCAGAGGCGCCTGTCTTTGGCTTAAAGCTCCACACAAGCAGGGACCTCAGGCCCAGGGGTAGCTTGTGCTTTCTCCACCCTCATAATACGAAAATTTCTCTAACGAATGGCATCCCTTTGATGTCAGCTATCTGCACCGTTTGCTGAGAGTTCTCCTTTAGTGACCAGAACGTATCCCTCATAAGGGACACATCCAGTGCTTACTTTTGATCCTTCCAAACCCAGACATTGTACCTCTTAGGTCTTTGGAGGCTGAGCAAAGCTAACAAAGTGGGCTCAAGTCCCATGGGCGAAAAGAGGCTCATGCCGCATGTTGAGCTGCATAAGAGGGCATGTTGAAATGTGTTGCTCCTAGAAGGAGTGCAGAAGTCCGTTACGTAATAAACGATAGAAACGTGATGCAGTGTGATAGAAATACCTGGAGTGGTCCCATACTGCAATTGTCATGCCCTGGGTGGTTCCTTCTACATACCTGAACCGCACATATCAGAAACGGACATGTGCAACTGTGCCTGGGTTTTTGTTTGTTTTAATATCTTTATTAGAGTACCACTGCTTTACAATAGTGTGTCAGTTTCTGCTTTATAACAAAGCGAATCAGTTATACATATACATATACCCCAATAACTCTTCCCTCTTGCATCTTCCTCTGTCCCACTCTCCCTATCCCACCCCTCTAGGTGGTCACAAAGCACTGAGCTGATCTCCCTGTGCTATTCGGCTGCTTCCCACTAGCTATTTTACATTTGACTATATATATATATATATATATATATATATATATATATATATATATATATATATATATATATATATAAAGCCAGGACACTCTCTCACTTTCTCCCATCTTAGCCTTCCCACTCCCCATATCCTCAAGTCCATTCTCTAGTAAGTCTGCATCTTTATTCCCGTCTTGCCGCAAGGTTCTTCATGACCATTTCTTTGTTTTCGTTTTTTAGATTCCATATATATGTGTTAGCAAATGGTATTTGTTTTTCTCTTTCTAACTTATTTCACTCTGTATGACAGACTCTAAGTCCATCTGCCTCACTAAAATGACTCAATTTCGTTTCTTTTTATGGCTTAGTAAAATTCAACTGTATATATGTGCCACATCTTTATCCATGCATCTGTTGATGGACACTTAGGTTGCTTCCATGTCTTGGCTATTGTAAATAGAGCTGCAGTGAACATTTTGGTACATGAATCTTTTTGAATTATGGTTTTTTCATATGGTTTTTTCACATGGTATGTGCCCAGTAGGGAGATTGCTGGGTCATATGGTAGTTCTATTTTTAGTTTCTTAAGGAACCTCCATACTGTTCTCCATAGTGGCTGTACCAATTCACATTCCCACCAGCAGTGCAAGAGTGTTCCCTTTTCTCCACACCCTCTCCAGCATTTATTGTTTCTAGATTTTTTGATATTGGCCATTCTGACCAGTGTGACATGATATCTCATTGTAGTTTTGATTTGCATTTCTTTAATGATTAATGATGTTGAGCATTCTTTCATATGTTTCTGGCAATCAGTATATCTTCTTTGGAGAAATGTCTATTTAGGTCTTCTGCCCATTTTTGGATTGGGTTGCATGCCCTGCTTGTAAATTTTGGAGATTAATCTTTTGTCAGTTGCTTCATTTGCAAATATTTTCTCCCTATTCTGAGGGTCGTCTTTTCGTTTTGTTTATGATTTCCTTTTCTGTGCAAAGGCTTTTAAGTTACATTAGGTCCCATATGTTTATTTTTATTTCCATTTCTCTAGGAGGTGGGTCAAAAAGGATCTTGCTATGATTTATGTCATAGAGTATTCTGCCCCTGTTTTCCTCTAAGAGTTTAATAGTGTCTGGTTATTTGAGAAGATAAACAAAATTGATAAAACATTATTCAGACTCATCAAGAAAGAAAGGGAACCACTCACATCAATAGAATTAGAAATGCAAAAGGAGAAGTAACAAATGATACTACAGAAATACAGAGGATCATGAGAGATTACTGCAAGCAACTCTATGCTAATAAAATGGACAACCTGGAAGAAATGGACAAATTCTTAGAAACGCACAACAGTCCGAGACTGAATCAAGAAGAAATAGAAAATATAAAGAGACCACTCAGAAGCAGTGAAATAGAAACTGTGATGAAAAATCTTCAAACAAAAAAAAAGCCCATTACCAGAGGGATTCACAGGCGAATTCTATCAAACATTTAGAAAAGAGCTAACACCTATCCTTCTCAAACTCTTCCGAAATATAGCAGAGAGAGGAATACTCCCACAGTCATTCTAAGAGTCCACCCTCACCTTCATACCAAAACCAAAGATGTCCCAAAGAAAGAAAACTACAGGCCAATATCACTGATGAACATAGATGCAAAACTCCTCAACAAAATACTAGCAAACAGAATCCAACAGCACATTAAAAGGATCATACAGCATGATCAAGTGGGGTTTATCACAGGAATTCAAGGATTCTTCAATATACACAAATCAGTCAATGCGATACACCATATTAAAAAATTAACAAAGGAGAAAAACTATATGATCATCTCAATAGATGCAGAGAAAACTTTCCACAAAATTCAACACCATTTTATGATAAAAACATTGTAGAACATAAGCATAGAGGGAACTTTCCTCAACATAAAAAAGGCCATATATGACAAACCCACAGCCAATATCATCCTCAATGGTGAAAAACTGAAAGCATTTCCACTAAGATCAGGAACAAGACAAGGTTGCCCATTCTCACCACTCTTATTCAACATAGTTTTGGAAGTTTTAGCCACAGCAATGAGAGAAGAAAAGGAAAGAAAAGGAATCCAAATCGGAAAAGAAGAAGTAAAGCTGTCACTCTTTGCAGATGACGTGATACTATATATAGAGAATCCTAAAGATGCTATCAGAAAAATACCTGAGCTAAACAATGAATTTGGTAAAGTAGCAGGATATAAAATTAATGCACAGAAATCTCTTGCATTCCTATACACTAATGATGAAAAATCTGAAAATGAAATAAAGAAAACACTCCCAGTTACCACTGCAACAAAAAAAATAAAATATCTAGGAATAAACCTACCTAAGGAGACAAAAGACCTGTATGCAGAAAATTATGACACTGATGAAAGAAATTAAAGATGATCCAAATAGATGGAGAGTTATGCCATGTTCTTGGATTGGAAGAATCAACTGTGGAAATGACTCTACTACCCAAAGCAATCTACAGATTCAGTGTAATCCCTATCAAATTACCACTGGCATTTTTCACAGAACTACAAGAAAAAATTTCACAATTTGTATGGAAACACAAAAGACCCCGAATAGCCAAGGCAATCTTGAGATCGAAAAACTGAGCTGGAGGAATCAGGCTCCCTGACTTCAGACTATACTACAAACCTACAGTAATCAAGACCTTATGGTACTGGCACAAAAACAGAAAGATAGATCAATGGAACAGGATAGAAAGCCCAGAGATAAACCCACGCACATGTGGTCACCTTATCTCTGATAAAGGAGGCAAGAATGTACAGTGGAGAAAGGACAGCCTCTTCAATAAGTGCTGCTGGGAAAACTGGACACGTGTATGTAAAAGTATGAGATTAGAATACTCCCTAACGCCATACACAAAAATAAGCTCAAAATGAATGAAAGACCTAAATGTAAGGCCAGAAACTATCAAACTCTTAGAGGAAAACATAGGCAGAACAGAATATGACATAAATCACAGCAAGATCCTTTTTGACCCAACTCCTATAATGGGACCTAATGAAACTTCAAAGCTTTTGCACAGCAAAGGAAACCATAAACAAGACCCAATGACAGCCCTCAGAATGGGAGAAAATATTTGCAAATGAAGCAACTGACAAAGGATTAATCTCCAAAATTTATAAGCAGCCCATGCAGCTCAATAACAAGAAAGCAAACAACCCAATCCAAAAATGGGCAGAAGACCTAAATAGACTTTTCTACAAAGAAGATATGCAGACTGCCAACAAATACATGAATTAATGCTCAACATCATTAATCATTAGAGAAGTGCAAATAAAAACTACAATGAGATATCATCTCACACCAGTCAGAATGGCCATCATCAAAAAAATCTAGAAACAATAAATGCTGGAGAGGGTGTGGAGAAAAGGGAACACTCTTGCACTGCTGGTGGGAATGTGAATTGGTACAGCCACTATGGAGAACAGTATGGAGGTTCCTTAAAAAACTACAAATAGAACTACCATATGTCCCAGCAATCCCACTACTGGGCCTATAGCCTGAGAAAACCAAAATTCAAAAAGAGTCATGTACCAAAATATCCATTACAGCTCTATTTACAATAGCCCAGAGATGGAAACAACCTAAGTGTCCGTCATCAGATGACTGGATAAAGAAGATGTGACACATATATTCAATGGAATATTACTCAGCCATAAAAACAAATGAAATTGAGTTATTTGTAGTGAGGTGGATGGACATAGAGTCTGTCATACAGAGTGAAGTACGTCAGAAAGAGAAAGACAAATACCGTATGCTAATACATATATTATGGAATTTAAGAGAAAAAAGTCATGAAAATCCTAGGGTAAGACAGGAATAAAGACACAGACCTACTAGAGAATGGGCTTGAGGATATGGGGAGGGGAAGGGTAAGCTGTGAAAAGGGGAGAGAGAGGCATGGACATATATACACTATCAATGGTAAGGTAGATAGCTAGTGGGAAGCAGCCGCATAGCACAGGGAGATCAGCTTGGTGCTTTGTGACCGCCTGGAGGGGTGGGATAAGGAGGGTGGGAGGGAGAGAGATGCAAGAGGGAAGAGATATGGGAACATATGTATATGTATAACGGATTCACTTTGTTGTAATGCAGAAACTAACACACCATTGTAAAGCAGTTATACTCCAATAAAGATAAAAGAAACAAAAGATCCACCTCCTAAAGTGGGTGTGGGAGTTAAAGTAAAAAAAAGAAAAAACAAAAACGCTTTGCTCACCTACTGCTACCTAAAGAGAATAGCAGGAGAAAGCAGGTTGAACACATTACAAAGAAGCCTTGCAGATTTCTAATACGAAAGCTAATGGCGACAGATGAGTCTCCAAGCGTTTCTCCCAAGAGTGTTCTTTCAGCAATAGATGGTCATATCGGGTGTAGTGACACCTGTGGTGATGAGTGCTGTGAGTTAAAAAACATATCGTTTGTACATGCTTCTTGTAAGTGGAGCTTAACAGTGGTTGCTCAAATGACGGGAGGAGAAAACCTTTCAGAAACAAGTTGCAATTTTCTGCTCCTACATTACAGTCAGGGGTTGGTTCATTGTTGCATGCGGGAAAGAAATCCTGGGTTCGTGTTTGTTCTTTCCGGGCAGAGGGTCCTTACTGAGTGAGGCTTGAAGTGACCTGTGTTCATACTAAGCTGTCCTGATAACATGGGGGAACATTTCAGACTCTTCTTGGCACTGTGTCGTCATGGCCATTGCAAGGGCTGCCTTCCCCATGACATGGGAAATGTGTTTCTCTCCAGCTCAGAAATGCATAAGACTGAGGTGACTGGATAGAAGCAATGTTAAATCCTTGTTGCTTTCCGTACACGAAATACATAGGTCAAGGATCTAGAAAGTAGTGAAACCTATGCGAGAATTGTGGTACCCGGTTTGCACAGGGGCTCCCATAATTTGCGCTAAGGGCACGGTACTGAAGCCTACACGATGTAAAAGCTTTTCAAGGCACTTGGCCACGTGCTGGTTGCGCCCCTTTGCAACGTATGGTAATTTCACTTTGTAGGTGGATGGCCCATGTGGAACACAAATTTCATTCACTCCTTGATTCCTGAGTCTAGTGGCAGGGGCAAAATCTGGGTCATTTAAGCAGCTTCTCCACCAAGTTTTTGGCGAAGCGCTGACCTATGGCTTGGAGTTCCACTAAAGCAAGTACCTCAGGCCCAGGGGGAGCTTCTGCTTTCTCCATCCTCATACCATGAAGACTGTCCTAAGGAACGGGATCCCTTTGATGTCAGCACTTGGAACTACGGTTTCCCAAGAGGTCTCCTTTAGTGACAAGAAGCTATCCCTCGTGTTGGACACATGCCGCGATACTTTTGAAACTTCCAAATCCACACACTGTTGCTCATGACTTTTGCACCTGAGCCAAGCTAACAAAGAGGGCTCAAGTCCGACAGGTGAAAAGGGCCTTATGCCTCTCCGCAGAGGGCATGCTGAGACGTGCTTCTCCTAAAAAGGAGTGCAGAAGTCCGTTTACGGGTTATAGGATAGAAACGTGATGCAGGTTGATAGAAATCTCTAGAGTGGTCCCATACTGAAAATGTCATGAACTGGGTAGTTTTTTCTACATACCTGAAAGGCACGTAATTGTATCGGACATGTGCCCCTGCACCTGGTTGGGTGTGTGAAGCCACGTGTTTGACAAAACCTTACTGATGGCCTGGCAAAAGTGTAACCCTTATGGAAATATGTATGTGCCCTTCAATCTAGGTGAATTGTATGCTACCCATTCGGCCCTTCCTGGATTTAGAGTTTAGCCAGAGTTCGAGAGATGGAGCAAATTATTTGGGAGACCTTGAAATAGCACTTTAGCAGAGGTGCCTTCATACTGCCACGAGATCTGTGTTCCATAATCGAAATGGAATAAAAGAAACCTTGTGTGGAAAGCATGGCCAGGCTCGTTCCCTAGATGGGATGTGCATGGGTAATTGATGAGCCAGAGGAAAGCAATGTGATACCCACGATTCTTTTGGCATTGGCCACTTCTCATCCTGCTTGTTCCACGCCGGTTCTTAAAGGTTTGCTCCCCTTTTCCCAATACACCAACCACCAGTTCATTCAAACAGTGCTATGCACTGTGTTTCTCAAGGTGATATGGAATGTCAGCCTTTCAGACCGCATAGGAATGAAGTTTCTTCCAGGGCAAATGGGATGGGTACCTGAAAGACTAGATGAAGATAACTTCACATTCACATTACGTTCAGTGTATGGGAAACAGGACCAAGGTTGGATGAGCACATCCTGTCTTTGTCACAGATGTTCTCTGGTACTGTGGTGCATCGGCTGCCTTAAAACGCTTGGCTCACATAGAGCCATCTAAAGAGACTAGCAGGAGAAAGCAGGTTGATGCACATCAAAAAGAAGCTTTGTAGATTTCCAATATGAAGGCTTGGGCCGACATATGTGTCCGCAAGCATTTCGCCCAAGTGGGTTCCTTGAACAATGGAAGGTCATACCGAGTGCAGTGGCACCTGTGGTGATGACTGATGTGAGTTAAAAACCTATCATCTGTACATGCTTCTTGGATGTGGAGCAGAGCAAATGGTGCTCAAGGGGATGGGAGAAGAAAGCCTTTCAAAAAGAAGTTGCAAGGTGCTGCTCCTATATTGAAGGCAGGAGTTGATTAATTGCTGCATGTGGTAGAGAAACCCTGAGTTCGTGTTTGTTCCGTGAGTGTGGGAGGTCCTTATTCAGTGACGCTTGTCGTGGCCTGTGTTCACACAAAGCTGTTCCGATCACAGGGAGGAACATTGCAAAATCTTCTTGGCACTGTGTCCTCAAGCTCATTGCAAGGGCCACCTTCCCCATGGCATGGGATAAGAGTTTCTCCGCAGCTCAGAAATGCATATGACTGGGCTTCCCTGGTGGCGCAGTGGTTGAGAGTCCGCCTCCCGATGCAGGGGACACGGGTTCGTGCCCTGGTCCGGGAAGATCCCACGTGCCGTGGAGCAGCTGGGCCCGTGAGCCATGGCCACTGAGCCTGCGCGTCCGGAACCTGTGCTCTGCAACAGGAGAGGCCACAGCAGTGAGAGGCCCACGTACCACAAGAAAAAAAAAAGAAAAAGAAAGAAATGCATATGATTGCAGTGGGCTGGAGGGTAGCAATGGTAAATGCATGTTGCTTTCCATGCAGGAAACACATAGGCCAAAGTTCCAGAACGTAGTGAAATCTATGCGAGTACTCGGGTACCTGGTTAACACAGGGACTCCCACAAGTTGCGGTAAGAGCATGGCTCTGAAGTCCACACGGTGCAATATCTTTTAAAGGCACTTGGCTACGTGCATGTTGCCCACCTCTGCAAAGTATGGTAATTTCCCTTTGTAGGTGGGTGGCCCACATGGAACACAAATTTTGTTCACTCTTTGACCCCTGAGTCTAGTGGCAGAGGAAAAATCTGGGTCATGCAGAGGCTTCTCCACATAGCTTTAGGCGAGACGCTGACCTTGACTTCAAGCTCCGCAAAAGCAGGGACCTCAGGCCCAGGGGCAGCTTGTGGTTTCTCCACCGTCATACCATGAAGACTGTCCTAACGTGATTCCTTTGATGTCAGCTCTCGGAACCATGGATTTCCGAGAGCCCTCCTTCAGTGACCAGAAGCTATTCCTCATTTGCGACACATGCAGCAATTACTTACGTACTTTCCAAACCCAGACACTGTATCTCTTAGGTCTTTGGAAGCTGAGCGAAGCTAAAAATGTGGGCTCAAGTCTCATGGGTGAAAAGGGACTCATGCCTCTCAACAGCGGGCATGCTGAAACGTGTTGCATCTAGAGGGAGTGCAGATATCCGTTACGGGCTCAGGACAGAAACGTGATGCAGTCTGATAGAAATCCCTGGAGTGTTCCCATTCTTAAATTATCATGCACTGGGCGATTTCTTCTGCATACCCGAACTGCATGTATCAGTAATGGACATGTGCCCCTGCACCTGGCAAGGTGTGTGAACCCACGTGTTTGGCAAATCCTGACTAATGGCCTGGCAAAAGTGTCCCCCTTATTGGAAATATGTGCCCTTCAAGCTAGCTGAAAGGTATGTTACACATTGGTCATTTCTGGATTTGGAGTTTAGCCCCGGAGTTCCAGACAAGGAGCAAATTATTTGGGAGACCTAGAAATAGCACTTTCACAGAGGTGCCTTCATGCTGTCCCGAGTTCTGTGCTCCAGATGCAAAATAAAATAAAAGAAGCCTTTTGGAGAATGCATGGCTGACTCGTTCCCCAGATGGGATGTGCACGTGCAACTGACAAGCCAGAGAAAAGCAATGTGATATCCACGATTCTTTCGGGATTGGCCAGTTCTCATCCAGCTTGTTCCAAGGGGGTTCTGAAAGATTTGTGCCCTTTTCCCAATACGCCGACCACCGGTTCATTCAAAAAGTTCTACGCACCATTTTTCTAAAGTGATATGGAATGACAGCCTTTCAGAATGCATAGGAAGGAAGTTTCTCACAGGCTAAATGGGATGTGTACATACAGGCTAGATGAAGAAAATTTCATAGGAAGCTTTCTTTCAGTGTATCAGGAACAGGACCCAGGTCGGGCGAACACATAGTGTCTTTTGTCACAGACATCCTGTGTCACTGTGGTGCCTCGGCTCCCTTACAAGGCTTTGATCACATAGAACCATCTAAAGAGAATAGCAGGAGAAAGCAGGTTGACTCACATCACAAAGAACCTTCAAGGTTTTCAAAATGAAGGCCAGTGGACACAGGTAGGTCTGCAAGCGTTTCATACAAGAGTTCCTTTAACAATGGAAGGTCATCTGAGTGTAGTGACACCTGTGGTGGTGAGTTCTGCGAGTTAATAACATATCATTTGTACATGCTTCTTGGGAGTGTAGTGTACAAAAGGGTGCTCAAGTGGACAGGATGAGAAAGCCTTCCTAAACCGAGTTGCAGGGTGCTGCTCCTTCATTTAATTCCGTGGTTTGTTCATTGCTGTGTGCAAGAAAGAAATACTGGGTTCGTGTTTGTTCCTTGAGTTCGGCAAGTCCTTATTGAGTGAGGCTTGAGGTGACCTGTGTTCACACAAACGATTCCGATCACAGGGGGGGACCATTGCTTACCCTTCTTAGCACTGTGTTCCCAAGTCCATCGCAAGGGATGCCATCACCATAGCATGGGAAACAAGTGTCTCTGGAGCTCAGAAATGCATATGACTGAGGTGGGCCTGAAGGAAGCAATGGTAAATCCATATTGCCTTCCAAATGGGAAAAACATAAGCCAAGGTCTAGAACTTTGTGAAACCTATGCGAGAATTGTGGTGCCCAGTTTGCACAGGGGCTCCCATAAGTCACGGTAAGAGCTCGGTTCTGAAGCCCACCGTTGTAAAAGCCTTTGAAGGCTCTTGGCGATGCGCTGGTTGCCCACATAGGCAAAGTATGGTAATTTCACTATGTAGGTGGACTGCTGAGGTCGAACAAATATTTCATTCACTCCTTGACCTCTGGGCCTAGAGACAGACGCAAAAGCTGTGTCATTTGAGTGGCTTCCTCACCAAGTTTTGGACAGGCTCCTGCCATTGACTTGAAGCTCCACACAAGCAGGGACCTCAGATACAGGAGCAGCTTGTGCTTTCTCAACCCTCATACCATGAAGACTTTCCTAAACAAAGGGAACAATTTGATGTCAGCTCTCAGAGCCAAGGTATCCCGAGAGTGTTCCTTTAGTGACCAGAATATATCCCTCATGTGGGACAAATGCAGCGATTACTTTCGAAAGTTCCAAACCCAGACACTCTATCTCTTAGGTGTTTGGAAGCTGAGTGAAGCTAAGGAATTGGTCTCATGTCCCACTGGTGAAAAGAAGCTCATACCTCTCAACAGTGGGCATGCTGAAACGTATTCCACCTTGAAGGAGTGCAAATGTCCATTATGGGCTATAGGATAGAAATGTGATGCAGGCTGATAGAAAGTCCGGAAGTGTCTCTTACTGAAAGTGTCATGCACTGGGTGGTTACTTCTATATCCCAAAATCACACGTATCTGTAACAGATATGTGCCCCTGCACCTGGCGATGTGTGTGAAGCCACCTGTTTGGCAAAACCTATCTGATGTACTGGAAAATTGTCCCCCTTATGGGAAATGTGTATATTCCCTTCATGTTAGGTAAAAGGTAAGTTACACATGACCTTTCTGGATATGGAGTTTAGCCATGGAGTTCCAGACAAGGAGCAAATTATTTGGAAGCCCTGGAAATAGCACTTTCGCAGAGGTGACTTCATGCTGCCCCGAGCTCTGTGTTCCATATTTGAAATGGAATAAAAGAAGCCTTGTTTGGAAAGCAAGGCGAGGCTTGTTCCCCAGATGGGATGTGCACGTGCAATTGACGAGACAGAGGAAAGCAATGATACTCACGATTCTTTCAGGATTGGCCAGTTCTCATCCAGCTTGCTCCAAGAAGGCTCATAAAGGTTTCCAACCCTTCCCCCAACACACCAACCACCAGTTCATTCAAACAGTTCTCCGCACTGTTTCTCAAGGTGATCTGGAATGACAGCTTTTCAGACTACATAGGAAGGAAGTTTCTCACAGGGCAAAAGGGATGTGTACCTGACAGGATAGATGAAGAAAATTTCATATGCAGGTTTTATTCAGTGCATGAAGAACAGGTCGCAGGGCAGGCTAGCACATAATGTCTTTTGTCACAGACATCCTCTGGCACTGTTGTGCATCGGCTACCTTAAAACTCTTTGCTCACATAGAGCCATCTAAAGAGAATAGCAGGAGAAAGCAGGTTGACGAACATCACAAAGAAGCCTTTCAGATTTCCAATATGAAGGCCTGTGGAGACAGATGGATCTGCAATACTTTCTCCTAAGTGGGTTGCTGCAACAATAGAAGGTCATACGGAGTGGAGTGACACCTTTGGTGATGAGTGCTGTGAGTTTAAAGCGTATCACTTGCACATGCTTCTTGGAAGTAGAGCGTAGAATAGGGTTCTCAAGTGGCTGGGAGGATAAAACCTTTCAAAAACAAGTTGCAAGGTGCTGCTCCTACAGTGCAGGTGGGCTATGGTTCATTGCTGTGCATGGGAAAGAAATCCTTCTTTGTGTTTGTTCCTTGAGTGTGGGAAGTCCTTGTTGAGTGAGACTTGAGTTGACCTGTGTTCACACAAAGCAGTTCCGATCACAGGAGGGAACAGTGCAAACTCTTCTTGGCACTGTGTCCTCAAGTCCATTACAGGGGAAACCTTCCCGGTGCCATGGGAAAGGAGTTTCTCCCTAGATCAGAAATGCATATGACTGAGGTGGGCCGGATGGAAGAAATGGCAAATCCATGTTGCTTTCCTTGTGTCTAAAACGTAGTGAAACCTATGCGAGATTGGTGGTTCCGGTTTGAACTGGGGTACCATAAGTTGCGATAAAGGCTTGGTTTTGAAGCCCACATGGTGGAAAAGCTTTTAAATGCACTTGGCCAAGAGCTGTTTGCCCAGCTCTGCAGAGTATGGTAATTTCACATGTAAGTGGCCGGCCCAGGTAGAACACAAATTTCTTTCACTCCTTGACCCCTGAGCCTAGTGGCAGAGGCAAAATCTGGGTCATTTCAGAGGATTTTCAAATGAGCTTTTGGTGAGGCACCCATCATTGACTTGAAGCTCCAAAAAAGCAGGGGTCACAGGCCCAGGGCGAGCTTGTGCTTTCTCCACCCTCATACCATGAAACCTCTCCTAAGGAACGGGATCCATTTGATGTCAGGTCTCGGAACTACGGTTTCCCGAGCACGTTCCCTTTGTGACCAAAAACTATCCCTCGTGTGGGACATATGCAGCAATTACTTTCGAATCTTCCAAACCCAGACACTCTATCTCTTAGTTCTCTTTAAGCTGAGCGAAGCTAAAAAAGTTGGTTCAATACCCACAGGTGAAAAGAAGCTCATGCCACTCAACAGTGTGCATGCTGAGATGTGTTACTCCTAGAAAGAGTGCAGAAGATCATTACGAGCTGTAGGATAGAATCGTGATACAGGCTGATAGAAATCCCTGGAGTGGTCCCATACTTAATGTGTCATGCACTGGGTGGTTCCTTCTACATACCCGAACCGCATGTATTTGTAATGGACATGTGCCCCTGTGCCTGGCAGGGTGTGTGAAGACACGTGTTTGGTAAAACCTTACTGATGGCCTGGCAAAAGTGTCTCCCTTATGAGAAATCAGTATGTGCCCTTCAAGCTAGGTGAAATGTACGTTACCCATTTGGCCCTTTCTGTATTTGGAGTTTAGCCCCGGAGTTCCAGACAAATTATTTGGGAAACCTGGAAATAGCACTTTCGAGATGTGTCTTCATGTTGCCCCAAGCTCTGTGTTCCATATTCGAAATGGAATAAATGAAGCCTTTTTCAGAAAGCATGGCCAGGCTCGTTTCCCTGATTCGATGTGCACATGCACCTTACGAGCCAGAGGAAAGCATTGTGATACCCACGATTCTTTCAGGATTGGCCAGTTCTCATCCAGCTTATTCCAAGCAGGTCCTGAAAGGTTTGTGTCCCTTTTCCCAACACACCATCCACTAGTTTGTTCAATAGTGCTACACACTGTGTTTTCTCAATGTGATATGGAATGACAGCCTTTCAGACTGCATAGGAAGGAGGTTTCTCACAGGTCAGATGGCATGTGTACCTCACAAGATAGATGAAGAAAATTTTACATGCATGTTTCGTTCAGTGTATGGTGAACAGGACCAAGGTCGGGTGAGCACATAGAGTCTTTTGTCATAGATATCCTCTGGCACTGTGATGCATCAGTTCCCTTAAAACGCTTTTCTCACATAGAGTCATCAAAAGACAATATCATGAGAAAGCAGGTTGATGCACATTACAAAGAACCTTGCAGATATCCAATATGAAGGCCTTGGAGACAGATGTGTCAGCAAGTATTTTGCCCAAGAGGGTTCCTTCAACAACGGAAGGTCATGTCGAGTGCAGTGACACCTGCGGTGATGAATGCTGTGAGTTAAAAATGTATCATTTGTACATGCTTCTTGAAATTGGAGCATACCAAATGGTGCTCAAGTTGATGGGATGAGAAAGCCTTTCAAAAACATGTTGCAAGATGCTGCTCTTATATTGATGGCAGGGGTTGCTTCACTGCTGCATGCAGGAAATAAATCCTGCGTTCGTGTTTGTTCCTTGAGGGCGAAAGGTTCTTACTGAGTGAGGCTTGTGGTGACCTCTGTTCACAAAAAGTGGTTCCTATCACAGGAGGGAACTTTGCAAACTCTCCTGGGCACTGGGTCCTCAAGTCCATTGCAAGGGACGTGATCTCCATGGCATGGGGAATGAGTTTCTTGCCAGCTCAGAAATGCATATGACTGAGGTGAGCTGGATGGAAGCAATGGTAAATCCATGTTGTTTTCCATGCAAGAAACACATAGGCAAAGGATCTAGATCGCAGTGAAACCTATGGGAGAATTGTGGTACCTGGTTTGCACATGGCTCCCATATGTCGCACTAAGGGCTTAGTTCTGAAGCCCACATGGTGCAAAAGCTTTTAAAGGCACTTGGCCATGTTCTTGTTGCCCACCTCTGCAAAGTATGGTAATTTCACTCTATAGGTGGATCGCCCAGATGGAACACAAATTTTGTTCACTCCTTGACCCCTGAGCATAGTGGCAGAGGAAAATCTGGGTCATTTCAGAGGCTTCTCCACCGAGAGTTTTGCGAGGCCCTGGGCATTGCCTTGCAGCTCCACAAAAGCAGGGATCTCAGGCACAGGGGCAGCTTGTGCTTTCTCCACCCTCATACCATGAACATACCCTAAGGAACGGGATACCTTTGATGTCAGCTCTCGGAACCACGGTTTCCCGAGATGGCTCATTTAGTGACCAGAATTTATCCCTCGTGTGCAACACACGAGCGATTATTTTTGAAACTTCCAAACCCAGACACTCTATCTCTCAGGTCTTTTGAAGCTGAAAGAAGCTAACAAGCTGGGCTTAAATCCCATGGGTGAAAATATGCTCATGCCTCACAACAGAAGGCAGACTGAAACGCTTTTCTCCTAGAAGGAGTGCAGAAGTCCGTTACGGGCTATAGGATAGAAATGTGATGCAGGCTAATAAAAATCCGTGGAATGGTCAAATACTGAAAGTGTCATTCATTGGGTGGTTTCTTCTACATACTCGTACCACATGTATACGTAACGGACATGTTCCCCTGCACCTGTTGGGGTGTGTGAAGTCACGTGTTTGGCAAAACCTTACTGATGGCCTGGCAAAAGTGTCTCCCTTATGGGAAACCGGTATGTGCCCTTCAAGCTAGGTGAAAGGTATGTTACACATTTGGCCCTTTCTGGATTTGGAGTTTAGCCATGGAGTCCCAGACAAGGAGCACATTATTTGGGACACCTGGAAATTGCACTTTCGTAGAGGTGCCTTCATGCTGCACCGAGTTCGGTCTTCTATATTTGAAAGGGAATAAAAGAAGCCTCGTGCGGAAAGCATGGCCATGCTCATTCCCCAGATGATATGTGCATGTGCAACTGACGAGCCAGAAGAAAGCAATGGGATACGCACGATTCTTTCGGCATTGGCCAGTTTTCATCCAGCTTCTTCCAAAAAGGGTCTGAAAGGTTTGCGCCCCCTTTCTCAACACGCCTATCAGCCGTTCGTTCAAAGAGTGCTACAGTCCATATTTCTGATGGTGATATGGAATGACAACCTTTTAGACTGCATTGGAAGGAAGTTTCTCACCAGGCAAATGGGATGTGTACCTGACACACTAAATGAAGAATAGTTCATATGCAAATTTTGATCAGTGTATGGGGAAGAGGACCCCGGTCGGGCGAGCACATAGTATCTTTTGTCATAGACATCCTCCGGCACTGTGGTGCATCGGCTCCCTTAAAACGCATTGAGACACCTAAAGAGAATAGCAGGAGAAAGCAGCTGACGCACATCACAGAGCAGCCTTGCAGATTTCCAATACGAAGGCATGTGGAGATAAATGGGTTTGCAAGTGTATCACCCAAGAAGTTTCCTTCAAAAGTAGAAAGTCATACCGAGTTCAGTGACACCTGAGCTGATGAGTGCTGTGAGTAAAAAACGAATCGTTTGTACATGCTTCTTGGAAGTGGACTGTCGCAAAGCATGCTCAAGAGGACGGGATGAGAAAGCCTTACAAAAACAAGTTGCAAAGTGCTGCTCCTACATTAAAGGCACGGGTTGGTTCATTGCTGTGTGCGTGAAATCCTGGGTTCGTGTTTGTTTGTGCAGTGTGCGATGTCCTTACTGAGTGAGGCTTGAGGTGACCTGTGTTCACACAAAGCGTTTCCTATCACAGGAGGGAACATTGAAGACTATTCTTGGCATTGGATCCTCAAGTCCCTAGCAAGGAACGCCTTGCCCATGGCATCGGAAATGAGGTTCTCCCCAACTGAAAAATGTGTATGACTGAGTTGGCCCGGATGGAAGCAATAGTAAATTCATGATGCTTTCCGTGCAGGAAACACATAGGCCAAGGGTCTAGAACGTAGTGAAACCTATGCGAGAATTATGGTACCCAGTTTGCACAGGGGCTCCCATAAGTCACACTAAGGGCTCGGTTCTGAAGCCCACATGGTGCAAAAGCTTTTTTTTTTTTTTTTTAACATCTTTATTGGGGTATAATTGCTTTACAATGGTGTGTTAGTTTCTGATTTATAACAAAGTGAATCAGTCATACATAAACATATGTTCCCATATGTCTTCCCTCTTGCGTCTCCCTCCCTCCCACCCTCCCTATCCCACCCCTCCAGGCTGTCACAAAGCACCGAGCCAATATCTCTGTGCCATGCGGCTGCTTCCCACTAGCTATCTACCTTACTACGTTTGTTAGTGTGTATATGCCCATGACTCTCTCTCGTCCTGTCACAGCTCACCCTTCCCCCTCCCCATAACCTCAAGTCCGTTCTCTAGGAGGTCTGCGTCTTCATTCCTGCTTTACCCCTAGGTTCTTCATGACATTTTTTCCCTTAAATTCCATATATATGTGTTAGCATACGGTATTTGTCTTTTTCTTTCTGACTTGGTGCAAAAGCTTTTAAAGGCACTTGGCCACATGCTGGTTGCCCACCTCTGCAAAGTATGGTCATTTTACTCTGTAGTTGGACTGCTCACTTGCAACACAAATTTTGTTCACTCCTTGACCCCTGAGCCTAGTGGCAGAGGCAAAAACTGGGTCATTTCAGAGGCTTCTCCACCACACTTTGGCCAAGGCACTGGCCACTGACCTGATGTCCCACACAAGCAGGAACTTCAGGTCCAGGGGCCGCTGTTTGCCACCCTCATACCATGAACAGTTTCCTAAGGAAGGGGATCACTTTGATGTCACCTCTCGCAACAAAGTTTTCCGGAGACTGCTCTTTTAGTGACCAGAAGCTATCCTTGTGGAACACATGCAGCGATTACTTTCGAACCTTCCAAACCTAGACATGTTTTCTCTTAGCTCTTTGGAAGCTGAGTGAAGATAACAATGTGGCCTCAAGTCCCATGGGCGAAAAGAGGCTGATGCCTCTCAACAGAGGGCATGTGGAAACATGTTGATCCTAGAAGGAGTGCAGAAGTCTGTTATGGGCTATAGGTTAGAAATGTGATGCAGGCTGAAAAATCTCTGGAGTGATCCAAAAACGAAAGTGTCATGCACTAGGTACATTCTTCTACATACCTGAACCCCACGTATCGGTAACAGACATGTGGCCATGTGTCTGGCATGGTGTGTGAAGCTACGTGTTTCATAAAACCTTACTGATGGTCTGGCAAAAGTGTCCCCCTTATGCGAAATGGATATGTGCCCTTCAAGCTAGGTGAACTGTATGTTACCCATTTGGCCCTTTCTGGATTTGGATTTTAGCAACGGAGTTCCAGACAAGCAGCAACCTATTAGGAGACCTGGAAATAGCACAGAGGTGCTTTTATGCTGCCCCGAGCATCGTATTCCATATTCGAAAGGGAATAAAGGAAGCCTTGTGCGGAAAGCATGGCTAGGCTCATTCCACTAATGCCATGTGAATGTGCAACTGATGAGCGAGAGGAAAGCAAGTTTATACTCACGATTCTTTTGGGATTGGCCAGTTCTCATACAACTTGTTCCAAGCAGGTTGTAAAAGATTTCCGCTTCTTTTCCCAACACGCCAACCACGAGTTCATTCAAACAATGCTACACTCCGTGTCTCTCAAGGTGATATGAAATAACAGCCTTTCATTCTGCATAGGAAGGAAGTTTCTCACAGGGCAAATGGGATGTGTACCTGACAGGCTAGATGAATAAAATTTCATATGTAGATATCGTTCACTGTATGGGGAAATGGACCCAGATTGGGGGAGTCCATTGTGTCTCTTTTCACAGACATCCTCTGGCACTGTGGTACATCGGCTCCCTTAAAACACTTTGCTTACATAGAGCCATCTATAGAGAATAGCAGGAGAAAGCAGGTTGACGCACATCACAAAGAAACCTTGCAGATTTCCAATATGAAGGCCTGTGGAGACAAATGGGTCTGCAAGCATATCACCTAAGAGAGTTCCTTCAGAAATAGAGGGTCATACGGAGTAGAGTGACAACTTTGGTGATGAGTGCTGTGAGTTAAAAACGTATCATTTGTACATGCTTCTTGGAAGTGGAGTGTAGCAAAAGGTGCTCAAGTGGATGGGATGAGAAAGCCTTTCAACAACAAGTTGCAGGGTACTGCTCCTACATTGAAGGCGGGGGTAAGTTCATTGTTGTGTGTGAGAAAGAAATCTTGGGTTCGTGTTTGTTCCTTGAATGCAGGAGGTCCTTACTGAGTGAGGTTTGAGGTGATCTTTGTTTACACAAAGCGGTTCCCATCACAGGAGGGAACGTTGCAAACTTTTCTTGGCACTGTGTGCTCAAGTCCATTGCAAAGGATGCCTTCCCCGTGGCATGGGAAACGAGTTTTCCCCAGCTCAGAAATGTATATGACTGAGGTGGGTCAGATGGAAGCAGTAGTAAATCTATGATGCTTTCCGTGCTGGAAATACAATGGCCAAGTGTCTAGAATGTAGTGAAACCTATGCGACAATTGTGGTACCTGGTTTGCAACGGGGATCCCATAAGTTGCACTAAGGACTTGGTTCTGAAGCCCACATGGTGCAAATGCTTTTAAAGGCACTTGGCCACGTCCTGGTTGCCCCCCTCTGCAAAGTATGGTAATTTCACTCTGTAGGTGGTCGATCCATGTGGAACAAAAATTTCATTCACTCCTTGACCCCTGAGCCTAGTGGGAGAGGCAGAAACTGGGTCATTTCAGAGACTTCTCCACCAAGCTTCTGGAGAGGCGCCAACCATTGACTTTAAGCTCCTCAAAAGTAGGGACCTCAGGCCCAGGGGAATCTTTTGATTTCTCCACCCTCATACCATAGAGACTGTCCTTAGGAACGGGACAGTTTTGATGTCAGCTCTCGAAAGAACAGTTTCCCGAGAGTGCTCCTTCAGTGACCAGAATCTATCCCTCGTGTGGGACACATGCAACGATTACTTTCATACCTTCCAAACCCAGACACTCTATCTCTTAGGTCTTTTGAAACTGAGTGAAGCTAACAAAGTGGGCTCAGGTCCCACGGGTGAAAAGAGGCTCGTGCCTCTCAACAGAGGTCATGTTAAAACGTGTTTCTCCTAGAAGGATTGCAGAAGTCCATTACAGGCTATAGGATAGAAACATGACACAGGCTGGTAGAAATCCCTGGCGTTGTCCCATACCGAAAATGTCATGCATTGGGCGGTTTCTTCTACATACCAAAACCCACGTATCAGAATAGACATGTACCCCTGGGTCTGGCAGGCTTTGTGAAGCCTCATGTTTGGCAAAACCTTACTGCTGCCCTCACAAATGTGTCCCCCTTATGGGAAATTGGTATGTGCCCTTAAAGCTAGGTGAAAGGTATGTTATGCATTTAGCCCTTTCTGGATTTGAAGTTTAGCCATGGAGTTCCAGACAAGGATCAAATTATTTGTGAGACCTGGAAATATCAGTATCACAGAGACACCTTCATGCTGCCCTGAGCACTGTGTTCCATATTCAGAATGCAACAAAAGAAGCCTTATGCGGAAAGCACAGCCATTCTCGTTCCCACGATGGGATGTGCAAGTGCAACTGACAAGACAGAGGAAAGCAATGTGATACCCACGATTCTTTTGGGATTGGCCAGTTCTCATCCAGCTTGTTCCAAGCAGGTTCTGAAAAGTTTTCACCCTTTTTGCCAACACGCCAACCACCAGTTCATTCAAACAGTGCTATGTACCATGTTTCTCAAGGTGATATGGTATGACAGCCTTTCAGACTCCATAGGAAGGAAGTTTCTCACAGAGGAAATTGGTTGTGTACCTGACAGTCTAGATGAAGAAAATTTCATATGCAGATTTCATTCAGTTTATGGTGAATAAGACCCAGGTCGGGCGAGCACGTAGTGTCTTTTTTCACAGACATCCTCTCTCACTGTGGTGCATTGGTTCCCTTAAAACGCTTTGCTCACATACAGCCATCCAAAGAGAATAGCAGGAGAAAGCAGGTTGACACACATCACAAAGAAGCCTTGCAGATTTCCAATATGAAGGTCTGTGGAGACAGATGGTTCCGCAAGCTTTTTGCCCAAGAGGGTCCCTTCAACAATAGAAGGTCATACCGAGTGCAGTGACTCCTGCGTTGATGAGTGCTGTGAGTTAAAACTTATCATTTTTACATGCTTCTTGGAAGTGGAGTGTAGCAAATGTTGCTCAAGGGTACGGGTCTAGAAAGCCTTTTAAAAGCAAGTTGGAAGGTGCTGCTCCTACATTGAAAGCAGGGGCTTTTTCATTGCTGCATGCGGGAAAGGAAACCTGGGTTCGTGTTTGTTCCTTGAAAGAGATAAGTCCTATGGACTGAGGCTTGAGGTTACTTGTGTTCACACAAATGGTTCAGATCACAGGCGGGAACACTGAAAACTCTTCTTGGCACTGTGTCCTCAAGTCCATTGCAAGGGAGGCCTTTCCCATGGGCTATGGGAAACGATTTTCTCCCCAGCTCAGAAATTCATATGACCGAGGTGGGCCGTGCAGAAACAATAGTATACTATCTTGCTTTCCGTGCAGTAAATGCATAGGCCAAGTGTCTAGAATGTAGTGAATCCTATGTGCGAACTGTGGTACCTGGTTTGCACAGAGCCTCCCAAGACACTAAGGTCTTGGTTCTGAAACCCACAGGGTGCTAAAGGTTTTCAAGGCACTTGGCCAGGTGTTGATTGCCAACCTCTGCAAAGTGTGTTTATTTCACTCTATAGGTGGACGGCCCACGTGGAACAAAAATTTTGTTCAGTCCTTGACCTCTGAGCCTAGTGACCAAGGCAAAATCTGGGTCATTTCAGAGGTTTATCCACCGAGCTTTTGGAGATGTGCCTGCCTTTGACTTGAAACTCCACACAGGCATGGACTTCAGGTCCAGAGACAGCTGTGCTTTCTCCACCCTCATACCATGAAAACTTTCCTAAAGAACGGGATTCCTTTGATGTCAGCCCTTGGAATCAAGGTTTCCTGAGAGTGCTCTTTTAGTGACCAGAAGCAATCCTTCCTGTGGGACAAATGCAGTGATTACTGTCGAACCTTCCAAACCCAGACACACTCTCTCTTAGGGCTTTGGGAACTGATCTAAGTTAACAAAATGGGCTCTAGTCCAGTGGGCAAAAAGAGGCTCATGCCTTCAACAGAGGGCATGTTGAAATGTGTTGCTCCTAGAAGAGTGCAGAAGTCTGTTACAGGCTATAGGAGAGAAAAGTGATGCAGGCTGTTAGAAATACCTGGAGTGCTCCCATACTGAATGTGTCATGCACTGGGTGGTTTCTTCTACACACCCGAACTCCACGTTTGGGTAACCAGCATGTGCCCCTGTGCCTGGTGGTATGTGTGAAGCCACGTGTTTGGCAAAACCTTACTGATGGCCTGGCAAAAGTGTCCTCCTCATGGGAAATTGGTATGTGCCCTTCAAGCTGGTGAACTGTAGGTTACGCATTTGGCCATTTCTGGATTTGGAGTTTAGCTACAGAGTTCCAGACAAGGAGCCAATTATTTGGGACACCTGGAAATAGCACTTTCTCAGAAGTGCCTTCATGCTGCCCCAAGTTTGATCTTCCATATTCGAAAGGGAATAAATGAAGCTTTGTGCGGAAAGAATGGCCATGCTCATTCCACAGACGGGATGTGCACGTGCAGCTGACGAGCTAGATGAAAGCAATGTGATACCCATGATTCTTTCGGGATTGTCCAGTTCTTATCCAGCTTGTTCCAAGCAGGTTCTGAAAGGTTTGTGCCCCTTTTCTCAGCACGCCAATCACCAGTTCGTTCAAATAGTGCTAAGCTCCATGTTTCTCAAGGTGATATGGAATGACAGCATTTCAGACTGCATGCAAAGGCATTTTCTCACAAGGTAAATGGTTTGTGTACCTGACAGCTAGATTAAGGAAATTCCAAGTGCTTTCTTCGTTCTGTATATAGGGAACTTGACCCTGGTTTGGGGGAACACATAGTGTCTTCTGTCCCATTCTTCCCCTGCCAATGTGGGGTATAACTTGCCTTAAAACAGTCTCCACACATGGAGCAATCTCAGGAGACTAGCAGCAATCTAGCAGGTCGATGCACATCACAATTAAGCCTTACCAATTTCCAACATGAAGCCCTATGTAGACAGATATGGGTCTGAAAGCGTTTCTCCCAAGAGGGTTCCATCAGCAATAGGAGGTCATACCGAGTGTTGCGACACCTGCAGTGATGAGTGGTGTGAGTTTAAAACCTATCGATTGTATATGCTCTATGTAAGTGGAGCTTAGAGATGCATGTTCAATGTGACGGCTACTTGGAAGATGCTGTTCTTACAAGGAATGCAGGTATTTGTTTGTTGCAGTGTGCGCTAAGATGATCCTGGATGGAGTTTGTTCCTGGAGTGCAGGAAGTCCTTAAAGACTGAGGTGTGTGGTGACTCGTGCTTATACAATGCTGTTAGATCACAGGAGGGAACCTAGAAACCTGTTCTTGACAGTGATTTGTCATGTCCTTTGCAAGGGTGACCTTTCAGATGGCCTGACAGATTTTACCCTTCCCACGTAGCTCTTACTATTCTCATGTCTTTCAAACCTGTTCTTGAGCTGGTAGTAGTATTGTTTGCAGTATCTCTACCCTGCAGAACCAAATCACTTGTCATTCATAAATTTTTGTTAATTTCATTTTGTAAATTTTTATGTTCCAGTCTGTCTTAGGGGCTACCTGAATTGGGAACAAACCACTAATATTTGTTTTGTATAATTAACCCTCCACTCTGGAAGTTATGGGTAATGCCCTAAATAATACAAGATGCATACAGACCCATAGAAAACTGAGTGAAGATTCCAGGTGAAGGCAAAGATTATACTACCTAAGTCTTAAGAAGAGTCTGGAATAAGAATTTTGATGAATTTAGTCCATTCAGTAGCAGCCACACTTTTGATGGAATATGTACATGTCCAACAAATACACGTTTTAGAAAATACTTAGAAGTTTTTTTCCACTGATAGCATATTCCTAAGTTCAGTGAACGCCTAGTGAAGTGCTGAATGAGTATCCTGAAACAGTTTTTCTCTAAAGACTGGAAGATGTGGCTGCTGTATCTCGCTCTCTCATTCTTTCTCTCTCTCATCTATCTATCATCTATCAATCTCTATGTTGTATTCTTTTCTTTGTTTTCTTTTGTTTTTCTTGATTCCTTATCTCAGGGAAATATCTGTCAAAAGAGTTGAAGCCAAGCTAATGAAACAGAGATCAATGATCACCCTGACAAGAAATAGTCTTCGAAAAATAAGTGTGTGAAAATGATAAAAATAATTGAGTACTACAGTCTTAAATAATCTAAAAAATATAACAGTAAACTCAGGGGAAGAGAGAGGATATTATTTCCAGATTTACCATATTATAATATTATAATGCCCAATTTTCAGGCAAAAAAAAAAAATCACAGGACATAAAGAGTAAAAGAAAAGCATGGTTTATTCTAAAGAATAAAATACCTTTAACCCCGTACTGTCTAGGTGGGGAACAGATGCCCTCAAGCGACCTACAAGAAGAGGGGAGACCAAATCCAAAGCTGTGGAAACAAAGAAGAGAAAAGGAAGTTTCTCCCAGCAGCCTCAGGAGCAGTGGATTAAATCTCCACAATCAACTTGATGTACCTGCATCACTGGAAACACTGAATAGACAATGAATCATCTGAAAATTGAGGCGGTGGAATTTGAGAGCAAATCCAGACTTGGGGTTTGCTTTCTGCATCTAATTTATTTCTGCTTTTATGTTTATCTTAGTTTTGTATTTAGAGTTTATTATCATTGGTAAGTTTGTTTATTGATTTGCTTTCTCTCTTCCTTTTATATATACATAAATATTTTTCCCTTTTTCTCTTTTTGTGAGTGTGTATGTGTATGCTTCTTTGTGTGATTTGCCTGCATAGCATTGCTTTTACCATTTCTCCTAGGGTTCTGTCTGTCGGTCTTTTTTTAAATTTTAGTATAGATTATAGCGCTTGTTATCATTGGTGGATTTGTTTCTTGGTTTGGTTTTCTCTTCTTTCTTTTTTTATTACTTTTTAATCATTTTTATTTTAACAAATATTTTATTTTTTCTTTCTTATTTTAACACCTTTATTGGACTTTAATTGCTTTACAATTGTGTATTAGTTTCTGCTTTACAACAAAGTGAATCATTTATAAATATACATATGTTCCCATATCTCTTCCCTCTTGCATCTCCTTCCTTCCCACCCTCGCTATCCCACCCACCTACGTGGTCACAAAGCACCAGGCAGATCTCCCTGTGCTATGCGGCTGCTTCCCCCTAGCAATTTTACGTTTGGTAGTGTATATATGTCTACGGCACTCTCTCACTTTGTCACAGCTTACCCTTCCCCCTCTCGATATCCTCAAGTCCATTCTCTAAAAGGTCTGTGTCTTCATTCCTGTCTTACCCTTAGGTGCTTCATGACATTATTTTTTCTTAAATACCATATATATGTGTTAGCATACGGTATTTGTCTCTCTCTTTCTGATTACTTCACTCTGTAAGACAGACTCTAGGTCTATCCACCTCATGACAAATAGCTCAATTTTGTCTCTTTTTATGGCTGAGTAATATTCCATCGTATATATGTGCCACATCTTCTTTATCCATTCATACGATGATGGACACTTAGGCTGTTTCCACCTCCGGGCTTTTGTAAATAGAGCTGCAATGAACATTTTGGTACACGAATCTTTTTGAATTATGGTTTCCTCAGGGTATATGCCCAGTAGTGGGATTGCTGGGTCATATGGTAGTTCTATTTGTAGCTTTTTAAGGAACCTCCATACTGTTCTCCACAGTGGCTGAACCAATTCACATCCCCACCAGCAGTGTAAGAGTGTTCCCTTTTCTCCACACCCTCTCCAGCATTTATTGTTTCTAGATTTTTTGATGATGGGCATTTCCGACTGGTGTGAGATGATATCCCATTGTAGTTTTGATTTGCATTTCTCTAATGATTACGTAAGGTAGATAGCTAGTGGGAAGCAGCCGCATAGCACAGGGAGATCAGCTCGGTGCTTTGTGACCGCCTGGAGGGATGGGATAGGGAGGGTGGGAGGGAGGGAGAGGCAAGCGGGAAGAGATATGGGAACATATGTATATATATAACTGATTCATTTTGTTGTGAAGCTGAAACTAACATACCATTGTAAAGCAATTATACTCCAATAAAGATGTTTAAAAAAAATATGGTTTATCACATTGATTGATTTGCGTATATTGAAGAATCCTTGCATTCCTGTAATAAACCCCACTTGATCATGGTGCCTGATCCTTTTAATGTGCTGTTGGATTCTGTTTGCTAGTATTTGTTGAGGATTTTTGCATCTCTGTTCATCAGTGATATTGGCCTGTAGTTTTCTTTCTTTGTGACATCCTTGTCTGGTTTTGGTATCAAGGTGATGGTGGCCTCGTAGAATGAATTTGGGAGCGTTCCTCCCTCTGCTATATTTTGGAAGAGTTTGAGAAGGATAGGTGTTAGCTCTTTTCTAAATGATTGATAGAATTCGCCTGTGAAGCCATCTGGTCCTTGGCTTTTGTTTGTTGGAAGATTTTAAATCACAGTTTCAATTTCTGTGCTTGTGATAGTTCTGTTCATATTTTCTATTTCTTCCTGATTCAGTTTTGGCAGGTTGTGCATTTCCAAGAGTTTGTCCATTTCTTCCAGGTTGTCCATTTTATTGGCATAGAGTTGCTTGTAGAAATCTGTCATCATCCTTTGTATTTCTGCAGTGTCAGTTGTTACTTCTACTTTTTCATTTCTAATCCTATTGATTTGAGTCTTCTCCCTTTTCTTCTTGATGAGTCTGGCTAATGGCTTATCTGTTTTCTTTTTATCATCTCAAAGAACCAGTTTGTAGTTTTATTGATCTTTGCTGTCGTTTCCTTCATTTCTTTTTCACTTATTTCTGATCCGATTTTTATGATTTCTTTCCTTCTGCTAACGTTGGGGTTCTTTTATTCTTCTTTCTCTAATTGCTTTAGGTACAAGGTTAGATTTTTTATTCGAGATGTTTTCTGTTTCTTAAGGTGGGCTTGTGTTGCTATAAACTTCCCCCTTAGAACTGCTTTTGCTGCATCCCGTAGGTTTTGGGTCGTCGTGCCTCCGTTGTCATTTGTTTCTAGGTATTTTTTCATTTCCTCTTTGATTTCTTCAGTGATTACTTCATTATTAAATAGTGTATTGTTTAGCCTCCATGTGTTTGTAGTTTTTACAGATCTTTTCCTGTAATTGATATCTAGTTTCATAGCATCGTGGTCGGAAAAGATACTTGTTAGAATTTCAGTTTTCTTTAATTTACCAAGGCTTGATTTGTGATCCAGGATATGATCTATCCTGGAGAATGTTCCATAAGCACTTGAGAAAAATGTGTATTCTGTTGTTTTTGGATGGAGTGTCCTATAAATACCAATTAAGTCCATCTTGTTTAATCTATCATTTAAAACTTGTGTTTCCTTATTTATTTTCATTTTGGATGATCTGTCCATTGGTGAAAGTGGGGTGTTAAAGTCCCCTACAATGAGTGTGTTACTGTCGATTTCCCCTTTTATGGCTGTTAGTATTTTCCTTATGTATTGAGGTGCTCCTATGTTGGGTGCATAAATATTTACAATTGTTTTATCTCCTTCTTGGATCGATCCCTTGATCATTATGTAGTGTCCTTCTTTGTCTCTTCTAATCGTCTTTATTTTAACGTCTATTTTTTCTGATATGAGAATTGCTACTCCAGCTTTCTCTTGGTTTCCATTTGCATGGAATATCTTTTTCCATCCCCTTATTTTCAGTCTGTATGTGTCTCTAGGTCTGAAGTGGGTCTCTTGTAAACAGCATATATATGGGTCTTGTTTTTGTATCCATTCAGCCAATCTATGTCTTTTGGTGGGAGCATTTAGTCCATTTACATTTAAGGTAATTATCGATATGTATGTTCCTATTCCCATTTTCTAAATTGTTTTGGGTTCGTTATTGTAGGTCTTTTCCTTCTCTTATGTTTCTTGCCTAGAGAAGATCCCTTAGCATTTGTTGTAAAGCTGGTTTGGTGGTGCTAAACTCTCTCAGCGTTTGCTTGTCTGTAAAGGTTTTAATTTCTCCATCAAATCTGAATGAGATCCTTGCTGGGTAGAGAAATCTTGGTTGCAGGTTTTTCTCCTTCATCACTTTAAATATGTCCTGCCAGTCCCTTCTGGCTTGCAGAGTTTCTGCTGAAAGATCAGCTGTTAACCTTATGGGCATTCCCTTGTGTGTTATTTGTTGTTTTTCCCTTGCTGCTTGTATTTTTCATTTATTTATTTTTAACAGCTTTATTGGGGTATAATTGCTTTACAATGGTGTGTTAGTTTCTGCTTTATAAAAAAGTGAATCAGTTATACATATACATATGTTCCCATATCTCTTCCCTCTTGCGTCTCCCTCCCTTACACCCTCCGTCTCCCACCCGTCCAGGCCGTCACAAAGCACCGAGCTGATATCCCTGTGCTATGCGGCTGCTTCCCACTAGCTAGCTACCTTACGTTTGGTAGTGTATATATTTTCATGCCTCTCTCACACTTTGTCACAGCTCACCCTTCCCCCTCCCCATATCCTCAAGTCTGTTCTCTAGTATGTCTGTATCTATTTTCCTGTCTTACCTCTACGTTCTTCATGACATTTTTTTTTCTTACTTTCCATATATATGTGTTAGCTTACCGTATTTGTCTTTCTATTTCTGACTTACTTCACTCTGTATGATAGATTCTAGGTCCATCCACCTCACTACAAGTAACTCAATTTCGTTTCTTTTTGTGGCTAATATTCCATTGTATATATGTTCCACATTTTCTTAATCCATTCACCCAATGATGGGCACTTATGTTGTTTCCATATCCTGGCTATTGTAAATAGAGCTACAATGAACATTTTGGTACATGACTCTTTTTCTTTCTTTTTTTTTACATATTTATTGAAGTATGATTGGTTTACAATGGTGTGTTAGTTTCTGCTTTATAATAAAGTGAATCAATTATACATATACATATATTCCCGTATCTCTTCCCACTTGCATTTCCCTCCCTCCCACCCTCCCTATTCCACCACTCTAGGTGGTCACAATGTACCAAGCTGATCTCCATGTGCTATGCTGCTGCTTCAGCCTAGCTATCTATTTTATGTTTGGTAGTGTGTATATGTCGATGCCACTCTCTCTCTCTGTCACACCTTACCCTTCCCCCTCCCCATATCCTCAAGTTCATTCTCTAGTAGGTCTGTGTCTTTCTTCCTGTCTTACCCCTAGGTTCTTCATGACACTTTTTCTTAAATTCCATATATATGCGTTAGCATATGGTATTTGGCTTTCTGACTTCACTCTGTATGAGAGACTCTAGGTCCATCCACCTCAATACAAATAGCTCAATTTCATTTCCCTTTATGGCTAATATTCCATTGTATATATGGGCCACATATTCTTCATTCTTTCATCCGATTATGGACACTTAGGTTGTTTCCATCGCCGCGCTATTGTAAATAGAGCTGCAGTGAACATTTTGGTGCATGACTCTTTTTTTTTTTTTTTTTTTAGATTTAAATCTGTTTTTTTTTTTAACATCTTTATTGGGGTATAATTGCTTTACAATGGTGTGTTAGTTTCTGCTTTATAACAAAGTGAATCAGTCATACATAAACATATGTTCCCATATGTCTTCCCTGTTGTGTCTCCCTCCCTCCCACCCTCCCCATCCCACCCCTCCAGGCTGTCACAAAGCACCGAGCCAATATCCCTGTGCCATGCGGCTGCTTCCCACTAGCTATCTACCTTACTGCGTTTGTTAGTGTGTATATGCCCATGACTCTCTCTCGCCCTGTCACAGCTCACCCTTCCCCCTCCCCATAACCTCAAGTCCGTTCTCTAGGAGGTCTGCGTCTTTATTCCTGCTTTACCCCTCGGTTCTTCATGACATTTTTTTCTTAAATTCCATATATATGTGTTAGCATACGGTATTTGTCTTTTTCTTTCTGACTTACTTCACTCTGTATGACAGACTCTAGGTCTATCCACCTCATTACAAATAGCTCAATTTCGTTTCTTTTTATGGCTGAGTAATATTCCATTGTATATATGTGCCACATCTTCTTTATCCATTCATCCGATGACGGGCACTTAGGTTGTTTCCATCTCCGGGCTATTGTAAATAGAGCTGCAATGAACATTTTGGTACATGACTCTTTTTGAATTTTGGTTTTCTCAGGGTATATGCTCAGTAGTGGTATTGCTGGGTCATATGGTAGTTCTATTTGTAGTTTTTTCAGGATCCTCCATACTTTTCTCCATAGTGGCTGTACCAATTAACATTCCCACCAGCAGTGCAAGAGAGTTCCCTTTTCTCCACACCCTCCCCAGCATTTATTGTTTCTAGATTTTTTGATGATGGCCATTCTGACGGTTGTGAGATGATATCTCATTGTAGTTCTGATTTGCATTTCTCTAATGATTAATGATGCTGAGCATTCTTTCATGTGTTTGTTGGCAGTCAGTATATCTTCTTTGGAGAAATGTCTATTTAGGTCTTCGGCCCATTTATGGATTGGGTTGTTTGTTTTTTTGTCATTGAGCTGCATGTGCTGCTTGTAAAATTTGGAGATTAATCCTTTGTCAGTTGCGTCATTTGCAAATATTTTCTCCCATTCTGAGTGTAGTCTTTTGGTATGGTTTATGGTTTCCTTTTCTGTGCAAAAGGCTTCAAGTTTCATTAGGTCCCATTTGTTTATTTTTGTTTTTATTTCCATTTTTCTAGGAGGTGGGTCATAAAGGATCTTGGTATGATTTATGGCATAGCGTGTTCTGCCTAGGTTTTCCTCTAAGAGTTTGATAGTTTCTGGCCTTACCTTTATGTCTTTAATACATTCTGAGCTTATTTTTCTGTATGTTTTTAGGGAGTGTTCTAATCTCGTACTTTTACATGTACCTGTCCAGTTTTCCCAGCACCACTTATTGAAGAGGCTGTCCTTTCTCCACTGTACATTCCTGCCTCCTTTATAAAAATAAGGTGACCATATGTGCGTGGTTTTTCATCTGGGCTTTCTATCCTGTTCCATTGATCTATATATCTGCTTTTGTTCAAGTACCATACTCTTTTGATTACTGTAGTTTCATAGTATAGTCTGAAGTCAGGGAGCCCTATTCCTCCAGCTCCGTTTTTCATTCTGAAGATTGCTTTGGCTATTCGGGGTCTTTTGTGTTTCCAAATTGTGAATTTTTTTGTTCTAGTTCTGTGAAAAAATGCCAGTGGTAGTTTGATAGGAACTGCATTGAATATGTAGATTGCTTTGGAGAGCAGAGTCATTTTCACAATGTTGATTCTTCCAATCCAAGAACATGGTATATCTCTCCATCTATTTGTATCATTCTTAATTTCTTTCATCAGTGACTTATAATTTTCTGCATACAGGTCTTTTGTCTCCTTAGGTGGGATTAATCCTAGGTATTTTATTCTTTTTGTTGCAATGGTAAATGGGAGTGTTTTCTTGATTTCACTTTCAGATTTTTCATCATTAGTGTATTGGCATGCCAGAGATTTCTGTGCATTAATTTTGTATTGCTACTTTACGAAATTCATTGTTTAGCTCTGGGAGTTTTCTGGTAGCATCTTTAGGATTCTCTATGTATAGTATCATGTTATCTGCAAACAGTGACAGCTTATTTCTTCTTTTCCGATTTGGAGTCCTTTTCTTTTCTTTTCTTCTCTCATTGCTGTGGCTAAAACTTCCAAAACTATGTTGAGGTAAAGTGGTGAGAGTGGGCAATCTTGTCTTGTTCCTGATCTTAGTGGAAATGTTTTCAGTTTTTCACCACTGAGGATGATGTTGGCTGTGGGTTTGTCATATAAGGCCTTTTTTATGTTGAGGAAAGTTCTCTCTATTCCTACTTTCTACAGGGCTTTTACCATAAATGGGTGTTGAATTTTGTCGGAATATTTCTCTGCATCTATTGATATCACCATATGGTTTTTCCCCTTCATTTTGTTAATATGGTGTATCACATTGATTGCGTATATTGAAGAATCCTTGCATTCCTGGAATAAACCCTACTTGATCATGGTGTATGATGCTTTTAATGTGCTGTTCGATTCTGTTTGCTAGTATTTTGTTGAGGATTTTTGCATCTATGTTCATCAATGATATTGGCTTTTAGCTTTCTTTCTTTGTGACATCCTTGTCTGGTTTTTGTATCATGGTGGTGTTTACCTCATAGAATGAGTTGGGAGTGTTCCTCCCTCTGCTATATTTTGGAAGAGTTTGAGAAGGATAGGTCTTAGCTCTTCTCTAAATATTTGATAGAATTCGCCTATGAAGCCATCTGGTTCTGGGCTTTTGTTTGTTGGAAGGTTTTTAATCAGAGTTTTAATTTCAGTGTTTGTGATTGGTCTATTCATATCTTCTATTTCTTCCTGATTCAGTCTCGGCAGGTTGTGCATTTCTAAGAATTTCTCCATTTCTTCCAGGTTGTCCAGTTTATTGGCATAGGGTTCTTGTAGTAATATCTCATCATCTTTTGTATTTCTGCAGTCCGTTGTTACTCTTTTTCATTTCTCATTCTATTGATTTGAGTCTTCTCCCTTTTTTCTTGTTGAATCTGGCTAATGGTTTATCAATTTTGTTTTTCTTCTCAGAGAAACAGCTTTTAGTTTTATTGGTCTTTGCTATCGTTTCCTTCATTTCTTTTACATTTATTTCTGAACTTATCTTTATGGTTTCTTTTCTTCTGCTAACTTTGTGGTTTTTGTTCTTCTTTCTCTAATTGCTTTAGGTGCAAGTTTAGGTTGTTTATTTGCGATGTTTCCTGTTTCTTAAGGTAGGATTGTATTGCTATAAACTCCCCTCTTAGAGCTGCTTTTGCTGCATCCCATAAGTTTTGTGTCGTCGTGTCTCCATTGTCATCTGTTTCCAGGAATTTTTTGATTTTCTCTTTGATTTCTTCAGTGATCCCTTCGTTATTAAGTAGTGCATTGATTAGCCTCCATGTGTTTGTATTTTTTACAGATCTTTTCCTGTAATTGATATCTAGTTTCATAGCACTGTGGTCCAAAAAGATACATGATATAATTTCAGTTTTCTTAAATTAACCAAGGCTTGATTTGTGACCCAAGATATGATCTATCTTGGAGAATGTTCCATGAGCACTTGAGAAAAATGTGTGTTCTGTTGTTTTTGGATGGAATGTCCTATAAATATCAATTAACTCCATCTTGTTTAATGTATAATTTAAAGCTTGTGTTTCATTATTTATTTTCATTTTTGATGATCTGTCCGTGGTGAAAGTGGGGTGTTAAGTCTCCTACTATGAATGTGCTACTGTCGTTTTCCATTTTTATGGCTGTTAGTATTTGCCTTATGTATTGAGGTGCTCCTATGTTGGATGCATAAATATGTAGAATTGCTATATCTTCTTCTTGGATCGATCCCTTGATCACTATGTAGTGTCTTTCTTTGTGTCTTCTAATAGTCTTTATTTTAAAGGCTATTTTGTCTGATATGAGAATTACTACTCCAGCTTTCTTTTGGTTTCGATTTGCATGGATTATCGTTTTCCTTCACCTCACTCTCAGTCTGTATGTGTCTCTTGGTCTGAAGTGGGTCTCTTGTAGACAGCATATATATGGGTCTTCTTTTTTTTGTTTTTTGTTTTTTTTTTTTTTTTTGGCAGTACGCGGGCGTCTCACTGTTGCCGCCTTTCCCGTTGCGGAGCACAGGCTCTGGACGCGCAGGCACAGTGGCCATGGCTCATGGGCCTATAGCCGCTCCGCGGCATGTGGGATCTTCCCGGACCGGGGCACGAACCCGTGTCCCCTGCATCGGCAGGCGGACTCTCAACCACTGCGTCACCAGGGAAGCCCCCATGGGTCTTCTTTTTGTGTCCATTCAGCCAGTGTGTGTCTTTTGGTGGGAGCATTTAATCCTTTTACATTTACGATAATTATCGATATGTATGGTCCTATTCCCATTTTCTTAATTGTTTTGGGTTTGTTATTGTAGGTCTTTTCCTTCTGTTGTGTTTCTTGCCTAGATAAGTTCCTTTAGTATTTGTTGTAAAGCTGGTTTTGTGGTGTTGAACTCTCTCAGCTTTTGCCTGTCTGTAAAGGTTTTAATTTCTCCATCAAATCTGAATGAGATCCTTGCTGGATAGAGTAATCTTAGTTTTAGGTTTTTCTCATTCATCACTTTAAAAATGTCCTGCCAGTCCCTTCTAGATTGCAGTTTGTGCTGAAAGATCAGTTGTTAACATGGGGATTCCCTTGTGTGTTATTTGTTGTTTTTTCCTTGCTTTTTTTAAATATGTTTTCTTTGTATTTAATTTTTGACAGTTTGATTAATATGTGTCTTGGCATGTTTCTCCTTGGATTTATCCTGTATGGGACTCTCTGTGCGTCCTGGACTTGATTAACTTCTTCCTTTCCCATATTAGGGAAGTTTTCAACTATAATCTCTTCAAATATTTTCTCAGTCCCTTTCTTTTTCTCTTCCTCTTCTGGAACCCCTATAATTCGAATGTTGGTGCGTTTAATGTTGTACCAGAGGTCTCTGAGACTCTTCAGTTCTTTTCATTCTTTTCTCTTTATTCTGCTCTGCAGTAGATATTTCCACAATTTTACCTTCCAGGTCACTCATCCATTATTCTGCCTGAGTTATTCTGCTATTAATACCGTCTAGAGTATTTTTCTTTCATTTATTGTGTTGTTCATCATTGCTTCTTTCCTCTTTACTTCTTCTAGTTCCTTGTTATATGTTTCTTGCATTTTCTCTATTCTATTTCCAAGATTTTGAATCATCTTTACTATCATTATTCTGAATACTTTTTCAGGTAGACCGCTAATTTCCTCTTCATTTGTTAAGTTTGTTGGTTTTTTTACCTTGCTCCTTCATCTGCTGTGTGTTTTTCTGTCATCTCATTTTGCTTATCTTACTGTGTTTGTGGTGTTATTTTTGCAGGCTGCACGTTCGTAATTCCTGTTGTTTTTCGTGTCTCTCCCCCGACTGTTTGTTTCAGTGGGTTGTGTAGCCTTCTTGGTGGAGGGGACTAGTGCCTGTGTTCTGGTTGATGATGCTGTATCTTGTGTTTCTGGTGGGCAGTTCCCCATCTGGTTGTGTTTTTTGGGGTGTCTGTGGTCTTATTATGATTTTAGACAGCCTCTCTGCTAATAGATGTGGCTGTGGTCCTGTCTTGCTAGTTGTTTGGCATAGGGTGTCCAGCACTGTAGCTTGCTGATCATTGAGTGAAGCTGGGTCTTGACATTGAGATGGAGGTCTTTGGGAGATTTTCGCCATTTGATATTATGTGGATCTTGGAGGTCTCTTGTGGACCAGTGTCCTGAAGTTGGGTCTCCCACCTCAGAGGCACAGCACTGACTCCTGTCTGGAGAACAAAGAGCCTTTCATCCACACAGCTCAGAATAAAAGGGAGAGATATAAGAAAGAAAGAAAGAAATTGGATAAAATAAAATAAGGTAAGATAAAAAATAAAGTTATATGAATTAGAAATAATTATTAAGAAAAACATATTTTTAATGTAAATAAATAAAATAAAATGAACGGACAGAACCCTTGGACAAATGGTGAAAGCAAAGCTATACAGACAAAATCTCACACAGAAGCATACACATACACATTCACAATAAGAGGAAAAGGGGAAAAAATAATATATCTTGTTCTCACTGTCCACCTCTTAAATTTGGGATGATTCGTTGTATATTCATGTATTCCACAGATGCAGGGTACATCAAGTTGATTGTGGAGATTTAATCCACTGCTCCTGAGGCTGCTGGGAGAAATTTCCCTTTCTCTTCTTTGTTCGCACAGCTCCCAGATTTCAGCCTTGGATTTGACCTGGCCTCTACATGTATGTCGCCTGAAGGCGTCTGTTCTTCCCTCAGACAGGACGGGGTTAAAGGAGCAGCTCATTCAGGGTCTCTGGCTCACTCACGATGAGGAGAGAGAGGGGTATGTCGTGAGCCTGCAGCGGCAGAGGCCGGCGTGACGTTGCACCAGCCTGAGGCACGCTGTTTGTTCTCCCGGGGAAGTTGTCCCTGGATCATGGGACTCTGGCAGTGGCTGGCTGCACATGGTCCCAGGAGGGGAAGTGTGGATAGTAACCTGTGCTCGCACAGAGGCTCTTGGTGGTGGCAGCAGTAGCCTTAGCATCTCATGCCTGTCTTTGTGGTCTGCGCTGTTAGCCACAGCTTGCTCCCGTCTCTGGAGCTCCTTGAAGCTCCTTGAAGCTCCAAGAGACAAAGTCTCTTGCCTCTTTGGCAGGTCCAGACATTTTCCCTGACTCCCTCAGGGCTAGCCATGGTGCACTAACCCCTTCAGACTGTGTTCACGCCGCCAGGCCTCTCTCTGCAATTCAACCTAAGCCTGAGCCTCAGCTCCCAGCCCCCGCCCGCCCTGGCGTGTGAGCAGACACGCCTCTCGGGCTGGTGAGTGCCAGTCGGCACGGATCCTCTGTGCGGTAATCTCTCCTCTTTGCCCTCCGCACCCCTGTTGCTGTGCTCTCCTGTGCAACTCCGAAGCTTCCCCCTCCACCACCTGCAGTCTCCACCTGTGAAGGTGCTTCCTAGTGTGTGGAAACCTTTCCTCTTTCACAGCTCCCTCCCACTGGTGCAGGTCCCGTCCCTATTCTTTTGTCTCTGTTTTCTAAATTTTTCTTTTGCCCTACCCAGGTACGTGGGAAATTTCTTTACTTTTGGGGGGTCTGAGGTCTTCTGCCAGCGTTCAGTGGGTGTTCTATAGTAGCAGTTCCACGTGTAGATGTATTTCTGATATATCTGTGCAGAGAAAAGTGATCTCCGTGTCTTACTCTTCCGCCATCTTCCTCCTCATGATCCTATTTCATTCTTTCTTATGGCTGAGTAATATTCCATTCTATATATGTACCACATCTCCTTTATCCATATCTCTGTTGATGGACATTTAGGTTGCTTCCATATCCTGTCTAATGTAAATAGTGTTGCAATGAAAATTAGGATGCATGTATCTTTTTAAATTATGGTTTTCATTGGATATATGCCCAGGGGTGGGATTGCTGAATCATATGGTAGCTCTGTTTTTAGTTTTTTAAGGAACTTCCATACTGTTCTCCATAGTGGCTGCACCAGCTTACATTCCCACCAACAGCACAGGAAAGTTCCCTTTCTTCCACACCCTCTCCAGCATTTATTGTTAGCAGATTTTTTGCTGATGCCCATTCTGACTGGTGTGAGGTGATACCTCATTGTAGTTTTGATTTGCATTTCTCTAATAAGTAGTGATGGACATCTTTTCATGTGCTTTCTTGCCATCTGTATGTCCTCTTTGGAGAAATGTCTATTTAGATCTTCTACCCACTTTTGGATTGGGTTATTTGATTTTGTTGATATTGTTGAGCTGTTTGTACAATATAATTTGGAGATTAATCCCCTGTCAGTAGTTTCTTTTCGAAATACTTTCTCCCATTCTGAGGGTTGTCTTTTTGTTTTCTTTATCGTTTTCTTTGTTGTTGAAAAGATTTTAAGTTGAATTAGATTCCATTTGTATATTTTTGTTTTTATTTTCATAATTCTAGGAAGTGCATCAAAAAAGATCTTGCCATTTATGTCAAAGAGTGTTCTGCCTATGTTTTCCTCTAAGAGTTTTATAGTATCTAGTTTTACATTTAGGTGTTTAATCCATTTTGAGTTTATTGTTGTGTATGGTGTTTAGGAGTGTTCTAATTCCATTCTTTTACATGTAGCTGTCCAGTTTTCCCATCACCACTTATTGAAGCTGCTGTCATTCCTCCACTGTATATTCTCACCCCCTTTTTCATAGATTAGATGACCATAGGTGCATGGGCTTATCTCTGGGTTTTCTATCTAATCCCATTGATCTATATTTCTATTTTTGTGCCAGTACCATACTGTCTGATTACTGTAGCTTTGTAGTAAATTTGAAGTCAGGGAACCTGATTCCTCAAGGCACATTTTTCTTCTGCAAGATTGCTTTGCCTATTTGGGGTCTTTTGTGTTTCCATATATATTGTAAAAATTTGGTTCTAATTCTGAGAAAAATGCCATTGGTAATTTGACAGAGATTGCACTGAATCTGTAGATTGCTTTGGGCTGTATAGTCATTTTCACAATATTGATTCTTCCAATCTAAGAACATGGTATATCTCTCTATCTATGTCATCTTTGATGACTTTCATCAGTATCTTATAGTTTTCTCAGTACAGGTCTTTTGCCTCCTTAGGTAGGTTTATTCCTAGGTATTTTTTTCTCTTTGTTGAGATTGTAAATGGGATTATTTCCTTAATTTCTCTTTCTGATATTTCGTTGTTAGTTTATTAGAATGCAAGGGATTTCTGTGTATTAGTTTTGTATCTTGCTACTTTGTGAAATTCACTGAGTTCTTGTAGTTTTCTAGTAGCGTTTTAGGATTTTTCTACATATCATATCATGTCAACTGCAACCAATGACAGGTTTACTTTTTCTTTTCCAGTTTGGATTCCTTTTATATCTTTTTCTTCTCTTATTTCCATGGCTAGGACTTCGAAAATTATGTTAAATAATAGTGGTGAGAGTGGACATCCTTGTATTTTTCCTGATGTTAGAGGAAATCCTTTCAGGTTTTCATCATTAAGAATGATGTTTGATGTGGGTTTGTCATATATGACCTTTATTATGTTGAGGTAGGTTCCCTCCATGCCCACTTTCTGGAGAGTTTTTTTCATACAAGGATGTTGAATTTTGTCAAAAGCTTTTTCTGCATCTATTGAGATGATCATATGGCTTTTATTTTTCAATTTGTTAATATGGTGTATCAAATTGATTGGTTTGCATATATTGAAGAATCCTTGCATTCCTGGGATAAATCCCATTTGATCAGAGTGTATGATCCTTTCCATGTGTTGTTGGATTCTATTTGCTAGTATTTTGTTGAGGATTTTTGCGTCTATGTTCTTCAGTAATATTGGCCTGTAATTTTCTTTTTTTGTGATATTTTTGTCCGGTTTCAGTATCAGGATGATGGTGGGCTCGTAGAATTAACTTGAGATTTTTCTTCCCTCTGCTATATTTTGGAAGAGTTTGAGAATGATAGTTGTTAACTCTTCTCTGAATATTTGATAGAATTCGTCTGTGAAGCCATCTGGTCCTTAACTTTTGTTTGTTGGAAGATATTTAATCACAGTTTCAATTTCATTACTTGTGATTGGTCTGTTCATATTCTCTATTTCTCCTTGGTTCAGTCTTGGAAGTTTGTTCCTTTCTAAGAATTTGTTCATTTCTTCTAGGTTTTCCTTTTTATTAGCATATAGTTGCTTGTGGTAATCTCTTATGATCCTTTGTATTTCTGTGGTGTCCATTGTGACTTCTTTTTCATTTCTGATTTGTGTCCTTTTCATTTATTTTGTAATGAATCTGGCTAAAAGTTTAAGAATTTTATCTTCTCAAAGAACAAGCTTTTGGTTTCATTGATCTTTGCTTTTGTTTTCTTTGTTTCTATTTAATTTATTTTTGTTCTGATCTTTATGATTTATTTCCTTCTACCAACATTGGGTTTTGTTCTTTTTCTTCTTTCATTAGTTGCTTTATGTGTAAGTTTAGGTTGTTTACTTGAAATTTTTCTTGTTTCTTGTTTCTTGCATTGCTATAAAGTGTCCTCTTAAAACTGCTCTTGCTGTGTCCCATAGGTTTTGAATCATTGTGTTTTCTTTGTCATTGTCTCTAGGTATTTTTTGATTTCCTCTTTTATTTCTTCAGTGTTGCTTATTTACATATTGTTATTGTGGTTTTTACAGGGTTTTTTTTTTAACTGTAGTTTATTTCTAATTTCTAATCTCATAGAATAGTCGTCGGGAAAGATGCTTGATATGATTTCAATTTTCTTAAATTTACTGAAGTTTGATTTGTGACCAAAAATGTGATCTATCCTGGAGAATGTTCCATGTGCACTTGAGAAAAAGTGTACTCTGCTGCTTTTGGATGGAATGTCCTATAAATATCAATGAAATCTATTGGGTCTATTGTGTCATTTAAGGCTGTATTTCCTTCTGAATTTTCTGCCTGGTTATTCTGTCCATTGGTGTAAGTGGGGTCTTAAAGTCCTTCACTATTATTGTGTTACTGTTGATTTCCCCTGTTATGGCTGTTAGAATTTTCCTTATGTACTGAGGTGCTCCTATGTTGGGTGTGCAAATACTTACAATTTTTAGATCTGCTTCTTGGATTGATCCCTTGATCATTATGTAGTGTCCCTCCCTGTCTCTTGTAATAGTCTTTATTTTAAAGTCTATTTTGTCTGATATGAGAATTGCTACTCCAGTTTTCTTTTGATTTCCATTTTCATGGAATATCTTTTTTCCATCCCATCACTTTCAGTCTGTATGTGTCCCTAGGTGTGAAGTGGGTCTCTTGTAGACAGTATATGCACAGGTCTTGTTTTTGTATCCATTCAGCCAGTTTATGTCTTTTGTTCAGGGCATTTAATCCATTTGCATTTAAGGTAATTATTATTCAAAAAATTTTAAAATTTATTTATTTTTGGCTGTGTTGTGTCTTCGTTGCTGCACATGGGCTTTCTCTAGTCACGGCAAGCGGGGGCCATTCTTCGTTGAGGTGTGCAGGTTTCTCATTGTGGTGGCTTCTCTTGTTGCAGAGCATGGGCTATAAGCGTGCGGGCTTCAGTAGTTGTGGCACACAGGTTCAGTAGCTGTGGCTTGCAGGCTCTAGAGTGCAGGCTCAGTAGTTGTGATGCTTGGGCTTAGTTGTTCTGTGGCATGTGGGATCTTCCCGGACCAAGGGCTCAAACCTGTCTCCCCTGCATTGGCAGGCAGGCTCTTAACCACTGTGCCATGAGGGAAGCCCTTAAGGTAATTATTGATATGTGTGTTCCTATTGCCATTTTCCTAATTGTTTTGGGTTTGTTTTTATAGGTCTTTTTTCTTTCCTTCTTTTGTTCTCTTCTTTTTCTTGCCTAGAGTAGTTCCTTTAGCATTTGTTGTAAAGCTGGTTTGGTGGTGCTGAATTCTCTTAGCTTTTGCTTGTTTATAAAGCTTTTGGTTTCTCCATTGAATCTGAATGAAGCCTTGTTGTGTAGAGTATTCTTGGTTGTTGGTTTTTCCCTTTCATCACTTTAAATATATCTTGCTGCTCCCTTCTGGCCTGCAGAATTTATGCTGAAAGTTCAGCTGATAATCTTATGGGTATTCCCTTGTGTGTTATTTGTTGTTTTTCCCTTGTTGCTTTTAATAATTTTTCTTTGTCTTTAATTTTTGTTAAATTGATTAATATGTGTCACTGTTTGTTCCTTTTTGGGTTTATCCTGTATGGGACTCTCTGCGTTTCCTGGACTTTGTGTGATTATTTCCTTTCCCATGTTAGGGAAGTTTTTGACTATAATCTCTTCAAATAATTTCTCAGTTCCTTTCTCTTTTTCTTCCTCTTCTGGGACTCCTATAATTCGAAAGTTGTTGCATTCGATTTTGTCCATAGGTCTCTGAGACTCTCCTCAGTTCTTTTCAGTCTTTTTTCTTTATTCTGTTCCATGGCTGAGATTTCCATCATTCTGTCTTCCAGATCACGTATCCATTCTTCTGCCTCAGTTATTGTGCTATTGTTTCCTTCTAGTGTGTTTTTCATTTCAGTTATTGTCTTCTTTGTCTCTGTTTTTTTAGTTTTCTAGTTTTTGTTAAAGTTTTCTTGTATCTTCTTGATCTGTGTTCCCACTCTTTTTTTGAGATCTTGGATCATTTTTATTATCATTACTCTGAATTCTTTTTCATGCAGATTGCCTATCTCCTTTTTATTTAGTCGTTCTTGTAGGTTTTTATCTTGCTCTTTTGTCTGCAACATATTTCCTTGTCATCTCATTTTGTCTAAATTACTGTGTTTGTGGTGTCCTTTCTATAGGCTGCAGGATAGTAGCTCCTCTCACTTCTCCTGTTAGCTCCTTGGTGGGTGTGGTTGGTCCAGGTGCTTGTGCCATTATCCCCTTTATAGGTTGTTTGATTGGTGTTGTGGTGATCAGAGCCTATCTTAGATAATGAGTGGGGCCTCCCCTTTGCTCTGTGTTTCTCACTGCCTTTTCAGGGGCGGGATCTGCTCCTATTGAATATAATTTCCTTAGTTGTTGGAGTAGAGGCACCCAGATCTGTTTCTTTGCTTTCATTCTGATCTGCGTTCGAGGTAGGTGGGATTGGAGCACTCCTTCTGGGAGAGAAGCTACTGAATATTCCTCCTCTGGAACTGTTCATCTGTGATTGTGCTCTGTTTTGTCTCCTTTGGCCTGTTGTGTGGGCTCACAAAGTATATTGTTGTTGACACAGCTCTTGGTCTCACCTTAACTGTGGGTATGCCAGAAATTGGTCCTGGTGACTCTCAGGTTTTGTTTTCACCCAGCTACCAGTGCAGGTCCACTGAGGTCAGGTCCCAGGACTGCAGTAGTCATGCACTGGATCCACTGTGGGGAATATGGAGGCAGCTCAGACTCTGGTCTGGCCCAACCCCCACGTTTATATGCTCAAAGAGCCCACAGTTTCTACAGCCAGACTCAGACTCATCTCAGCTGCAAGAGCACTTGTCTTTTCGGATGTGTTACAATGAATTTAGGAAGCCATGAATGAAGGTATAACTCCACAATTCTTGCAACCACAAGGAGAAATTTCAGCTCTTCTTCCTTAGTCACACAGCCCCTGGGCCTCAGCTGTTTCAGCCCCTCCCCTGGGCAGATTTCCTAGTGGAGGGAGCTATCTGTACTCTCCTGGGACAACAGGGCATGTCCTGAGACCCATACTCGGTTTTCCTAGTGGGGGGATGTATCCGTATTCTCCTGCGACAGCAGGGCAGGTCCTGGCCCCTGCTGATGGATTTCCTAGTCTTGGAAGCTATCTGTGTCTTCCTGGGACAGTGTGGTGTGTCCCAGCACCTACTGGCAAATTTCCTAGTAACAAGAGGTTTCTGTGAGCTCCTGGGACAGCAGGGCAGGTCCTGGCAGCCACTATCAGATTTCCTAGCAGCAAGAGCTATCCTTGCACTCCCAGGACAGTAGGGTGGGTTCTGGCACTCACTGACAGATTTTGTAGCTGTGGAAGCTATTCTCACCTTCCTGGGACAGAATGGGCATGTTCTGGAGCTCACTGGCAGAATTCCTAGAGGGGGAAGCTGTACTCACACTTCTGGGTCAGCAGGGGTGGTGCCTGGCTTTTGCCTGTCTAGAAGAGGCAGTCAGTGCCTGCCTCTGGAGCCCAAGATGGCGGTGGGGGTGACTTACGCCCATCCACTCAGTTCCTGTAGGCAGTGTTGTTTCCTGGGAGCACTCACAGGGAAAGGACTTCTTATGGTTGTCTCGCCTCTCTCCTACTGTGCCTCCCAATAATGGTGCCTTGCCTCCCTGGCAGGCCCAGGCTTCTTCCCAGTACACCTCAGTTGCCATGGCCCCACCTCCTCAGGCTGTTTCTGCACCTAACCCTGGTCCTCTACTTGGGACTGAACTTTGGAGTCTGAGCTTCAGCACTCGACTCCCACCCTCACCAACAGAGGAGTGTCTCAGGTTGGCAGGCAGTGCTGACCCTCTGTGCAGTTTATTGTACATTTTGCCTTCCACAAAAATGTTGCTGCTCTCCCCTTCTTAGGCTCCAAACCTCCCCCTCCATCCCATCTAATTTCTCTGTTGGTGAGGAGCCTTCCCAAGGTGTGGGAACTTTTCCTCCTTACAGCTCCCTGCCCAGGGCACAGGCCCTGTCCTGATTCCTTCTTTTTCTTTTTCCTTTTGTCCTACCCAGTTACATGGAGGTTTTCTTGTCTTTTTGGACATCTGAGATCTTCTGCCAGTGCTCAGTAGCTGTTCTGTGTGAATTGTTCCACTTGTAGGTGTATCTTCAATGTTTCTGCGTAGGGACGTGAATTCTGCCTCCTACTCCTGTGCCATCTTGATCCCGACCTCTCACCATTCTTATTAATAACACATTTAATGGGGAGGGGTGGAATAGGAGAGCAAAAGTGCAATACAAACTTCACCCCAGACTTATGGTCTGCCTCAATCATGCACGGTCCACAGTCCCTCACACAGGGAAAGTGTAATGGACAATTAAGAATCCAAAGAGTACAGCTTAGCAGTTAAGAAAAGCCAAGCTCATTTTGTGAAATTCTCTGGATTCAGATTTCAGCTCTGCTGCTTATTGGCTTCAAAACCTTTAATGAGATTCTAAATCCTTCTGTCTCTTCATGAGGCTTGTTTAGGTGGCCACAAGGCAAGTAGATCTTCATATCCTCCCACCAGAATCTAAAGTTTCTCTAGAGGTCTTAACAGCATTCAACCACAAAGTCAGTTCAGACAGTCTTAACAACACAGTGCTCTCTCAAGGCTGTCTCCTTGAAAATGGGTTCCACTCGCAAACATTATCATTTTGTTGTTGTTGTTGTTTTGGGTTATTTTTGTGGTACGCAGGCCTTCTCACTGTTGTGGCCTCTCCCGTTGCGGAGTAACAGGCTCCGGACGCACAGGCTCAGCGGCCATGGCTCATGGGTCTAGCCGCTCCACGGCATGTGGGATCTTCCCGGACCGGGGCACGAACCCATGTCCCCTGCATTGGCAGGCAGACTCTCAACCACTGCGCCACCAGGGAAGCCCCAAACATTATCTTTTTGAATAACCTTTCTGTCCCTTTCTCACTCTCTTTTCCTTCTAAGACTCCCATAACATGTATTTAATTTAATTGTGTCCTATAATTAAATTGAATTAAATTAATTTAATTCAATTTAATTGTGTCCTATAAGTCCCTTAAGCTATCTTCAGTCCTTTGCATTCTTTTTTTTTCTCCTCTGATTGGATGATCTTCACTGTCCTATCTTTGAGTTCACTGGTCTTCTTTTCTGTTTGATGTAGTCTGCTACTGAAAGCTTCTATTGAATTTTTCAATTCTGTTATTGTATTCTTCAGCTGTATGATTTCTCTTTGGTGCTCTTTGATCATTTTTATCTCTTTGTTGAAATTTTCACTTTGTTCATGCTTTTTTTTTTTTTTTTTTTTTGTGGTACGCGGGCCTCTCACTGTTCTGGCCTCTCCCGTCGCAGAGCACAGGCTCCGGACACGCAGGCCCAGCGGCCATGGCTCATGGGCCCAGCTGCTCCGCGGAATGTGGGATCCTCCCAGACCGGGGCATGAACCCGTGTCCCCTGCATCAGCAGGCGGACCCCCAACCACTGTGCAACCAGGGAAGCTCTGTTCATGCATTTTTATCTTGACCGTGGTGAATGTTTTTATGACCTTTATTTTGAATCATCTGTTGGGGAAATCATTTGCCTATATTTCATTGGGATTGTTTCCTTTAGATTTGTCATGTTCTTTTGTTTGGAACATATTCCCCTGTTTCTTCATTTTCTTTGATTCCCTGTGTTTGGTTTGTGCATTAGATAAAACATTCATCTTTCTCTGTCTTGGTAGACTAGACTTATGTAAGAGATGAACCTCATCAATCAGTCTGGCCCAAGATTCTGGGTGCCTCTCAAATCCTTGTGCTTGTTCAAACTGCTGTTTTTGTTCTTGGTGGTGTCCAGTAGATTAGGATGTTCCGAGTCCCATCAGTGTCCTGTAAACAGGGTAAATGCTCACACACATTTTCACATTCCCAGAAGACTATTTATTGCCTGCTTTTTCATCTCCCAGATGCAGGATAATTGGAATCCAAACCTTCAGGCAGCAGTTGGGAAAGTTGGGATGTTAGATATGCAGTCTGTCCCCTGTCAGAGAAAAACTGTGAGCTCTTTGTTTTTTGCCTAATTGCTCTGTCTTGAGCCAGGGACAATAGCCATTGGAAGTGCTTGTGTGCCCACATAGAACCACATCTTTGTTCTCTGTGGTCCTGGGGACCCACAAATACCTAGCCCCATCAACTTCTAGAGCTAGGTGATCTGTGAGCTATTCCTTTGGTTGGCAGCCATAAAAGTTGAGGCAATGGATGTGTGGACAAGATCCTTCCAGAGGGGCAGCTGAAGGCTTGGTTTTGCTGTTGGGGAGAGCCAGTGTATATGGCTTGGGAAGTGCCCACAAGCCCTTTCATGTTCATGGATAAACCCAGTCATCTCCCAGATGTAAGCTAACTAGAAGTCCAACCATCAGGCAACAGTTGAAAAAGTATGCAGTCAAACCCTTCTAGGGAGAAACTGAGAGCATTACTTTCTCTTCTTGCTCTCTCTGCATTATGCCTGGGTGATAGATATGGGAAGTGTTCATACACCCCTTTAAAGACACCCTCTTTGTTTATCCTGGGGGACTTGTGACTACCAAGCCCTTTAGGTTCTCAGAGCTGTATGATTTCAGAGCCAGTCCCTTGGGTAGCAGCTCTGAAGAGCTCTACATGTGTGTTCCAAACCCTTTTCTCTTCAGGAATTTGTAGTTTGTAGTTTCCTCTTGATTGGAAGGTGCTGTGCCAGCGGTGGGGTTTATGATGTGTGTGTCTCAGGTTTTCCTACCTGTATAAATATGGGCATTTTCTCAGTTTCCTGATTAGTCACTCCACTAATTTCTTTCAGTCTGAGTTGATTCATGTGTAGCTATTTATTAAGTGCATCCCTGGGAGGAAGGAAAGTCAGGAGCCTTCTATTCTGCCATCTTACCTGCTTCCTTGTTTATATGGATTAGCAGACATGGAGGAGGTGCCCTTGGACACTGGGTTAATGTAATTTATTTTCACCTCAAATTGGGCTTCTCCTAGAGAGGGAGAAAAATCATTATAATTAATAGGAAAATGGTTGTAAAGATATACATTGTTGGCAGGGTTTAAATTTATCATATTTCCAGAGATTAGTAAAACCTGTAATTTTATCTGCACAATCTCTTAAGATTTGTTGGTATTGGATGTGGATTACAGCATTTTTAATCTGATTGCACTAATCACGAGCATCCTGGTTGTAATGTTTGGTACATACTATCTCTGGGTATTCCTTAAATGTGATTCAATAGATAGTGGTCCATTGATCTATTCGTCCAGTGACACAAGTTGATAATAGTTGGTTTAATCTGATTTGAAGTAAAAGATGGCTAATAGAGCTTAGATGCCATCTATGAGTCAGTAATGATGTTATAGAGAGTAACCTAGATGAAAGGATGTTGCTAGTGGTAGTAAAATTAAGAGGAGTGCTAGCTTTGGTGTTATTGTATGTGGATAGTAAATATTGTCTCTGTGTTAGTAAGACTGACCAACTGAAACAACTATCAGCATGGTTCCCATTGTCAAAAATCTAACCTGTGTTGTGTCTCCCTGTGGTGTACATGTGGCATGCTACTTCCATACATACATTTTCTGCAGTATTGTGTAGATTACCTAGTGTGTAGATTACCATAGCTAGGTTGATCTATTGTTGGATGTATAATCGACATTAGTGAGAGTAGAAACTTCTCAGGTAAGAAAAATGCAGAACAACACAGTAGTGGTAAAAGTTGAAGGTCATGTATGGTTAGCAGTAGGGGATCTGATCTTCCCCTAAGTATTATCTAAATGGTGCTACTCAGTCCAAGAGCAATTAGTTCCACCTGCTGGGTGACAGGAGCAGGTCATTGTTTGCTCCACAGTGCCCTTGGTGGAGTGAAGTACATGGGTGGAAAAAGAGGACTGTTCTCTCTCCACATAGTGGTGTGTGATTTGTGGATCATATTATGCTGGATGGTGAGTAGATGGACTGAGAATGGACCCACAGTTAGTGGTCCATGCCAGATGCTTGTCAGGATTGATGAAGAAATGGCTATGCTCTGGATTTTCTATTAGGTAGAAGGAAAACGTGAAAGTACCAGGTAGATATTCCTTTGCACTTGGTGGTTGTGTCAGGACTCCGATATACATAAAAATGGGTAATCATGTTGTGTCCAGTGTGCAGAAATTGCTGCACCAGTATTTTGGTGATTTCCTAGTTTATGTGAATTTAATAAGGTATAGCTATGTCATAGAAGTGTGGATTTAATGTAATCCTGACTATGTGCAGTATTTTTGCCCACTTGGGATGCTATTGTTCTAAAAATTCTCTCAATTGCCCTTGTTTTAAAAGCCCATTATGTCATTCTTTGTTTTTTTAACATCTTTATTGGAGTATAATTGCTTTATAATGGTGTGTTAGTTTCTGCTTTATAACAAAGTGAATCAGTTACACATATATATATATATATATGTTCCCATATCTTTTCCCTCTTGCATCTCCCTCCTTCCCACCCTCCTTATCCCACCCCTCTAGGTGGTCACAAACCACCGAGGTGATCTCCCTGTGCTATGCGGCTGCTTCCCACTAGCTATCTATTTTACGTTTGGTAGAGTATATATGTCCATGCCTCTCTCTCACTTTGTCACAGCTTACCCTTCCCCCTCCCCATATCCTCAAGTTCATTCTATAATACCAGCTACTATATGGCCATAGAATAGGTAAAAATATCCAAGCAATGTCCTTTTATAATGCCCATTGTTGTGTTTGCCTTGCAGAGAATTGGGAGTCTTGATTTGACTGTATAATTTTGTGTAACTTTGGTTCTCCTAAAGACTGTAAAAGACATTTTGGTAACTCCTCAATAACATTAGCATAGGCTGGTGCCTTGCATGGATAAGCTGATAGTAGGTCTGTGTATGTATCTACCATAGTTAAGTCATATTTAATAGCTTCTGCTGCTTCAGAGAGGTCCAATGAAGTTGATTTGACTGTTCTGATATGACTCTTCTCTGTAAATTTCTCCTCCATGCAACACTAGAGCCAGTGTCTAGATTTCTGGCATGTGGTAGATACCCTAATAGCTTTATGTAAATGTCTCTGCTGACTTGATTCCTCTATGAACAACAAATTTTCATAATTCCATGATGCCCAAATGCCCTGAACTTTAATATGTCCACTGATAGGAAAGGTAAGGTGGCTCATTCCAAAGTTTTGAGAACTTCCCCTCCTTCAAGGGGCTTAACTTTGGTGGCTTAGTTTGTCAGTTTTGTTGTTGTATTGCGCCCCCTCCATGCCTTCTTTGGTATGAGCTGAGGTATGGTGTGCTAAGATGAGCAGAGTGGGGGCTAAGATGGCAACTTTTCTATATCTCCTTACCCCAAATGTCTCAGCCTTCTACGTACAGCCATAATTTTGTTAAATTTTTGATCAGATAGTCAGCCCACTGATGAGGAGTCAGTGAAAATACAAACCTTAGAAAAATATTGTCAAAGCCTTTCTCTATTTCTAGGATTATTGCACACAACATGGCCCATTGGGAACATTGGTCTATCCCCTTTATGGAAACTGGAGTATTTGCATAAAAGTGAGAGGCTGTAGCTGTCCATTCTCTAGCCCCTTTATTTTCTGTGCTCACTCCGTTCGTCAAGAAAAACATTGCTTTCCTTGTTTTGAGAGTACTAACCATTATCCCTCTGGTTCTTATTGGGGTTTTGTCAACTTAACCTCAGTAGCAGGGCATTTCTTCATGAAGTAATAACACTTCAGTAGGGTCAGGTTTATCTATCCTATAGATGCCATTTTAATAAAGAGGCTTCTGTTGTCAATTAAATTTTATGGGGAGCTTTTTCCACCACCTAGGTCATAATAAGAATATTGGTCCTTAGGGTAATTAGCTCTGTCTCAGTAAAGGCTTCAGTGTCTATAAGTGCCCCATAAGCTGCCAGGAGGTACCTCTCTAGTAGTGAATACTTTAAGCTGAGTCTGGAAGCTACTTATAGCAAAAGCCCATGGGTAGACATCTACCTGTCCATTTGGTCCAGAGACTCCAGAATGCAAATTTGGGGGTGACAGAACTTCTACTTGTATGTTCTGTGCTTGAAGACACTGGTGGGAGAGCCAAAGTAATAGCCTCTTTTAGTTTATCTACTGCCTGTTGTGGCTCAGCTCCCCACTGAAAAGTGGATTTACAGGTGTCTCAATAGACACCTTAATAGGGTTAGCAAATATTGGATGTGAGGAATGTGTTGGTGTCAGAATCAGATCATTCCTATAAAATGTTGGTGCTTCTTTGCCAATGTGAATGTTTGAGAACTAGGAATTTGTCTTTTAACAGACAAAATAATTCACTCTTTTGAATTCCAGATGTAGCCATAAAATTTAAGAGAGTGGTAGGGGCCTTGTGTCACATGCAGTGTAATAGCTTATCTCTTCTAGTGAGATGTTTAATAGCTTATCTCTTCTATGAGATGTTTACTCAGGGTAGTTGTAATGAGAAAAGAACCATTTTTAGTTGCTACCTTGGCATTTAACATTATGACAACCCTGATCACATCCAAAGTCTGGACTTTTTTGTAAGGACCTAAGCAGGAGTTCGGCCACAAGTTTCACCTTACTTTTCCTGGGTCATCTTTTAAGATGACCACTAAGTACTTGCCTTTCCTAGTGGGATTTTTCTTTTCCTATAGATTCTTACTTCCTTTCCACTTAGAGAAGCCACTTTACATTTCTTTTAGGGTAGGATTAGTATTGATGAAGTCTTTTAGTTTTTGCTTGTCTGAGAAGTTCTCCTTCTATCCTAAATGATAGTCTTGCTGGGTAGAGTATCCTAGATTGCAGGTTTTCCCTTTTTAGAACTTTTAATATACCATTCCCATCCCTTCTGGCCTGCAAATTTCTGCAGAGAAATCTGCTGATAGCCTTATGGGGGTTCCTTTTTATACGACTGTTTTTCTCTTGCTGCCTTTAGAATTCTCTCTTGATCTTTAAATTTTGTCATTTTAATTATGATATGTGGGTCTGTTTGTGTTCATCTTTTATGGGAAACTACCATATGATCCAGCAATTCCACTCCTGGGTATATATCAAGAAAACAAAAGAATAATTCAAAAGATACATGCACCTCAATATTCATAGCAGCAGTATTTACAATAGTCAAAGGTAAGAATGCAACCCAAGTGTGCATCAAAATATGAATGGATATATATATATATATATATATATATATATATATATATATATATATAAAGTGGAATATTACTCAACCATAGAAAAGAATTAAATCCTACCATTTGAAGGAATGGGGATGGATATACATAATATTATGCTTAGTGAAATGTCAGAAAGAGAAAGAAAAATATTGTATGATATCACTTATATGTGCAATCTAAAAAATAATACAAATGGATATATGTAGCAAAATAGACTCACAAATATAGAAAACAAGCTAGTGGTTATTGGTGGGGAGAGGGAAGGGGGAGGGTTACATTAGAGGTATAGGATTAAGAGATACAAACTACTATGTATAAAATAGATAAGCAACAAGGATATATTGTATAGCACAGGGAATTTATAGCCATTATCTTGTGATAAGTTTTAATAAAGTATAATCTGTAAAATACTAAATCGTTATGCTGTACACCTAAAACTAATATAATATAATAAATCAAGTATACCTCAATTTTAAAAATGACCACTAAGAGTTAAGTCTGTGAAAATTAGTTAAGTCTGTGAAAACTAGACAATTACTACAACCACTTTATAAAAAATAGGTGCTATTATACTCGTTCGCTCTCTCTTTTCTGCTCGCTTGTGACCTGGGACAGAGGACTGACCACCCCCTGACTCACTGTACCCCCATTTGGCAACTGTATGTAATAAACCTTGTGACTTTATTTCCTTTATGTGTGTGGAAACTGTACCTTGAATCAAAACATCCTCTGGGTTTTCACTTACTTAAAGTGGGAGCCGAGATGCTGGTGGTGCCAACTGCCAGCCCCTTGTGTGTGGCTTTGTACATTCTCATTCAGCAGGTCATAACCTGCATGATTTTTGTTGAGGTATATTGACATATAAATGTCAGCTGTGTGGGACTTCCCTGGTGGCACAGTGCTTAAGAATCCGCCTGCCAATGCAGGGGACATGGGTTCGATCCCTAGTCTGGGATGATCCCATATACCTTGGAGCAACTAAGCCCACGAACCACAACTACTGAGCCCACATACCACAACTACTGAAGCCCACATGCCTAGAGCCTGTTCTCCACAACAAGAGAAGCCACCACAATGAGAAGCCCATGAACCACAATGAAGAGTAGCCCCCATTCGTTGCAACTAGAGAAAACCCTTGCACAGCAACAAAGACCCAATGCAGCCAAAAGTAAATAAATAAAAAATAAAATAACTTTATTTAAAAAATTCAGTTGTGTAACATGATTTGTTTTATATATATATATATATATGATTACCACAATAAGTCTTGTTAACATCTGTGAACATATATAGTGACAAATTTTTTTCTTGTGATGAGGACATTTAAGATATACTATTTTAGCAACTTTCAAGTATGCAATACAGTACTATTGAATATAGTCACCATGTTGTACATTACATCCCCATGACTTATTTATTTTATAATTAGAAGTCTGTACATTTGACCCCCTTCACAAATTTTGCCCATCCTCCTGCCTCTGGAAGCCAACAATATGTTCTCTGTATTGATGAGCTTGGTTTTTATTTGTTAATTCCAGATAAAAGTGAAAAATGAGATCATACGGTATTTGTCTTTCTCTGCCTGACTTATTTCACTTTGCATAATGCCCTCAAGGTCCATCCACATTGTCACAAATGGCAAAATTTCTTTCTTATGGCTGAATAGAATTCCTTTGTATATATGTAATGTCCATTGTCTAAATAATATCCAGCATATATATATCCCACACCTTCTTAATCCATTCATCTGTTGATAGATATCAGTTATTTCCATATCTTGGCTATTGAAAAAAATGTGATGAACAGGGGGCTGCATATATCTTTTTGGATTAGTGTTTTCATATTCTTTGGATAAATACCCAGAAGTGGAATAGCTGGATCATATCATAGTTCTATTCTTAATTTTTGTGGAGCCTCCATAGTGTTTTCCATAGAGGTAGCACTAATTTATTTTATCACCAATAGTGTACAAGGGTTGCCTTTCCTCCACATCCTCACCAACACTCATTTATTTCTTATCTTTTGGATTATAGCCATTCTAACTGGTGTGAGATGATATCTCATTGTGGTTTTGATTTGCATTTCCGTCATAATTAGAGATGTTGAGCATCTTTTTACATACCTGTTGGCCAACTGTATGTCCTTTATGGAAACATATCTATTCAGATTCTCTGCTCATTTTTTAATCAGAAATTGGATTGTTTTTTTGCTATTGAGTTGTAAGTTCTTTATATATTTTGGATATAAACTGCTTATCAGATATCTGATTTGCAAATATTTTCTCCCACTCAGTAGGTTGCCTTTTCATTTTATTGATGATTTTCTTCACTGTGCATAGCTTTTTAGTTTGATGTAGTCCTACTTGTCTATTACTGCTTTTGTTGCCTTTGCTTTTGGAGTCAGATACAAAACACCATTACCAAGACGTATGCCAAAGAACTTACCACCTATAATTTCTTCTAAGAGGTTTATGGTTTCAGGTTTTACATTCTAGTCTTTAGTCCATTTTGATTTAATTTTTGTGTGTGGTGTAAGATAGTGGTCCAGTTTCATTCTTTTGCATGTGGCTGTCAATTTTTTTCTGACATCACTTATTGAAGAAACTGTTCTTTCCCCATTATATATTCTTGTCTCTTTTGTGGAAAATTACTTGAACATACGTATGTGGGTTTATTTTCTGGATTCTCTATTCTGTCCTATTGATCTATGTATATATTTTTATGCCAATACCATGCTGTTTTGATTACCATAGTTTTGTAATATAGATTGAAATCAGAAAGAATGATGGTGCCAGCTTTGTAGTTCTTTCTCAAGATTGCTGTGGTCATTCAGGGTCTTTTGCAGTTACATACAAATTTTAGGATGTTTTCTTCTATTTTGGGGAAAAATGCCATTAGAATTTTGATAGGGATTGCAATGAACATGTAGATTGTTCTGGATAAAATGGATATTTTAACAATATTGACTCTTCCAATCCATAAACATGAACTATCTTTCCATTTATTTGTGTCTTCTTCAATTTCTTTAGTCAATGACATAGTTTTCAGTGTACAGGTCTTTCCCTTTCTTGGTTAAATTTATTCCTAGGGTTTTTTTTGTTTGTTTGGCTGCAATTGTAAACAGGATTTTTTCTTAATTTCTTTTCTGATAGCTTGTTATTGTGTTCTGAAATGCAACATATTTCTGTATATTGAATATTTATTCTGAAACTTTACTGAATTTATTAATTCTAACAGTTTTTTTGGTGGAGTCTTCAGAGTCTCTATAGATAATATTATGTCATCTACAAAGTGTGACAGTTTTACTTCTTCCTTTCCAGAATAAATGCCTTTCATGTCATTCTCTTGCCTAACTGCTCTGATTAGGATTTCCAATACCATGTTGAATAAAAATGGTGAATGTGAGCATCCTTGACTTGTTCCTGATCTTAGAAAAAAAGATTTCAGTTTTTCACTGTTAAATACGATGATAACTGTGGACTTGTCATATATGGCCATTAGTATGAGATGTATGTTCTTGCTATACCTCACTTTGTTGAGAGTTTTTTTAAAATCATGAATGGATGTTGAATTTTGTCAAATGCTTTTTTTCTTCATCTATTAGGATCATCATATTATTTTATCCTTCATTTTGTTAGTTTTGTGTACCACGTTGATTCATTTGCTAATTTAAAACCATTCTTGTATCCCTGGCAAAAATCCCACTTGATCATGGTGTATGATCCTTTTAATGTATTGTTGAATTCAGTGTGTTAACATTTTGTTGAACATTTTTGTGTCTTTGTTCATTAGGGGTATTGGCTGTAATTTTCTTTTCTTGTGATGTCCTTGTATCATGGTAATGCTTGCATGGAAAAATTACTTAGGAAGTATTCTTTCCTCTTGCTTTTTGAAAAACCTTGAGAAAGATTGGCATAAATCCTTCTTTGGAATTTGGTAGAATTCACCTTTGAAACCATCTGGTCCTGGATTTTTCTTTGTTAGGAGGTTTCTGGTTACTGATTCAATCTCCTTACTAGTAAATGGGCTATTCAGATGTTTTTATTTCATGATTCAGTCTCAGAAGATTGCATATTTCTAAGATTTTACCCATTTTTTTCGAGATTGTCCAATTTGTTGGAGTATAATTATCTATAATAGTCTCTCACTATTCATTGTAGTTATGTGGCATCAATTGTAATATACCCTCTTTCATTTTTTATATTATTTACTTGAGACCTCTCTCTGTCTTTTCTTGCCGAGTCTAGCTAAAGGGGCATGAAATTTGTTCTTTTCGAAGAAACAGAACTTAGTTTTATTGATTTTTCTATTGTTTTTAGTTTCTATTTTATTTATTTCTGCTCTCGTCTTTATTATTTCCTTCATTTTACTACCTTTGGGCATTGTTTCCTTTTCTTCTTTTTACAGTTCCTTGAGGTGTAAAGGTAGGTTGATTATTTGAGATTTCTTTGTTTCTTGAAATAGGCATTTGTTGTTTTAACTTTCTTCTTACACAGGTTTTGTTGTATCTCATAATTTTGGTATGTTGAATTTCCACTTTGATTTGGCTCAAGGTATTTATTGATCTCTCTTTTGATTTATTGATAGACCAATTTTGGTTTAGTAGCATGTGATTGTCTCCACATATTTGTGAAATTTGAAGTTTTCTTTCTATAATTGATTTCTAGCTTTATGCCATTGTGGCCGGAAAAGATGCTTGATATGAATTCAATCTTAGTAAATATATTAAGAATTGTTTTATGGTCTAACAGAAAATATATCCTGAAGAATGTTGCATGTGAACTTGAAAATAAGGTGTATTATGCTGCTTTTGGATGGAATGTTCTTTATATATATGTTCAGTACCCCTGGTCTAACCTGTCATTTAAGGGCAATATTTTCTTATTGATTTTCTGTCTCGATGATACATCCATTGATGTAAGTTGGCATTAAAGTACCCTATTATAATTGCATTCCTGTCAGTTTCTCCCTATAGGTCTGTTAATATTTGCTTTCTATATTTAGATTCTTCTAAGTTGGGTGCATAAATATTTACAAATTATATGTCCTTTTGTTACATTGACCTTTGTCATGATATAATGACTTTCTTGGCTTTTTATAACAGCCTTTGGCTTAAATTTAATTTTCTATTCCATATATATATATATATATATATATATATATATATATATATATATATATATATATATATATATATATATAAAGCTACCCCATCTTTCTTTGATATCTACTTGCATGGAATATATTTTTCCTTCTTTTTCAGTCTGTGGGTATTCTTATATTTAAAGTGGGTCTCTTGTAAGCAACATATAGATGGGTCTTATGTTTTTTATTTTACTGTATTTTGTTCTGTGACTTTACATTTTTTACATCTTTATTGGAGTATAATTGCTTTAAAATGTTGTGTTAGTTTCTGCTGTACAAAAAAGTGAATCGGCTATATGAATACAGATATCAGTATATCTTCTCTCTCTTGAGCTTCCCTCCCACACCCCCTATCTCACCCCTCTAGGTCATGACAAAGCACTGAGCTGATCTCCCTGTGCTATGCAGCAGCTTCTCACTAGCTATCTTTTTTACATTTGGTACTGTATATATATCAATGCGACACTCTCAATTCGGCCCAGCCTCCTCTTCCCCTCTGTGTCCTCACGTCCATTGCTAGATTCCATATATATGCGTTACCATACAGTATTTGTTTTTCATTTTCTGACTTACTTCACTCTGTATGATAGACTCTAGGTCCATCCATCTTATTACAAATAACTCAATTTTGTTCCTTTCTATAGCAGAGTAATATTCCATTGTATATATGTGCCACATCTTCTTTATCCATTTATCTCTCAATGAACATTTAGGTTGCTTCCACGTCTGGGCTAAAATAAATAGTGTTGTAATGAACATTGTGGTACATGTCTCTTTTTGAATTGTGGTTTTCTCAGTGTATATGCACAGTAGTGGGATTGCTGGGTAGCTCTATTTTTGTTTTTTTAAGGAACCTCCACACTGTTTTCCATAGTGGCTGTATCAATTTACATCCCCATCAACACTGTAAGAGGGTTTCCTTTTCTCCACAACCACTCCAGCATTTACTGCATAGAGCTTTTCTGATTATGGTCATTCCAACTGGTGTGAGGTGATACCTCATTGTACTTTTCATTGCATTTCTCTAATGATTAGTGATGTTGAGCATTCCTTCATGTGTTTGTTGGCTGTCTGTATATCTCCTTTGGAGAAATGTCTATTTAGGTCTTCTGCCCATTTTGCACTGGGTTGTTTGTTTTTTTAATATTGAGCTGCATGAGCTGCTTGTAAATTTTAGAGATTAGTCCTTTCTCAGGTGCTTCATTTGCAAATATTTTCTACCATTCTGAGGTTTTTCTTTTCGTGTTGTTTATGGTTTCCCATAGGTTTTGGGTCGTTTTGTTTTCATTGTCATTTGTTTCTAGATATTTTTTGATTTCCATTTTGATTTATTTAGTGATCTCTTGGTTATTAAGTATTGTTTAGCCTCTATGTGTTTGTATTTTTTACAGATTTTGTCCTGAAATTTACATCGAGTCTGATAGCATTGCTGTCAGAAAAGATACTTGATATGATTTCAATTTTCTTATATTTACCAAGGCTTGATTTGTGACCCAACATATGATCTATCCTGGAGAATGTTTCATGAGCACTTGAGAAGAAAGTGTATTCTGTTGTTTTGGGATGGAATGTCCTATAAATATCAATTAAGTCCATCTTTTTTAATGTGTCATTTAAAGCTTGTGTTTCCTTATTTATTTTCATTTTGGATGATCTGTTCACTGGTGAAAGTGGGGTGTTAAAGTCCCCTAGTGCAATTGTGTTACTCTCGATTTCCCCTTTTATGGTTCTTACCATTTGCCGTAGGTATTGAGGTGCTCTTATGTTGGGTCCATAAATATTTACAGTTGTATCTTCTTCTTGGATTGATCCCTTGATCATTATGTAGTGTTCCTCTTTGTCTCTTGGAACAGTGTTTGTTTTAAAGTCTATTTTCTCTGATATGAGATTTGCTACTCCAGTTTTCTTTTGATTTCCATTTGCATGGAATATCTTTTTCCATCCCATCACTTTTAGTCTGTATGTTTCCCAAGTCAGAAGTGGGTCTCCTGTAGACAGCTTATATATGGGTCTTATCTTTGTATCCATTCAGCCAGTGTATATCTTTTTGTTGGAGCATTTAATCCATTTATATGTAAGGTAATTATCAATATGTCTTTTCCTATTACCATTTTCTTAATTGTTTTGGGTTCGTTATTGTAGGTCTTTTCCTTCTCTTGTGTTTCCAACCTAGAGACATTCCTTTAGCATATGTTGTAAAGGTGGTTTCGTAGGCTGAATTTTCCTAGCTTTTGCCTGCCTGTAAAGGTTTTAATTTCTCCATCGAATCTGAATGAGTTCCTTGCTGGGTAGAGTCATCTTGGTTTAGGTTTTTCCATTTTATCACTTTAAATATCTCCTGCCACTCCCTTCTGGCTTGCAGAATTTCTGCTAAAACATCAACTGTTAACCTGATGGGCATTCCCTTGTATATTATTTATTGTATTTTCTTAGCTGCTTTTAATAGTTTACCATTGTATTAATTTTTGATAGTTTGATTAATACGTGTCTTGGCATATTTCTCCTTAGATTTATCCTGTATTGGACTCGCTTCACTTCCTGTACTTGATTAAATATTTCCTTTCTTTTATTAGAGAATTTTTCAACTGTAATCTCTTCAAATGTTTTCTCACTCACTTTATTTTTCTCTTCTTCTTCTGGGATCCCTGTAATTTGAATATTGGTGCATTTAATGTCTTCCCAGAGGTCTCTGAGACTGTCCTCAGTTCTTCTCATTCTTTTTTCTTTATTCTGCTCTGCAGTAGTTATTTCCACTCTTTTATCCTCCAGGTCACTTCTCCGAATTTCTGTCTCAGTTATTATGCTATTTATTCCTTCTAGAGAATTTTTAATTTTGTTTATTGTGTTGTTCATCATTGTTTGTTTGGTCTTTAGCTCTTCTAGGTCCTTGTTAAACGTTTCTTGTATTTCTTTATTCTATACAGAAAAGTTTGGATCAACTTTACTATCATTACTCTGAATTCTATTTCAGGTAGACTGCCTATTTCCTCTTCATTTTTTTGTCCTGGTGGGTGTTAAACTTGTTCCTTCATCTGCTATCTATCTGTCTTCTCATTTTGCTTAACTTACTCTGTTTGGGGTTTCCATTTTGCAGGCTGCAGGTTCATAGTTCCTGTTGTTTTTGGTGCCTGCCCCCAGTAGCTACTTTTAGTTCTTTAGGTTTTGTAGGCTTCTTGGTGGAAGGGACTAGTGCCTTGTTCTGGTTGATGAGGCTGGATGTTGTCTTACTGTTGGGCAGTTCCACATCCGTTAGTGTGTTTTGGGGTTTCTTTTGCTTTATTTTGATTTTAGGCAGCCTCTCTGCTAATGGGTGGGTTTGTGTTCCTGTCTTGGTAGTTGTTTGGCCTAGGGTGTCCAGCACTGTAGCTTGCTGGTCTTTGAGAATATGTGTGTCTTAGCATTGAGTTGGACATCTCTGTGATAGCTTTTTCAGTTTGATTTTATGTGGAGATGGGAGGTCTTTGGTGGACCAATGTCCTGTTCTCATCTTTCCCACCTCAGAGGCAGAGGCCTGACACCCCACCAGAGCACAAAGACCCTGTCAGCCACACGGCTGAGAAGAATCGGGTGAAAAAAAAGAAAAGAAAAAATAAAGTTATTAAAGTAAAAAAATAATTTTTAAATATAAAAAAATTTAAAAGTAATGAAAAATAAAATAAGAAAGGAAGAAAGAAAGAAAGAAAGAAAAAGAAAAAGGGAGCAACCAAACCAAAAAACAAATCCACCAATGATAATAGGTGCTAAAAACTATACTAAAAATACAATAAATAAATAAATAAATAAATAAATAAAGCAGACAGAACCGTAGGTAAAATTGTTAAGGCAAAATTAAAGAAAAATCACACAAAGAAGTATACACATACACACTCACAAAAAGAGAAAAAGGAAAAATATATATATCTTTGTTCCCAAAGTCCACTGCCTCAGTTTTGGGATTATTCGTTGCCTATTCAGGTATTACAGAGATACAGGTACATCAAGTTGATTGTGGAGATTTAATCTTCTGCTCTTGAGGCTTCTGGGAGAAATTTCCCTTTCTCTTCTTTGTTTGCACAGCTCTTGGGCTTCAGCTTTTGATTTGGCCCTGCCTCTGGGTATAGGTTGCCTGAGGCCATCCATTCTTCACTCAGACAGGACGGGGTTAAAGGAGCAGCTGATTAGGGACTCTGGCTCACTCAGGCCAGGAGAGGGAGCGATACAGAATGCAGGGTGAGCCCGTGGTGGCAAAGGCCAGCATGACATTGCAACAGCCTGAGGTGCACTGTGTGTTCTTCCAGGGAAGTTGTCCCTGGATCACAGGACACTTACAGTGGCGGGATACACAGGCTCTTGGGAGGGGAGGTGTGAATAGTGACCTGTGCTTGCACACAGGCTTCTTGTTGGCTGCAATAGCAGCCTTAGCATTTCATGCCTGTCTCTGGTGTCTGCTATGATAGCTGCAGCTCGCGCCCATCTCTGGACCTCAGTTAGGCTATGCCTGAATCCCCTGTCCTTGCACACCCTAAAACAATGGTCTCTTTCCTCTTAGGCAGTTCCAGACATTTTCCCATACTCCATCTCAGCTAGGTGTGGTGAACTAGCCAACTTCAGGCTGTGTTAATGAAGCTAACCTCAGTCCTCTCCCTGGGTTCCGAACTCTGAAGCCTGAGCCAAAGCTCCCAGCCCTAACCCACCCCAGCGGGTGAGCAGACAATGCTCTTTGGCTGTTGAGTCCTGGTCGGCATGATTCTCTGTGCAGGAACATCTCTGCTTTGCCCTCTAAATGCATATTGTTGCCCTCTCCTCTGTAGCTCCAAAGGTTCCTTCCGCCACTCCAACACTCCAGCAGTGAAGGGGCTTCCTAGTGAGTGGAAACATTTCCTTCTTCACAGCTCCCTCCCTGAGGTGCAGGTCCTGTCCCTATTAATTTGTCTCTGTTTCATCTCTTTTCTTTTGCCCTACCCAGGTACATGGGGAGTTTCTTGCTTTTGGGGAAGTCTGAGGTATTCTGCCAGCGTTCAGTACTTGTTCTGTAGGAGTTGTTCCACGTGTTGATGTATGTCTGATGTATTTGTGAGGATGAAGGTAATCTCTATGTCTTACTCTTCCACCATTTTTTTTGTTTCTTTTTAAACATGTTTATTGGAGTATAATTGCGTTACATCATTGTGTTAGTTTCTGTTTTATAACAAAGTGAATCACTTATATGTGTACAAATATCCCCTTATCTTCTCCCTCTTGTGTCTTCCTAACACCATCCATATCCCACCCCTCTAGGTGGTCACAAAGCACCGAGCTGTTCTCTCTGTGGTATACGGCTGCTTCTCATTAGCTATCTATTTTACATTTGGTAGTGTATATAAGTCCGTGTCATTCTCTCACTTTGTCCCAACTTACCCTTCCTCCACCCATATCCTCAAGTCCATTCTCTACGTCTGTGTCTTTATTCCTGTCATGTCCTTAGGTTCTTCATAACCTTTTTTTTCTTTAGATTCCATATATATATATGTTAGCATACAGTATTTGTTTTTCTCTTTCTGACTTACTTCACTCTGTATGACAGACACTAGTTCCATCCACCTCACTACAAATAACTCAATTTTGTTTCTTTTATGGCTGAGTAATATTCCATTGTATATATGTGCCACAATTTCTTTATCCATTCATCTGTTGATGGACAAGTAGGTTGCTTCCATGTACTGGCTATTATAAATAAAGCTGCAGTGAACACTGTGATACATGACTCTTTTGAATTATGGTTTTCTGAGGGTATATGTCCAGTAGTGGGATTGCTGGGTCGTATGGCAGTATTATTTTTAGTTTTTATGGAAGCTCCAAACTGTTCTCCATAGTGGCTTTATCAACTTACATTCCGACCAACAGTGCAAGAGGGTTCCCTTTTCTCCACACCCTCTCCATCATTTACTGTTTGTAGATTTTTTGATGATATCCATTCTGACCGGTGTGAGATGTTATCTCATTGTAGTTTTGATTTGCATTTCCCTAATGATTACTGATGTTGAGCATTCTTTCATGTGTTTTTTGGCTGCTGTATGTCTTCTTTGGAGAAATGTCTATTTAGGTCTTCTATTTTTGGATTGGGTTGTTTGTTTTCTTGATACGGAGCTGCATGGGCTGCTTGTAAATTATGGGGATTAGTCCTTTGTCAGTTGCTTCATTTGCAAATATTTTCTCCCATTCTGAGGGTTTTCTTTTCGTGTTGTTTATGGTTTCCTTTGCTGTGCAAAAGCTTTTGAGGTTCTTTAGGTCCCATTTGTTTATTTTTGCTTTTATTTCCATTTCTCTAGGAGGTGGGTCAAAAAGGATATTGCTGTGCTTTATATCATACAGTGTTCTGTCGATGTTTTCCTCTAAGAGTGTGATAGTGTCTGGCCTTACATTTAGGCCTTTAATCCATTTTGAGTTTATTTTTATATATGGTGTTAGGGAGTATTCTAATTTCATTATTTTTAACATGTAGCTGTCCAGTTTTCCATCACCACTTACTGAAGAGGCTAACTTTTCTCCATTGTATAGTCCTGCCTCTTTTATCAAAGATAAGGTGACCATATGTGCGTGAGTTTATCTCTGGGCTTCTATCCTGTTCCACAGATCTATATTTCTGTTTTTGTGCCAGCTCCATACTGTCTGGATTACTGTAACTTTGTAGTTTAGTCTGAAGTCCAGGAGCCTGATTCCTCCAGATCCGTTTTTCTTTCTCAAGATTCCTTTGGCTATACAGGGTCTTTTTTTTTTTTTAAACATTTTTATTGCAGTATAATTGCTTTACAACGGTGTGTTAGTTTCTGCTTTATAACAAAGTGAATCAGTTATACATATACATATGTCCCCATATCTCTTTCCTCTTGCATCTCCCTCCGTCCCTCCCTCCCTATCCCACCCCTCTAGGTGATCACAAAGCACCAACTTCGTCTCCATGTGCTATGCAGATGCTTCCCACTAGCTATCAATTTTACGTTTGGTAGTGTATATATGTCCATGCCACTCTCTCACTTTGTCCCAGGTTACCCTTCCCCCTCCTCGTATCCTCAAGTCCATTCTCCAGTAGGTCTGCATCTTTTTTCCCATCTTGGCCCTAGGTTCTTCTGACCATATTTTTTTCTTATTTTTAGATTTCATATATATGTGTTAGCATACACTATTTGTTTTTCTCTTTCTGAGTTACTTCACTCTGTATGACAGTCTCTAGGTCCATCTACCTCACTACAAATAACTCAGTTTTGTTCCTTTATGGCTGAGTAATATTCCATTGTACATATGTGCCACATCTTCTTTATTCATTCATCTGTTGATGGACACTTGGGTTGCTTCCATGTCCTGGCTATTGTAAATAGAGCAGCAATAAACATTTTGGTATATGACTCTTTTGAATTATGTTTTTCTCAGTGTATATGCCCAGTAGTGGGATTTCTGGGTCGTATGGTAGTTTTATTTTTAGTTTTTTAAGGAACCTCCATACTGTTTTCCATAGTGGCTGTAACAATTTACATTCCCACCAACAGTGCAAGAGTGTTCCCTTTTCTCCACACCCTCTCTAGCATTTATTGTTTGTAGATTTTTTGATGATGGCCATTCTGACCGGTGTGAGATGTTATCTCATTGTAGTTCTGATTTGCATTTCTCTAATGATTAATGATGTTGAGCATTCTTTCATGTGTTTGTTGGTAAACTATACAGGGTCTTTTGTTTTCCCATAACAAATTGTGAAATTTTTTGTTCTAGTTCTGTGAAAAATGCCAGTGGTAGTTTGATAGGGATTGCATTGAATCTGTAGATTACTTTAGGTAGTAGAGTCATTTTCACAATGTTGATTCTTCCAATCCAAGAACATGGTATATCTCTCCATCTGTTTGTATCATCTTTAATTTCTTTCATCAGTGTCTTATAGTTTTCTGCATACAGGTCTCTTTTCTCCTTAACTAGGTTTAATCTTAGGTATTTTATTCTTTTTGTTGCAATGGTAAATCGAGTGTTTCCTTAATTTCTCTTTCAGATTTTTCATTATTATTGTATAGGAATGCAAGAGATTTCTGTGCATTAATTTTGTATCTTGCTACTTTATCAAATTCATTGATTAGCTCTAGTAGTTTCCTTGTTTTCTATGTATTGTATCATGTCATCTTCAAACAGTGACAGCTTTATTTCTTCTTTTCTGGTTTGGATTGCTTTTATTTCCTTTTCTTCTCTGATTGCTGAGGCTAAAACTTCCAAATCTATGTTGAATAATAGTGGTGAGTGTAGGCAACTTTGCCTTGTTCCTGATCTCATTGAACATGGTTTCAGTTTTTCACCATTGAGAATGCTGTTGGCTGTGGGTTTGTCATATATCAACTTTATTATGTTGAGTTAAGTTCTCTCTATGCCTACTTTCTGGCAGGTTTTTATCATAATTGGATGTTGAATTTTGTCAAAAGTTTTTTTTCCCATGTATTGAGTTAATCATATGACTTTTATCCTTCAATTTGTTAATATGGTGTATCATATTCATTGATTTGTGTATACTGAAGAAACCTTACATTTCTGAGATAAACACCATTTGATCATGGTGTATGATGCTTTTAATGTGCTGTGTGGACTATGGACTGTGTTTGCTAGTATTTTGCAGAGGATTTTTGCATATATATTCAACAGTGTTATTGGTCTGTAGTTTTCTTTTTTTGTGACAACTTTGTTTTTGGTATGAGGGTGATAGTGGCCTTGTAGAATGAGTTTGGAACTGTTTCTCTGGTGTATTTTGGTAGAGTTTGAGAAGGATAGGTGTTAGCTCTTCCTAAATATTTGATAGAATTCGCCTGTGAAGCCATCTGGTCCTGGGCTTTTGTGTGTTGGAAGAGTTTTAATCACAGTCTCAATTTCAGTGCTTGTGATTGGTCTGTTTAGATTTTCTATTTCCTCCTGGTCCAGTCTTGGAAGGTTGTGCTTTACTAAGAATTTTTCCAGTTCTTCCAGGTTGCCCATTTTTTTTTTGGCATATAGTTGCTTTTAGAAATCTCTCATGATCCTTTGTATTCCTGATATGTCAGTTATTACTTCTCCTTTTTCATTTCTAATTCTATCGATTTGAGTCTTCCCCCATGTTTTCTTGATGAGTCTGGCTAATGATTTATCAATTTTGTTCTTCTTCTGAAAGAACCAGCTTCTCATTTTATTGATCTTTACTATTGTTTCCTTCATTTCTTTTCATTTATTTCTGAGCTGATATTTATGATTTCTTTTGTTCTGCTAACTTTGGGGGGTTTTTGTTCTTCTTTCTCTAATTGCTTTAGGTGCAAGGTTAGGTTGTTTATTCGAGATGTTTCCTGTTTCTTAAGGTAGGCTTGTATTGCTATACACTTCCCTCTTGGAACTTCTACTGCTGCACCCCATAGGTTTTGGGTCACCATGTTTTCATTGTCATTTGTTTCCAGGTATTTTTTGATTTCCTCTTTGATTTCCTCAATGATTTGTTGGTTATTTAATAGTGTATTGTTTAGCCTCCATGTGTTTGTACTTTTTACAGATTTTTTTCCTGTAATTGATAGCAAGTCTGACAGCAATGAGATCAGAAAAGGTACTTGATACATTTTCAATTTCTTAAATTTACCAAGGCTTGATTTTTGACCCAAGATATGACTTACCCTGGAAAATGTTCCATAAGCCCTTAAGAAGAGGTGTATTGTGTTGTTTTTGGATGGAATGTCTGATAAATATCAATTAAGTCCATGTTGTTTAATGTATTATTTAAAACTTGTGTTTCTTTATTTATTTTAATTTTGGAATAGCTGTCCATTGGTGAAAGTTGGGTGTTAAAGTTCCCTACTATTATTGTGCTATGGTCGATTTTCCCTTTTATGGCTGTTAGCATTTGCCTTATATATTGTGGTGCTCCTATTTTGGGTGCAGAAATATTTACAATTGTTTTGTCTTCTCCTTCGATGGATCCCTTGATCATTATGTAGTGTCCTTTTCTGTCTTTTGTAATAGTCTTTTTTTAAAGTCTATTTTTTCTGATATGAGAATTGCTAGTCCAGTTTTCTTTTGATTTCCATTTGCATGGAATATCTTTTTCCATCCCCTCACTTTCAGTCTGTCTGTGTCCTTAGGTCTGAAGCAGGTCTCTTGTATATAGCATATATACGGATATTTTTTGTATCCATTCAGCCTGTCTATGTTTTTGGTTGGAGCATTTAATCCATTTATATTTAAGGTAATTATCACTATGTATGTTCCTAGTATCATGTTCTTAATTGTTTTGGGTTTGTTAATGTAGGTCTTCTCCTTCTCTTATGTTTCCTGCCTAGGGAAGTTCCCTTAGCATTTACTGAAAAGCTGGTTTGGTGGTGCTGAATTTTCTCAGCTTTTACTTATATGTAAAGATTTTATTTTCTCCATCGAATATGAATGATTTCCTTGCTGCGTAATCTTGGTTGTAGGTATTCTTTTCACCACCTTAAGTATGTCCTGCCACTCCCTCTGGCTTGCAGAGTTTCTGCTGAATGATCAGCTGTTAACATTATGGGGATGCCCTTGTATGTTTTGTTGTTTTTCCCTTGCTGCTTTTAATAATTTTTCTATTTAATTTTTGACAGTTTGATTAATATGTGTCTTGGCATGTTTCTCCTTAGATTTATACTGTATGGGGTTCATTGTGCTTCCTGGACTTGACTATTTCCTTTCCCATATTAGGGACATTTTCTTTTTTTTTTTTTTTTAACATCTTTATTGAGGTATAATTGCTTTACAATGGTGTGTTAGTTTCTGCTTTATAACAAAGTGAATCAGTTATACATATACATATGTTCCCATAACTCTTTCCTCATGCGTCTCCCTCCCTCTCACCCTCCCTATCCCACCCCTCCAGGCAGTCACAAAGCACCGAGCCGATATCCCTGTGCCATGCAGCTGCTTCCCACTAGCTATCTACCTTACGTTTGTTAGTGTGTATATGTCCATGACTCCCTCTCGCCCTGTCACAGCTCACCCTTACCCCTCCCCATATCCTCAAGGCTATGCCCATATCCTCAAGGCTATCCCCATATCCTCCAGTAGGTCTCTGTCTTTATTCCTGTCTTACCCCTAGGTTCTTCATGACATTTTTTTCTTAAATTCCATATATATGTGTTAGCATATGGTATTTGTCTTTTTCTTTCTGACTTACTTCACTCTGTATGACAGACTCTAGGTCTATCCACCTCATTACAAATAGCTCAATTTCGTTTCTTTTTATGGCTGAGTAATATTCGATTGTATATATGTGCCACATCTTCTTTATCCATTCATCCGATGATGGGCACTTAGGTTGTTTCCATCTCTGGGCTATCGTAAACAGAGCTGCAATGAATATTTTGGTACATGACTCTTTTTGAATTTTGGTTTTCTCAGGGTATATGCCCAGTAGTGGGATTGATGGGTCATATGGTAGTTCTATTTGTAGTTTTTTAAGGAAACTCCATACTGTTCTCCATAGTGGCTGAACCAATTCACATTCCCACCAGCAGTGCAAGAGTGTTCCCTTTTCTCCACACCCTCTCCAGCATTTATTGTTTCTAGATTTTTTGATGATGGCTATTCTGACTGGTGTGAGATGATATCTCATGGTAATTTTGACTTGCATTTCTCTAATGATTAATGATGTTGAGCATTCTTTCATGTGTTTGTTGGCAGTCTGTATATCTTCTTTGGAGAAATGTCTATTTAGGTCTTCTGCCATTTTTGGATTGGGTTGTTTGTTTTTTTGTTATTGAGCTGCATGAGCTGCTTGTAAATATTGGAGATGAATCATTTGTCGGTTGCTTCATTTACAAATATTTTCTCCCATTCTGAGGGTTGTCTTGTGGTCTTGCTTATGGTTTCCTTTGCTGTGCAAAAGCTTTGAAGTTTCATTAGGTCCCACCTGTTTATTTTTGTTTTTATTTCCATTACTCTAGGAGGTGGGTCAGAAAGGATCTTGCTGTGATTTATGTCATAGAGTGTTTTGCCTATGTTTTCCTGTAATAGTTTGATAGTTTCTGGCCTTACATTAAGGTCTTTAATCCATTTTGAGCTTATTTTTGTGTATGGTGTTAAGGAGTGATCTAATCCCATACTTTAACATGTACCTGTCCAGTTTTCCCAGCACCACTTATTGAAGAGGCTGTCCTTTCTCCACTGTACATTCCTGCCTCCTTTATCAAAGATAAGGTGTCCATATGTGCGTGGGTTTATCTCTGGGCTTTCTATCCTGTTCCATTGATCTATCTTTCTGTTTTTGTGCCAGTATCATACTGTCTTGATTACTGTAGCTTTGTAGTATAGTCTAAAGTCAGGGAGCCTGATTCCTCCAGCTCCTTTTTTCGTTCTGAAGATTTCTTTGGCTATTCGGGGTCTTTTGTGTTTCCATACAAATTGCGAAATTTTTTGTTCTACCTCTGTGAAAAATGCCAGTGGTAGTTTGATAGGGATTGCATTGAATCTATAGATTGCTTTGGGTAGTAGAGTCATTTTCACAATGTTGATTCTTCCAATCCAAGAACATGGTATATCTCTCCATCTATTTGTATCATCTTTAATTTCTTTCATCAGTGTCATAATTTTCTGCATACAGGTCTTTTGTCTCCTTAGGTAGGTTTATTCATAGATATTTTATTCTTTTTGTTGCAGTGGTAAATGGGAGTGTTTTCTTGATTTCACTTTCAGATTTTTCATCATTAGTATATAGGAATGCCAGAGATTTCTGTTCATTAATTTTGTATCCTGCTACTTTACCAAATTCATTGATTAGCTCTAGTAGTTTTCTGGTAGCATCTTTAGGATTCTCTATGTATAGTATCATGTCATCTGCAAACAGTGACAGCTTTACTTCTTCTTTTCTGATTTGGATTCCTTTTATTTCCTTTTCTTCTCTGATTGCTGTGGCTAAAACTTCCAAAATTATGTTGAATAAGAGTGGTGAGAGTGGGCAACCTTGTCTTGTTCCTGATCTTAGTGGAAATGCTTTCAGTTTTTCACCATTGAGGATGATGTTGGATGTGGGCTTCTCATATATGGCCTTTATGATGTTGAGGAAAGTTCCTGCTATGCCTACTTTCTGCAGGGTTTTTATCATAAATGGGTGTTCAATTTTGTCAAAAGCTTTGTCTGCATCTATTGACATGATCATATGGTTTTTCTCCTTCAATTTGTTAATATGGTTTATGACATTGATAGATATGCGTATATTGAAGAATCCTTGCATTCCTGGAATAAACCCCACTTGATCATGGTGTATGACCCTTTTAATGTGCTATTGGATTCTGTTTCCTAGTATTTTGTTCAGGATTTTTGCATTTATGTTCATCAGTGATATTGGCTTGTAGTTTTCTTTCTTTGTGACATCCTTGCCTGGTTTTGGTATCAAGGTGATGGTGGCCTTGTAGCAGGAATTTGGGAGTGTTCCTCCCTCTGCTATATTCTGGAAGAGTTGGAGAAGGATAGGTGTTAGCTCTTCTCTAAATGTTTGATAGAATTCGCCTGTGAAGCCATCTGGTCCTGGGCTTTTGTTTGTTGGAAGAGTTTTAATCACAGTCTCAATTTCAGTGCTTGTGATTGGTCTGTTCATATTTTCTATTTCTTCCTGGTTGAGTCTTGGCAGGTTGTGCATTTCTATGGATTTGTCCATTTCTTCCAGGTTGTCCATTTTTTTGGCATAGAGTTGCTTGTAGTAATCTCTCATGATCTTTTTTATTTCTGCAGTGTCAGTTGTTAGTTCTCCTTTTTTTCATTTCTAATTCTATTAATTTGAGTCTTCTCCCTTTCTTTCTTGATGAGTCTGGCTAGCGGTTTATCTAATTTGTTTATCTTCTCAAAGAACCAGCTTTTAGTTTTATTGATCTTTGCTATTGTTTCCTTCATTTCTTTTTTATTTATTTCTGATCTGATTTTCATGATTTCTTTCCTCTGCTAGCTTTGGGGTTTTTTTTTCTTCTTTCTCTAATTGCTTGAGATGCAAGATTAGATTGCATATTCGAGATGTTTCCTGCTTCTTAAGGTGGGCTTGTACTGCTATAAACTTCCCCCTGAGAACTGCTTTTGCTGCATCCCATACCTTTTGGGTCGTTGTGTCTCCATTGGCATTTGTCTCTAGGTATTTTTTAAATTCCTCTTTGATTTCTTCAGTGATCACTTCATTATTAAGTAGTGTATTGTTTAGCCTCCATGTGTTTGTATTTTTTACAGATCTTTTCCTGTAATTGATATCTAGTCTCATGGCATTGTGGTCGGAAAAGATACTTGATACAACTTCAATTTTCTTAAATTTACCAAGGCTTGATTTGTGGCCCAAATATGATCTATCGTGGAGAATATTCCATGAGCACTTGAGAAAATGTGTATTCTGTTGTTTTTGGATGGAATGTCCTATAAACATCAATTAAGTCCATCTTGTTTAATGTATCAGTTAAAGTTTGTGTTTCCTTATTTATTTTCATTTTGGATGATCTGTCCATGGGTGAAAGTGGGGTGTTAAAGTCCCCTACTATGAATGTGTTACTGTCGATTTCCCCTTTTATGGCTGTTAGTATTTGCGTTATGTATTGTGGTGCTCCTATGTTGGGTGAAAAATATTTAGAATTGTTATATCTTCTTCTTGAATCGGTCCCTTGATCATTATGTAGTGTTCTTCTTTTCTAATAGTCCTTGTTTTAAAGTCTATTTTGTCTGATATGAGAATTGGTACTCCAGCTTTCTTTTGGTTTCCATTTGCATGGAATATCTTTTTCCATCCCCTTACTTTCAGGCTGTATGTCTCTCTAGGTCTGAAGTGTGTCTCCTGTCGACAGCATATATAAAGGTATTGTTTTTGTATCCATTCAGCCAATCTGTGTATTTTGGTGGGAGCATTTAGTGCACTTACATTTAAGGTAATTATCGATATGTATGTTCCTATTCCCATTTTCTAAATTGTTTTGGGTTCGTTATTGTAGGTCTTTTCCTTCTCTTGTGTTTCTTGTCTAGAGAAGTTCCTTTAGCATTTGTTGTAAAGCTGGTTTGGTGGTGCTGAACTCTCTCAGCTTTTGCTTGTCTGTAAAGGTTTTAATTTCTCCATCAAATCTGAATGAGATCCTTGCTGGGTAGAGTAGTCTTGGCTGCAGGTTTTTCTCCTTCATCACTTTCAGTATGTCCTGCCACTCCCTTCTGGCTTGTAGGGTTTCTGCTGAGAGATCAGCTGTTAACCTTATGGGGATTCCCTTATGTGTTATTTGTTGTTTTTCCCTTGCTGCTTTTAATATGCTTTCTTTGTATTTAATTTTTGACAGTTTGATTAATATATGTCTTGGCATATTTCTCCTTGTATTTATCCTGTATGGGACTCTCTGTGCTTCCTGGACTTGACTAACTATTTCCTTTCCCATATTAGGGAAGTTTTCAACTATAATCTCTTCAAATATTTTCTCAGTCCCTTTCTTTTTTCTCTTCTTCTTCTGGAACCCCTATAATTTGAATGTTGGTGCATTTAATGTTGTCCCAGAGGTCTCTGAGACTGTCCTCAGTTCTTTTCATTCTTTTTTCTTTATTCTGCTCTGCAGTAGTTATTTCCACTATTTTATCTTCCAGGTCACTTATCCATTCTTCTGCCTCAGTTATTCAGCTATTGATCCCATCTAGAGTACTTTTAATTTCATTTATTGTGTTGTTCATCATTGCTTGTTTCATCTTTATTTCATCTAGGTCCTTGTTAACTGTTTCTTGCATTTTGTCCATTCTGTTTCCAAGATTTCGGATCATCCTTACTATCATTATTCTGAATTCTTTTTCAGGTAGACTGCCTATTTCCTCTTCATTTGTTAGGTCTGGTGCATTTTTATCTTGCTCCTTTATCTGCTGTGTGTTTTTCTGTCTTCTCATTTTGCTTATCTTACTGTGTTTGGGGTCTCCTTTTTGCAGACTGCAGGTTTGTAGTTCCTGCTGTTTTTGATGTCTGTATCCAGTGGCTAAGGTTGGTTCAGTGGGTTGTGTAGGCTTCCTGCTGGAGGGGACTAGTGCCTGTGTTGTGGTGGATGAGGCTGGATCTTGTCTCTCTAGTGGGCAGGTTCACGTCTGGTGGTGTGTTTTGTGTTGTCTGTGGCCTTATTATGATTTTAGTCAGCCTCTCTGCTAATGGGTTGGGCTGTGTTTCTGTTTTGCTAGTTGTTTGGCATAGGTTGTCCAGCACTGTGGCTTGCTGGTTGTTGAGTGAAGCTGGGTGCTGGTGTTAAGATGGAGGTCTCTGGGAGATTTTCACCATTTGATATTATGTGGAGCTGGGAGTCTCTTGTTGACCAGTGTCCTAAAGTTGGCTCTCCCACCTCAGAGGCCGAGCCCTGACTCCTGGCTGGAGCACCAAGAGCCTTTCATCCACACGGCTCCTCAATTTGGGATGATTCGTTGTCTATTCATATATTCCATAGATGCAGGGTACATCAAGTTGATTGTGGAGCTTTAATCCGCTGTTTCTGAGGCTACTGGGAGGGATTTCCCTTTCTCTTATTTGTTCTCACAGCTCACAGGGGCTCAGCTTTGGATTTGGCCCCGCCTCTGCATATAGGTCGCTGGAGGGTGTCTGTTTTTTGCTCAGACAGGACGGGGTTAAAGGAGCCGCTGATTTGGGGGCTCTGGCGCACTCAGGCTGGGGGGAGGAAGGGGCACTGTGTACGGGGCGGGCCTGCGGTGGCAGAGGCTGGCGTGATGTTGCACCAGCCTGAGGCCCGCCATGCATTCTCCCCTGGAAGTTGTCCCTGGATCCCGGGAACCTGGCAGTGGTGGGCTGCACAGGCTCCGCGGAAGAGGGGTGTGGATAGTGACCTGTGCTTGCACACAGGCCCCTTGGTGGTGGCAGCAGCAGCCTTAGCGTCTCCTGCCCGTCTCTGGGGTCCGCGCTTTTAGCCGCGGCTCGCACCCGTCTCTGGGGTTCGCTCTTTTAGCCGCGGCCTGCACCTGTCTTTGGAGTTCCTTTAAGCAGCGCTCTTAAACCCCTCTCCTCACGCTCCAGGAAACAAAGAGGGAAGAAAAAGTCTCTTGCCTCTTCGGCAGGTGCAGACTTTTCCCTGGACTCCCTCCCGGCTAGCCGTGGTGAACTAACCCCTTCAGGCTATGTTCAAGCCACCATCCCCAGTCCTCTGCCTCCGCTCATACCGAAACCCGAGCCTCAGCTCGCAGCCCCGCCCACCCTGGCGGGTGAGCGGACAAGCTTCTCAGGCTGGTGAGTGCCGGTCGGCACCAATCCTCTGTGCGGGAATCTCCCCCTTTTGCCCTCCGCAACCCCTGTTGCTGTACACTCCTCCGCAGCTCCGAAGCTCCCCCCTCCGTCTCCCGCAGTCTCTGCCCGCGAAGGGGCTTCCTAGTGTGTGGAAACTTTTCCTCCTTCACAGCTCCCTCCCACTGGTGCAGGTGCCGTCCCTATACTTTTGTCTCTGTTTTTTCTTTTGCCCTACCCAGGTATGTGGGGAGTTTCTTGCCTTTTGCGAGGTCTGAGGTCTTCTGCCAACCTTCAGTAGGTGTTCTGTAGGAGTTGTTCCACATGTAGATGTATTTCTCGTGTATCTGTGGGGAGGAAGGTGATCTCCGTGTGTTACTCTTCCGCCATCTTCAAGGACCCCCTGGGACATTTTCAACTATAATCTCTTCGAATACTTTCTCTGTTCCTTTCTTTTTCTCTTCTTCTTCTGGGCCCCTATATTTCGAATGTTCGTGCATTTATTGTTGTCTGAGAAGTCTCTGAGACTGTCCTCAATTCTTTTCATTCCTTTTTCCTTATTCTGTTCTGCAGTCGTTATTTCCACTATTTTATCTTACAGGTCGTTTATCCGTTCTTCTGCCTCAGTTATTCTGCTATTGATTCCTTCTAGATAATTTTAAATTTCATTTATTGTGTTGTTCATCATTGTTTGTTTGCTCTTTAGTTCTTCTAGATCCTTGTTAAACGTTTCTTGTATTTTCTCTATTCTATTTCCATGATTTTGGATCATCTCTACTATCATTTCTCTGAAATATTTTTTAGGTAGACTGCCTATTTCCTCTTCATTTATTTAGTCTGGTATTTTTCTAACTTGCTCCTTCATGTGATGTGCATTTCACTGTCTTATCATTTTGCTGAATTTACTGTGTTTGGAGTCTCCTTTTCACAGGCTGCAGGTTTGTATTTCCTGTTGTTACTGTTGTCTGCCCCCAGTGGCTCAGGTTGGTTCAGTGGGTTGTGTAGGCTTTCTGGTTAAGGGGACTAGTGCCTGTGTTCTGGTGGATTGAGGCTGGATTTTTTCTTCCTGGTGGGCAGGTCTATGTCCAGTGGTGTGTTTTGGGTGTCTGGGGCCTTTTTATGACTTTAGGCAGCCTTTCTGCTAATGGGTAGGGTTGTGCTCCTGTCTTGCTTGTTGTTTGGCATAGGGTGTCCAGCCCTGGAGCTTGCTCATCATTGAGTGGAGCCTGGTCTTAGCATTCAGATGGAGGTCTCTGGGAAGCTTTTGCCATTTGATATTAGGTGTAGCCAGGAACTCTCTTGTGGACCAATGTCCTGATCTCGGCTGTCCCACCTCAGAAGCACAGGCCTGACACCTGGCAGGAAGACCAAAACCTGGTCAACCACATGGCTCAGAAGAAAAGGGAGGAAAAAAAGAAAGAAAGATAGATAAATAAAATAAAGTTATTAAAATAAAGTATATATTAAATATAAAAAACTCAAAAGTAATTAAGAAAAAAAAAAGAAAAAGAAAGAAAGAAAAAAGAGAGCTACCAAACCAAAAACCAAATCCAGCAATGATAACAGGCACTAAAATCTACACTAAAAAACAAAAACAAAAACAAAAAGGACAGACAGAACTCTAAGACAAATGGTAAAAGCCAAGCTCTAGAGGCAAAATCACACAAAGAAGTATACACATACACACTCACAAAAAGAGAAAAAGGAAAATATATATATATATATATTTGTTCCCAAAGTCCACTGCCTCGGTTTTGGGATTATTCGTTGCCTATTCAGGTATTACACAGATACGGGGTACATCAAGTTGATTGTGGAGATTTAATCTTCTACTCCTGAGGCTGCTGGGAGAAATTTCCCTTTCCCTTCCTTGTTTGCACAGTTCCTGGGGTTCAGCTTTGGATTTGGCCCTCCTCTGTGTGTAGGTTGTCTGAGGGCATCTGTTCTTCATTCAGACATGATGGGGTTAAAGTAACAGCTGATTAGGGGGCTCTGGCTCAATCAGGTCAGGGGAGGGAGGGGTACGGAATGCAAGGGTTTGTCTGCGGCAGCAGAGGATGGCATGACATTGCACCAGCCGAAGGCATGTGTTCTCCTGTGGAAGTTGTCCCTGGATCACAGGACCCTGGCAGTGGTGGGCTGCACAGGCTCTCGGGCATGGAGGTGTGGACGGTGACCTTTGCTTGCAAACAGGCTTCTTGGTGTCTGCAACAGCAGCCTTAGCTTTTCATGGCTGTCTCTGGTGTCTGCGCTGATTGCTGAGGCTCGCGCACATCTCTGGAGCTCTTTTAGGTGTTGCTCTGAATCCCCTCACCTCGTGCACCCTGAAACAATGTTCTCTTTCCTCTTTGGCAGTTCCATACATTTTCCCAGATTCCCTCCCACCTAGCTTTGGCGCACTAGCTCCCTTTAGGCTGTGTTCACACAACCAACCCTGGTCCTCTCCCTGGGGTCTGAACTCTGAAGCCCGAGCCTCAGCCCACAGTCCACACCCGCCCCAGCGGATGAGCAGACAAGCCTCTTGGGCTGGTGAGTGCTGGTCGGCATGATCCTCTTGTGTGGGAATCTCTCCACTTTGCCCTCTGCATCCCTGTTGCTGTCCTCTCCTGTGTGGCACCAAAGCTTCCCCCACCACCGCACCCCCTCCTCCAGTGAAGGGGCTTCCTAGAGTGTGGAAACTTTTCCTCCTTCACAGCTCCCTCCCCGATGTGCAAGTCCCATTCCTATTCTTTTGTCTTTGTTTTTTCTTTCTTCTTTTGCCCTACCCAGGTATGTGGGGAGTTTCTTGCCTTTTGGGAAGTCTGAGGTCTTCTGCCAGTGTTCAGTAGGTGTTCTGTAGGAATTGTTCCACATGAAGATGTATTTCTGATGTATTTGTGGGGAGGAAGGTGATCTCCACTTCTTACTCTTCGCCATCTTGAAGGTCTTCTCCGTATTGTATATTTTTCAGTTCAGTTACTATATTCTCCAGCTCTATGACTTCTATTTGGTACTTTCTTATATTTTCTTTCTTGTTCTTGAAGTTCTCCCTGTGTTCATCCATTCTTCTCTCAAGTTCTATTAACATTTTTATGACCATTACTTTAAACTCTTTATCAGACAATTACTTTCCTCTATGGCATTAAGTTTTTTTCTGAGGTTTTATCATTTTTTTTTGGGAAATATCCCTAGGTTTTCTCATTTTTCTTGACTCTCTGTGTTTGTTTCTATGTGTTAGATAAAAGAGCTACTTCTCCCAGTATTGGAAGGGTGGCCTTGTATAGGATATAAAATATATCATTCAACCTTGCCCAACTATTTTTTATCTTTCAAACCTTGGTGATTGTCCAAGTAGCCTATTTTGTTTTTAATATATCTCAGTTGTTGAGGGTGTTCCAAGACTGTCAGAGTCCCAAAGGGAGGGATTTCTGTCAGAACTTAGTTTCAGGCTTTATGGAAGCTAGACTCTCATGAAGCAACTTTTAAAGTATGAAAATATATATAGTACTCTGGGACCACATGCACAAGTCCTGCTGGCCATCAGACCACGTGATCGGGACGTGTCATCTGTGGCTGCAGATGAGTGTACAAGCTCCTTTCTGGGAGGTACCAATGAGTTATAGCTAGGCATATGTATAGTGCAGAGAGAGTGTCCTCTAACATTTCCAAAGAACATATCTGTAGGCCTCTAGATTTGCACTAATTCTGAAGCCTGCCCCTCAGGCCAAAACATCAGGACAAGCAAACAGACCTCTGTCACAGAAAAACTGTGGGGTGTGTTTCAGTCTTTTGTCTGTGTAGCACCCTGGGTGTGGTAACATGACAAGAACGGTCTCTTCAATTGTTACAGTACTGTGGGACACAGGAACACAAGCCAGACATTAAAGGGGTGTCCCTTGGGTAGCAGTCACAAAAACCAGGGCACCAGTCATTAAAAACCAAAGCAGCAGATGTGTGTAAAACCTTTCTTCTGGGAGATACTGGCAACGTGAAGCACGGCAGAAGGAGAGTGTGAAGATGTCACCCACCCAGGGTGGAAAAATCTAGAGTTAAAGAAAGTTGTTGGAAGGCATAGGGAGGGCAGAAAAAATTGTGTCTGCCATCACCTCCATCCTCAGAGAGTATCCCTACAGCCCCTACCCTTCCAGGTGATGATTTAATACTAGCGAATAAATATCTTCACATAAAGTCAGGGATCTTTTCAAAAGTTTGCTTCAGTTTTGGGGCCTGGGGTAATTTAGTCTACATGCAAGCTTTTTAAGAGCTGTTTTCCAGTTCCTTACAACTCTCTGGGTCTCTTGGACAGGAACCTCATTGCTTTTCAAAGTCAAATGTTTTGGGTGCTTGTCCTTCAGGTGCAGATCTTAACATTTGGGGTGTCGGATGTGGGACACAACCCTTCATTCTTCGGAGATGCTTAGGGTTTGTGAATTCCCTCCTAATTGGGAATTGCTACACTGGGGATGAGGTTTATGGCAAGAAGACACCCAGTCTCCCCTACCCATCTCAATGTGGCCCTTTTCTCATTTGCTCATGTGAAGGAGCCGCTCAGTTACTTTTCAGCTCTTTCTCAGAAGGAATTGTTCCATGTGTATCTGTAGATTTGGTATGTACATGGAAGGCAGTGAGTTCAAAATCTTCCTATATCAAAATTTTGAACAGCTTTATGTAATCTACATATTCTTAAGATACCATCTCAGGGCTCTCCAACACATTAGTGATAGCCTCTGAAATATTCTTGGTCAGGTCTAATAAGGAGGAGGTCACTGACATAATTCCAAAACCTAGTTTCTGATGAAATTGCAGGGCATCTGTCTTTGTCTGTCCACAAAGCCCATGTGCAATCGGAGGGCTATTGAAGTATCTAAAAAGCAATTGGGTAAAGGAGTATTATTGATGCTCAAAGGTGAAGACAATGTGTGGTTGAATAACCTACACATTTTACAGAATAGCATATGCTAGCTAAGTTTATAACTCCAAATTCAAGAGGCCATAGATGCCCTGCATTTAATAATTTTTTTGTTGTTTTTAATGGCATCCATTAAGGCAACAATATCTGATAAAGTTGCTCTAACAAAGGAAAGAGCATTACTGGAGTCTCTATAGTCTGTAGTTAGGTTTCGCTTATTATTGGTGACTTTTAGCACAGGCCGTATAGGGTAATTGAAAGGTGAGATGGTGGGAATCAGTACTCATTCTCTATCTAAGTCTCCTATGACAGACTGTACATTTTTAGTGCCTTGCCTTAGCTGGTACTGTGGTGTATTCATCACCAGTATTAGTAGAGGAAGGTTAACTGGTTCCCAAGGAAGTGCTCATCAGTAGTATAAAAGCCTTAATTTTGCTCCATGAACTTACTTACTTATTGAGGAAGTCCATTCAAATAATAAGAAAATGGATACTCCTGGGGAGGGGCAACCAGGATAGAAGCATCATGTTAGCAAAACATGGCTGATATTTTAAATTTGCACATTAAAGCAAAATGGTGACATAGGAATTTCTAGCTCTCTTTTCCCCCTTCCAAGAAACATCAATTTGAACAACTATCCATGCATAACAATACCTTTAAAGGACTCGACAGGTTACAGTAACTGGGTGAGGCACAGAAATAAGAAAATAAAAGATGCATAGAAGAGAGTAAGAAATATAGATCCACTGTCCCCCTTTACCTCTCCCTCAAGCCCAGGCAATCCAGTGCAGAGACACCTTCTCTATGGGAGGAGAGGGAAGTGAGCACACAGCTTCACCATGGATGACAGAGCCCATCTGCCACAACACTTTGTTAACTCCTGCAATCCTAGGTAGCTCCCTGTGGGTTCCTGTTAAACAAGGTTCCTAGCTCACCTCAGCACCCTCTGGCTTCAGCAGCTCTAAGCAGTTCCATGGCCCTACCTGGCTACTGCAGCACCTAGCTCCGGGTAGGCTCTATGAACGCAGCCTCTCATCTTAGTTTGGTACCTGCTGACACAGGCAGTCCCAGACATCTCGTACAGCTCCAGGTGGCTCTCATGGTGCCAGGAAACTCCTGTGGGACCAGTCTCTCAGTGGATTCCCACAGCCCCAGGCTCTGGAACCACCATGATGCTTGCTGGCTCTTACAGCCCTGGGCAGTTTCCATGGTACCAGGCTCAAAGAAGGCCCTCAAGAACCCAGGATTTTGGTTCAACCTATTTCCAGTCTGCTCCCATGGCCATTAGGTACTCTTATGGCAGTAGACTCCAGGTGGAAACCCTTGAATCCAGGCTCCTAGCTGAGTCCAGCAACAGGATGTCTACCACAGACCCAATCTTTTGACCTATCTCAGTACCAGGCAACCCTGGGACCCTAGTACACTCCAGTTTGAAGCTGGTCCCTGTGGACCTAGACTCCAGACTAGCTCCCATGGAACCAGGCTCCCATCATGCCCCAGCATTAAGCTAGCTTCCAAGGCTCCAGACTTGAGTCTAGATCCCAAATAACCAGGTTCTCAACCTGCCATGGCATCAGACCAGTCTCAACAGATCCAACCTCTAGGCTGTCCCCTGAGGCCCCAGGTTACAAGTTAACTTCTGTAGCTCCAGCCTCCAGGCTCACTTTACCACCAACTCCTATAGGCCCAGCCTCCAGGCCTGCTCCTGCCAAAACAGGCTCCTGTCCCATCCCACAAACAGACTGGCCCTTTAAGATTTAAGAACCAGATGCCAGGCCCACTCCAGTGGTCCCTGGCACTGGGTTGGCCTCTGTAGACTCAGGATCCAGGTCTGTCCATGCAGAACCAAGTCCTAGGCTCATTAATGCAGACCAAGTGCCAGGCTCACCTCCAGTGAACCAAGGCTACAAGCCCAACCCTGTGGACACAAACAGCAGGTTGATCCTCATGTGCCCAAGCACCAGGCTTCCCCATCAAAAGACAGGCAGTATTTTTGCTTGAAGACACCATTAGGTGGCCGTCTCAGGATTTCTGGACAGGCTGACTGGTGAAGGGCTTTGCCTGCCAAACCAGTGTGTAAAGACTGGAAGAGGTGCCTACTTACTCAAGTGTGCAGATATCTACAAAGGGCCAAACAGATCATGGATAATCAATGAAACATGACAACACCAAAGGAAAATAGTAAAACTCCAATGACTAAGTCTTAAAGAAATGGAGATCTATGAACTGTAAGAAAAAGAATTCATAATAATCATCTTTTAAAAATTCAGTTAATTACCAGAAAGCACTGGCGATTAAATAAAATTAGAAAAACAATGCATGAACAAAATGAGTGTTCAACAAAGAAATAGTAAAACATTAAAAATAGTTAAATACTAAAGTTGAAGAATAAAATGACTGAAGAATTCAATAGAGAACTTCAAGAGCAGACTCAATCAATGAGGGAAAAGAATTAGTGCAGTAGCAGATGGGTCACTGGAATTACCCAGTCTTAGGAGCAAAAAGAAAAAAAAAAGAATGAAAAGAGTAAAGAAAACTTATGTGAATTATGGGATACCATAAAAAGGAACAATCTGCTCATTATTGGAGTCCCAGAAGGAGAAGAGAGGGGGAAAGGGACAGAAAGCTTATTTAAAAATAAAATGGCTAAGACCTTCCTAAATCTAGGGAAAGATGTGGCTATCCAAGTTCATGCAGCTAATAGGTCCTCTGAAAATTTCAACCCAAAACAATATTTTCCAGGACAAACTATACTAAAACTGCGTAACATAAAAAGAATTGTAAAAGCAGCAAGAAAAAAATGTTTGCATATAGATAACCCCATAAGCTATAAGTATACTTCTCAGCAGAAATCTTGCAAGCCAAGAGTGTGGTGATATATTCAAAGTGCTGAAAGAAAGAAAAAAAAACACTGCCAACCAAGAAACAAAAGCAAAACTAAACATGCCAGATCTAATTAAAATTAAAAACTTTTGTACATCAAAAGAACCCATTGACAAAACAAAAAGAAAACCTACAGACTGGGAGAAAATGTTTGCAAATGATGTGGCCAACAAGTGGTTAATATCCAAAATATACAAATAGCTCCTACAACTAAATGTAAAAAACAAAAAACAAAACAAAACAAAAATGATAAAACAATGGGGAAAAGACCTGAGTAGACATTTTTCCAGTAAGTTGTACAGATGGTTAGGAGGCACATGAAAAGATGCTCAGTATCACTAATGATTAGATAAATGCAAATCAAAACAACAAATGAGATATCATCTCACACCTTTCAGAATGGCTATCATCAAAATGTCTACAAATAGCAAATGTTGGAGAGGATGTGGAGAAAAAAACATACTTGCACACTGTTGGTGGTAATGTAAACTGATGCAGACACTATGGAAAACAGTATGGAGGTTCCTCAAAAAGCTAAAAATAGAACTACCATATGATCCAACAATTCCACTGCTGTGTACATACTTTGAAAAAATGAAAACACTACTTTGAAAAGTTACATGACCCCCAGTGTTCATAACAGCACTATTTAAAATAGCCAAGACTGGAAACAGCCCAAGTGCCTATTAACAGACATTGGGATTAAGAAATGTGGTGTATATATATATATATATATATATATATATATATATATATATATATATATATATATATATATATAATGTGGTAGATATATTATATATACATATGATGTGGCATATATATATTAAATATATATGTGGGCTTCCACGGTGGCACAGTGGTTGAGAGTCTGCCTGCCGATGCAGGGGACACAGGTTTGTGCTCCAGTCTGGGAAGATCCCACATACCACGGAGCAGCTAGGCCCGTGAGCCATGGCCGCTGAGCCTGTGCATCCAGAGCCTGTGCTCTGCAATGGGAGAGGCCACAGCAGTGAGAGACCCGTGTACCGAAAAAAAAAGTATATAATGTGATATATATATATATATATATATATATACTACATTTCTTAATCCAAACATCTGTTGATATATACACACACACACATACACACAATGGAATATTATTCAACCATAAAAATAGAATGAAATTCTGTGATTTGCATCAACCTGGATGGAATTAGAGATTACGCTTACTGAAATAAGTCAAAGTAAAGCAAAAACTGTATGTATCACTTACATGTGGAATCTAAAAAATAACACAAGTGAATGTATATGCAAAACAGAAACAGACTCACAGATATAGAAAACAAACTTGTGGTCATCCAAGGGGCGAGTGGAGGTGGGAGGGACAAATCACAAGCACAGGATTACAGATATAAACTAAAATGTATAATATAAAATTGATAAGCAAGAAGGATACACTATATAGCACAAGGAATTATAGCCATTATCTTCTAATTACCTATAACGGAGTATAATCTGCAAAATACTGAATTACTGTGCTGTATACCTGAAACTAATATAATATTTAAATCTGCTATACTTCAATTAAAAATAAACGTTGGGCTTCCCTGGTGGCACAGTGATTGAGAGTCCACCTGCCGATGCAGGGGACACGGGTTCGTGCCCCGGTCTGGAAGATGCCACATGCTGCGGAGCCGCTGGGCCCATGAGCTATGGCTGCTGAGCCTGTGCGTCTGGAGCCTGTGCTCTGCAGTGGGAGAGGCCACAAGAGTGAGAGGCCCGCGTACCACAAAAAAATAAATAAATAAAAATAAACGTTAAAACATATTTAAAGACTGACCATATGAAGGCTTCCTGAACATGTGATGGGAGTACATTTGGTTACAGACATTTGGAAACAGTTGGGCAGTTTCTTTTAACGTTAAACATATACTTACCATATTGCTACTCTTAAGATTTTAACTAAGAGACATGAAAACATAGTTTGACACAAAGGCTTGTACATCAATATTAATAGCAGTTTTATGTGTAATAGTTAAGAACTGAAAACATCCCAAATAGCCATACAAAGAAACACTACACAACAAGAAAATAAACGTTCATTGCTTTAAATAACAGCATGAAAAAAATATCAAAATAATTATGCTGAGTTAAAAAAGACAAAATGAGTGTATTATTCTATTTATATAAAGTTCAATAAAATTCAAACTACTTTATAGTGAGAGAAAGCAGATCAGTGGTTGCCTAGGTGTAGGGATGGGGAGGTGTAGAGAGGAAAGCAATAAAAAGGGGTATAAAAAAACTTTTGGAGGTGATCGACATGGTCACTCTTATGATTGTGGTTAGGGCTTCATGAAAATTTACGTATGGATTGTCTTTATTTTATTTATTTATATATGTATTCATTTATTTAATTTTCAAAATTGAAGCATAGTTGATTTACAAAGTTGTGTTAGTTTCAGGTGTATAGAAAAGTGATTCAGTTATATATATATATATGTATATATGTATATATATTATTCAGATTATTTTCCCTTATAGGTTATTACAAAATATTGAGTATAGTTCCCTGTGCTACACAGTAGGATCTTGTTGGTTATTTCATATATAGCAGTGTTACATATAGAATATGTTAATGCCAAACCCCTAATTTGTCCCTCGCCCCTTTCCTCTTTGGTAACCATAAGTTTGTTTTCTGTGTCTGTGGGTCTATTTCTGTTTTGTACATAAGTACATTTGTATCATTTTTTTTGTAGATTCAACATATAAGTGATATCAAATGATATTTGTCTTTGTCTGGCTTACTTCACTCAGTATCATTATCTCTGGGTCATCCATGTTGCTGCAAATGGCATTATTTCGTTCTTTTATATGGCTGAGTAATATTCCATCATATATATGTACCACATCTTCTTTATCCATTCATCTGTTGATGGACATTTGGGTTGCTTCCATGTCTTGGCTATGGTAAATAATGCTGCAATGAACATTGGGGCACATGATACTTTTCGAATTATGGTTTTCTCTGGATATATGCCCAGGAGTGGGATTGCAGGATCATATGGTAACTCTATTTTTAGAATTTTTAAGGCACTTACATACTGTTCTCCATAGTGGCTGTATCAATTTACATTCCCACCAACAGTGCAGTAAGGTTCCTTTTTCTGAACACCCTCTACAGCATTTATTCTTTGTAGAATTTTTCATGATGGCCATTTTAACCAGTGTGAGGTGATACCTCATTGTAGTTTTGATTTGCATTTATCTAATAATTAGTGATATTGAGTACCTGTTTTTTGTCTCTTGGCCATCTGTATGTCTTCTTTGGAGGAATGCCGATTTAGGTCTTCTGCCCATTTTTTGTTATTATTATTATTTTTTGGTATTGATCTGCATGCGCTGTTTTTATATTTTGGAGATTAATCCCTTGCCAGTCATATCATTTGCAAATATTTTCTCTCATTCTGTAGGTTGTCTTTTCATTTTGTTTATGGTTTCCTTTGCTGTGCAAGAAGCTTTTAAGTTTAATTAGGTCCCATTTGTTTATTTTTATTTCCATTACTCAAGGAGATGGATCCAAAAAGATATCACTGTGATTTATGTCAAAGAGTGTTCTGACTATGTTTTCCTCCAGGAGTTTTATAGTATCTGGTCTTACATTTAGGTCATTAATCCATTTTGACTTTATTTTTGTGTGTGGTGTTAGAAGATATTCTAATTTCATTCTTTTACTTGTAGCAGTCCAGTTTTCCCAGTACCACTTATTGAAGAGACTGTCTTCTCCACTGTATATCCTTGCCTCCTTTGTCATAGATTAATTGACCACAGGTGTGTGGGTGTATTTCTGGGCTTTCTATCCTGTTCCTTTTATCTATATTTCTTGGTTGTAGGTTTTTTCTTTTTATCACTTTAAATATATTGTGCCACCCTCTTCTGGCCTGCAGACTTACTGCTGAAAAATCAGCTGATAACGTTATGGGGATTCCATTGTATATTATTCGTTGCTTTTCCCTTGCTGCTTTTAATATTTTCTCTTTGTCTTTAATTTTTTCAATTTGATTACTTTATGTCTCAGTGTTTTACTCCTTGGGTTAATGCTGCCTGGGACTCTCTGTGCTTCCTGGACTTGAGTGACTATTTCCTTTCCCATGTTATGGAAGTTTTCATCTATGATCATTTCAAATACGTTTTCTCAGGACCTTTCTCTATCTCTTCTCTTCCTGGGACCCCTATAATGCAAATGGTGGAGGATTTGACATTGTTCCAGAGGTCTCTTAAACCGTTCTCATTTCTCATCATCCTTTTTTCATTTATTCTGTGTTGCAGCAGTGATTTCCACCACTCTGTCTTCCAGCTCACTTATCTGTTCTTCTGCCTTGTTTATACTGCTATTGATTCCTTCTGGTGTATTTTTCATTTTACTTATTGTGTTCATCAATTTTGTTTGCTTATTCTTTATATTTTGTAACTCTTTGTTGAAAACTTCTTGTAACTTCTCTCTCTGTGCATCCATTCTTTTCCCAAGTTCTTGGATCATCATTATGATCATTACTCTGGACTGTTTCTCCAGTAGATTGCCTATCTCCATGTCACTGGCCTGTTCTTCTGGGGTTTTATCTTGCTCCTCCATCTTGAACATCTTCATCTGCTGTCTCATTTTGTCTAAATTTCTATTTGTATTTTTATGTAAGTGGAAGATTAGTTATGTTTCTTGACATTGGTGAAGTGGTCCTATATAGGGGATGTCCTATGTGTCCCAGCAGTACACTGCCCCCTCGTCACCCAAGGGCCAGGGACCAGATGGCCTGAGGTTAGGTTCTGACCTGTATTTGTGTCCTTGGATCTTCAGGCTGCTGGAACATAGTTTTCGTGCTTCTGGTGTCTGCCCCTTGGTGGGTGAAGTGTGTCTGGTGGCTTGTGCAGGTTTCTTGGTGGAAGGGTCCAGTGCCTGCACACAGGTGGGTGGAGTTGGTTCTTGGCCTTCTGGTGTGCAGGGTTTTGTTAAGGGGTGTGTCTAAAGGTGGCTGTAGGCTCAGGAAGTCCTTCAGCAGCCTGTCTTCTGATGGGTTGTGTTGTGTTCCTGTCCTGTCAGTTGTTTGGCCTGAGGAGTCCCAGCAGTGGCACTTACAGGCTATTGGGTGGGGCCAGGTCTAGGTGCTAATTACCCAAGCAAGATGTCTGCCTCCAGCAAGAGTTCAAGTAGATGAACACTCCCTAATACTTCCACCACCAGCTTTTACGACCCTAGAGAGAACCACAGCCACCCACTGCCTCCCCAGGAGCCCCTCAAGACCAGTAGGTAGGTCTGGGCCAGGACCCTATGAAGTCACTGCATTTGCCCTGAGTCCCAGTGCACATGAGACCTTGTGTGCACCCTCCAAGAGTGGAGTCTCTGTTTCTCCCATTCCTAAGGAGGTCCTTCAATGAAGCAATACTGGCCTTCAAAGTCAAATGCTCTGGGAGCTCCTCTTCTTGATGCCAGACCCCCAGGCTGAGGAGACTGAGAGAATTTCTGTGATATAATCATTTTCCTGTTTGTGGGTCACCTACCCGGGGTGTATGGTATTTGATTATATTGCCAGTGCACCCCTCCTACCATCTCATTGGGTATCTTCTTTATGTCTTTGGCTGTAGAAGATAATTTTTGGTAGGTTCCAGTCTTTTTATTGATGGTTGGTCAGCAGTTAGTTGTGATTTTGGTGTTCTAATGAGACGAGGTGAGCTCAAGGTCCTTTTACTCTGCCATATTTCCTCAAATCCCTTAGGGATTATTTTTAAATTTAAGGAATGTAAAAGCATGTTTGGAGTCAAAGAACCTTCAAATAATTTAAGGCCTGCAAAGCGCTTGTCAACTTATTAGCCAATTAGCTTTCCTCTAAAGTGAATAAAAAATCAAAATAGTCAAGATTTTTTTCCTATTTGTATTAATGTGATTTTTTTTGCATTCTCAGTCATATTTTACAAATATAAATAAATAAATACACTATAAATACACTTTTTTTCTTCAGTATTAGTAATGTGCATCTCAAGTACGGTCTTGATTTTCAGTTTGATGGTCCAGGAGCCTGTCCGATTCTGATGTGAACCACTTCTAGGCACAATTATGGGTCAGAAGTCTGATATTTAAGGAACACTCTGGACTAGGAACCTGCTTTTGGGAAAATGTAAAAGCGATGAGCAGTTATTGCAAATATCACTTGATAAGTCAACTACTCAAACACACTAACTGGGTTCTGTTACCAGAAAATTTCAACCAATTTCTGTCCTCAGCTCTTTTTCCCAATACCTCTTCAACCCTTGATATCCCACTCTAAGGTTGCATACCAGTCCAGAGTAGACTTGGGGAAGTGCTTCTTTCTTGGAAAGGTAAGTCATGTGCAAGAGTTGCTGAGGCAAAATGCAGCCAGTGGTTGGGAACAATCCTCAGCCTGGGCATGGAGAGCCTGGGAGATGCTGAGGAGGAAGAAAACATTTATTTTAGCATTTTTTAGCAATAAAGTATTTTTTATTTAAGGTATGTATATTTTTTAAGGCATAATGCTATTGCACACCTAAGAGACTACAGTATAGCGTAAACATAACTTTTATAAGCACTGGGAAACCAACAAATTCGTGTGACTCACTTTATTAATATTTGCTTTATTGTGGTAGTCTGGAACAGAACCTGCAATAACTCCAAGGTACACCTGTATATGGTAAGTACAGGTTTGCTCCCTGTTGTGTCAAAGATGGTCAGTGGCAGCTCTAGCCTCAGTAAAATTGTCATACATTACTCTGGAGATTCACTATATGAGTCCACTGGGCTTTGAAGCAAGCACGTTACGTCTGCATGTGCGGGATAAATGATGTGAAAACCAGTGACCCTCCTGCTGAGCAGGCTACAAGGAAAAGATTTCTTTTGACGAAAGTAACAATCTGACTTGTGAACCTCTTTTCACTCCAGGCCCTGCCCTCTGTGCTGAGCCTGAGTCCAAAATTTACCTCACAGAGAACTCAAATCCAAAGCCCAGATCCATGTGAGGCTGTCTAACTGTGGTGTGGGGCCCTGGGGAGCAAACTCCTAAAAGAGGGATGAGGGAGGTGAGGACAACAGTGAAATGTACAGAAGTTGAAAATAAATGTGGATAGATGGCGATTTCATTTTTTTTTCTTCCCATCGTCACCAGTTCACGAGTCAAATATAGCATGTATCGTTCTGAGAAGCTAAACCATCGTCAGGATATGAAGAGGGTTAAACTTCCAACAGATAAGGAAGACAGAGGGTCAGGTCCTCAGTGTTCCCTGCTGAGCAGATAACTAGAACAGTCCCTCTCAGCCACGTCCTCTGTTGGCAGACAGTGAAAATTTTTCCAGAGGAGCACTCAGGCCATCAGTCTCTGGTTCATTTTCTGGTCCCAGAGAGATCCTCTCTAGGGAGAGGATTGCCCCCATGAGTACTTTTCTTGAGATCAAATTCCTCTGAGCCAGTCAGAATGTGCCAAGCTTGCAGATGGCAGAGAATCGGGACCTGGGTGAAGTCTTGGAGTGGCCATGCAATCCCTGAGTGTGGTTTGGGGTGTTTGTAGTAAGAAGAAAGGGAGAGTGAATGAAAACTCTCTCACCCATACAATTCTTGAGGGGAAACTGGAGCTTAATGTAAGGAAGCCTGGGCATCCTCAGAAACTGTATTATATTCTGAGAACAGATGCAGGGCATGGGGAAGGTTTCTGTGGTTAAGTAGTTGTCAAGTTCGCCCAAAGCAGAGCTGGCCCCCAGGAGTAAAGACAGGGTGTACCCTGGCACCGTCCTCTCTTCTCTCAGTTGAACCAGGGAGAAACAACTACGTGAATTTTCAGGAACTACTAAAACTCAGCTCTTGCTCTGCATCCTCAGCCAGAGCACAGCAGGTTGAAGCGAAGGACAAAGCGAATAAGAATGTATCCTTGAGCGGTTACACAGCAGGGGGACTCTTACTCTTTTGCTGGGGTTCAGGAGTGGGGTCATTCTGGTTGTCAGTGGGAAGATGTGAGCCTTGATGGGTCCCTCCCAGCCTATGCCTCGTGGGGAGCTCCCAAGTTCAACTTCCTCCTGCAGGGAGAGACACAGCAGCTGCAGCTACACAGCCTACCTTCAGAAACGACAGACTAGAGGTGTGTTATCTCCACAAAACCTGGTTCTCAGTGATTTCTACCAAGTGAGAGTGCCTACTTGGATGCCTGGTGGTGACAGCTTCCCAAGTGGCAGGCCTAGAGAGCTGCTCCTCTTGTTAGTGAGCAGGTTTCAGATTTCACATTTGTGTCTCATCATTGTCAGGGTGGCAGTTAAGAGAGCCCGGGCAGCAGGTCCAACCAGCATTTAAAGGATAAACTTGCTGTTCATATTCAGGTCCTCCTGTTCAAGATCTCAGGGTGCCGGGGATAGGAGGCCAGCCCAGTCCTGTGTGAGAACAGAAGGCTGTGGGTTAATTTGTCTTGTGTGGTTTCTGAACAGAAGTGAATATGCTTTATACATTGGAAGTACTAGGAAGAGAGTACAAGATTCCAAGGATGAGCAACTATTATTAGAAAAAATAATAATTATTAAAAAAAGTATTTTTCCTCTGGATTTAGTGGTATCTTATTCTATCTATTGAATATGGACACACTGAAAGAAAAAGTTTAAAAAAAATTAAATTGTCTCTCCTTCCCAGTATAAGATGCCAGTCCAACCACTAAAGAATAGATCATTTGTCACTTAGGAATGGCAAAATTATGTGCCATTTTCCCCCATCAATTTTTGTCCATTTTGGAGCCTAAAGGCAATCAAGAAAAGTGCAATTAAAGCACTCAAATTGCCACCACTGGTAAACACGTACACTTTGTAAGACTAACACAGGAAACTTTTGCCCTGCTCCTCCATGGACAGGGCTCTGATGAGCATGGCTTTAAATGGAATCCAAGCATCTTCATCTTGGTAGGTACAGCTACCAAGAGAGTAGAGCAAAATTTCAGGTATAAACTAGTCTATTCCTGAGGAGATCATGTGATATTCACACTCATGGTGGAAGATTCCTGAGGAGAACATGTGATATGCACACTCATGGTGGAAGAGGCAATCTCACCACACACCAAGGTTCTCCTTGCAGGTAGAGCAGACAAGCCCTGGGTAGGACCAGAATGCGGAGTTCACAGGCTCTCTGCCCTACCCCCATGACACCCTTTTGTGCCAGAGCCTGGGTTTTGCAGCAAAACTCATTTCAGGCCAGGGAACCGTGGGTCCAACAAGAATTGTAAGCAGTCTATTAAAACTCTGGAAGTGGCCAGTCCTGCTGCTTTAATCATTAATTCACCAGAGAAACAATATGATGATAGATAGGGTACCTACCATTCATGCAAGGTAACAATAGAAGGGACCCCCCTAAACTGATAAAGGATATGAAGCCAGTTGTTAATGTTCTCCCTGTTCTAAATTCACCCTTTAATATATTCTCTCTGATAATGGATGAATTACCTTAAGCATCTCTCCTTCAAAGTGATCAAAATGTTACTGAAGGAGAAAGTGGCTCTCCTGTGACTTCTGGCTGTCAGAAGTGTGGGTGTAAGGATATCCTAGGTGCTCGGCCCCAAGCATGTACCCAGAACAACTGTCCTATCGAGTGTAGCCTGGTCATTGGCTTTCTGTGGCCCTCTTCATAGGGACATCCTGTGCTCCAAGCCAGCCACCTACCCGCTGATTTCCTCTAATTGATTGCTCTCCCGACCCACCCCACCTCACCACTAACGTTACCTCCTGCACTTCTCCCAAGGCTGCAGCCCTTACAACACCAAGGCCCTCCGGATCCTATGTATAGGACATTGTTAGCTCCAGGCCTCCAACCCCACCAGGACCCTTGCTCCTACTACACGTCTACATGCTGGCCACCAGCAGTGGCTTGTCCACACTGATGTGCTCCAGAGGGTACCTTCCTGCTTACCTTGCAACTGTAGACCAGCTGTGGTTTTGCAGACCTGCTCTGGCGCTGGCAAACCAGAAAACTTCTCTGCCATCCAGTAGGTTCTCCTACACCTTCTCCAATGAGGTGTGACCTCCAGTCTTGGGGAAGGACCCGCATTCCAAGTTTGTCTTTCCTTGGGTATGCTCCCTCAGGCCCAGGATACCATATAGAGTTTTCCTATATCTTATATATTCTACATTTGTCATAGTTTAATAATTCTTTATGTTAAACATTATGCTTCACTTTATGTTAAAATTCCCCTGTCCACTGTGTACTTTCCATATCCTGATTGGATCCAGATTGCTACAGAACACAACACCTACAGCAAATATCATTCCTGGAATTACTGAAAGCCTTCTTTTGAGAGCTGCATCAAGTAAGAATGTCCACTAACACCCAGAAAGAGTAGTAAGGGGAAAAAGAAGGAATAAAATGCTCGGAAAGGAAGAAGTAAGACTGGCATTGTTTGCAGATGACATGATTGTGTACACTATATTCTACAGGTATTTTCAAATTGGTAGAATCAATAAAAGAGTTTAGATAGCTGTTTGTAGGATAAAATATCAATATACGGAAGCCAATTGTATTGTATTTACCAGCAATAAATTTACAAAGTGAACATTTCAAAGGCAGTATTTGCAAAATATGAAGTACCTAGGATAAAATGTCCTCTTATAGGAAAAATATGAAGTATTATTGGGACACATTAAGGAAGTTCTTATTAAAAGGAGAGATAGACCATATCTATTCAATAACATTCCATATTATTGACAAGGAGTCAAATCTAAAAGTTCAACGCAATCTTAATTAGAACCTCAAACAAGATTTTGGTTGAAACTTTTCTGATGAATTGATAATATAAGTGGAGTTGAGACAGGCCAAAAATAACCTAGACATTCTTGAAGAACAAGGCAGAATTGAGTGGCCTTATCCAAAGATCAGAATTGTTTATAGATCTGTAGTAATTAATATTGATATGTGGTATTTAAAATGGACAGATAAATAGAGCCATGGTACTTAATAGAGAGTACACAAACTAGCCCATACATAGGTAGATGCGTGATTTATGACACATGTGGCACTGCAAATCAAGAGTAAAAGGGCAGACTTTTCAATAAGTGGTTCACTGAGACAATCAGATATCCACATGAAGAAAAAAAATGAAACTCTACTCAACACTATACACAAACATCACTTGTAGGTGGATTATGACCTAACTGTGAAAGGCAAAACCACAAATATTTCAGAAGGAAATATAGAGAATATTTTCATTGCCCCAGGGCAGGGACAGATTTCTTGAAACAGAAAAGCACTAACCACAAGGAAAAGAATGATAAATTTGACTATGTTATAATTAAGTATGTTATAACTAAGATTTGTTCACAAAGCACGGCATAAAGCAAGAGAAAATACAAACAACAAAGCAAAGGACTATTTTGGCCACACATATAACCACCAATGGACTGGTATTTAAAACACATAAAAAACTCATTGGATCAGTAAAGACAAGATGGAAAATAGAATAGAAAAATGGTGAAAGAGTTGAACATGAACAGGCTTTTCACAGAAGAGAAAATCCAAGAGGTTCATAAACATGAGAATGTGCCCAAACTTAGTAGTGGTAAAAAACAGTAAATTAAATTCTGGCAATACTTGGTGTAGATGAAGATGTGCAGGAGCAGGAACTCTCTGTGTTACTGGTGGGATTGTAAATTGGTACAACCACTATAGAAAACAATTTGGCATCGTGTAGAAAAGCTGAAGATACGCATACTCTGTGGGCCAGTGATTCTGTTCTTGCATGTATACCCAAGAGACTTTTAAACATGAGTCCCATGAAAAATGTCCAAGAATGTTCATTGTACCATTGTTCATAATAAAAAGCTAAAAACAACCCTGGATGAACCCAGTGTTCATCCAGTGTAGAATGAAATAATCATATCATAATCACTTTGCTAAAATCATGCACTGGAATGCTAGTCAACAATGGAGACAAAAGATCTACAGCTACTAGGAACAACATGATGAGTCTCTCAAATAAATATGATACACAGTGAAAGAGGCAGGCCATAAAAGGGAGCATGCAGCATGATTCTGTTGATATAACTTCATATAAACTGTATTGTTTAGGGATGCATACAAAAGTTGGAAAGTCATATTAAAAAAAAAGCACTGAAATGATTATCACAAAGTCAAGATAACGACTATATCTATAGGGGAGGGTATGGTTTGTGATTGAGAGGAATACGGTGGATGTATTCTGGAAGGCTGGCAATGGTCTATTTCTTGACCTTCGTCCTGGTTACACGGGTGTTTGCTTTTATAAATTATCTAAACCTGGCAGATATATTTTATGCATTCCTCTATACCTCAGATTTGAAAAAAATGTTTCCTCCAAAAAATGTAATAGAAAGAAAAATATGTGATGTAGAAATTTTGATGAGGCTTGAATTGTTATGGATGAAAAACTTGATCTTTTAATCAAGAGATCAGCAAGTGTCCATTATCATTAAAAGAGGGGAAAGAAGGGATTACTTAAACTATAGGTATCCCATAATCTAGTCATCACTCTAAACCTTTCTCTTGCCAGATTAATTCACCCTGTATTTATATCAATTCCCAACTCACTGATGACAGACAAATTGAAGGATCATCATCAACATTAATAAGATCATTAGGCATCATAGGCCAAATACATTACAGTGAGACTAGGCCACCACACTTAAATGCAAGCAGGCACATTGGGGCTATTGGGCATGCAAAAGGCATCTGTGCCTTGTTCTCAGGAGAGTCCACTGCAGTAACTTAGGGTTTAACCTTATCACATTTAACTAGTACTCTTGTCCAGAGACCTCCGTGTGCTGGAGAATCTAGAGTAAGCTGAAGAATGTCCTCATCATGCTGTGAGATTGGACATAAAATTTACCATGGTGCAACCAATGGTGGAAGAGCAGAGTTGGTTTAGGTTGTGTACCTTATAGGGAGAACCCAGGAGTGGGTTGGGTTCTCCAGATTTCAATATAAATTGTTTCATCCTCCAGGCTTTGCATTTCTAGGCTGAACAGTGCTAATCTGCTTCGGCCCCACCTCTTACTCAATCTAGTCTCTGCACCAGCAGGACAAAAAATTTAACTATGCGACAAATTTTCCTAAAGACATTGCTCAAGACAGTTCTGGATATGGAAGCTTTCCAGGAAATTTTTTTAAAAGACAACCTTTTCAGTAGGAATTGGTGGCACTATGGTTGTTTAATCTTGACACATAGCATATTCTCTCAGGAATTTTCTGTCATCCATTAATCCAGCCATCCATCCAGTAAACAATGTTTAATACAGGATAAGTGCTAACCACCATGTTTAGCACTGGGAGGGGCTGGGGGTGTGTTTATTTTGGTACATAAATCGGTAGTGAGGTACCGATTTATGTTGCATTTAGCAGATAGATAGCTAAGGTATTCATTCCAGCACCATTTCCCCTGTATCTGGGAAAACCTCCTTGATTTCCTACTAATATTAACTGTGGAACTTATTTATGTATACGAGGCTCTGACCCTGGGCTTTCTATTCTGTTCTAGAGACCCAGTACCAGAATATTCAAATCACGGTGGCGTTAAACACGCTTTTATATCTGATAGGGCCAGTTTCTGCGCATTGCACATTTTTTTTTTTTTTCCTTTCAGGAACGTGTTCGGGCCCGCGGCAGGGGGCGGGGTCGCACCTCCTCCGCGATTCTGGTTCCAGCGGAGCCTCATGGACGCGGAGATGGAAATCCCAAGGCTGCTCTCGGCTCGCGGGTCGCGACAGGGCGGCGGCGCTGGCAGCCCCGGGGGCGGCGGCCGGATCCACGGAGGTCCTGACCCGCGGGCCGGCCAGGCCCCCGCGCGCCGCCTCCTGCTGCTCCGGGGCCCCCAAGATGGCGGGCCCGGGCGGCAGCGTGAGGTGGCCCGCGCGGCCTCCCCGGGCCCGGGCCCTAGCCCGTTGGTGCCGACGCCCGATCACGCTGGCGGCGGCGGCGGCGGCGGCGGCGGCGGCGTCGGCGGCGGCGGCGGCGATGGCGATGACTTCTTCTTCGTGCTGCTGGACCCGGTGGGTGGAGACGTAGATTCCATGGGCGCCAGCCAGGCCGCAGGGCCCCTATGGAGGGAGGAGGCCGGGCTGGGCCCACGGTTCCATGGGCACGAAAGCGGCGCGAACCCCGAGGGCCGCCCTGCGCTGGGCCCCAGCTCCCTGTCCGCTATCCGCGCCCCAGTCCCGGCCCTGGCCCCGATTCCCGCCCCAGTCCTGGGCCCCGCCGCGGCCTTCGCGGGCACCGTCACCATTCACAAACAAAACCTGCTGTTGCGCTTCGAGAACGGCTTCCTCACCCTGGCCACGCCCCCGCCGCCAGCCTGGGCGCCTGGGGTCGCCCCTGCCCCGCAGCCCGGGGGTCTGATCGCCCCGCAAGCGGGGATCCCGCACGCCGCGCAGCCTGGGGACTGTCCCGAGCTGCTGCCCGACCTCCTGCTGGCCGAGCGGGCCGAACCCGCGCCCGCCCCAGCGCCCGAGGAGGAGGCGGAGGGCCCGGTTGCTGCTGAGAGTCCCCGCGGGCCGCTAGGCCCGGGCCAGGGCGTGGTGCTGTACCTGTGTCCTGAGGCGCAGTGCGGACAAACCTTTGCCAAGAAGCACCAACTGAAGGTGCACCTGCTGATGCACAGCAGCAGCCAGGGCCAGCGGCCCTTCAAGTGCCCCCTGGGCGGTTGCGGCTGGACCTTCACCACCTCGTACAAGCTCAAGAGGCACCTGCAGTCACACGACAAACTGAGGCCCTTTGGCTGCCCGGCAGAGGGCTGTGGCAAGAGCTTCACCACGGTGTATAACCTCAAAGCACACATGAAGGGCCATGAGCAGGAGAACTCATTCAAATGCGAGGTGTGTGAGGAGACCTTCCCCACGCAGGCCAAACTCAGCGCCCACCAGCGCAGCCACTTCGAGCCTGAGAGACCCTACCAGTGCGCATTTTCGGGCTGCAAGAAGACGTTTATCACAGTGAGTGCCCTGTTTTCCCATAACCGCGCCCACTTCAGGGAACAGGAACTCTTTTCCTGCTCCTTTCCTGGCTGCAGCAAACAGTACGACAAGGCTTGTAGGTTGAAAATTCACCTTCGGAGCCACACTGGTGAGAGACCTTTCCTTTGTGACTTTGAGGGCTGTGGCTGGAACTTCACCAGCATGTCCAAACTCCTTAGGCACAAAAGGAAGCACGACGATGACCGGAGGTTCATGTGTCCTGTAGAAGGCTGTGGGAAATCTTTCACGAGGGCCGAACATCTGAAAGGCCACAGCATAACCCACCTGGGCACAAAGCCTTTTGTGTGCCCCGTGGAAGGCTGCTGTGCCAGGTTCTCTGCTCGCAGTAGTCTCTACATTCACTCCAAGAAACACTTGCAGGATGTGGACACTGGGAAAAGCCGATGCCCAGTCTCCACTTGTAATAAACTCTTCACATCCAAGCACAGCATGAAGACCCACATGGCCAAAAGGCACAACCTGCGCCAGGATCTCTTAGCTCAGCTAGGAGCTGCAAATTCTCTTACGCCCAGCAGTGAACTTACCAGCCAAGGGCAGAATGACCTCGGTGATGCAGAGCTTGTGTCTCTCTTCTCTGATGTGCCCAGTAATAGTTCTGCTGCAGTATTGGACACCGCATTGGTGAACTCTGGGATCTTGACTATTGATGTGGCTTCTGTGAACTCAACTCTGGCAGGGAACCTCCTTGTTAATAATAATAATAATTCCTTAGGGCAGGCGGTGGACCCTCAGGCCTTGATGGCCACCAGTGACCTTCCTCAAAGTCTGGATACCTCACTCTTCTTTGGAACGACAGCTGCTGGTTTTCAGCAGAGTCCCTTAGATACGGATGATGTCTCAAGTCTAAGTGTGAGGCCTTCAGGATCTCTGAGCTCTTTGACTATGAAAACCTCGAGTCAAGAGCCCCAAGCTTTGACCCCCAGCAGTAAGCTAACAGTAGACACAGATGCTCTGACTCCTTCGAGCACCCTTTGTGAAAACAGTGTCTCAGAACTACTGCCGCCAACCAAAACGGAATGGAACGTACATCCTGATTCTGACTTCTTTGGAGAGGAGGAAGAAACCCAGTTTGCATTCTCCAATCCAGCAGGAAACCATGGGTCTCAGAAAGAAACAGATCTTATCACAGTGACTGGCAGCTCATTTTTGGTATGAACTAAACTCTATCCATTCCTTGCCACATGGCTTACTTTTATTGATGACACTCAATTTTAAGAGTATTCTGGACTAAATGTTTAAATGCAGTCATTTCTTATAGGTTTGAAAAAGAACAGAGCCCTGGGCTACAAATTTGGAGGTTTAAATTCTGATCTTGAGTCTGGAACTGACAGATTGTGTGACCCTGAACAAGTCACTTATCCTATCTGAGCCTTATTTATAAAATGAGTGGTTTGAATAGATTGTTTCTAAGGTCATTCCAGCTCTATTTTCATCATTTTGTGCTCTTCCTTGAAAATTTTAAGACCTTTTAAAATGATTAACAATTGCATGTGCTCCTAATGTAATGAAAAATGCATTGAGAGTTAATGATATGAGATGTAACTGGTGTTTAACTTTAAAAATTTAATGAAAATTTTACACAGTGCTAAAATATTTCTAAAATCTTGTGGTGAGCTTAAAGAAGAAGAAAGCTGAAAATCTGGGTTGGTTCTTTTTACCTGTTTATCTTTGTAGCCTCTTTTTTTTTTTTTTTTTTTTGATGGAAGGCTGTGTTGGGGAAAGTCCCAGTAATTTGATGAGACTCAGGCTCAGAAATACTGACTTTGTGGTGTTGAATAAGTGGCCTTATTAAGTCATTTCCTCTCACTAACCCTCAGTTCCCTAGGTGTAAAGCTGTTATTTTAATTTACACATACCTGATGCATTGTAGACTTCTTGTATCCTAGTAGTTAGGTATGGAGAGAAAAATGTTTTGTACTTTGGCTGTTTTAGTGAAGTTTTACACCTTTCCTGTCCCTCTTATTCCCTTCCTCAAAGAAATTAGCATAATTTAACACCATGCTCATGTGCAGGCACTAATGCTTTATGCAGGTTAAGAAACAGAAAAGGGAATCTCTTTCTTCCACAGATTAAGGATTTTTCTCCACACTATTCTGTGACTTTGCCAACTTTGCCAGTGTCTTTACTCTTGCATTCAAAGCCATCCTATAGAGTGACCGGAGAGCCTGTGGTTCCAAGGAAATCTGGGAATAGGCCAGAGTAAGGTTTTTCTCCCCTCTGTGCCCTGGAGAGCTCATTGTTTGCCTTCTCCCAGAGTTGGAATGAGAGTTTTACTTTGCATTTTGAGTAAATATTGTCTGTCTTACTTGAGTATAGCATTTTACAGTTTATGTAGCACTTTCACAACTGTTATATTTGATCTTCACAATATTTTAAGATAGTTATGGCAAAATTTCAACTATAAGACATATTAAAATTTACCTAACTCTTGCTTAGGAACTCTTGTGTGTGTGTGTGTGTGTATGCACATCAACTTTCATTCTACTCTTCTGAGTTTCATGATGACTTTTGTTTATAACCACTTGTTCCATTCCACATTAACATATGTCTCTTACCTTCTGCCAGCTCTGCTCCCTCTCCAACCTATTCTCTAGCGTGTCCATTCCATTCCTTGCCATGATCTCTCTTTTTTTTTTTAATTAGGTAAGCCTTTTTCATGGTCACCATCTCTCAGCCATTCAGGACATGGCCCATTTTTCAGTCCCAATATTTACTGCAAGTCTGAGTGTGCATTAAGAAATTATTTTCTGGATTTAGAGGTCAGTGTGTTTATATATGAATCAAATAATAATGGAAATGTTTTATATAAGGTTTTATGAGACATGTAGTTCTTCTATTCTTCTAAAATTTTTAACGTAGTTCGGCTGGCAAACACTATTAGTTGCTGTGAAATATTCTAATCCAGTACTGTTTGTATGTACATTTGTCGATAACAATCATAGCACTTTGGCAGTGCACTTTATAATTTGCCATTTTGAAATGCATCTGTACTGTCTAATTTTTAAATTGGTTGTACTCATTCAGTGAAAAAGCAAAAAGTATACATAAATTTGAAATCCAAAGAAATGGTCAGAGTGTGATTTTTTGTAACCATTTAACAGTTCTCCCTCAGCATTTTGGAAGGATTTTTAAGCCCATTTTAGAAATGTGTTGTCATTAGTTAAGTCCTCTTAAATAAGTTATTCTTCTTTTCCTACAGATAGGAATGCAGAAATCCCAGGTGAACATGCAGGTCTTAAGCATCTGTTAATATATATAACCATAAAAATATTTAAAAATCCTGTCATTTTGTTTCTTCAATCCCTCATTAAAAACAATCATAAAATATGCTTTTGTTCTATTCTGTGGAATTGTCAAAGGAAAGATTTTACTTTTCTTGAAGATAAAAATCTTGTAATTATTTATGGGCCCACATGGTTTCTTTCAGTCAATTTGTTCAAAAGATTTCCCATTCAATACCATTTTTCCAACATGATGGTGAAAATAGCATGAAATTACAGTCAAAAGTATCAGTACAAACATAATGGTTACATTTTTGTTAGTGTTGGCATAAATTTGCCATTTAAAAAAGTGGGGTATGGTTTAATGTTATCTCACTTGCTTTTTGTGCTTCTTCAGTCCTTGGTTTATTAAAATTTTGCCAATTGAAAACACAGTAACAAAATACTTTGCAGGAAGGTTTGCATCCAGGGGACTCTTGAACATATTCATCATGAGTTAAAATACCTTTATTTTGACATTTTTACCCTGGTCTCATTATAGTATTACATAATTGAAAGGCTTGAGTAGTAGAAGTGAAACTTGATAGAATATGAGGGTCATTTTTCTCTGGATTAAATACTTCATATTCCCATCCAGCAAAAATGAGAGAAGGGTATTTATGACTATTCCTTGATTCCAGATAAAGCATTGATTAATTGCCTGTTTGGGAATATCCATAATCCCTTAGTAATTACTGATATCAAACAGATCCATTTGATGATTTGGTAATAATAAAACCTAATTTAGATGCAGCTCATTCAAAATATTGATAATAGTGATAATTGAAATATAAGGCTGAGCTGAAATTTATGTAATTTATGTTTTTGAACAAAAGATTTGTTTAGCAATTTTTTAGAAAGTGAAATGTGTTTTGCACATTTAGAGAACAGGTTATCAAGCACTTTGTCAGACCACAACTATATATTAAAAGCAAAGCACTCATTACAAATGAATTTTTTATATTTTTCAAATCTGATTTGATTTGGTAACCATTTTTAAGCTAGGGACCTCATTGTATATTCTGAGTTAATTTACTGACTATATACAAAAATACAAGGTAGAAGAGTACTAGGGATGTAGATAAGAGGTATAAAATGTGAGCTACTTCTTAATTTTGGAGAGGACATAGGAATTAAATATTTCACATCTAAACAATATCAGCAAGCATGTTTTCAGACACTAACTTAATGGCTTGGAGGGAAAGGAGGGGCAGTAACTATGCTTTAATGGATGGTTAGATTTAGTTACATAGATAAGAGAATAGGTGAATTCCAGCCAGGAAAAAAAAAGCACAAGGAAAGAATTTGAAATGGAATTGGCCACACAACACGGAAAGACAACCTAGCTCAAATGCAGGACGCCTGTTTGATAAGTGCTAAGTGTTAGGCTTAGACTGCCAATATGGAGCCAATCTGAAGAGTTAAGAAAACCAGTCACAGTGGATAGGACTTTATTCTGGACATGGTTAAGAGTCAGTGAAGATATTTAAGAAGAGAAGTCAAATGATGAATATATAGAAAGTTTAATATAGTAGACATGTACAATGTGAATTTGATGAGGAGAGATGATGGGAAAATCATTTAGGAGTCTATTGTAATAATTTCAGGGTTCTGTGATGAAGGTTTGGACTGGGGTTGTGGCAGAAAAGGACAGATTGGAGATGTCTCTAAATTGGAGAAACAAATATAACTTGGTGACTGACTGAATATATGAAACATTTATGAGAAAAAGGAAGATCAGAAATGACTCTAAAGATTTTTTTTGTTGAAACTAAAAATTACATTTCTTTAACATGAACAATACGTTGAGTATTGAAGTCTTTTCAGGAATATATATTGAAAGATAATTAGTTCAGGCCATGTTTAATTTATTGGGAAGTGATAAATCAGTTATCCCTGAATAAACTATACATATTGTGGATTATACACACCACTAGACAGTGAGTGCCATTTCATCTCCCTTGGCTCCCTCATGTATTCTCAGATTTATATTCAACGTTTGTATTCTTGTTTGCCTTTGAGTACTTACAGGCCTCTTCAACCTCATACAATATCCTCCCAGAATACACTGCATCAAAATGAGCTATGTCACCTTTGTCTGACAGTTCTTTCTTACTACTACTCTCTTCCCTACTATGGATATTCAACGGATGTTTTATGTGGTACTTAGTAATATAATAAATCATTTCTCCAGAATTTGGGGGATGCTGCTTAGTCATTAATTTCAATAGTTCCTCAATATAAACTGCAAAATTGAATTTTACCTGTATTTTTCTCAGATTGGAAGTGATAGGGCTAGAATCGTCCAAAAATAACTTCCATGTGATCCTTGGGTCTCCTTACTCATAATCCCCTCTGTGACTAACTAATGTGGTGTGGGAACTCAGTCACAGGGATCACATCCTCTCTTATTTACATACCCTAGCATATTTTCTCCTTTTTCTTGTTACTCTTACCACTAATGGTGATAACTCAGGAGGAATGGAGTCCAAAGAAAGAGTGAGAGAGTAAATAAGTAGCATAAATAACTACCTAACAATTAAATTTTGTTTGATGGTGAATTTTGCTGTCCTGCATTGTCAACAGAAGGCTTCATCTCATTCTAATTTTCTGCTGACATTTATGGACCTGAAAAACACTTGGCCTACAGAAAACAATTCATCATTTTAAACAAAGCCAGACAATGATTCTTAACACTAATAAAGTGTGAATCCCTTAGGAATATCTCGTATTGTTATCAGCTTATTAAGAAGCTGGTAATTATTGAGTGCCTACTCTGTGTGAGATACTATAAGGTTTAAAACAAAAGCATATTTTATCAATTCATTCAAACAAACATTTTTGAGCACATATTTGACAATTTCTGTTGTTATGCTCACAAACATTATTATCCAGACAGAGAAAGAAAATCTCAAGCAATGAAAAATAATATATAATCAAGTTCTAAATGGTTACATTTTGGAATAATAAAGGATTAAATATTAGCTGTCATTCTTAGAGTATGGACTAAAAATCGTGATAAGGAAAAATTCAATGCACAGATTATCAAAAGTATTTCCAAAAATTCTAAGAATCTAAAATTTAATCTGGCATACAGCAGTTAGATTAAACTATCCTAAATTAAAACTTAAACAGAAATTTGAGTGATAGCTTAAATAATTATAGCAAAATTCTTTGGTAAATAACTTTTAAATTATGCTTTATTTTTATTTATTCTAAATTGGAATCCTGGATGTAGTGTTATACATGAAAGTGATCATATAAAACAAATATGTTATTTTGAAAGAGAAAACTATAGAATATAAATAAATGGTGTTAAGATAAATAAAATTTCCTTTCCTTATATTACACATAATGGCAAATTTTAATTTTCTGAAATAAAAAACAAGGACTTTAATTTGAATGTAACTATTTCATATAGGTACACTAGTTGAAAAGAAGAGTATATAAATTTCATGTGATATTTAGGACTGAGAACTGGAATTTAGCATGGTGAACCCTGAGAATTCACCAATTATGTGGTGAGGGTCAGATTAGTCATCAAACAAGAATTTAAGATTATGAATAAAATATAAGTAGCTTAACATATTTGGAAAGGGGAACAAAGTCCACCATAGCAAAATAAAACTCTCTTTAGTGACAAGCAACACTACATTTCCACAATGCAAAGCAATTACAAATGGTAGCAAAAACAAAGGTATTTCAACTCTAGGCATTCTCACTTTGGAATGAAGCCAAGAAATTATTAATCTTTATCAGGACCTACTTCCCTTTCCTGTTTACACAATACAATGGAGGGATATAACTGCAGTATGAGACTACATTACACTGGATGTGGAAGAAGGAAGCTGATCACATATCTGTTTGTGGGGAAATTAGCCAAAACAGAGAGCTGAAGTGGAAATTCCTCAGGCAATGACTCAGTGAATAGAGCAGCAGTTCATTCCAGGCTAGTTCCAATTTTAGAATGTGTGCTTCTGGACAGATATTTTTTTCCTCCTGATTCATGTTGGTATTAATTAATTAATGCCAAACATAGCACTTGGTGTTTCTAAATAAATGCAACATTTTTGCCCCTTAAAGTCACCTTACGTTCCTGTGCTTCTTAGAGCTAAATTTTTTTTGTTAATTATCAATAATATCAATAAGAAGTGTCGTCAGAGGCCATGACATACTAATAGAAAAAAATGTCATATATTTATTATTTTTGCCTCACTTTCCAAAATGTTGATTAAGTAAAACTTATTTTTCTATTTTTTTCTTTGAAGATTCACTTTCCCATGGGTATGTCATTGTTTATGTACTTAGAAAGCAATAAGACTTGGGAGCATTGTTAAATAAGTGTTTGCAATTATAACCTTAGTAATTTGACTACCTTGAAAATTGGAGAAGCCTAGGCTAGATGTACTACTTTCCTAAATAACAGAGAGGGCTTATGGAAAGGAATGAAGGACAAATTCATTGAGAAAAAAGAGATTCATTTCTGTTATTAAATCAGACTTTGTATTTATCAATCTTACTGATTAATCTTGTACATTTTACAGCATATTATAGTCTGCTTTTAGAAGACTCCATATACAGCACTGAGTCTTTCTTTAGATGAGACCTTAAAAAATTGATTTGTTTTATATTTAATTTTTATCGAATTATATTTGACATAACAATATAATGTCGGTTTCAGGTGTATGGCATAGTGATTTGATACTTTTATACATTATGAAATGATTACCACAATAAGTCTAGTTATCATCTGTCACCATACAAAGTTGTTACAATATTATTGACCATATTCACTATGCTGTGCATTACATCTCCGTGACTTATAGCTGGAAGTTTGTACCTCTTAATCCCCTTCACCCGTTTCACCTGTTCCCCCACCTGCCTCCCCTCTGGCAACTACCAGTTTGTTTTCTGGATCTATAGTAGACATTGGATCGTCCTTTTCACTACTAAATCTATGTACCAAATCTACTGAATATTGTAAAGACTTGCTGCATAGGATCTTGTTTGCAAAGTGATTCTGGTTGTCCTTCACCTTAGATTATTTTGGGGCAAAAAATTCCTCAAAGATAAAATGTTACCTGGACTTGCAAAAATTGTTAAGGATTCTTCCCCAAAACAGAAATGAAAATAAAATTTAAACAACAAAAAAAGAAGATAAGTTTTCTCTATAGCCAAGTGTTTTGGCTTTTCCTAAGTGTCTCTGGTCTACAACATCTGTATAAAAGCACAATGGCGATTTAAAAACACACCCAGTATTTTCCAGTTACAGTTAGCAATATAAAACCTTCAAATAGATGTTATTGTAACATTGGTCATCTGTCTATCTAATACTATCTGGCTTTCAGAAATTCCATGAGGATAGTAAGAAGTGAAGAGAAAAGTTTTCCAAATTTAGGCTTGCCTATTGAAATGCCAAAATGTGGTCAAATTAGATGCTGTTTATTTTACATGTTTGACGTTTTAGTGTTTGGTGCTTTCAACTATTTCTACTCCAAATAGTTGAAAAAGTATTTTAAAACTAAATGTGAGTATTTGATTCATGACATTAAAGTTGATAATTCATTTTTATTGATTTTACTTTGCAAGATTGATGCATTGTTGAATTCAGTAAACATTCAGATAACAAACTATAGGTTATCTGTTTTGAAACTGCATTATATATTTTAATCATTCCTTGCTTTAAATTTTAAGCTACCATATATTGAATCATAACTGGGTCTATGAAGTATTTTATTTGTAAAATTTATTGTTTTTTATATTTTAATTGAAACAACATATATTACATACAGATCATAAGAATATGTAGCTACATGAATTTTCACAGAGTGAGTACATCCATGTAACCACTACCCAGATCAAGAACTAGAATACTACCAGAAGCTAAAGTTCCTTCATGTCCTCTTCCAGGCACTATTATCCTGAACCAAAAAAATATCTTGGCTTCTAAAACCATAAATTCAGGCCTTTGTTTGTTTCTCTGTTATTATTTATTATTATTGAGATAAAATTCATGCAACATAGCATTCACTATTTTATCCACTTTAATGTGTACCATTCAGTGGGTTTTAGTACATTCACAATGTTGTGGAATCATCACAGACGGCCATTTCCAGAATATTTCATTATTCAAAAAGAAACCCCATACCCACTAAGCAGCAATCCCCCATTCCTCCCACCCCCTAGAAACTACTAATTTACTTTCTGTATCTATGGATTTGCCTATTCTGCATATTTCATCTGAATGGAATTATACAATATGTGACCTATTGTGTCTGGATTATTTTACTTAATATAATACTGTTTTCAATGTTTGTCTGTGTTATAGCATGTATCAGTACTTCATTCTCTTTGTGGCTGAATAATGTTCCATTGTATGGGTATACCACATTTTGTTTATTCATTCATCAGTTAATGGATTTTTGGGTTGTCTCCACTTTTGGGCTATTATGAATAATGCTGCTATGAACATTTGTGTACAAATTTTTGTATGAATATATTAAAACCATAGATTAGTTTTGCTTATTTTTAAGTTTTATGATGTGTATTCCTTTTGTGTTTGACTAATAAGTCAAAATAAGTAAAATATTACTCAACAGTTTGTTTGTAAGATTCAGCCATGTTTGCATGTAGAAATAATTCACTTTTTTCTTGTACAGAATTTTATTGTATGCCTATATCATAATTACTTTTACATTCTGTTTATGGGCATTAATGTTTTCAGGTTTGGGCAAGTATTAATTATGCTGCTATGAGCATTCAAATATACCTTTTTTGGTGAGGATATGTATTCATTTCTATGAGTTATATACCAAGAAGTGGAGCTTGATATGTCTAGTTTTAGTAAGTACTGTCAAACAGTTTCCAAAGGTTCTTGTACTAATTTACACTCCTACCAGCAGTTATGAATGGTCTAGTTATTCCTCAACCTGACCAGGACCTGGTAATGTTTGACTTTTTCATTTAATCATTCTAGAGTGTGTTTACTGGAATAGCATTGTAGTTTTAATTTACATTTCTCAACTAAAATCAGGAATTGTTGCCTAGGTAATTACAGAAGAAAGCTTAAGCTTATTTAAAAAATTTAGATGTAACAATTTATTTGAAATCCGCTTTATAGTGAATTTTCTGGAAGTTTCTGTGTTTCAGAGAAATAGAATGCCAAAGAAATGCATATTATGTACCTTTAGTTATTAATAAAAATCACGTTGTAAATTGACATAGAGACTTTTAAACTGTATCTCTGTATATTGCTGCTGCTATTAATTCATATTGGTAAAGTGTTTAGATAAAAATTATTGGAAAAATATGGAGATAAAATTGAACTTGGCTTGTGGTTTTTTTTTTTTTAACATCTTTATTGGAGTATAATTGCTTTACAATGGTGAGTTAGCTTCTGCTTTACAACAAAATGAATCAGTTATATATATACATATATTCCCATATCTCTTCCCTCTTGCATCTCCCTCCCTCCCACACTCCCTATCCGACCCCTCCAGGCGATCACATAGCACCGAGCTAATCTCCCTGTGCTATGCGGCTGCTTCCCACTAGCTATCTACCTTACTTTTGGTAGTGTATATATGACCATGCCTCTCTCTCGCTTTGTCACAACTTACCCTTCCCCCTCCCCATATCCTCAAGTCCATTCTCTAGTAGGTCTGTGTCTTTATTCCTGTCTTACCCCTAGGTTCTTCATGACATATTTTTTCTTAAATTCCACATATATGTGTTAGTACATGGTATTTGTCCCTCTCTTTCTGACTTACTTCACTCCGTATGACAGACTCTAGGTCTATCCACCTCAAGACAAATAGCTCAATTTCGTTTCTCTTTATGGATGAGTAATATTTCATTGTATATATGTGCCACATCTTTATCCATTCATCTGATGTTGGACACTTAGGTTGTTTCCATCTCCAGGCTATTGTAAATAGAGCTGCAATGAACATATTGGTACATGACTCCTTTTGAATTTTGGTTTTCTCAGGGTATATGCCCAGTAGTGGGATTGCTGGGTCATATGGTAGTTCTATTTGTAGTTTTTTAAGGAACCTCCATACTGTTCTCCACAGTGGCTGTATCAATTTACACTCCCAACAACAGTGCAAGAGGATTCCCTTTTCTCCACACCCTCTCCAGCATTTACTGTTTCTAGATTTTTTGATGATGGCCATTCTGACTAGTGTGAGATGATATCTCATTGTAGTTTTGATTTGCATTTCTCTAATGATTAGTGATGTTGAGAATTCTTTAATGTGTTTGTTGGCAGTCTGAATATCTTCTTTGGAGAAATGTCTATTTAGGTCTTCTGCCCATTTTTGGATTGGGTTGTTTGTTTTTTTCTTATTGAGCTGCATGAGCTGCTTGTAAATTTTGGAGATTAATCCTTTGTCAGTTGCTTCATTTGCAAATATTTTCTCCCATTCTGAGGGTTGTCTTTTGGTCTTGTTTATGGTTTCTTTGCTGTGTAAAATCTCTGAAGTTTCATTAGGTCCCATTTGTTTATTTTTGTTTTTATTTCCATTTATGTAGGAGGTAGGTCAAAAAGGATCTTGCTGTGATTTATGTATAGAGTGCTCTGCCTATGTTTTCCTCTAAGAGTTTGATAGTTTCTGGCCTTACATTTAGGTCTTTAATCCGTTTTGAGCTTATTTTTGTGTATGGTGTTAGGGAGTGATCTAATCTCATACTTTTACATGTACCTGTCCAGTTTTCCCAGCACCACTTATTAAAGAGGCTGTCCTTTCTCCACTGTACATTACTGCCACCTTTATCAAAGATAAGGTGTCAATATGTGCATGGGTTCATCTCTGGGCTTTCTATCCTGTTCCATTGATCTATCTTTCTGTTTTTGTGCCAGTACCATACTGTCTTGATTACTGTAGCTTTGTAGTATAGTCTGAAGTCAGGAAGCCTGATTCCTCCAGCTCCGTTTTTCATTCTCAAGGTTGCTTTGCCTATGCGGGGTCTTTTGTGTTTCCATACAAATTGTGAAATTTTTTGTTCTAGTTCTGTGAAAAATGCCAGTGGTAGTTTGATAGGGATTGCATTGAATCTGTAGATTGCTTTGGGTAGTAGATTCATTTTCACAATGTTGATTCTTCCAATTGAAGAACATGGTATATCTCTCCATCTACTTGTATCATCTTTAATTTCTTTCATCAGTGTCTTATAATTTTCTGCATACAGGTCTTTTGTCTCCTTAGGTAGGTTTATTCCTAGATATTTTATACTTTTTTTTGCAATGGAAAATGGAAGTGTTTTCTTGATTTCATTTTCAGATTTTTCATCATTAGTGTATAGGAATGCCAGAGATTTCTGTGCATTAATTTTCTACACTGCTACTTTACAAAATTCATTGATTATCTCTAGTAGTTTTCTGGTAGCATCTTTAGGATTCTCTACGTATAGTATCATGTCATCTGCGAACAATGACAGCCTTACTTCTTCTTTTCCAATTTGGATTCCTTTTCTTTCCTTTTCTTCTCTGATTGCTGTGGCTGTTTGTTTTTTGTTATTGAGCTGCATGAGCTGCTTGTAAATTTTGGAAATTAATCCTTTGTCAGTTGCTTCATTTGCAAATATTTTCTCCCATTCTTAAGGCTGTTTTTTGGTCTTGTTTTTGGTTTCCTTTGCTGTGCAAAAGCTTTGAAGTTTCATTAGGTCTGATCTGTTTATGTTTGTTTTTATTTCCATTTCTCTAGGAGGTGGGTCAAAAAGGGTCTTGCTGTGGTTTATGTCATAGAGTGTTCTGCCTATGTCTTCCTCTAAGAGTTTTATAGTGTCTGGCCTTACATTTAGGTCTTTAATCCGTTTTGAGCTTATTTTTGTGTATGGTGTTAGGGAGTGATCTAATCTCATACTTTTACATGTACCTGTCCAGTTCTCCCAGCACCACTTATTGAAGAGGCTGTCCTTTCTCCAGTTTATATTCCTGCCCCCTTTATTAAAGATAAGGTGACCATATGTGCGTGGGTTTATCTCTGAGCTTTCTATCCTGTTCCATTGATCTATCTCTCTGTTTTTGTGCCAGTACCATACTGTCTTGATTACTGTAGCTTTGTGGTATAGTCTGAAGTCAGGGAGCCTGATTCCTCTAGCTCCGTTTTTCGTTCTCAAGATTGCCTTGGCTATTCGGGGTCTTATGTGTTTACATACAAATTGTGAAATTTTTTCTTCTTCTGTGAAAAATGCCAGTGGTAGTTTGATAGGGATTGCATTGAATCTGTACTTAGCTTTCAGTAGTACAACAATTTTCACATTGTTGATTCTTCCAATCAACAATTTTTCCAATTTCAACTTTCTTAAAATTACCAAGGCTTGATGTGTGACACAAGATATGATCTATCCTGGAGAATGTTCCATGAGCACTAGAGAAAAATGTGTATTCTGTTGTTTTTGGATGGAATGTCCTATAAATATCAAGTCCATCTTGTTTAATGTATCACTTAAAGCTTGTGTTTCCTTATTTATTTTCATTTTGGATGATCTCTCCTTTGGTGAAAATGGGGTATTAAAGTCCCGTACTATGAATGTGTTACTGTTGATTTCCCCTTTTATGGCTGTTAGTATTTGCCTTATGTATTGAGGTGCTCCTATGTTGGGTGCATAACTATTTATAATTGTTATATCTTCTTCTTGGATCGATCCCTTGATCATTATGTAGTGTCCTTCTTTGTCTCTTCTAATAGTCTTTATTTTAAAGTCTATTTTGTCAGATATGAAAATTGCTACTCCAGCTTTCTTTTCGTTTCCTTTGCATGAAATATCTTTTTCCATACCCTTACTTTCAGTCTGTATGTGTCCCTAAGTCTGAAGTGAGTCTCTTGTAGGTAGCAAATATATGGGTCTTGTTTTTGTATCCATTCAACCAACCTGTGTCTTTTGGTGGGAGCATTTAGTCCATTTACATTTAAGGTAATTATCCATATGTATGTTCCTATTCCCATTTTCTTAATTATTTTGGGTTCGTTATTGTAGGTCTTTTCCTTCTCTTGTGTTTCTTGCCTAGTGAAGTTCCTTTAGCAGTTGTTGTAGAGCTGGTTTTGTAGTGCTGAACTCTCTCAGCTTTTGCTTGTCTGTAAAGGTTTTAATTTCTCCATTAAATCTGAATGAGATCCTTGCTGGGTAGAGTAATCTTGGTTGCAGATTTTTCTCCTTCATCACTTTAAATATGTCCTGCCAGTCCCTTCTGGCTTGCAGAGTTTCTGCTGAAAGATCAGCTGTTAACCTTATGGGGATTCCCTTGTGTGTTATTTGTTGTTTTTCCCTTGCTGCTTTTAATATGTTTTCTTTGTATTTAATTTTTGACAGTTTGATTAATATGTGTCTTGGTGTATTTCTCCTTGGAATCCCCTGTATGGGACTCTCTGTGCTTCCTGGACTTGATTAACTATTTTCTTTCCCATATTAGGGAAGTTTGCAAATATAATCTCTTCAAATATTTTATCAGTCCCTTTCTTTTCTTCTTCTTCTTCTGGAATCCCAATAATTCGAATGTTGGTGTGTTTAATATTGTCCCAGAGGTCTCTGAGACTGTCCTCAGTTCTTTTCATTCTTTTTTCTTTATTCTGCTCTGCAGTAGTTATTTCCACTAGTTTATCTTCCATGTCACTTATCCATTCTTCTGCCTCAGTTATTCTGCTAGTGATCCCATGTAGAGTATTTTTCGTTTCATTTATTGTGTTGTTCATCATTGTTTGTTTCATCTTTAGTTCTTGTAGGTTCTTGTTAAATGTTTATTGCATTTTGTCTGTTCTATTTCCAAGATTTTGTGTCATCTTTACTATCATTATTCTGAATTCTTCTTCAGGTAGACTGCCTATTTTCTCTTCTTTTTTTAGGTCTGGTGGGTTTTTATCTTGCTCCTTCATCTGCTGTGTGTTTTTCTGTCTTTTCATTTTGCTTATCTTACTGTGTTTGGGGTCTCCTTTTTGCAGGCTGCAGGTTCATAGTTCCCATTGTGTTTGGTGTCTGTCCCCAGTGGCTAAGGTTGGTTCAGTGGGTTGTGTAGGCTTCCTGGTGGTTGGGACTAGTGCCTGTGTCCTGGTGGATGAGGCTGGATCTTGTCTTTATGGTGGACTGGTCCACGTCTGGTGGTGTGTTTTGTGGTGTCTGTGGACTTATTATGGTTTTAGGCAGCCTCTCTGCTAATGGGTGGGGTTGTGTTCCTGTCTTGCTAGTTGTTTGGCATAGGATGTTCATTACTGTAACTTGCTGGTCGTTGAGTGAAGCTGGGTGCTCTTGTTGAGATCGAGATCTCTGGGATATTTTTGCCATTTGATATTATATGGAGCTGGGAGGTCTCTTGTGGACCAGTGTCCTGAATTTGGCTCTCCCACCTCAGAGGCACAGCACTGACTCCTGGCTGCAGCCCCAAGAGCCTTTCTTCCACACAGCTCAGAATAAAAGGGAGAAAAAGTAGATAGAAAGAATTAGTAGAAGTAGAAAGAAAGAAAGAAAGGAGGGAGGGAAGGAGGGAGGGAGGGATGGAGGAAGGAAGGAAGGAGGGAAGGAAGGAAAAAAGACAGAAGATAAAGTAAAATAAAATAAAGTAAGATAAAATATAATAAAATTATTAAAATAAAAAAATAATTATTAAGAGAAAAAACAATGGATGTATAGTGCCCTAGGACAAATGGTGGAAGAAAAGCTATACAGACAAAATCTCACACAGAAGCATACACATACACACTCAGAAAAAGAGTAAAAGGGGAAAATATCATAAATCTTGCTCTCAAAGTCCACCTTCTTAATTTGGGATGATTCATTGTCTAAAGGAGGGAAGGAAGGAAAGAAAGAACAAAGATAAAGTAAAATAAAATAAAGTTATTAAAATAAAAAGTAATTATTAAAAAAACTTTTTTAAAAAAATGGACAGATAGAACCCTCGGTCAAATGGTGGAAGCAAAGCTATACAGACAAAATCTCACACAGAAGCATACACATACACACTCACAAAAAAAGGAAAAGGGGAAAAAATAATAAATCTTGCTCTCAAAGTCCACCTCCTTAATTTGGGATGATTCGTTGTCTATTCATGTATTCCACAGATGCAGGGTACATCAAATTGATTGTGGAGCTTTAATCCGCTGCTTCTGAGGCTACTGGGAGAGATTTCCCTTTCTCTTCTTTGTTCTTACAGCTCCCAGGGGCTCAGTTTTGGATTTGGCCCCGCCTCTGCGTGTAGGGTGCCGGAGGGGGTCTGTTCTTTGCTCAGACAGGATGGGATTAAAGGGGTAGCTGATTCGGGGGCTGTGGCTCACTCAGCCCAGGGGGAGGGAGGAGCACGGAGTGCGGGGCGAGCCTGCGGCGGCAGAGGCCAGCCTGACATTGCACCAGCCTGAGGTGTGCCATGCCTTCTCCCGGGGGAGTTGTCCCTGGTTCCTGGGACCCTGTCAGTAGTGGGCTGCACAGGCTCTCCGTAAGGGGGGTGTGGATCGTGACCTGTGCTCGCACACAGACTTCTTGGTAGTGGCAGCAGCAGCCTTAGCGTCTCATGCCTGTCTCTGGGGTCCACCCTTAGCCGCAGCTTGTGCCTGTCTCTGGAACTTCTTTAAGCAGCGCTCTTAATCCCCTCTCCTTGTGCACCAGGAAACAAAGAGGGAAGAAAAAGTCTCTTGCCTCTTCGGCAGGTCCAGACTTTTCCCGGGACTCCCTCCTGGCCAGCAGTGGCTCACTAATCCCCTGCAGGCTGTGTTCACATCGCCAACCCCAGTCCTCTACCTGCGCTCCAACCAAAGCCTGAGCCTCAGCTCTCAGCCCCGCCCACCCTGGCGGGTGAGCACACAAGCCTCTCGGGCTGCTGAGTGCTGCTCGGCACTGATCCTCTGTGTGGGAATCTCTCCGCTTTGCCCTCCGCACCCCTGTTGCTGTGCTATCCTCTGCGGCTCTGAATCTTTCCCCCTCTGCCACCCGCAGTCTCTGCCCAAGAAGGGGCTCCCTAGTGTGTGGAAACCTTTCCTCCTTCACAGCTCCCTCCCACTGGTGCAAGTCCCGTCCCTATCCTTTTGTCTCTGTTTACTCTGTTTTCTTTTGCCCTACCCAGGTACATGGTGGTGGTATTTCTTGCCTTTTGGGAGGTCTGAGGTCTTCTGCCAACGTTCAGTAGGTGTTCTGTAGGAGTTGTTCCACGTGTAGATGTATTTCTGGTGTATCTGTGAGGAGGAAGGTGATCTCCGCCTCTTACTCTTCCGCCATCTTCCCGGAAACCCTTGGCTTGTGGTTTTAAATTTACTTCTGAGATTAGGAGAAAAACAGCAATTTAATATAGAATGGTTGGAATATGTGCATAGGTCACACGTTTCTTTGTGATGGAAATGTTTCCCTGTTAGTATACAGCACATAGTTTCCCTGAAAACATTCCATGCCATCTATAGATGAAAGCCCCTAAAAATAAAGCAAGGTAGAAACCAAACACAGCCATTAATTGTAAGACAGACATGAAACAACTTCAGAGGTCAACTTAAAAAAAATCTCAACCTAGAAGTTGAGAGTTATGTTTTATTCAGGACTTACTCAGGACTATAGCCCAGGATACAGCTGCTCATATATTTCTGAGAAGTTGGTCAAAGGAGTTACAGGAGGAGCCAGGATATATAGTTTTTGCTGAAAAACAAACACGTAGATGAAGAGCATAAGACTACTGCTAATCACAGAAAACAGACATCTCAAGTTAATGATTTTAGTGCCTGTTTATGTATAGTAAGATGCAAGAGTCTGGGGTCATTGAAATTATTCCTTTCATTTGCATCTTTACTGTCTAGGACCATCCTGAATTCCTCTCAGGTCACACCTTCAAGGATGGCTGCAGTGGCTGATGGCCTGATGACAGGCAACATTTGTTGTTTACCAGAATGGCACGCAGCATTCTTTGTTTACTGAAATTGCAGGCAACACTTTGTCCACAGCAACTCCTCTTGGTCATAAATTCAACCAAGGTTTGAGACATTTCCTGACCCATTTGTCCCACAGCACTAGAAAGGCTTATTCCTGGATCAGGTGAGGCTTCTCTTGATAGACACTATGTGCTAATCTTTGGATTAGGCCCTATTGATAACCTGAACTTCTCTGGTTTGCCAGTTTTACTAGCCTATTATGATCCAGAAAATGTTTTCCCTTGTTGCTTCTTCTCATATCTAGAGTTGAACTATTATAATTATTCTATGTAGAGTTATATGTATAATCGACTGGCTCAAGATGTTTAGCCATCAATAATTTTGTTGGAGGCCTGGTTACACTTTGGGTAATGCAAGAGACAATAATCTTATAAAATAGACAGGATATACAGCTGTTAACATTAATAAAGTCATAGTACAGCAGAGAGAGGCACAAATCATAAATAATTTGAAAACAAGACAGAACAAACTAAAACAATGATTAGTATAACTAGTTGTAATCTAGTCACAATAAGCCATTAATTCCACAGGGGAGCCAGGTGCAGAAGCCAAATTATGGAGGGTCAAGAGAAAAAGGTAAATGTTCCATCTTCATTTACAACGGCATACTTTATCAATTTGTTGTAGGTTGATACATTACCTAAGGTTGGATGGGTCAAATGGACACACTATTGGTCCCCAAGGTTAAAGGGCCCCGAACAAGTCCACTCTATCTACCCCAGTTTAATATATATATATTTTAAAAGGGTGGAAGAAAATTACACTGAGATACCTGACTAACAGGAGTATCTTCTTGAAGATACTCATTTTATAAACGCATCAGAATAAAATAATGATTGTATATAAAGTAAAAACTTAAAGTGCCATGGCTAAAGATCTGATTACAATGCAATTGACAAGAAACTTGGTTATTTCTGTAACATACAACATTTTAAGATACTAACTAGAGTGATGACTGATAACATTATACCAGGACATATCAGATTTTTAGGAATTCCGTATAACTTTTGGAATATCTGTATTAATGACATTTACCCATACAATATAACCTAAGAAGGTTTTATCACTATTTATTTGACAATGTTTCCCACGTAATTTAACATACTCAATAAACCTAATTAGTTTAATGATTCTCTTTGGGATGTTTCAGGGGCCCTTTGAAGCACCCCAAAGTTAGTTGGAGGTCAAAATAACCTTAATTAGAATTTGATATTTGGGAAATTTGTCAAAGATATAAAAATGTTTTAAAACACTTGGTTAAATAGGATCATGGGCCCCTGTGAAACAATCCAATACTTATTCATTCAACCAAAGTGACAAAATATTTTTAAGGCAAATACAGATCATCTAGAAGGCAAAGAAACTCACAATCTGTTATTAAAAGTAGCTTAACATTCCAAGAAAACTTTGTTCTTGTAACAGAGAGAGAAAACCAAACTCCAATCCTGCACTAGTTCACCCTCAGTAACAAAAATCATTTACCTAATTAAATTCGATCCAATCCCAGCTTGACCTTGTACAAAGCTTTTCTCAGGGTTCCCTTTTACAAACCTTCTACAACTTTCTGTGTCTGTATTAGTTTTTCCCTTATTTTCTTTCCCATCCAGAAACAACAAGCTTTAAGACAAAATCACTTTCCTTTCCCTTAACAAAGTTCATTTCCATTCTTTATACCTTCTTTTGATGAAAATACACATCCTACTTTCCTTGCACACTTAAATATTTCCCTTATTATCCCAGTAGCTTTAATTATTGGGTTGGCCAAAAAGTTAGTTCGGGTTTTTCTGTAACATCTTACAGAAAAACCCAAAGGAACTTTTTGGCCAACCCAATACCTGTAATCACAATTTGAATTCTTAAAAACCTTAATCTCCAGTGAAAACTGACTAGCAAGTAATTGTGAACTCTTTGTCATATCAGAATTTCCTGATTGGCAAACATAGGACTATTCCACAACATTTGGAAACATATATCTTCTCATAGCACATTTTTCCCTTGGTGTGGTACAAACTATGGGTTTAATAAACCCAAACATCTTTAGTTTCCCTCTCATAAGGAGACAAAAGTAGGTAAACTTAGACGTGTTTAGCAGTCAATGTTCCAGTATCTTATCTTATTTTAAATGAACTGATATTTAATGAATTCTATATTTAACTTGGCAAAACTCTAAAGTTTCAAGTTACCAAAAATCTTGAGAAACTATTTTAGATAGACATACCCCAAACATAATTATTCCTAAAGAGTTCACTTGAAAACTCTTATCTCACTTACCTTTATTTCATAACTTATGAAAATATCATCATACCAAGTTGATTTTCCTTGCTGACAGTCTACAACACAAATAACATAAACTTATTGACCTTCAGTAAACTTAGTTACAATAAGAGACATGACTGTATTGATTAAACCAAAAAGCTTAAGCTGGTTTTAATACCAGATATTAATTTAATATTGAATATTTCCTAGATCATGTGAACCTGAAATTCATTCTTGCCAGTTTTCTTTATATTTAGAAATATTTAATTTGTAAGTGCTTGCTTTTCAGTCAACTAAATGGAGCTTTTTCATAAATTTAATTTTGATAATATTATCCAGAGGTAGAGACGTATTATATGTATAGTGTACACACAGACATATAAACAGACAAAACTCAAGATCTCATGGCTTCACTTTAAGACTTAGTTTTGAATCAGGTAGTACAATATAAACTTACTAGTTTATAAATAACAGTTGGAATAAGTTAAATTTATTTGCTTAGATGATTAAGGCTTTACTATTTGTGGAAAAGACTTTAAGATTTGTATTTGTCCTTGATAAATCCTTAAGGAAGCTTTGAATTAGATTTTGGTTGAAGGAGCCTATCCAGTAGTTTGAGTGTTAAAAGGCCACTTTATTTCTTTATTCCCCCCTCCCCATTTTGATTTCAGGTTTTACATGATTGGGCTAATTAGGCACAGTTTCAGGTCATTATCGGCTGTTAGTTACATTTCTGGTTTGTAGAGATTTTTAAGACACAGACATTTCCTTTGAATTCCCCAATGACCTGGTCTGCCACCTAAATGATGTTAAAAGGTTGATTTGCCCAACTGAATTTTCCTTAATTTGCTTTTTTTATATCAATGAGATTTCCAACAAAACTGGAAATCAAGTGTTTTATGTTCGGGAACTTTAGGGTTCAATTTACCATGTTTTCAAAAGTTTACACAAGGCATTCAACAAAGTCCCTCTTCTGAGTGCACAGGTTATACCCAGCGCAAAAATCTCTATTAATATTTTTATTAGCCCCTGGATGTTAACTCAGTTTTTATTTCATATTGTGTGGGCTCAAGTAACCCTGTTGGCTTCTTTTAGTATGTTTAATTAATATTTTCTAAGGGACAGATTTATATGCCCTGTCTTATAATAACAGGCAGGGGAAGCATTCCCCAGTGAGACATAATGTCTATCCCACAATATAACTGGCAAAAGAGATGTAACCATCTTATACAAAGCCCATTTCAATATACCAATTTATATAATCTTTCATCTCAATCCTATCAACTTTTATAGCTTTAACTTTAGTTTCCATTAAGAACCCATCAACAAGCTTTGGTCTCATAAGAAGTCCTAGAAGTCCTTTTTACCCACCCCCCAGACATTTTATCTATGTTTATACAAAAGCTTCGGAGTCCCCAGTGAGGGGTTGAGCCAAGGGACTCCGGCCCTTTTGTCAATCTTTAACTTGATTAATTGGCCTGTTGCCCCAAGCAATTGTTAGTCAGGTATCTCAGTGTAATTTTCTTCCACCCTTTTAAATATATGTATTAAACTGGGGTAGATAGAGTGGGCTTATTCGGGGCCTTTTAACCTTGGGAACCAATAGTGTGTCCATTTGGCCCATCTAACCTTAGGTAATGTTGTATCAAAACCTTTTGCTTTAATCCCATTAACATCGGTTTTATTTATCCAATTTCTTAATACTATCTAAAGATTTCTATCCAGTTGAGAGAGTCCCTTTAGCATTTCCTTCTTATGCAGCCATAAAAAAAAGAATGAAATAATGCCATTTGCAGCCACATGGATGGACCTAGAAATTATCATATTAAGTGAAGTAAGTCAGACAAGGACAAATATCATATAATATCACTTATATGTAGAATCTAAAAAATAGTAAAAATGAACTTATTTGCCAAACAGAAACAAACTCACAGACACAAAACAAACTCACAGACACAGAAAACAAGCATGGTTACCAATGGGGAAGGGGGGGAGGGATAAATTGGGAATGGGATTAACAGATACATACTATCATATATAAAATGGATAAACAATGAGGTTTTACTGCATAGAACAGGAACCTATATTCAATATCTTATAGTAAACTATAATGGAAAAGAATGGAAAAAAGATTACAGATATATACATATATATATAAATGAATCACTTTGCTGTATACCTGAAACTAACACAATATTGTAAATCAACTATATTTCAATTAAAATATTTCCATCTTGTTGGGAAGAAGTCTCTAGTCTTTCCCTCAACATTTTTTTCTGTTAATCAATCTAACTAACATTAGTTAACCAATTTTTAAAAATTTTTATTGATTTAAAATGTTGTTGTTAGTTTCAGGTGTACGGCAAAGTGAATCAGTTATACATATACATATATCCACTCTTTTATTTAGATTCTTTTCCCATATAGGCCATTACAGAGTATCGAATAGAGTTCCCTGTGCTATAGAGCAGGTTACAGTTAGTGATCTATTTTATATATAGTAGTGTGTATAAGTCAGTCTCAGTCTCACAATTTATCCCTCCCCCACTTATCCCCTGGTAACTAGAAGATTGTTTTCTACATCCGTGACTCTACTTCTGTTTTATAAATAAGTTCATTTGTACCTCCCGTTTTTTTGTTTCTACCTATAAGTGATATCATACAATATTTGTTTTTCTGTGTCTGACTTACTTCCCTCAGTACGACAATCTCTAGGTCCATCCATGTTGCTGCAAATGGCATTATTTTGTTCTTCTTTATTGCTGAGTAATGTTCCATTGTATATATGTACCACACCACATCTTCTTTATTCATTCCTTTGTTGATGGACATTTAGGTTGCTTCCTTGTCCTGGATATTATAAATAGTGCTGCAATGAACATTGGGGTGCATGTATCTTTTTTGAATTATGGTTTCCTCCAGGAATATGCCCAGAAGTGGGATTGCTGGGTCATAAGGTAGTTCTATTTTTAGTTTTTTAAGGAACCTCCACACTGTTCTCCATAGTGGCTGTCCCAATTTACATTCCTACCAACAGTACAAAAGGGTTCCCTTTTCTCCACACCCTCTCCAGCATTTATTGTTTGTAGAGTTTTTTGGTGATAGCCATTCTGACTGGTGTGAAGTGATACTTCATTGTAATTTTGATTTGCATTTCTCTAATAATTAGTGATGTTGGGCATCCTTTCATGTGCTTTTTGGCCATGTGTATGTCTTCTTTGGAGAAATGTCTATTTAGATCTTCCCCCCATTTTTTTATTGGGCTATTTGTTTTTTTGATATTGAGCTGCATGAGCTGCAACTAACCAATGTTTTTATTAGCATCTATAAGACCCATAGAGGTGAAGCCAAGACCGCAAATAAGGCTTCCCAAACCATTTTTTTCTTGTTGTTATTTGTTTTAACCTAAGGTAGTTCTTAGGTTAGCTGTTATATGCTTTTTTTACTCACCTTCTAATTTGTTTTTTCCTTTTTAAAATAGGTACCAATAAAACAGCTGTTCATAATGAGAACTCTCTAAAAATTTACCAGTTTAGAAGTTTCTCCAATTTAAAGGATCCATCATCTGACCACTGACAACTCAGACCAATAATACTCAAGAGGCATCCCCACAAGACAGCGCAAAGGATATAGCCTTCACAAGATCTAGAAAGTTTACTCCCCAAAAGAGTCTAAGAAGGTAAAGGGCCTCATTGTACAGGCAGATACACGAAGGTTAAGATGGCAAAGGACCCTGAGAGTTGGCACAGACAAGAAAAAGACTGCTCAGAATCCCAGTCTATTTGACTGGCTGCCAAATACACAGGATATGTACCTTCTGGATGGCAGAGGCCAAGCTCTCAAACAAAAGGGAAAAAATGCCTAAGAAGATCAGTTAGAACATCTACATGTCAATGACACAGGGAGAGAAATGCAAATTCCCCCTAGAAGGGCTTTTGTTCCTTTAGGGTCAGAATTCTGAAGACATTTTATCAAGCTGGATTTTTCTAGCTGCTCATGCAAAAAACGAAGTAATTTTTGTATGTCAAAAGAACTCCAATTAGGCTATTTTAAGTGAGATTTCCTTTAATTATCAATTAAGCAAGTACATATAAGTATACATTCTTTATGCACATAATAAAATCTTCCGAGTGCCTCTCAACTGAGGATAACCGACTCCGTGTCTTTCAACTGAGCAAAATCTTCCCAGCATCTTTCAACCGAGGGAACTCATTCAGTGGTACTCAGGTACCTCTTCTTGAAACTAACTTTCAAGGAACACCTACTCCTCCAGTGAGGAGTTTAACACCACTGAATAAAACTTAGGATCAACAGCCAATAATGGAAGATCCAAGATCAAGGAGAGACTCAGCCAAATTCATTTGGACTCTCCAAGGAGGTGACCAGGCACAAGGGGCCCTCTCCTGGTACCAAAGCTCTGATTCTTCATGGAGTTCAGGTGAAGGAGAGAAGTATGCTCTGGATCCCTTTGTGGTCACCAAAACTGCTGACTGAATAAAAGCACTACCTAAAAGTTGAGATTTATGTTTTATTCAATGGCCTCCTGAAAACTCTAGCCCACTATAGATCCTCTCAGATACTTCTGAGAAACTATACCAAAGAGGTAAGTGAGGAGTCAGGTAATATAGGAATTTTTGCTGAAAAAAAATGTAGTAAAACATCAAAAGATTATTGCTGATCAAGAAAGACAGACATCTCAAGTTAATGATTTTAGTGCCTTTCCATGTATGGTAAGATGCAAGAGTCTGGGCTTATTGAAATTATTCCTCTCGTATGCATCTTAACTATCTAGGGCCAGTATCCTCCTTTTCTCCATCCTGAACTTCCCTCAGAGTGCACTGTCAGGGGTGGATCAGTGGCTGATGGCGTGATGGTCAAAACATCTTTTGTTTAAGGGAATGTCAAGCAACATTTTATACTTACTGAAACGGCAGGCAGCAGTTTTTTGTCCATACAGAGAATACTGTGTGTTTCAAACCAAAGTTTCAAAAGAGTTCCAAAAGGAAGATTAATTCCTATGTAAATAAAGAAATTCAACAAAGAAGATATTTCCTTGACAGCAGTAATTACAGTTTAAAGGAAAATATAAATAGGTTAGAAACTGATTTTTTTAACATCTTTATTGGAGTATAATTGATTTACAATGGTGTGTTAGTTTCTGCTTTATAACAAAGTGAATCAGCTATACATATACATATGTCCCCATATCTGTTCCCTCTTGCATCTCCCTCACTCCCACCCTCCCTATCCCACCCTTCCAGGTGGTCACAAAGCACCAAACTGATCTCTATGTGCTATGCGGCTGCTTCCCACTAGCTATCTATTTTACGTTTGGTAGTGCATATATGTCCATGCCACTCTCTCATTTTGTCCCAGCTTACCTTTCCCCCTCCCCATATCATCAACTCCATTCTCTAGTAGGTCTGTGTCTTTATTCCCATCTTCCCCCTAGGTTCTTCGTGACCATTTTTTATTGGATTGCATGTATATGTGTAAGAATAGTATTTGTTTTTCTCTTCCTGACTTTCTTCACTCTGTATGACAGACTCTAGGTCCATCCACCTCACTACAAATAACATTTCATTTCCATTTATGGCTGAGTAATATTCCATGGTATATATGTGCCACATCTGCTTTATTCATTTATCTGTTGTTGGACATTTAGGTTGCTTCCATGTCCTGGCTATTGTACATAGAGCTGCAATGAACATTTTGGTACATTACTCTTTTTGAATTATGGTTTTCTCAGGGTATATGCCCAGTAGTGAGATTGATGGGTCATATGGCAGTTTTATTTTTAGATTTTTAATGATCCTCCATACGGTTCTCCGTAGTGGCTGTATCAATTTACATTCCCACCAACAGTGGAAGAGGGTTCCCTTTTCTCCACTCCCTCTCCAGCATTTATCTTTCATAGATTTTTTGATGATGGCCATTCTGAGCAGTGTGAGATGATATCTCATAGTAGTTTTGATTTGCATTTCTCTAATGATTAATGATGTTGAGCCTTCTTTCATGTGTTTGTTGGCAGTCTGTATATCTTCTTTGGAGAAATGTCTATTTAGGTCTTCTGCCCATTTTTGGATTGGGTTGTTTGTTTTTTTGATATTGAGCTGCATGAGCTGCTTGTATATTTTGGAGATTAATCTTTGTCAGTTGCTTCATTTGCAAATATTTTCTCCCATTCTGAGGGTTGTCTTTTCGTCTTGTTTACAGTTTCCTTTGCTTTGAAAAGCTTTTAAGTTTCATTACTTCCCATTTGTTTATTTTTGTTTTTATTTCCATTTCTCTAGGAGGTGGGTCAAAAAGGATCTTGCTGTGATTTATGACATAGAGTGTTCTGCCTATGTTTTCTTCTAAAAGTTTGATAGTTTCTGGCCTTACATTTAGGTCTTTAATCCATTTTGAATTTTTTTGTGTGTATGGTGTTAGAAAGTGTTCTAATTTCATTCTTTTACATGTAGCTGTCCAGTTTTCCCAGTGCAACTTATTGAAGAGGCTGTCTTTTCTCCACTGTATATTCTTGCCTCCTTTATCAAAGATAAGGTGACCATAAGTGCATGGGTTTATCTCTGGGCTTTCTATCCTGTTCCACTGATCTATATTTCTGTATTTGGGCCAGTACCATACTGTCTTGATTATTGTAGCTTTGTAGTATAGTCTGAAGTCAGGGAGCCTGATTACTCCAGCTCCGTTTTTCTTTCTCAAGATTGCCTTGGCTATTCGGGGTCTTTTGTGTTTCCATACAAATTGTGAAATTTTTTGTTCTAGTGGTAGTTTGCCAATGGTACTTTGATAGGGATTGCATTGAATCTGTAGATTGCTTTGGGTAGTAGATTCATTTTCACAATGTTGATTCTTCCAATCCAAGAACATGGTATATCTCTCCATCTATTGGTATCACCTTTAATTTCTTTCATCAGTGTCTTCTAATTTTCTGCATACAGGTCTTTTTTCTCCTTAGGTAGGTTTATTCCCTGGTATTTTATTCTTTTTCTTGCAATGGTAAGTGGGAGTGTTTTCTTAATTTCATTTTCAGTGTATCATTTCATCATTAGTGTATAGGAATGCCAGAGATTTCTGTGCATTAATTTTGTATCCTGCTACTTTACCACATTCATTGATTAGCTCTAGTAGTGTTCTGGTAGCACCTTTAGGATTCTCTATGTATAGTATCATGTCATCTGCAAACACTGATAGCTTTACTTGTTCTTTTCCAATTAAGGATTCCTTTTATTTCTTTTTCTTGTCTTATTGCTGTGGCTAAAACTTTCAAAACTATGTTAAATAATAGTGGTGAGAGTGGGCAACCTTGTCTTGTTCCTGATCATAGTGGAAATGGTTTCAGTTTTTCAACATTGAAGACGATGTTGGCTGTGGGTTTGTCATATATATCCTTTATTATGTTGTGGAAAGGTCCCTCTATGCTTACTTTCTGGAAAGTTTTTATCATAAATGGGTGTTTAATTTTGTCGAAATCTTTCTCTGCATTTCTTGAGATGATCATCTGGTTTTTCTCCTTCCATTTGTTAATATGCTGTATCACATTGATTGATTTGCATATATTGAAGAATCCTTGCATTCCTGGGATAAACCCAACTTCTTAATGGTGTATGATCCTTTTAACGTGCTGTTGGATTTGTTTGCTAGTATTTTGTTGAGGATTTTTACATCTATGTTCATCAATGATATTGGCCTGTAGTTTTCTTTCTTTGTGACATCTTTGTCTAGTTTTGGTATCAGGGTGATGGTGGCCTCATAGAATGAGTTTGGGAGTGTTCCTTCCTCTGCTATATTTTGGAAGAGTTTGAGATGGATACATGTTAACTCTTCTCTAAATGTTTGACAGAATCTGCCTGTCAGCCATCTGGTCTTGGACTTCTGTTTTTTGGAAGATTTTTCATCACAGTTTCAATTTCATTGCTTGTGATTGGTCTGTTCATATTTTCTATTTCTTCCTGGTTCGGTGCCAGAAGGTTGTGCATCTCTAAGAATTTGTCCATTTCTTCCAGGTTGTCCCTTTTATTGGCATATAATTTCTTGTAGCAATCTCTCACGATTCTTTGTATTTCTGCAGTGTCAGTTGTTACTTCTTTTTAAATTCTAATTCTATTGGTTTGAGTCTTTTCCCTTTTTTTTTGTTGATGAGTCTAGTAAACAGTTTATCAATTTTGTTTATCTTCTCAAACAACCAGCTTTTGCTTTTATTGATCTTTGATATCATTTCCTTCATTTCTTTTTCATTTATTTTGATCTGATCTTTATGATTTCTTTACTTCTGCTACCTTTGGGGTTTCTTGTTCTTCTTTCTCTATTTGCTTTAGGAGTAAGGTTAGGTTGTTTATTTGAGATGTTTCCTGTTTCTTAAGGTAGGATTGTATTGCTGTAAACTTCCCTGTTAGAACTGCTTTTGCTGCATCTCGTAGGTTTTGGGTCGTTGTGTTTTCATTGTCATTTGTTTCTAGGTATTTATTGATTTCCTCTTCAACTTCTTTACTGATATTTGGGTTATTTAGTAGTGTATTGTTTAGCATCTATGTGTTTGCATTTTTCACATATTTTTTTCCTGTAATTGATACCTAGAGTCATAGCGTTGTGGTCAGAAAAGTTACTTGATATGATTGCAGTTTTCTTAAATTTACCAAGGCTTTATTTGTGACCCAAGATATGATCTATCCTGGAGAATGTTCCATGAGCACTTGAGAAGAATGTGTATTCTGTTGTTTTGGGATGGAATGTCCTATAAATATCAATTAATTCTATCTTGTTTAATGTATCATTTAAAGCTTGTTTTTCCTTATTGATTTTCATTTTGCATCATCTGTCCACTGGTGAAAGTTGGCTATTAAAGTCCCCTACTGTGATTTTGTTACTGTTGATTTCCCCTTTTATGGCTGTTAGTATTTGCCTTATGTATTGAGGTGCTCCTACATTGGGTGCATAAATATTTACAATTGTTATATCTTCTTCTTGGATTGATCCTTTGATCATTATGTAGTGTTCTTCTTTGTCTCTTGTAATAGTCTTTGTTTTAAACCCTATTGTTTCTGATATGAGAATTGCTACTCCAGCTTTCCTTTGATTTTCATTTGCATGGAATATCTTTTTCCATCCCCTCACTGTAAGTCTGTATGTGTCCCTAGGTCTGAACTGGGTCTCTTGTAGACAGCATATATACGGGTCTTGTTTTTGTATCCATTCAGCCAGTCTGTTTCTTTAGTTGGAGCATTTAATATGTTTACATTTAAGGTAATTATCATTATTTATATTCCTATTACCATTTTCTTAACTGTTTTCACTTTGTTTTTGTAGGTCTTTTCCTTCTCTTGCGTTTCCTGCCTAGAGAAGTTCCTTTAGCATTTGTTGTAAAGCTGGTTTGGTGGTGCTGAATTCTCTTTGCTTTTGCTTGTCTGTAAAGGTTTTAATTTCTCTGTCAAATCTGAATGAGATCCTTGCTGTGTAGAGTAATCTTGGTTGTAGTTTTTTCTCCTTCATCACTTTAAATATGTCCTGCCACTCCCTGCTGCCTTGGAGAGTTTCTCCTGAAAGTTCAGCTGTTAATCTTATGGGGTTTCCCTTGTGTGTTATTTGTTATTTTCCCTTGCTGCTTTGAATAATTTTTTTTGTATTTAATTTTTGATTGTTTGATTAATATGTGTCTTGCCATGTTTCTCTTTGGATTTATCCTGTATGGGACTCTTTGTGCTTCCTGGACTTGTTTAACTGTTTCCTGTCCCATATTAGGGATGTTTTCATCTGTAATGTCTTGAAATATTTTCTCAGTCTCTTTCTCTTCTTCTTTGGACTCCTATATTTCAAATGTTTGTTTGTTTAATGTGTCAGAGATCTCTGAGACTGTCCTCAATTCTTTTCATTCTCTTTTCTTTATTTTGCTCTGCAGTACTTATTTCCACTATTTTATCTTCCAGGTCACTTATCCGTTCTTTTGCCTTTGTTATTCTGGTATTGATCCCTTCTAGAGAATTTTTAATTTCATTTATTGTATTGTTCATCACTGTTTGTTTGCTGTTTAGTTCTTCTAGGTCCTTGTGAAACGTTTCCTGTATTTTCTCCATTCCATTTCCAAGATTTTCGATCATCTTTACTATCATTATTCTGAATTCTTTTTCAGGTAGACTGCCTATTTCCTCTTCATTTGTTATGTCCAGTGGTTTTTTTGCCTTGCTCCTTCATCTGCTGTGTGTTTCTCTGTCTTCTCATTTTGCTTAACTTACTGTGTTTGGGTCTCCTTTTCACAGGCTGCAAGTTTGTAGTTCCCATTGTTTTTGGTGTCTGTCCTCAGCAGCTAAGGTTGGTTCAGTGGATTGTGTAGGCTTCCTGGTGGAGGGGACTAGGGCCTGTTTTCTGGTGGATGAGTCTGAATCTTGTCTTTCTGGTGGGCAGGTCCACATCTGTTGGTGTGTTTTTGGGTGTCTATGGACTTATTATGATTTTTGGCAGCCTCTCTGCTAATGATTAGGGTTGAGTTCGTGTCTTGCTTGTTGTTTGGCATATGGTGTCCAGCACTGTAGCTTGCTGGTCATTGAGTGGAGCTGGGTCTTGGCATTGAGATTGAGATCTCTGGGAGATAATCTTCATTTGATGTTATGTGGAGCTGGGAGGTCTCTTGTGGACCAGTGTCCTGAACTTGGCTCTCCCACCTCAGAGGCACAGCTCTGAAGCACCAAGCACAGCTGGAGCACCAAGAACCTGTCATCCCCAGGGATCAGAATAAAATGGAGAATAAAAAGAAGGAAAGGAAGAAGAAGATAAAATAAAATATAATAAAGTAAAAAAATAATATAATGTTATTAAAATAAAGAAAATATTTTTTAAAAATATTTTTGAGCAAAAAAAAGACAGACAGACAGAACCCTAGGACAAATGGTAAAACAAAGCTATACAGACAAAATTACACACAGAAGCATACACATACACACTCACAAAAAGTTATAAAGGGAAAAAAATATATTTGTCATTGCTCCCAAAGTCCGCCTCCTCAATTGTGGATGATTCGTTGTGTATTCAGGTATTCCACAGATTCAGGGTACATCAAGTTGATTGTGGAGATTTAATCCTCTGCTCCTGAGGCTGCTGGGAGAGATTTTCCTTTCTCTTCTTTGTTTGCACAGCTCCTGGGGTTCAGCTTTGGATTTTCACCCACCTTTGCGTGTAGGTCGTTTGAGGGCGTCTGTTCTTCACTCAGACAGTATGGGGTTAAAGGAGCAGGTGAGTCGCGGGCTCTGGCTCACTCAGGCCTGTGGGAGGGAGGCGTATGGATGCGGTGCGTGCCTGCGGTGGCAGAGGCCAACATGACATTGCACCAGTGTTAGGCGCACTGTGTTCTCCCAGGGAATTTGTCTCTGGACCACAAGACACTGGCAGTGGTGCCCTGCACAGGCTCCCAGGAGGGGAGGTGTGGATGGTGACCTTTGCTTGCACACAGGCTCCTTGGTGGCTGCAGCAGCAACCTTAGCGTCTCATGCCCGTCTCTAGTGTCTGCGCTGATAGCCGCAGCTCGCGTGCATCTCTGAAGCTCCTTTAAGCGGCACTCTTAGTCCCCCCTCCTCACGCACCAGGAAACAAAGAGGCAAGAAAAATTCTCTTGCCTCTTCGGCAGCTCCAGACTTTTTCTTGGACTCTCTCCTGGCCAGCTGTCATGCACTAGCCCCCTTCAGGCTGTGTTCAGGCAGCCAACATCAGTCCTCTCCCTGGGATCCAACCAAAGCTGAAACCTCAGCTCCCAGCCCCACCCCCACCCCGGCGGGTGAGCAGACAAGCCTCTCGGGCTAGTGAGTGCTGGTTGGCACTGATATTCTGTGCGGGAATCTCTCCGCTTTGCCCTCCACAGCACTGTTGCTGTGCTCTCCTCTGTGGCTCTGAAGCTTTCTCCCCGCCACCCACAGTCTCCGCCAGTGAAGGGTCTTCCTAGTGTGTGGAAACCTTTCCTCCTTCACAGCTCCCTCCCTGTAGTGAAGGTCCCATCCCTATTCTTTTGTCTTTGTTTTTTCTTTTTACTTTTGCCCTACCCAGGTACATGGGGAGTTTCTTGCCTTTGGGGAAGTCTGAGGTCTTCTGTCAGCATTCAGTAGGTGTTCTGTAGGAGTTGTTCCACATGTAGATGTATTTTAGATGTATTTGTGGAGAGGAAGGTGATCTCCCCGTCTTACTCTTCCACCATCTTGAAGCTCCTTCAAAAGTGATTTTATTTAAAGTGTTCATATTTTCAATTCATTAGTATATTTATTTTTGGAAACATTTTTTGCTTAGTTGAGATAGCACTAGTGCCTGGACCTAAAGCTCTCAAACTTTTTTTTTTATCACACTCTTATAACCAAGCCTTGGGTACCTATTGACATGGATTCAAATCCCAGTTCTGCTTCTCACTCATAATGGGACCTTGAACAAATCACTCCACCTTTCTAAGCCTCAATTCCCCCATGTGCAAAACTAGGTAATGAAACCTGGTTTTGCAGAGTCAATAAGGTTTGGATGTATATAAAAGTCTTTGAATATTGTGAGGTAGTACACAGATGTAAAGGGAAACCTAAAACTAAGGAATTTTTATATCCAATTTTAGACTCCATAAACTTTGCAAAACCCTAATTTAGAATGAAAAATAGCAACATTTTAATCTAAATAAAAGGGCAGACTACATTAGAATCAGGATTAGATGAATATTTATGATCAGGTTGGGGTTACAATAAGACAAATATTCAGGTTTAGGTTACAATAAGACAAATATTCAGATAAAATTTTTTCCAAATATTTGTACCAAAATATGTAGTACAAATACATACACCTCAGTACAAATCTATCTATATATACATATGTATGGACTGGCAACTTCTATTTATTTAAAACTAAAGAGCATTTAATGAACTTAATGAACACAAACTTTTACCTAATGATAATTGTTTCAGGTAGATAAAACAAATATTAATTAAATATTAATTCCAAATTAACAGTGAATAAACTGAGGCAAGGAGACATCAAATGATAAGACTTGAGTTCATATAATTATTTGGTGACAGAACAAGAGTGCAATCCCAGGCTCTCTGACTCTCTGATATGTGATATGATTATTAACTCTCTACAGCCTGAAACCACTTAAGCCCCAGGTACTATCCATGGAGATGCGATATATACTGCTGCTGTTTTCAAGTAAAAACTAAATTTCCATAGAAACCCAAAGCATACTCACACAAACAACAGTTTTATGAAACAATATTTAACTTTTCCAAAACCCAGCCACTCTTAAATGTTTATGATATTCTATTCTATTCTATATTACTCTACTCTATTCTATTCTATTTAAAAGACGTGCTAGGCATGACTCACTAAATTGATTTCATGATTATGTGAATTTCCTATTGCTGTATATCAAATTACCACAAATTTCAGAGTTTAAAATGACATCCAGAGAATATAGCTTCAAGCTGGCAGAGGAGTAAGACGTGGAGATCACCTTCCTCCCCACAAATACATCAAAAATACATCTACATGAGGAACAGCTCCTATAGAACACCTACTGAATGCTGGCAGAAGACCTCAGACTTCCCAAAAGGCAAGCAACTCCCCACATACATGGGTAGGGCAAAAGAAAAAAAACAGAGACAAAAGAATAAGGATGGGACCTCACGTCTGGGAGGGAGCTGTGAAGGAGGAAACGTTTCTCCACACCAGGAAACCGTTTCACTGGAGGAGACTGGGGGTGGGCGGGAGAGGGGAAAAGCTTTGGAGCCATGGAGGAGAGTGTAGCAACAGGGGTACAGAGGGTAAAATGGAGCGGTTCCCACACAGAGGATCACTGCCAACCAGCACTCACCAGCCTGCGAGGCTTGTCTGCTGACCCACTGGGGTTGGTGGGGACTGGGAGCTGAGGCTTGGGATTTGGTCAGATTCCAGGGAAAGGACTGAGGTTGGCTGCGTGAATACAGCCTGAAGGGGGCTAGTGCACCACAACTAGCCAGCAGGGAGTCTGCAGAAAAGTCTGGAACTACCTAAGAGGCAAGAGTCCATTGTTTCAGGGTGTGAAAGGAGAGGGGATTCAGAGCACCACCTAAACGAGATCCAGAGATGGGCGTGAGATGCTAAGGCTGCTGCTGCCATCACCAAGAGGCCTGTGTGCAAGTACAGGTCACTATCCACACCTCCCCTCCCTGAAGCCTGTGCAGCGCACCACTGCCAGGGTCCTGTGATCCAGGGACAACTTCCGCAGGAGAACACAAGGTGCGTTTCAGGCTGGTGCAACGTCACACTGGCCTCTGTCACTACAGGCTTGCCCTGCATTCTATAACCCTCCCTCCCTCTGCCCTGAGTGACCCAGAGCCCCCTAATCAGCTGCAATGTTAACCCTGTCCTGTCTGCGTGGGGAACAGATGCCCTCAGGTGACCTACATGCAGAGGCAGGCCAAATCCAAAGCTGAATCCCAGGAGCTGTGCAAACAAAGAAGAGAAAGGGAAATCTCTCCGTGCAGCCTCAGGAGCAGCAGATTAAATCTCCACAACTGAATTGATGTACCCTGCATATGTGGAATAACTGAACAGACAATGAATCCTCCCAAAATCGAGGCAGTGGACATTGACAGAAACTGTAGGCTTGGGGTTTGCTTTCTACATCTAATTTGTTTCTGGTTTTAGGTTTTTCTTAGTTTAGTATTTAGAGCTTATTATCATTGGTAGATTTGTTTATTGATTTTGTTGCTCTCTTCCTTTATATATATATTTTTTTCCCCATTTTCTCCTTTGTTGAGTGTGTATGTGTGTGCTTCTTTGTGTGATTTTGTCTGTATAGCTTTGCTTTTACCATTTGTCCTAGGGATTGGCTGTTGTTTTTTTTCTGAGTATAGTTTTTAGCACTTGTTATTATTGCTGCATTTGTTTTTTGGTTTGGTTGATCTTTTCTTTCTTTATTTATTTTTTTATTTTTAATAATATATTTTTTATTAAATTAAAAACAAAATAGTGGAAATAACTACCACAGGGCCGAAAAGAAAAAAGCATGAAAAGAATTGAGGAAAGTCTCAGCGACTTCTGGGACACCATTAAACTCACCAACATTCGAATTATAGGGGTCTCAGAAGAAGAAGAGAAAGAGAAAGGACTGAAAAATATTTGAAGAGATTATAGTTGAAAACTTCCCTAATATGGGAAAGGAAATAGTCAATCAAGTCCAGGAAGCACAGAGAGTCCCATATAGGATAAATCCAAGGAGAAACATGCCAAGATATATATTAATCAAACTGTCAAAAATTAAATACAAAGAAAAAATATTAAAATCAGCAAGGGAAAAACAACAGATAATATACAAGGGAATCCCCATAAGGTTAGGAGCTGATCTTTCAGCAGAAACTCTGCAAGCCACAAGTGAGTGGCAGGACATATGTAAAGTGATGAAAGGGAAAAGCCTACAACCAACATTACTCTAGCCAGCAAGGATCTCATTCAGATTCGATGAGGAATTACAACTTTCACAGAGAAGCAAAAGCAAAGAGAATTCAGCACCACCAAGCCAGCATTGCAACAAATGCTAAAAGAACTTCTCTAGGCAGGAAACACAAGAAAAGGAAAAGACTCACAATAAAAATCCCAAAACAATTAAGAAAATGGTAATAGGATCATATGTATTGATAACTACTTTCAATATAAATGGATTAAATGCTGCAAAGACAAGACATAGACTGGCTGAAATGATACACAAACAAGACCCATATATATGCTATCTACAAGAGACCCACTTCAGACCTAGGGACACATACAGACTGAAAGTGAGGGAATGGAAAAAGATTGTCAATGAAAATGGAAATCAAAACAAAGCTGGAGTAGCAATTCTCATATCAGACAAATTACACGTTAAAACAAACACTATTACAAGAGACAAAAAAAAGACACTGCATAATGATCAAGGGATCAATCCAAGAAGAAGACATAACAATTGTAAATATTTATGCACCTGACAGAGGAGCACCTCAATATATAAGGAAAATGCTAACAGCTATAAAATGGGAAATCGACAGTAACAAAATCATAGTAGGGAATGTTAATACCTCTCTTTCACCAATGGACAGATCAACAAATATGAAAATAAATAATGAAATATAAGCTTTAAATGACATATTAAACAAGATGGACTTAATTGACATTTATAGGACTTTCCATCCAAAAACAACCAAATACATTTTCTTCTCAAGTGCTCATGGAACATTCTCCAGGATAGATCATATCTTGGGTCACAAATCAAACCTTGGTAAATTTAAGAGAATTGAAATCTTATCAAGTATCTTTTCTGACCACAACACTATGAGACTAGATATCAATTACAGGAAAAAAGCTGTGAAAAATGCAAACACATGGAGGCTAAACAATACACTACTAAATAACCAAGAGATCACTGCAGAAATCAAAGAGGAAATCAAAAAATACGTAGAAACAAATGACAATGAAAACACAGCGACCCAAAACCTATGGGATGCAGTAAAGCATTCTAAGAGGAAAGTGTGTAGCAACACAATCCTACCTCAAGAAACAAGAAATATTTCAAATAAACAACCTAATCTTACACCTAAACCCATTAGAAAAAGAACAACAACAAAAATCCCCCAAAGTTAGCAGAATGAAAGAAACCATAAGGATCAGATCGAAAATAAATGAAAAAGAAATGAAGGAAACAATAAATAAGATCAATAAAACTAAAAGCTGGTTCTTTGAGAAGATAAACAATATTGATAAACCACTAGCCAGACTCAAAAGAAATTAAGGGAGAAGACTCAAATCAATAGAATTAGAAATGAAAAAGGAGAAGTAACAACTGACACTGCAGAAATACAAAGGATCTTGAGAGATTACTATAAGCAACTGTATGCGAATAAAATGGACAACCTGGAAGAAATGGACAAATTCTTAGAAAAGCACAACCTTCTGAGACTGAACCAGGAAGAAATAGAAAATATAAACAAACAAATCACAAGCACTGAAATTGAAACTATGATTAAAAATCTTCCAACAGGGGCTTCCCTGGTGGCGCAGTGGTTGGGAGTCCACCTGCCGATGCAGAGGACACGGGTTCATGCCCCGGTCTGGGAAGATCCCACATGCCGTGGAGTGGCTGGGCCCGTGAACCATGGCTGCTGAGCCTGCGCATCCGGAGCCTGTGCTCCACAACGGGAGAGGCCACAACAGTGAGAGGCCCGCGTACCGCAAGAAAAAAAAATCTTCCAACACAAAAAGCCCAGGGCCAGATGACTGACAGGCGAATTCTATCAAACATTTAGAGAAGAGCTAACACCTAACCTTATCAAACTCTTCCAAAATACAGCAGAGCGAGGAACACTCTCAAACTCATTCTACGAGCCCACCATCACCCTGATACCAAAACCTGACAAAGATGTGACAAAGAAAGAAAACTACAGGCAAATATCCCTGATGAACATAGATGCAAAAATTCTCAACAAAATACTGGCAAACAGAATCCAACAGCATATTTATAGCATCATACAGGGCTTCCCTGGTGGCGCAGTGGTTGAGAGTCCGTCTGCTGATGCGGGGGATGTAGGTTCATGCCCCGGTCCTGGAGGATCCCGCATGCCACGGAGCGGCTGCACCCGTGGACCATGGCCGCTGGGCCTGCGTGTCCAGAGCCTGTTGCTCCACGGCGGGAGAGGCCACAACGGTGAGAGGCCCACATACCACACACACAAAAAAAAGCATCATACAACATGATCAAGTGGGGTTTATCCCAGGAATGCAAGGATTCTTCAATATATGCAAATCAATTAATATGATAAACCATAGAAACAGATTGAAAGGGAAAAACCATATGATCATCTCAGTAGATGCAGCAAAAGCTCTTGACAAAATTCAACACCAATTTATGATAAAAACTCTCCAGAATGTTGACAAAGAGGAAACTTACCTCAACATAATAAAGGCCATATATGACAAACCAACAGCCAACATCTTTCTCAATGGTGAAAAACTGAAGCCATTTCTACTAAGATCAGGAAAAAGACAAGGTTACCCACTCTCACCACTATTACTGAACATACTTCTGGAAGTTTCAGCCACAGCAATCAGGGATAATAATAAAATAAAATAAAAATAAAATAAAAGGAATCCAAATCAGAAAAGAAGAAATAAAACTGTCAGTGTTTGCATATGGCATGATATTATACAAAGAGAATTTCAAAGATGGTACCAGAAAACTACTAGACCTAATCAATGAATATGGTAAAGTAGCAGGATATAAAATTAATGCACAGAAATCTCTTGCATTCCTATAAACTAATGATGAAAACTCTGAAAGAGAAATTAAGGAAACACTCCCATTTACCATTGCAATAAAAAGAATAAAATACGTAGGAATAAACCTACCTAAGGAAACAAAAGACCTGTATACAGAAATCTATAAGACACTGATGAAACAAATTAAAGATGGTACAAACATATGGAGAGATATACCATGTTCTTGGATAAGAAGAATGAACATTGTGAAAATGACTCTACTACCCAAAGCAATCTACAGATTCAATGCAATCCCTGTTAAACTACCAATGGCATTTTTCACAGAACTACAAAAAAAAATTTCACAATTTTTATGGAAACACAAAGACCCCAAATAGCCAAAGCAATCTTGAGAAAGAAAACTGGAGCTGGAGGAATCAGCCTCCCTGGCTTCAGAATATATTACAAACTAAACTAACCAAGAGAGTATGGTACTGGCACGAAAACAGAAAGATAGATCAATGGAACAGGATAGAAAGCCCAGAGATAACCCCATCCACATATGGTCACCTTATCTTTGGTAACGGATGCAAGAATAAACAATGGAGAGAAGACATCCTCTTCAATAAATGGCGCTGGGAATACTGGACAGCTACATGTAAAAAATGAAATTAGAACACTCACTAACACCATACATAAAAGTAAACTCAAAATGGATTAAAGAATTAAATGTAAGGACAGACAGTATAAAACTCTTAGAGGAAAACATAGGCACAGCACTGTGTGATATACATCACAGCAAGATCCTTTTTTCCTCACCTCCTAGAGAAATGAAAATAAAAACAAAAAAACAAATGGGACCTAAGGAAAATGAAAACTAGTTGCACAGCAAAGGAAACCATAAAGAAGATGAAAAGACAACCCTCAGGAAGGGAGAAAATATTTGCAAATGAAGCAACTGACAAAGGCTTAGTCTCCAAAATATACAGGCAGCTCATGCAGCTCAATATCTGAAAAACAACAACCCCATCCAGAAATGGGAAGAAGATCTAAATACACATTTCTCCAAAGAAGACATGTAGATGGTTTAAAAGCACATAAAAAGATGCTTAACATCACTAATTATTAGAGAAATGCAAATCAAAGCTACAATGAGGTATGACCTCACACCTTTCAGAATGGCCATCATCAGAAAATCTAAGGACAGCCTTTAAAACTTGGCCGGCCCTTTTGCCTTTCTCCATAAACTTCAAAGAGACTTCCTTCAATCTCGGTACTTTTCAAAAAAGGGTTTATATACACTCTAAAATGCAAATCCATAGGGCAATTATTTCCAGAATCCTAGCTAGCTTCCAATAAAACATATTTTCTATGTGGTATCCATACTTATCGGTATCTGCCTGTTAACTGGATTGTATCATTTTATTGATCTAATCTTATTAGCCCTTATCATATATTTAATCTAGTGCCTCCCTTTTCTCACCTTAACTACTCTATTAACCCTGATTTAAGTTTTTCAATACTAGATGACCCAAAAGTTCTGGAAACACATGGTATGACAAGTTCAGGTACAGAATACTAGCACAGGAAGGAGGTTGTGATCTTTATTTCTCACAAGGTTCTCAAGAAACTTTGAACAAGAGTTTAAAATATTGGAAGTAGACCAAAAATATTTGACTGATTCAATAGATCATGTCTGGGCAACCTCTGTGCCTAAAGCTGCTGATGTGTAAGTCACTCAAAATTTTCTCTAGAACTCCCACAATTTCTATGCTCTGCTCCAGAAAATGACCAGGACTGTGGACCATCATGCCAAAATCATCATCACTGCCAAAGGACTACAGAACTTGCAGTGAGCAGTTCTCTAGTGTTATGTGACATTGGACATGATGTTGATTTCCAGAGGGGGCACTGGTACAGTAGTGTAAAGTGACTGCTGTTCATATGTTCTCAGAAAACTCTCTAATGTGTATACCACCACCAAAAGTTTTCAGATTTCAGAACAATAAATCTATCAGATCACCACTTCTGTCTTTATTCTACCATGTAAGGATTCTTCAAGTCCAGTGTCCAGGAATCTTCTCGATTGACTCATTTAAACCTCAAATCGTGGTTTAACTCCTTTAGTCAACCTTTAATAATTATTATTTTATTATATTCTAAGGTATACTTCTCATTAAATGTCTGGTCTCTAAGACTCTCCAACAGCTGTCAGTCTAAAAGCACACTCAAAAGATAACAAAGCTAGTTCTTTAAGGTCAATAAGAACTTGAAGGCTAATCCACTGCTGAAAACTACTTGCACAAACCTCAAATTTGCAATGACTCTTATTCCACCCAGAATAGTGTTTAAGGGTAGACTTTACCTGTCTTAACAACAGGGGAACTAAGCAAGTGTTTACAATTGCTCATTTCTTACCCTCTGCTTTTTCTTGACCAAACTTGAGTCACACTTCTCTCCTTCTTTCAGACTCCTGAGCTCTGCTTGCTCTCAAGGCTGAGCAAGCACTAAAAATTAGAATATTCTCCCTTATAAGTTTATCCTAATAATCAGCTGACTACAGTGAGACACTTCCTGTCAGATCCCACTGGTCATTTCCCCTTGTTTGTCCAAATTTTCCTTAAAACTTTCTACTAATCTTTGCTTACCCTTCCTTAACCTATAAAAGGAAAATATTTTTCTGTTTGATTTTGAGACACTTGTAGATTTCTGAGATTGGAACGTTCCTCTTATTACCACAGACATTCTTCTGAATAAAGTAACTCTCTATCAAAGTCTAAGTTTCTTTTACTTGACAAGTTACAGGCCATCTGACTTCTTGGAAGCGCAAGCTCATCAAGTTGTGCTCATAGACTTATTTTAGATCAGTGGCTGGTATAAATAGAGTCCTAAGATAGAGATGGTTCCTATAACCTACATGAAGTTAAATATCTAACTTCTGAGTTTGTTTCAATGTTAATATTCAATGTTATCTCAAGTAATTAAAAGATAATTCTATGTAGAAAAGTATGAATGAAAGTATAGGGGAGTAGGGTGAGCCATCTTCAATTAAACTTTGCAGGTTTACAAAGCTGTTTTCACTTTGAAATACCAAAGAAATATGTCATCCTTAAGAATAATCTATTTGAAAGATGCCAGCGATTATTCTGAGTACAGTTGTTGATTAAAATAATGATAGCTTGAGAATTTGTGTTGTGTTCAATCCCCGCTTTCACTCTCTCTCTCCTCTACCTTTATTTTTATCTCTCCCTCTTTCTCTATCTCTGTTTTGTCTGTTTCCTTCTTTCTCTACCTTCCTCTGTCTCTGTTCCCTCCCTCCCTCCCTCCCCTCCCTCTCTTCCTCCTCTCCCCTCCTTCCCTCCCTTCCTTCTTTCCTTATTTTCAGTTAGTTTTGGAATTCTCTCATGAACAATTACATGTTTTCTCAAATATAGCAATGAACATCACATGTGGAAGCTAATGATCTAAGAAAAAGATTACTTGAAATGGTCCAATACCCCATAGAAATTTAGAAAATGCTATTTTAACCATTATGTTCTTGAATTTTCCATGAGGAAATATCAAATTACAAACAATCCTCTAAAAAATTATGGTCCTGCACTCTCCAAAAGCGACAACATTAATTAAAGACAAGGAAAGACTGTGTCACAGACTGGGAGAGAATAAGGAGGCATAACAACTCTCATTTTAGCCTCAGACCTGAGGAGAATCCATCTTTAAATTCATATGAATCTTAATCTTTATTTTATGACAAGAGTTATTTTCAGGTCATAATCACATCACTCGTTCTTTAAAGTATTTTTTTCTTTTTTCTTTTTTTTTGCTTGTTTTTGTCTGCAAGAAACTGACTTTACATTTTTTGTGGGGTTATTTTTGACAAAAAATTGTATATATTTAAGGTACACAATGTGAAGTTTTAAAAATATGTAGATATTGTGAGATGATAAACACAAACTAATTAAAATAGCCATTATATACCATAGTCTATAATAATTTATATAAAAATATACAAATAATTGTTATATAAATTATTATAGACTATAGTCACTTTCTGTACATTAGGTATACAGTATTTGTAAATCTTTTTTTTTTTTTTTTACAATTGAAAATTTGTACCATTTGATTAATACCTCCACATTTTCCCACACCATCCCCAGACTAAGGTAACCACCACTCTGTTAGCATGAAGATCCCTCATGAGATCATGTAATATTTATCTTTCTGTGTCTGGCTTATCTCGTTTACCATGATGTCTTCTAGGTTTATCCATATTGTCACAAAGGAAAGAGTTCCTTTTTATGGCTGAATAATATTCCTGTATATGTGTGTGTGTTTATATATATATTCTTTATTTGTTCATTGCCTGATGGACATTTAGCTGTTTCCAAATCTTTTCTACTGTGAATAATGCTGCGATGAATATGGATGTGGATACCTCTTGGAGATGGTGATTTTATTTCATTTGGATATACACACAAAAGTGGGATTACTAGATCACATGGTAGTTCTATTTTTAATTTCATGAGGCCCCTCCATACTGTTTTCCATACAGGCTATACCTTTTCCATTCTCACCAACAGTGTATAATGGTTCACTTTTCTACACATTCTCTCCATCATTTGTTACCTCTTGACATTTTGATAATAGCAATCTTAACAGGTGTGAAGTGATTGTTAACTGTTGTTTAGATTTGCATTTCCCTAAAGACTAGTGATGTTGAGCATATTTTCAAATACTTGTTGGCAATTTGGATACCTTCTTTGTTTTTTTTTGTTGTTGTTTTACATTGTTATTTAAAAAATTTTTTTAACATCTTGACTGGTGTATAATTGCTTTACAATGTTGTGTTAGTTTCTGCTGTATAACAAAGTAAATCAGCTATAGGTATACATATATCCCCATATCCCCTCCCTCTTGTGCCTCCCTCCCACGCTCCCTATCCCACCCCTCTAGTTGGTAACAAAGCACCGAGCTGATCTCCCTGTGCTATGCAGCTGCTTCACACTAGCTATCAATTTTACATTTGGTAGTGTATATATGTCAATGCTACTCTCTCACTTTGTCCCAGCTTCCCCTTCCACCTCCCTATGTCCTCAAGTCCCTACTTTATGTTTGCATCATTATTACTGTCCTGCCACTAGGTTCATCTGACCATTTTTTTTAAGATTCCATATATATGTATTAGCATATGGTATTTGTTTTTCTTTTTCTGAATTACTTCACTCTGTATGACAGGCTCTAGATCCATCCACCTCACTACAAATAACTCAGTTTCGTTTCTTTTTATGGTTGAGTAATATTCCATTGTATATATGTACCACATTTTCTTTATCCATTCCTCCATTGATGGACAATTAGGTTGTTTCCATGTCCTGGCTATTGTAAATAGTGCTGCAGTGAACATTGGGGTGCATGTGTCTTTTTGAATTATGGTTTCCTCTGGCTATATGCCCAGTAGTGGGGTTGCTGGGTCACATGGTAGTACTACTTTTAGTTTTTTAAGGAACCTCCATACTCTTCTCCATAGTGGCTGTATCAATTTATATTTCCACCAACAGTACAAAAGGTTTCCCTTTTCTCCACAACATCTCCAGCATTTATTATTTGTAGATTTTTTGGTGATGGCCATTCTGACTGGTGTGAAGTGATACCTCATTGTAGTTTTACCTTTAATCTCCTACATTTATATTGCCCCTCTGCTTTCTGTCTCACCACTGGTAACCTCTAGTTTGTTCTTTGTATCTGTGAGTGTGCTTGTTTTTTGTTATATTCACTAGTTTGTTTCATTTTTTAGATCCCACATATAAGTGATATCATACAGTGTTTGTCTTTCTCTGTCTGACTTATTTCACTTAGCATAAGACCCTCCAAGTCCATCCATGTTGTTCCAAATGGCAAAATTTCATTCTCTTTTATGGCTGAGTAATGAAAATTGTATTATAATTGTATTAAGCAATGTTGCAGTTTAAGAAATGGGAAAGTCCCTGTACTCCTCTAATACTAATAAAATATTGCACTTCCTTAAATTGGACTTGACATTAAAATAACAGTTGTAGCAAAATATATCTCAGTAAATATATGACAGTGCTGAATATAATGTACCTTTTGTCCTGTATAGGAAGGTTTTGCCTAATAAATGACATGGCTTGTTTGGGTGAAACCTACCAGAACATTCCATCCTTGGGAGGAAAAATAACTACAGTGAGGAATGACTCTCAGATGGTGAGATTTAGGATTCTGCCACTAAGTTCTGCCCAGAAGTCTACAGTGACCAACCCCTCTTCACTCTCTTGTAGACAGCATATATACAGGTCATGTTTTTGTATCCATTCAACCAGTCTATGTCATTTGGTTGGAGCATTTAATCCATTTACATTTAACACATTATTGACTGTGGGATTTTTTTGCAGAAACTACCACCTGTGGCAGGTGATTTGTTATATAAGTGAATATTGATACACCATGTTTTTGTAAATATCAACAACTTTTTTTGCACTTAATGCATTTATTTGAAACTTTGTACATGTCTTACTAAAGGATTCTAATATTTCGTTTGAGTGTGATAGGCAGTATAGCAGGCACCTATGTGCAGGGGAACAGAATATCTACTACAAATATATCATGTTTCACGGTGCTTTCCCAGAAAAGAGTGGATTCTACACTTTATGGCAGCATTTTTTTTCCTTTGGGTATTAATTCTTCTAGAATACGTTTTTGATTTTACCTGAGAGCAGACAAGATGGACTTTGAGGGGGCTCTTTTAGATGTTACAAGAAGGACCAGGTGGGGAACTACCACTACATTCACCAGAAAGGTCAGTTACCCATTCTTTACTACTGCTAACAAAAATTGCTTGTAAGTTATTTTATTCTGTGCATTAAGGATCTAATAAATTTTATTTTATTTTATTTTTAACATCTTTAATGGAGTAAAATTGCTTTACAATGTTGTGTTAGTTTCTGCTGTATAACAAAGTGAATCAGCTATATGTAAACATATATCTCCATATCTACTCCCTCTTATGTCTCCCTCTCACATTCCCTATCCCACCCCTCTAGGTGGTCACAAAGCACCAAGCAGATCTCCTTGTCCTAAGTGAATGCTTCCCACTAGCTATTTTACATTTGGTAGTGTATATATATAAAAGCCACTCTCTCACTTCGTCCCAACTTACACTTCCCCTTCCTGGGGTCCTCAAGTGCATTCTCTATGTCAGCATCTTTATTCCTGTTCTGCCCCTAGGTTCTTCAAAATAATTTTTTAAAAACACTTTTTTACTTTCCATATATATGTGTGAACATATGGTATTTGTTTCTCTCTTTCTGACTTACTTCACTCTGTATGAGAGACTCTATGTCCATCCACCTCACTACAAATAACTCAATTTTGTTTCTTTTTATGGCTGAGCAATATTCCATTGTATATATGAGCCACAACTTCTTTATCCATTTACCTGTTGATGGAGATGTAGGTTGCATCCATGTCCTGGCTATTGTAAATTGTGCTACAATGAACAATGTCGTACATGACTCTTTTTGAATTATGATTTTATCAGGGAATATGTTCAGTAGTGGGATTGCTGGGTTGTATGGTAGTTCTGTTTTTAGTTTTATAAAAAGCCTCCATACTGTTCTCCATAGTGTCTGGGTCAATTTACATTCCCACCAACAGTGTAAGAGGGTTCCCTTTTCTCCACAAACTCTCCAGCATTTATTGTTTGAAGATTTTTTGATGATGGCCATTCTGACTGGGGTGAGATGATAGCTCATTGTAGTTTTGATTTGCATTTCTCTAATGATTAGTGATGTTGAACATCCTTTCATGTGTTCATTGGCAATCTTTATATCTTCTTTGGAGAAATGTCTAATTAGGTCTTCTTCCCCTTTTTGGATTGGGTTATTTGTTTTTTTGATGCATGGGCTGCTTATATATTTTGGAGATTAATCCTTTGTCAGTTGCTCCATTTGCAAATATTTTCTCCCATTTTGAGGGTTGTCTTTTCATCTTGTTTATGGTTTCCTTTGCTGTGTAAATGCTTTAAAGTTTCATTAGGTCCCATTTATTTATTCCTGTTTTTATGTCAAGTTCTCTAAGAGGGGAGTCATGAAGGATCTTGCTGTGATTTATGTCATAGAGTGTTCTGCCTATGTTTTCCTCTAAGAGTTTTATAGTGTCTGGCCTTACATTTAGGTCTTTGATCCATTTTGAGTTTATTTTTGTGTATGGTGTTAAGGAGTGTTCTAATTTCATTCTTTTACATGTAGCTGTCCAGTTTTCACAACACCAGTTATCCAAGAGGCTGTCTTTTCTACATTATATATTCTTGAATCCTTTATCAAAGATAAGGTGACATATGTGCATGGGTTTATCTCTGGGCTTTCTGCCCCATTCCATTGACTATATTTCTGTTTTTGTGCCAGTACCATACTGTCTTGATTACTCTAGCTTGGTAGTATAGTCTGAAGTCAGGGAGCCTGATTCCTCCAGCTCCATTTTTCTTTCTCAAGATTGCTTTTTGGTATTCGGGGTCTTTTGTGTTTCCATATAAATTGTGAAATTTTTTGTTCTTGTTCTGTGAAAAATGTCAGTGGTAGTTTGATAGGGATTGCATTGAATCTGTAGATTGCTTTGGGTAGTAGAGTCATTTTCACAATGTTGATTCTTCCATTCCAAGAACATGGTATATCTCTCCATCTGTTTGTATCACCTCTAATTTCTTTCATCAGTGTCATAGTTTTCTGCATAGGGGTCTTCTGTCTCCTTATGTAGGTTTATTCCTGGCTTTATTTTTCTTTCTGTTGCAGTTGTAAATGGGAACGTTTCCTTAATTTCTCTTTCAGATTTTTCATCATTAGTGTATAGGAATGCAAGAGAATTCTGTGCTTTAATTTTGTATTCTGCTATTTTACCAAATTCATTGATTAGCTCTAGGGGTTTTCTGGTAACATCTTTAGGATTCTCTATGTATAGTATCAGGTCATCTGCAAACAGTGACAGCTTTACTTCTTTTCCAAATTGAATTCCTTTTGTTTCCTTTTGTTCTCTGATTGCTGTTGTTAAAACTCCCAAAACTGAATAACAGTGGTGACAGAGTGCCCTTGTCTTATTCCTGATCTTAGTGAAAATGTTTTCAGTTTTTCACCATTGAGAAGGGTGTTGGCTGTGGATTTGTCATATATGGTCTTTATTATGTTGAGGTAAGTTCCCTGTATGCCAAGTTTCTGGAGGGTTATTATCATAAATCGCTGTTGAATTTTGTTGAAAGCTTTTTCTGCATCTACTGAGGTGATCATATGGTTTTTCTCCTTCAGTTTGTTAATGTGGTTTTTCGCATTGATTGATTTGCATATATTGAAGAATTCTTGCATTCCTGGGATAAACCCCACTTGATCATGTTGTATGATCCTTTTAATGTGCTGTTGGATTCTGTTTGCTGGTATTGTGTTGAGGATTTATGCATCTACGTTCATCAGTGATATTGGCTTGTAGTTTTCTTTCTCTGTGACATCTTTGTCTGATTTTGGTATCAGGGTGATGGTGAACTCGAAGAATGAGGTGGGAGTGTTCCTCCCTCTGCTATATTTTGGAAGAGTTTGAGACGGATAGATGTTAGGTCTTCTCTAAATGTTTGATAGAATTTGCCTATGAAACCATCTGATCCTGGCCTTTGTTATTTGGAAGATTTTTAATCACAGTTTCAGTTTCAATTTCAGTGCTTGTGATTGGTCTGTTCATATTTTCTATTTTTTCCCAGTTAAGTCTTGGAAGGTTGTGCTTTCCTAAGAGTTTGCTCATTTCTTCCAGGATGTCCATTTTATTTGCATATAGTTGCTTATAGTAATCTCTCATGATCCTTTGTATTTCTGCAGTGTCAGTTGTTACTTCTTTTTCATTTCTAATTCTATTGATTTGAGTCTCCTCTGTTTTTCTTGATGAGTCTGGCTAGTGGTTTACCAATTTTGTTTAACTTTTGAAAGAACCAGCTTTTAGTTTTATTGATCTTTGCTCTTGTTTCCTTCATTTATTTCTGATCTGATATTTATGATTTCTTTCTTTCTGCTAACTTTGGTGTTTTTCATGTTCTTCTTTCTCTAACTGCTTTAGTTGTAAGGTTAGGTTGTTTATTTGAGATGTTTATTGTTTCTTAATGTAGGCTTGTATTGCTATAAACTTCCCTCTTAGAACTGGTTTTGCTGCATCCCTTAGGTTTTGGGTCATCGTGTTTTCATTGTTATTTGTTTCTACATATTTTTTGAATTCCTCTTTGATTTCTTAAGTGATCTCTTTGGTTTTTCATAGTGTATTTTTTTTGCCTCCATGTGCTTTCTTTTTTTATACTATTTTTTTCCTGTAATTGATATCTAGTCTTAGAGCATTGTGGATGGAAAGACACTTGATACAATTTCAATTTTCTTAAATTTACCAAGGCGTGATTTGTGACCCAAGACATGATCAGCCCTAGAGAATGTTCCATGAACACTTGAGGAGAAATCGTAATCTGTTGTTTTTGGATGGAATGTCCTATAAATATCAATTAAGTCCATCTTGTTTAATGTGTCATTTAAAGCTTGTGTCTCCTTATTTATTTTCATTTCGGATGATCTGTCCATTGGTGAAAGTGGAGTGTTAAAGTCCCCTACTATGATTGTGTTACTCTCATTTTCCCCTTTTATGGCTGTTAACATTTGCCTATATATTGAGGTACTCCTAAGTTGGGTGTATAGTTATTTACAAGTGTTATATCTTCTTCAATTGATCACGTGATCATTATTAAGTGTCATTTTTTGTCTCTTTTAATACTCTTTATTTTAAAGTCTATTTTGACTGATATGAGAATTGCTACTCCAGCTTTGTTTTGATTTCCTTTTGCATGGAATATCTTTTTCCATCCCATCACTTTCAGTCTGTATGTTTCCCTAGGTGTGAAGTGAGTCTCTTCTAGACAGCATACATACAGGTCTTGTTTCTGTATCCACTCAGCCAGTCTATGTCTTTTGGTTGGAGCATTTAATCCATTTACATTTAACGTTATTATCAATAGGTATGATCCTATTAAGATTTTCTTAATTGTTTTGTCTGTGATTTTGTAGGTCTTTTCCTTCTCTTGTGTTTCCTGCCCAGAGAAGTTCCTTTAGCATATGTTGTAAAGCTGGTTTGGTGTTGCAGAATTCTCTTCACTTTTCCTTCTCTGTAAAGGTCTTAATTTCTCCATTGAATGTGAATGAGATCCTTGCTGGGTACGGTAATCTTGGTTGTAGGATTTTACCTTTCATCCCTTTAAATATGTCCTGGCACTCCCTTCTGGCTTGGAGAATTTCTGCTGAAAGATCAGCTGTTAACCTTATGGGGATTCCATTTTATGTTATTTGTTGCTTTTACCTTTCTGCTTTTAATATTTTTCTTTGTACTTAATTTTTGATATTTTGATTAATATGTGTCTTGGCATGTTTCTCCTTGGATTTATATTGTATGGCACTCTCTGTGCTTCCCTGACTTGATTAACTATTTCCTTTCCCATATTAGGGAAGTTTTGAACTATAATCTCTTCAAATATTTTCTCAGTCTATTCTTTTTCTCTTCTTCTTCTGGGACCCCTATAATTCGAATGTTGGTGCATTTAATGTTGTCCCATAGGTCTCTGAGACTGTCCTCAAATCTTTGCATTATTTTTTCTTTATTCTGCTCTGTGGTAGTTATTTCCACTATTTTATCTTCCAGGTCACTTATCCTTTCTTCTGTCTCAGTTATTATGCTATTGATTCCTTCTAGAGAATTTTTAATTACATTTATTGTGTTGTTCATCATTGTTTATTTGCCCTTTAGTTTTTCTCAGTCCTTGTTAAACATTTTTTGTATTTTCTCCATTCTATTTCCAAGTTTTGGATCATCTTTACTATCATTATTGTGAATTCTTTTTCAGGTAGACTGCCTATTTCCTCTTCATTTGTTTGTTCTGGTGGGTTTTTACTGTGCTCCTTCATCTGCTGCATATTTTTCTGTTCTCATTTTGCTTCACTTACTGTGTTTAGCGTCTTCTTCTCACAGGCTGAAAGTTCGTAGTTCCCTTTGTTTTTTGTTTCTGCCCCCAGTGGGTAAGGTTCGTTCAGTGGGTTGTGTAGACTTCCTGGTGGAAGGGACTGGTGCCTGTGTTCTGTTGGATGAGGCTGGATCTTGCCTTTCTGGTGGACATGGCCGCATCTGTTCATGTGTTTTTGGGTGTCTGTGAACTTATTATGTTTTTAAGCAGCCTCTCTGCTAATGGGTGGGTTTGTGTTCATGTCTTCCTAGTTGTTTGTCATGGGGTGTGTAGCACTGGAGCTTGCTGGTCATTGAGTGGGGCTGTGTGGTAGCATTGAGATGGTGATCTCTGGGAGAGCTGTCACCAATTGATATTACATGGGGTCAGGAGGTCTCAGTGGTCCAATGTCCTGAACACGGCTCTCCCACCTCAGCGTCTCAGGCCTGACACCTGGCTATAGCACCAAAACCTTGTCTGCCACAGAGCTCAGAAGAAAAGGGAGAAAAAGAAACAAAATTAATTAAATTAAATTAATTAAAATTAAAAATGAAAGAGTATTAAAATAAAAACTTTTAAAATATTAAAAAAAGAGGAGTACAACCAAACCAATAAAGAAATCCACCAATGATAACAAGTGCTATAAACTATACTAAGATAAACATAAAAATCAGGAACTAGTCAGCCGCATACAGCAAACTCCTTGTCTACAGTTGACTCCAAAGTCCACTGCCTCAATTTTGGGATGATTCCTTGTCTATTCAGGTATTCCACAATTGCAAGGTACATCAAGTTGATGTTGGACTTTGATCTGCCACTCCTGAGGCTGCACTGCGAAATTTCCCTTTCTCTTCTTTGCACAGCTCCTGTGGTTCAGCTTTGGATTTGGCCCTGTCTCTGCATATAGGTCACGCTCTGGCATCTGTTCTTCACCGAGACAGGAGGAGGTTAAAGGAGATTGCTGATTAAGGGACTCTGGCTCACTCAGGACAGGGGGAGGGAGGGGTACAAAATGCAGGGCGAGCCTGCGATGGCAGAGGCTGGCGTGACGTTGCAACAGCTTGAGACATGCTTTGTCTACTCCCAGGGAAGTTGTCCATGGATCACGGGACCCTGGCAGTGGCGGGCTGTACAGGCTCTCAGAAGGGGAGTTGCGGATAGTGACCTGTGCTTGCACACAGGATTCTTGGTGGCTGCAGTAGCAGCCTTAGCATTTCATGTCCGTCAGTGGTGTCCATGCTCATAGCCGTAGCTCGCACCCATCTCTGAATCTCGTTTAAGCAGTGTTCTGAATTTCCTCTCCTTGAACACCCTGAAACAATGGTCTCTTGACTCTTAGGCATTTCCAGACTTTTCCGCAGACACCCTCCCAGTTAGCTTTGGTGCAGTAGTCCCCTTCAAGCTGTGTTCATGCAGCCAACCCAGTCCTCTCCCTGGGATCTGAAACTCCAAAGTCTGAGTGTCAGCTTCCAGCCCTTGCCAGCCCCAGCGGGTGAACAGAGAAGCCTCTCAGGCTGGTGAGTGCTGGTCAGACCTGATCCTCTGTGCAGGAATCTCTCCACTTTGCCTTCTGCACCACTGTTGCTGCACTGTCCTCTGTGGCTCCAAAGCTTCCCTCATGCCCACTCCATGTTTCCCACAGGGAAGGGGCTTCCTAGTGTGTGGAAACTTTTCCTCCTTCACAGCTCCCTCCCAGAGGTGCAGGCCCTATCCCTATTCTTTCGTCTCTGTTTTTTCTTTTGCCCTATCCATGTACTTTGGGATTTTCTTGCCTTTTGGGAGGTCTGAGGTCTTCTGCCAGCATTCAGTAGGTGTTCCGTAGGAGTTGTTCCACATGTAGATGTAGTTTTGACGTATTTGTGGAGAGGAAGGTGATCTCCACATCTTACTCCTTCACCATCTTGAAGATCCTTCACTTGGGGTAGAATAAATTTTAAATGCATTGGATAAACCACAATTAGTTAAATATAGACCCACTTTCTTATACCATTGTAACAGGGAAGAGCCAAATCTGAGTACATGTTCAATCTGTTTCTCTTACTTTAACCTTTGATTCCCATTGCTTTTGTTCACTGAAAGGATACTTTCTATACATAATGGCCTGCATTGGGGAACACTGCCCCTCTGCCTGAATGTTAAACCAAAGTGTCTTTGTTCTGGGAAACATCCGGACCCTGTCCACCTGTCGATGGCTCCAAGAAAGAAGAAATTTGCCACATCCCCTCCCCGAGGCTGGCCATTCCAGGGGGTATTTGGAAAATTTCTGCACTTTTTACTTTACTTCCTCATCTTCTCCCCCTCTCTGTGTTATAAAAGAAACTGGCATCCAAACCCCGATAAGATCATTTTTCAGAGACACTAGTCTGCCATCTTCTCAGTCTGCCAGCTTTCCAATATAGTCATATTCCTTGCCTCAACACCTCGTCTCTGATTCATTAGCCTGTCGTGCAGTGAGCAGAGTGAGCTTAGACTCAGTATACCATCACGAGTTTTCTGGAAGATATTGAAGTTTGCCAGGTATTGATCAGTCTGACCAACTCCTTTCCTATATGTATTATACTCTAATATACAAGTTGGCTTAGCTATCTGATGGCCAGTCCTCTTGTCTTCCTTTCCTCTATATGCTAAGGAAGTGTCATGAATAGTTGTCACCATGCGGATTAGCCTCACATCTTTCCATATAAGAAGAATCTCTTCTCCCTTCCATAAGGATATCATTTATCCCCTCTGTAGATTTTTATATTTCTCCTTTAACTGGTTTGGTAGACCATGATTCTCTTTTATAGTCCCACAAACTCTGGTTTTATTTTTCAACAACATTTCATATGTGGACACACTGTTGTAATAATTGTCTTGGTAAATATGGTGCCATGAACAAAGATAAGATTGTAGGACCGATAACATTGTTTCCTGCAGTTTCTTTCCTTCACCTATGTAAATCTCAAGGTTGCATATATATCCAGTTTCACTTTCACTAACCGTCCTGACCAAAATTCCATATTTTGTAAGTTTTCCAGGATTATAGGTTTTGAATCTGAGTCGTCCTCTCCACTTTATCATTGCCTCCTCAGGTGATAGCTCTTGTTTGGGTATATAGATCAATAGAAATTTTGGTAGAAAATAATCCAAAATAGGTTTAACTTCTGAAATTCTGTCTGCAGGAAGTGGAGTTTCTGAGTTACCATTAAAGTGAAGAAATGTCATTATTTGTTCAAACCTTCTTCTCATGATAATCTTTGTAAAGATAGGTGTTTCAAGTAAGGGACCAATCGACCAATATTATTTCCATTATGACTTTCTTATTTGTCCCATCAAAATTATTAATCTAAGAACTTTCTTCATGTCACTATTGGTTACATCAGTCTATTTTAAAGCCTTATCATACTTTTTATATGATTTTTCATTCTGTTTGTGATACAAGTTTGTTTGAGAAGCGACCAACTTGAAAAAGTAGTTACCAAAAATTAATTCTGTTATTTCACTAACACTTTGCAGGTTTTTACATTTAATAGTTATACCTGACACATTTATAAAGTCTTCTAATTTTCATGAAATGTTTTCTTCAAGCCACTCTTCTGTAGAAGCAAAGGACCATTCTCCAGCACCATGAGTTACATTTTCACTTTCTGTATCAGAATCATTCACTAAGTTTTTTTTGTCTTTTTCTTGGTCTGATAAACAGTCACATCATCTGAATCAGAACTATATTCTGAAGAACTATTATCTTCTGAGACACTAGTATATATGTTGCTCGGACAATCAGAGAAAGTTTCTGCATAAAATTCACCAAATAATTCTTCTTCACTCAAAATTTCATGATGAGTCATTGTTGAAAACTTTATAATAATAAACTGGCATTTATAATATACACAAGGTTGGAACAAAAACCTAACAGAGAAAAAGTGAATGATAATGACAATCATAAGTTGTATAATGAAACTTGATCAATTTTAAGCTCTAACAACTTTGCACAAAGATGTTAAATTTATCACTGGCTAAAAATGTATTGATACATCTCCAATCAATAACGTTTGGGTAAGTCTCTGGTGAATTGTTAAAGTAATTATCGATATGTATGTTCCTATTGCCATTTTCTTAATTGTTTTGGGCTTGTTTTTGTAGGTCTTTTTTCTTCCCTTCCTCTTTTGTTCTCTTCTCTTGTATTTCCCGCCTAGAGAAGTCCCTTTAGTGTTCATTGTAAAGCTGGTTTGGTGGTGCTGAATTCTCTTAGCTTTTGCTTCTCTGTAAAGCTTTTGATTTCTCCATTGAATCTGAATGAGAGCCTTGCTGGGAGAGTATGCTTGGTTGCAGGTTTTCCCCTTTCATCCCTTTAAATATATTACCTAGCCACTCCCTTCTGGCCTGCAGAGTTTCTGCTGAAAAATCAGCTGATAACCTTATGGGGATTCCCTTGTATGTTATTTGTTGCTTTTCTCATGTTGCTTTTAATATTTTTATTTGTATTTAATTTTTGTTAGCTTGATTAATATATGTCTAGTCATGTTTCTCATTGGGTTTATCTTGTATGGGACTCTCTACGCTTCCTGGACTTGGGTGACTATTTTCTTTCCCATGTTAGGAAGTTTTCAACTATAATCTCTTCAAATATTTTATAAGACCCTTTCTCTTCTTCTTCTGGAACCCCTATAATTTGAATATTTGTGCATTTAATGTTGTCCCAGAGGTTTGTGTGACTGTCCTTATCTCTTTTCATTCTTTTTTCTTTATTCTGTTCTGTGTCAGAGATTTTCACCATTCTGTCTTCCAGCTCACGTATACATTCTTCTACCTCAGTTATTCTGCTATTGATTCCTTCTTGTGTATTTTTCTTTTCAGTTACTGTATTGTTCACCTTTATTTGTTTGTTCTTTATTTCTTCTAGGTCTTTGTTAAATATTTTTTGTATCTTCTTGAACTAGCTTCCATTCTTTTTCTGAGATCTTGGATCATCTTTATTGTCATCACTCTGAATTCTTTTTTTCAGGTAGATTGCCTATCTCCTCTTAATTTAGTTGTTCTTGTAGGTTTTTATCTTGCTCCTTCATCTGAAAGATATTTCTTTGTCTTCTCATTTTGTCAGACTTACTGTGTTTCTGGTATCCTTTCTGTAGGCTGCAGGATTGTAGTTCCTCTTGCTTCTGGTGTCTGCCCCCTGTGGGTGAGGTTGGTCCAGAGGCTTGTGCTGTTATTCCCCCTGATAGGGGGTTTGATTGGTGTTGTGGTGACCAGAGCCTGTCCTGGATATGGAGGAGGGCCTCCCCTTTGCTCTGCAATTTTCACTGCCCTCTCACAGGTGGGGTTCTCTCCCTAGTTGTTGGAGCAGAGACCCCCAGGTCTGTTTCTTAGCTGTGTTTCTGATCTGCAGTGTGAGGTAAGTGGGATTGGAGCACTCCCTCGGAGAGAAGCGACTGAGTATTCCTCCTCTGGATGTGTTCAACTGTGAATGTGCTTTGTTGTGTCCCCTTTCTCCCATCGTTTGGGCTCACAAAGTACACTGTTGTTGGCACTGCTCTTAGTCCCACCTTAACTGTGGGTATGCCATCTATTGGCCCTGGGGACTCTCAGGTGTTGTTTTCACCAGGCCAGTGGTGCAAATCAGGTCCCAGGACTGCAATAATGATGCACCTGGACCCTTTGTGGGAGCTATGGAGGAAGCTCAGACTCTGGCCTGTCCCAACCCTTGCATGTATATGCCCACAAAGCCCACAGCTGCTAAAGCAAGACCCATCCCAGATGCAGGAGCACTTGTCCTTTCAGATGTTTCACAGATGCTGAATTTAGGAAGCCATCAGCGGAGATGTAACTCCATGATTCACGCAGCTGTGAGGAGAGATTACAGCTCTTCTTCCTTAGTCACACGGCCCCCAGGGCTCAGCTGTGGTTTCAGCCTCACTGCTGCATGTGTCCCTACTGCCCCTCCCAAACTCTGCACCAGAGGTTGCTGGAGCACACAAAGCCCTTCAGAGAGGAAGGGGCCGAGGTGACAATTGGGTGAGCAGGCCACCCAGGTGGGAGGTTGCTGGGTTAGCAATTGGAATGTGCAAGACTGTCAGGCAGCAACAGGGGATCAGGGAGAGTGGGTCACCCAGGCAGGTAGAAGGGTGTGGAGGAGGTGATGGCAGGAGCATGTGAGCCGGCTCCAGTGGGAGTCTTCCCTAGTGCCCGTGGAGGAGAGAGGCTACAATGGCGGCGCCGCCTTTTGTGCATCACTCAGCAATGGTGCTTCACTTCTGTGGAGGTCTGGGCTTCATCCATGAGCACTCCCAGTTGTGGAGTTCCTCTCTCCCACCCCCTCAGGATATCTCCTCACAGCCAAGAGCCATCTCCTCTCCAGGTCTGCTTCCCAAACCCCATGTTCCCACACCCAGCCCCCCTGTGCACTGGACACCAGTCTCAGGCGGGAGCATGCAGGGCTGTGGCATGGACCATCTGTGTAGTTCTCACTCTGTCTTGCCTACCGCAGACCCATTGTTGGGCTCTCCTCTGAGCCCCCAAGGCTCCCATTCTGTCCCAGATGACCTCACCATTGAGGGGGCTTCCCCAGATGCAGAAACCTCTTCTCACCCTCAGCTCTCCTCCAGGGCTGCAGGTCCCATTCTGCTTCCTCTCCTCTTCTTTTTACCTTCTTTCTTTCATCTTATCTGGTTATGTGGTGGTCTTTCTTGTCCTTTTAGGTGTCCAAGGTCCTCTGCTAGTGTTCATCAGGTGCTCTGTGAGAATTGTTCCATTTGTAGTTGTATTCTTGATGCGTTTGTGGTGAGAGATGAACTCCAAGTCCTCCTACTCCTCTGCCATCTTGGAGAGGCAAAAATGATTTTTAAAATTTTCTTTTCTTTCCTCTTCTTCTCTCTCTCTCCCCCCTTCTTTCTTTCTTTCTTTCTCTTTCTTTCTTTCTTTCTTTCTTTCTTTCTTTCTTTCTTTCTTTCTTTCTTTCTTTCTTTCTTTCTTTCTTTTTCTTTCTTTCTTTCTTTCTTTCTTTCTTTCTTTCTTTCTTTCTTTCTTTCTTTCTTTCTTTCTTTCTTTCTTTCTTTCTTTCCTTCTGCTATTGAGTTTATGAATTCTTTACATATTTTGGATATTAATATTCCTTATCAGATATATAACGTCCATACATTTTCTCCCAGTCTGTAGGTTGCTTCATATTTTGTTGATCATTCCTTTTACTGTGATGAAGCATTTTACTGTTATGTAGTCGCACTTGTTTGTTTTTGCTTTTATTACCTTTGCTTTTTGTGTACAATCCAAAGGAATCATTGACAAACCAATGTCAAGGAGCTGACTTCCTATGATTTCTCCTCGAATTATTATGTTTTTAGGGCTTAGGTTAAAGTCTTTAATTCATTTTGATTTTCTTTTTGTGTATGGTATAAGATTGTGTTCTAGTTTCATTCTTTTGCATGTGGCTGTCTAGTTTTCCCAACACCATTTACTGAAGAGACTTTCCTTTCGCCATGGTACTTCTTGGCTTTTTTGTTGCAAATTAATTGACAATACATGCATGAGTCTATTTCTGGGGCCTCTATTCTGCTCCAATAATCTATGTGTTTATTTTTATGACAATATCATACTGTTTTGATTATTATCTGCTGTTTAGCTGTGTAATTTTTTAATAAAATCAGAAAGCATGACGCTTCCAGCAGTTTTTTTTTCCCTCAAAACTGCTTTTGCTATTCCAGGGGTTTTGGGATCCATACACATTTTTAAATTGTTCATTCTTTTTCTGTAAAAAATTCTATTGGAATTTTGATAAGGATTGCATTGAATATGTAGAGTGCTCTGGGTAGTATGGACAGTTTAACATATCAATTCGTCCAATCTGCAAACATGGAATACCTTTCAATTTATTTGTTTCTTTTCAATTTTATTCATTGTCTTACAGTTCTGGAGTACAAGTTTTTCATCTCCTTGGCTAAATTATTTTCTAGATACGTTATCCTTTTGACGAAATTGTAAATGAGATTGATTTCTTAATTTCTCTTTCTGATAGTTCTTGGTAGTATGTAGAAAAACACAGTTTTTCTGTATATTGAATTTCTATCCTGCAACTTAATTAGTTGATTAGTTCTAACACGTTTTTTTTGGTGGAGTCTTTAGGGTTTCTATCATGTCATCTACAGTGACAGTTTTACTTCTTCTTTTCCAAATTGGAAGACTTCATTTCTTTCTCTTGCCCAATTACTCTGTCTGGGATTGCCAATATTATGGTGAATAAAATGGTGAGAACAGGCATTTTTGTTTTGATACTTATACTAGAGGAAGGTATCAACTGTTCACCTTTGTATATGATGTTAGCTGTGGGATTGTCATATATTGCTTTTATTATGTTGAAGTACATTTTCTCTATGTCCATTTTGTTGAGAGTTTTCATTATAAATGGATGTTGAATTTTATGTAATGCTTTTCTACATTTATTGAGATGATTATATGATAGTTTATATTCATTTTGTTCATGTGATGTATTACATTAATTGATTTGTAAGTGTTGAAGCATTCTTGCATCCCCAGAATAAAACCCACTTGATCATGGTGTCTGATTCTTTTAATGTATTGTTGAATTTGGTTTGATAATATGTTGTTCAGAATTTTGCATCTATATTCATCAGGAAAAGTGATGTGTAATTTTATTTTCTTGTAGTGTTCTTGTCTGGTTTTTGTAGCTGGGTGATGCTCACTTCATAAAATGGGTTTCAAAGTATTCCTTCCTCTTCTATTTTTTGGAAGAGTTTAAAAGGATTGATGGGGGACGAGGGGAAGATGGCAGAAGAGTAAGATGCGGCGATCACCTTCCTCCACACAGATACACCAGAAATACATCTACACGTGGAACAACTCCTACAGAACACCTACTGAATGCTGGCAGAAGACCTCACACCTCCCAAAAGGCAAGAAACTCCACACGACCCTGGGTAGGGCAAAAGAAAAAGAATAAACAGAGACAAAAGAATAGGGATGGGACCTGCGCCAGTGGGAGGGAGCTGTGAAGGAGGAAAAGTTTCCACACATTAGGAAGCCCTTTCGTGAGTGGAGACTACAGGTGGCAGAGGGGGAAAGATTCAGAGCCTCAGAGCCATGGAGGAGAGCACAGCAACAGTGGTGTGGAGGGCAAAGCGGAGAGATTCCTGCACAGAGGATCAGTGCCGACCGGCACTCACCAGCCTGAGAGGCTTGTCTGCTCACCGACCGGGGTGGGCAGGGCTGGGATCTGAGGCTCCGGCTTCGGTCGGAGCTCAGGGAGAGGACTGGAGTTGGCGACATGAACACAGCCTGCTGGGGGTTAGTGCACCACGACTATCTGGGAGGCAGTACGGGGGAAAAGTCTGGACCTGCCGAAGAGGCAAGAGGCTTTTTCTTCCCTCTTTGTCTCCTGATGCGTGAGGAGAGGGGATTAAGAGCACTGCTTAAAGGAGCTCCAGAGACAGGCGCAAGTCATGGCTAAAAGAGTGGATCCCAGAGACCGGCAGGAGATGCTAAGGCTGCTGCTGCCGCCACCAAGAAGGCTGTGTGCAAGCACAGGTCACTATCCACACCCCTCTTCTGGGAAGCCTGTGCAGCTCGCCACTGCCAGAGTTCCATGATCGAGGGACAACTTTCCCGGGAGAACGCACGGTGCGCCTCAGGCTGCTGCAACGTCTCGCCGGCCTCTGCCGCTGAAGGACCGCCCTGCACTCCGTGCCCCGCACTTCCCCCGGGCTGGGTGAGCCAGGGTGACCGAAGCTGCTGCTCCTTTAACCCCGTCCTGTCAGAGCGAAGAACAGATGCCCTTCAGCGACCTACATGCAGAGGTGGGGCCAAATCCAAAGCTGAGTCCCGGGAGCTGTGCGAACAAAGAAGAGAAAGGGAAATCTCTCCCAGCAGGCTCAGAAGCAGCGGATTAAAGCTCCACAATCAACTTGGTGCACCCTGCATCTGTGGAATACATGAATAGACAATGAATCATCCCAAATTGAGGAGGTGGACTTTGAGAGCAAGATTTATGACTTTTTCCCCTTTTCCTCTTTTTGTCAGTGTGTATGTGTATGCTTCTAGGTGAGATTTTGTCTGTATAGCTTTGTTTCCACCATTTGTCCTAGGGTTCTATCCGTCCGTTTTTTTTAAAAAAAATTTTTCTTAATAATTATTTTTTATTTTAATAACTTTATTTTATTTTACTTTATCTACTTTCTTTCTTTCTTTCTTTCATACCTTCCCTCCTTTAGACAACGAATCATCCCAAACTGAGAAAGGGGACTTCAAGAGAAAGATTTATGATTTTTTCCCCTTTTCCTCTTTTTGTGAGTGTGTATGTGTATGCTCCTGTGTGAGATTATTTATGTATATATATTTTGAGTGTGTGTTACGTGGGCCTCTCACTGTTATGGCCTCTCCCATTGCAGAGCACAGGCTACAGATGCACAGGCTCAGCAGTCATGGATCACGGGCCCAGCTGCTCTGCGGCATGTGGGCTCTTCCCAGACAGCGGCACGAACCCATTTCCCCTGCATCGGCAGGCAGACTCTCAACCACTGCACCACCAGGGAAGCACCTGTGTGAAATTTTTTCTGTATAGCTTTGCTTCCACCAATTGTCCTTGGGTTCTAACCATTCGTTTTTTTGTTTGTTTTTAAAAATTTTTTCTTAATAGTTATTTTCTATTTTAATAACTTTATTATATTTTATCTTACTTTATTTTACTTTATCTTCCTTCTTTTTTTTTAAACATCTTTATTGGGGTATAATTGCTTTACAATGGTGTGTTAGTTTCTGCTTTACAACAAAGTGAATCAGTTATACATATACATATGTTCCCATATGTCTTCCCTCTTGCATCTCCCTCCCTCCCACCCTCCCTATCCCACCCCTCCAGGCTGTCACAAAGCACCGAGCCAATAGCCCTGTGCCATGCGGCCGCTTCCCACTAGCTATCTACCTTACTACGTTTGTTAGTGTGTATATGTCCATGACTCTCTCTCGCCCTGTCACAGCTCACCCTTCCCCCTCCCCATATCCTCAAGTCCGTTCACCAGTAGGTCTGCGTCTTTATTCCTGTCTTACCCCTAGGTTCTTCATGACATTTTTTCCCTTAAATGCCATATATATATGTTAGCATACAGTATTTGTCTTTTTCTTTCTGAATTACTTCACTCTGTATGACAGACTCTAGGTCTATCCATCTCATTACAAATAGCTCAATTTCGTTTCTTTTTATGGCTGAGTAATATTCCATTGTATATATGTGCCACATCTTCTTTATCCATTCATCCGATGATGAGCACTTAGGTTGTTTCCATCTCTGGGCTATTGTAAATAGAGCTGCAATGAACATTTTGGTACATGACTCTTTTTGAATTTTGGTTTTCTCAGGGTATATGCCCAGTAGTGGGATTGCTGGGTCATATGGTAATTCTATTTGTAATTTTTTAAGGAACCTCCATACTGTTCTCCATAGTGGCTGAACCAATTCACATTCCCACCAGCAGTGCAAGAGTGTTCCCTTTTCTCCACACCCTCTCCAGCATTTATTGTTTCTAGATTTTTTGATGATGGCCATTCTGACTAGTGTGACATGATATCTCATTGTAGTTTTGATTTGCATTTCTCTAGTGATTAATGATGTTGAGCATTCTTTCATGTGTTTGTTGGCAGTCTGTATATCTTCTTTGCAGAAATGTCTCTTTAGGTCTTCTGCCCATTTTTGGATTGGGTTGTTTGTTTTTTTATTATTGAGCTGCATGAGCTGCTTGTAAATTTTGGAGGTTAATCCTTTGTCAGTTGCTTCATTTGCAAATATTTTCTCCCATTCTGAGGGTTGTCTTTTGGTCTTGTTTATGGTTTCCTTTGCTGTGCAAAAGCTTCGAAGTTTCATTAGGTCCCACCTGTTTATTTTTGTTTTTATTTCCATTACTCTAGGAGGTGGGTCAGAAAGGATCTTGCTGTGATTTATGTCATAGAGTGTTCTGCCTATGTTTTCCTCTAAGAGTTTGATAGTTTCTGGCCTTACATTTAGGTCTTTAATCCATTTTGAGCTTATTTTTGTGTATGGTGTTAGGGAGTGATCTAATCTCATACTTTAACATGTACCTGTCCAGTTTTCCCAGCACCATTTATTGAAGAGGCTCTCCTTTCTCCACTGTACATTCCTGCCACCTTTATCAAAGATAAGGTGACCATATGTGCGTGGGTTTATCTCTGGGCTTTCTATCCTGTTCCATTGATCTATCTTTCTGTTTTTGTGCCAGTACCATACAGTCTTGATTACTGTAGCTTTGTAGTATAGTCTGTAGTCAGGGAGCCTGATTCCTCCAGCTCCTTTTTTCGTTCTCAAGATTGTTTTGGCTATTCGGGGTCTTTTGTGTTTCCATACACACTGCGAAATTTTTTGTTCTAATTCTCTGAAAAATGCCAGTGGTAGTTTGATAGAGATTGCATTGAAACTGTAGATTGCTTTGGGTAGTAGAGTCATTTTCACAATGTTGGTTCTTCCAATCCAAGAACACGGTATATCTCTCCATCTATTTGTATCATCCTTAATTTCTTTCATCAGTGTCTTATAATTTTCTGCATACAGGTCTTTTGTCTCCTTAGGTAGGTTTATTCCTAGGTATTTTATTCTTTTTGTTGCAATGGTAAATGGGAGTGTTTTCTTGATTTCACTTTCAGATTTTTCATCATTAGTATATAAGCATGCCAGAGATTTCTGTGCATTAATTTTGTATCCTGCTACTTTACCAAATTCATTGATTAGCTCTAGTAGTTTTCTGGTCGCATCTTTAGGATTCTCTATGTATAGAGTCATGTCATCTGCAAACAGTAACAGCTTTACATCTTCTTTTCCAATTTAGATTCCTTTTATTTCCTTTTCTTCTCTGATTGCTGTGGCTAAAACTTCCAAAACTATGTTGAATAAGAGTGGTGAGAGTGGGCAACCTTGTCTTTTTCCTGATCTTAGTGGAAATGCTTTCAGTTTTTCACCATTGAGGACGATGTTGGCTGTGGGTTTGTCATATATGGCCTTTATTATGTTAAGGAAAGTTCCCTCTATGCCTACTTTCTGCAGGGTTTTTATCATAAATAGGTGTTGAATTTTGTCAAAAGCTTTCTCTGCATCTATTGAGATGATCATATGGTTTTTCTCCTTCAATTTGTTAACATGGTTTATCACATTGAAAGATTTGCGTATATTGAAGAATCCTTGCATTCCTGGAATAACCCCCACTTGATCATGGTGTATGATCCTTTTAATGTGCTCTTGGATTCTGTTTGCTAGTATTTTGTTGAAGATTTTTGCATCTATGTTCATCAATGATATTGGCCTGTAGTTTTCTTTCTTTGTGACATCCTTGCCTGGTTTTGGTATCAAGGTGATGGTGGCCTCATAGAAGGAGTTTAGGAGTGTTCCTCCCTCTGCTATATTTTGGAAGAGTTTGAGAAGGATAGGTGTTAGTTCTTCTCTAAATGTTTGATAGAATTCGCCTGTGAAGCCATCTGGTCCTGGGCTTTTGTTTGTTGGAAGATTTTTAATCACAGTTTCAATTTCAGTGCTTTTGATTGGTCTGTTCATATTTTCTATTTCTTCCTGATTCAGTCTTGGCAGGTTGTGCATTTCTAAGAATTTGTCCATTTCTTCCAGATTGTCCATTTTTTTGTTACAGAGGTGCTTGTAGGAATTTCTGATGATCTTTTTTATTTCTGCAGTGTCAGTTGTTACTGCTCCTTTTTCATTTCTAATTCTATTGATTTGAGTCTTCTTCCTTTTTTTCTTGATGAGTCTGGCTAGTGGTTTATCTATTTTGTTTATCTTCTCAAAGAACCAGCTTTTAGTTTTATTGATCTTTGCTATTGTTTCCTTCATTTCTTTTTCATTTATTTCTCATCTGATTTTTATGATTTCTTTCCTTCTGCTAGCTTTGGGGTTTTTTTGTTCTTCTTTCTCTAATTGCTTGAGGTGCAAGGTTAGGTTGTTTATTCAAGATGTTTCCTGCTTCTTAAGGTGGGCTTGTATTGCTATAAACTTCCCCCTTAGAACTGCTTTTGCTGCATCCCATAGGTTTTGGGTCGTTGTGTCTCCATTGTCATTTGTTTCTAGGTAGTTTTTGATTTCCTCTTTGATTTCTTCAGTGATCACTTCATTATTAAGTAGTGTATTGTTTAGCTGCCATGTGTTTGTATTTTTTACAGATCTTTTCCTGTAATTGATATCTAGTCTCATGGCGTTGTGGTCAGAAAAGATACTTGATACAACTTCAATTTTCTTAAATTTACCAAGGCTTGATTTGTGACCTACGATATGATTTATCCTGGAGAATGTTCCATGAGCACTTGAGAAAAATGTGTATTCTGTTGTTTTTGGATGGAGTGCCCTATAAATATCAATTAAGTCCATCGTGTTTAATGTATCATTTAAAGCTTGTGTTTCCTTATTTATTTTCATTTTGGATGATCTGTCCATGGGTGAAAGTGGGGTGTTAAAGTCCCCTACTATGAATGTGTTACTGTCGATTTCTCCTTTTATGGCTGTTATTATTTGCCTTATGTATTGAGGTGCTCCTATGTTGGGTGCATAAATATTTACAATTGTTTTATCTTCCTCTTGGATCGATCCCTTGATCAATATTTAGTGTCCTTCTTTGTCTCTTTTAATAGTCCGTATTTTAAAGTCTATTTTGTCTGATATGAGAATTGCTACTCCAGCTTTCTTTTGGTTTCCATTTGCATGGAATATCTTTTTCCATCCCCTTACTTTCAGTCTGTATGTGTCTCTAGGTCTGAAGTGGGTCTCTTGTAGACAGCATATATAAGGGTCTTGTTTTTGTATCCATTCAGCTAATCTGTGTCTTTTGGTGGGAGCATTTAATCCATTTACATTTAAGGTAATTATCGATATGTATGGTCCTATTCCCATTTTCTTAATTGTTTTGTGTTTGTTATTGTAGGTCTTTTCCTTCTCTTGTGTTTCTTGTCTAGAGAAGTTCCTTTAGCATTTGTTGTAAAGCTGGTTTGGTGGTGCTGAACTCTCTCAGCTTTTGCTTGTCTGTAAAGGTTTTAATTTCTCCATCAAATCTGAATGAGATCCTTGCTGGGTAGAGTAGTCTTGGCTGCAGGTTTTTCTCCTTCATCACTTTCAGTATGTCCTGCCACTCCCTTCTGGCTTGTAGGGTTTCTGCTGAGAGATCAGCTGTTAACCTTATGGGGATTCCCTTATGTGTTATTTGTTGTTTTTCCCTTGCTGCTTTTAATATGCTTTCTTTGTATTTAATTTTTGACAGTTTGATTAATATATGTCTTGGCATATTTCTCCTTGTATTTATCCTGTATTGGACTCTCTGTGCTTCCTGGACTTGACTAACTATTTCCTTTCCCATATTAGGGAAGTTTTCAACTATAATCTCTTCAAATGTTTTCTCAGTCCCTTTCTTTTTTCTCTTCTTCTTCTGGAACCCCTATAATTTGAATGTTGGTGCATTTAATGTTGTCCCAGAGGTCTCTGAGACTGTCCTCAGTTCTTTTCATTCTTTTTTCTTTATTCTGCTCTGCAGTAGTTATTTCCACTATTTTATCTTCCAGGTCACTTATCCATTCTTCTGCCTCAGTTATTCAGCTATTGATCCCATCTAGAGTACTTTTAATTTCATTTATTGTGTTGTTCATCATTGCTTGTTTCATCTTTATTTCTTCTAGGTCCTTGTTAACTGTTTCTTGCATTTTGTCCATTCTGTTTCCAAGATTTCGGATCATCCTTACTATCATTATTCTGAATTCTTTTTCAGGTAGACTGCCTATTTCCTCTTCATTTGTTAGGTCTGGTGCATTTTTATCTTGCTCCTTTATCTGCTGTGTGTTTTTCTGTCTTCTCATTTTGCTTATCTTACTGTGTTTGGGGTGTCCTTTCGGCAGGCTGCAGGTTCGTAGTTCCCACTGTTTTTGATGTCTGTCTCCAGTGGCTAAGGTTGGTTCAGTGGGTTGTGTAGGCTTCCTGGTGGAGGGGACTAGTGCCTGTGTTGTGGTGGATGAGGCTGGATCTTGTCTCTCTAGTGGGCAGGTTCACGTCTGGTGGTGTGTTTTGGGGTGTCTGTGGCCTTATTATGATTTTAGTCAGCCTCTCTGCTAATGGGTGGGGTTGTGTTCCTGTTTTGCTAGTTGTTTGGCATAGGTTGTCCAGCACTGTGGCTTGCTGGTCATTGAGTGAAGCTGGGTGCTGGTGTTAAGATGGAGGTCTCTGGGAGATTTTTGCCGTTTGATATTATGTGGAGCTGGGAGGTCTCTTGTTGACCAGTGTCCTGAAGTTGGCTCTCCTACCTCAGAGGCCGAGCCCTGACTCCTGGCTGGAGCACCAAGAGCCTTTTATCCACACGGCTCAGAATAAAAGGTAGAAAAAGTAGAGAGGATTAGTAGAAGTATGAGGGAAGGAAGGAAGGAAGAAATAAGCAAAGAAGGAAAGAAGGCAAGAAGGAAAGAAAGGAGAGAGGGAGGGAGGGAGGAAGGAAGGACGGAAGGAGGGAGAGAAGGAAAAAAGACAGAAAGAAAGAAGATACAGTAAAAATAAAGTATAATAAAGTTATTGAATTAAAAAATACTTATTTAGAAAAAACAAAGAAAAGGGACGGATAGAACCTTAGGACAAATTTTGGAAGCACAGCTATACAGAGAAAATCTTACACAGAAGCGTACACATACACCGTCACAAAAAGAGGTAAAGGGGGAAAAATCATAAATCTTGCTCTCAGAGACCACCTCCTCAATTTGGGGTGATTCGTTTTCTAAAGGAGGGAAGGAAGGAAGGAAGGAAAGAAAGAAAGAAAGAAGGTAAAGTATAATAAAGTTATTAAAATTAATTATTAAGAAAAAAATTTTTTTAAAAAAACCATGGACGGATAGAACCCTAGGACAAATGGTGGAAGCAAGACTATACAGACAAGATCTCACACAGAAGCATACAAATACACATTCACAAAAAGAGGAAAAGGGAAAAAAAATCATAGATCTCGCTCCTAAAGTCCACCTCCTCAATTTGGGATCATTCCTTGTCTACTCAGGTATTCCACAGATGCAGGGTATAGCAAGTTGATTGTGGAGCTTTAATCCGCTGCTTCTGAGGCTGCTGGGAGAGATTTCCCTTTCTCTTCTTTGTTCTCACAGCTCACAGGAGCTCAGCTTTGGATTTGGCCCTGCCTCTGCGTGTACGTCGCTGGAGCGTGTCTGTTTTTTGCTCAGACAGGATGGGGTTAAAGGAGCCGCTGATTCGGAGGCTCTGGCACACTCAGCCCGGGGGGGGAGGCGGGGGGGGAAGGAGGGGCACTGCGTGCGGGGTGGGCCTGCGGCGGCAGAGGCCGGTGTGACGTTGCTCCAGCCTGAGGCCCGCCGTGCGTTCTCCCAGGGAAGTTGTCTCTGGATCCCGGGAACCTGGCAGTGGCAGGCTGCACAGGCTCCACGGCAGAGAGGTGTGGAGAGTGACCTGTGCTCGCACACAGGCCCCTTGGTGGCGGCAGCAGCAGCCTTAGCGTCTCCCGCCCGTCTCTGGGGTCCGTGCTGTTAGCTGTGGCTGGCGCCCGTCTCTGGGGTCCGCGCTTTTAGCCGCTGCTTGCGCCCATCTCTGGAGTCCGTGCTTTTAGCCATGGCTCGCGCCCATCTCTGTGCTTCATGCTTTTAGCCACGGCTCGTGCCCGTCTCTGGGGTCCGTGATGTTAGCTGCGGCTCGCGCCCGTCTCTGGGGTCCTCGCTTTTAGCCGCGGCTTGCGCCCATCTCTGGAGTCTGCACTTTTAGCCACGGCTCGTGCCCATCTCTGGGTTTCACGCTTTTAGCCACGGCTCGCGCCCATCTCTGGGGTTCGCGCTTTTAGCCGCGGCTCGCGCCTGTCTCTGGAGTTCCTTTAAGCAGCGCTCTTAAACCCCTCTCCTTGCACACCAGGAAACAAAGAGGGAAGAAAAAGTCTCTTGCCTCTTCGGCAGGTGCAGACTTTTCCCGGACTCCCTCCCGGCTAGCCGAGGTGCACTAACCCCTTCAGGCTATGTTCAAGCCACCAACCCCAGTCCTCTCCCTGTGCTCCATCCGAAACCGAAACCCAAGCCTCAGCTCACAGCCCTGCCCACCCCAGCGGGTGAGCAGACAAGCCTCTCGGGCTGGTGAGTGCCGGTCGGCACCGATCCTCTGTGTGGGAATCTCCCTGCTTTGCCCTCTGTACCCGTTGCTGTGCACTGCTCCGTGGTCCCGAAGCTCCCCCCTCCGCCTCCCGCAGTCTCTGCTCGTGAAGGGGCTTCCTAGTGTGTGGAAACTTTTCTTCCTTCACAGCTCCCTCCCACTGGTGCAGGTGCCGTCCCTATTCTTTTGTCTCTGTTTATTCTTTTTTCCTTTTGCCCTACCCAGGTAAGTGGGGAGTTTCTTGCCTTTTGGGAGGTCTGAGGTCTTCTGCCAGCCTTCAGTAGGTGTTCTGTAGGAGTTGTTCCACGTGTAGATGTATTTCTGGTGTATCTGTGTGGAGGAAGGTGATCTCCGCATCTTACTCTTCCGCCATCTTCAAGGTCCGCCTCTTCCTTCTTTCTATCTTCTTTTCCTTCCTTTCTTCCCTCTTTCCTTCCTTCCTTCCTCCCTCCCTCCTTTTTTTCTTTCTTTCTTTACTTATTTTTCTTTCTTTCTTTCTTTCTTTCTTTCTTTCTTCTTCTACTAATTCTTTCATTCTACTTTTTCTGCCTTTTATTTTGAGCCATGTGGATGAAAGGCTCTTGGTGCTGCAGCCAGGAGTCAGGGCTCTGCCTCTGAGGTAGGAGAACCAAATTCAGGACACTGGTCCACAAGAGACCTCCCAGCTCCACAAAATACCAAACAGTGAAAATCTCCCAGAGAACTCCATCTCAACACCAGCAGCCAGATTCACTCAACGACCAGCAAACTAAAGTGCTGTACATCCTATAACAAACAACTAGCATGACAGGAACACAAACCCACTCATTAGCAGAGAGGCTGCCTAAAATCATAATAAGGCCACAGACACCCAAAAACACACCACCAGACGTGGACCTGCCCACAAGAAAGACAGGATCCAGCCTCATCCACCACAACACAGGCACTAGTCCCCTCCACCAGGAAGCCTACACAATCCACTGAACCAAATTTAGCCACTGGGGACAGACACCAAAAACAGCGGGAAATATGAACCTGCAGCCTGCTGAAAGGACACCCCAAACACAGTAAGATAAGCAAAATGAGAAGACAGAAAAACACAAAGCAGATGAAGAAGCAAGATAAAAACCCAGCAGACCTAACAAATGAAGAGTATATAGACAGTCTACCTGAAAAAGAATTCAGAATAATGATAGTAAAGATGATCCAAATCTTGGAAATAGAATAGACAAAATGCAAGAAACAGTTAACAAGCACATAGAAGAACTAAAGATGAAACAAGCAATGATGAACAACAAAATAAATGAAATTAAAAATACTCTAGATGTGATCAATAGCAGAATAACTGAGGCAGAAGAACGGATAAGTGACCTGGAAGGTAAAATTATGGAAATAACTACTGCAGAGCAGAATAAAGAAAAAAGAATGAAAAGAACTGAGGACAGTCTCAGAGACCTCTGGGACAACATTAAACACAGTAACATTTGAATTATAGGGGACCAGAAGAAGAGAGAAAAAGAAAGGGACTGAGGAAATATTTGAAGAGATTATAGCTGAAAACTTCCCTAATATGGGAAAGGAAATAGTCAAGTCCAGGAAGCACAGAGAGTCCAATACAGGATAAATCTAAGGAGAAATATGCCAAGACACATATTAATCAAACTGTCAAAAATTAAATACAAAGAAAACATATTAAAAGCAACAAGGGAAAGGGAACAAATAACACACAAGGAAATCCCCTTAAGGTTAACAGCTGATGTTTCAGCAGAACTTCTACAAGACAGAAGTGACTGGCAGGACATATTTAAAGTGATGAAGGAGAAAGACCTGCAACCAAGATTACTCTACCCAGCAAGGATCTCATTCAGATTTGATGGAGAAATTAAAACCTTTACAGACAAGCAAAATCTGAGAGAGTTCAATGCCACAAAACAAGCTTTACAACAAATGCTAAAGGAACTTATATAGGCAAGAAACACAAGAGAAGGAAAAGACCTACAATAACGAACACAAAACAATTAAGAAAATGGGAATAGGAACAGACATATCGATAATTACTTTAAATGTAAATGGACTAAATGCTCCCACCAAAAGACACAGATTGGTTGAATGGATAGGAAAAGAAGACCCATATATATGCTGTCCACAAGAGACCCACTTCAGTCCTAGAGACACATACAGACTGAAAGTAAGGGGATGCAAAACGATATTACATGCAAATGGAAACCAAAAGAAAGATGGGGTAGCAAGTCTCATATCAGGCAAAATAGACTTTAAAATATAGACTATTAGAAGAGAAAAAGAAGGACACTACATAATGATCAAGGGATTGATCCAGGAAGAAGATATAACAGTTGTAAATATTTATGCACCCAACATAGGAGCACCTCAATACATAAGGCAAATACTAACAGCCAAAAAAGGGGAAATTGACAGTAACACATTCATAGTAGGGGACTTCAACACCCCACTTTCACCAATGGACAGATCATCCAAAATGAAAGTAAATAAGGAAACACAGGCTTTAAATGATACATTAAACTAGTTGGACTTAATTGATATTTATAGGACATTCCATCCATAAACAACAGAATACACATTTTTCTCAAGTGCTCATGGAACATTCTCCAGGATAGATCATATCTTGGGCCACAAATCAAGCCTTGGTAAAGTTAAGAAAATTGAAACTGTATCAAGTGTCTTTTCTGACCACAACGCTATGAGACTACATATCAGTTACAGGAAAAGATCTGTAAAAAATACAAACACATAGAGGCTAAACAATGCACTACTTAATAACGAAGTGATCAATGAAGAAATCAAAGAGGAAATTATAAAACACCAAGAAACAAATGACAATGCAGACACGACAACACAAAACCTATGGGATGCAGCAAAAGCAGTTCTAAGAGGGAAGTTTATAGCAATAGAATTCTACCTTAAGAAACAGGAAACAAGTCGAACAAGCAACCTAACCTTGCACCTAAAGCAATTAGAGATAGAACACCAAAAACCCCAAAGTTAGCAGAAGGAAAGAAATCATAAAAATCAGTTCAGAAATAAATGAAAAATATATGAAGGCAATAATAGCAAATATCAATAACAGTAAAAGCTGGTTCTTTGAGAAGATAAACAAAATTGATAAGCCATTAGCCAGACTTATCAAGAAAAAAAGGGAGAAGACTCAAATCAATAGAATTAGAAATGAAAAAGGAGAAGTAACAAGTAACACTGCAGAAATACATAAGATCATGAGAGATTACTACAAGCAACTCTATGCCAATAAAATGGACATCCTGTAAGAAATGGACAAAGTCGTAGAAATGCACAACCTGCCAAGACCGAATCAGGACGAAATAGAAAATACGAACAGACCGATCACAAGCACTGAATTTGAAACTGTGATTAAATATCTTCCAACAAACAAAAGCCCAGGACAAGATAGCTTCACAGGCGAATTCTTTCAAACATTTAGAGAAGAGTTAATACCTATCCTTCTCAAACTCTTCCAAAATATAGCAGAGGGAGGAACATCCCCAAACTCATTCTATGAGGCCACCATCACCTTGATACCAAAACCAGACAAAGATGTCACAAAGAAAGAAAACTACAGGGCAATATCACTGATGAGCATAGATGCAAAAATCCTCAACAAAATACTAGCAGACAGAATCCAACAGCACATTAAAAGGATCATACAGCATGATCAAATGAGGTTTATTGCAGGAATGCAAGGATTCTTCAATATATGCAAATCAATCAATGTGATACACCATATTAACAAATTGAAGGAGAAAAACCATATGATCATCTCAATAGATGCAGAGAAAGCTTTTGACAAATTCAACACTCATTTATGATAAAAACCCTGCAGAAAGTAGGCATAGAGGGAACTTTCCTTAACATAATAAAGACCATATATGACTAACCCACAGCCAACATAGTCCCCAATGGTGAAAAACTGAAACTTTTCCACTAAGATCAGGAACAAGACAAGGTTGCCCACTCTCACCACTCTTATTCAACATAGTTTTGGATGTTTTAGCCACAGCAATCAGAGAAGACAAAGAAATAAAATGAATCCAAGTCAGAAAAGAAGTAAAGCTGTCACTGTTTGCAGATGACATGATACTATACATAGAGGATCATAAAGATGCTACCAGAAAACTACTAGAGCTAATCAATGAATTTGGTAAAGTAGCAGGATACAAAATTAATGCACAGAAATCTCTGGCATTCCTATACGCTAATAATGAAATATCTGCAAGTGTAATCAAGGAAACACTGCCATTTACCATTGCAACAAAAAGAATAAAATACCTAGGAATAAACCTACCTAAGGATACAAAAGTCCTATATGCAGAAAATTATACGACACTGATGAAAGAAATTAAATGAGACAAATAGATGGAGAGATATACCATGTTCCTGTATTGGAAGAATCAACATTGTGAAAATGATTCTACTACCCAAAGCAATCTACGGATTCAATGCAATCCCTATCAAACTACCGCTGGCATTTTTCACAGAACTAGAACAAAAAATTTCACAATTTGTATGGAAACACAAAAGACCCTGAATAGCCAAAGCAACCTTGAGAATGAAAAACGGAGCTGGAGGAATCAGGCTCCCTGACTTCAGACTATACTACCAAGCTACAGTAATCAAGACAGTATGATACCGGCACAGAAACAGAAAGATAGATCACTGGAACAGGATAGAAAGCCCAGAGATAAACCGACGCACATATGGTCACCTTATCTTTGATAAAGGTGGCAGGAATGTACAGTGGAGAAAGGACAGCCTCTTCAGTAAGTGGTGCTGGGAAAACTGGACAGGTACATGTAAAAGTATGAGATTAGATCACTCCCTAACACCATACGCAAAAATAAGCTCAAAATGGATTAAAGACCTAAATGTAAGGCCAGAAACTATCAAACTCTTAGAGGAAAACATAGGCAGAACACTCTATGACATAAATCACAGCAAGATCCTTCTTGACCCACCTCCTAGAGAAATGGAAATAAAAACAAAAATAAACAAATGGGACTTAATAAAACTTCGAAGCTTTTGCACAACAAAGGAAACCATAAACAAGACCACAAGACAACCCTCAGAATGGGAGAAAACATTTGCAAATGAAGAAACTGACAAAGGATTAATCTCCAAAATTTATAAGAAGCTCATGCAGCTCACTACCAAAAACAAACAACCCAATCCAAAAATGGGCAGAAGACCTAAAGAGACATTTTTCCAAAGAAGACATACAGACTGCCAACAAACACATGAAAGAATGCTCAACATCATTAATCATTAGAGAAATGCAAATCAAAACTGCAAAGAGATATCATCTCACACCAGTCAGAATGGCCATCATGAAAATATCTAGAAACAATAAATGCTGGAGAGGGTGTAGATAAAAGGCAACACTCTTGTACTGCTGGTGGGAATGTGAATTGGTACAGTCACTATGTAGTACAGTATGGAGGCTCCTTAAAAATCTACAAATAGAACTACCATATTAACCAGCAATCCCACTACTGGGCATATACCCTGAGAAAACCAAAATTCAAAAAGAGTCATGTACCAAAATGTTCATTGCAGCTCTATTTCCAATAGCCCAGAGATGGAAACAACCTAAATGTCCATCATCGGATGAATGGAAAAAGAAGATGTGGCCCATATATACAATGGAATATTACTCAGTCATATAAAGATATGAAATTATGCTATTTGTAATGAGGTGGATAGACCTAGAGTCTGTCATACAGAGCGAAGTAAGTCAGAAACAGAAAGACAAATACCATATGTTAACACATATATATGGAATTTGAGGGGAAAATGTCATGAAAAACCTAGGGGTAAGACAGGAATAAAGACACAGACCTACTAGAGAATGGACTTGAGGATATGGGGAGGGGGAAGGGTAAGCTGTGACAAAGCAAGAGAGAGGCATGTACATATATACACTATCAAATGTAAGGTAGATAGCTGGTGGGAAGCAGCCTCATAGCACAGGGATATCAGCTAGGTGTTTTGTGACTGCCTGGAGGGGTGGGATAGGGAGGTTGGGAGGGAGGGAGACGCAAGAGGGAAGAGGTATGGGAACATATGTATATGTAAAACTGATTCACTTTATAAAGCAGAAACTAGCACACCGTTGTAAAGCAATTATACTGTAATAAAGATGTAAAAAAAAAAGGATTGATGTTAATTTTTTAAACGGTTGGTAAAATATAACAATGATGCTATCTGTTCCTGTATTTTGTTTTGTTGTGAGGTTTTTTTATTACATGTTTAATCTTCTAAGTAGTGATTGTTGTATTCAGATTTTCTATTTCTTGGTAAGTTGTATGTTTCTAAAAGTTTGTCAATTACTTCTACGTTGTTCAGTTTATTTGCATATACTTGTTCACAATATTATAATCATTTGTATTTCTCTGGTATCAGTTTTAATATCTCCTTTTTCATTTCTGATTTTAATTTTAATTAAAAATTTTTTTAATCTTATATTGGAGCATAGTTTATTAACAATGTTCTGTTAGTTTCAGTTGTACAGCAAAGGGATTCAGTTATACATATACATGTATCTATTCTTTTTCAAATTCCTTTCCCATTTAGGTATTACGGAATATAAGGCAGAGTTACCTTTGCTATAAAGTAGGTTCTTGTGGGTTATCTATTTTAAATATAGTAGTGCATACACGTCAATCCCAAACTACGAATCTATCCCTCCCCTCCCCTGTTATCTCACTGGTAACCATAAATTAGTTCTCTAAATCTGTGAATCTGTTTCTGTTTTGAAAATAAGTTCATTTGTATATATATATTTTAGATTCCACATATAAGTGATGTCATATGATATTTGTTTTAGTCTGATTAACTTTAATCTCCAGGTTGATCCATGTTGCTGCAAATGGAATTATTTAATATTGGAATGGCTGAATAATATTCCGTTGTGTACATTACCACATCTTCTTTATCCATTCATCTGTTGATGAACTTTTAGGTTGCATACATGTCTTGGTTATTGTAAACAGCACTGCAATGAAGAGTCGGGTGCATGTATCCTTTTGAACCATGTTTTTGTCTGAATACATGCTCATGAGTGGGATTGCTGGATCATATGGTAGATCTCTTTTTAGTTTCCTAAGAAAACTCCATACTCTTCACTGTAGTGGCTGTGCAAATGTACATTCCCACCAATGTCTAGGAGGGTTCCCTTTTCTTCACACCATCCCCAGCATTTATTGTTTGTAGGTATTTTGATGATGGCCATTCTGACTGGTGTGAGATGAAATCTCACTGTGGTTTTGATTTGCATTTCTTTAATAATTAGCAATGTTGAGCATCTTTTCATGTCTGTCCTGGTCATCTGTATGTCTTCTTCAGAGAAATATTGATTTAGGTCTTCTGCCAATATTCTGAAATGTGTTGTTTGGTTTTTTGATATTGAGCCACATGAGATGTTTGTAAATTTTGGACACTAATCCCTTGTTTGTCGCATCATTTGCAAATGTTTTCTCACAATCTGTGGGTTGTGTTTTTGTTTTGTTTATAGTTTCATTTGTTGTGCAAAAGCCTTTGAATTCAATTAGGTCCCATTTGTTTATTTTTGTTTTATTTCCATTATTGTAGGAGCTGGCTCGGAAAGGATATTGCTGTGATTTGTATATAAGAGTGTTCTGACTATGTTTTTCTCTAATAGTTTTATAGTATCCGGTCTTACATTTAGTTCTTTTATCCATTTTGAGTTTATTTTTGTGTACAGTGTTAAAGAATGTTCTAATTTCATTTTTAAACATGTAGCTGTCCAGTTTTCCCAGCACCATTTATTGAAGAGACTGTCTTCCCTCCAGTGTGTATTGTTGCTTCCTTTGTCATAGATTACTTGACCATAGATGCATGGGCTTATTTCTGGGCTTTCTACCCTGCTCCATTGATCCATATTTCTGTTTTTGTGTGAGTACCATACTGTTTTGATGTATAATCTGATGTCAGGGAGCCCAATTCCACCCTCTCCATTTTTCTTTCTCAAGATTGCTATTGAGACACAGAAGGGGTCCTTTGTGTCTCCATACAAATTTTAAGATTTTTTGTTCTGTCTCTGTGAAAAATGCCCTTGGTAATTTGATAGGGATTGTGCCTTGGTTAATATAGTCATTTTGACAATAAAGAATCTCAAATGAATGAATAATTTGACAATCCAAGAACAGGATATATCTTTCTATCAGTTTCTGTCATCTTCGATTTCTTTCATCAGTGTCTGATAGTTTTTGGAGTACAGGTCTTTTGTCTCCTTAGGTAGGTTTATTTCTAGGTATTTCATTCTTTATGATGCGATGGTAAATTGGATTGTTTCTTGAATTTCTATGCCTGATATTTCATAGTTAGTGTATAGAAATGCAACAGATTTCCACATATTAATTTTGTATGCTGCCACATTCCTGAATTCATTGATGAGCGCTAGTAGTATTCTGGTGGCATCTTTAGGATTTTCTATGTATAGTATCATATCATGTGCAAACAGTGACAGTTTTACTTCTTCTTCTCCAATTTGGATTACTTTTATTTCTTTTTCTTCTCTGATTGCCATGGCTAGGACTTCCAAAACTATGTTGAATAATAGTGGTGAGAGTGGACATCCTTGTCTTGTTCCTGATATTAGAGGAAATGCTTTCAGTTTTTCACCATTGAGAATGATGCTTACTGTGGGTTTGTCGTATATGGCCTTTATTATGTTGAAGTAGGTTCCCTCTGTGTTCACTTTCTGGAGAGTCTTTATCATAAACGGGTGCTGAATTTTGTGAAAAGCTTTTTCTGCATCTACTGAGATGAACATATGGTTTTTATTCTTCTTTTTTTTGATGCAGTGTCACCCTGAATGATTTGCAAATATTGAAAAATCCTTGCATCCTTGGGATAAATCCCACTTGATCATGGTGTATCATCATTTAATGTATGTTAGATTCAGATTGCTAGCATTTTGTTGAGGAATTTTGCATCTATGTTCATCAGTGATATTGGCCTGTAATTTTCTTTCTTTTCTTTCTTTCTTTTTCTTCTTTTTTTAGATATACCTTTGTCTGCTTTTGGGATTAGAGTGGCCATGGCCTCGTAGAATGAGCTTGGGAGTGTTCTTTTCTCTGCAATTTTTTGGAAGAGTTTCAGAAGGATAAGTGTTAACTCTTCTCTGAATGTTTGATAGAATTCGCCTATGAAGCCATCTGACCCTGAACTGTTGTTTATTGGGAGTTTTTAAATCAGAGTTTCAATTTCAGTACTTGTGATTGGTCTGTTTATATTTTCTGCTTCTTGTTGGTTCAGTCTTGGGAGATTGTACCTTTCTAAGAATTCTTGCATTTCTTCCAAGGTTTCCATTTTATTGACATATAGTTGCTTGTAGTAGTCTCTTATGATCCTTTGTATTTCTGTGGTGTCCATATTATCTTCTCCTTTTTCATTTCCAATTTTATCGATTGGAGCCCTCTCTGTTTTTTTCTTGATCACTCAGGCTAAAGGTTTATCAATTTTGTTTATCTTTTCAAGAATCAGCTTTTATTTCATCAATCTTTTCTTTCTTTATTTCTATTTTATTTATTTCTGCTCTGATTTTTATGATTTCTTTCTTTATAAAAATTTTAGGTTTTGTTTGTTCTTCTTTCTCTAGCTGCTTTAGGTGTAAGGTTAGGTTGTTTATTTGTGATTTTTCTCATTTCTTAAGGTAAGATTGTATTGCTATAAACTACCCTCTGAGAACATATTTTTACGTGTCCCATAGATTTTGGATCATTGTGCTTTCATTTTCATTTGTCGGTAGGTATTTTTAATTTCCTCTTTGATTTCTTCAGTCATCCATTGGTTGTTTAGTAGCATATAGTTTTCCCTCCTTGTGTTTGTGTTTCTTACAGTTTTTTCTAGTAGTTATCTAATCTCATAATGTCGTGGTTGGAAAAGATGCTTGATATGATTTCAATTTTCTTAAATTTATCAAGGCTTGCTTTGTGGCCCAGAATGTGATCAATCCTGGGGAATGTTCCATCTGCATTTGAGAAGAATTTATATTCTGCTGCTGTTGAATGGAATGCTCTGTAAATATCAGTTAAGTTGGTCTGGTCTAATGTGTCATTTAAGGCCTGTGTTTCCTTATTGATCTACTGTCTTGATGATCTGTCCATTGATGAAAGTTTAGTGTTAAAGGCCCCTACTATTATTGTGTTACTGTTAATTTCTCCTTTTAAGGCTGTAAGTGTTTGCCTTATATACTGGTGTGCTCCTATGTTTGTTGCTTATATATTTACAATTGTTTTCTCTTCTTCTTGGATTGTTCCCTTGATCATTTCGTAGTGTCCTTCTTTGTTTCTTGTAACAGTCTTTATTTTAAAACCGATTTCATCTGATATATGTATTGCTACTCCAGCTTCCTTTTGATTTCCATTTGCATGGAGTACTATTTTCCATCCCTAAACTTTCAGTCTGTATGTGTTCCTAGATCTGAAATGGGTATCTTGTAGACAGCATATACACAGGTCTTGTTTTTTGTATCCATCCAGCCAGTCTATATCTTTTAATTCATTTACATTTCAGGTAATTATAGATATGTATATTCCTATTGCCATTTTCTTACTTGTTTTGGATTTGTTTTTGTCACTTTTTTTCTTCCCTTCCTCTTTTGGTCTTTTCTCTTGTCATTTGATGACCAACTTTAGTGTTGTGTTTGGCTTCCTTTTTCTTTTTTCTGTGTGTATGTATTGTAGATTTTTGATTTGCAGTTATCATGAGGTTTTGATATAGCAGTCTATATATAAACAAGATTATTTTAAGTAGCTGGTCCTTTAATTTTAAATGCATTTACAATATCCTACATTTCTGCTCTCCTCTTCACACAGTGACTGATTTTGATGTCATTTTTTTGTGCAGATGATTTTCTACATTCACTTTATATGTGCATTTACTGGTGAGCTTTTCCATTGGAAATTTTCCTGTTTCTAGTAGTGGCTTTTTCTTTTTCACTTAGAAGCCTTCCTTTAGCATTTGTTGCCAAGCTGGTCAGTTGGTACTGAATTCTGTTAGCTTTTGCTTGTCTGTAAAGTTTTCAATTTCTCCATCAAATCTGAATAAGACACTTGCTGGATAGATTATTCTTGGTTGTATGTTCTTCCCTTTCATCACTTTAAATATATCATGCCACTCCCTTCTGGCCTGCAGAGTTTCTGCTGAGGAATCAGCTGATAGCCTTATTGGAGTTCCCTTGTATGTTATTTGTTCCTTTTCCCTTGTTGCTTTTAATATTTTTTGTCTTTAATTTTTATCAGTTTTCTTACTATGTTTCTTGGCTTCTTCCTCCTTGAGTTTATGTCTGGGATTCTCTGCATTTCCTGGATTGGATAACTGTTTTCCTTCCTATGTTTGGGAAGTTTCAGCTATTATCTCTTCAAATATTTTCTCAGGTTCTTTCTCTCTCTCTTCTCCTTCTGGGACTCTTATAATGTGAATGTTGGTGCATTTAATGTCTTCCCAGAGGTCGCTTAGACTGTTTTCAATTATTTTCATTCTTTTTTCTTTAATCTGTTCTGTGGCAGTGAGTTTCACCATTCTGTCTTCCAGATCACTTAACCTTTCTTCTGCCTCAGTTACTCTGCTATTGATTTATTCTAGTGTATTTTTCATTTCAATTATTGTATTGTTCATGTCTGTTTGTTTCTTAGTTCTTCTAGCTCTTTGTTAAACATTTGTTGCATCCTCTCCATCTGTGCCTCCATTCTTTTCTGAGATCTTGGATCAGCTTCAGTATCATTACTCTGAATTCTTTTCCTAGTAGATTGTCTACTTCCACGTCACTTAGTTGTTCTTCTTGGGTTGATCCTTCATCTGGGACATATTCCTCTGCTGTCTCATTTTGTCTTCCTTTCTGTGATTGTGGTTTCTGTTCCACAGGCTGCAGGATTGTAGTTCTTCTTCCTTCTGCTGTCTGCACTCTGGTAGGTGAAGCTGTCTATGTGGCTTGCGCTGGCTTCCTGGTGGGAGGATTGTTGCCTACTGGTGGGTGGAGCTGCATCTTGCCCCTCTGGTGGGCAGGGCTGTGCTCAGAAAGAGTTTTACTGCCCAGTCTGCTGATGGGTGGGGCTGTGTTTCCGTCCTGTTGGTTGTTTAGCCTGAGGCATCCCAGCGCTGGAATCTACAGACTGTTGGGTGCAGCTAGGTCTTGGGAAGTAAATGGAGGCCCCTTGGAGGGCTCACACCAAGGAGTACTCTGCATAACTGCCACTGTCAATGTCTTTGTCCCAGCTGTGACCCACAGCCACTCCCCACCTCTGCAGGTGACCCTCCAATACTAGCATGTAGGTGTGGCCCAATCTTTTATGAGGTCACTGCGTTTTTCCCTGGGTCCTTGTTCACATGGGGTCTTGTGTGCACCCTCTGAGAGTGGAGTTTCTTTCCCCTTCAGTCCTGTGGAATTTCTGCCATCAAATCCTGCTGACTTTCAAAGCCAGATTCCCTGGGAACTCCTCCCCCTGTGTCAGATGCCCAGGCTGGGAAGCCTGACATGAGGCTCAGGACTGTCACTTCTGTGGCAGAACTTCTCTTGTATAATTATTTTCCAGTTTGTGTGTCACCCACCCAGCAAGTATGAGATTTGATTTTATCATGATTGTGATCCTCCTACCAACTTGTTGTGGATTCTTCTTTGCCTTTGGGAGTAGGGAACCCTTTTTGGTAGGTTCCAGTGTTGTTTTTGTTTTTTGTCAGTGGCTGTTCAGCAGTAAGTTGTGATTTTGGTGCTTTTGTAATAAAGGGTGAGCTCATGTCCTTCTACTCCAGCATCTCACCAGCCAATTTTATTTTATGTTTTTTGAGTCTTCTCCTTTTTTTCTTGATGAGTTTACCTAAAGATTTGTCTATAATTTTTTTACTTTTCAAAAAAGCAACTTTTCTGGAAAGTAAAAGTTTTATTCATCCTTTCTATTGCTTTCTGGTCTCTATTTCATTTATTTCTGCTCTGATTTTTTCCTTTGAGTTACTAACTTTGGACTTAGTTTAGTCTTTTTTCTAGTTCCTTGAGATGTTAATTTAGGGAGGTTATTTGAGATCTTTTATATTCCTTAATGTAGATATTTATTTATCTATTTATTTATTTATTTATTTTCGGCTGTGTTGGGTCTTTGTTGCTGTGTGTGGGCTTTCTCTAGTTGTGGCAAGTGGGTGCACAGGCTTCTCATTGCAGTGCCTTCTCTTCATTGTGGTGCACAGGCTTCTCATTGCGGTGCCTTCTCTTGTTGTGGAGTATGGGCTCTAGGCTTGTGGGATCCAGTAGTTGTGGCTTGTGGGCTCTAGAGCTCAGGCTCAGTAGTTGTGGTGCATGGGCTTAGTTGCTCCCTTGCATGTAGGATCTTCCCGGACCAGGGCTCAAACTCATGTCCCCTGTGTTGGCAGACAGATTCTTAACCACTGCACCACCAGGGAAACCCCAAATGTAGGTACTTATTGCTATAATCTTCCCTCATATTGTAACAGGGAAGAACAACTCTAACTCCATATTGAACCTACTTTATTTCTAATCTTTGTGTTCTATTATTACTTGCCTTTGTTAGTCATGCTAGTTCAGCATATAGCCACATTACTCACTGAAGAAATTTTGCTGCAGCTTGGGGTTTTTGTAATAAGCTCCTTTTAAAGGAAAGCTACTTGCCCTTTGGTGATAAGGAACATGAAAAACAACAACAAAATAACATTTGTGTTATTGAGTTCTTCAGGAACATCATGACCAGGTCAGATTAACATCAACCAAAGTCAACTGACTAAGAACAAAGATCTTTTGTAACCTCCCTTGGACTAGGGCTGGCATGCAGCTGTTTGCAGCTGTCTCCTGCTGACCTCAGCTCCTTCCACTTCCACCTTTTCTTAGTGTAAAAGAAGCTTGAATTCTAACCTAAGCAATAAAATTCTTTAAGACATTAATCTTCTCACTTTTCTGGTTTCCTGAATAAGGTCACTTTTCCTTGTCACAGTACCTTGCCTCTGGATGTGTTGGTCTTCATGTGATGAATGTTATGAATTTAGACTTGGGTACAAAATTTGGTGTACCAGCCAGGATCTGACTGCTTGTGGCCAGCTGGCTCCAATGAGCCGGGGTGGGGGTGGGAATTCCCTATCAGCAGCCAGGGCCATTTGTTCTGAGAACTTTCTCTTTAATTGCCTGGAGTGGCACCAGCTGCCCTAGAGCCTGGCTGTTTGTGCAAAGAATGGACAAACCTCTGTGAGTAGATGACTGGCTTGACTTCTGACATAGGATGAATCACTCTGATGTGTACACCTGCAAACTCCCTTTCCTTCTCTTTGAGCTTTTGCTCTCTGGAATAAGCAAGTTTGTTTTGTATTTGTGTGGGATTCCATATTGGAGAAGGCAATAGTTGTTGGACTTCCACCTGATTTGTGAACTTGTTCATTTGCATTTGTTTGCTTTTGCTTGCCTTTGTTGTGCTTTGTTTGCCTTTGTTTGTGCTTCTTGTGTCCTCTTTGTACTTTCATCTTATAAATGGGAAAAACTTCATCTATCCCAAAGAGATTCCCTTGGGATGCATCTTAAATAAATGGTCAGAGTACAGATAAGAACCTATGACTAAGAAAAATATGATATTTTATTGCAATACTGTATGCTCTCAGTACATGTTGGGGTTGAAAGAGTGGTGGCCTCTAAATTGCTCACTAAATTACTATACCATTTTACAGCTAGAATCATTTTGTAAAAAAGCAGGAAAGGATGATGAATTCCTATATATACAGGTGTCATGGACCAAGATGAAAAGAAACAGAATGGCTGCCATTTTATGGTACAAATAGCAAGAGGTAACCAGAGGGAAATCCTGTATTGCAAGAGGGAAAGTTGGAAGATAGAGATAAAGGCATGTTACTTAAAGCTTTAAATCTATCTCTGGCTTTGCCTATGAAACTACATTTGCAGCCTCCTCCTCTTTGCTTCCTTCCATCCCTGCACTGCCATCAGGTACACTGGCATGTCTAACTCTTACCTGTGTTCTCACAGTCATGACATAGGAAATGTCCCAAGAGATCTGGCCTGTTCCCTTATATGGGGAACAGTGATTCTCCCTGAATTCCCCTTTAGGACACAGGGACGTGGTTTGGAATCACTGCCTAGGATATGCCAGTGTATTGAATTTGGTCTGGGAACCACCCCTTGAGCAGCACAATTTCCATTAAGCTGATATCCCATAGGGAGCCTCAATGCATATAGCTAGCCAGTCAGTTATCTATGGATGCATGATCTCTTTTAACTTCAGATTTGTTCAATTGGGAGAACAGTAATTCCTCTGTCAGAGAGGACTGCCTTTGCATGACTGAGCTGTTCACTTCCATTTTTGTCATGCAGTACTCCTCATGAGCAGACATACACATTCTCACGAATATAATGCCTGCTGGGGATGAGAGAAGAATGGTTATAAACAGAATTTGAGAGCAAACTCATCACATTCATCTGGCAGATACAAACGGAGTCCCAGGTGAAAACCAGGCTGTTCTTAAAGCAGAGTTCAATTGGGATTCCAGTGAAAGGGGAATGCCTTTTCTAGAACACTATTGAGAGTGTATATTGGCTAGTTTTCAAAAGTTGATGCCTAGAACAGTGGCCAAGGGTGGAGCAGAAAGACCCTGAGCTCACTTCCTCTCATAAGCAAACAAAACCACAACTATCTGCAGAACAATTGACAAAAGAGACTGGAAACTACTAGAAAAGATCTTCTACAACTAAAGGTATAAAGAAGGAACCACAATGAGACAAATAGGAGGGGTGGAAATGTGATATAATCAAATCACATACCCCCTGTGTGTGTGACCCACAACCTGGAGTGTACTTATATTTCAATGGCTCTCCCAGAGGAGTGAGAGTTCTGAACCCCAAATCAGGATCCCCAGCCCAGGGTCCTGCATTAGGAAGATAAGCCCCCAAAAGATTTGGCTTTGAAGGCCAGTGGGGCTTAATATGAGAAGCCCCAAAGAATGGGGGAAATAGAGATTTCACTCTTAAAGGGTGCACACAGAAGCTTCTGCACACTGGAACCCATGTCAAAAGCAGTAATTTGATAGGATCCTGGACCAAACCTACCTGTTGGTGTTGGAAAGGCTCCTGGAGAGTCAGGGAACAGATGAAGCTCACCCTAGGGACATAGACTGGTGGCAGCCATATTTGGAAACATTCAACTAAATTAAAACTGCTGTTGGTGACTTCCATTTTGGTTCATTAAAGAAAAGACTTGGTCCCACCCAACAGCCTATAGGCACCACTGCTGGGACGCCTCAGGTCAAAACCTTAACTGGGCAGGTACACAACCCCACCTATCAGCAGACAGGCTGCTTAAAGAATTCCTGAGCCCACATTCACCACTAGACATGCCCCTAGACACAGCCCTGCCCAAAAGAGGGCCAAAAACCAGCTCTACCCGCCAGTGGGCAAGCAAAAGCCCTTATTTCCAGGAAGCCTGCACTAGCCCCTAGGTCAGCCACACCCACTAGGGAGCAGACACCAAAACAAAAAATTATGATCCCACAGCCTGGGTACCCAGCCTGCCCACCACAGGCCAGACCCTACTCTTGGACCAAACTGGGACCAGACCCTGCCAACTAGCAGACCAACACAATCAGTGGGACACACGAAATCCCATACAGAACTTTGTCAGAGACCAGCCCCCTGCCTCCAACCATCTGAAAAGTGCTCTGAGATCCTTGGGCCTTGCAGCCAGACTCCAAGAAATGGCTTTCCCTTCCAGTAGTCCAGGACTAATCCCAGGACATTGCTTCACCTGTCAGTGGTGCAGGAACAACCCCAGAGTCTTTGGGACCATGACTCCACTCACTATTGAGCCTCACTAGCCACAGGGCCATGTAGGATTCTGCAACCAGCCGCCTTGTGACCACTCTTCACTAAACAACAGCCAGCAGCATCCACATGAGGCAGGACCTGGCAACCAACTGGACTAAGGGCCAACAAAGCCTAGCTAACCACTTCCATAGTCAGCTTGCCAGAACAGAAAGACCCACACAGCACTCTTAGGGGGAATCCCTAGAGAATATAACTTGGGTGATGAGAGGGAAGTGCACTGCTGGGACATATAGAACATCTCATATAGAAGACCACTTCTCCATGATCGAGAAACATAACTATCTAGCACATACATAAAAATACAAATAGCAACTTAGACAAGATAAGGCAGCAGAGAAATATGTTCCAGATGAAGGAACAAGATAAAACCTCAGAAGAAGAACTATGCCAAGTGGAGATAGGCAATCTACCCAAGAAAGAGTTTAGAGTAATGATCATAAAGATGATCAAAGAAGTTGGGGGGAGAAATGGATGTGCAGAGACAGTAAGTTAGAAGCTTTAACAGAGAGTTAGAAAACATAAAGAACAAAGATGAAGAATGCAATAACTGACATGAAAAATACAATAGAAGAAATTAATAGTATGACAAATGATATGGAGGAATGGATCAGTGAGCTGGAAGACAGAATAGAGGAAAGCACTGCCACTGATCAGAAAAAAGAATGAAATGAAATGAGGACAGTTTAAAAGGCCTCTGGGACAACATTACTATATTGGAATTATAGGGGTCCCAGAAGGAGAAGAAGGAAAGGTCCTGAGAAAATATGTGAGGACATAATAGTTAAAAACTTCCCTAACCTGGGAAAGGAAACAGTCACCCAAATCCAGGAAGCATAGAGAGTGCTTAAGCCAAAAAGGAACACACCAAGACACATTGCAATCAAAATGACAAAAATGAAAGAGAAAATAATAAAAGCAACAAGGGAAAAGCAACAAATAGCATACAAGGGAAGTTCCATAATGCTATCAGCAGATTTTCCAGCAGAAACTCTGCAGGCCAGAAGGAAGTGACACAATATATTTAAAGTGATGAAAGGGAAAAACCTACAACCAAGAATATACTACCCAGCAAGATCCTCATTCAGACTTGATAGAGAAATCATAACTTTTACACACAAGCAAAAGCTAAAAAAGTTCAGCACCAATAAACCAACTTTACAACAAATGTTAAAGGAATTTTTCTAGGCCCCAAAAAGTTCACAGCAATAAACAAGAAAATTATGAAATGAAAAATCTCACCAGTAAAGGCAAAAATACAATAAAGGTAGAAAATCATCCACACAATGCTAATACAGAGGTTAAAAGACAAAAGTAGTAAAATCAATATCCACAATAAGCAGTTAAGAGATACTCAAAACAGTTAGTTGTAATTTATGATATCAAAAACAGTAATAGTGAAAAGAGGACAGTAACAATGCAGGGTTTATTACATGCATTTGAAATTAAGAGATCAGCAACTTAATCATATATATATATATGTATATATAGTTTGGCCAACCCAATATATTGCAAAACAAAAATCTATAATAGATATACACACAAAAAAGGAAGAGGGAAACAAACATAACACTAAAGATAATAATCAAATCCCAATAAAAGAGAATAAAAGATGGGAAAAAAAGACCTGCAAAAACAAATCCAAATCAATTAACACAGTGTCAGTAAGAACATATATATCAATTATTACCTTAAATGTAAGCGGACTAAATGCTCTAGCCAAAATACATAGAGTGGCTGACTGGATACAAAAACAAGACCCATACATATGTTGCCTACAAGAGACTCACTTCGAATCTAGAGACAAATACAGACTGAAAGTGAGGGGATGAGAAAAGTTATTCCATGCAAATGGAAACCGAAAGAAAGTCGAGTAGCAATACTTATATCACACGAAGTAAACTTTAAAATAAAGACTGTTAGAAGAGATAAAGAAGAACACTACAAAATCATCAAGGGATCAATCAAAAAGGAAGATACAATAATTGTGAATATATATGCATCCAATATAGGAGCACCTCAAAATATAAGGCAAATATTAACAGACATAAAAGGAGAAATATACAGTAACACAATAATAAGGGGACTTTAACACCTCACTTACATTAGATGGACAGATCATCCAGAAAGAAAATCAATAAGGAAGGAAACATTGGCCTTAAATAACACATTAGACCAAATTGACTTAATTGATTTATAGATAGATAGATAGATAGATAGTATCCCATTCTCAATCAGAAGAATATGCATTCTTTTCAAGTGCCCATGGAACATTCTCCAGGATGGATCACATGCTAGACCACAAAACTAGCATCAGCAAATTTAAGAAAATGTAAATTATATCAAGCATCCTTCCCAACTGCAATGGTATGAGACTAGAAATCAACTACAAGAATAAAACTGCAAAAAACACAAACACGTGGAGGCTAAAAAATATGCTACTTAAAAACCAATGGAACACTGAAGAAATCAAAGAGGAAATAAAAAATACCTAGAGACAAATGAAAAGGAAAATATGATGATCCAAAACCTGTGGGACACAGCAAAAGCAGTTCTAAGAGGGAAGTTTATAGTGATATAAGCTTACCTCAGGGAACAAGAAAAATCTCAAATAAACAAACTTTCCTTATACCTAAAGTCACTAGAGAAACAAGAACAAACAAAACCCAAAGTAGGTAGAAAGAAAGAAATCATAAAGATCAGAGCAGAAATAAGTGAGAGACTAAAAAACAATGAAAAAATCAATAACACTAAAAGCTGGTTATCTGAAAAGATATACAAAATTGATAAATATTAGCCAGACTCACCAGGAAGAAAAGGGAAAAGGCCCAAATCAATAAAATCAGAAATGAAAAAGAAGTTACAAGCAACACCACAGAAATAAGAAGGGCCTTAAGAGATTGCTATGAACAACTATGTGCCAATAAAATGGACAACTTAGAGAAAATGGAAAAACTATTAGATAGGTTCAATCTCCCAAGGCTGAACCAGAAAGAAGTAGAAAATATGAACAGACTAATTATCAGTAGTGAAATTGAATCAGTAATTTTAAAAATCCCAACAACTAAAAGCCCAGGATGAGATGGCTTCATGGGTGAATTCTACCAAATATTTAGAGAAGAGTTAGCACCTACACATCTGCAACTGTTGAAAAAAATTGCAGAGGATGGAACACTTTCAAACCAATTCTCTGAGCCCACCATCACCCTCATGACAAAACCAGATGAAAATATCACAAAATAAGAAAATTACAGGTCAATAGCACTGATGAATATAGATGAAAAAATCCTCAACAAATACTAACAAACGGAATCCAACAATATATTAAAGGGCACATACACAGTGGTCAAGTGGGATTTATCCCAGGGATGCAAGGATGTTTCAATATTCACAAATAAATCCATATGATACACCAAATTAAAAAATTGAAGAATAAAAACTATGTGATCATCTCAATATATGTGGAGAAACCTTTCAACAAAATTCAACATCCATTTATGATAAAAGCTCTCCAGAAAGTGGTCATAGAGGGAACATACCTTGAAATTGTAAAGGCCATATATCACAAACCCACATCTAATATCATACTCAATGGTGAAAAGATGAAAGCATTTTCTTTAAGATCAGGAAAAAGACAAGGATGTCCACTCTCACCACTTTTATTCAACATAGATTTGGAAGTCCTAGCCACAGCAATCAGAGCAGAAAAAGACATAAATGGAATTTAAATTGGAAAGGAAGAAGTAAAACTGTCACTTTTTTTTTTTTTTTTTTTGCAGTACGCGGGCCTCTCACTGCTGTGGCCTCTCCCATTGTGGAGCACAGGCTCCGGATGCGCAGGCTCAGCAGCCATGGCTCACAGGCCCAGCCACTCCGCAGCATGTGGGATCCTCCCAGACTGGGGCACCAACCCGCGTCCCCCGCATTAGCAGGCGGACTCTCAACCACTGCGCCACCAGGGGAGCCCCAAACTGTCACTATTTGCTGATGACATGACACTATACAGAGAAAAATCCAAAAAAGGCCACCAGAAAACTACTAAATTACATCAATTAATTCAGTAAAATGCAGGATACAAAATTCATATACAGAAATCTGTCTCATTTCTATACACTAACAACAAACTACCAGAAAGAGAAATTAAAAAAAATTTTTTTAACATCGTTATTGGGGTATAATTGCTTTAAAATGGTGTGTTAGTTTCTGCTTTATAACAAAGTGAATCAGATATACATATACATATGTTCCCATATGTCTTCCCTCTTGCGTCTCCCTCCCTCCCACCCTCCCTATCCCACCCCTCCAGGCTGTCACAAAGCACCGAGCCAATATCCCTGTGCCATGCAGCTGCTTCCCACTAGCTATGTACCTTACTACGTTTGTTAGTGTGTATATGCCCATGACTCTCTCTCGCCCTGTCACAGCTCACCCTTCCCCCTCCCCATAACCTCAAGTCCGTTCTCTAGTAGGTCTGCGTCTTTATTCCTGCCTTACCCCTAGGTTCTTCATGACATTTTTTTTCTTAAATTCCATATATATGTGTTAGCATACGGTATTTGTCTTTTTTTTCTAACTTACTTCACTCTGTATGACAGACTCTAGGTCTATCCACCTCATTACAAATAGCTCAATTTCGTTTCTTTTTTTTTTTCTTTTAATTTATTTTTTTATTTTTTTTGAATTTTATTTTATTTTTTTATACAGCAGGTTCTCATTAGTTATTCATTTTATACATATTAGTGTATATATGTCAATCCCAATCTCCCAATTCATCACAGCACCACCACCCGCCCCCTGCCACTTTCCCGTTGGTGTCCATACATTTGTTCACTACGTCTGTGTCTCAATTTCTGCCCTGCAAACCAGTTCATCTGTACCATTTTTCTAGGTTCCACTTATATGCGTTAATATACGATATTTGTTTCTCTTTTTCTGACTTACTTCACTCTGTATGACAGTCTCTAGATCCATCCACGTGTCTACACATGACCCAATTTCGTTCCTTTTATGACTGAGTAATATTCCATTGTATATATTTACCACATCTTCTTTATCCATTCATCTGTCGTTGGGCATTTAGGTTGCTTCATGTCCTGGCTATTGTAAATAGTGCTGCAATGAACATTGGGGTTCATGTGTCTTTTTTTTTTTAACATCTTTATTGGGGTATAGTTGCTTTACAATGGTGTGTTAGTTTCTGCTTTATAACAAAGTGAATCAGTCATACATAAACATATGTTCCCATATGTCTTCCCTCTTGCGTCTCCCTCCCTCCCACCCTCCCTATCCCACCCCTCCAGGCTGTCACAAAGCACCGAGCCAATATCCCTGTGTCATGCGGCTGCTTCCCTCTAGCTATCGACCTTACTACGTTTGTTAGTGTGTATATGTCCATGACTCTCTCTCGCCCTGTCACAGCTCACCCTTCCCCCTCCCCATAACCTCAAGTCCGTTCTCTAGGAGGTCTGCGTCTTTATTCCTGCCTTACCCCTAGGTTCTTCATGACATTTTTTTCTTAAATTCCATATATATGTGTTAGCATACGGTATTTGTCTTTTTCTTTCTGACTAACTTCACTCTGTATGACAGACTGTAGGTCTATCCACCTCATTACAAATAGCTCAATTTCGTTTCTTTTTATGGCTGAGTAATATTCCATTGTATATATGTGCCACATCTTCTTTATCCATTCATCCGATGATGGGCACTTAGGTTGTTTCCATCTCCGGGCTATTGTAAATAGAGCTGCAATAACATTTTGGTACATGACTCTTTTTGAATTTTGGTTTCCTCAGGGTATATGCCCAGTAGTGGGATTGCTGGGTCATATGGTAATTCTATTTGTAGTTTTTTAAGGAACCTCCATACTGTTCTCCATAGTGGCTGAACCAATTCACATTCCCACCAGCAGTGCAAGAGTGTTCCCTTTTCTCCACACCCTCTCCAGCATTTATTGTTTCTAGATTTTTTGATGATGGCCATTCTGACTGGTGTGAGATGATATCTCATTGTAGTTTTGATTTGCATTTCTCTAATGATTAATGATGTTGAGCATTCTTTCATGTGTTTGTTGGCAGTCTGTATATCTTCTTTGGAGAAATGTCTATTTAGGTCTTCTGCCCAGTTTTGGATTGGGTTGTTTGTTTTCTTGTTATTGAGCTGCATGAGCTGCTTGTAAATTTTGGAGATTAATCCTTTGTCGGTTGCTTCATTTGCAAATATTTTCTCCCATTCTGAGGGTTGTCTTTTGGTCTTGTTTATGGTTTCCTTTGCTGTGCAAAAGCTTTGAAGTTTCATTAGGTCCCATTTGTTTATTTTTGTTTTTATTTCCATTACTCTAGGAGGTGGGTCAGAAAGGATCTTGCTGTGATTTATGTCATAGAGTGTTCTGCCTATGTTTTCCTCTAAGAGTTTGATAGTTTCTGGCCTTACATTTAGGCCTTTAATCCATTTTGAGCTTATTTTTGTGTATGGTGTTAGGGAGTGATCTAATCTCATACTTTTACATGTACCTATCCAGTTTTCCCAGCACCACTTATTGAAGAGGCTGTCCTTTCTCCACTGTACATTACTGCCACCTTTATCAAAGATAAGTTGTCCATATGTGCATGGGTTTATCTCTGGGCTTTCTATCCTGTTCCATTGATCTATCTTTCTGTTTTTGTGCCAGTACCATACCGTCTTGATAACTGTAGCTTTGTAGTATAGTCTGAAGTCAAGGAGCCTGATTCCTCCAGTTCCTTCTTTCGTTCTCAAGATTGCTTTGGCTATTCGGGGTCTTTTGTGTTTCCATACAAATTGCAAAATTTTTTGTTCTAGTTCTGTGAAAAATGCCAGTGGTAGTTTGATAGGGATTGCATTGAATCTATAGATTGCTTTGTGTAGTAGAGTCATTTTCACAATGTTGATTCTTCCAATCCAAGAACATGGTATATCTCTCCATCTATTTGTATCATCTTTAATTTCTTTCATCAGTGTCTTATAATTTTCTGCATACAGGTCTTTTGTCTCCTTAGGTAGGTTTATTCCTAGATATTTTATTCTTTTTGTTGCAATGGTAAATGGGAATGTTTTCTTGATTTCACTTTCAGATTTTTTATCATTAGTATATAGGAATGCCAGAGATTTCTGTGCATTAATTTTGTATCCTGCCACTTTAGCAAATTCATTGATTAGCTCTAGTAGTTTTCTGGTAGCATTTTTAGGGTTCTCTATGTATAGGATCATGTCATCTGCAAACAGTGACAGCTTTACTTCTTCTTTTCCGATTTGGATTCCTTTTATTTCCTTTTCTTCTCTGATTGCTGTGGCTAAAACTTCCACAACTATGTTAAATAAGAGTGGTGAGAGTGGGCAACCTTGTCTTGTTCCTGATCTTAGTGGAAATGCTTTCAGTTTTTCACCATTGAGGATGATGTTTGCTGTGGGTTTGTCATATATGGCCTTTATTATGTTGAGGAAAGTTCCCTCTATGCCTACTTTCTGCAGGGTTTTTATCATAAATGGGTGTTGAATTTTGTCGAAAGCTTTCTCTGCATCTATTGAGATGATCATATGGTTTTTCTCCTTCAGTTTGTTAATATGGTTTATCACATTGATAGATTTTCGTATATTGAAGAATCCTTGCATTCCTGGAATAAACCCCACTTGATCATGGTGTATGATCCTTTTAATGTGCTGTTGGATTCTGTTTGCTAGTATTTTGTTGAGGATTTTTGCATCTATGTTCATCAGTGATATTGGCCTGTAGTTTTCTTTCTTTCTGACATCCTTGTCTGGTTTTGGTATCAAGGTGATGGTGGCCTCGTAGAAGGAGTTTGGGAGTGTTCTTCCCTCTGCTATATTTTGGAAGAGTTTGAGAAGGATAGGTGTTAGCTCTTCTCTAAATGTTTGATAGAATTCGCCTGTGAAGCCATCTGGTCCTGGGCTTTTGTTTGTTGGAAGATTTTTAATCACAGTTTCAATTTCAGTGCTTTTGATTGGTCTGTTCATATTTTCTATTTCTTCCTGATTCAGTCTTGGCAGGTTGTGCATTTCTAAGAATTTGTCCATTTCTTCCAGATTGTCCATTTTATTGGCATAGAGTTGCTTGTAGTAATCTCTCATGATCTCTTTTATTTCTGCAGTGTCAGTTTTTACCTCTCCTTTTTCATTTCTAATTCTATTGATTTGAGTCTTCTCCCTTTTTTTCTTGATGAGTCTGGCTAGTGGTTTATCTATTTTGTTTATCTTCTCAAAGAACCAGCTTTTAGTTTTATTGATCTTTGCTATTGTTTCCTTCATTTCTTTTTCATTTATTTCTCATCTGATTTTTATGATTTCTTTCCTTCTGCTAGCTTTCAGTTTTTTTTGTTCTTCTTTCTCTAATTGCTTGAGATGCAAGGTTAGGTTGTTTATTCGAGATGTTTCCTGCTTCTTAAGGTGGGCTTGTATTGCTATAAACTTCCCCCTTAGAACTGTTTTTGCTGCATCCCACAGGTTTTGGGTCGTTGTGTCTCCATTGTCATTTGTTTCTAGGTAGTTTTTGATTTCCTCTTTGATTTCTTCAGTGATCACTTCATTATTAAGTAGTGTATTGTTTAGCCTCCATGTGTTTGTATTTTTTACAGATCTTTTCCTGTAATTGATATCTAGTCTCATGGCGTTGTGGTCAGAAAACATACTTGATACAATTTCAATTTTCTTAAATTTACCAAGGCTTGATTTGTGACCTACGATATGACCTATCCTGGAGAATGTTCCATGAGCACTTGAGAAAAATGTGTATTCTGTTGTTTTTGGATGGAGTGTCCTATAAATATCAATTAAGTCCATCGTGTTTAATGTATCATTTAAAGCTTGTGTTTCCTTATTTATTTTCATTTTGGATGATCTGTCCATGGGTGAAAGTGGGGTGTTTAAGTCCCATACTATGAATGTGTTACTGTCAATTTCCCCTTTTATGGCTGTTAGTATTTGCCTTATGTATGGAGGTGCTCCTACGTTGGGTGCATAAATATTTACAATTGTTATATCTTCTTCTTGGATCGATCCCTTGATCATTATGTAGTGTCCTTCTTTGTCTCTTTTAATAGTCCTTATTTTAAAGTCTATTTTGTCTGATATGAGAATTGCTACTCCAGCTTTCTTTTGGTTTCCATTTGCATGGAATATCTTTTTCCATCCCCTTACTTTCAGTCTGTATGTGTCTCTAGGTCTGAAGTGGGTCTCTTGTAGACAGCATATATAAGGGTCTTGTTTTTGTATCCATTCAGCTAATCTGTGTCTTTTGGTGGGAGCATTTAGTCCATTTACATTTAAGGTAATTATCGATATGTATGTTCCTATTCCCATTTTCTAAATTGTTTTGGGTTCGTTATTATAGGTCTTTTCCTTCTCTTGTGTTTCTTGCCTAGAGAAGATCCTTTAGCATTTGTTGTAAAGCTGGTTTGGTGGTGCTGAACTCTCTCAGCTTTTGCTTGTCTGTAAAGGTTTTAATTTCTCCATCAAATCTGAATGAGATCCTTGCTGGGTAGAGTAGTCTTGGCTGCAGGTTTTTCTCCTTCATCACTTTCAGTATGTCCTGCCACTCCCTTCTGGCTTGTAGGGTTTCTGCTGAGAGATCAGCTGTTAACCTTATGGGGATTCCCTTATGTGTTATTTGTTGTTTTTCCCTTGCTGCTTTTAATATGCTTTCTTTGTATTTAATTTTTGACAGTTTGATTAATATATGTCTTGGCGTATTTCTCCTTGTATTTATCCTGTATGGGACTCTCTGTGCTTCCTGGACTTGATTAACTATTTCCTTTCCCATATTAGGGAAGTTTTCAACTATAATCTCTTCAAATATTTTCTCAGTCCCTTTCTTTTTCTCTTCTTCTTCTGGAACCCCTATAATTCGAATGTTGGTGTGTTTAATGTTGTCCCAGAGGTCTCTGAGACTGTCCTCTGTTCTTTTCATTCTTTTTTCTTTATTCTGCTCTGCAGTAGTTATTTCCACTAGTTTATCTTCCAGGTCACTTATCCATTCTTTTGCCTCAGTTATTCTGCTATTGATCCCTTCTAGAGTATTTTTCATTTCTTTTATTGTGTTGTTCATCATTGTTTGTTTCATCTTTAGTTCTTCTAGGTCCTTGTTAATTGTTTCTTGCATCTTGTCTATTGTATTTCCATGATTTGGGATCATCTTTAGTATCATTATTCTGAATTGTTTTTCAGGTAGACTGCCTATTTCCTCTTCATTTGTTAGGTCTGGTGGGTTTTTATCTTGCTCCTTCATCTGCTGTGTGTTTTTCTGTCTTCTCATTTTGCTTATCTTACTGTGTTTGGGGTCCTATTTTTGTACGCTGCAGGTTCATAGTCCCCGTTGTTTTTGGTGTCTGTCCACAGTGGCTAAGGATGGTTCAGTGTGTTGTGTAGGTTTCCTGGTGGAGGGGACTAGTACATGTGTTCTGGTAGATGAGGCTGCATCTTGTCTCTATAGTGGGCAGGTCCACGACTGGTGGTGTGTTTTGGGGTGTCTGCGGCCTTATTATGATTTTAGGCAACCTCTCTGCTAATGGGTGGGGTTGTGTTCCTGTCTTGCTAGTTGTTTGGCATAGGATGTTCAGCACTGTAGCTTGCTGGTCGTTGGGTGAAGCTGGGTGCTGGTGTTGAGATGGAGATCTCTGGGAGATTTTCACTGTTTGATATTATGTGGAGCTGGGAGGTCTCTTGTGGACCAGTGTCCTGAAGTTGGCTCTCCCACATCAAAGGCAGAGCCCTGACTCCTGGCTGGAGCACCAAGAGCCTTTCATCCACACGGCTCAGAATAAAAGGCAGAAAAAGTAGAAAGAAAGAATTAGTAGAAATAGAAAGAAAGGAGGCAGGGAAGGAGGGAGGGAGGGGGAAGGGAGGAAGGAAGTAAGGAGGGAAGGAAGGAGAAAAAGAAAGAATGAAGGTAAAGTACAATAAAATAAAGATAAAATATAATAAAGTTATTAAAATAAAAAATAATTATTAAGCTAAAAAAAGAGAAAAAAATTTTTTTAAAAAGTCTGACGGATAAAGCCCTAGGACAAAAGGTAGAAGCAAAGCTGTACAGACAAAATCTCACACAGAAGCATACACATACACACTCACAAAAAGAGGAAAAGGGGGAAATATCATAAATCTTGCTCTCAAAGTCCAAGTCCTCTATTTGTGACGATTTGTTGTCTAAAGGAGTGAAGACATGTAAGAAAGAACGAAGATAAAGTAAAATAAGATAAAGTTATTAAAATAAAAAGTAATTATTATGAAAAATTTTTTTAAAAAAAATGGACAGATAGAACCCTCGGACAAATGGTGTAAACAAAGCTATGCAGACAAAATCTCACACAGAAGCATAGACATACAAACTCACAAAAAAAGGAAAAGGAGAAAAAATCATAAATCTTGCTCTTAAAGTCCACCTCCTTAATTTGGGATGATTTGTTGTCTCTTCATGTATTCCACAGATGCAGGTACATCAAATTGATTGTGGAGCTTTAATCTGCTGCTTCTGAAGGTGCTGGGAGAGATTTCCCTTTCTCTTCTTTGTTCTCACAGCTCCCAGGGGCTCAGCTTTGGATTTGGACCTGCCTCTGTGTATAGGTCACCGGAGGGCATCTGTTCTTTGTTCAGACAGGATGGGGTTAAAGGAACAGCTGATTCGGGGGCTCTGCATCAGTCGGGCCGGGGGGAGGGAGGGGCACGGAGTATGGGGCAAGCCTGCAGGGGCAGAGGCCGGCGTGACGTTGCACCAGCCTGAGGCGTGCCGTGCATTCTCCCGGGAAAGTTGTCCCTGGTTCCCGGGACCATGGCAGTAGCGGGCTGCACAGGCTCTCCGGAAGAGGGGTGTGGATAGTGACCTGTGATCGCACACAGGCTTCTTGGTGGCGGCAGCAGCAGCCTTAGCGTCTCATGCCTGTTTCTGGGGTCCGCTCTTTTAGCTGCGGCTCGCACCCGTCTCTGGAGCTCCTTTAAGCAGCATTCTTAATCCCCTCTCCTTGAGCACCAGGAAACAAAGAGGGAAGAAAAAGTCTCTTGCCTCTTCGGCAGCTCCAGACTTTCCCCCGGACTCCATCCTGGCCACCCGTGGCGCACTAACCCCCTGCAGGCTGTTTTCACGCTGCCAACCCCAGTCCTCTACCTGCCTCTGACAGAAGCCCGAGCCTCAGCTCCCAGCCCAGCCTGCCCCGGTGGGGAGCAGACAGTCCTCTCGGGCTGGTGAGTGCCGGTCGGCACCGATCCTCTGTGCGGGAATCTCTCTGCTTTGCCCCCCGCACCCCTCTTACTGTGCTCACCTCCGTAGCTCCGAAGCTTTCCCCCTCTGCCACCTGCAGTCTCCGCCCGTGAAGGGACTTCCTAGTGTTTGGAAACCTTTCCTCCTTCACAGCTCCCTCCCACTGGTGCTAGTCCTGTCCCTATCCTTTTTTCTCTGTTTATTCTTTTTTCTTTTGCCCTACCCAGGTATGTGAGGTGTTTCTTCCCTTTTGGGAGGTCTGAGGTCTTCTGCCAGCGTTCCCTAGGTGTTCTGTAGGAGTTGTTCCACATGTAGATGCATTTCTGGTGTGTCTGTGGGGAGGAAGTGATCTCTGCATCTTACTCTTCCACCATCTACCCGGAAGCCCCTCTTTTCCTGCTTTAAGCTCTCTCTTTGTCTTTTATTTTTGACAGTTTTATTATTTCAATCAAAAACTATCATCTCAAAGACATAATAAAATTGTAGCTACATGAACATGGCTGTCCAAATCTCTCCCCAGATTTAAGAAATTCTCAACCATTATTTCTTCAAATAAGCTTTTTTTCAGCCTTTGTCTTTCTTTTCTCCTCTGAAACACCAATGATTTAGATTCTTGTAATGGTGTGCCATAGATTACACAGGATTTCTTCACTCTTTTTCATTCTTTTTTCTTTTCATGTCTTCTAACTGGGTTATTTCCAGGTTTTGATTTCTAGCTCACTGATTCTTTGTTCTTTTTGATGTGTTCTAATGTTGATTCTTTCAACTGCATTTCTGATCATGTTCATTGAATTCTTGGGCTCCAGAACTTCTATTTGATTATTTTTATGATTTAACGTCTTTTTTGAAAGTTTTATTTTCAGTACGCATTGTGTTCCTGATTTTCTTGAATTGCATTTCTGTGTTTTCTCAAAACTCTGCAGTTTACATAAAACTTGTATTTCCAATTCTTTATTGAGTAAATTGTAGATCTCTATATTTTTGTTTTGGTCACTGGAAGTTTGTTGTAATCTTTTGGTCATGTTTCTTTGCTTTTTCACATTTTTTAGAAATTTTAATTGCTGTTTTCTTATTTGAAGTATCTATCTCCTCCTCCATTTCTCACCAACTTCCTTTTGCATATAAATAGCTTTTTCCAGCCCTTCTATAGATTTTGAGGCTTTATAAGGCCTTGTATGGATAAAATTTCTCCACAGTTCTTGCTTCCTCTTATGAGAGTATTCTGAAGCTTATATGTCTTTCTCTTATTCCTATAATGCACGAGGCCAGTGCTGAGAGCCAATTTGTTTTCTTTAAGGTGGTACTACAGCTCAAATGTGTGGTCTCCCTGGTCTGCAGACTCTGATCTGCTTTCTGTGCATATTCCCTAGTATTTTACCAAATATCATTCTTGCTGCCCTTCTCCTTCAGAATTATACAGTGAGTGCCAGCCCCACTGTGTGGAGAGGTGTAGGTGTGAGAATATATGACATAATACAGATCATTTATCAGAATGTCTGGCACTTAATAGTTATTATCACTTTAATTCTTTTCAATACATTTTATTAACTGGATTTTCCCTATGTTTTCAGTACTTGAATATCACACAATTTAGGGGACGAGAGTATAAAAATATTGGACTTTTAGAATGTGTTTGAATTTGAATGACTATCAATTTAATGCAAATATATATAGTTATTGGTCAACATACTTGAACTCCATGGTAACCACAATCAAAAACATACAAAAACAATCAAAAACATATAATAGATTCACAAAAAACAGAAAGAAAAGAACTCAAGTGTACTACAAAGGAAAATCATCAAACCACAAAAGGAAAATACAAAAGGAAGAAAAAGTGAGCAAAGAACAACTACAAAAAAAAAAAATCCTGGAAAACAAGGAATAAAATGGCAATAAGAACACACCTATAAATAATTACTTTACAGGTCAATGGACTAAATGCTCCATTCAAAAGACATAGAGTGGCAGATTGGATTAGAAAACAAGAACCTACAATATGCTGCCTACAAAAGACTCACTTTAGGGTAAAAGACGCACACAGACTAAAAGGGAGAGGATGAGAAAAGATATATTATGCAAATGGAAATGACAAGAAAACAGGGGTACCACTACCTATTTCAGACAAATTTACTTTAAAACAAAGTTCATATAGAAAGACAAAAAGGGCATTTTATAATGAGAAAGAGATCAATATTAGAAGAGGATATTACACTCATCAACGTATATGTACCCAGTAAAGACTTCCTCTTGCGAGAGCACTGGAATCACAGCAAACTTCTGAACAGTCATTGACAGGAAGACACTGGAACTCATGGAAAAAGATACCCCACATCCAAATACAAAGGAAAAGCCACAATGAGATGGTAGGAGGGGCACAATCACAATAAAATCAAATTCCATAACTGCTGGGTGGGTGACTCACAAACTGGAGAACACTTATAGCAGAGAGGTCCACCCACTGGAGTGAAGATTCAGAGCCCCACGTCAGGCTGCCCAACCTGGGGGTCCAGCAACAGGAGGAGGAATTCCTAGAGAATCAGACTTTGAAAGCTAGCGGGATTTGATTGTAGGACTTCAACAGGACTTGGGGGAAAAGAGACTCCATTCCTGGAGGGCACACATAAAGTAGGGTGCACATTGGGACACAGGGGAAGGAGCAGTGACCCCATAGGAGACTGAACCAGACCTACTTGCTAGTGTTGGAGGATCTCCTGCAGACGTGGGGGGTGGCTGTTTCTCACTGTGAGGGCAAGGACACTGGCAGCAAAAGTTCTGGGAAGTACTCCTGGGCATGAGCCCTCCCAAGTTTGCCATTAGCCCCAACAAAGAGCCCAGGTAGGCTCCAGTGTTGGGTAATCTCAGGCCAAACAACCAACAAGAAGGGAACCCAGCCCCACCCATTAGCAGACAAGCAGATTAAAGTTTTACTGAGCTCTGCGCACCAGAGCAAAAGCCAGATCTTCCCACCACCAGTCGCTCCCATCAGGAAACTGGCACAAGCCCATTAGATAGCCTCATCCACCAGAGGGCAGATGGAAGAAGTAAAAAGAACTACAATCCTGCACCTTGTGGAACAAAAACCACATTCACAGAAAGATAGGCAAGATGAAAAGGCAGAGGGCTATGTACCAGATGAAGGAACAAGATAAAACCACAGAAAAACAACTAAAAGAAGTGGAGATAGGCAACCTTCCAGAAAAAGAATCTAGAAGAGTGATAGTGAAGATGATCCAGGACCTCGAAAAAGTGGAGTCAAAGATCGAGAAGATGCAAGAAATGTTTAACAAAGAACTAGAAGAATTAAAGAACACACAAACAGAGATGAACAATACAATAACTGAAATGAAAAATACACTAGAAGGAATCAATAGCAGAATAACTGAGGCAGAAAAACGGATAAGTGACCTGGAAGATAAAACAGTGGAAATAATTACTGCAGAGCAGAATAAAGAAAAAAGAATGAAAAGAAATGAAGACATGGATGCTAAACATCCATTTATTTGGTTACTAAATAACCAAAAGATCACTGAAAAACTCAAAGAGGAAATAAAAAAATACCTAGAGACAAATGACAATGAAAACACAATGATCCAAAACCTATGGGATGCAGCAAAATCAGTTCTAAGAGGGAAGTTTGTAGCAATACAATCCTACCTCAAGAAACAACAAACATCTCAAATAAACAATCAAACCTCACACCTAAAAGAACTAGAGAAAGAACAAACAAAACCCAAACTTAGTAGAAGGAAAGAAATCATAAAGAGCAAAGAAGAAATAAATGAAATAGAAACTAAGAAAACAGTAGCAAAGATTGATAAAACTAAAAGCTGGTTCTTTGAGAAGATAAACAAAATTGATAAACCATTAGCCAGACTCATCAAGAAAAAGAGGGAGAGGACTCAAATCAATAAAATTAGAAATGAAAAAGGAGAAGTTACATCAGACACTGCAGAAATACAAAGCATCCTAAGAGACGACTACAAGCAACTCTCTGCCAATAAAATAGATAACTTGGAAGAAATGGATTAATTCTTAGAAAGGCAAAAATTTCGAGGACCAGGAAGAAATAGAAAATATGAACAGATGAATCACAAGTAATGAAATTGAAACTGTGATTAAAACTCTTCCAACAAACAAAAGTCCAGGACCAGATGGCTTCACAGGTGAATTCTATTAGGCATTTAGAGAAGAGCTAACACCAATCCTTCTGAAACTCTTCCAAAACACTGCCAAGGAAGGAACACTCCCAAACTCGTTCTATGAGGCCATCATCACCCTGATACCAAAACAAGACAAAGATACTACAAAAAAAGAAAATTGCAGACCAATATCACTCATGAATATAGACGGAAAAATCCTCAACAAAATACTACCAAACAGAATCCAACAGCACATTTAAAGGATCATACACCATGATCAAGTGGGATTTATCCCAGGTATGCAAGGATTCTTCAATATATGCAAATCAATCAATGTGATACACCATATTAACAAATTGAAGAAGAAAAAACATATGATCATCTCAGTAGATGCAGAAGAAGCTTTTGACAATGTTCAGCACCCATTTATGATAAACAGTCTCCAGAAAGTAGGCACAGAGGGAACCTACCTCAACATAATAAAGGCCATATAAGACAAACCCACAGGACACATCATTCTCAATGGTGAAAAATTGAAAGTATTTCCTCTAAGATCAGGAACAAGGTAAGGACGTCAACTCTCACCAGTATTATTCAACATAGTTTTGGAAGTCTTAGCCATGGCAATCAGAGAAGAAAAAGAAATAAAAGGAATCCAAATTGGAAAAGAAGAAGTAAAACTGTCACTGTTTGCAGGTGACATTATACTATATATAGAGAATCCTAAACATGCCACCAGAAAACTACTAGAGCTAATCAATGAATTTTGTAAAGTTGCAGGGTACAAAATTAATGCACAGAAATCTCTAACATTCCTATATATTAATGACGAAAAATCTGAAAGAGAAATTAAGGAAACACTCCCATTTACCACTGCAGCAAAAAGAATAAAATACTTAGGATTAAACCTACCAAGGTAGACAAAGGACCAATATGCAGAAAACTATAAGATATTGCTGAAAGAAATTAAAGATGAAACAAACAGATGGAGAGATATACCATGTTCTTGGATTGGAAGAATCAATATTGTGCAAATGACTCTACTACCCAAAGCAATCTACAGAATCAATACAACATCTATCAAATTATCAATGGCATTTTTTACCAGAACTAGAACAAAATATATTAAAATTTGTATACAGAAACAAAAGACCCAAAATAGCCAAAGCAGTCGTGAGGGAAAAATATAGAGCTGGAGAAATCAGGCTCCCGGACGTCAGACTATACTACAAAGCTCCAGTAATCAAGACAATATGGTACTAACACAAAAACATAAATATAGATAAATGGAACAGGATAGAAAGCCCAGAGATAAGCCCACACACCTGTGGTCAACTAATCTATGACAAAGGAGGCAAGGATATACAATGGAGAAAAGACAGCCTCTTCAATAAGTGGCACTGGGAAAACTGGACTGCTACAAGTAAAAGAACGAAATTAGAACACTCCCTAACACCATACACAAAAATAAACTCATAATGGATTAGAGACCTAAATGTAAGACTAGACACTATAAATCTCTTAGAGGAAAACATAGGAAGAACACTCTTTGACATAAATCACAACAAGATCTTTTTTGATCCACCTCCTAGAGTAATGGAAATAAAGACAAAAGTAAACAAATGGGACCTAATGAAACTTAAAAGTTTTTGCACAGCAAAGAAAACTACAAACAAGACGAAAAGTCAATCCTCAGAATGGGAGAAAATATTTGCAAACAAATCAACAGACAAAGGATTAATCTCCAAAATATATAAACAGCTCATGCAGTTCAATATTAAAAAAACAAAAACCCCAATCCAAAACTGGAAAGAAGACCTAAATAGACATTTCTCCAAAGAAGACATACAGATGGCCAAGAAGCACATGAAAAGCTGCTCAACATCACTAATTATTAGAGAAATGCAAATCAAAATTACAATGTGGTATCACCTCACACCAGTTAGAATGGGCATCATCAGAAAATCTACAAACAACAAATGCTGGAGAGGGTGTGGAGAAAAGGGAACTCTTTGCACTGTTGGTGGGAATGTAAATTGATACAGCCACTATGGAGAACAGTATGGAGGTTCCTTAAAAAACTAAAAATAGAATTACCATATGACCCAGCAATCCCACTACTGGGCATATATCCTGAGAAAACCATAATTCAAAAAGACACATGCACCCCAATGTTCATTGCAGCACTAATTACAATCGCCAGGACGTGGAAGCAACCTAAATGCCCATCAACAGATTAATGGATAAAGAAGATGTGGTTCATATATACAATGGAATATTACTCAGCCATTAAAAGGAACGAAATTGGGTCATTTTTAGAGACGTGGATGGATCTAGAGACTGTCATACAGCGTGAAGTAAGTCAGAAAGGGAAAAACAAATATCATATGTTAATGCATATATGTGGAGCTTAGAAAAATTGTACATATGAACCAGTGCAGAGCAGAAATTGAGACACTGATGCAGAGAACAAACATATGGACACCAAGGGGGGAAAGTGGCGGGGGTGGTGGTGGTGGTGGTGGTGTGATGAATTGGGAGATTGGGATTGACATATATACACTAATATGTATAAAATTGATAACTAGCAAGAACCTGTTGTATAAAAATATAAACAAAATAAAATTCAAAAAAATATATGCACCCAGTATAAGATTACATAAATATATAAAACAAATACAAACAGATATAAAGGGAGAAATTAACAATAATAGTAGTATACTTTAACAACCCACTGACATCAATGGACAGATCAGGAAGTCAGGAAAAATAATAAGGCAAAAGAGGTCCTACATGACACAATAGAACAGTTGAAGTTAATTGATATCTGCAGAACACTACATATATATATATATATATATATATATATATATATATATATATATATACCTTCTTTTCAAGTGCATATGGAATACTCTGTAGGATAAACCATATACTAGGTCACAAAACAAGCCTCAACAAATTGAAGGGGACGGAAGTTATTTTAAGCATCTTCTCATTCCACAATGGTGTGAAACTAGAAATCACCCAGACAGAAAAATGTGAAAACAATAATCGTACAGAGGGACTTCCCTAGTGACACAGTGGTTAAGAATCTGCCTGACAATGCAGGGGAAGTGGGTTTGATCCCTGGTCTGGGAAGATCCCACATGCCACAAAACAACTAAGCCCATGCACCACAATTACTGAGCCTCCACTCTAGAGCCCATGAGCCACAACTACTGAGCCTGTGTACAACAACTACTGAAGCCCACATGCCTAGAGCCTGTGCTCCAGAACAAGAGAAGCCACTGCAATGAGAAGCTCGTGCACCACAATGAAGAGTAGCCCCTGCTCAACCCTACTAGAGAAAGCCAACAAAGAAATGAAGGAACGAAGACCCAACACAGCCAAAATTAAAAAAAAATTAAAAATAATTGTATAGAGACCAAGCTACATGCTACCAAAAAAAAAAAAAAAACCATTGCGTCAATGATGAAATCAAAGAAAATATCAGAAAATACCTCAAGACAAACAAAAATGAAAATACAACCTTGCAAAACTTATGGGATGTGGCAAAAGTAGTTCTATGATGGAATTTCATAATGATATATGTATTCCTCATGAGAAAAAACAAACAAATAAAAAACTCAAATAAACATCCTAAACTATCACCTAAAAGAATTAGAAAAAAGAACAAACAAAACTCAAAGTCAGCAGAAGGAAGGAAATAATAAAGATCAGAGAGTAAATAAGCTAGAGATAAAAATATCAAATAAAATAAAGAGCTGCTGTTTTGAGGGCTTCCCTGGTGGCACAGTGGTTGAGAGTCCACCTGCCGATACAGGGGACATGGGTTTATGCCCCAGTCCAGGAAGATCCAACATGCCGCTGAGTGGCTGGACCCATGAGCCATGGCCACTGTGCCTGTGCATCTGGAGCCTGTGCTCCGCAACGGGAGAGGCCACAACACGAGAGGCCTGCATAAAGCAAAAAAAACAAAAACAAAAACAAAAACAAAAACCCAAAGAGCTGCTGTTTTGTAAAGATATAAAAAATGGAAAAACTTATAGCCAGGCTCACCAAGAAGAATAAAGAGAGGACCCAAATAAACAAAATAAGAATAAAAGAGGAGAAATAACAATTGATACCACAGAAATAAAAAAAAAATAAGAGAATACTATGAACATTTATATGCCAACTAATTGGATAATGTGGAAGAAATGGATAAGATTCTAGAAACAAAAAGCCTGCTAAAACTGAGCCAAGAAGAAAGAGATAATTTGAACAGACCAATCATGAGAAGATAAATAGAACCTGTAATTTAAAGAAAAAAAAAAACTCCCTGCAAACAAAATTCTACCTAAAGGTAAAGGTAGAACTACCATATGATCCAGCAATTCCACTCCTGGGCCTATATCCAGAAAAAACCCAAACACTAATTCTTAAAGATACATGAACCCCAATGTTCATAGCAGCACTATTTACCATAAACAAGACATAGAAACAGCCCAAGTGCCCATCAACTGGGCACAACTACTGAGCCCATGTGCCACAACTACTGAAGCCTGTGCACCTAGAACCTGCACCCCACAAGAGAAGCCACCACAAGGAGGAGCTGCACACCACAACAAAGAGTAGCCCCAACTTGCCACAACTAGAGAAAGCCTATGCACAGCAAAAAAGACCCAATGCAGACAAAAATAAATAAATAAAATTAAGTCTTTAAAAAAATATCGAATCAATATGTTGCAAGCCTTAAACTAATATAACATTGTAATTTAACTATACTTCAATTAAAAAGCCATTTTGATGGCAATAATGCTTTTTTTTTTCTTTCAGTACGCAGGCCTTTCACTGTTGTGGCCTCTCTCGTCGCGGAGCACAGGCTCTGGACATGCAGGCTCAGTGGCCATGGCTCATGGGCCTAGCCGCTCCATGACATGTGGGATCTTCCTGGATCGGGGCACGAGCCCATGTCCCCTGTATCGGCAGGCGGACTCTCAACCACTGCGCCACCAGGGAAGCCCCAGCAATAATGCATTTTTAAATAGAAATAACATCAAGTCAACAGTAACAGAGAAAGGTAGAAAAGCTACTTTTTTAAGTGGTCAGTCTGTAAAAATTACCTGAGTCATATGTTGCATAAATGCATACTGTTAATATTTGGGTATATGTTAGTATGTATACACAATATTATCTCAAATGTAATATAATTATCAATTTAAATAGGAAAAAACATCCTGGGCACTAGTGAATGGCAGCATGTTTTTTTGGTGTTGTGGTTTTTCTTTCAGTTTCATGAGATAATTTTTCAGTATTGAAGTTACTGATATGTATACAAATTACTTCATGGAATTAGAGTCATGTTATTTTTTGCTTGAACCTAAATATAGCATGAGAAATTGGGAAGGAATTAATATCTGTACTAAATTAAGAAAAAACTTTTTGTACTCTGTGATGAGTTTAAAAGGGACAAAGGTCAATTCAAAAACTGAAATTTCTTATGGGATAGAATAAATTTTTGAAGTGGGGTATGGAATATATATTCCTGGAAATAATGCAGTATTCTGAATTTTTCTTAAGAAGAGAGAAAATTTCCTTATGATTTGGATTTTCTAAAAGATAATGCAGGCCCCATGTATTGGCTGATAAGTGTAGAAGAAAAACAAATTTAATCTTGTGTTGGTTCTGTCCATGCACTACAGTGGGCTTTTGAGATGTTGGACACTACTAATGATTGATCACTATAAGTTAATTTGCACATTCAAGAATTTTGTATAAATAAAATTATATTGAATATATTCTTTTTTCCTGGCTTCTTTCGTTGTAATGATTTTGAGATTCATCCATGTTACTGCATGTTTATTTCTTAACATGATGGAAAAAATTATAATGAAATAAACTCAAGTCAGAGGAAATAATAAAAATGAGTAAAATTTAAAGCATAAAAAATATAATTTAAAAATTATCTTATTAAATGAGTTTATTATGAAATGTAAACATAATTCAATAATAGGGAATCCATTAGTGTAATCCAACATGTAGTAGAGGTAAGAATTTAAAAAAAAAATTCTTAAAACTCAAGATCTCTACATATAAGCCTATAAGACAGACAGATCACTCCTTGCTTGAGGATGGGGATGGAGGAAGGAAGAGATTACAAAGAGGTACAAGAAAACATTTGACTGTGGTAGAAATGTTTGTTATACTAAATTTAGTGATGGTTTCATAGGTATATACATATGTCAAAACAGATCAAATTGTGCACATTAATATGTAAAGCTCAGTGTCCTTCAATTATCCTCTAATAATGTCAAAACAAATAAATGCAAATATATATGTGTGTATGTGTGTGTGTGTGTGTGTGTGTGTGTGTGTATGACTCTCCACTAGTCCTTAAGGTGATGTTTTGTCAGTCAGTAACATTATAAAGCTCATTCCCTGGTAACTTTTTCAATAAGTGATCATAGGAACAAAATTTTGATATCTTTAAATTTTGTAATTGTTAATACCATTATACTTGAAGATAAATTTAGGTAGATATAAAACCCGTGGATTACATTTTTTTCTAAGTATCCATGATTTTACCTCACTGTTTTCTGACATAAAGTATTGCTATCATAAAGATAACACTATCCTGAGTTTTTTTTCCTTTATTAGTGACTTGGTCTTTTGGATTATATGCCCAAAGTAATTTTTTTCTTTTCTTTTTTAAAAAGATAGGTGACATGTAATATTATGTTAGTTTCAGGTGGACTACATAGTGATTTGACATATGCATATATTATGGAATGATTACCATAAGTCTAATAACCATCTGCCCCCTTGTAATGTTATTACAATCTTAGTGATCATATTTCTTATGCTGTATACTAACACCCAGTGGCTTACTTTTTTTATATATATATAATTGGAGGTTTGTACCTCTTAATCCCCTTCACCTATTTTGCTCCCTCACCCCATGCACTTATAGCAACCATAGCTTTCTCTCTGTATCATAGTCTGTTTTTGTTTTTGTTTTTTTAGATTCCATATGTAAGGGAGATAATACAGTATATGTCTTCCTCTGACTTAATTCCCTTAGCATAATACCCTCTAGATCCATCCATGTTCCTCAAATGGTAAGATTTCATTTTGGACACTGAGACTGCTTCCATATTTGGCTATTGTAAATAATGCTGCAATGAACATTGGAGTGCCTATGTCTTTTTGAATTCTTGTTTTGTTTTCTTTGTGTAAATATCCAGAATTGAAACCGCTGGATAATATTGCAGTTCTATCTTAATTTTTTGAGAAACCTCCATACTGCACCAATTTACATTCCCACTAATACTGTAAAAGTGTTCCCTTTTCTCCGCATCCCTGCCAACACTTGCTATTTCTTATCTTTTTAATAAAAGCCATGGTGATAAGTGAGATCTCATAATGGTTTTTATTTGCATTTCCCTGTGATTAGTGATAATGAGCATCTTTTCATATGTCTGTTGGCCATCTGCATGTCTTCTTTGGAAAAATGATTATTCATGTCTTCTGCCCATTTTTTAAAACATCTTTATTGAAGTATAATTGCTTTACATTGTTGTGTTAGTTGCTGCTGCATAACAAAGTGAATCAGCTATACATATATCCCCATATCCCCTCCCTCTTTTTGTTCCCTTCCACTCTCCCTATCCCACCCCTCTACATGGTCACAAAGCAGCAAGCTGATCTCCCTGTGCTATGCCCATTTTTAAATCAGGTTGTTTGGTTTTAGATGTTGAGTTGCATGAGTTGTTTGTGTATTTTGGATATTAACTCCTTGTCAGATATATTGTTTGCAAATATCTTCTCATATTCAGTAGGCTGCATTTTCTTTTTTTGGATAGTGTCACTGGCTGGGCAAAAGATTTTAGTTTGATATAGTCCCATTTGCTTGTTTTTGCTTTTGTTTCCCTTGTCTGAGGAGACTGATCTAAAAATATTTGCTGAGAATAATGTAAAAGAGTGTATTCTCTATGTTTTCTTCTAGGAGTTTTGTGGTTTTAGGTCTTATATTTAGGTCCTCAATTCCTTAATTTTTAATATATGTTGTGTGAGAAAGTAGTCTGCTATGATTCCTTTGCAAGTAGCTGTCCAGTTTTCCCCCACAGAATTTATTGAAGTGGCTTTTTCCCCATTGAATATTCTTGACTCCTATGTCATAGATTAATTAACCATTAAGTAATTATTTCTGGGCACTCTATTCTGTTCCACTGACCTGTGTGTCTGCTTCTGTGCAAGTACATACTATTTTGAGTACTCTAGCTTTGTAGTATAGTTTGAAATCAGAGAGCCTGATACCTCCAGCTTTGTTCTTTCTTTAGATTGTTTTGGATAGTTGCATTATTTTGTGACACCATACAAATTTTAGAATTATTTGTCCTAGCTCTGTGAAAAATGTCTTTGATAATTTGATAAGGATTGCACCAAATCTGTAGATTGCTTTGGGTGGTATTGTCATTTTTAACAATATTATTTATCCCAATCCATGAACACAATTTACCTTTCCTCTTACTTTTGTTGTCTTTAATTTCTTTCATCAACATATTATAGTTTTCAGAGTACAATTCGTTTATATCTTCAATTAAAGTTATTCCTAGGTATTTTATTCTTTTTGATGCAGTTGGAGATGGGATTGTTTTCTTAATTTCTCTTTCTGATAATTAGTTATAGTGTATAGCTACACGACAGATATTGTATATCAATTTTGTATCCTACAACTTTATCAAATTCATTTATTAGTTTTCAGATTTTGTTGGTAGTGTCTTTTAGAATTTTCTGTGTACAGTATCGTGTCATCTGAAAATAGTGACAATTTTACTTCTTCCTTTCCAACTTGGATTTCTTTTATTTATGTATCTTACCTGATTGCTGTGTCTAGGACTTCCAATACAATGTTGAAAAAAGTGGGGGCTAGGACTTCCAAATATGTTGAAGAAAAGTGGAGAGTGTGGACATTCTTGTCTTGTTCCTGATCTGAGAGGAAATGCTCTCAGCTTTTTACCATTGAGTATGATGTTAGCTGTTGATTTGTCATATATTGCCTGCATTATGTTGAGTTACATGTTTTCTATACCCACTCTGTTGAGAATTTTTATCATAAATGATGTTGAATTTTGTCCAAAGCAGTTTCTACATCTATTAAGATAATCATATGGTTTTTATTCTTAATTTTTTAATTTGATATATCACATTGATTGATTTGTGGACATGAACCATTCTTCCACCACTGAAATAAATCCCACTTGATCATGTTGTATGAGCTTTTTACTGTATTGTTATTTTAGTGTGCTAATGTTTTGTGAGGGTTTTGCATCTATGTGCATCAGAGGTATTGGTCTTCAGTTTTTTATTGTGTCTGTTTATGGGTTTGGTATCAGGGTAATGCTAGCCTCATAGAATGAGTTTAAAAGTGTTCTTTCCTTCTTCAAATTTTTGTAATAATTTGGGAAGGATAGGTGTTAAAAAATGTTTGGTAGAATTCACCTGTGAAATCATCTGTTCCTGGACTTTTTGTTGGGAGTTTTGTCATAACTGATTTAATTTTATTAGTAGTAATAAATGTGTTCATATTTTCTATTTCTTTCTGATTCCGTTTTTGGAGATTGAACTTTTCTAGTAATGTATCTATTTCCTCTAGGTTGTCTATTTTAATAGCACAAATTGTTCATAATAATCTCACATGATCCATTATATTTCTGTAGTTTGGTTGCAACGTCTCCTCTTCAATTTCTGATTTTATTTAATTAGACCCCTCTTTATTTTCTTGATGAGTCTGTCTAAAACTTTGTCAACTTTATCCATATTTTCAAAGAATCAACTGTTATTTCCATTGAACTTTTCTATTGTCTTTCTTTAGTCTCTAGTTATTTCCACTCTGATTTTTATAATTTCTTTCTTTCTACTAATTTTGTGTTTTGTCTGTCCTTTCTCTAAATACAAAACTAAGATAAACATACAATCAGAAACAAATTGATTCAGAAAGCAAACCCTAATTCTACAGCTGCTCCCAAAGTCCACTGCTTCAATTTTGGGATTATTCATTGTCTATTCAGGTATTCCACAGATGCAGGGTACATCAAGTTGATTGTGGAGATTTAACTCTCTGTTCCTGAGGGTGCACAGAGAAATTTCTCTTTCTCTTCTTTTTCGCACAACTCCTGGGGTTCAGCTTTGGGTTTGGTCCCACATCTGCATGTAGGTCGCCCGCTGGTGTCTGTTGTTCACCCCGACCTGAGGGGGTTAAAGGAGCAGCTGATTAGGGGGATCTGTCTCCCTCAGGCCGGGTGGAGGGAGGGTTATGGAATGTGGGGCTAGCCTGAGGTGGCAGAGGCCGGCGTGATGTTGCAACAGCCTGAGGTGTGCTGTGTGTTCCTCTGGGGAACTTGTCCCTGGATCACGGGACCCTGGTAGTGGTGGGCTGCACAGGCTCCCAGGAGGGGTGGTGTGGGTAGTGACCTGTGCTTGCACACAGGCTTCTTGGTAGCTGTAGCAGCAGCCTTTACATTTCATGCCTGTCTCTGATATCCGTGCTGATAGCTGTGGCTTGCACCCATCTCTGGAGCTGGTTTAGGCAGCGTTCTAAATCCCCTCTCCTCGTGCACCCTGAAACAATGGTCTCTTGCTTCTTAGGCAGTTCCAGACATTTTCCCGGACTCCCACCTGGCTAGTTGTGGTGCACTAGCCCCCTTCAGACTGTGTTCATGCAGCCAACCCCAGTCCTCTCTCTGGGATCTGACCTCCGAAGCCTAAGCCTCAGCTCTCAGCCCCCAACTCCACAGCGTGTGAGTAGACAAGCGTCTCAGGCTGGTGAATGCTGGTTGGCAGGGATCCTCTGTGCGGGACTCTCTCGGCTTTGCCCTCTGCACCCCTGTTGCTGCTCTCTCCTCCATGGCTCTGAAGCTTCCCCCCACCCACCCCCTGTTTCCACAAGTGAAGGGGCTTCTTAGTGTGTGGAAACTTTTCTTCCTTCACAGCTACCTCCCAGAGGTGCAGGTCCCGTCCCTATTCTTTTGTCTCTGTTTTTTCTTTTTTCTTTTGCCCTACCCAAGTACGTGGGGAATTTCTTGCCTTTTGGGAAGTCTGAGGTCTTCTGCCAGTGTTTAGTTGGTGTTCTGTAGGAGTTGTTCTACATGTAGATGTATTTTTTTGATGTATTTGTGGGGAGGAAGGTGATCTCCACATCTTACTCCTCTGCCATCTTGAAGGTCTGCTGTAGATATATTCTTGATGTACTTGTGGGGAGAGGTGAACTCCAGGTCCTCTTATTCCACCATCTTAACCCTATTCATTCATCTGTTGATGGACATTTAGGTTGCTTCCATTTCTTCCCAATTGCTTTGAACATTGGCGTGCATGTATATTTTCACATTATTGTGGGCTTTTTTTTCACATATATACCCAGGATGGAATTCCTGGGTCATATGTTAGGTTTATTTTTAGTTTTTCAAGAAAACTCCATAATGTTTCCACAATGGCTGCACCAATTTAATTCACACCAACAGTGTGAGTGAGGGTTCCCTTTTCTCCGCATCCTAGCCAACAGCTGTTGTTTGTGTTATTGTTGATGTTAGCCATTCTGACTGGTGTGAGGTGATATCTCATTGTGTTTTTTATTTGCATTTCCTTCATAATTACTGATGTTGAGCATCTTTTCATGTGACTGTTAACCATCTGCATTTCCTCTTTGGAGAAATGTCTATTCAGTTCTTCTGCCCATTTTTCAATCAGGTTTTTCCTTTGTTTATTTTTTTTGACACTGAGCTGTATGAGTTCTTTATATATATTTGATATTAACCCCTTATCAGTCATATCATTTGTAAATATTTTCTCCCATTCATTAGGTTGTCTTTTCATTTTATTGATTGTTTCCATTGCTGTGCAAAAGCTTTTAAGTTTAATTAGGTCCCATTTGCTAATTTTTCTTTTATTGACTTGATTATAGCAGATAATTCCAAAGAAATATTGCCATGATTTATGTCAAAGAATGTTCTGCCTAGTTTTCCTGTAGGAGTATTATGTTATCTGAGCTTACATTTATGTCTTTAATGCTTTTTGAGTTTATTTTTGTTTATGGTGTTAGAGAACAATCTAATTTCATTCTTTTACACTTAACTGTCCAGTTTTCCCAGCACCACTTCTTGAAACACTGTCTTTTCTCCATTGTATACACTTGCCTTATTTATCATAGATGAATTTACCATAAAAGTGTGGTTTGGGCTTCCCTGGTGGCACAGTGGTTGAGAGTCTGCCGCTGATGGACTCGTGCCCCGGTCTGGGAGGATCCCATATGCTGCGTAGCAGCTGGGCCCGTGAGTCACGGCCACTGAGCCTACGCGTCTGGAGCCTGTGCTCCTCAATGCGAGAGACCACAACAGTGAGAGGCCCATGTACGGCAAAAAAAAAAAAAAAAAAAGTGTGATTTATTTCTGGGATGTCTATTCTCTTCTATTAATCTATGTGTCCATTTTAGTGCGAGTGCTATATGTTTTGATTACTATGTGTTTTAGTATAGTCTCAGGTCAGGGAGTGTGACTCCTCCAGCTCTTCTTTTTTCGCAAGGTTGCTTTGGCCATTCTGTTTTTTGTTGTTTTGATGCCATACAAATTTAAAATTTATTTTTTCTTATTCTGTGAAAAATATCATTGGTATTTTGAAAAGGATTGCATTGAATCTGTAGATTCCCTTATTTAGTATAGTAGTATGGTCATTTTAACAATATTAATTCTTCCAATCAAGAGCACAGTATATCATTCCATATGTTTGTATCATCTTCAATTTCTTTCAACAGTATCTTATATTTTTCTGAGTACAGATTTTTTAACTCCTTCAGAAAGTTTATTCGTAGGTATCTTATTCTCCTTGATGTGATGGTAAAATGATATTATTTCCTTAATTTCCCTTTCTGATCTTCTGTTGTTAGGGTATAGAAATGCAACAGGTTATTGTGTATTAATTTTGTATCCTGCAACTTTACTGAATTCAATGATGAGCTCTAGTAGTTTTCTTGTAACATCTTTAAGATTTTCTATGTAGAGTGTCATGTCATCTGCGAACAGTGACAATTTTACTTATTCTTTTCCAATTTGGATTCTTATTATTTCTTTTTCTTTTCTAATTGTTATGGCTAGCACTTCCAAAACTATGTTGAATAAAAGTGGCAAGAGTGGGCATCCTTGTTTTGCTCCTGATATTAGGAAAAATTGTTTCAGCTTTTCACTGCTGAATTAACTGTGGACATGTCATATATGACTTTTATTATGTTGAGTTTTGGTCCTTGCATGTCCACTCTGGAGAGTTTTTATCATAAATTGATGTTGAACTTTATGAAAGGCTTTTCCTGCATCTATTAATATGATTGTATGATTTTTATTCTTCAATTTTTTAATGTGGTGTATCACACTGATTGATTTGTGGATACTGAAGAATCCTTGCATCCCTGGGATAAATCCCAGTTCATCTTGGTGTATGATCCTTTTAATATATTATTGGATTCTGTTTACTAGTTATTTTGTTGAGGATTTTTGCATCTATGTTCATCAGTGATATTGATCTGTAATTTTCTTTTTTTGTGATATGCTCATCTGGTTTTGATATCAGGGTGATCCTGCCCCATAGAATGAGTTTGGACATGTTCCTTCCTCTGAAATACTTTGGAGTAGTTTTTGAAACATAGATATTACCTCTTCTCTAAGGGCTTGGTAGAATTCACCTGTGAAGCCATGTGGTCCTGAACTTTTGATTGTTGGGAGTTTTTAAATTGCTGATTCAATCTAAGTACTGGGTAATTGGTCTGTTCATATTTTCTATTTCTTCCTTGTTCAGTCTTGAGAGATTGTACCTTTCTAAGAATTTGTCCATTCCTTCTAGGTTGACCCTTTCATTGGCATATATTTGTTCATAGTACTCTGTTATGAGCCTTTGTATTTCTGTCTTATCAGTTGTAACTTTTTCTTTTCCATTTCTTGTTTTATTGATGTGTGGCCTCTCCCTTTTTTTCTTGGTGAGTTTAGGTATAGGTTTATCAATTACGTTTATCTTTTCAAAGAACCATGTTGTAGTTTCATTGATATTTTCTATTGTTTTCTTTGTCTCTATTTCATTTATTTCTGCAAGATATTTATTATTTCTTTCCTTGTACTCACTTTGGGTTTTGTTTGTTCTTCTTTCTCTAGTTGCTTTATGTATAAGGTTAAGTTGTTTATTTGAGATTTTTCTTGTTTTCTGAGTTAAGTTTGTATTGCTATAAACTTCCCTCTTTGAACTGCTTTTCCTGTGTTCCATAGGTTTTGGATAATCATATTTTCAATGTCATCTGTCTCTAGGTAATTTTTGATTTCCTCTTTTATTTCTTTGGTAATCCATTTGTTGTTTAGCAGCCTATTATTTAGCCTCCACATGTTGTGTTTTTTGCAATTTTTTTCATGTAGTCTATTTCTAGTCTTATAGTGTTGTGGCCAGAAAAGACATTTGATATGATTTCAAATTTCATGAATTTACCAAGGCTTGTTTTGTGGCCCATTGTGTGATCCATCCTGGTGACCATTCCATGTGCACTGGAAAACAATGTGTTTTCTGCTGCCCCTTTGAGACGCTCGAGCATGTCACAAGCTCTGCATCCACTGTCCTCAGAGAGAACTGGCTTCAGCTGCTGCTACAAGACCTATGAGATCCATCCCAGGAGCACACAAGGACCGCCACACCTGCACAGCCTGTATCAAGGGAATACGGTCAATCCCATGCTGAGAAAAGAGGCAGCAAGCATCCCAACTAAAAGCAGGCCCCTGATTCTGGACAAGATGGAAGAGTACAAGGACTTGAGCTCCCCTCTGCACTTGAAAACAGCAATATCACAACTAACAGCTGAACAAATATTGACAGAAAAGACTGGAACCTACTGAAAAAGAATTATATTCAAAGATAAAGAAGACATCACAACAAGATTATAGGAGGAATATTTTCAAGACATAATCAAGCTCTATACCCTCCATGTGGGCAACCCACACACTGGAAAATGATTATATCAGAGAGGTTATCTCACAAGGGTGAGAGTTCTGAGTTCCACGCCAGGCTTCCCAGCCTGAGGGTCTGGCCTTTAGAAGAGGAACCCCATAGAGAGTTTGGCTTTGAAGGTCAGCAAGGCTTGAGTATAAATTTTACAAACAGCTCATGTGGCTCAAAATTTAAAAAATAAACCCAATCAAAAACTGGACAAAAGATCTAATAGACATTTCTCCAAAGAAGACATACAGATGACCAAAGAGCTCATGAAAATATGCTCAACATCACTAATTATTAGAGAAATGCAAATCAAACTACAATGAGGTATCACCTCACACTAGTCAGAATGGCCAACATCCAAAAGTCTACAAAAAATAATTGCTGGAGATGGTGTGGAGAAAAGTGAACCCTCCTACACTCTTGTTGGGAATGTAAATTGGTACAACCACTATGGAGAACAGTATGGAGCTTCCTTAAAAAAACTAAAAATAGAATTAATATATGATCCAGCAATCCCACTCCTGGGAATATATCTGAAGAAAACCATAATTCAAAAAGCTTATATGCATCGCTCATTGCAGCACTATTTACAACAGCCAGGTCATGGAAGCAACTTGAATGTCCATCGACAGATGAATTGATAAAGAAGATGTGGTACATATATACAATGAAATATTACTCAGCCTTTAAAAAAATGAAATAATGCCTTTTGCAGCAACATGGATGAACTTAGAGATTGTCATACTAAGTGAAGTCAGAGAAAGACAAATATATGATATCACTCATATGTGGAATCTAATTTTCAAAAATGGTATAAGTGTACTAGTTTACAAAACAGAAACAGATGCACAGATTTTGAAACAAACTTATGGTTACCATGGGGAAAAGTGGGGGGGGAGGGATACATTAGGAGCTTAGGATTAACATACACTACTATATATAAAATAAACAAGGATCTACTCTATAGCACAGAGAATTTGATTCAATATTCTGTGATAACCTATATTAGAAAAGAATCAATATATGTATATGTGTAACTGAATCACTGCGGTGTACACCGGAAACTAACACAAGATTGTAAATAAACTATACTCCAATAAAATTTTAAAAATAAAATAAAATAAAAAGGAAACAATGTGTTTCCTGCTGCTTTTGGATGGAATGCTCTAGATGTATCAATTTAGTACATCTGGTCTAATGTTACATTTAAGGCCAGTGTTTTCTTATTGAATTTTTGTGTGGATTATATATCCATTGATGTAAGTGGGCTGTTAAAGTCCCCTGGTATTATTGTGTTACTGTTGATTTCTTCTGTTATGTCCATTCATATTTGCCTTATATGCTTAGGTGTGCCTACATTGGGTACATATATATTTATAACTGTTATATCTTTTTCTTGGATTAATCCCCTGGTCATTATGTAGTGCCCTTCTTTATCATTTGTAAGAGTCTTTATTTTAAAGTCTATTTTGTCTGATATAAATATTGCTACTTCAGCTTTCTTTTGATTTCTATTTGCATGGAGCACTTTTTTCCCATCCCTTCACTTTCATGAGTGGGTGTGGAGAAAAAGGAACTCTCCTACACCTCTGATCTATTTAGATCTTCTGCCCATTTTGTGTTGTTTTGGTTGGAGTATTTAGTCCATTTGCATTTAAAGTAATTATCAATATGTATGTTCTTTTTGCCATTTTGTTAATTTGTTTTTTGTTGTTTTTGTAGGACTTTTTTGCTCTCTTCTTCTTTTGTTCTCTTCTCTTTGGATTTTATGACTATCATTAGTGTTATGTTTGGATTGATTTTTCTTTTTTCTGCATATATTTTTGGTTTGTGGTTCCATGAGGTTTATACATAGCTGTCTATATATATATATATATATATATATATGTGTGTGTGTGTGTGTGTGTGTGTATATATATATATATATATGTCACTTAATAGCTAATGCATTCTAAAAATCCTGCATTTGTGAATAGCCATCATTAAAAAGTCTATAAATAGACTTTTTATAGGGAGAAAAGTGTGGAGAAAAGGGAACCCTCCTACACTGTTCGTGGGAATGTAAGTTGGTACAGCCACTATGGAAAACAGTATGGAAGTTCCTCAGTAAATGAAAAATAGAATTACCACATGATCCAGCAATCCCACTCCTGGGCATATACCCAGGCAAAACTATAATTCCAAAAGATACATACACCCCTATGTTCATAGCAGCACTATTCACAATAGCCAAAACATGGAAACAAGTTAAATGTTCATTGACAGATGAATGGATAAAGAAGACATGGTACATATATACAATGGAATACTACTCAGCCATAAAAAAGAACAAAATAATGCTGTTTGCAGCAACATGGATGCAACAAGAGATTATCATACTAAGTGAAGTAAGTCAGACAAAGACATACACCATATGATATCACTTATTTGTGTAATCTAAAATATGGCACAAATGAACCTATCTACAAAAGAGAAATAGACTCACAGACATAGAATTGTGGCTGCCAAGTGGGGGTGGATGGAGGGATGGAATGGGAGTTTGGGATTGGTAGATGCAAAGTATTACCTTTAAAATTGATAAACAAGGTCCTACTGTGTAGCACAAGGAACTATATCCAATTTCCAGGGATAAACCATAATGGGAAGAATACTAAAAAGAGAATGTATATATGTGTATAACTGAGTCACTTTGCTGTACAGTAGAGATTGGCACAACATTGTAAATCAACTCTACTTCAAAAAAATTTTTTCTAAATCCTGCATTTTGTATTCTTCTCTCCTCATGATTAATGTTTTTCATATTTTATTTTACATCTAATTTTTCTGTGTATCACTTAATTGTCTATTGTAGATACAGATGATTTTACTACCTCTGTCTTTAAGCTTCCTATTAGCTTTGTGTGTGTATTATTTCCTACCTTTATTTTTTGTTTGCCTTTACCAGGGAGATTTTCATATCCTAATTCTCTTATTTCTACTTGCATCCTTTTATTTTTTGCCTGGAGAAATTCCTTTAACATTTGCTCTTATGCTGGTTTGATGGTGCTGAACTCTTTTAGATTTTGCTTGTCTGTAAAGCTTTTGATCTCCCATCAAATCTGAACAAGAGGCTTGTTTGGCAAAGTATTCTTGGTTGTATGTTTTTCCTTTTCATCACTTTAAGTATATCATGCAATTCCCTTCTGTCCTGCAGAGTTTCTGTTGAGGTATCAACTGATAATTTTATGGGACTTCCCTTGTATGTTGTTTATTACTTTTCCCTTGATGCTTTTAATATTCTTTCTTTATTTTTAATTTTTGTCATTTTAATTATTATGTGTCTCGGTGTGTCCTTCTTTGCATTAATACTTCATGGGACTCTCTGTGCTTCCTGGACTTGAATGTCTGTTTCTTTTCCCAGGTTAGGAAACTTTTCAACTATTATGTTCTCAAATATGTTCTCAACTTCTTTCTCTCTTCTCCTCTCCTTCTCCAACTACTATAATATGAATATTAGTGTGCTTGATATTGTCCCAGAGGTCTCTTAAACTGTCCTCATTTCTTTTCATTCTTCTTTTCTTTTTTCCATTCAAGGGAAGTGATTTCCACTACTCTGTCTTCAGCTCAGTGATCTATCCCTCTGTATTATTTAGCTTATTGTTGATTCCTTCCTATGTTCTTTTTTTTTTTTCCAATTTCAAGTATAGTATTCTCTCTCTGTTTGGTTGTTTTTTATATTTTCTAACTCTGTTAAAAACTTCTAACTTCTCGCTGTGTACATACATTCTTCTCCCAAGTTCTTTTGTCATTTTTACAATCATTACTCTGTACTCTTTATTGTGTAGATTGCCTATCTCCACTTGCTGTGGTTCTTTTTCTGGGGTTTTATTTGTTTCTTCATCTAGAACATGGTACTCTGCTCCCTCATATTATATAAGTTGCTAATTGTATTTTAATGTATGTAGTAGGTTAGTTACATTTCTTAACCTTGGAAAAGTGGTCTTCTGTAGATGTCCTATGTGTCCCAGCAGTGCACTCCCCTCTTATCACCCAAGCTATATGCTCTAGGAATTCCCCTTAAGAGGGCTGCAAGGATACTTCAGTTGTGGTGGGCTGAGTATGTGGGTTGTCTGGTAGGCTTCTTTGGCCCCTAACCCAATTGGTTGCCAGGTCCTTCTTTGTGCAGATGCTGCTGGCTTTTGGTTGGCATGGCCTAGTCATGAGTTGGCTGGCTGCAGAACCCTAAGGGGCCCTGGGGCTAGCGCTGGTTCACTTGTGGGAGGAGTCAAGGTCCAGAAGACTCCAGGGCTCTTTCTTCCTCACTGTTGGGTGAAGCCAGGTTCTGGGGTTAGTGTGGGGCTACTGGTAGGCAGAGCCATATCCTGGGGTCTGGCCATAGGGCCCAGAGATCCCAGAACTTGTGTCAGATTGCTGGGGGGTGGCAGTTCTTGACAAAGTTGGGTATGGGTCCAGGGTAACCTGAAGTTGGTGTTGGCCAGCTAGTGGGTAGGCCCAGGCCCAGGTAGGGTCTGGCCTGATGTTGGTAGGCTGGATTGACAGGCTGCAGGATTGTGGTTTTCTTGCATCTGGTGTCTGGCCCCTGTTGTCTGTGGCTGGTCTAAGGGCTAGTGCACACTTCCTGGTGGGCAGGGCCAGTGCCTGCCCATTGATGGGTGGAAATGTGTCTTAGCCCTCTGTTGAGCAGGGCTCTGTCTAGAGGCGTGTCTAGAGATGGCTGTGGGCTCAGAAAGCTTTAGACAGCCTACCTGGTGATGGGTGGGGATGTGTTCCCACCCAGTTAGTTATTTGGCCTGAGGTGTCCCAGCATTTGTGTGTGAAGGCTGTTGGGTGGGGTTAGGTTTTGGCACTAATGAGCTAGTGGGATGATCCCATGATTGCTGCTGCTAGCAGCAGTGTACACAAGGTAGAAAGCTCCCAAATATGGCTTCCACCAGTGTCTATGTCCTCAGGGTGAGCCCTAGCCAACACCCCCCACCTCTCTGGGGGTCTCTCCAAGATCAACAGGTAGGTCAGGCCCAGGATCCTATCAAAGTACTGCCTTTGCCCTGGGTGAGATTTTGTGTGTGCCCTTTAAGAGTGAAATCTCTATTTCCTCCAGTCCTTTGGGACTTCCAAAATTAAGCCCACTGTCCTTTAAGACCAAATTCTCTGGGAGCTCATTTTACTGGTGCAGGATCCCCAGGCTGGGGAGCCCCACATGTGCTTCAGAACTCTCACTGCTATGGGGGGAGCTCTACACTATAATTATTCTCTAGTTTGTGGGTCACTCACCCTGGGATATGGGAATTGATTGAGTCTTCCCCTCTTACCCATCTCTTTGTGGTTTCTTCCTTATGTCTTTAGTTGTAGAAGATTTTTTCTGGTAGGTTTTTGTCTTATTCATGGATGGTTGTTCTGCTGATAGTTGTGAATTTTGTGTTTGTGAGAGGAGGTAAGCTCAGAATCTTTTTACTCTACCAAGTTAGCCAATCTTGCATGTGCCCTTTTGTTGTGGTGAGGCCTGCTACTGTGGGTGCATTGGTAGGTGGTTCTATCCCCTGGCCTGGTTGACTGCAATGTCATGCCTCCTGCAGTTGCTGTGGGCCCACTGGAAGTTGGGTAGGCTTTCGGCATCATTGGCTGCATGGTGAGGAACAACTTTGTTGCCACCCTGCTGGTGGCCAGCCAGGTCCACACACGGCCAAGGGGGGCATGAGTCTGGTGCTGGCCTGCTGGTGGAGAGGGCCAATTTCCTGCCTGGCTTTCTGTGTGGTCCTAGGTGACTCAGAGCTAGTGCTAGAAAGGCAGGGCCAGATCCTAACATAGTTGTTTGTGCAGCCCAGTGGCTCAGGTCCCTGCATGGTTGTCTGCATGGTTCAGGGTGGCCCAAGGATAGTAGCAGTCACTGGTAGGCAAGGCTGTGTTCCTACACTAGTAGGTGAGAGGGAAGATCCCAAAATGGTGCTTTCCAGCACCAGTGTTATTGTAGTTGAATGAGCTTCCCAAAATGGCTGCTGCCAATGTCTTTGCCACCAGGCATAGTCTCAGTTACCTTCTGCCTCTCTGGGAGGTTCTCCAAGATCAGCAAGTAGTCTGACCTAGGGTCTTTCCAAATTACTGCCTCAGCATTGGCACTCAGAGCATGTGAGATTTTGCATGCTCTCTTTAAGAGTTTAGTGTCTGTCTTCTATAGACCTCCAGCCATCTCAAATATAAGCCCTCTTGAGTTTCAAAGCCAGACATTCTGGGGGTTGTCTTCCTGGTGCAAGACCCCTAGGCTAAGGAGCACGATGTGGAACTTGGACTCCTTGCTCTTTGGGAAGGACGACTATGATTGTGATATTCCTCCCATTTGTAGGTCACCCAGGAGTGTGGGTCCTGACTATACCCCATCTCTGCTCTTCCCACCAGTTTCATTGTGGTTCCCTGTCTTTAGTTGAGGAAAATGTTTTCTACTAGGTCATTCTCATAGATAGTTGCTCTGTTTAAGTAGCTGTAATGTTGGTGTGTCCGTGGGAGGAGGTGATTTCAGGGTCTTCCTATTTCTCCATCTTGTCTTCTCTCCCTTTTTTATTTCTTATCTTTTAAAATCAAATAATTTTACTACAATATATCTCAATATTGGCCTTTCAGATTCATCTTCCCAGATATGTGGTGTGATTGTATAATATATGATTAAATTTGCTTTTATTATAGAAAATCTTCTCCAAAAATTAATTTTAGTGTTGAATTGAGAGAAGTGTCTTAACATTTGTTATAACTGTTTCTATCTAGTTGCTCCATTATGTTACCTTTCTTCTGAAGTACTACCTGTAGTTCTGAATTTGAACAGAAGGTATCAGTATAAGATTAAGGTGCTCTGAGTTTCCCCAGTGGCCAAAGCTGTGTGATATTGGACCAAGCTATTAATATCTCTTGCCCTCAGTGTAAACAATCTTCTAGAGAGAGCAGTAATTCTCAACTGTACCTCTCATGAGAATCATGAGGGGGGTGCCTGTTTAAAATACCAATTCTCAGGCTCTTAGACCTCCAGAAACTCCAAGTGTGAGACCTTGGAATAACTATTTTTAGTAAGTGGCCCTGGGTGATTTAGATAATCAGCAAAGTTTGGGAAAACACTGCCTTAGAGAAACAGAGCTACTGTTCAAAAGAATTTGCGTTCAGGAGCATCAAATAAGCTAAGATGTTTACTTTGTTAAATAGATATTGTTTCTTCAGAGCAATTTTAGATTTACAGAATAATTGAGAAGTTAGTAAAAGATTTTCCATATATTCCTCACCTATTTTCCCAGTACCTTTTTATTAATATATTATTATGGTGCATTTGTTACAATTAATGAACCAATATTGACATATTATTATTAAGTTCATAGTTTATTCAGATTCCCTTATTTTTTACCTAATGTGCTGATCCTATTTAAGGATACTTCCCTAGATACATTACATTTAGCAGTTATGTCTCCTTAGGCTGTTCTTGACCTGACAATTGCCCAAACTTTTCTTGTTTTTGATTACCTTGACAGTTTTGAGGAGTATTGATTAGGTATTGTGTAGAATGATCATCAATTAGGATTTGATGTTTTTTCTCATGATTATATTATGGGTTTGAGGGAGGAATATCACAGAGGTAATTCCACTTTCAACACATCGGATCATGGGTGAATACTATTAACATGATTTAGGACTGTTGGTATTAATCTTGATCAGCTAGATGAAGAAGGGTTTGCTAGGCTTCTTCATTATTAAGTCACTTTTTTCTTCCCCTTTTTATACTCTTTGGAAGGAAGTCACTCTGCACAGCCCACACTAAAGAAGTGAGGAGTTGTGTTCCCCCACCTTGAGAGTAGAGTATCTGCTTGAATTATTTGGAATTTTGCCATGTGACAGATATGTCTTTCCTCCACATTCATTCATTCATTTATTTAATCATTCATCAATTATTTGTTTATGTGTATGAGAATGAACTCATGGGTATTTGTTTTATACTCTAGGTTAAAATTAATTATTACTTTATTTTTTTTGTTGCTCAAATTGTTCCAGGTTTAGTCATTAGGAGCTCTTTCAGTTGGCTCCTTTGTCCCTCTGACATACATCAATCAATGTGGGATTTGTTTTTTTGATGATCACTCCCTTGTTTTCTGGAATTATAAGATTCTCCAGGTTTGGCTTATATATTTCCTGTTTCAATCTTAGAATCAGATATTTCTTCAATGTTTCCTATCTCCCTTTATTGGAGAATGGTATTAGAAACCAAGATTTGGGCATTAGGTGTACTCATTGCTCTTGGAGTGTTGCTTGCTTTAGGCCCTCTCATTTCTCCTTTATACTTTTGGTTGAATTCTCTAGTGAAACCATCTGTCACTGGTGATTTTTTAAGGTTACTGATCCAGTTTCTTTAATAAACATAAGCCTATTCAGATTATCTATTTTTCTATTGTGAGTTTTGATACTTATCCATCTTTCAAAGATTTGTCCATTTTATCTGAGTTTTAAAATTTGTAGGCATAGAATTGTTGATAGTATTCCTTCTTATCCTTTTAATTTCTGTGGTAACAGTAGTGATGACCCCTCTTTCATTTCGGATAATGGTAATTTATGCCTTTTCTATTTTTCTTAGTTAGCCTGGCTAGTTGTTTATCAATTTTATTGATCTTCTCAAAGAACCAGCTTTTTGTTTTATTGATTTTAGCATATTGCTTTCCAGTTTTCAATTTTATTGGTTCCTGACCCAATTAGAATCCTTTCTTTTCTTCTACTTGTATTAGACTTAAATTGCTCTTCTTTCTCTAGCTTACTAAAGAAAGTTAGTAGACACTTATATTATTGATTTTAGATCGTTCTTTTCTAATATATGTACCTAATGCTATATAAATTTTTCTCAATGCATTGCTTTAATTGCATGCCACAGATTTTGATGTTGCATCTTTGTGTCCATTTTTAGGAAATTATAATTTATCTTGAGAATTTTTCTTTTACTCATGTGTTGCTTAATCTCCAAATATTTTGGGATTTTCTAGCTATCCTATTTCTAAGGATCTCTAGTTTCATTCCATCATGGTCTGAGAACATAGGTTGTATGATTTTTCTTCTTTTCTATTTACTAAATTGTGTTTCATGGCTTATAATGCCATCTGTCTTGGTGAATATTCCATGTGATCTTGAGAAAAATGTGTATTATGCTATTGATGGATGGAATAGTCTGTAAATGTCAATTAGACCAAGTGGATTTGGTAGTGCTGGCCAGGCCAACTTTATCCTTTTTGATTTTCTGTCTGTTTGACTGATTAATTACTGTTAGAAGGGTGTTGAATTCCGGCCTGTAATAGTGGATTTATCCATTTATCCTTTCAGTTTTATCCATTTTTGCTTCATGTATTTTGATCATTTGTTGTTAGGTGCATACATATTTATGATTGTTTTGTCTTGTCATATAATTGATTCCTTTATCATTATGTAGTGCCCCTCATTATCCTGATGTTTCCTTGTTGTGAAGGTTGCTTTGTCTAATACAGCTACTAGATTTTTAAAATAGTGTTAGTATGAAGTATCTTTCTCCATTGCTTTACTTTAAACCCATCTGAATCTTTGTATTTAAAGTGTGTTTCCTGTCAACAACTATTGTTGGGTGTGTTGTTTTATATTTTAAATATAAATCCACTAAGACAAACTAAGTCTTTTTTGCATTTAGAAGAATTATCGTTATGGTTTGATTAATATCTTCCATGTTTCTGTTTTCTACTCTTTGCAATTGCTCTTTGTTTTTTAATTTATCTCCCTACTTTTCTTCCTTTCCTAGTTTTAATTGAACATTTTATGATTCCATTTTATCACTTCTCTTAGCATATCAATTATACTTCTTTTTAAAATAAGTCTGCTTGTGATGCTTGATTTTTATCTTCAGACTGCTTTTTCTTGCCTTTTTGCATGCCTTGTAATTTTTTGTTGAATGCTAGACATGATTTATTGAGTAACTGAGGAAAAAGTCTTTATTGTGAGGTTTTATGTTAATTTGGCCAAGAGTTAGACTGTGTTTAATGTGTGCTGCTACTTTATGTGCCAGATTTTTCAAATTCCTCTAGTATCATTTTGTCTCTCCTGCTGACCTTGGTCATCTACAATAATTTCTCCTTAGATAGAATTTGCATCTTCAAGCTCTTTAAGCTGTAATTCTGTTTTTATACCATTGGTAAGGTGTGCATATTTCAAAATTGTTCTTATTCCCCTTTCTCTAGCATTTCCATAAGCGTAATTTTCATGATTCTTTACTGTGAGAACCTGGTGGGCTTCCTGAAGGTAAAACCCACAAAAATGTGGGAGCCCCACTAATACTGCAGTCCCCAGGGGTTTCTCACTCTCAAGCTAGTCCATACTCAGCCTCTAGCATTTGTTATTATAAATAATTAAGCCTTCCTACCAGTTTTTTGCTCTAACAGATGAACAGGTATTCTGTTGCAGGTAAACAGTTATGTGATTTTCTGTATTCACCTGCCTCTCCACATTTCAGGGAGGTAATTTTCCCTGTGAACTCAATTCTCTGACGGGTCCAAGAAAAGTAGCTGATATTCAGGTTGTTCAAATTTTTTTGTCATAAGGATGGTAGTGATGACTTCAAATCTCTTTACATGTTAGAGTTAAAACCAGAAGTCTAATACTTTCTTTAAAGGTAGTGGATTTATTAACTTCTGGTTTATGAGGGATGGAGAATAAACAATTATTAAACAAAAATCCTAGATACGTACATACATTAACCTTTGAAATAAATGAAACTGGAATATTTCAAATATTGGTATTTCTTGTCTTTTCCTCAATATTTCCTATGGAATATCCTCCAAATTATACTGTTTTGTTCTAAATATGGCCTGAATCATCACACACACACACACACACACACACACACACACACAGAATGCACACAGAATTTCCTACATATATTTCTCACTTAATCCTCTCATAAAAGTGCTAATTTAAAAAAAAATAATTACGTAGCATAGATGACAAAGGCCCACTAAAATGTGATACATTTCTACATTTTATTTTACAGGATTATATGAGAGACTTCAAAGTCTAACCTTCAAAGAGTTAGCTTTCTTTTGTGAAAATCTTCACATTTCTAGTTAATATTTTAATAAAATATTGCACATAATTTTTATGGAGGAAACTCCACTGTTTTACATAAAGGTAGTTTTAATTTAGGAGAATTAAATAGTGTCTTGTCTTTTAGAAAAATTAGTCTAGTTGCCAAGACAGTAGGTAGGGTGCTAATATGTAACCTATAGGTAATATTCACTCAATGCACAGCTTTCTGAGGCACTAGGATTATAGTTGTGAAGAAGATTAGCACAATCCTTCCTCTCAGGGAGCTTATGCTTTAGGAAGACAATTATATGATATAGTGTGATGAAAGCTATAGTATTATGGTTCAGTGATATATATATATAATTACATATATATTACATATTACATAGATACATACACACACACACACACACATATATATCTCCAGAAATGAAAGAAGTTCATTCCAATTCCAAGAAATGAAAGAAGTTCGTTCAGTGTGGCAGGATTATATTCGAAGGGCAAGAAGTAGAAACTGGAGGGCTTCCCTGGTGGCATAGTGATTGAGAGTCTACCTGCCGATGCAGGGAACACGGGTTTGTGCCCCGGTCTGGGAAGATCCCACATGCCACGGAGCGGCTGGGCCCGTGAGCCATGGCCGCTGAGCCTGCGCGTCCGGAGCCTGTGCTCCGCAACGGGAGAGGCCACAACAGTGAGAGGTCCGCGTACTGCAAAAAAAAAAAAAAAAAAAAAAAAAGAAGTAGAATCTGGAGACATAAGAAATTTGAACTTTATTCCAAGACTAACAGGAAGAAACTGAAGGAGGCTGGCTAATCAGGGCTAATCAGTGACCAAAGCAGATTTATGCTTCAGTAAGGTAATTCTAACTGCTTTGTGAAAATAAATGAATTGCAAGGAGAATTTGGAGTCAGTGACACAGGTTAAGAATGTATAGTAGGAATCCAGCCTAAGGAAAATAGTACATTGACTCAAGAATATGGCATTAAGCATGAAGAATTATGGACACTTTCTAGAAATGGTTATGATGTTAAGTAACAGAACATGGTGATGACTGACTGTGTGGGTAGATGGAGAGGAAGTCAGGCAATGGTAATGTACAGATTTTTGGCTTGGTCAACTGGGAGACATAATTAATATACATTAAATAAAATAAAAATATTTGAGTAGGACACGTTCATTTTGCACATGCTAATTTGAGGTATCTGTGGAACATCTGGGCTTAGATAAATGACACTGGCAAGGCAAAACAAAAATGTATTAATTCAAAGAACTCATTAGTTCAAAAAGTTAAGTTGGTAAAAATATTCAGAATTACAGAAAAATTGGGTAAACTTGTATACAGATATTCTCAATATATATATCATAGAATCATTCCATTATGTCAGTACTGGTATTTATTCAAGCTCATTTGATGGAGCCTAAAATCTTTTCAGCTAATCTAACAAATAAAGTTAAATGTATTTTGGCTCCAAATTTTTATTCTTTCACTCTTTATGTTTGTACACACGATCATATTTGTTTCTGAACATTCCAGGACAAAAAGTACAAACTATTGACTTCAGGTACTCGCTAAAATCTGCATTGTAACAGATGGTAGAAATGTGGCCTATTCTAAAGAATTAATGTATGTTAAAATGATAATGTTGAAAAGTAGAAAATATTAAAGAATTACATATTTTAACTGGTAAAAATAATATATGCAAAAGAATCTATTGGACATTAGTTGATAATAATTAAATGGGTAGAAGTTTAGTAAACACTGAGCTTTCATTTAAATGAAATTTGATTAATTCAGCAGTCATTTATCTTGGCTAAAATCTAAGATGCTAAATATGTCTACTTTATTCATCTTTAACCAGGAGCCTGGGAAAGCCCAGAATGCTACAATCTTCTAACAAAGGAAAGAGGTAACTATTAATCTGAATACTTAAAACAGGAAAACAGTTATGTTTCTTTGGTTTATTTATATAGTAAACATCCTGAGATATTCCCTAAGATTAGAATGTAGATTATAGAACAGCCAGGTGTCTTGGCCATACATTCCAAGGTTATACAGAGTAGGATGAAAATGGAGTTTTTCTGAACATGCTTTAGTTAATAATATTTTATGTAATAATTTTATTTCAATATACCACTTAGAACACACTTGTAAACAATTCTCTCTCATTACATTTAAACAAGAAGCACTGCTATTTCCGAAAATTAAAAAACATCACAATAAAAATCAGGTCTTGGGCTTCCCTGGTGGCGCAGTGGTTGAGAGTCTGCCTGCCAGTGCAGGGGACACGGGTTCGTGCCCCGGTCCGGGAAAATCCCACATGCCGCGGAGCGGCTGGGCCCGTGAGCCATGGCCTCGGAGCCTGCGTGTCCGGAGCCTGTGCTCCGCAACGGGAGAGGCCACGACAGTGAGAGGCCCGCGTACCGCAAAAAAAAAAAAAAAAAAAAATCAGGTCTTCCAGTTTAAGGAATCGTTGTATTGTTACACAAAGAGAATGATTTTGCCAGAATCTTTGCTCACATCTTCAAGACCACATTTTCCTTAAATGTAATGTAGCATATGAAAATTTCAAGTGAAAAGGAACTTACATACATCTTATTAATATCATCTACAGATTTAGGGAAGACTTACTTTGTCAAACACTATATTCCATAAAAAAAGGAAAAAAGGACTAGAAAGATGTGTAAAAAGTATCAATAGTTTATCAAAATTATTTCCAAAAAATATGAATTGGATATTTAAATACATTAACAGATATATTCAGAAAAATAGGCAAAGTGTTCATTGTTATTCAGCATTTAACCAAAACTTTGGAAAAATTCTAATCAAAACACCAAATAAACACAATTTCACAAATGGTCTTGAAGATATGGATTTGAATCAAAGAATGTAAAAAAAGGTAAAAGAAATTGTGAAAAAAAGAGTTAATATTGACATGTGTCAAAACCAAATAATATACTGTAATAGGAGAAAAAGGGGCTTTAGAGTCATTCAGATTCATACAAATCTCTACACAGAAATATATATGTATATATATATGGAAACTTTAAAAACCTAAATGGAGGGAATATGCCATGTTTAAGGATTAGAAGACTTGATATTGAATCCCAAATAAAATCCAAGCACTTTTGTTGTGAAAATTGACAAGCTGATTCTAAGTGCATATGAAAAGGCAAAGGGCCCATAATGGTGAAGATAATCTTAAAGAAGAACAAAGGGGGAAATTTACACTACCGAATATTAAAGCTTATTATAAAACTAAACTATGTAAGACTATGTAGTACTGGTGCAAGGACAAACACAGATGGAACAAAATAGCACAGAAACAGACTCAAACATTTATAGACACAATATATGCGACAAAATGGGCACTGCAGAACAATGATGACAGGGTAGTGTTTTTAATAAATGAGTCAGAGTAAACTGGATATCCAAATGGAGAAAAACTGAATATTGTTGCAGCTTACCTTAGGCCATTTGCAAAAATTAATTCCAGGTAGATTATGGATATAAATGTGATAAGAAAAAAAAGTTTTTAGAAAGTAGTAACATAGAATATCTTCATAATCTTGCCGTATGCAACAGTGTTATTAAGGACAAAAAGCACAAAGCAAAACACTGTAAAACTGGACTACATTAAAATTAAAACTTCTCTTCATCTAAAGACATTATTTACAAGACAGAAAAGAGAAGGATAATATCTTTGCCATATATTCAACCAATAAGTGCTTTTGTCTTGAACATATAAAGAACTCCTAAAAATCAGTAAGAAAAAAAGACAAAACACTCACTTAAATAAGCACAAGACTGGAACAGGTACTTTCAAAAGAAGATGTCCAAATATCCAATAAAATATTTCAAGCTCATTAGTCATCAGAGAGATGCAAATTTAAGAACAAAATGAAGTACTACTAGACAACCAATCAGAATGGCTAATGTTTTTTTTAAGTTGAAAATACCAGTGGTTGTCAAGGAATGAAGCAACTGGAACTCTTACACACTATGTTTATAAACTATTTTGGGAAACTAATGAATTTTAAACACATGCTATCATATGATCTTACCATTCTACTCCTACGTATTTAACTAACAGAAATCTATATGCAAGTGCACTGAAATATATACACAAGAATAGCATTATTTGAAGTAGCCAAAATCTAGAAACAATCCAAATGCCCATCAACTTTTGGATGCATAGCATGTGATTCTATATAGAAAATAAAATGAACTGCTACACTGAATAACACGAATGAATCTCACAAACATAATGTTGAGCAAATGAATTCAGGCACAGAATAATATTTACTATATAGTTCAATTTATATAAATTTATAAAATAGGCAAATAATCTATAATATTAGAAGAATCTATAATATTAGAATATTAGAAGAATATTAGTAATCTATAATATCAGAACAACTATATGTATAATATAGTGGTTATCATTGGGGAAAAGTGGGAACTTTGAAAGGGAGAGGATCTAAGAGGCGTAGCTGAGGAGCTGGTAGGATTCTGTTTCTTGAGCATGGTGGTGTTTACATAGTTCTTTTTTTCATGTTTGTGAAAATTCATCAAGCTATACATTCATATTTGGGTGCTTTTCTGCACATGTTATACTTCAATAAACATATTTAAATATACATCCTATAAATGAAAAAATATATGAAATGCTATGTGGTTGCTTGAAATAAAATAGAACAAGAAATAATAAAAACATATAGTTTCAAAAATGTTTACATATAGGCAGTATACTGAAAAGAATAATCAACAAACTCCAAATAAGTAAAAGGATCTGGTTCAAATAGCCATTGTAAGGGGAAAAAGAACTCCTTTACATAGTATTTCTTGTGGAAAGCACCATCTACTAAGAATGTCAAGTAAAATAATAAACATCTAATTTGACTATATTTTGGCATTTCATATGAGGGTCTAAATTAAGGAAACTGCTCTCTTCATTGGTTGCTTTGTATTCTGGATGATTCTTTATGCAACTAGTATTAAAGAGACAATCATTAAATTCTGTACTACTGTCTATTTTATGGCTTTATATTGTTATCTGTAACTGGAAAATACAGAAAATAGTATTGTACAAAAAGTGTGGCTGAGGGAGATCAGCTCGGTGTTTTGTGACCACCTGGAGGGGTGGGATAGGGAGGGTGGGAGGGAGGGAGACACAAGAGGGAAGAGATATGGGAACATATGTATATGTATAACTGATTCACTTTGTTATAAAGCAGAAACTAACACACCATTGTAAAGCAATTATACCCCAATAAAGATGTTAAAAAAAAAAGTGTGGCTGAAATATCTATCCAGGCATTGTTGATCAAAGACTTTTAAGAAAGTAAAAAACACGTGACTCAATTGTAAAAATGTTCTTTCGTTTTTTTTCTAACCATAGTGTATCATATTTTTCAACCTTTGCAAGTAAATTTCAATGCTCTTTATTACTACCATTATTATGGTATGGAAAGTTAGTTCAATGTTAGCTGCAAACCCATGTTATATTTCACCTTTATGAAATATTTTTGTTGTGGTTGCAACAGAATATATTATGAATCATAGTCAGAAATGTCTTCCAAATAAATATTATGAAGTATTATTATATTTAAGGACTGTGTATATTTTGTATTTGGATTCCTATGTTTTAAGTTCTATAAAATGCCCTTCATAAAAATAAAATACTAGTTAGTCAATTTTTTTAAGTCTAAATTAATGACAATGTTTTAGATGGAGTTTTAAAAAATAGGCTTCTATATGTTCATAAAACATGTAAGATTATATTCAGCAGAAAACTTGATAAATATAAATGGATAATTTTAAATGATAGACTCAAATAGCTTTTTTTCCCTATGATGTTGATCTTAGCTACAAGATTACTTACTGTCTTACTCCTCAACTTTTCCAAGAGCTCTATCACTGATCTATGAAAGCGAGGAAGCCAGCCTAACTTTTTCCATTTTCAAAGCAGCCATAATTCTAAATATTTATCCTAACAGATCTCTAAGTTTTATTGCTGCCAACATACAAAGATGGTTGAGACATACTCAAATAATGTTGGAAAACATGCCCTGTGTGAAAAAACTAATTTAGTCAAAACAATTTTTAAATGGAGATAAAATACTAAATATTGACACTTGCTTTTTAACAATTATGAGGCTTGTTAAAATTTAACATAATTTTAACAATTATGATTCTGATTGAATCATTGTTAAAGTTATAACTAAATAATTAATAACTAGTGCCAGGAAGCCACAAAATATGTGAATTTAAGGGGAAAATGCTAAATCTTGTTAGAAGTAGCAAGTGTTAAGGTTTGACTGTAGTACGTGTCACCTAACTGATGCAGGTACTTTTGACAGTAAAGGACTCGGTGTGGCATCACTAAAGTTGGAACCAGCCTGGGATGAACTGCTGCTGCTACATTCACTGGACTTTCCAGGGTTCCAGGGTTCTCTGTTCTGGCCAATTTCCAAGCAGACAGGTGGCCAGTTTCCTTCTGTCATGTGAACCAAATCTCACCCTGAAGGTAACTTCCCACTCCACATTGTTAACAGAAGAGGGAGGTTAATTCTGTTTAAAATAAATGGCATTCTTTTACAATTATGCTATAAGCAGAATATCTGAAACCTTGTTTTTTTTGTTAACTTTCCTGGTTTTTCTACGTCTTAGACACAAAATTGATTATCATAAGAAAGTTTTATTTTGCTATTCTGTAACAGAAAGTGTTAAGCTGCTGTCTCTTACCTAGAAATCAAACTGCATGCTTGCTTGTTTACTTGGACACTTCCACCCCCAATCCAGAGCACTGGTGAACTTTTAGGTTCCTTCATGTTAAAGTCTAACTCTCAGCCTCATATGTTGCATGAAATTAATTACCATATCCTTCGTTCCAGCTAGTGTATCTATAGGAGAAAGTAAATTTTGCGATTATGTCGTATAATAGGAAAATAAATTTCACATACAAAAAGCGTAGGCTTTAATATTTTTTCTCATTGATAAAATGACAAAGTATAAAATCTCTAGAATCACTTCTACACATCTCAAATCAAAGACTGTAATCTAGAAATGAATCAAAATAAAGCCTACTTCATACTTGATTTTCATATTTTTTGCTATACTTTATCAAATCTAAGATACCTGTCAAAATTATAGTTTAGAATAATTTTGTTCTAATGTTCATACATTAAATGAAATATTATAATGAAATAAATATTTGATGATATTCTGTAAATTGATTTACCCTTATCAAAATTATGTCCACTCACAGAAAATAACTTTTACTCTAGTAAAATCTATAAAGTACCTCTTAGAATTCTGCAATACATTGGTTTTAATAGTTTCCCATCTAGATGATGTCTTTGAACATAAGGATAATACCTGTCACATAAGTGGTACATAAGAGGTAAAACACTGGTTAATGGATTAATGAAGTATACCTAGGTGTAATACCTGAGACTGCTTCACAGATTACATGCTCAGTACATAACGGCTGATTGGTACCTTGGTAAATAAGTATAAAGGATGGTATTAAGGGACTCAGAGATTGTTGGTGCTATTAGATCACTGTATGCTTCCTTTTAAAATACTGTTAGGATGTTTTCTTTAGAAAAATTGACAATTAAGGGTTTTATATATTTTTAAATGTCAGCAATTAATAAGAATGAAAAATTATTTTAGTTGACAATGTAGGATTTCTATCAAATTTACCATTAAATACAGCATAATTCCTGGAGAGTTATTCATGCTCCTTCTTTAATTTTTCACTTTTTTTTCTTCCACTCCTTCTAGGGTTATCTCTTTTAGTGGACAGGGGAATTATAAAATGGAGAGACTATAATAGGGGTTCTCATGACTAGGTTTTTATGCCACCACTTGCCTCACAATTTTCTCTAGTGACAGAAGTGACTCTGGCTAAGGAGCCAAAAGCCAATTTCACACAGATCTCCAGGGATATTGGACTTTGACGATTCTATTCCTGCCTGCTCCTGCCTGCCTTCTCATATGTCTCCTGGATAAGAACATAAAGAGAAAAATAAACTTAATAATCTACCCATAATTAACTCCTGCTACTCAGTATTGATTTATATTAATTATACTACTTGGTAAAAATGCCAAGGCCAATATATTTTGAACTTATGATCAACATGGTCAACAGAGTATCCGGAAGGAAACTTCTTTTTAAGCCTTCGTGTTATTATGCTTCCAATTGGCAAGATTTTTAAATAAACCAACGACTGAGGAGAAGCAGAAAGGAAATAGGATTAAATTAAAACATGTACAATTATTCAAAAGGAGTGATGGCAATTTTAAACCACCATCAACAGAAGTTTAACTTCGTACCTTGAAAGTATAAAAAGTTTCACCATTTTTCTGGAAAATGGAGTTGAAAGAGGAATAATTTGAACAAATTTGTTCAATGAAATCCTGTGAATCCATGAGATAAGTAACATTTGTCCTTTGAAAATTCAAGCAATGAGTAGAAAAAAATATAGTTAATGATTTTTTATTGGACGGAAGCTGGTTTAAAGAATTCAAGAAAGAAGTCACAGTATAAATTCTCTTCATGTTTAAGTAATTTATTTGATGTTCGCTACTTGTGTGTTCATTTCAATCCTCGACGCACGTTAACTGCCAGACATGAAAAACAGTGCTCAATCTAAGAGGCCTTAATGAGTGACAATATTTTTGAAATGTGCTTTATGAATACAAATATTTCCAAAGCAAAGACAGAAAACAATTGAATGTGTAGACACAATGAAATTCTGAGCATTTCTCTGATTTACAAAAGTATGCCTAGTTTTTGTTTATCACTAAATGAATAAAACCACTTTAAAAATATATGTGTGTGTATGTGTGTGTATACCCCCATACACACAGTACATAAACATTTCAAAGTGACAAGTTTTTAGTGCACTGCCAAAGAGCTACAATAACTGTCATCCATAGGCATTCACATGCAAACACTACTGGGCTAGTACACTACAGCAAACACGAGTTTTAGCTGAACTCCTTGGCAAAAACTCTTAAAAAATGGAAATAATAAAACAGAAATCTACTTCTCATCTGAACAATATAGAAAATAATGTCTTTTGCCATCTGAGTCATATATACACACAGTATTATCTAAGCTCAGAAAATAACTTCTTACTATACACACAACTGCAATGTACACTCAGCAAATGTTATCATTGGAAGAAAATGGGCTATGAGGAGATCTGAGGAATAGTAGCAGGAAGAGATCTATCCATTAAAAAATAAAAAGTAAGGCATGGTAAGGGCTGGAATGCACATACATGGGAGTGGACTGGGGAGAAAGTAAACAGAAAGTAACAGAAACCAATTAAAGTGGAAAACAGCAGCTAGTTATGACACAGGGATAAATCATGAAAGTTGGATGGGTGGGAAGTGAGAGGTGAAAATAATTTATCTTCTTTGTTTTAAGTTATTGATATATATAGAACTGTCAGTCACTAGCCAAAGTCCATTTAGAATGTGCATTTGCTAAAATGCCATGAGCCACAGAACAAACTTTGCCAAAACTACCACATAGGGTTGCTCTGAACAACAGTTGTGAAGATGTTCCACAAAATTCAAAATGCTACACTCATATAAGACAGACATTTCACACAATATTCAGCTTCAATCTTTCCTTCCAACTCTGAGAAAATGCAAACAATGAGCTCTCCAGACCACAGAGAGTAGGAAACCTTCTCTACTCCATTATCAGTTTCTTGCAACAGCAGACTCTGCAGTTACAGCAAAGTCTAACTCTGGAATCAGAGCAAAGATGGTGACAAATTGGTCTAATGAACAGGGATGCAGATATACCTGTGAGCAATATTTCCACTCCTGGCATTAGCCACAGAAATTCCTGGGGGGAAATAATTCAGTGGAGGGAATAAAGAGATTCCCTATCTTGCTACACCCTAACTCTCACAAACCTTGTCTGGACATGAACAGGATTAAATTATCCCAATTTCTTCTTTACAGTAGGAAGGATTGAGATGGTAAAAGGATTACATAAATTCATCAAAATATGTCAAAGCACATAGTATTTTTCTTTACATATTAAAAACTGGAAAAGATTAAAAGTCTCAGGTGTGTTAGCTATGTGTGTGCATTGCTATGATCCTTTGACAGCTAAGAAACTGAGGCTTAGTGAAATTAATTTATTCAAGGCCACTTATCCAACATGAATTTGACCATGGGTCTGTTTCATGTCAAAGTCCTGGCTGACAATTTCTACAACAGCAAAGCCTCCCATCATTAAAAGAGGTGTGGAAGATAAATGGGGAGCAGAGTCAAAACATTTTTTGCTACTTTTTTCTTTTCTTGTTAGTTCTACCTTTAAGAAACTATTTTGGCATTGAATAATATTTCTAACAAACTTTTATACATGCCTTCAACAGCATTTCTTCCTCCATTAATAGTAACTCTACAAGAACAATTCATGATATCAGAAGCACAGGTAATCATGAATTAATGCACCAATCACCAGCAGCTGCAAATATCACAAGAGAGAAAACCAGACATTATGTGCCACCTGCTAAAAGAACACAACACGACATATGAAACATTCCTATCCCCAAAATCATATTTCCATTCTGATCAAGTCTCTAGATCCAACTACCAAATTAAGGAAACAGAGGGTAGGGGAACTTAACACCACAGGGATGTAATTATCAAAACTTAAGACTGTGGCAAATGCTACATGTGAAACAACTTCCTTTCTTCAATGAATAAAATTGCAAGAAAAAAGACAACAGGGTAACATACAGATTAAAAAGACAGTTAAGAGGCTTACTGGGATTCTAATTGTTAAAAATATTAAAACAAATAGCATTTATGAGACAATTATAAGTTGGAACCCTGACAGTATCAAAGAACTACTGTTAACTTTAAGTATGATAATGGAACTGAAGATTTTTCCAAAAGAGCCCATGCTTTATAGAAACATATACTGCATATTTATGGTTGAAATGATGTGATATCTGGTATTTATTTCAAAATAATACTGGGAGAGAGTGAGAATGGAGATTATATAAACAAAAATGTACATGAATTGACAATAGCTGAAGTTGGGTGTCATATACATGAATGCTCATTCTACTATTATGTGTAGTTTATGCATGTTTGAAGAAAAGCACATGCAACATCACTGAAAAATGTCCTAATTTTTTTCAAGGAAAGAAGCATATTATCAAGGAATCATACAGTTGAAAAGACCTTAGAAACAATCTATTCAAACCACCTCATTTTATAAATAAGGAAATTAAGGCTCAGATAGGATAAGTGACTTGCTCAGGGTCACACAACCTGTCAGTTCCAGACTCAAGATCAGAATTTAAATCTCCAAACTTGTAGCCCAGGGCTCTGTTCTTTTTCAAACCTATAAGAAATAACTGCATTTAAACATTTAGTCCAGAATACTCTTAAAATTGAGTGTCATCAATAAAAGTAAGCCATGTGGCAAGGAATGAATAGAGTTTAGTTCATACCAAAAATGAGCTGCCAGTCACTGTGATAAGATCTGTTTCTTTCTGAGACCCATGGTTTCCTGCAGGATTGGAGAATGCAAACTGGGTTTCTTCCTCCTGTCCAAAGAAGTCAGAGTCAGGATGTACGTTCCATTCCGTTTTGGTTGGCGGCAGTAGTTCCGAGACATTGTTTTCACAAAGGGTGCTTGAAGGAGTCAGAGCATCTGTGTCTACTGTTAGCTTACTGCTGGGGGTCAAAGCTTGGGGCTCTTGACTCGAGGTTTTCACAGCCAAAGAGCTCAGAGATCCCAACGGCCCCGCACTTACACTTGAGACATCATCTGTATCTAAGGGACTCTGCTGAAAACCAGCGGCTGTCGTTCCAAAGAAGAGTGAGGTATCCAGACTTTGAGGAAGGTCACTGGTGGCCATCAAGGTCTGAGGGTCCACCGCCTGCCCTAAGGAATTATTATTATTATTAACAGGGAGTTTCCCTGCCAGAGTTGAGTTCACAGAAGCCACATCAATAGTCAAGATCCCAGAGTTCACCAATGCGGTGTCCAATACTGCAGCAGAACTATTACTGGGCACATCAGAGAAGAGAGACACAAGCTCTGCATCACTGAGGTCATTCTGCCCCTGGGTGGTAAGTTCACTGCTGGGCGTAAGAGAATTTGCAGCTCCTAGCTGAGCTAAGAGATCCTGGCGCAGGTTGTGCCTTTTGGCCATGTGGGTCTTCATGCTGTGCTTGGATGTGAAGAGTTTATTACAAGTGGAGACTGGGCATCGGCTTTTCCAAGTGTCCACATCCTGCAAGTGTTTCTTGGAGTGAATGTAGAGACTACTGCGAGCAGAGAACCTGGCACAGCAGCCTTCCACGGGGCACACAAAAGGCTTTGTGCCCAGGTGGGTTATGCTGTGGCCTTTCAGATGTTCGGCCCTCGTGAAAGATTTCCCACAGCCTTCTACAGGACACATGAACCTCCGGTCATCGTCGTGCTTCCTTTTGTGCCTAAGGAGTTTGGACATGCTGGTGAAGTTCCAGCCACAGCCCTCAAAGTCACAAAGGAAAGGTCTCTCACCAGTGTGGCTCCGAAGGTGAATTTTCAACCTACAAGCCTTGTCGTACTGTTTGCTGCAGCCAGGAAAGGAGCAGGAAAAGAGTTCCTGTTCCCTGAAGTGGGCGCGGTTATGGGAAAACAGGGCACTCACTGTGATAAACGTCTTCTTGCAGCCCGAAAATGCGCACTGGTAGGGTCTCTCAGGCTCGAAGTGGCTGCGCTGGTGGGCGCTGAGTTTGGCCTGCGTGGGGAAGGTCTCCTCACACACCTCGCATTTGAATGAGTTCTCCTGCTCATGGCCCTTCATGTGTGCTTTGAGGTTATACACCGTGGTGAAGCTCTTGCCACAGCCCTCTGCCGGGCAGCCAAAGGGCCTCAGTTTGTCGTGTGACTGCAGGTGCCTCTTGAGCTTGTACGAGGTGGTGAAGGTCCAGCCGCAACCGCCCAGGGGGCACTTGAAGGGCCGCTGGCCCTGGCTGCTGCTGTGCGTCAGCAGGTGCACCTTCAGTTGGTGCTTCTTGGCAAAGGTTTGTCCGCACTGCGCCTCAGGACACAGGTACAGCACCACGCCCTGGCCCGGGCCTAGCGGCCCGCGGGGACTCTCAGCAGCAACCGGGCCCTCCGCCTCCTCCTCGGGCGCTGGGGCGGGCGCGGGTTCGGCCCGCTCGGCCAGCAGGAGGTCGGGCAGCAGCTCGGGACAGTCCCCAGGCTGCGCGGCGTGCGGGATCCCCGCTTGCGGGGCGATCAGACCCCCGGGCTGCGGGGCAGGGGCGACCCCAGGCGCCCAGGCTGGCGGCGGGGGCGTGGCCAGGGTGAGGAAGCCGTTCTCGAAGCGCAACAGCAGGTTTTGTTTGTGAATGGTGACGGTGCCCGCGAAGGCCGCGGCGGGGCCCAGGACTGGGGCGGGAATCGGGGCCAGGGCCGGGACTGGGGCGCGGATAGCGGACAGGGAGCTGGGGCCCAGCGCAGGGCGGCCCTCGGGGTTCGCGCCGCTTTCGTGCCCATGGAACCGTGGGCCCAGCCCAGCCTCCTCCCTCCATAGGGGCCCTGCGGCCTGGCTGGCGCCCGTGGAATCTACGTCTCCACCCACCGGGTCCAGCAGCACCAGGAAGAAGTCATCGCCATCGCCGCCGCCGCTGCTGCCGCCGCCGCCGCCGCCGCCGCCGCCGCCGCAGCCAGCGTGATCGGGCCTCGGCACCAACGGGCTAGGGCCCGGGCCCGGGGAGGCCGCGCGGGCCACCTCACGCTGCCGCCCGGGCCCGCCATCTTGGGGGCCCCGGAGCAGCAGGAGGCGGCGCGCGGGGGCCTGGCCGGCCCGCGGGTCAGGACCTCCGTGGATCCGGCCGCCGCCCCCGGGGCTGCCAGCGCCGCCGCCCTGTCGCGACCCGCGAGCCGGGAGCAGCCTCGGGATTTCCATCTCCGCGTCCATGAGGCTCCGCTGGAACCAGAATCGCGGAGGAGGCGCGACCCCGCCCCCTGCCGCGGGCCCGAACACGTTCCTGAAAGGAAAAAAAAAAAAAAAATGTGCAATGCGCAGAAACTGGCCCTATCAGATATTAAAACGTGTTTAACGCCACCGTGATTTAAATATTCTGGTACTGGGTGTCTAGAACAGAATAGAAAGCCCAGGGGCAGAGCCTCGTATACATAAATAAGTTCCACAGTTAATATTAGTAGGAAATCAAGGAGGTTTTCCCAGATACAGGGGAAATGGTGCTGGAATGAATACCTTAGCTATCTATCTGCTAAATGCAACATAAATCGGTACCTCACTACCGATTTATGTACCAAAATAAACACACCCCCAGCCCCTCCCAGTGCTAAACATGGTGGTTAGCACTTATCCTGTATTAAACATTGTTTACTGGATGGATGGCTGGATTAATGGATGACAGAAAATTCCTGAGAGAATATGCTATGTGTCAAGATTAAACAACCATAGTGCCACCAATTCCTACTGAAAAGGTTGTCTTTTAAAAAAATTTCCTGGAAAGCTTCCATATCCAGAACTGTCTTGAGCAATGTCTTTAGGAAAATTTGTCGCATAGTTAAATTTTTTGTCCTGCTGGTGCAGAGACTAGATTGAGTAAGAGGTGGGGCCGAAGCAGATTAGCACTGTTCAGCCTAGAAATGCAAAGCCTGGAGGATGAAACAATTTATATTGAAATCTGGAGAACCCAACCCACTCCTGGGTTCTCCCTATAAGGTACACAACCTAAACCAACTCTGCTCTTCCACCATTGGTTGCACCATGGTAAATTTTATGTCCAATCTCACAGCATGATGAGGACATTCTTCAGCTTACTCTAGATTCTCCAGCACACGGAGGTCTCTGGACAAGAGTACTAGTTAAATGTGATAAGGTTAAACCCTAAGTTACTGCAGTGGACTCTCCTGAGAACAAGGCACAGATGCCTTTTGCATGCCCAATAGCCCCAATGTGCCTGCTTGCATTTAAGTGTGGTGGCCTAGTCTCACTGTAATGTATTTGGCCTATGATGCCTAATGATCTTATTAATGTTGATGATGATCCTTCAATTTGTCTGTCATCAGTGAGTTGGGAATTGATATAAATACAGGGTGAATTAATCTGGCAAGAGAAAGGTTTAGAGTGATGACTAGATTATGGGATACCTATAGTTTAAGTAATCCCTTCTTTCCCCTCTTTTAATGATAATGGACACTTGCTGATCTCTTGATTAAAAGATCAAGTTTTTCATCCATAACAATTCAAGCCTCATCAAAATTTCTACATCACATATTTTTCTTTCTATTACATTTTTTGGAGGAAACATTTTTTTCAAATCTGAGGTATAGAGGAATGCATAAAATATATCTGCCAGGTTTAGATAATTTATAAAAGCAAACACCCGTGTAACCAGGACGAAGGTCAAGAAATAGACCATTGCCAGCCTTCCAGAATACATCCACTGTATTCCTCTCAATCACAAACCATACCCTCCCCTATAGATATAGTCGTTATCTTGACTTTGTGATAATCATTTCAGTGCTTTTTTTTTAATATGACTTTCCAACTTTTGTATGCATCCCTAAACAATACAGTTTATATGAAGTTATATCAACAGAATCATGCTGCATGCTCCCTTTTATGGCCTGCCTCTTTCACTGTGTATCATATTTATTTGAGAGACTCATCATGTTGTTCCTAGTAGCTGTAGATCTTTTGTCTCCATTGTTGACTAGCATTCCAGTGCATGATTTTAGCAAAGTGATTATGATATGATTATTTCATTCTACACTGGATGAACACTGGGTTCATCCAGGGTTGTTTTTAGCTTTTTATTATGAACAATGGTACAATGAACATTCTTGGACATTTTTCATGGGACTCATGTTTAAAAGTCTCTTGGGTATACATGCAAGAACAGAATCACTGGCCCACAGAGTATGCGTATCTTCAGCTTTTCTACACGATGCCAAATTGTTTTCTATAGTGGTTGTACCAATTTACAATCCCACCAGTAACACAGAGAGTTCCTGCTCCTGCACATCTTCATCTACACCAAGTATTGCCAGAATTTAATTTACTGTTTTTTACCACTACTAAGTTTGGGCACATTCTCATGTTTATGAACCTCTTGGATTTTCTCTTCTGTGAAAAGCCTGTTCATGTTCAACTCTTTCACCATTTTTCTATTCTATTTTCCATCTTGTCTTTACTGATCCAATGAGTTTTTTATGTGTTTTAAATACCAGTCCATTGGTGGTTATATGTGTGGCCAAAATAGTCCTTTGCTTTGTTGTTTGTATTTTCTCTTGCTTTATGCCGTGCTTTGTGAACAAATCTTAGTTATAACATACTTAATTATAACATAGTCAAATTTATCATTCTTTTCCTTGTGGTTAGTGCTTTTCTGTTTCAAGAAATCTGTCCCTGCCCTGGGGCAATGAAAATATTCTCTATATTTCCTTCTGAAATATTTGTGGTTTTGCCTTTCACAGTTAGGTCATAATCCACCTACAAGTGATGTTTGTGTATAGTGTTGAGTAGGGTTTCATTTTTTTTCTTCATGTGGATATCTGATTGTCTCAGTGAACCACTTATTGAAAAGTCTGCCCTTTTACTCTTGATTTGCAGTGCCACATGTGTCATAAATCACGCATCTACCTATGTATGGGCTAGTTTGTGTGCTCTCTATTAAGTACCATGGCTCTATTTATCTGTCCATTTTAAATACCACATATCAATATTAATTACTACAGATCTATAAACAATTCTGATCTTTGGATAAGGCCACTCAATTCTGCCTTGTTCTTCAAGAATGTCTAGGTTATTTTTGGCCTGTCTCAACTCCACTTATATTATCAATTCATCAGAAAAGTTTCAACCAAAATCTTGTTTGAGGTTCTAATTAAGATTACGTTGAACTTTTAGATTTGACTCCTTGTCAATAATATGGAATGTTATTGAATAGATATGGTCTATCTCTCCTTTTAATAAGAACTTCCTTAATGTGTCCCAATAATACTTCATATTTTTCCTATAAGAGGACATTTTATCCTAGGTACTTCATATTTTGCAAATACTGCCTTTGAAATGTTCACTTTGTAAATTTGTTGCTGGTAAATAGAATACAATTGGCTTCTGTATATTGATATTTTATCCTACAAACAGCTATCTAAACTCTTTTATTGATTCTACCAATTTGAAAATACCTGTAGAATATAGTGTACACAATCATGCCATCTGCAAACAATGCCAGTCTTACTTCTTCCTTTCCGAGCATTTTATTCCTTCTTTTCCCCCTTACTACTCTTTCTGGGTGTTAGTGGACATTCTTACTTGATGCAGCTCTCAAAAGAAGGCTTTCAGTAATTCCAGGAATGATATTTGCTGTAGGTGTTGTGTTCTGTAGCAATCTGAATCCAATCAGGATATGGAAAGTACACAGTGGACAGGGGAATTTTAACATAAAGTGAAGCATAATGTTTAACAAAAAGAATTATTAAACTATGACAAATGTAGAATATATAAGATATAGGAAAACTCTATATGGTATCCTGGGCCTGAGGGAGCATACCCAAGGAAAGACAAACTTGGAATGCAGGTCCCTCCCCAAGACTGGAGGTCACACCTCATTGGAGAAGGTGTAGGAGAACCTACTGGATGGCAGAGAAGTTTTCTGGTTTGCCAGCACCAGAGCAGGTCTGCAAAACCACAGCTGGTCTACAGTTGCAAGGTAAGCAGGAAGGTACCCTCTGGAGCACATCAGTGTGGACAAGCCACTGCTGGTGGCCAGCATGTAGACGTGTAGTAGGAGCAAGGGTCCTGGTGGGGTTGGAGGCCTGGAGCTAACAATGTCCTATACATAGGATCTGGAGGGCCTTGGTGTTGTAAGGGCTGCAGCCTTGGGAGAAGTGCAGGAGGTAACGTTAGTGGTGAGGTGGGGTGGGTCGGGAGAGCAATCAATTAGAGGAAATCAGCGGGTAGGTGGCTGGCTTGGAGCACAGGATGTCCCTATGAAGAGGGCCACAGAAAGCCAATGACCAGGCTACACTCGATAGGACAGTTGTTCTGGGTACATGCTTGGGGCCGAGCACCTAGGATATCCTTACACCCACACTTCTGACAGCCAGAAGTCACAGGAGAGCCACTTTCTCCTTCAGTAACATTTTGATCACTTTGAAGGAGAGATGCTTAAGGTAATTCATCCATTATCAGAGAGAATATATTAAAGGGTGAATTTAGAACAGGGAGAACATTAACAACTGGCTTCATATCCTTTATCAGTTTAGGGGGGTCCCTTCTATTGTTACCTTGCATGAATGGTAGGTATCATCATATTGTTTCTCTGGTGAATTAATGATTAAAGCAGCAGGACTGGCCACTTCCAGAGTTTTAATAGACTGCTTACAATTCTTGTTGGACCCACGGTTCCCTGGCCTGAAATGAGTTTTGCTGCAAAACCCAGGCTCTGGCACAAAAGGGTGTCATGGGGGTAGGACAGAGAGCCTGTGAACTCCGCATTCTGGTCCTACCCAGGGCTTGTCTGCTCTACCTGCAAGGAGAGCCTTGGTGTGTGGTGAGATTGCCTCTTCCACCATGAGTGTGCATATCACATGTTCTCCTCAGGAATCTTCCACCATGAGTGTGAATATCACATGATCTCCTCAGGAATAGACTAGTTTATACCTGAAATGTTGCTCTACTCTCTTGGTAGCTGTACCTACCAAGATGAAGATGCTTGGATTCCATTTAAAGCCATGCTCATCAGAGCCCTGTCCATGGAGGAGCAGGGCAAAAGATTCCTGTGTTAGTCTTACAAAGTGTACGTGTTTACCAGTGGTGGCAATTTGAGTGCTTTAATTGCACTTTTCTCGATGGCCTTTAGGCTCCAAAATGGACAAAAATTGATGGGGGAAAATGGCACATAATTTTGCCATTCCTAAGTGACAAATGATCTATTCTTTAGTGGTTGGACTGGCATCTTATACTGGGAAGGAGAGACAATTTAATTTTTTTTAAAACTTTTTCCTTCAGTGTGTCCATATTCAATAGATAGAATAAGATACCACTAAATCCAGAGGAAAAATACTTTTTTTAATAATTATTATTTTTTCTAATAATAGTTGCTCATCCTTGGAATCTTGTACTCTCTTCCTAGTACTTCCAATGTATAAAGCATATTCACTTCTGTTCAGAAGCCACACAAGACAAATTAACCCACAGCCTTCTGTTCTCACGCAGGACTGGGCTGGCCTCCTATCCCCGGCACCCTGAGATCTTGAACAGGAGGACCTGAATATGAACAGCAAGTTTATCCTTTAAATGCTGGTTGGACCTGCTGCCCGGGCTCTCTTAACTGCCACCCTGACAATGATGAGACACAAATGTGAAATCTGAAACCTGCTCACTAACAAGAGGAGCAGCTCTCTAGGCCTGCCACTTGGGAAGCTGTCACCACCAGGCATCCAAGCAGGCAGTCTCACTTCGTAGAAATCACTGAGAACCAGGTTTTGTGGAGATAACACACCTCTAGTCTGTCGTTTCTGAAGGTGGGCTGTGTAGCTGCAGCTGCTGTGTCTCTCCCTGCAGGAGGAAGTTGAACTTGGGAGCTCCCCACGAGGCATAGGCTGGGAGGGACCCATCAAGGCTCACATCTTCCCACTGACAACCAGAATGACCCCACTCCTGAACCCCAGCAAAAGAGTAAGAGTCCCCCTGCTGTGTAACCGCTCAAGGATACATTCTTATTCGCTTTGTCCCTCGCTTCAACCTGCTGTGCTCTGGCTGAGGATGCAGAGCAAGAGCTGAGTTTTAGTAGTTCCTGAAAATTCACGTAGTTGTTTCTCCCTGGTTCAACTGAGAGAAGAGAGGACGGTGCCAGGGTACACCCTGTCTTTACTCCTGGGGGCCAGCTCTGCTTTGGGCGAACTTGACAACTACTTAACCACAGAAACCTTCCCCATGCCCTGCATCTGTTCTCAGAATATAATACAGTTTCTGAGGATGCCCAGGCTTCCTTACATTAAGCTCCAGTTTCCCCTCAAGAATTGTATGGGTGAGAGAGTTTTCATTCACTCTCCCTTTCTTCTTACTACAAACACCCCAAACCACACTCAGGGATTGCATGGCCACTCCAAGACTTCACCCAGGTCCCGATTCTCTGCCATCTGCAAGCTTGGCGCATTCTGACTGGCTCAGAGGAATTTGATCTCAAGAAAAGTACTCATGGGGGCAATCCTCTCCCTAGAGAGGATCTCTCTGGGACCAGAAAATGAACCAGGGACTGATGGCCTGAGTGCTCCTCTGGAAAAATTTTCACTGTCTGCCAACAGAGGACATCGCTGAGAGGGACTGTCCTAGTTATCTGCTCAGCAGGGAACATTGAGGACCTGACCCTCTGTCTTCCTTATCTGTTGGAAGTTTAACCCTCTTCATATCCTGACGATGGTTTAGCTTCTCAGAACGATACATGCTATATTTCACTCGTGAACTGGTGACGATGGGAAGAAAAAAAAATGAAATCGCCATCTATCCACATTTATTTTCAACTTCTGTTCATTTCACTGTTGTCCTCACCTCCCTCATCCCTCTTTTAGGAGTTTGCTCCCCAGGGCCCCACACCACAGTTAGACAGCCTCACATGGGTCTGGGCTTTGGATTTGAGTTCTCTGTGAGGTAAATTTTGGACTCAGGCTCAGCACAGAGGGCAGGGCCTAGAGTGAAAAGAGGTTCACAAGCCAGATTGCTACTTTGGTCAAAAGAAATCTTTTCCTTGTAGCCTGCTCAGCAGGAGGGTCACTGGTTTTCATATCATTTATCCCGCACATGCAGACATAACATGCTTGCTTCAAGGCCCAGTGGACTCATATAGTGAATCTCCAGAGTAATGTATGACAATTTTACTGAGACTAGAGCTGCCACTGACCATCTTTGACACAACAGGGAGCAAACCTGTCTTACCATATACAGGTGTACCTTGGAGTTATTGCAGGTTCTGTTCCAGACTACCACAATAAAGCAAATATTAATAAAGTGAGTCACACGAATTTGTTGGTTTCCCAGTGCTTATAAAAGTTATGTTTACGCTATACTGTAGTCTATTAGGTGTGCAATAGCATTATGCCTTAAAAAATATACATACCTTAAATAAAAAATACTTTATTGCTAAAAAATGCTAAAATAAATGTTTTCTTCCTCCTCAGCATCTCCCAGGCTCTCCATGCCCAGGCTGAGGATTGTTCCCAACCACTGGCTGCATTTTGTCTCAGCAACTTTTGCACATGACTTACCTTTCCAAGAAAGAAGCACTTCCCCAAGTCTACTCTGGGCTGGTATGCAACCTTAGAGTGGGGTCTCAAGGGTTGAAGAGGTATTGGGAAAAAGAGCTGAGGACAGAAATTGGTTGAAATTTTCTGGTAACAGAACCCAGTTAGTGTGTTTGAGTAGTTGACTTATCAAGTGATATTTGCAATAACTGCTCATCGCTTTTACATTTTCCCAAAAGCAGGTTCCTAGTCCAGAGTGTTCCTTAAATATCAGATTTCTGACCCATAATTGTGCCTACAAGTGGTTCACATCAGAATCGGACAGGCTCCTGGACCATCAAACTGAAAATCAGGACCGTACTTGAGATGCACATTGCTAATACTGAAGAAAAAAAGTGTATTTATAGTGTATTTATTTATTTATATTTGTAAAATATGACTGAGAATGCAAAATAACAACATCACATTAATACAAATAGGAAAAAAATCTTGACTATTTTGATTTTTTATTCACTTTAGAGGAAAGCTAATTGGCTAATAAGTTGACAAGTGCTTTGCAGGCCTTAAATTATTTGAAGGTTCTTTGACTCCAAACATGTTTTTACATTCCTTAAAGTTTACTTTTAACTTTATTTTTTTTATTTTTAACTTTATTTCAAATCTCTAAGGGATTTGAGGAAATATGGCAGAGTAAAAGGACCTTGAGCTCACCTCGTCTCATTAGAACACCAAAATCACAACTAACTGCTGACCAACCATCAATAAAAAGACTGGCACCTACCAAAAATTATCTTCTACAACAAAAGACATAAAGAAGATACCCAATGGACTGGTAGGAGGGGAGCAGTCGCAATATAATCAAATACCAAACACCCCAGGTAGGTGACCCACAAACAGGAAAATGATTATATCACAGAAATTCTCTCAGTCTCCCCAGCCTGGGGGTCTGGCATCAAGAAGAGGAGCTCCCAGAGCATTTGACTTTGAAGGCCAGTATTGCTTCATTGCAGGACCTCCATAGGAATGGGAGAAACAGAGACTCCACTCTTGGAGGGTGCACACAAGGTCTCATGTGCACTGGGACTCAGGGCAAATGCAGTGACTTCATAGGGTCCTGGCCCAGACCTACCTACTGGTCTTGGAGGGGCTCCTGGGGAGGAAGTGGGTGGCTGTGGTTCTCTCTAGGGTCCTAAACGCTGGTGGTGGAAGTATTAGGGAGTGTTCATCTACTTGAACTCTTGCTGGAGGCAGACATCTTGCTTGGGTAATTAGCACCTAGACCTGGCCCCACCCAATAACCTGTAAGAGCCACTGCTGGGACTCCTCAGGCCAAACAACTGACAGGACAGGAACACAACACAACCCATCAGAAGACAGGCTGCCGAAGGACTTCCTGAGCCTACAGCCACCTTTAGACACACCCCTTAACAAAGCCCTGCACACCAGAAGGCCAAGAACCAACTCCACCCACCTGTGTGCAGGCACTGGACCCTTCCACCAAGAAACCTGCACAAGCCACCAGACACACTTCACCCACCAGGGGGCAGACACCAGAAGCATGAAAACTATGTTCCAGCAGCCTGAAGATCCAAGGACACAAATGCAGGTCAGAACCTAACCTCAGGCCATCTGGTCCCTGGCCCTTGGGTGATGAGGGGGCAGTGTACTGCTGGGACACATAGGACATCCCCTATATAGGACCACTTCACCAATGTCAAGAAACATAACTAATCTTCCACTTACATAAAAATACAAATAGAAATTTAGACAAAATGAGACAGCAGATGAAGATGTTCAAGATGGAGGAGCAAGATAAAACCCCAGAAGAACAGCCAAGTGACATGGAGATAGGCAATCTACTGAAGAAACAGTCCAGAGTAATGATCATAATGATGATCCAAGAACCTGGGAAAAGAATGGATGCACAGAGAGAGAAGTTACAAGAAGTTTTCAACAAAGAGTTACAAAATATAAAGAATAAGCAAACAAAATTGATGAATACAATAAGTAAAATGAAAAATACACCAGAAGGAATCAATAGCAGTATAAACGAGGCAAAAGAACAGATAAGTGAGCTGGAAGACAGAGTGGTGGAAATCACTGCCGCAACACAGAATAAATGAGAAAAGGATGATGAGAAATGAGAACAGTTTAAGAGACCTCTGGAACAATGTCAAATCCTCCACCATTTGCATTATAGGGGTCCCAGGAAGAGAAGAGATAGAGAAAGGTCCTGAGAAAACGTATTTGAAATGATCATAGATGAAAACTTCCATAACATGGGAAAGGAAATAGTCACCCAAGTCCAGGAAGCACAGAGAGTCCCAGGCAGCATTAACCCAAGGAGTAGAACACCAAGACATATAGTAATCAAATTGAAAAAATTAAAGACAAAGAGAAAATATTAAAAGCAGCAAGGGAAAGGCAATGAATAATATACAATGGAATCCCCATAACGTTATCAGCTGATTTTTCAGCAGTAAGTCTGCAGGCCAGAAGAGGGTGGCACAATATATTTAAAGTGATAAAAAGTAAAAACCTACAACCAAGAAATATAGATAAATGGAACAGGATAGAAAGCCCAGAAATACACCCACACACCTGTGGTCAATTAATCTATGACAAAGGAGACAAGGATATACAGTGGAGAAAAGACAGTCTCTTCAATAAGTGGTACTGGGAAAACTGGACCGCTACAAGTAAAAGAATGAAATTAGAACATCTTTTAACACCACACACAAAAATGAAGTCTAAATGGATTAATGACCTAAATGTAAGACCAGATACTATAAAACTCCTGGAGGAAAACATAGTCAGAACACTCTTTGACATAAATCACAGTGATATCTTTTTGGATCCATCTCCTTGAGTAATGGAAATAAAAACAAAAATAAACAAATGGGACCTAATTAAACTTAAAAGCTTCTTGCACAGCAAAGGAAACCATAAACAAAATGAAAGGACAACCTACAGAATGGGAGAAAATATTTGCAGATGATATGACTGGCAAGGGATTAATCTCCAAAATATAAAAACAGCTCATGCAGATAAATAGCAAATAAATAAATAATTTGAAAAATGGGTAGAAGACCTAAATAGGCATTCCTCCAAAGAAGACATACAGATGGCCAAGAGACAAAAAAAAAAAAGGTACTCAATATCACTAATTGTTAGACAAATGCAAATCAAAAACTACAAGAGGTATCACCTCACACTGGTTAGAATGGCCATCATTAAATTTCTACAAATAATAAATGCTGTAGAGGGTGTTCAGAAAAAGGAGCCTTCCTGCACTGTTGCTGGGAAAGTAAATTGGTACAGCCACTATGGAGAACAGTATGTAAGTTCCCTAAAAATTCTAAAAATAGAGCTACCATATGATCCTGCAATCCCACTCCTGGGCATATATCCAGAGAAAACCATAATTCAAAAAGACACATGCACCCCAATGTTCATTACAGCACTATTTACCATAGCCAAGACATGGAAGCAACCTAAATGTCCATCAACAGATGAATGGGTAAAGATGTGGTACATATATATGATGGAATATTACTCAGCCATATAAAAGAATGAAATAATGCCATTTGCAGGAACATGGATGACCCAGAGATACTCATACTGAGTGAAGTAAGCCAAACAAAGACAAATATCATTTGATATCAATTATATGTGGAATCTACAAAAAAAATGATACAAATGTACTTATGTACAAAACAGAAATAGACCCACAGACATAGAAAACAAACTTATGGTTACCAAAGAGGAAAGGGAGGAGGGACAAATTAGGGGTTTGGCGCTAACATATGCACACTACTATATATGAAATAACCAACAAGAACCTACTGTGTAGCACAGGGAGCTATACTCAATATTTTATAACAACCTATAAGGGAAAAGAATCTGAAAAGTAATATATATACACATATATATATATGTATATATGTATATATATATATATATATAAAACTGAATCACTTTTCTATACACCTGAAACTAACACAACTTTGTAAATCAACTATGCTTCAATTTTGAAAATTAAATAAATGAATACATATATAAATAAATAAAATAAAGACAATCCATACGTAAATTTTCATGAAGCCCTAACCACAATCATAAGAGTGACCATGTTGATCACCTCCAAAATTTCTTTATACCCCTTTTTATTGCTTTCCTCTCTACACCTCCCCATCCCTACACCTAGGCAACCACTGATCTGCTTTCTCTCACTATAAAGTAGTTTGAATTTTATTGAACTTTATATAAATAGAATCATACACCATACACTCGTTTTGTCTATTTTAACTCAGCGTAATTATTTTGAGATTTTTTTCATGCTCTTATTTAAAGCAATGAACATTTTTTTTTCTTGTTGTGTAGTGTTTCTTTGTATGGCTATTTGGGATGTTGTCAGTTCTTGACTATTACATATAAAACTGCTATTAATATTGATGTACAAGTCTTTGTGTGAAACTATGCTTTCATGTCTTTTAGTTAAAATCTTAAGAGTAGCAATATGGTAAGTATATGTTTAATTTTAAAAGAAACTGCCCAACTGTTTCCAAATGTCTGTAACCAAATGTACTCCCATCACATGTTCAGGAAGCCTTCATATGGTCAGTCTTTTAAATATGTTTTAACGTTTATTTTTATTTTTTTTATTTTTATGCGGTACACGGGCCTGTCACTGTTGTGGCCTCTCCCATTGCAGAGCACAGGCTCCGGATGCACAGGCTCAGTGACCATGGCTCATGGGCCCAGCCGTTCCGCGGCATGTGGGATCTTCCCGGACAGGGGCACGAACCCGTGTCCCCTGCATCAGCAGGCAGACACTCAACCACTACGCCACCAGGGAAGCCCAAAGTTTATTTTTAATTGAAGTATAGCTGATTTAAATATTATATTAGTTTCAGTTATACAGCACAGTAATTCAGTATTTTGCAGATTATACTCCATTATAGGTAATTAGAAGTTAATGGCTATAATTCATTGTGCTATACAGTGTATCCTTCTTGCTTATCAATTTTATATTATACATTTTAGTTTATATCTGTAATCCCATGCTTGTGATTTGTCCCTCCCACCTCCACTCACCCCTTGGATGACCACAAGTTTGTTTTCTATGTCTGTGAGTCTGTTTCTGTTTTGCATATACACTCACTTGTGTTATTTTTTAGATTCCACACGTAAGTGATACATACAGTTTTTGTTTACTTTGACTTATTTCAGTAAGCATAATCTCTAGTTCCAACCAGGTTGCTGCAAATCGCAGAATTACATTCTATTTTTATGGTTGAATAATATTCCATTGTGCGTATGTGTGTATGTGTGTGTGTATATATATATACACCACATTATATACATATATATTTAATATATATATACCACATCATATGTACATATAATTTATCTACCACATTATATATATATATATATATATATACCACATTTCTTAATCCAAACATCTGTTGATAGGCACTTGGGTTGTTTCCAGTCTTGGCTACTTGACTATTTTAAATAGTTCTGTTATGAACACTGGGGGTCATGTAACTTTTCAAAGTAGTGTTTTCATTTTTTCAAAGTATGTACACAGCAGTGGAATTGTTGGATCATATGGTAGTTCTATTTTTAGCTTTGTGAGGAACCTCCATACTGTTTTCCATAGTGTCTGCATCAATTTACATTACCACCAACAGTGTGCAATTATGTTTTTTTCTCCACGTCCTCTCCAACATTTGCTATTTGTAGACATTTTGATGATAGCCATTCTGAAAGGTGTGAGATGATATCTCATTTGTTGTTTTGATTTGCATTTATCTAATCATTAGTGATACTGAGCATCTTTTCATGTGCCTCTTAGTCATCTGTTCAACTTACTGGAAAAATGTCTACTCAGGTCTTTTCCCCATTGTTTTATCATTTTTGTTTTGTTTTGTTTTGTTTTTTGTTTTTTGTTTTTTACATTGAGTTGTAGGAGCTATTTGTATATTTTGGATATTAACCACTTGTTGGTCACATCATTTGCAAACATTTTCTCCCAGTCTGTAGGTTTTCTTTTTGTTTTGTCAATGGGTTCCTTTGGTGTACAAAAGTTTTTAATTAGATTTGGCGTGTTTATTTTTGCTTTTGTTTCTTGGTTGGCAGTGTTTTTTTCTTTCTTTCAGCACTTTGAATATATCACCACACTCTTGGCTTGCAAGATTTCTGCTGAGAAGTATACTTATAGCTTATGGGGTTATCTATATATAAACATTATTTTTCTTGCTGCTTTTACAATTCTTTTTATGTTATGCAGTTTTAGTATAGTTTGTCCTGGAAAATATTGTTTTGGGTTGAAATTCTGAGAGGACCTATTAGCTGCATGAACTTGGATGTCCACATCTTTCCCTAGATTTAGGAAGGTCTTAGCCATTTTTTAAAAAAAATAAGCTTTCTGTCCCTTTCCCCCTCTCTTCTCCTTCTGGGACTCCAGTAATGAGCAGATTGTTCCTTTTTATGGTATCCCATAATTCACATAAGTTTTCTTTACTCTTTTCATTCTTCTTTTTTTCTTTTTGCTCCTAAGACTGGGTATTTCCAGTGACCCATCTGCTACTGCACTAATTCTTTTCCCTCATTGATTGAATCTGCTCTTGAAGTTCTCTATTGAATTCTTCAGTCATTTTATTCTTCAACTTTAGTATTTAATTATTTTTAATGTTTTACTATTTCTTTGTTGAACACTCATTTTGTTCATGCATTGTTTTTCTAATTTTATTTAATCGTCAGTGTTTTCTGGTAATTAACTGAATTTTTAAAAGATGATTATTATGAATTCTTTTTCTTACAGTTCATAGATCTCCATTTCTTTAAGATTTAGTCATTGGAGTTTTACTATTTTCCTTTGGTGATGTAACGTTTCATTGATTATCCATGATCTGTTTGGCCCTTTATAGATATCTCTACACTTGAGGAAGTAGGCGCCCCTTCCAGTCTTTACACACTGGTTTGGCAGGCAAAACCCTTCACCAGTCAGCCTGTCCAGAAATCCTGAGACGGCCATCTAATGGTGACTTCAAGCAAAAATACTGCCAGTCTTTTGATGGGGAGGCCTGGTGCTTGGGCACATGAGGATCAACCTGCTGCTTGCGTCCACAGGGTTGGGCCTGTAGCCTTGGTTCACTAGAGGTGAGCCTGGCACTTGGTCTGCATTAATGAGCCTAGGACCTGGTTCTGCATGGGCAGACCTGGATCCTGAGTCTACAGAGGCCAACCCAGTGCCAGGGACCACTGGAGTGGGCCTGGCATCTGGTTCTTAAATCTTAAAGGGCCAGTCTGTTAGTGGGATGGGACAGGAGCCTGGTTTGGCTGGAGCAGGCCTGGAGGCTGGGCGTATGGAAGTTGGTGGTAGGGTGAGCCTGGGGCCTCAGGGGACAGCCTAGAGTTTGGATCTGTTGAGGCTGGTCTGATGCCATGGCAGGTTGAGAACCTGGTTATTTGGGATCTAGCTTCTGTGGCCTTGGAAGCTAGCTTAATGCTGGGGCATGATGGGAGCCTGGTTCCATGGGAGCTAGTCTGGAGTCTAGGTCCACAGGGACCAGCTTGGTACTGGAGTGCACTAGGGTCCCAGGGTTGCCTGGTACTGAGATAGGTCAAAAGATTGGGTCTGTGGTAGTCAGCCTGTTGCTGGACTCATCTAGGTGCCTGGATTCAATGATTTCCACCTGGAGTCTACTGCCATAAGAGTACCTAATGGCCATGGGAGCTGACTGGAAATAGGTTGAACCAAAAACCTGGGTTCTTGAGAGCCTTCCTTGAGCCTGGTGCCATGGGAACTGCCCAGGGCTGTAAGAGCCAGCGAGCATCAGGGTGGTTCCAGAGCCTGGGGCTATGGGAATCCACTGAGAGACTGGTCCCACAGGAGTTTCCTGGTGCCATGAGAGCCACCTGGAACTGTAGGAGATGTCTGGGACTGCCAGAGTCAGCAGGTATCAAACTAAGCTGAGAGGCTGTGTTCATAGAGCCTACCAGGAGCCTGGTGCTGCAGTAGCCAGGTAGGGCCATGGAACTGCTTAGAGCTGCTGAAGCCAGAGGATGCTGAGGTGAGCTAGGAACCTTGTTTAACAGGAACCCACAGGGAGCTACCTAGGATTGCAGGAGTTAACAAAGTGTTGTGGCAGATGGGCTCTGTCATCCATGGTGAAGCTGGGTGCTCACTTCCCTCTCCTCCCATAGAGAAGGTGTCTCTGCACTGGATTGCCTGGGCTTGAGGGAGAGGTAAAGGGGGACAGTGAATCTTTATTTCTTACTCTCTTCTATGCATCTTTTATTTTCTTATTTCTGTGCCTCACCCAGGTACTGTAACCTGTCGAGTCCTTTAAAGGTATTGTTATGCATGGATAGTTGTTCAAATTGATGTTTCTTGGATGGGGGCAAAGAGAGCTAGAAATTCCTATGTCACCATTTTGCTCTAATGTGAAAATTTAAAATATCAGCCAGGTTTTGCTAACATGATGCTTCTATCCTGGTTGCCCCTCCCCAGGAGTATCCATTTTCTTATTATTTTAATGGACTTCCCCAATAAGGAGGTAAATTCATGGAGCAAAATTAAGACTTTTATACTACTGGTGAGCACTTCCTGTTGGGAACCAGTTAACCTTCCTCTACTAGTACTGGTGATAAATACACCACAGTACCAGCTAAGGCAAGGCACTAAAAATGTACAGTCTGTCATAGGAGACTTAGATAAAGAAGGAGTACTGATTCCCACCATCTCACCTTTAAATTCCCATATACGGCCTGTGCTAAAAGTCACCAATAATAAGTGAAACCTAACTACAGACTATAGAGACTTCAGCAATGCTGTTCCCTTTGTTAGAGCGCCTTTACCAGATATTGTTGCCTTAATGGATGCCATTAAAAACAACAAAAACATTTTATTAAATGCAGGGCATCTATGGCCTCTTGAATTTGGAGTTATAAACTTAGCTAGCATATGGTATTCTGTAAAATGTGTAGGTTACTCAACAACACATTACCTTCACCTTTGAGCATCAATAATACTCCTTTACCAAATTGCTTTTTAGATACTTCAATAGCCCTCCAATTGCACATGGGCTTTGTGGACAGACAAAGACAGCTGCCCTGCAATTTCATCAGAAACTAGGTTTTGGAATTATGTCAGTGACCTCCTCCTCATTAGACCTGACCAAGAATATTTCAGAGGCTATCACTAATGTGTTGGAGAGCCCTGAGATGGTATCTTAAGTATATGTAGATTACTTAAAGCTGTTCAAAATGTTGATATAGGAAGATTTTGAACTCACTGCCTCCCATGTACACACCAAATCTACAGATACACATGGAACAATTTCTTCTGAGAAAGAGCTGAAAAGTAACTGAGCGGCTCCTTCACATGAGCAAATGAGAAAAGGGCCACATTGAGATGGGTAGAGGAGGCTGGGTGTTTTCTTGCCATAAACCTCATCCCCAGTGTAGCAATCCCAAATTAGGAGGGAATTCAAAAATCCTAAGGGTCTCCAAAGAATGAAGGGTTTGTTTCCCACATCAGACACCCCAAATGTTAAGACCTGCATTGAACGACAAGCACCCAAAACATTTGACTTTGAAAAGCAATGAGGTTCCTATCCAAGAGACCCAGAGAGTTGTAGGGAACTGGAAAACAGCTCTTAAAAAGCTTGCATGTAGACTAACTTACCCCAGGCCCCCAAACTGAAGCAACCTTTTGAAAAGATCCCTGACTTTATGTGAAGATATTTATTCGCTAGTATTAAATCATCACCTGGAAGGGCAGGGGCCTGTAGGGATACTCTCTGAGGATGGAGGTGATGGGAGACACAATTTTTTCTGCCCTCCCTATGCCTTCCAACAGCTTTCTTTAACTCTAGATTTTTCCATCCTGGGTGGGTGACATCTTCACACTCTCCTTCTGCCATACTTCACAGTGCCAGTATCTCCTGGAGGAAAGGTTTTACACACATCTGCTGCTTTGGTTTTTAATGACTGGTGCCCTGGTTTTTGTGACTGCTACCCAAGGGACACCCCTTTAATGCCTGGCTCTGATGGTCAGGGCGGCTTGTGTTCCTGTGTCCCACAGTAATGTAACAATTGAAGAGACAGTTCTTGTCAGGTTACCACCCCCAGGGTACTACACAGACAATAGACTGAAACACACCCCACAGTTTTTCTGTGACAGGGGCCTATTTGCTTGTCCTAATGTTTTGGCCTGAGGGGCAGGCTTCAGAATTAGCACAAATCTAGAGGTCTACATATATACTCTTGGGGAATGAAAGTTAGAGGACACTGTCTCTGCACTATACATATGCCTAGCTATAACTCATTGGTATCTCCCAGAAAGGAGCTTATATACTCATCTGCAGCCACAGATGACATGTCCCGGTCATCTGGTCTGGTGGTCAGCAGGACTTGTGCTTGTGGTCCTAGAGGACTATATATATTTTCATACTTTAATGGTTGCTTCATGAGAGTCTACCTTCCATAAAGCCTGAAATTAAGTTCTGACAGAAATTCCTCCCTTTGGGACTCTGACAGTCTTGGAACACCCTCAACAACTGAGATATATTAAAAACAAAATAGGCTACTTGGACAATCACCAAGGTTTGAAAGACAAAAAATAGTTGGGCAAGGTTGAATGATATATTTTATATCCTATACAAGGCCACCCTTCCAATACTGGGAGAAGTAGCTCTTTTATCTAACACATAGAAACAAACACAGAGAGTCAAGAAAAATGATAAAACCTAGGGATATGTACCCAAAAAAGAACACGATAAAACCTCAGAGAAAAACTTAATGCCATAGAGGAAAGTTATTATCTGATAAAAAGTTTAAAGTAATGGTCATAAAAATGTTAATCGAACTTGAGAGAAGAATGGATGAACACAGGGAGAACTTCAAGAACG